>NC_143556.1:109755000-111173750 GCF_054136105.1 Typopeltis vanoorti | reverse complement strand
TGCAACTAGCATGACTCGTCTTAGGAAACGTGCCAGTTACATCCTTCAATAGCTTTTGAATAGTGTATAATAACCAGGACTTAAAACAAACGGTAATTCGCCAAACTATATTCCCACGCAAAATCTGCAGTTGTTCTTGGGTTTATTATAATATTTCTATCATTATTATCACTATCACAAATAGGGAGATTTTAAATTTGACTGTATTACAATATATCGTATTGTCAATAAATATTAAAATCATTATCTCTTGGCCGAATTACCCAATGATCCAGTTTACGGTAGGTTTAGATGACAACCTACTTTGTTAAGCAGAGTATTACATTGAGATTAGTTTACAATTTTTATTTTCCTTGGCATTCGTAAGAAATTCATGAAAACCAGAGCCATTAATTCTCAAGAAATTTAACGGGATAGTTCAATTGAGTGACAATTATTGAAATTGCCACATTCGGTGTTAAATCAACCATATGAAGGACGAAGAAGATGACAAAAGTAATTTGGCTTTATTATTAAGAACTGCTTTGAAACGGCTAACTGGAAGCAAATACTGCAGATAATAATACAGGAATAAAGCAGTGTACCGAGTTTGGAGAAGTCACTGAAGGGGTATCGGATTAGCTGATAGCTTAACACTTAAATATGGAAATTGTTTTGGCGCAGAAAATTACTTGGGTGTAGAAGATCCAATGACTGAGTATTTTGAGATTTGATAAATTCAGTAGAAAGGGATAATTGTTCCAATATTGGAAGTGACAAATGAATCATAGATAGTACTAGTAAAATTATCTATTCGGATAAAATAGGTGGCTTTTGGTGACTGAATCGCTGTGCACGAAGATTTCTTGGTGGTTAGACTCAAATTCTAATTTAGGTGAGAATATTAAAATCCGTGGAGATTCCGACGATCGGTAGAGAATATTTGATGTAGTTTTAGCAGGGGATTAAACTAAACTTGTGTGTAAAGAAATAAATTGGCCAGTTAGTTAAAGAGATGAGTAAAGGATTATAATTAGGAGAATTCAATATGGAAGATATCGACAGGAAAGATAAAAGCTGAAAACCAGAAATTATTTTTGGAGCAACTTCGTGATGGTCATCAGAAACAATAATATAATGGCTAATATAAATAATATAAAGGTAATAATGGCTATGACATGATTCGGATTTTATCAAAGCTTTTAATGTGATATTGATCATTCGACTTGGAAAGGAAATTAAGTTTAATAGAAGAAACCACAATTAGAATGCATCAGCAGAGATGGAGTTTCGAAAAGCTGAAAATAAACCTTAAGTCATCTCAAAATAATCAATATCTTATGGAAGTAAAATGCGCTGTAAAAACAAGTTGTGGAAGAGTAGCGATCTGATAACTGACTAACATGTCACATATAAAAAAAAAACTTGCGTTATTTGTTAAAAGCAAAATTTGAGCTATAGATAGCCAAGTCTGCTAAGGTAAAGTCAGAAAGCTTTTTATAGAACTGTGAAACTGGTAAGGATAATAGAAAGGAATGAAGTAAATAGCATCTCTAGGAAATTCTGAACGGTCTACCCACGGAAGAAGAATTTCTAGGAAATTCTGAATGATCTACCCACGGAAGAAGAATTTAATGAATATTTTTCAAGTGTATAATGTAAACACTGGTCATTTTACTTGAGGAGCAAGATTTGTCTAAATTTGCCTAATGGCGTATGTTTCAGCCACCATGTCGGTAGCTGAAATCATCTTCATCGAATCGCTGAGATATGGAGTAAAGGTTTCTGATAGGAAATTTGCAAGGCTTGTTGCATTTCGACATAGTTCCGTTATGGAGAAATTGCTCACTTTTATGATGAAATCATTAAGGTGACAGACGATGGTAATAATGGCAATGACATGATTCGGATTTTGTCAAAGCTTTTAACAGCGTTCTATATAAAAATTACTGATTAAATTTTGCCATAATGGGTACTGACGTTAGATGGGTAGTAAAATGATAGATAACAGGAAATAGTGTTTAGAGAAACTGGCTATCAGGAGTGGATACATCCAGGATTCAGTTTGGGATTCTTGGTTTATTATATCCAGAAAATTTATGTTCAAATATTTTTCGCTCTTTGCTGATGTAAAGCTGGATAGAGTAATCAATTGTTCTAAGTTCATGGAAGAGCGAACGGGAAAATGGAGTTTAAAGGGTATAAACCCTTTAAACTCCATTTTCCACCTGCGTTTGTTCAAATTAAATGATAAAATTTAATTTGAACAAACGCAGGTGTACGTCATTGGGATGAAGCTGAATGGAGAGGATTTAGAAAACGTCATGAACACGAGGATTTGAGTATTTGGTTGATAGGAAATTAACTAGATGAATTATATTGGCACGACAACAAATAAAGCTCGGCAGATTGTAGGCTTAAAATAAATTGTGCATTAACAGATTAAGAAAATCGAGAATATCCAGAAATGACAAAGCGCGTAGAGGGATTGTAGCATTGTATTGGTTGTCTCATGAATTTAACAGAGGACTAGAAGGAATTTAAATGAAGTTCATGAAATTAGATAGCAGGAATACGTTACATTTGTCTGAATCAGATTAACTCGAAAAGGTTTTATAAAAGTGTAAAACGAGTAAGGATAATAGAAAGGAATCAAGTTAATAACATCACTAAAGGCTTTACGAAATACCATAATGAAAAGCAGTAAAGAAGTGTGAGAACTGTTCGTTCAAAATTCATTTTTACTATCCTTAACAGGATACAAAATATATAGAATAAGTCATCAGCAATGGATTGTAAAAGAGATGAATTGCAAACGTTATGAATTTGATAATTAGACTGCAGGATAAGTTAATTAATATATTATTTTGAAATGTTGAACAGTGTTGTTTTGGTATAAATGTGTATGGGGAAATTTTTTTAAATAATAATAAAGTATAAACTTAGGAATACATTAAGGAAACGATGAAGGATGAAGGAAATGTATGAATGAATGTACCCAAGCACATCCAAACATGGAGGGTAATTTCGTAAAATGCCTATCGATTTCGCCACACAGATGAATAATATGCAAGTTCACTTGTTCATTTTTAGCATTTAATTTAGTCAGTCTTGGAATGCAGCTGGGATTGGATTCCCTCACGTTTTCATATCACAAACACGAAACTGGCTTTGAAGTCATTTGGTAGTAGTTAATTTGGACAGGTGGTGAAATTCATTTCATTGCAACACAAGATGGACTTAAGACTCCAGGTTGAAAGCAAATAAGTTTATATATAACCAGTTCTTATTCTTACTTATCGTTGCTAAAGTACAATGGCGCATATGACGTGCGCTCTTATAGAAGTCTGTCCTTAAATATAAGGATATACATAATACATACGGAGCAACAGAAGAAAGCAGAAACCATTCGTGTTGTTTCTAACAGCAGTCCTTTGACTGTTGTTAGAAACGCAATCAAAGGACTGGTGTTTATTCGTCGTACATTTGAAACAGCAGCACTGCCATCTAGGAGACTAGAAAGAAAAAATGAAGTATTTTTAAATAATGTGATCGTTATAAACTGATTTGATCATTCCAGATTGACAGTCTTTCGGTTTTTTTTCTCGACTGACAGTCTGATATAATCGATTTTCACAACTCAAACTGTGTAGAATTAGAGATGCCTTAGACACCGCATATCTCGTCAAAGTAAACTTGAACATGGACTTTAGACGGAATTACTGATGGGGGTGGGGGAAACAATGAAACCAAAACAAAATCTATTGTATGTGTTAAATGAATATTTCCCTCTTGCACGGGGAAGCCACCTGTCTTCCCCATGTAGGACCCGTTAATTTAACATCAGTTAATTGATTTTATTGGAATTGCGAATCAGGAAAGTATTAATTGGGGTGGTCTGAAAACCGAATCGCACAAATACCAAATTATAAAATATTTCCTTTTTATCGCTTTCTTTACATGTTCGAAAACTTGGTGACAAAAGTTTGCATAATCACGCATATAACGGAGTTCACTTATAACCGATTTTTTCTAGATGCTTAAGCCGATCCGACATGTCCGAGATTGAAGGTAGTCTTATGATAAACATCACGTTGATTTAGAAAGAATTCTGAAGATGCGACAGCTTCTTTAATAAAACTTATTCCACATATTTATAAGTGCATTACTGTCAAATGGATCTTTAGGATACGTGCTCATTGAATAAATTTCGAGAAATCAAAACACCTTTAATATTACATATTTGGATTTCAGACAAAGAAGTGAACTGGCTAAAACGAAGTAGAGTCAACATCTTACCGGTTCCTTGAGTTAATTATGTGTTCTTTTATATAAGGCTGGTTTTCTTGTCGTTGGATGGGGAAAAAAATTCAGTTTCCGAGAGGAAAACAGATTAATTTCATTTGAAAGCCCTTATGAGGTTCCGCTTCCAGGACTGAATTTCAATCAATATTTTTCCAGATTAGTTATACTTATGAATGAATTTTAATAATGTGCCATCTGTTTACCCCCCTTAAATTTTTTTCAACTCCCATCTGTGATCTCCAGTTTTTAATCAACTATTTTATTTGTAATCCAACTCGAAGCAATATAATATGCAAATATGCTTTCTTCCTAATATAGGAAAGAAGTAAAAATCAAATAAATGTTACTCTTCAGAGGTCGAATGAATACTTAGTGTCTATTCCTAGTTTCCTCATATAGAATATTATCAAAACAGTTTACGAAATACTCGAACTGATAGTTACCAGAACAATTTCCCAATACCATCAGGACAGGATGATTAATGAAACTGCCCACCACCCACACACCTAAATGGATCAGGTTTAGTCTATCACTGTCCATATAATAACGATTCTGTAGGTGGCACAGCTTCTTTTTCAGAAAAGTCTAGAATATTTCAGACTATTTTATAATTAAATTGTCATGCTTGTTTTTTTGCCAGAACAGCTGTTCCGGAAAAAAATATCTTGTCAGTCTAAATTGAAAAGATTAAATTTAAATTCAGTAATTTAAATTGATTCACAAAATGTTGTTAAACACAACCCTCGCAAAGCAGAAGTAACTTAAGGTTTCTCCTTAAAACTACCAGCTGTGAAAAGAAAACTACAGAAATATCAATAAAATAACGACTAAAATTATATTCCTTATACGAGTATAAGGAGCGACGCATGCGACCACTGACGTCAGAAGAATCAATCATAACCACACACACCACGTTTCCCGGAACGAAACGGAGAGCTTTATCTGTATATTTTAAATATATACATGCTCGTCATCTGAAGTTTTATTTTTACAGCTGTAGCAGCAACTAAAGTTATATAGAGAGTTTACTTTGTAAATAGCGTGTGTTCTTGGCCGGTTTACCCATTTTGCGGGAGGAAACTCTTTTGTGTGAAACCGGCTATCTCATTTTGAGAAGAAAAAAATCTTATAAAGGTCCTTCACGTTCCAGAAGGTATTCGAACCTAGGTTCTTCTAAACGAAGGGAAGGTTATCTTTGATGCCGACTAAGATAGGAGGCTTTTCGTATAATTAGTAAATAAATGCCAGTCTGTTTATACGAACATAGAAAGCAAGCTATATATATTCTCACATATATTTTAAACAACAAAGGAAGCTAAGGAAAGCAAATGAAGTTTGGTCTACGAACAAAAACTTGCTTCAATTGATATTGCTAAATTATACCAAAGGGACTATTCCTTCCAAATGAGTTGCTTAGTTATTGTTCTACTTTCAATATAAACGTAATGATGACGAGATTGTCTTTCAAGTTGGTTAGGATAGTGTAATTAAACTTGAGCTGGAATTTCCATTATAATTATTATTAAGAGAGACCTCCAGGAGGTCAGAGACTCATTGAGGGAGGCCACATACTACAGATACCAGCAATCGTACTTATTCTTGAATTCATTCACACTGCTTGCACTCACAACATCCAATGGCAATCTATTCCAATCACGCACCACCCTCTGAGAGAAAATGTAGTCATCGCACCCTTCGTGGTGGCCTTCATTCTTAGCATCCAAGGATGCCCTCGAGTCCTTTCCCCACCATCCATAAATTTAAAAATTCCATTAATTGAAATCCTGTATGACACTTTCAGAAGTATGTAAGTCTCAATCATATCACCCCTCTTTCTCCGGTTTGCTAGTGTCTGCAGTCTACAAATTCTCAATCTGTCTTCATAATGACCTGGCCTGAGCTTATGTCTTCATAAGCTCAGGCCAGGATGGTAACAAGGGTGGTAAGAAAAGCAAAAGCAGATTACGAAAGGAAATTGGCCACGCAGGCTAAAGAGAATCCCAAACAGTTTTTTCAATATGTTGCAAGTAAAAGGAAAAATGCTCATGGTAGAATGATCTTAAAAAATGCTGAGGGTAGGGAGGTAACCGAATCAGTCGATATTGTGGAATTACTGAGCGAGCACTTTGCAAGGGTATATCATCCAGGTGGTGACTTTGCAGGAATGGAAGAACCAACAGCTTATACTGGAATTGTGATGAATGAAGTAGAGGTAACTAGTCTATTACAGAACCTCAATGTCAATACATCTGTGGGATTGGATGGTATACCAGCTCGTGTCGTAAGTGAAGCGGCCAAAGAATTGTCAGTGCCCTTGACCATTTTGTTTAATTTGAGCCTCAGGACTGGGTCAGTCCCAAGGGGGTGGAAAGAGGGGAAAATAGTTCCACTGCACAAAGGTGGTTCCAAGGCTGCTGTTGAAAATTACCGGCCAATCAGCATAACAGGAATCATTATCAAGGTCTTAGAGAAAATAGTCAAGAGGAAAATACAAGATTGGATAGAAGAAAATGGGATACTGTATCGGGGACAGCATGGTTTTGTGAAGGGTAGGTCATGCCTCAGTAACTTGCTCACGTATTATAACACAGTGACGGTTGAACTGGATAAGGGTAATGGGTTTACGGTGATTCTACTGGACCTTACCAAGGCCTTTGACAGGATACCACATGGAATTCTAATCAGTAAATTGCAGCATATGGGAATGGACATAGGGTTGGTGAGATGGATAGGAGGGTGGTTGACGGAGAGATATCAGAGAGTGGTTTACTCAGGAGTAGAGTCCACAAGACGGCCTGTGACTAGTGGTGTACCACAAGGATCTGTTCTTGGACCACTGCTGTTTAATTTGTTCATAAATGATATAGGAAAGGATCTGAGAGGAACAGTTCATTTGTTTGCGGATGATGCGAAGTTGGGTAGGGCAATAGTGAATGCAGATGACGTCAAAATTTTGCAGGATAATTGATAGATGGATAGATTGGAGGTCTGGGCTAAGGAGAATGGATGTCAGTTTAATGTAGCAAAATGTAAGGTTATGCATTTTGGGGTGAAAATATTAGCGGCAGTTTACTGCATTGGTGGAACCGTGCTCCAGGAAATTGATGAGGCACGAGATTTAGGAGTGTTGGTAGATAAGGAATTGAAATATAGGGGACACATTGCAAAAGTGGCCAAATCAGCTCATCAAATCACTTGGTTGCTGAAGAATACGTTGACAAGCAGGTTATTGTTCCTCTGAATCGAGCCTTGATAAGACCCCATCTAGACTACTGTGCTCAGATTTGGTCACCTAGGTTTCTTCTTGATGGGGAGGAGGTGGAGAGGATCCAGAGGCGAGTGACCAAGATGATAGCAGGTCTGTGGAATGAACTGTATGAGAACAGGTTGAAGATTTGTGGGTTGCAAAAAATTGGTTGATAGGCGGAGGAGGGGAGATATGATTGAGACATTCAAATTACTGAAGGGTTTCTATAAAATTAATTCAGAAGATATTTTTGAGAACAGGGCTGGTTGTGGGAGGACTAGGGGACATCCATGGAAACTGGGCAAGAGTGTGGTTAGTAAAGGTGTTAGAGCTGATCTTTATCTTTATCTTTACTTTACTGGGTTCTTTACTTTTAGAGTAGTGAATGAGTGGAATGCGCTCCCTGAGTCTGTGGTGGATGCTGTGATAGTGAATGAGTTTAAGGCGAGGTATGATAGATACTGTATGAATGTCAAATAGTTGTGATGAATATGATTTGGGGCCTCCCTCGATGAGGGAGGCCCCAAATTACGGGCAACTCCAGGGAGTCTAATGACTCCCTGGAGTTGCCCGTAATAATAGTAACAATAGTAATAGTAATAATCAGCATTCCACAATCCTGATATTTTTAACACTCTCCTTTGTACTCTCTCTCTCCAAGTCCAAAGTGAGGTCTTATCAAGGCCTTGTAAAGAGGCAAAATAACATCGTTATCTTTACTTGTGAACGTTTTTCAGCATTGCAATTATCTTTGGAGTTGTTTTTGCAATCTTTTCCACATGGCCCTTGAACTTCAACTTCCTATCTATCAACACTCCAAGATCCCTAGCCATATTAGTTTCTTCTAGCCTAATCCCACCAATATAATACGACATTGGATATCTAATCATGCCGAACTGAATGACTTTACATTTCCTCAACATTTACTCACAATGAACTGGCACCCATTTTCACATGACCACAATTCCAGCCTATTCAAATAATATACCAGGTTGATAGCTTTTAACAAAATGGACACTCATTAACTGAATTACCTCTTTTGCATCTCTAACCCTCACGCCATCTGGATTTTGAAGAGTTATTCTTTCATATTCTTGCTTTCTTTTACTTGCAGCATATCGATAGAATTCTTGTGGGTTGTATTTAGCACGCAACGCCAATTTTTTTTCATAATCAGGCTTTGCTTTCCGTACAACAGTTGCGACTATTCTAGCCTGCAGCTCATACCGTCCATAACGGACGTTATCCTTATGCAAACAGTATTTCTTTCACATCTTCCTTTTCTTACGAATCTCACGCTTAATAAGATTAGATCCATTTGACACCTACTCTATTTATTTTTCGAACTCTTGGGACACATTCTGATATCGCACCAATTAAGTATCGTTTAAATGCTTCCCATGCACTGTCGATCCAGCAACCGATCCCATTCCACTAAACTCAGTATACTCCTTAGTTGGTCATTTCCTGCCTTGTAGTTTAGCATGTAACCTTTTCTGAATGGAACATTCATAAACTTGGTCACTTCCCAAGTGAGTGCTGAATACGGCATGATCACTGTCACCAACTGGAGGCAGAATAGTTACGTCTTTAACTGAAACGTCCTCTGACACTATAATCAAACCTAACATTCTTTGCCCTCGAGTTCCTTCTGTCACATGCTGCTTGAGGAAGTTGTCCCGCAACAGCTCAATAAATGCAGTACTGATACCGAATCAATATTTGGATAATTAAAGTCTCCCATTATGATTACTCTTTTTGCGCTCATCGTTTCTGTTTGGTGATGCATCACTAAGAATCCACCAGGTCTGTAACAACACCCCACTATATAATTAGTCTTGTTAGATTCCACCTCATACCAGATGGCTTCAAAACAGTGCCGTAAAGAGGGCGTGGCGAAAGAGGCGCCCGCCGCGGGCGCAAGTAGGTTTGGGACGCAAAACGTAAAAAATAAAAACATAGGTATAAAAGTCCGCTATTTTATATTATATTTTTAAATTTCGGCAATAAACCGCTTTAGACACACAAATTCTGCAACACAGTGCAACTCACTTTGATCGGGTTAATAGTAAGTATTTAATATTTCATTTAGTAAAATTTGACTTGTTACATTTAAATTTTTCAAACGTTTTGTCATTTTTGGGTTAGGGGGCGCAAATTAGACACTTGGCACAGGCGCTTCATACCCTCGTTACTGTACTGCTTCAAACTCACTGCTACATGAAATATTGTTAGTAGTATGACTACAATCATCGGTCTCAACTCTAACTGGATTCTAGTTATCCGATATCATTAGCAGCACACTCCCTCCTCTCTATCCTTCCCAAAAATACTGTACCCATGACACTCGATACCAGTTAGTAGGTCTGAATTCTGATAGCCAGGTCTCACCATTGCCTACAATCTGAGGTCGCCACATATTGACAAACTCTATTCAAACTCTATTCCTTTGTTTCTGATACTCCTAGCATTCGTGTACAGACATAATAATCTACCTGTTTGTTCTTTTGTATTGTCTTGTCTGCACTCTGCCTGGCACAGTTGGACAACTTGCAGATCTCTATTATTCTCTAATGCCTTACACATATAGATATCTTTGCACACATTTGATGGGTCCGAACCGGACGAACATAAACCCGAAATCGTTCTCGCCTCGTCAACATTTCCATGACAAAGTCCATTTCTGTCATTAACACAGTTATATAAATTGTCCCTCTTACACTCACATTCACACCATTCCTCCCTTTATAAGTTAGTTTCCCTGACTGTGTTAGGTCTCATACCAGTTATTAGTTTTTCTAGACTCCTGATATCAAACGCATTCAGGTGTAGGCTGTCCCTCTTATACAAATCCAATCTTCCCTCAAACTCACTCCACATATCCAAAAACTCACATCCATTCCTACTACACAGCCTATGCATCGATGATACCTGAAATATACCACTGTATTTCAATCCAGTGGGTGAGGGAACTTTCAATAAGCCAAAATCTAGAAAAATATGGCGATACATTATTTTAATTTTTGTGTGTTGAAGGATAACTTCAGTGTTTATATATCATTTAAGAAGGAAATAGAAAAAAATATTGGTGTTGCTTTGTTTGGAATAATGGGCGGTTCTTTGTGACAAGACAGGTTGGCACTTTTCTCCAAAAACAAATGGAACGCTGTCGCAGTAATGTGAATTGACAGACCATGGTACTGGTCATTTGGGCAAATAAAATTTCCCATTCCCTCAAAACCTCATATGTAAAAAGAGATCAGAAGACTGGCTGCAAATTAGTGATACTGTTTGTGATATTGAAGTACTGTTCAACTTCAGAGGTTATTTTACATTCTAAACAATAAAAACAGCTTCAGTTAAGTAACCGCTTTTAAATTGCAGTCGACCAATTGCATTCTCTCAGTTTTGGGCTCACTTTGTTAATGAGATATTTTTAGACGAAACAGTTACAGTAATTGAAATTAATCAAACAAAGCGAAATTTAGGGATTTATCATTTCAGTTTATTCTTTTATCTGAACTCAAATGAACTAAGAGACTTGTGAGAAGGTTACAAACGACACTTTCTGGAGTTTTTCCGATTTCTTACTAGCTATTTTGAAACTGAGTTTTTAACTCAGTTTGAAACCCACAAAAGGCCATGCTAATGATTAGATAATCCGGAAACACTATGAAGATTATACATGGGACTTTATCTACTGCAACGCTTTCTGCATCCGAATGATATTTACACAATTTCAAATCCTAATTGATAATCACATTACTCTAAGAATCTCACATTAAGAAGGGAAAATTAAGTTTTCTAAAGCCCACAAATTATAAGTACAAAACAATGCCATGTTTCGTACAGTAAACTTCCTGTCATTACTAAGTTGAAAATTCATCCCAAAAAATTTATCACAGTACGGACTAAATTAGAAAATCTCCACAGCGAGTAAAAAAATTAATAAAGTAATCGAATAGTTACCGAATCCCTTTCGTCAGTATTATTAAACACTATTATTCACTTAAAATATAACCCCAACATAATCAGCACAGCTAATGAAAACTTTACTGATGTAATAAACAAAGGTGATCAGAATAAAAATTTAATGTAGGTCATCCTGAGATCTATCTTTATTCATCGAAACATACCATTTGATCCTACCAGCCAAAAGATGAATAACACACTAGATTAATGATCATAGTAATGTCTACAAAGTATACAAAATTGAATAATCTGAGCAATCTCTGAACGCATAACAGAACATTAAACTTTGTAATCATGCGTGCGAAGAACAAGTCAGTCAAGAGGTTTCACAATAAAAGCAAAATATACTAATTGACTCCAAATAAATTTTTCGCAAAATTCTATAATACTTACAGATATTTAGCCAAATCTCTTAAAAAATATTAATTTTGGAGAAATTAAAAATGCAAAACTTGTCTCGAATCTAAATGACAAACATGCCCTTTGAGATCCTATTAATTCTGCTCCTAGCAAGTAACTTATATTCTGTATTCAAGTGTTCCACTAGCAACAGCAACCAAAAGAAAGCTTCTCTCATTGATGCTTTAGTTCAAACTAATGCATCAATTTATTAGGGAAAATCTCGTCCTTGCACGATGAAATGTTTAACGCCTAATGGCCTCCGTACTCTTCCATCAAGAATGGATCAGAAAAATCCTGTGCAACTTGAATGTTGAAAGGTCTTTGAAAATTGTGAATATAAATAATCCGCTTGTTTAATTAGAGCAAAATATCGTGTGGTACGTGCATATCACCAATATCCGTCCTTTCTCTGACAGACATCAGTACATAATTATGCACTAGAAACCTCAGAAATATTTCTCTTGACACAATTCTCGTGATTTGTCATGAATTGTCTATCAATCAGCATCAAGAATCGCATGTTGTTTTAACTTAATTTTACAGCCATGCGTATTCATATCTTCATGGTACAAGTTACTTGCGCTTCTTCTGTCAGCAGATTTGAAGAAAATCTGTCTTTTTTTAAAATAGGAAACTTAGAAAAGTATCCGTTGTACTGTCAGCGCTTTATTTCGGTGTCCATTTACTATAGATATGTATTAACTGTATGTTAATTTTATTTTAAAGCTCAAATGAGGTCCTTTTTGCCATCATATAAAAATACTAATGAGGCCTTAAGGAATGTTGAAATCCGATATGTTTTAATATATTGAAATACAATGCCCCGTGTTTTTGTTTTCCACAACATAGCTACTGTCACACATCTGTCTTCAGTTTTAAAGAAAAATTATGAAATATGAAACGTCATTATTTGTCCTGCGAATAACAATTTTGTAAAGGCTATCACTCTTCATTTCAAGTCATATAGAATTTTATATAGTTATTATAAGCAATTTTTCTTGTTCTCCCGGAAAAAAAACTCCTCGTTAGTATCTCCTGTTTTATAAACAGAGATTACCTATAAAGATGGTTGTTTAAGAAGAAATGCATTCAAGATAATTAACTCCAAGAGACTGAAAAAGGAGAAGGATGAATGGTTTACGTCATTGTAAGCATGACTCATAACCAGTAGTCCAAAGTGCCTCTTGGGCACTTTGGACTACTCAGAGCTGCTAATCAAGAAAGTGCCACGTTGCTTACATTTCTCACAAATGGTAAAATGACGCCCACTAAAATGAGAAATGATTTATCCAGAGAAATCGAAAACAGAAATGAGACTCCTGAAATTATCTAGCTTGCATAACATACCGCAGGCGTAATTTGAGCACGCCTCTGAAGGAGTGCAGTCGGAGACAAGCACAGCATATAGGAAAGATCTAGGCTTGAATCTTACCATAACATTGATATTTAAGCTCCTGAGCTGAAGATGAGTTATCTCGTTTCACATGGAAGTAACAAAATATTTGCTTCTAACAAGTTCAGGTTGTCTATTCAAAAACAAGCCCTTGAAAAGAATCATCTCCGACAATATGAACAACATGCAATATCTGACGATGTGAGCCAGCGCTCACAGCTAACTTTCTCGTCCTAAAACGGTTATGATGAAAATGCGAATGACAGTACTATAAAAGCAGTTTATTATACTATGAACGATCTGTAGAATCTTTACAGAATAGACTTAATGATTTGTCTGTCATTTATTAAATAATTTATTTATTATGTCATTTATTTGATCTGTCATTGATCAAATAACCTCAAATGTCAAGAGGAATTAAAAGAAGTTTTTAGATGTGGCAATATATTATCCAAATGAAAACTTATGTATATACACCAGCGTTCATATGTATGTGAAATGTTTGTTTTTAAAATGTAGTCAAATATATCTTCGTCCTACTGTTTTTTTAATGGACTGTTTCCGATTTAAATATCAACATATATTCCTAGCACATTAAAAGTTTCAATGGCCGAAATTTTAAATAAGCCGAACTAAAGGCAATTAGGGGGGGGGGGTGACTTCAGAGAGTTGTTCTTTGCTTAGTGTTTTTTTTTTTTTCCCCCGCTAGGGATACTTTGATCTGTTAACCATGTATTTCACAAAATGTTTCTCACCGCTCTTTTGTGGGTTTAATTCAATAAAAATTTGTATCAAAATAAACGCAAGCACTTAATCACGCAGTTTACTTTTGATTTCAGTGCGATCATTTTATCGGTAAAATAATTCGAACTGATAATTCCCTACAGCTTTGCGGAAATTAATCAAATTTGTCGAGCAGTTTCGCTCTCAATGTCAAAATGAAGCCAACAAAATTATGCTTACGCTAGAATTTTTGACTGTGATTGGCATATAATTAAATGTATATAATAATGTCATTATGAAACTCTTCTGTTTGTGTTAGTCTACGGTCATTTTATTTGTTTCACACATACTTAACCAAATATGTTTTTATGATATTTCTTGACGTATAAAACAACCCGTTTCTAAAGTCGTCAGTTGACTCTTCTAATAGTGCAAATAATTCAATTTCCACACCGATAATATGTGAAATTACATTAACAAAATGAATTTTGTTCCAGTTCCATTAACAGCTTTATTATGCAATTATTTCATACTTCACTGAGCTTCCGTAGTTCAGTTTATCGACAATACTCTTAGGCTGGAAATACCTGGGATCTGCGTCCCATCTAGAACGCATGAACCTGTATAAAGACTTTTCAGCAGAATATGAGAACTGGTCTCATACGGAAGTAGCAAGGTTATTCCTCCGAAAAGAGGCAAGCCGACAGGAAGAACACACGCATATTATACACATAATACTCTCCTCGTGGCCTTTTTTTTTTTTTTTTTTCGATTTACGTTCCAAGCATCTAACTTCACTAGGAAGTATAAATTCATTAGATATTTTGGACACGCAGAGATACGCTTTCACTTTAGTGAAAACGTACGCTGCAGGACAATAGTTTCGTTTTGGAAAATTTTGATGTAATTTAATTTTAAAAAAAAAATAATTTTAGAACATTTCAGGAAAAAAAAAAAAAAAACTGAGCATATTTTTCATTCCGTGATCTTCGCCTCACTATATAAGAGAAGATAGCTCACATGTTGAACAATGCCTGAAACACAATTATTGGTAAATCAAAATATTCTAAACCAATTATTTCAAGAGAAATAGGGAGAATCCTATCGTTTAGGTCTACTGTTCCGCCATAAAGATTTTACACGTCAATAATTTCAAGCCAGTACTAGGTTACTTAAATAAATAAGGCTTTCATTACTTAGAAATAGGTATCCAAATAATCGAAATTTATTTAGGAAGTACAAATGATTACATTTGTGTAATTTTTTGTATAAATACTTTTTGATCGATGAGTATCAGTATTAAGTATACTCAGTGGCGCACCCAGGATTTAATCTTTGGGGGGGGGGGGAGTTGAACGGATAGAAATATTTTTAATACAATGAATTTGCATTAAAAATATTTTTATCCGTTCAACTAAAATTCATTAAATTTCATTCATTCAATAAAATTCATTAGGTGATTATAAAAATTCATTTAAAGAATAAAATCCAGTTTTCTTTTCTTTATACAAAGCTCTTGAATTATTTCAGTCGTGGTTACATTAATCTCCCTCTGTGTGTATATACATATATAGCAAAGCCAGTCCGTTCAATCGTGATTGTGTCATGGTAGATCTTAAGTAGGTTTTTAAAAGGCTTAAGTTAGAAAATGACCTTTCACTGACGCATGATGTTGTTACCGGAAGCGTTGCAAATATTTTTAATAAGTTCTAGATGTTAGGATATATCATTTTGTCACACTTTGAAACTGCATCAACGGCATTTTTGCATGGAGTTATTGCAAACGGTTTTTCAAATTTCTTATACCACAACTTGAATTCGGCGTTCAAAACTGCTGGATTTGTATAAGGCAAATCACTGGCATAAAATTCACACAATTGACGAAAATCTTTTATTGCACTTGCGGTTGGAGCATCTTTTCCATTTGGTAGAAGAGAAAAAAATATATTTCAAAATGTTGCGGGTGCCGAGTGAAATGTTCATGAAGTTGAGTCAATATTTGGTCAATAAATGGAATGAAATAGTTCTCCTGAAATATTCTTTTACAGAATCGGATGGAACATTGGACCTTAATGTTTGTTTTGATGAAGTCCTTGGCTTTTTAATGTCAATATTAAAATTATTGGCTGTTATACATGCTTCATCGTAAATATCTTTAAATGAAGAATCGCGTGTTTCACGAACGGTATTTAATTGAGCCACAACATCATCAACAAAATTTAGGGCAATTAAGAGGGCACTGTCAGATTTCTGCATTATTTTAGACAATGGTAAGGTGCACGCAAATATTTTTTGCAAGCTAAATAAAGATATTATAAATCTTAAAAGATATTAATATTATAAACAACAATGACGTCCTGTCTTTTAGGGGTATCGAAGAAATTGTGTACCTTTTCAATTATGCCAATGCAATTTCTTATTTGTCAGAGATATAGCATTTCCAAGTGCCAAATTCAAACTATGTGATGCACAATGAACATAAAGTTTGTCGATATTATTATCACATAACATCTCCAGGTAGTCCAAAGATATCGAGGACGGGCACCTACTCTACAACTCTGTCTTCACCAACCACAAATACAATCATCATCATCTACACCAACGCTGTATACCGCCGACCACTGCCACTATTATTTTCACAGACAATCACAAACATCCATCGCCACGGCGGGATTCGAACTCGCAGCCTTTTGGCTGGGGAGTCGGCCAACCAGGCCGGATATATAGATAAAAAATTTAATTTTGTGGATAAAAATTAAAACTTTGTTTTAATTTTTACTAAACCAATAAATAATATGATAGAATTATGTTACTATTTACTTTTAATGAGATGGATGAGCTTCTCGACCTTGCAGAGTTGTTGGATATCTGGCTCAATATTGGTCAACTTCAGTCGAAAATCGGCGCACACACACACACTAAGACGAATTCTGTATTTTGTTTTTACTTGAAGAAGCGATGAAAATCGTGTCTCGCAAAGATAGGTTGTAGAAAACTGCATGACGATTTTCGACTTCTTCAAATAATTCGAGAAATTCACTTCTCACTGAAGGCGAGATCCAGAATCGAGCCAAATCATGATAATGGAATTGCATTTTAAGCCCACTGTCACTTGAAAGCTCAATTAGCTACTCTTTTTTCGATAACAAAAGGTCGTTCTCGTGACTGGAAGCCTGAAATAGATCGTGAAATCGCAGAAATTTCTTAATAAAAGTTATTCGGAAAATGTTTCCAAATTCTGTTTCAGAGTTTTGAGGTGGACACCTTTCCAAGTGGTTAAATTCTAAACTAATAAGTTTCGGGGCCCTATACAAAATAACCAATTGTATTTACCGTTTGAATACTATCCGGGGAAGCTCCAAACCTCCCCGTCCCTTTCATCACGCGTTCGTAATCAGGCTACTGTTTGATATCGACTTTATATACACATTCAAACCTGTAAACAATTGTTGAATAATAACACAATAATGTAGGCATAATTACCGTAAAGGGAGAAAAGTAACAAAACAGAAAAATGTTCCTACAAACTAACCAATTGTATTTACCTTTAAATGCGATCCACTGGTCGAGTATCCATGAAATCAGCAAATCTTTCCTTTCATTTCAGCGTATTAATATTATCTCATTGCAACTGATGGGAATTTGTGTTTCTGTGGGTTCGTTACAGACCTCTTTTCTCTTCAGAAACTACACACAAACTGTCATTCTAAACTAGTTTTTTATTATCACTGTAATCCGAGATATTTTTCCGTTTAAAGAAGGTATCAATGTACTAATCCATAATTTAAGTACCGTACTTACTCGCATATAACTCTCACCCCTGATTTTACTTTTCGAAAAAAAGAAATTAAAAAGTTTCGCATATACCTCGCAAATGAAAGAAGCTGAAACACGTTCAGAGCAGGGCGATAGTAACTTGCTCCCGCGGTAAACAACACGCACTCCCCCAATAGCCACTATATTGCAGAGGCAAGAAAAACAAGTACTTTTATTATGTCAGTGAATAAGGTATAAGCAGTCTGTGTAATATATTTCTCAACAAATAGTGCAATTAGAGACAATTGGGATAAAAACGACACTAATTAATAAATCACATGCCCCCTCATACAGAAACTATGTTGTATATATAGACTCAAGCAAAACCATATGTTGCACCGGCAAACAGTATCTAACTAAAAACTATTGTAATTAATTAGATTGTGTGAGTTCTCTCGGCAGCAATAAAATTCAACCGAAAGTGTTAAAATTCGTAAACGTGTTAAAAGATATATATATATATATTAGTTTCACATATTATTGGAATTCGGTTGAAGAGAGTTAGCATTTCAACACAATTGTCAGCTTGTTTTTCGCGCGATTTCCGAAAAATATATGAATACTGGAGTTAACTCACAACACATCTTTTGTCTAAGTGTTACTTAGCATTTCTGAAGATATATTGAGCCTCGGTTGAAGGAGGAAACCCCTTCAACAATAAAAATCAATAAACAACAAGCAATTGGTTGAAATGTGGTCATGTGGACAACACATGTTCACTTCAAATCTGACAAAACAGCAAGGGAAGGTGGAAGCAATAAAACCATATTGTTTTTCACTTCACCCCTCTTTTATTACTCGTCATTCTGCCGCTACAAATTAAAATAGTGGCAGAGTGTTCATTCCATGAACATTCAGCCACTATTTTTTTTAAGTATTCGTTTTATTTTAACAATTTTTACTTACTTATTCAATATTTTAATTTGTTTTGTTTGGATAATTAAAATATAGAGATTTATTTGGTTAATTTAAGCCTGTGGACTACCTGTGCCATCGTCAGGGACCATCTGTGGTCCGCGGACCATAGGTTGAGAAACACTGCTATAGGGTTCTCTCACCTTATGTCAGCCCTAATTCATAAGTAGTATAGAAATAGAAGACATGACACAACATAAATAAAAAATGAATTTTAATAAGGAAAAGTATTATGGAAATTTTCTAGTGTTTTTTAACTTTTTCTTTTTTTGGGGGCCTATGGCCCCTTCCCCCCCCCCCCTCCCTGGGTTCGCCACTGAGTATATTGCTGTATATGTTTTCTGAGATCAAGGCTATTGACAAAAACAAATCCTAGAATTTATGAGTACTGCCTTAATAATGGTTTTGAATTAAGAGAATGCACGTTGTACAAATATTTCCTTCAAGCAGTATTCATTTTATATCACACATAGCTAAAAGGCTTTGCAATTTGTTTTCTCTTCGTCAAAAATACAAACCAAGAAGTACACACTTTGTATCAAGATCTAAGGTGCCTGGGTCTTAGTTACTTCTGTGTAAACCACCAGCTATTTTGTATTTTACTCTGGTCTCCTCGCATGCGTCACTTTTATTTTTATTTTCTTTTGCAATAAAGTAATTATCGAACGTGGTGATTCACGAGATTCGTCTATAAACTAGGACATTCCTTAGTGTTATAAAACACTGAGAAATGCGGGACAACCTCCAGAACAAAAATCGAGGAATATGAATAAAATTAAGACACAGAATTCAATTAGTTAATATAAGATAATTGAATAATCGCTCTTATCTCAACATTTGGAACGAATATACCCTTTGGTTGAACAGAAACTTTAAGAATATTTCAAATAAGGTGAGTTAGCCGAACTAATAAGGGTTTTCTCCGGAAAATCGGGTATTTAACTCCATAAAAGAAATAAACTCAGGAAAAAAAACACTGGGACACTGGGATCATCTTAGTTTGTTTCAGCAGTAATTCAAGACAACCGAACATCGATGAATAGCAGGTCTTAGGATTTAATTAAGAAGAAGGAATCAAGTAATTATAAAGTAAGACCTCTTCCACTCAAGTTGTTAAAGATAACCTGATCTTCTGTATGTAGCATATATAGGCGATGGGAATTCTCTAAATTACCAAAAATTATACAGCAGATATTTATATAGCCACAATCCTACTGTTTGGAAACCTTAAGTGAAATTATTTCAATCGGAATAAATTTTAAGTAACCTTTCTTTTAAAAAAATCCTTCACGAATATGCTGTGTTTTAGAATAATTCAAAGAGGAAGTAGCCGAATTTAATCTGATGCTTAAATTGAAGATTTAATTTATTTCACATTAGATCGAACCGACATTTCGAGAATCTTTCAAATAAGTTGGCCTCTGATGAGCTATTCAGAATAGAAGGAGAAATTTTATATTTTCACTAAGGTAGTCAAAATAATGCCTGGTTTTGAAAATCAAAGCATTATAATATCATCCATCACAGCTTCCAAAAATGCGAGGACTTTAAAACAATCATCGCGTCAGCGAAACCCTAAAAGAGTCCTAATAAAATGCTAAAAGACACCTCGAGATCATCGTTATAATATTCCATACTAAGGAAACTCTTAGCAAAAGGTAGGCTAAGCTTGCCATGCCACCTCTTTTTGCAAACGTTTTCTTAGAAGAAATGGGCATATTTGAGTACGGTAATGTAGCTCGTATCCAGGATACTAGATCATTTTAGACTAAATGAAACTCCGTTTCATTTAGTCTAAAAATGTCGGTCTCAGATGGGAGTGAAAATATTTCTCTACTTCCCCTGTCGAATTAAACCAACAAGTGAAAGCATGTAAAACATACTTCATTAACTAGCCTGAGGCTTCTGCTTTAACTCTGAATAACCCATCGACTAAAAAAAAAATTTTTTTTTAATCCGCGAACTCCATTTATTCCCCATTTTGTCCTAACTTTTGAAGGCTGAAGGGCAGTTAATTTGTACCGTAGCGAATCAGAGATAGCTGGCTCAAGATTATGGCTACTTGTAAGCAGCATCCGGTGAAGAGAGAATGAAGTGCTACCATCTCGTGGTCTCTCATCCTAAAGCAGTATTCTGAAATAGCGTGGCTTCTACTGTCCATTTCCTTGAGTTTATAGGACCAAAGACGAGTTTGTGAAAGGAAAAAAGTCTTTTGCCCGTGCCAGAGATCGACTGACCTGGGAAAGGGTCGGAGAAAGGCTTAGAAAATGTTCCTCTAGTTGGTGACCAGAATCGAACTTACAGCAATCTTTCTTCAGTTGGCCTAGCATTATGGATGCAAAAGCCATTTCAACAGGACTACACATTTTCATGAATAAATCCATTTCAACTATAAATATTTTGAGATGAAATATAAGTTGTCAGCATCCTGGAAATTTATTAACCTTTCAAATCCCATGAAAGCAAAATGTACTAAATTGAATAACTTTTGGAAATTTCGTAAAGTAATAGTTTTTTTTAAAAAACTTCCACAATTTGAAGAATGTTTTCCAGTTGTCTTTGGAATTCTATTCATACCATGTACAGATCCAGCCAACAATTGGTTTGTTAACACTCTTGCGATAAATGTTTTATTAAATGAATTATAGATCATAATAAACTAACAAATGAAATAATTGCAATTGTTAATTGTACTGTTGCCGTCAACTATTATAATGATATGCAAACGCCACTAACTTTTTAGTGGCTAGTTCGCTCCCTAATTATGTAGTTTCAAGATCTTGTCAGATGTCTTCTTCCATAAAAATTAAAAATGGAAAATCAGTCAGAATTAGTTGAAGAAAAAGAATCTGATAAACAGAAACAAATTGAAACTATCGAAAACCAGCAGGTAATAAAGACAAGTTCGTTTTATTTTACTTATGAATTTCATAAATCGAACATGTTTAGAATTTTGAATATTTCTGAACCTTAAGGTATAATTTGTGTATAAATACACATTCACTTAATATATAAATTCGCGAATTCTCACTGTAAATTATAGTTACTTTTTTGCTAGTATTAATAAAGAAATTTTGACAAGATTTTTTTTTTTTTTATTGGTCCATTTCTTCCAGTCGTAAGCAATGTTGTATTAAGCGCAAATGGACTTATGGCTAATCCGCTAAATTCCCCGTCTTTATTTTATGACTTTTCTTAAATACTACATAGTCATTCACATCTATGACAATCCTGCCGGCCAAAGGATATACCCAACTAAAGATTATTTAGTACACTGCGTGTGAGCTAAAGGCTAGACAACCAGGGAACACTGCCGCTACAGAGACCGAAAATGGCATGTTTTAAGTCATTTGATGTTCAGATACGCACGGCAGTGGTCTCACACCACGAGATAAAGTATTCAGACTTCTTTCACAAATATCCATAACACACTGTGATTTAAACCGGCAGTCTGCTAGTTAGATACCGTAAACCAGCACTTGATCGCCTGGGTTAATCAAAATCAGTATTTCTTTTTTTTTGTTGTTGTTTTAAGAGGACGATGTAATCATATGCACTATTAGTATATATTTAATAATATTTAGGTTCTGCAGATGTTGGCGATAATATTAATGTGTTATAATCAAACATAAAACTCATACCTTACACATTTGGTATCAGTTACATGAACATTATGATGGAAATATAAATTTCATTAATTTGCAGTTCCTGCCTTTGCTATCTTGTCTCTTCCAAAGTTAGTAGATGATGGTGAAGTGCTGTCTTTGCATATTTATTTCTTCGCTATTGGCAAATATTAACTATAGATCTGCGTTGCCTTCAGTAAACCTGGATAGCTTAAATCTCAAAACATATTAGATCGCAATGCCGTTAAAGGTAGTTCAGTTCAGCCCAAACAGAATATTAGGATGTGTAGGCACTTCTAAGGAAAACAAATCTCTTTCGGAAAGTCAACTATTCCCAAGGCCATTAACTATCCAACATCTGTCGACTGAGATCTATATAATGTAACTCTAGATACAGCAAGCTTCCAGTTCCAAAATTAACTTATAAATATTAGCAAAGGATATGTGCATTTTTAATAAAGTTATTCACGCTATAATGTTTAGTAATAGAATTTCCGAATACCAAATTTTATTAGAATCTGTGCAACAATCTCATACATTCCCATAATCATATTCATAAGTTGTTTAATTTATTAGTTCAAATGGTAATGAATACGTGACAACATATTTTTTAGAAAAAAAAAATATACTCAGCTTTCGGTAATAATAGGGCATACGAAAAAAGTTACTGAATTGCATCAAATTACAGAAAATTAATGTTTCTTATGACCAAAATGCCTTAAGGAGAATAATACTGAAAAACTATTTTTCAGTATTAAATAGGAACCGTGAACTGTATTTAATTTTAGCACATCAAAACTAAAGAAATAAAAATGCAATAATTAAAATGCAAAATAGATAAACAGTAAGGGAAGTTAATATAAATATGGAACTATACGAAAACACAAGTGAAAAATTTTAAGTTTGGCTAAGGATTTAGTGGCTCAAGGAGACAGTTAAGATCACTTTGCATCAATACAGATCAGACCAGTGGTAAAGTAGTAATTACTTCATAAAGAGATAAAGCAACAGCATTAACAGATATAGAAATGGGTGTATAAAAAGTGTACAAAAAAACAAAACCAACACGATATTAAAAAGCCTATATAATTAACTATATTTTATAAATAATATATATACAATATGTACAGTAGTACATACGTGTGGTGATAAATTTTTACACACCAATAAAATCTCAGACAGATTATGAATATGTTTAAAAGAGTAATGTCGCTCACTGAAAAAAGGACAGTGTCTATTGAAATGCGAATGATAGTTAAACCGGTACCACAGAACCCACAGATAGGCATGGCATCATCCTTTAACAGGAAGGAATGTGTAGGAAAACTATGACCTATGCGGAAAAGAGCAAACAAAGTCTCTATTCACGGTTACTGCTTAGACTAGACTGCCACAATTTCATGAAGCTTGCTGTTGGTGTCTATTCCATGATGAATGTTAGTATATATTAGATGTTTGTCGTAGTCTTTAGGTGGGAAGTGAATTCCATTCTATTTCAGATTATGTCCCCTGTTTTGCAGGCCTGAAACGGCTTATAAAACTTCCATGTTTGGTCTCTAGAGTAGAGTTTCAGATTTATAAAAAAAAAATAAATAAATAAAAATTATGAAAAAGAAAAAAAAAAACTAACTCAGCTAATATTTATTATACAATAGGTTTACAAAGTTTCCTGGGTAGGAGTCGCATAAAAAAAATAAAAACTCAAAAAAATAAGAGAATGGAAAGGAATATGAAGACGAGTACACTGTTTCCATATATATAAAATATGCAATTTGGAATCTGCTTCCAAACTGCTATATGGGTTCTGCACCCATTGAAATACAAATTTACCCAACAAAGACAAATTATTTGCAAATGATCAAACTGCAACATAAAAAGATATACAGGTCTTCTGATGTATACAATTTGGATTGTAAAAATCACTAAAAGCATTAAATTAAATCTCAGAACATATAATATAAAACTGTTCGAATAAATAATAAAATTCAGCATGTAAAATATCAAATTTTGTTGAGGTAGATATCATAATAAAATAGTATTCATTTAAACTATCCCTAGTTCAACAACATAATAGCAACAGGATACATAATGCAAAATCTAAAACAACTTATATGGAAGCGAAGCGTGAACCTCAACCTTACATAGGGGAGGGGGAATGAACTCTGCAGGAATTTAATGTTTCGAAAGTTCGATGTACCATGTGTCACCACAAAATAAGAAATCTTGCGATCTCTGAATATAAGATGAATTATTACAGTCGTAAATATTTTAAAAATGAATAGAATATCTAAATCGAATGGTCACTTCATTTTTTTAATGTTTACTATTAATCCCTTTTATATCTCTAACAAAGATATACAAATATAAACCGGTGGGGAAATGGAGGATCAAGAAAGCTATGGTACGAGACTGAAACAGGCCTAAGACTACCATAGGAACAAGAAACATTATTTAATTTAGTGATTTATTATCAATTTTAGAAACGTAAGTTTCTAAAATTGATAATATGTTTTGTTATACAGTATATCTACATTTTATCTTTCGGAGATATATTGATAATTATTTTACTAGTTTAAATCTTTGCTTATAAATATAAAGCACGTGTAGTTTTCAGAACTGTGGTATCAAACTGATAAATAAATAGAGATACAAATCTTTCAATCCCATGCCCTTTCCGTTTGATGTGCATGAAGGATAGAAAGACCAATTTCTATTTCTTGTAGTTCAAAAGGTTGTATTTAGTAAATTATGAACCAAAGTTCGTATGAATCAAAAGTTTGTAACAATTCTAATTTATTTATATTGAAAATATTTCCTTACTGCAATACTAATTAAAAATATCTATTTCAGGAAGAGTCAGTCATTTTGCCTGGTGAAGAAAAGATAGATGTTCAACTTAACAAAAAAGAATCCGTTGATCAATTACAATTGAAAATATCTAGTACTAATATTAAAGAACACGATAAATTTCCCCACTTCCTGCAATGGGAAGAAGCAAACGTTCCCAAAGTAACTCTCTCTGAATTATACGCACCTCACGGAATATGGCATCCAGATCTCTTCGTTCAAGTTCGAGAAAGAACCGTTCTCAAAGGTGATGTTGAAGAACTATATGACAGACGGAAACCCAAAACATTAACTGAAAAAATAAAATCTCTTTGCTTTCGCCAGGTAAAATCCTCTTTTAGAAATTGGTTATTAATAACTGATGTATAATACATCCTTCTACTTCACTAAGATTAATGTTTCCAAATGTAAATCTTAAAAGGATGATTGGGGAGAGAGAAATAGATGAAAATGAATCTGATGTTTACCATTAATTGCTCCTAAAGTTTATAAATAACGCCACCGCACTATTTTTAACATGTTTGACTTAAGTATTTTGATTATAACAGTCAAGTAATCTAGCGAATAAGTTTTCTTAGAAGAGACTCGAACGTATACCTTAAAAGTGAAGCTGTGTGTGTGTAAATACATACCAATTTATCCAATAGATTTTATCCGAATGTAAGAATCGATAAATCGTAAACAATATCAGTTTTATTCAGAACAAAATATAATTACAACAACTGGGACACTACTTGAATATTGCTTTTTTGAAAGCCTTTTCCTGTTAATGTTTATAGTGGCATTGTTTTGTTTTTTTTTATTACTTCCTTAATACGTACGTTATTTTAGTACGAAGGATATCAGGCTGACATTAAAGCTGATTGAGTGTTTGTACATTTGTCTCATTTTGTTTGTCAAAAATAAAGGCTACTTCGAGACGCGAAGTGGCCTTTATGGTTTCTAAATCAGGACAAGAGATACTGAATTCCTCTCTCGTAAAAATCTTTACGGGTCAATAAACAAGTGCATCGAGAGCCAACATCTGCATTATGAATAAGCATTTTTCAAGTTCATCTCAGTTGCGAATAAATTGATAATATTCAATCAGAATATTAAAAAAATCTTTATAATTTAATAACATTTTAATTGACTTAGATACGTCTTACTTGGAATTACGGTAAAACGGTTTTTGAATATAAAACTGTCAGAACTTTGTGATTGGAAGTAAAAAAGCAGATTTCAATGTCCATATAAAAGTTCTCCGGTTGTAAACGAGATTGTGAACCAGTTCTAACAGGTGGGCCACGTATGTTCTGCATGTTTACGGAAAAATTGTTAGAACTATATTGCAAACATATTTCTTATGGAAAACTTTCCTTCCTCTAACACTTCTCATCATCTTCGCTGTAAAAATTCCGATTTAGGAAGTGGATTTAAATTTCACTGTAATTTGATTCTTCAAACAATTTCATTATTTGAAGATTCAGATTTATTTTCTAAGTACTGCGTTATTACAGAATAAGAAGTGATTAGTAATATTTTCTTAACTCAATTTATACCTCACTATATCTTAAATTAAATTAGCCGATTTTTGACATATGTAAAGCTTTGGGCACAAGCATTTCATATTTTAATAAGAAAATTTGAAGTCTTAGGAATACGAGGTGCTGACTAAGTTGGTTTAAAACTTATGCATGCTAGATCTCAAAACTGCACAAATATAAAGCAGTTGTAACTCTCTTCAAACATTAGATTTTGGTATACCACAAATATAATTTTTGAATAATTTAGCCTGCATTTGTCTCGATGACTTCTGTGATCTAAAACTAAACAAAAAAAATTAAATGCTTCCACAATTGATACCATCCTAATCTTCTCTTCGGACATCAATGCAAACCACTAATCTTTTAAAAGCAACAGACTGCGACCAATTAATAAATTTCGCCTAAATTCGTGTAAACAAAATATATTACCAGAGTACTCACCCTCGGTAATAAGTGTATGGTTGGCTTACAACTATTAATGTGTGCAAGCTTCTTTAAAATAATTTCTGACGAAAGAAATACGCCAAAACTACCGTTCTGTTAAATTTTAATTCCACAGCAAAATATTTTTCATAATATATTTTAATCAAATTGCATACATGAGAGATATTCTTAGCCTATTTCGTTCAGTATCAGAAGATCGTTGAGAAATAAATACATTTTAATAGTCAGTTAAAAGTAGCCTTGAATTAAACGATCAATCGGGCGGGATACGAATTTCTGGGTACCTGCGTGCAGTAAAAATCACAACACGGATAGGACTGATCTCAGATAAACTTTTCGGTACCTTCAACATCTGATGTCACCTTGAAAATGAGGAAACTAGACTCACAGCAGCATGAAATGAAAAACGTTTATTTCAAAAAGGCAAACTAGAAAATACTAAATGAGAAATGGAATAAATAGACATCAACATTTTTAGAATGAGTTGGGTTACATGAACATTATCTGTAGACACGAAGGCAGGCACTTCATACACTTAAGGTTACTCAGGTGCCTGCCTTCGTGTCTTATACTTATGTCTTTCGTTTCCCGGCGAAGTAAGAGCTTTCTTAGCTCAGTCAGTATAGACGAAGCCCTTTGGTCGGAAAGACAGGAGTTCGATTCCCGTCAGTGACGTGAGGAACCTTTATCTGGGTTCTTTCGACTAAAGGTGAGTTAGCCGCTCTCCTACGAGATAGGGGATTTTTTCACCGGGAAACTCGGGTTTTTCGTCTCCCAGATCAGGCATACCGGCCCGTGAATAACACGAATACAGTCAGAAATACTGCCCTTAGGGGATGCAGAAAGGAGTGGCGACCCAGCTGCACTAATCAGCTGTAATCCCCCCCCCCCTCTCAGTAAGGGAGATTACAGCAAATCTAGGACTCAACCCGTCCTAGGATGGATGAAAAAGATAGGTGGAAGCAAGCAAGCATGAAAACCGAACAGAAATTTTAATGGACAGTTACACCTCAAAATCTTTAAAATGCTTCTGACAGAATTTCAGACATAGTTATGTTTAAGTTGAAAGCCAAACCAATCAATTTATATATACATCAGACAGTACGTATGACGAAACAGAAAAGTTGTATGAAAAGACAGAAGAAGCATTACAGGTAGAGCAGATGAGTTCTTGATAGCTGAAAACAGTGACATGAAATGTAATGTAACATACGAATATATAGGGCGAAATTTTGGACTGGAAAAAGAAATGACCAAGGTGAAACACAGATTCAGTTTTGTAAACAAAATGACTTCATAGTTACAAGTACTTCGTTCATAAACATCCAAGACTACTTAGAGAGAAGAGTACACAGAGAGGAGTCCTAGGGAGTTAACAAGAAATCAAATCGATTTTGTAATGACTGAAGCAGGTTCGAAACTTTAGAAGTCAAGATAAACATCATTATAATACCGACTGTAATTCACATCACCCATTATTAGTCACAGTAGAAATAAAATTGTAGTCAACAAAAAAGGTAGTAGCAAAAAGTCGAGAGTAAATTGGAATGGTAAACAAGCCTTTGATAAATATTCATAAGAAAAGGATAATCAACTTAAATTGTTTCACGGTGAAAAAATGGGAAATTGAAGAGAGTGAAGCAAGTAATAATTAAGACTTGGAAATGAAAATAATTCTAAAGATATATGAAATAATCTCTAGAAATAATTCTAAAGAGGGCCTCTAGAGCAAAAGCGAGAAGCGAAAATATTGGATTCCTAATGAAAGTATGGAGTTATTTAAAAAAAAAAAAAAAAAAAGAGGGACGGGAGGGGAATAGAAAGGTGAGGATTTAAGTATATATAGGAAATTAAAGAAAAATCAGGAGAGTAAGTTGCTAAAGGAAATATAGTTAACTAGCAAATATCAAGAACTGAAGACAGACATTTTTCATAATTTCACAAATGCAATGTAAAAGAAAAAAAATGAGATGTGCTCTTCAAAGAGACATATCCTACGACATTGGAGATGAGACAACAATGGAGAGACTGCACGTAACATGTCATTATGATACTCGTGATTAGACTATCATTCTAGTCTTTTCAACTATAGATATTAACTGCTGCTGCTCGAAAACGTTTACTTTTTGTTGTTTTTATTTATGTTAAGTGACCTCCCGATGATGTTGTTAGTTACTCACGTTATTGATTATTATTATATATTGCATAATAGTTAAAATCTTGGCTATTATCAATCAAGCATTATTGCATATTAACATAATTCACTATCACAGCCAATGAACTTAGAGTCGATACGTCATATGTACTGAAGATGTCATGTGTTCTGCATTATTGTTACGAAATTTCGAATGGCTTGTCTAAATTTTCACACTAAAATGATCCCATTTAAAGCAACTGGTATGAATCATTCCAATTTTAGTGAAGTTTCAAATATTAAATGTTATTAAAATCTGTCCAACCACTGGAATAATCGTTAGGAGTACCAAATAAACTAGCATCGTCACAAAACACTTGAAAGCTCAACTTCAGAGCGGCGATCCTAAAAGGTTTGCGAGAGAGGTATCTTGCAATGTTATTTTATAATGGCGGATAATTAATACTTCGTAATGAAATTAATGTAAAAATAGTAAACTGTATATCACTCTTATATTGATATGCTTTTAAATTATACTTTCCGTTATTAATTCAGCAAGTCAGCATCCATAAATTCTTATCTAATACATGTAACTGGAATTTATGGAGCTTTCATGAAATCTACTTATTCAGATAATTTAATTCTAGGTACTCGTTATCCTCATGTCTAACTGAAAGTGCAGCCCGTAGATTTGAAACGCATGGTCTCTTGCGACTTTGTTCAATATCTTTGAGTTTATTTATAAACCGTACATCAGTATCGTTCCTCCGGAATTTCCTTTCTAATAACTAACAACACTCCAACGTCCACAGTTCACATTATACGTCATGCTTATATTTCCAAATCACGTTTATTGTTCTTTGTCATTTAATTCTCTAGCAAATTAACATATTTATCGTAATTATATCAGTACGAAGTATTCCAAGTGAAAGTTATTTCATACATAGTTTCAGTTAACTTTTGTAGGCACACAATACTGGAGTCAAATTACAACTGATCACATCTGCGTATTTGTGAGATACTTCATTGGTTCAAATTAAAACGCTGGAGGAACCCAATACTCTTTTTGCTATGAAATTAAGGCAGTCAGAGCCGGCCAATTTATTAAAATTAGCTATTGACGCTAGTGAACTGTACGAAAGGTTTGCAATCTTACGTGGTTGAGAGTCGCTTAAATCCCCCCCCCCCCCCCACACACACACAGTTATCAAAATGTTAGCTTCTTCTGATCCTGCTTTACGTCACACTCTACTTAGCGAGAGAGAGAGAGACGAAATTCGTTTTCGTTTTAAAATTTGATTTTTAATACACCATATTCTGAAATCGTAAGAGAAGAATTCAAAATGATTTGTAGATGATTCGACGTTTAAACTGTTAAAGGATCGTGTTTTAATAGAACAACACAATTGCTTTTCTCAAGAGATCATCTTCAGGACAACTTGCAAAATGCATCGCTAATAGAGTACTTCATATCGTCTCTCTCCTCCCCTAAGAGGATACCATTTATGGATGATTTCAATCAACAGCGCAGCAAATTTTTAGATTCAGGTGCCTAATGGGAAAACCGACGTTGTTTACAAGATATTATGAATTGGGCCCAGAATACCTTCAAATAGATATAATTTAACATAACTTTACTAGAGAAATTAATATGCTGCTACACACTATTCAGATAATGTACATCGAAATAATAATTTAAGAAACGTTCATTTTTTTTTTTATGTGGATCACACGTATGAAAGGTTGTAAATGCATTTAATATGAATTTAGTTCACAAGTACTAAATGCATCTACTATGCATTTAGTACTTGTGAACTTGTGAAATTTTTATATGTAAAAATTTACCAAACCAATTTTACAATCAGTGTAAAATTTAACGGTACATACTATATTATTATTATTTTTTTTTTTTTTTTAAACAGGGAGCAGCATTATCCGAATGGCTTTTGGGCGATATATTCGTCATCCAACCACTCTTCGTAAAGAGGGATAGATCTATTATACTCGCACGGAACAGAATCACGGATGAAGATTTTGTTATGAAGATTTTTTACAAAAACTTTTACAGTATATATCCGGTAAACAAAATTTATTTCCTGTACGTTTCTTTGTAAAGTATTATTAACACCAACTTCGACTTAATGAGCGCCATAGCTTATTGGCATATCAGTATTGCAATGGAGATGTGTATGATCCTATTCGGTTTATTTAGGTTTTGACATTGTAAAAATTGCTTTTAATTGAAATTTTTGAAACTAACATTTATTATGATGCTACATTATAAGTGTATAAGCACACGGTACCTAAAATAGTTTTGTTTTATTTTTATAATTAAAATAGCTTAACGATTATAATTGTTCATTTAGTGACCAAATATATGAAGTGATTAAAATTATAATGTGCTTAACTTGCTGGTTACTAATATTTGTTTGTTATTTGAACTTTCACCAGCTAACTGCTCAATTCCTAGTTATTTTTCCTTTCGGCGAGATATGGTAGAAATGTCCAGACTTTCCAATGGTAATAAGAAAGTGTTTGGCATGGACAATTTCAGAAAGAAAACAGTGTTGTAGGCTACTATTAAAATTTATAAATCATTAAATGGTTCCACCTGTTTTCACCTTCTGTCAGAGGTCATCACGCGACTCTGCATTATGATCATATCTTCTGTTCAAAACAAATATTACTAGTAAAAAATTCTAGTAAAAAATTGCACCCATCTAACAAAAAAATAACTTGCAAATTAAAACGTTAAAGAGCGATTAGCACTCAAATTATCTATATCAGAATACAAGAGAGACAGAATTATCCAAAATAAAAGAAAGATTGCCAAACATGGTAATGATGTTTTGTTGTTTGTTAGAATTGAACACTATACAGCAAATCAAGAATTCGTAGACGAAATTTATCAATAAACATTGATAAAACTATCACGAACATTCAGATGCAATGAATAACAGAAATATAATAAATAATATTCGTGATGATAATTTTAGCTTCAAGGATTTTAAACAGCACAGAAAAAAAATAGAATATTAAATATCCTGAACATCAAGCGAAAAGAATAATTCAGTCTTCAAATCCCTACGGTATGCGCGAGAAGTTTCAGTGACAATCAACTCCAAGTGAATGCCAATGCAAACTCAAGCTTATGGAAGAACTCCAAAATGTAATGAAAACTAAAACTGCACAGCTACCGACCATGACGGAATAAACCTAGAACTTAATTAAATTGAAAAAAATCCAAGTTTACTAACTTTTGAAAAACTATATAATTCGAGCGATTAGCCAGAGTTATTTTTCTATTCAAAACGGAGAACGAAATTTGTGGTGAAAAATATATGAATAAGCCTTTTTGAAAAGTGTCTCAAGTTTTAGTAAAATAATTAATAGAGCACTTAATAAATATTTCACATGCTGTTTTATTAAAACAAGCAAGTAGATTCTCACGTGGTAAGCCTTGCGTTTATGAGTTATACTATGTGATTAACAGCAGGCTGCAGCTGCCTCCAATTCTGTCTCATAGAATTGAACACTTCATTACGAAGGCATTCCATCCGACCGGTTAAATTGACCCTGATATTCGGAGATTACATGAATTTGCAATAAATCCAGATTACTTCACATTTTCAAAATTAGTGAATAATGCTACTCTGCCTAAATATTTTGTGCAATATTTTGAACAACTTACTGCCTTCAGTGATAAGTATTGGTTGTACTAGACGATATTTAAGTGTATAACATCATTAACAGATCAATTCCATTCATCTTAGATTCAACCTATCTACCTTGCAAATAGTATCGAACAATTGCATTCTATGCTTGCAATCTCTCAGACTAAAGTAAATGGAGAATATTCTTCAATTTATTGTTAACGGTAAGGAAACAAACATCTAAGAAAATCAGCACCATCTAACCCTTCGTCCGCGAGCAAATAAATTTTGCTTGGTGGATTATTCGAAAAGTACATTTCATCTAATGGTTGAAAAAATTATCTCGTATCCAAAATATTGCTAGGATTAGCGTCCTTACTTTCTAATAAGATTTTTGATTATTTTCTTTAAACTTTTTAAAGAAAAATATATTTTGCTTTAAGCTTCAGCTTGGTGCATCATTAATACTTCGATGTAAGCAGTCCGCCAATCGTTTCCTTTGTCTACCAATAAGTCTTATTGTATTTGCTTCGAGGTTCTTGGTAATTTAACTTTTTTACGTCCATTCTGTTAACATATTTATTCAATTCTAATCTTTTTATCATTCCTTTATGGTTTTGTAATTGACATTCTTCAGACATCACTACTCTTATTATTTTCTGAGCGTTTTCATTTCACAAGTATTTGTTGTATTTTTGATGTTTCTATTCTTGTTTCACACGCATACGTTAATATTAGTCGGACCATTGATTTATAGTCTTACTTTTGATAGATCTTTATTTTCACATATACTTGAATTTAAACATCCTGATACTTTAATCGTCTTCAAGGATTATTATTTTACTTCATTTTATGCCAGATTTTTACCTTTCATAGCTATACTTAAGTATTTAAATTCAATTAATTGTTCCAATTTTTCCTATTTTGTTCCAATTCGAATTTTATTATTAATTCTTTCGAAATTGCCTTTTTTTTTTAATTTCTCTGTTGATTTTTTGTTGCTTACTATGATTTCTGTTGTCCAATATTTTTCTGTTGACATCTGTATGTTGTCCAAGATACACGAGGAAAAACAGCCAAATTTCAGCAATTAATAATATTGCATGTCATAATTTGTCCAGTATATAAATAGTCCTTGCTGCGCACGCCCAAGAAAAGTCGTGTCCTCTTTCCCACGGAACTTTTATATCTTTAAACATATCATCTCTAAACTGAAAAGTCACTGTGAAAAAAGCAGCATGAGTGGATTTCGTTACAAGAATAAAAAGGTCCGACTTGCAAAGTACGTAATTCAACAGTCACAAAATTCACTGGAACAAGTCAAAAGTTCTTCTTGGAAAAGCCATTTCTTATTAGAAAGCAGGTGCAAAGAAATCGAAATCTGTGAAGTTGTTCTTCACACACCAAAATGAATTTAAACGATATAGGCTGACTAAGCCCTGTTTTCCAAGTTCTGGGACGTACTTATACTATTATTGTTTTCAGTCAGCTGATCAATGCACAACGAAAGTTATTCTCACTGACCCAAGTATCTTCGTCCCTCACTCCATTTAGAATTACTGCCCTGTATGTGCAGGCTTTCTCATTAAGTGCTCCAAGAAAGTTCTGTAATTAATACTGTAGATATGAGTAAATGTATGTGTAATTGGTTTTAAAAAGTGTGTTATAAATAAACAATGAATTCCAATTTTATGATAAAACTAAAAACTTCCGAAATTACTAATTTTTAGCTAAATTGCATATTTATACAGTTTTTTTTATTCAAGTTTTCATTTAGTTATATGATAATGAACATCTATTTCAGCAAGTTCTAAAAGAAAGAAAAAGCATAGAAGGAGTAAAGGGGCATCCTCTGTTTGTTGCTTTCTATGATTTCTGGGAGACTCAAAAAAGGTAATCATCGATTGTGCTTAAAACTAAACTGGCAGGAATTTGATAAGGAATTCAAATTTGGTAGTATTTTAATGCTGTGTACCACAAACAGCTTGAATAGTTTACATTGGAAATAGTTACTTTCTGTATGTTAATTTTGTATTTTCATATTTAGCACCGGTCAGATGAGCCCTTATGACATTAGTAATATGCGTGTAAGTCACTCGATTCATAATCCATTTCAATTTACCTGTGGTGTGTGTGTCAGGGTAATGCTTCCGCTAGTGGAAACGTTGACTTGTAAACGATTTCATTTTGATACAGTGATATATATCCTTTCGTTGATAACACCTGTCAGACAAGCAGATAATCAGAACTATAACACCGGTCAGAAACGGTGTTATAGTTCTGTCTATGCCCTTCGTACAATTCGGATTACCTCCATGTCTAGAACATGGGACAGGAAGTTTCAGTTCCACATTCACAAATTTCATCTCCAAACAAAATGGACAGTTCGACTAGTTCAAAATTGTTCCCTTTTTCAGGCCTAATTTCTAAATTTCTCGAACTATACTGAACAGGTTTATTCGAAATACGACGTTTGCAATATACCGTTTTTTTCGGACCATAAGACGCACCTTTTCACATAGAAAAATCGACTGAAAATTGTGCGTCTTATGGTCCGAAGGTAACATTAAAATACGAATCTTTACACTGTACCGAAGCTGTTAGCGAAGTTCAATTACTGGCGCAATATGTTAATAAAATTAGTAAGTAGGCCACTGAAGGTAGGTACCTAAGTTATTTCGCTGCATGTGGGTGAATCACCGATTTAGAGCGTCAATAGTCATTAGTGTGTAAACATATGCGTTTTTGTACGGTTCATTTGAATTATTTTGTATAAGTCGTTAAAATTTTTATCTTAAAATTAGAAAAAATGAGTGTAAAACAAAAAAGACTTTCATATAACTTGAGTTATAAATTAAATGTCATAAATTATGCAAAACAATATGGAAACAGAGCAGCAGAAAGACATTTTGATCCACCACCAACAGAAAAAATGGTTCGTGAGTGGAGAAAACAAGAGGAACAATTAAAACTGCTATGTAAACACAAGAAAACATTCCATTCGCACCTAGAAAAATGGCCAGAATTAGAAGTACAAATGAAAAATTGGGTAACAAATTATCGAAACATGGGAATATCTGTTTCTACGAAAATGATAATTTTTGAAGCGAAACGATGGGCAACTGCTAATGGAATTTTAGATTTTACCTGATCACCGTCTTGGTGCTTTAGATTTATGAAAAGATGCGGGTTATGCATGCATACAAAAACCACTCCAGCAAAAAAAAATGCCGGCTGACTATGAAGCTAAAATTATGGAATTCCATAGATTTGTCATATCAGCGAGAAAGAAATTTAACTTTGAGCTTAATCAAATTGCGAACATGGATGAAGTGCCTCTAACTTTTGATGTTCCTTCAAATCGGACAGTAGATTCAAAAGGCACCAAATCAATAGTGATCAAAACAACAGGGCACGAAAAAACTCACTACACTGTAGCTTGTTGCGCGGACGGAACAAAACTACCCCCCCCCCCCCATGTTAATCTTCAAGAGAAAAACGACCGAGAGATGAAATTCCTCATAAACGAAACAGGAATGAAATTATGGATACAAAAGATATGGGCAAAACGTCCAGGTGCGTTGTTTAAAAAGCCTGCGATGTTAGTGTGAGATCAATTCAGAGCGCATAAAACAGAATCAACAAAGAAGCTTCTAAAAGAAATGAATACAGAATTAGCTGTCATTCCTGGAGGCCTTACAAGTCAATTACAACCCTTGGATGGATCTATTAATAAACCATTCAAAACTTTTATGCGGGAAGAGTGGAACAAATGGATGGCAAAGCCAAATCACGATGTTACAGCAACAGGACGTATGAAACGGCCAACAATTTCAGCCCGTATGTACCTGGGGGGTAAATTCATGGGAAGTTCTGAAAGAAGAGACGATTATAAAGTCATTTAAGAAATGCGGGATAAGTAATGCGATGGATGGTACCAAAGATGACGCAGTTTTTGAAGGGAGTGACAACAATAGTTCAGACGAAAGTAATAGGAACGATGACATTAACGAGACGAGTGATAATACCGAGAGTGAAGATTAACTGAATGTTGCTAATACAAATGATTGTAACAATAAATAAAAATTAAGAATTTGTAAATATCTTTTTTTTTTCCTAAAAATCGTCTCATAAATTTCGTTTGCGTCTTATCGTCCGAAAAATACGGTACTTAAAATATTAAGAATATATACTGAAGACCACGAAAACGGTTTGAAGATGAATTACAATGATCATTGTCGCAATAGGTCTAAGATTTATAAGAAAGATGTATTTATTTAAGCAGTGCGTTTTTTTTTTTTTTAATGCGCATGATGTTTTCTATGTTAAGTGTCTAAACTGCTCTCACAATAGTTCGAACATAAGTGCGATAAACTGCCGTAGCAACTAAAAATACTCGAAGTCTGAATACGTCAGATATCTAGTGCATTATTATTTCTTAATACATTCACTAAAATAAACGCCGATAACGACTAGCAATGAACATCCTGCGTTAATACTAATAAAGAAATTCTAGAGAAAGACCTACATAAAACCAACCAAAACGGAAACCAGTGGCGCACTCAGGATTTAATCTTGGAGGGGGCCGAGCGCTCAGTATTGAACCTTTTGGGGGGAGGACACCGAGTTGAGTCGACGATTTGCGAATACACACCACGCATCGCATACGACCTATGACAGCATCTGCAGTGATCGCTAATTCATAAGTAGTATAAAATAGAAGACACGACACAACATAAATAAAAAAAATGAATTGTAATTAGGAAAAGATTTTTGGAAAATTTTCTAGTGTTTTTTCCTTTTCTTTGGGGGATGCCTGGGTCCCCCCCTCTGGGTGCGCCACTGGGATGAACTGTAATCTCTAAATTGCAATAAGAAATAAAGTAGCAGCAGCCGCTCTATATGTTGTCCATAGACTGTAATAATACCGTAATGCTTTTGATTGCGACTCTTTATCCCATAAACATGCCACTGGGGACGTTTATCGCACACGCTAATTGCAGCGCATGTTAGCGCTACAGTAAACCAATGAATTTACAGCATTTCTACTACTAGGGATACACAGTACCCAAATTAAGCCTACATTATTCGTAGGCTTAATTTAGGTACTCTAGATTTTGGCAATATTTAGAAGGAATTTGAGACTCTGAGTCTGAGGTTCACTCTTTCAAACCAAGACATGGATTCGATTTCCGTCAAATAACACAAATAAGGAATTTTTATCAAATGAAAGTGGTTTAATTAGTCTCAACAGTGTCTCCCTCAAACGTATCTTTCATCTATCAGAAGTTGCTCGCGAACAATCTGGAAGTAGCGGAAGTGCAAGTTGAACTGCCATGCGGTAACTCGTTATTCACTTATGACAGACGCACCTAATATTCCCCACTACAGGGATACAAGAGCAGTAGGAATTTAACATTTTTTATGCTAAGGAAAAAATATTTTTTCAGTGAATGAGGGCGAAAATCTCGGAAATCAATGTTTATGGATAATACGAATTTTTCGCAGGCCACTGCTTGTTTACAACCGGCTAGAGTTGCAAAGAAAACTTACCTTTATAAAATTCAGGTTGCAGACGTTTGTCGGGCTGTGAATTTATGATCATTGGCTGTGGATTCGAATTACCCTGGAGCTAGATATTTCTGTAATGTTCTTAAGTGGTAAATGATTTTCTCCACGCGGTATAATACCGCATAGCGAAAGGGCAAGATTTTCGGTCACCTGGTCTGGTCAGGGGAATAACATACACTAGCTGTAGGTCGGTTTCTTTCTCAACTTCTACAAATCTGAACTGCAAGTAATCATATAGGTAAGAAAAACGTTGAACAGAATTCCTGTGGCCGCTGGATTCTTATGTCTGATTGAACCACCCAACCCATTTCTGTTTCTACTTTAAAAGCAGAAGTGGGTTGGGTAGTTCAATCATACATAGAAGCAGAGGTCATCGTAGGAATACTTCTGGAAGCATTAACAAACTAATAGATGCGACATTGACGATTTGTTTATGTGGCTTAAGATTAAAGACCCGAATATAATTTGTTGCCTCCATACTTCGATTCAAGGGATGATTTTGTTGAAATTTTTTCCAGACACCTGATAAAACCTTTTTTTCCTAAATGGGCCTCTTACTTAAATCAAGATTTTATTAGATCAAGAATTTCTCAGGTAAAAGTTGAAGACTTACCATACAGAAAGTGATATGAACAGTATTCGTTCCAAAATGCCCGATATAGCTGAGATTCAATCACATTCATTACTATTTTTCCTTTTTGGTGTGCATTCACAAAGTCTTCCTACACCTATTATGATTTTCTTTGCTTTCACCAAAATTTAAACACCGACACTGAATTAACAGATTTTGAAAATTTTGATACTGTGCTAAAATTTAACGTATAGTATTGTAGATTTGGTTCAAACATGGGAAGTAAATTGCAGTAATGAAAACATTAAATACAAATAGTATTTTCCCTTAAGATCCTACTGATCCATCTAAAATATATAAAGCAAATAATAGAATAACTGACTGCATAACAAACAAGAAACCTACAGCTAACATCGATCAGTTATTATTAGTGATAATTAAACTTAGAATGTGATGTATCTCGAATTTATTCAGTATCAGTACTGCTACTAATATATTCCGACAGCTCTTATTTAGAAAATTTGCGTTTTCTTCTCTCCCTCCCAGTTGCAATGATTTTAATAAATTCTCAGAGTACGTGGTGTCTTCATTGCAAAACTGCAAATGTTCCATTAAGAAATATTCCAGTCACAGAAAAGCTCGCTGACATTCCAAAATAGTGTTATTAATGATTAACATTATGGATTAGCTGTCACACTGATGGGCAGAGAGAGCCTGTTCTCGAGAGTAGTCATGATTGTGGAAATTACACTGATTAAAAGTATTTATCGCTTAGTTTCTTAGAAACGTATTAGTTGATATTGTAACTAATAAGCTGCTAAGAAATTCTTCTTAAATCTTTTAGTGTCAGCTTTGCATTTCTAAAAGCTGTAAAGTCTTCAGCATTAAGAAGAAAAAAACCTCATTATGATTATAGATGCGCATTGGTTGAAAATTTTGAAATCGAGTAATTTCTCGAAATAATTATGGAATGATACTTCAACTCCTCATTTTCAGTTAAACAGTATGAAGCGTAATAACAGAATTAAGTTTGCAGCATTTTATTTGACACAGCTTATGAAAGCTATCGTTATTACATTCAAATTTATTCAAATAGTCAAATAATAAAAAAAGCTCATTTTCTCATCATAGATGTAAACATTCAGATTGTTCTGCATAGTTACAAATTTGTGTTTTAAATGAAATAAACCCAGCCATAACCCTTCAACTTTCCTTCTCCTTGCCACACTTCTTACATGTCACTATCTGGGCATTTTTCGGCAAATAGTACGATCGTAAAACGAAGAAAATAGTTTATGGATAAATGCCTGAACATAAATTCAATGCAGAATGCATAAAATAGCTGCGATAGCATGCTTTTCGGGACAAGAGCAAACTAGTTTGTCTATAACTACTAAGGAATCCATATGTTCGTGATTGACACCTTAAATTTACTAAATAATGATTTCACAATCATATATGAAAGAGCAAAACTTTTAAACTTCAAAGCATTATTAGGTAAGATTATAAAAAAGATAACTCCTGAAACATAAAAACAAAAAATTAAGAAACAATAAACCGACTTTTCAATATACTTTTTTTATGTACATTATTTTTTATGATCGACTCATATGATCATTACGCGATCGACAAAATGAGTATTCGATTGTCCTCCGGTAATCTATACCATCGGTTCCCAACCGATGGTACGCCTACCCCCGGGGGGTAGGTGCTGGGCCGTTCAGGGATACGCGAAAAATAATCAGTAATGGCGGAAAAACAAGTCAAGTAAACAAAATGCAAAACGTTAGTTATGGAACAATAAATGTTAAGTTTGTTAGTTAAAATTCAAAAGTCTGTTACATACTTGATCATCATTATCAATATTTAACATGAAGCTATACTTATTTCTGTGTTATGAATATTGTAAAATTAAATCTGTGGCTTTTACTTTTAGTGTAGTAATTTTCCTATCCCAACTCATTACCTCATTTCCACTATTTTACATTAAGATGGACACTGAAAAAAAGTGTCTGAAAATTTAAAAACAGCTATTTTAAAAACAAGGTGTACAATTTATAGAAATGGGTTTAAAAGGGGTACACAAGTGGAAGAAGGTTGGGAACCACTGATCTGTACGATCAATTATAGTATGTTAAAATTGTTGCTGATCGTTTGTATTTGCGTCACTTCCCAGGAGATATAAATGGTATTGAGCGCGAAGCTTTTAACCTCGGCTTGAAATATTAAACATACTAAAATGTAAGCGACAAAGAATTAATGTCCAATACTATCAAGACTTGATAGCTTGCTGCTCGAAATTTCAAATTTTGAACTAGTTATTGGTACAAAATATAAGAAAAAAATTGTGTATTTTGTTCTTATTTTTTGTTATTTTAAGTAATTAGATTAAAAGAATTAAAAATAATAAGACGTAGAATTATTCGCCTGTCTGCAGTGCTCAGTGCTTTGCCTCTCCTCTATCAGCTGACTGATTATGTAGCTCGAGTTTTCAACCTTGTTCAAATTCCGCTGCACAGTTAACACACAATATACTCTGCTCATATCCCTAATTCCAATCAACAATTCTTTGCTCATGATGCGCTATAATAAATGGATCCGAAACAAAGTACGAGAAAAAAAATGATAAATTTAAGAATGTATTCGAGATAAAAAGCAAAATTAATTATCAGTTTGGTAACTGGAAAATATTTTCAGTGTGGCTGCAAATATACTCATAACTTGAAAAGATCAAATTGAAAAATTAAACTATCAAGCTGCTTCGTTCTTGACTCGCATTATCGAGGTGAAGACTAAGAAAACAGTATGGCAAAGTTATAACAAATTTCAAATTAAGTTCTAACACTAAAAGGCTACCACCGACATTATGTTTCATCCATAATCCGACAGTTAAGCCAGTTACGTGCAAAATGTTCTAATACAAACAGTATACTAAGCTGTCTAATGAATTTTCCACAAGCTCTTATATATTTAATAGCTTCAAAATTTCGTTGAAATTCAAACAGAATTTAATTTAAATTACTGCAAGTAAAGTAAAACATGAAATAGCTATTTTAAGCAATTATATTTATACCTGTTTTCTTTTGTGCCTTTTAGCTTAATAATATTGATGGAGTGCGTGGTGGGAGAAACTCTAGAATCTCATTTAAGTAGGAGACAGGTAATGGATACTGAGAACGTGCGGGTATGCATAGCAATGTTGGCGGAAGCAATTGCTTATCTACACGGACTGGGTAAGTCGATGGTTTCGTTGTGCTGTTTTATGATACCTTAGGTTTTTGTTTATTATACAGTAGAATCTTGACACCACATCAACCCTACGTGATGCTTCCAAGACTGTTTCTTCCCCTTTATTAAAATCTGGCGCTATCCTTTACATTATTGCCTGATCTACAGAAAATATACGGCTATCCATTAGTTTCCATGCAGTCAAGACATATAGCTAACTTTTTGACAACAAAATCATTTCCTAGTCTAGAAAGAAATTTTATTGCTGCTGCTACTTGCGAAACAAGTACCCATCAGGTCGAAAGCAATTTTCCAAAAGAGTGCCCACAAATGCACACAAAAAAGTGGGAGTGACATTAATCTGTTCGTTTAGTAAACAGCGAAGGCATTAAAACTTTTCTTAGAAGATATAATATCCGCTATATAATAAAATTTGACATTGGTTGATTTGTTGTTTAGGGATTTTATAGCGTATGAGAAACTGTTAAAAACACCAAAATTAGGACAAAATCGTCATAAAAGCGCCAATAAAAACAACTGCCGCCACTATAAATAAAGTAAGAGAAAATAATTGCGAAGCTTAAATAAATAGACTGTAAACAAGAACAGCCAAAACAGAAAATAAACATACGACAACAGTTCCTTTCTAGCCATCTAATATGAACAATAACTTACGCAATATCATCCATTAAAAACTGCACAAAAATTAACATGATAAAAATTAGAAGTAAACTTTATGAGAGCAAACAAAACCTCATGTTAATACTACTAAAATTATTTAAACGTTTTATCTGTAACAAATACTACACTGGTTAGACAGGTAAGAAAACAGAATGCGGAGTAAGCAAAATATTAAGCATTCATTACTAACAAGGTAAGATGCTAACGGTCACCGAATTTGTTTTGAAGAAAACACTAATACCAAGAACATGAGATAGACTATATGAGCGTAAGTAAGAGTAAGTTGCATGAGGCTCTGATCTACTCTGCTTCCAAACTGAGAGAGAAAAATTTCATAAATTATGATCTAACATGTCGTCACATCAATCACTTCGGTGCCCCCACCTCAATATCTCAGTTTACATTAGTCACCATTGAACATGTATAATGTTCAATCTGATAATGTTGTTCATCTGATAATAATGTTCAATATGACATGATGAAATGTTCTCTGTTTAATCACCTAGCCTATTTCTCCTAAACATAAATGACTTATTCTCAATCACCAATAATTCTATTCTCAGATTTCATGACAGTACACTACATTCATCGTACTCATTTCACAAACCGTGTAGTGTAAACACCCCAAGCTTCGCGATTGTTTACAACTAGTGCCATGAAACATTGATCACTCTCAATGCTATTGAAACAGTTTCAGCTTTTTTCTTTCAAAAGAAATTCAAGCACACCTACTCTTACTCAGTAATACACAAATCACCAGACAGAATCAGATCTCTCTCTCCTTGGACAGGCATTTATCTCCAACCTGAAATAAATATATAACATCAATATCTTCCCCAGCTTCTAAAAAACCTAGGCATTCTTTTCCCCAATGAGAGGATGCCAGTTTTCACCATCAGCTACTAACCCTGAGCCAAATTCTATCCCTTCTCATAATACTATTCATATATTTAGGGTGTGCACCCAAACATTCTTCATGTCATCCAATAGAACAATTCAGCTGACAGATGACTCCTCTCTCACTGACTCATTTCAGCTACCATTCACAGATGAATGTTTCAGCTCTGTCTTTTCTGAAAGTACCTCAATAGACACTGCTCCAGTGAAGTGACAAACGTCATCCCTGCAATTATTATTGGGAATGTTAAAACAAGAACAGCAGCAGCTACCCAACACCCCTTTTCAGCCCAATCTTTTCCTGATGTATTCCATCTAATCAGTACTCTGAAACAGCTATCCTCATGAAGTTTTCCCCAATAACTGCCACATCCAATTAATCAATAAAAATGTCAATATATTTCTTCATTCTCACTCCTCACCTGCCCCAACACAATGCGACAGCTTGCAGGTTTTTGTACCCCCTTGTGTATGCAATACCTATATGAACTGGATACTTCACATACAAAGCAACCAACGTTTTATAAGAGATGGAATGACCAACTAAGTGTGGTCCTGTCTTAAATGCATATGTGGTTCAAGTTGAAGTTACATTTAACACTATATTTACCATATGACCTGTTCAAAACGATGACCTTCAAACTTTCCTTGATATCAATTTTTATCTGCTGATTCGATTGATGGAATGGATTCTCTTCATCCATTGATGAAAATTCTGATCAATGGATCAAAAGTGATTCTAAAGAATTGCTCATATCCAGCATAAGTTTTGCATTACCATGTCTTTCTTTCCATATCAAAGACTTACCTCAATTTTTTCCTTCTACCAAAAATGAAGTAAATCCGTGGTCTCTTCTTGGTATACGCAAAATCGCGTGCTTCTGTGGCTCACACTGTGGTCATGGTTCTCTGTTCAATGTGAACAGAGAACCATGACCTCATTTTAAAAGAGGTCAGATGTGAAGAATATATGGCTTATATCTATTTCCAAAAATAGCAAGTCAGGATTTGAAGACCACTGTATTAAAAAGGCATTTCTTTATAGAAAATTCCTTACAAGAAAACCTGTGATGATTCTACACAAGCCATATTCCAACGAGGCCAATTCAATATCTATTTCTCACTTTTGGAAGTTATTTATAACACTTTAAAAGACATTAATTCAGTTACACACACACACAGTTTTTTCCATAGTTGTCTTTACAGTGAGGGTGATGATAGTTTTACAAGTGAGAAATGCTTACTGTGACAATTTAATAGAATTGTTTAATAAACCATGCCTTTATCTGTTTTATATCATTAAAATAACCTAACTACAAAGAACATTATGAACTAAAAATATCAATTGAAGAAAAAAAATTGTATTTTGGCTAAATCAAAAATCTAGTAAATGCATCTGTGCCCCCGTTGATATTCTGTGCTAAATCCTGTCTTCTATGGCGAAAAGCATCAGTAAATGAAACATGCAGCAGTTGACTATCCCTAGGAGACATGAACTGTCACTTAGGGAAATAAAAAGAGCTGGTAATGGATAGAAAAAAAACTATGCCAAACTCTGTCACAGTGCACAATTCGACATTTATCTCATCAACAGAGATGGACCAAGTAGGCTTACAATATAGGCGACTTGACACTCCTTTGGGAGTCTTTAATTGTCAATAAACAGAAAGAATGAAAATAAAAGGATTTTCTCTGGAGATGAAAAACTAATATCGCATGCATTTATTATCTAAATTCAATTAATAAAACTACAGGTCTCCAAATAAGAAAAATACGTGAAAGGAAGTTTATTCACACAGGAAATTCATGCTCATCTTCATTTACTATCATAAAAAGAAAGTTTTATATTAAATGGTGGTTCAAAAACTTATGTCCGAAAGCTTGTATGCATGTACAAGTTCCAGTTCTCTGACTTTCTTACAAATGGCAAGTTTACACCTTTTGACAGTGGAGCTTATTTCCCTCATCCCATTTCGCTGCGCTGCATTCAGCCATCGTGTATCCCTGAATGCAAAATGGCAGTAATAACCTGAATACATCAGCAATCATCCGTTTATTAATTTATAACTTAATTTTTTTATTGAAAACAAGCTTTGAAATTCTTGACTATTTGTGTTCGCTTATATTAACTTAGTACGAGTTCTCTGATATTTTTGAATTGTAAGAGCGATGAAGTTCAGATTAATAGAATGTTTTATACGAAATCAATCACTGCCATAACCTGTGGCCAGTTTACAAATTATTTCCAATTAAATGTCATCGTAAATATTTTAAGTTGAGATAACAGTATTCATTAACATCAGGGCATTTAAAATCGCTTTTAAAAAAACAGGTAATGTTTTGTAGAACATAATTATCAGAATAATTTAATGATCCATAATGATTTGATTCACATTATATATCACTATGAAGACAACAACGGTACATATAATATTAAAAAAACAAAATAAACTACAGAGTTCTGATTGGAGATGGTCTTAAAAAGAATCTTCTTGGAATGCTAGCATTAAACAACACAATGATTTTATAGTCGAGTGTTTTTCCCTCATTGGGAATAATGCTCTAGATAGTCTATAAATAAAACAAATCGACCAAGTTTTTAATTGAAATGCTTGTTATTCTTGATTTCTGATGTTAATCTTTTCCCCAAATATGATCCCAAAGTAAACTATCGAAAAGATGAAATTTAATCTGTCATTTTCATCCTACACATTTATAAAGCGCTTTAGGTACCACTTCAATTGCATTCCGTTCGCTTTTTATTAAGAATGTTTCTTGGAATTAGTCTTATGCAACAGTAACATAATAGTAAAAGGTACCTAAAATTTTGTTATTTTTGTCCTGGACCATTTTCTTAATTATTATGGAGCACATGACATTCACAGACGGAATTGAATCCGAAAAACGTTTCGTAAGACTCTCCTACATTCATGCGCGCTCATTTTAACTCATCTCAAAGAAAGGAAAACATTTACTTAATTCTCTGCTCTTCCTTTTGAGTATATAAAGCGAAACTATAAATGTAATATATAATTACGGTTGTAAATATTTATGATGTAAAGAAATAATCTGGTGGAATTTAAGTGTTTCTTGGTATAATGAAAGGCAACGTTAATTCTCTTTGAAGAGTATGGAAATATTTCCAATATTTCCAAAGCATCTTTGCAACTTATATTAAATCGAAAGAAAGACTTGAGGAAATGCCTTTATATTCATGGTTTGCTTCTAAGAAATATAGCAAGCATACAAAAAAAATAAATATGTGCATACTTATAAAATCGAAATATACACTGCACTGAAATACAGTCTGTTCTAAACTACATGAATGAATGAAAGCATTATATAGAAGATCAGGTGATGCCTTTCCTGTAAAGACCAAGAAATTTAACTTCTTTGGTTTTCAGATAAAAATAAAATCCTTTTCCTGTAAGTGACTTTCTCTCTCTCGTATTAGATGCTTAACAAAATCTCTTACTAAACACTAAATATGCACTACATTTGCATTAATTTTGCATTAAGAAGTCTAAATTGAAGTCTCAGTAGCTTACAAGCGCTTCTAGAAGGGTGTAAATGCAATCCTTGTGGATCATATTTTACAAATTAATTAGTTCTGTAAAACTTCAGTGTAAGTATTGTATTATTCAAAAGTGCTGCGTATTCATTACAGTTCGTTCTTCCAGTCATTACAACCAAAAGGTTCCAATCCAACCAGAAAAAACTGCTGCATACTATTACGGTTTCCTTCGCATCCATTCGCAAACTTGAATGTTTGTCACCATATTGAGAACATTTCTCATTTGTATTTGGATGATGCGCTCAGGCACAAAGCGTTTCCCTGGCATCCACCATACCCGAGTTCGGCTATCCGAACTTGGATATTGTAGCCTGATTCGTCACGCCACATCACGGACGTTTTGTTCAACGAGTTACAATCTTCTTAACTAATCATAGTCTGTTTATTCCCAATAATTGGTGTTTGGCTTGTGCCGCTTCTCTTCCATAGAAACTATGAAGCTCCGTACGAGTGTTCAACTACAAACCCGAAACACTTCAGACCCATGAAATCGCAGTTGATTGTTTACATATATTACTCATATATAATTGGTTGTTTCCTTAGACAGGAAACTAAATGCTTATTCTGTATCATTTTAAATTAAACCCTGTTATTCTTCTTTAAGGAAACTCATCATCAAATTCCTGCCGTGTACTCTCAAGGGGTGTACAGGAGATGATAGTACTACATGAAAAATTTATATCGTTAACTTCCTATCTACAATTTTTCCTCCAAATCAGTCTGTTACTTGTCAAGACTCCAACATTATCAGATCTTATATTTCTATCGTCTAAGGCACTTTTTGCCGTATCAATCCACCTATATCTTGATCTTCCTCTCGGTCGTTTTCCTGCCAACCTGGCAGAGAACACTTGTTTTGCTATTCTTTCCTCGCCCATTCTGTTTAGGTGACCATACCACCTGAGATTACCTCTGTTAACGTATTCCTGGTTGCTGACAATATCAAGTTCTTTCCTAATATCCTCGTTTTTAATATGATATTGCCATTGATGCTATCTGTTCACGGGTCTAATCTCAGGACTCTTATATCTGTATATATCTTGTATACAGCTAATTTAGTGTTCCCACTAATTTCTCGCTTATTCTATATGAATTTATTCAATTGACTTGCTACCATACCAGCTTTGTTGATTTGGTTGTCTATTTCTATATTTAATTTACCATCTTCACTAAAAATCGTGCCTAAGTAGCTGAAATGTTTTACTTGTTCACAGGTTTTCCTTTCACAACACAGTTGACATTTTCAATGATTCTGCCTATTTTCATTGTCTTTTTATTGCTGACCTTCATACCATATCTATTACAACAGTTATTCAATTTAGTTAGGGAATCTTGGAGACTTGTAGCAGATTTATTTAGAAGTATAAGATCGTCCGCATAAAGAAAAGAGCTGACATTAACATCTCCAATTTTGATATCATGTTTAATACGACTTTCCTTCATAATGTGATCCATATAGATAATGAATAACAGAGGGGATAATCTACATCCTTGTCTCACACCAGATTCAACATTAAACCATCTTCCTGTACTTCCTTCAATTCTAACTGCTGACTTGCAACTCAAATAAAGACTTACGTATGGCTTGATATAAAGCCCCATTGGCACCATATAACTGTAGTGTATTGAATAGCTTCTCTCTTGGCACCTTGTCATATGCCTTTTCCAAATCGACAAAACTTAAATACAGATCTTTGTTATATTCCCATGATTTCTCCACTATTTGTCATAAAATGAAGATCTGATCCTGACAGCCTCTATTTGACCTGAATCCAACTTGTTCTTCACCATGCTTTTCTTCCACAATTCTTCTCAACTGTTTCTCAAGTATACTTGCATATATCTTACCAGGAACACTCAGTAGGGATATACCTCTGTAATTCTCACATTGTTTTATTTCCCATTTTATATATGGGTACTATGAGAGCTCTACTCTAATCATCGGGAATTCGCCGTCTGTCCAGGCATTCTGAACTATGCAGTGCAGCCACTGCAAGACTTTTATACCACCATACTTCAGTATTTCTGGTCGAATATCATCTACTCCTGCTGCCTTTCCACATTTCAAGCTTTTGATGGCTTTTTCTACTTCAAGTATGGATATGTATTCCTGACTGCATGCCTGGTCAGTGTTTTTTTTTTTTTTTTTATCACTGTGCTGTCATCACTGCTTGTTTCATTTAGCAATTTTTCGAAGTAATTACTCCATACTTCAAGGATATCTTTTTCTCCCGTTTTCATGTCACCTTTATCATCTCGAACTCCTTTTACAGCATTCTTTCCTCCATTCCTAAGCTTCTACAACAACTTCCAGAATATTTTGCCACCTTCATGATATTTATTTTCTATGTTCTTGCCAAAGTCCTCCCATGACTTTTGTTTAGCTAGTTTTACACACTGTTTAGCTTTCTTACATTTGTCTCTGTATTCTCTAAGACCAAAAGCTGACTTATTTGCCAGGGACTTTTGATATGCTTTCTTCTTTTCCTTCATTGCCTCTTTAGCTTCCTGTGTTCACCACGGAGTTCTAATTTTTCTATCCTTGCAAACAACTTCACCACATGCTTCTCTAGCTAAATCAATCAGGGTTTTCTTCAAGGCTTGCCACTGAATCTCCAAGGTTTGGTTCCTGTTGTCAAACTCTTTCATTTTTTCTTCAACAATATTTGTGTATTTTAGTCTACAGTTCACATCTGAGAGATGCTCAACTTTTATTAGCTTTAAAACTTTCTTACATGTTATTCTTTTCAATATGAAATTCAATTTTTTTCCTGCTCAAGACTAAAGAGCGATCACTTCCAATTTCAAATCTTCTGCACACTCGGGTGTCTTGCACCAGGGAGAAAACATCACTATCAACAATGACATAGTCAATGAGACTTTTCTTATTCCTTGCCTCTTCTCTCCATGTGAATTTGTGCACATTTTTATGTTGAAACATGGTGTTAATAATAACCAATCCATGTCCTGAGCAGAAATCCAACAGATATTTGCCACTATTATTAGCTTTGCTCTTTTCTCCAGATTTTTCCAAAATATTTTTGTATGTCTGACAATCATTTCCTACTCTGCTATTTAGATCCCCAACAAAGACCAACTTTTCCTTTTTCATTGTGTCAGTTGCTTTTTCTAAAGCCTCAAAAAATTCCTCCACTTCTACCTTAGTAGAACCTTCTGTGGGACCATAGGCACAAATAAGTCTCATTGTCCAGTTCCCCATTCTCATATTTGCTCACATTACTCTACTTGAGACTGCCTGCCATTCAAAAAGATTAGCATTTTATTTTGTGTTGAGTACTATGGCTACTCCTTTTCCTTGATTGTCACTGCCTGAATGTAACATTTTATATTTATTGCTCAGAAAGATTCACCAGTTTTTGTCTTTTTTGTTTCAGTCACCCCTATTATGTCGATCTGGTACTTATCTAATTCCTCAGCTAGTTCCATTTCTTTGCCAGTCAGGCTTCTTATGTTGATAGTACCGATCTTTAACTCTAGTGATATTGAGTTGGGGTGTGTTTTCAGATTTGTTCCAGTAGCTGACTTTTCGCTGTTAGCCCTGGTTCCCTGGCGAAAACAACGTGGCCTTGTTTAACAAGGTCCCCAGCCGGCATGAAATTTTGTCATGTTGTACCATCATTTTGTATTTTGGTTTAACCAATAAGAATACAATTTGGTCGGCTAAATCCCAAATTGCCAGCCCATCTTCGTTCGTTCAGTATCCAGGTAGATACCCAACAGGGGTGCACCACGAGAAGGTGAGGATTTGACATTAGGTCAGAAGCCCTGGTCAGTTCTCTGCATTCCGTTAAAGGCTATGTGGAAGTCTCCTCTCAGTTATAAGCTTTGACCCTTAAGGAAACTCATTATCCATAAATATTCAAAAGATGTTTTGTAAAGTGGCACAAAGGGAGATACAACAAAAATTCAGTATACCTTTAAGAGAAATGAAATTGAAACACCAAGAAGAAAATATAATTAGAAAAGCAATAGTACTCATCTCATGATCTTCAAATTAACTAAAAAAAACACTCAGTGTTGTGTCGCGAATTAGACTTATTCCTGAAGCCTATTCGAAATATTTTTAAATGAATATGTTGAGAACTAGGGAAGACCAAAATATATTCACTAGATCTCTTACAAGAGAATGAAAATAGACTAGGATATCTATTTTTCTTTGTGTTTGTAGCATCATCTGGGGGAAAAAGAATAGGCTTTATGAATTATGTGAAACTGAGAGATTTGATGTTGTCAGATAAATATCCTGCAATAAAACAGTTTTTTTTTAATATAATAAATTTAGTTTAATCCTTTATCCAAGTGTAAGCAAACAAAGTTTGCGCCTGAAAAAATCTTCAGGACTGAGGTAAGGTAGTGCAACACCAGGAAACTCCGAGCAAAGATGGACCAAGCTCTCATCACTCCTTGTCTCAGTATCTCCCATAATGCAAAGCACATCTCCTTGCGGATATATACTGCTATGCATTAAGGGAAGGGCCACTACCCAAACCGGTTTCAACCTTTATTGAGGTCTCGTCAGTGTGAGGCAGACCCAAACGTGGAGATACTAAGGCAGAAGCAATAGGAGAGGTCATATTAACCTATAGGAGTTGCCAACAGATATACCACCTTATTATTGAATTACTTTGGATTTAGAGGAAGATGTTGGAAGTTTATTTTTCACTAGACTATAATAAATTTAGTTTAATCCTTTATCCAAGTGTAATTTTTATTTTTTTAGTTATTTTTTTATTTAAGTTATTTTTTAATTTTTTTTTTAATATTTACAATTGATAATGAAACCGTAAAACGTGGGGCATTTGGAGTTACTGCAATAAAATTCTAACAAAAAAGTCTATACATTTTGCCAAAGTTTCTATGAAAGCAGTGTCAAAATGGAGTGCATTAACTATGCTCTACTTCACTATCATCATCTGGTTGATATCTTTCATCTGTTAAAAATGCTTAAAAAAATTCAAAATACTCAATATAAAGTTAAAAGCAGATGGTAATAGTGGCATTCCGAAATAAACTGATAGGTTTCAATCAAATGCTGTTTACCTACTACTCGTTTTAATTTCAAGAATATTCACAACTAAATCTTGGATAGCATTAATTTGCAACTTATTTCAACTTAAAAAAAAATACGTACATGTTTTAACTGACACATACGCCATCCCTGTTTACCAAAAAATAGCATAATTAAGGACATCGTTAATATTTATTCACCTGCATAAAAAGAAAAATTTCTACAGGAGAACACCTGACAACTTTGGGTTTAAAGATCAGGAAACTGCCTAAATTCAACTTTGAGAATTTGGAGGTGTATTAATACTGTCAGCCAGAACGAATTTTCCAACCAAATTTGTGAATTACCAAACCTTAATTAAGCAAGTGTAGTGTTTGCTTTCTCTGAACGATATAGAACAACTTTTCACGTTATTAAAATAGAAGAACACGATTAGATGCTAATTTTTAAGATAATTCTTGAAAATTAAGTGATGTTAGCTTTACAGAACAGCCAATAAAGCTATGCACTTAATTCCATCAAGTAGCACTAGTGAGAGATAGAAAGAACAAGAATGAAATTATTTCAATATTTGCAAACGAAGTTGGTTCAATTTCATTTATTTTTGCTGTGATGCAAGGCAGATACCATTTTGCAAACACTCTTTCGGAAGACGATTTGACGAAGAGTAAACAATCCATTTCTACATGCTGAGAAAAGCAAACAAGCCCACTAAAATTCCAAAATACAACCTCTAAATATTTCGTGTACTTCATATTCGCAATTTCTTCCCTTATGACTTGATCTAAATATCGTGACGAATTTCGCTGACCGTTTCATTAATAAAATTCATTTATTTAACATTTAACAACAACAAAAAAAAAAAAAAGTAGCACTGACGGCAGCGGCTGTAGTCAAAAACAAAGAATATAGACTAACTTGTGTTCCGTCAGCCAGAGTCGCCGGAAAGTTGCTTATTTCCGAATTTGCTTGACTCACCTGTACCGTCCCGGTGAGATATGTGTGAAATTCTTCGATAACTAATACATGTTAGTAATCGGAAAACTCGTTTCATATTCAGCGATTTCAATATCTTGCACCAGAGGACTGGCGAGGCATTGAAATTGGTTTCATGTCTACTCTGCATTCATTTTGTTCATAACGAGGCCGAGTACCAAATCCTAAAATCTCCTACTTAGGGTTTTATAACGATATTCGCAATAGGTCTCCTCCATGAGCATAAGAATATGCTAGCAGCATTGTGAGAAAACCTCGAATAAGTACTCACAGAATGATTTCAATATCCCTAGATTTTTATGTACTCAGTTATTAAAAAAAATGGTGTATGAATTAAATGCAAGATAGACAGATTAGATTTATCAATGAATTATCGGTGAAATATGCATTAATGATACCACAGCTCTTAATCAGGTTTCACCTTCCATTTTCGAAAGAGGCTGACAGGATGACTGTACATTCGAACTGGTTCTGAGCATTTAACTGGGCAAATAGTGACTATATCAGTAAGTAAATTTGAATTTCGAATACACATTGCTCCGTCAGTGCTGAGGATCAGACTCATGATTTTTTCTGGGAGTAGCTTCAGAAATAAGGATATTTGATGTGTTGATAAGCAGTAACTGGATACACTATACTTAAAAATTATATTTTATAAAGAAAGATAAAGAAAACTGGTCCAGTGTGGTTAGGCTAAAACAAATTAATCTTAAGAGCTAAAACAAAGATCAGAGCGTTCAAATCGCAACCAGCTAAATATTTACATCTTGGTGTTTAAAATATAATACAAAAGTATAAGGCTGCTAACTTGAAATATGCTTGAAAAATGATAATTTATGGATGAACAAAAACTCCTCTATACATTCTCTCAACCTAAACCTTGTATCACCATATCCTTATGCTGATCTGGGAAGTCCATTTTCCGCTTTTAGAAAAACAAAATGAGAAGCAAACTGTGTGAAAACTTGAGTATACGAACAGCAACTTGACTCATTTAAGGAATGAATCAACTCCGTGTTAGGAACATTACGAACAATATCATACGAAACTCTGCACTCACGTAGCACATTTAAACATACTGTTTTATATTTGGCAACCTTATATAAATTGAAAATGTTAACTTTACTTGGTGTGTTGGATTTGTCAAGTTTACTTCCTTGAGCAAATGAGTTTGAAACAGTGCTGTCAGTTCTTCAGGAACACACTTAAAATAAAGAAAATAAAAAAAACCAATGGATATCGTAGCATAAAACAAATAAGACAAGACGAACTCATGCAAAAAGTTGTACACGCTCATCTCAAATCGCTGTAATTTGATTTTGAAAGTTTCTTTTTTTATGAAAAACAGATCACTTGCTTTGAAGTAATGTGTTTATTTCTCCATGATCTGTAGCCCTAAAATGTGAAAAACTACATGTAAATATAAATTAAATAATACTTAGAAAGAAATTGTATTTCTGTTATCCTTCACCGATGAGTAAGCACGTGAAGTAACTTCACGACTTGCTACTTGTATATAGAAAAGATGACATCACAATTGCTGTAGTATCCCGTAATGCACAGCACACTTCATTTCGGACATTATACATATATTGTCATGCAATATATATGAGAAAGGTTAAAACCCAAACCTGTTTCGGCTTTCAGGTCTCATCAGTAGGAATTTGTATACAAATCGAAATGCACGTCCGAAAGTACGCGTTATGGAATACTAGGACACTTGGTGTGAAGTCATCCGCCTCCAGATACAAGTAGCTAGCCATCAAGTTACGTCAAGTGCTTAACACTTGAGTAAAGTTGTAAGAGAAGAATATAATTACATCTTGTTAAATATAGTTTCTTGTCAAATACAATTTACTTTGTAACCAAGCGGGGGAAAAAAAAAAAAAAAAAAACTTGCTACAATTATTTCCCAATTAAGTTAAATATTTCAAATTTAACAGTGTTTCTAACCTGGTATTTTTTTAGGCTACGTGCATCGAGATATTTGTCTGGACAACGTTATGATTGTAACCAATACGGGAAAACTTAAGCTGACAGGCCTGGACGTATGCAGTGTAAGTATGTACTCAGTATCATTAATGTGTCACTTAGTGGACTAACAGAATTAGATGTTATTGAATGTCGTCATTTAAACTTTTGTCGCATTCATGACTTAATACATAGACGGAAACTAAATGGAGCAAAGCGACTCTCCACATTAATTCAGTCTAAGCAAAATGAATGAATACCCGCAATACTTAGCACACTTCAACTTTTCTATTATCACAACATTTCAGTTTAAAATGATTGATAATCCTCTGGGTTTCTGTATGTGAAGAACACTATGCGCTAACTAAATTCATTTAATTTAAATCTGCTTAAATAAGTTTCATTTTGAAAGAACATTTTGATTCAGTTCTGGTCAGTATCGAGCAATTAACGTTTATCATCATGCAGTGCTGTACTTCCAACATGTACTGGAACATTAAGGAGGAGGATACGTGATCAGAAAAAAATTTGATTACGGGAGTAGGTTTTAACAGCTTCAACGACGCTCTTTACATGGAAAGACCAACTCAGTCTTAGTTGCTTCGGCCGAAAATCGAAAACTAGAAACATCTACCCGCTTTACCGTGAATATAGCGCAGTCTTTTCTGTAAACATATACCATAACAAAATGCCGTATCTACTAAAAAGATAAAGTTCGAATGCGGTCTAGAATACAAGGACTCTTCTAAAGAATTTTTCAACACAATATGAGTGAACAGGTCTCCTAGGGAGGTTTTTTTCTTTTCTTTTTTTTTTCGAAAATCAGCCAAAGAACATGCAATTATCAGACAAAATACACCGCCTAAGTTGCTTCGGCTGAAATTCAAACCAAGTCATTACAACAAAGTGTCCGCCTAATCTCTGCAATAGTAACTGCGGTGGGAAACAGCTTGAGCTGCTTTAAATCAAATATCATTTAATTTTTCTGATGGTTGCTGATCCAGAAGACTTACACATTTTCTAAAGCGTTTAACTTCCGCAAGTTTGTGTGAAAAAGTGTTTAATCTTCCACGTTTTAGTTATTGTTTTACTAGGCTCTAGGTGAATGGTTACATATTCCCCGCCTGCACTGCAATATAGCGATCGCGCGCGCACGCACACACGAAATATAGTAGCCTACTATAGCAACTGTACATACATATTTCAAATACATTTCTTCCTCAACATCCACGAGCTTTTTCCATAGCAGTGATGACTAAAGAGCTTGTAATGAGGTCAGGTCTTTTCCGCAACACGCATGATCTAGAAATATAAGTAATTTATGTTGGCAGATCATTTATCTTTTACATTGTTATGGAAGCAGTATACTGATGCATATAGGAGAAGCGATGAATTGTAATATGTATCGTTGCTATGTATACGTCTGGCATTCTGGCTTACATGCAGTCTGATTAATACATCTACCTTCTTTGCTCTGAGGTTGAAGTATTCCACTGAATATTGAGAACAGTCTCATTAATAACATTGTTCGATATAAAATGGCCCATGCACATGTAGCGGAGGCAGTGACTGTTTCAGGATGGACGGCGACTTGAATTACCAAACAATGACCAAATTATCAAACTTGCTGTGCAGTAATAAAACAAAATCTTTAACCTTTTAAACGTACACCAGTAGCTATACTGTATATAGTTGATCATTTTTTTATTCACCACATATATCATTTGAAAAAAGTATTTGCCCATCTTAAGTTTTTACAGGTTAAAATATCCATGTAAAAGTGTGAATAATTCTTCGTATTTTAGATACAACCTCAATGCAAACATTGCCGAACTTTATAAATTTTCATTTTTATATTTCTGTTAATATTTGCTCGCAACTTGGCAGTTATTCTAGAGGTATAATCTGAAATGTTAGTCGTAGTTTCGACATAATGATCACATAATGGAAAGAATATAAACAAATTATACTTTAACTGAAAGCCACCAGTTTGCGAGCCAAAGGGCCCAACTTCGGGAGCTTATTGATGTTACAAAAATCTTTAAAAACACTCGCAAGATTAACATATGTTTGGACAATGAAAGAATATGTCGGATTAAAAATTAAACTAAACAATGAAGTGCGTGAAAGTAGAACTAGGTAATACTATGACATTCTGCAACTTAATGTGTATCATAGCCTAGGTTTGTAGATGTCAGATTCTATTCTTGATGAATAAAGACAAATTAGGTTGCAAAACGTGGTCCTGCTCTCGTATTTTTTTAACCTTTTTTTTGTAAGAACTTCAAACTCGCATAATCTAAAATTTTGATACCTAAATAAATGAAAAAACCTTGGGATAAAATAACTGCTATAAGAATTATGTACGCTGACTTCCCTGGAAAAATATAACTGTTCTAGATCATTAACAATGAAGTCAAAATAGGCTATTGATGATCCAGCGAGAACAATGATCAAAAACACGGGAGAAAAACCATCATTTCTCTGGAAAATAACATCTGTTCTAATTCTTTCATATTTATCCTACTATCTATAGCAAATAGGAATAAAAATTTCAATCCCCACCGGGCGAGTACACTCTTAGGAGATCTTAATTGCTGTATCATAAAACTGCAGTGAGCGGAAATTAATACTACGAAGAGTAAACTGAAAAAATAAGAGAACCGTCAGGAATCCGTAGAATTTGACGCGACATTAATTTATTGTCTATAAGTATGAATGCGAGCAGACGAACAGCAAACACATTCGACGATGATTAGAGGAATGGAACTGTCTGAAGGACAAACATGAAAAAGGAAAGAACCGGAAATGAAAATACCCTTCATACGAAATCAAATATCACTCCTCCTTTAAGATCGTATATATGGCGTTTCAGAAACTTATCACATTCTGAGAAGCTCTAATCTTTAACTAATGGAAGTGGTAGGGTTGTGTTTTTCGCACTGGGTTCAGCAACCTATTAGGGAACAAATATTCTAATAACCACACTGCAATAAGCGTGCACGCGCGTGTGAATCGCAAAAGGAACTTAAAAAAAAACAAAAAAAACTCAGGTATGATATACAAGGTTTTATGTATATATATGTGGAACGATGTACATACCGATAAAAGAAAATGCATCCAGCATTTTCATATTGGAAATTTAATATATATGAAGTAATAATAACCGCATCAATCTTTGTAATTATTTTTATCTCTAAGAATATGTTAATCCTCTAATAAATATTCTTATTTCCTTGCATTTGAGATGCATTTATGAGTATATAAGTTGAAAGTGTACCATAGTCAATTTTATGCAAAGATTTTATTCTTCACACTTCTGTATTGACATTCTTTTATTATTTTAACAATTGAGTATCTTTTTCATAGCGATATCCCGCTTGGGGTGCTGTTGGAACACGTGGTTTTATGGCTCCAGAGATGATAATGGGACGAAGGTGTGGTAAGTCGCAATTTTCCTACTTCTCTCCTCTGTTCTAACATACCCATATCATGGTGAAAATTAATGTGAATATTAATTGTCAGGGGAAGATAATCATGTGCAGTTTATTATCGTTTATATTTTACGTGATTTATTATTTCAATAATGGTTTATTACTTTTATATATATACTCCTCTTAAAGGCTTAACCACGCTACTGGCCAGGACGTATATATACGTCCACATTACCATGGATGCGAAGTGCATATTAAAATTGTAATACCACTGATATTACATTGAAATTTACGATGGATACGAAGCTGTTGAGGATGCGTATTTGATCTTTAATGGCTGGTAAGGTGGTTTAAACTGCAATATTCGTTGCCTCAAGGATTTGAGATTTTAAATGTATGTGTCTTAATTTTCAAATCGGCTTGTCTTTAGGTATACAACCCGTTCTTCTGACTTACCTACGCAGATGGTCATGAGATATTTTACTAGAACGATATCGGAAGAATTCCAAAACCACTAGCAATTATTTTCCTCCATAAATCTGACTTATTTTTAAGACTAATATGGAGCCAGTTTTCGTTTGGTAAACAACTCGTTCTGATTACGTTTCCTTAACTTGAGAACTTGGTTTGTTTTTAAGCATCCTTTCCAGGAAAAAAGAAAAAAAGATTAATCACGTGTATTCAAGAAGCAAACGATATCTACCAGAAGTCCTGTGTAACTCAGTGGAAGTGACGTTTTCTTCCTCAGCACTAGACTGTCCGAAGAAAGACTTCAGTTCAGTTCTAGTCGCCGAATAGAGAAACTTTGTTCTAAGCCTTTCTTCAACCGGTTCCCGAGTTTAAGACGATAACGGTTCGTGTAAGGATTAAGCCCAGGAGATGGCATCCAGTCTCTTCATTTGATGCCGTTCATTCCTCCCTAGGGGAATAAGGCGTTACTGATTTTTTTTATGCTGCTAAGTTATCGACTTACTTATTGATCGATTGGCTGTAAGATCAAAACATTTTGTCGTTCTCGTCAGGCATCTGACCGTTTGCATGACAAACCTTTGGATGTGTGACCGATAAAAAAAAATCTGAAAACCAGAACTTATTTGAGCCAAAAAGTTTCCCCTTTAACTTGAAATCAGTATCAAAATTTTCCTTGGGTTAAAAATAAATTCCTTGCTTAGTTTCTTCTTAATTTTCCAGAAAAGTATTTGAAACAAAAATTTTACGTTCCATTAAAAAAAAAAATGGAAGCGTTCTATTTTGAGTATATGCATAATTACATTTATAGTCTGCAAAAGAAAGGAAATAAAATTATTTTTATCCTCCAAGTTGAACAGCAGAAATCAAGTTTAAAGACGTTACTCAACTTCTCGCGTTTAGTGACTGGAATTTCTTCGCTACAATAGCTATCGATACTTCTGCATTATCACTGCTGCTTGTGTCAGGAGGCAAGCCATTTTATTCAAATGGCTTGCCTCCTGACATTCAAATTATGCATTTATATATACATTCAAATTATGGGCGAAGAGATCCCAATTTCTCATTTGGAGACTAGGAAGCCCGCACCTAAAATATAATCATGGAATTTTATAATTGGGCAACTGACTTGATAAACAGCTAAACTTTGATAAACTCTCCCGTTTTCTCATGTTAATAATACCCACATCACCAGACAAGAACCGATTTCTCTTCTTGACCTGATCCTGACACATTAATCCCATCATCCATAGCTTCCACGGTCGCAAATCTATTTTTGATCGGTTTTCCATCGATATACCACTCTTCACTTGCACCCTGCTAATCCCATATCTAACTTTCTGGATTAATCTCTAAAAAGAATATTATCCAGAAGAAGACGATTCATTAAAACTATAATGCTCTTTTTGGCTGACTCCAACCATTTCCCTCACAGTAAGTTGGAACTGAAATTTTTCTTCCTGTATGTAAACTGGTGAGAACACACCGAATTAATAAGCATTTGCATTGGCCTTCATATTTTGAGTGATATAAACATTCGAGTTTTTCTTTAAAATGCTTTTAAGTATACTTCCTTGGACACTACATACTGAGCTGCCTTACAGTAATCTCGTCTAAAAAGGTGGGCAGCTGTTGCTAACATTCATTCCCAATACTCAGCGCTGAATATTGGGAAGGAATAATCGATACACTATTTTTTTCATTTTATCTTGTTGTGAGACAACCTCTCTTCCAGTGCTCCAGGACTACAAATTCCATCTGTTCAAAAAATATGCAGTTTCCTTGTTTCTTTTAACCACTTGGCCATGCACTGCAATAACTTTCCACAGGTTTTGCGACCTATGGTGTGCCGGATTCTATTTAATTTTCTTTTCAGAAAAGCCAATTGAAGCTTAATGTGGATCCGAATCCTTGAAAAGGCCAAACCCATTCTTCTTCTCCCCCCCCCCTTAAAAGAAATTCCAACAGTATGAATAAATGTGAGATCTCTAAGTAAAAAAGTAATATAGCTTTAATTTCTCCTTCCAAACAAATAATGCATGTCTGATATATTGTTTGTAATGGTACTTTCCTTCGCTCGAAACGAAGCCTTAACTCATTAAGTAATGAGCGTAATAGTTTAATCTATGGGAAACTTATGTTTAAACTATTTTATACATTATAGTTTTCTTTTATAGAGAAAACTATTAAGTAGCGATGCTGTGCAAAGCATCTACTACCTAGAACGAAATAGAATTAATACCAGTGGCTACCCGTACATAAGCACTGCGACACTGCAGCATCCCCAAGGGAAAAAATGAAAAATTTAAATTTTGTTTGTTTATAAATAACAATGCTTACAACATTATATAAATGCAATACAACATGTTAAAGGTTACAGCTTATGTTTTGACATTGATTGAATAGTTAATAATTGGAATTGTTCGATTAACGCTTTAGATTACGAAACAAATGCACTGCGATCTAACGCCGATATTCGTTTGCGCTTTTCATTGCATGTTAAGTCATTCCCACACTGCTCAAACCGCAGTGTATCTTTAGTATCCTTACGCACGTTATTTCTCTGAGATATGAAACGTTTATTATTGGTGCGTGTGCATGGTGAACTATTTTTTGTAAATCTTATTTTATTTTGTTAAAATAACATAATTATTTATTTATTATAGATACAAGGCTGAATTATGAGTGTCACAGTTGAAAATATGAAAAGAATTATATTTTTTCAATTATCGTTACACGAAACAAATGCACTGCGATCTAACTCCGATATTCGTTTGCACTTGTCATTGCTACTGATACGAAACTTTTATTATTGATGTTTGTTCGTGGTGAGGATGAAATATTTTTAATATGTAAAATTCGTTACTGATTAGGGAAAAATAAGTTTTTTTATTTTTTATTTTTTTTAATATGCAGCACCCCACACTTAATTTTCACCGACCGCCACTGATTAATACGATTTAAATATTGAATTCTGTTCCATGTAACACTTTTATAAAAGTATTAAAAAAAAACAAATCAGAAAATGCATGTATTCAGACTCTAGCGAATCATTTTATATTGTGTTTATACTCCATATGGCTTATATGCAGAAAGTTATTGATATTTCGAAAGGTTAAAATAAGGCCTAAATCTCTTCCATAAATATCATGTATTTCAGATGAAATGGTTGACTGGTGGTCAGTAGGCGCGTTGACCCACTATCTCTTGACCGGACATCCCGCAAAAGTTCCAGAGACACCTTTTGAAGTCCCTAGATACAAACCAACAGGATTAAGAAAAACAGGATTTTGTAAATGTAAGTGAAATTAAATAGTTCTGGGCTCGCTAGTGTTTAAGTATATTCTTAAATGAAAACATAACAGATAGAATTTTTTGGAACTTTCCAAAAGAATAATTTATGTGATCAGTGCCTAATCATCATCATCTTGCCTAATTATTAGTTATATGAGAAAGATCCGAGATGTTTTCATTTTGCTGAATTTTAAAATTTCCGATTTATACTGTTCTTGTTTTTAAATGTATGAAACCGCATTAGCGCTTGCTCTAGCTGAGTCATTAGGCGGAAAGAGAAAAAAAAAAAAGATTCAGAAAGGAAATCTCTGCCACTTTTTTTTTTTTATGAGATTGCCTAATTCATCCTTAAACTTAAAAGCCATTATCAAATGTTCCTCTCGTATTGTGACGAAAAAAATGTCCTGATATTCCCAACCAGAAACACCAGGTGTTCCTCGGAAGGTAAACGTTTTGGCAAGTAATGCTTAACTCTCCCTTTTTGCAGATAAAAACTTAGTTCTAATTAACTAGTTGTGATCTAAATCTTTCTTAGCATAAGGTTTCTGACACTTTTTTTTTCAAGTCTCTTAAGTATAGCTTATCCGACAGTAATCAGAACTATTTAATGGTGCACTTTTCTTTTTCGAACAGGCGTTTCTTTGACAAAGTAGTTAATTTCTCACCAATCTAAAATATATCAACGTGCTTTAGAATACAGAGTGGGTGGACGAAACCTTTTTAGGGACTGAGTACCCATCCATTTATTTTCGAAATTTAAATGCATGCACTGTCATCTCCAGCCTCCTAAGGTCTGTTTGCTTTGGCGAGATTGGATCTTTTGAAGCAAACAAAATTATCCGGTTTCAGTTAAGTTGCGCATTCTAAACGATTAGAATTGTGATCTTAAACTCGCGGGTTTGTTACAAGACATTAAATAAATCAGCTCTACTGATGAGCGTTATTTATTATGTTGAAAGTTTTTCCCTCCCATAAAATGTTTTAAGAATACATTTTGAATAATTTGAAAAACTTTCTTCAAATAATTTATATCTATAGAAAATTTCTCTTCGTAAAGAGATCATATATAATGACGAGACACGAAAATTGAAAGTTCTAATAGTAAAGTGTTCAATATTCAGCATTTCACTGTAAGAATTTTAATCATAGTAAACTTATTACAATTAACTGGCTAACTATTTATATCTAATGGCCCAACGTAGATGCTAGCTTGCTCTGCTATTTTTAAATTAACTGGGAATGAAATCCATTTGTTTTCAATTTCTTTATTTGTTATCCTTCGTGTATTACTTTTAACAAGCACTGAAAATTAAATCTTTACTGACATGACTTATCTTTCTATATTGTTCAGTAATAATTAATATGAAGCCTGTTGAGGCTCTCTTAAAATATTGTCGAAGCAATCGACATTATGAACATGCATGAATCACGGCAAACTATGGAAAGTATCATACATATGATGAATAAGCAAACGCGTGAAATGAAAATTTGTGAGCGAGAGAGAAGAAAAAAAATGATATATATATATATATCCAAGTAAGGAATACGTGTCCTGTGGAAGTATAACAATTAATTTTATCTAAATAAAAAATAAATTAATTAAAATAACATTTAATGATGAGCAAAAATTTTTGATGAATAACAAAAGTGGTAGTGGACAAAAAAAAAATGTTTTAGTTGTTATCTTTCGTTGTTTTAGGAACGAATAAAACAAGAAGCTTCAAACGAGCCAATTATGAGTAACAGAAGGTAGAACCATTCGATATATTAATGATTTTTAAAATCAAATTGTTGTATCTCGTTAAGATTCCAAACAGAATGAGAAAATGAAAAACTGGGTAGTTATCTGTTGAATAGTTATCAAAAATTGCCGCTACTGCGATCCTGTTAACGATTGGTAAACGAAAGAATGTGCCAATTCCATTTTTCTGTTCATAAGATTATGCGATTGAATAATAATGACGCAAGCAACATGTAATATCACAAAATTGTGAGGCATATTCGTAGTCGTTCGTTAGCAGCTTATTTCACCTTACGCTCCGCTAAATATTATAATGGCCACCCAATTCGTTTAATGAGAAAAACTGAAAACTTACGAAATGAAGGAAATACTATTAATGATAAAAACGTGTTTTAAAAAGCACTTATAAGTCATTAAATATTTGCATTTATAACACGTAAGCGTATCAAGCGTTGAATAGTACCTTACAAATATTTAGACTAACAAGCCCATCAGTGTAGGTAAGACAGTTACACAAGATAGAATACAAACGGACTGACAATAAAAAGGAATAAATTGCATAAAACTGCACATGGCACATGTTACAGAAATACAACCAATTATTCATAGGTGGAAGAACACGTATGTAACAGATAAAATTGCAGTTTAAAAAACGAAACCAGTAAATATTATACTTTTTTCATCCTTTAGAATTCGTCTGCTGAATATATTTCTCTTTAAATAATGCTCGCTGTTCTCTTCTACTGTAAATAGGCAATCTAACAAAGAGAAAAGAACTAATCATCTCTTGTTCTCATGACAATGAAAGTTATACGCTATGATATTTTTGTCTTTGTTCTTCGAAATTCCATGTTTAAATTAATTTTGGGCTCTCTGCTTACGGAAATTCCATGTTTAAATTAATTTTGGGCTCTCTGCTTACGGAAATTCCATTTTATATCATTAACGTATTCGATTTTTATTCTTTTTTAAGTAATAAATTTACAGTTACTTTATCCAGTGAAATTTATAATCGGCAAACGATAATCTCTACCACCAATAAGAGAAGTAATGTATCTTTATCACACTCACTTTATACATTTAATACATTCAACTTGACACGTTTCAATATCATTAAAGCATGAATTTTATAAAACACTGAAGCTCTTCCAGAACTGCACATTTATCACATTTTTATTGCAATAACAGCATATTTCGCAACTTTGAAATAAGCTTTCAACTAATAATGTTACCTTTTTCTGATTTTCAGACTGCCTTAATTAAATATTTTGGGAACGTTGTAAAACAATATGCATAATTTAGATAAGATTAACACTTAACATTAGATACGTAATTAAATTCTTTGTTGATTAGTTTTACTATGAATTTAATCAAATGATAAACTTAAAAATGAGATATATTCATATAATTTTGAAATAGTCCTTGAAATTCAAACTAATAATGAAACGTATATCTGTATATCCATATACAGATAACATATATTCTGTATATCTATTTCTATAATCATACCAGAACGCCAATTTTTACTAAGAATACCTGAAAAGGCCGGACGAAACACAAAGGAGTGGTTTTTCCCAATCAATCAACCAGAAAGAAAACTGAATATCTGCATTGACTTCCCTTATTAGAATAAGGGAAGTCAGTGCAGATATTCAATGAAAAGCCTTCCTAAAGTTGTTAATCAACATATTTCAATTGTATAAATGACCTCACCCTTCTCGAAACTGCAGAAGACAAATTTTAACAGGTTACGTTCATGACTTCATGGGACTAATGCATGTTACCTGTTGAGCATAGTGCGAAAGAAATGCTCCTATTTAAATTATTTGTTTTGCATGTACTTGTATAAAGATAAAATTAAACTAGCTGTTTAGCACTCTAAAAGGAGGCATTATTTATTCTTCTATAAAGAAGAATAACTGATGCTCGTTCCAATGAATATGGACGATGGGTAATCTATATAGAAAATTCATACAGAAGAAGCTGAATGTCTGATAGTGTTAAATGAATTGATGACAGCGACATTGAGATATTATTCAATGTAACTGAATAACATCGCAATGCACCACTTCAGTGTGCATCGAATAAAATTCATTGTACCACTTCAACTGTTAAAACAGTATCTGAACGGATTTGCAATTTTACACAGTCAATAGTTGTTCACAGATAAAATCATACAAAGCGAAGAAGGCTTAGTTTTTTTTTGGATGCTGTAAAGTAATACGTACGATGATTATGGCTAAAAAATTCGAATTTAAGTCCGTTTACCATATTTGAATAACTCATCGAGATTGCTATTACAGGTAACACGTTTTATTTATTTTCAAAACACTGAAAAGCAGTGGCGTTTATCGTATACAGTTCGTCTTGAATTTATATATGATTAACCTTACCATTACAGATGTAGAAACAGGAATGATACCCTTTCCAAAGACGCTAAGAAGATTTGAAAAAGAATTCATTGAAGAGTTGTTGCAACGAGTAAGTACATGCGAGACTTCTTTCATGTTTAATTGTGACGATTCCCTATTTTTAAATGTCTCATTTTATTTCAAAGTTCTTTGTTGACTGTTGTAGACTACACGTTGAATCTCACATCGCCCACTTATTAAAGTTGCGTGCGATATAAACTCACTGTTTCCCCATATGGTATTAATATTGTAATAATATAAACAGATATGTAACGTGCAATATTGGTAGTTCAACAATGCAATACGAGTTTCTGCTGATAAAATAATAGTGAGCAGCTACTAAACTGAATAACCGCAATTTACCAGATAGTTTATGCGAACCGCCCTTTATATAAATTCGATCGATTTTCAGAGTTTGGGTTACGCACTCTGGTAAGAGACGTTCACCGGGCATCCGCAGCATCTACACTGCATCATCTCTCCGTTTTTTCCACGCCCCACTGTAACTTTTGCACCACTGAAAACGACACCTCACATTACCCGAACCAACACGTATTTGCACCACTGAAGATGACACTGCATGTTGGTTCGGGTAATGTGGGGATTGCATATAGCGGTCCTACCATGAAAACCCATGTTGTGAACCTTGGTTCTGAATGCTTTTGTGCAGATGCGTGTTCCAGTCGATGCGCCGAACTCCGCATCCAACATCTCAGCCGACGACTGTTGGTTTTTACATATCCTTCGCAGCACATCCTACGGTCACGTTCGGTCAGTGTAGTGAGTCGTCCTCTGCGGGTAGTACTTGAAGTTAACTCCCTGTGCTTCCATCCTGGTATGGTCCAATTTGAGGCCTGCAACATGGCATACTATCACGCCTCTTTCAAACTCCATCACTTCTCTTCTCGCAGCCATTTAACCCGGACACAGTTGCACTAACTTAAGAGCATCATATTCCTCCAATTTATACCAGTTACAAACACGTGACTCGTTACATGGCACGATGCACCTTACCCATGGGCGTGTCCGTTGACTTTTTTCCAAGCAGTGTATATCAAAAACATGAGCTTCATAGCCATGTTATTTTAACAATATCCAAATATTATATTAACTTAATGGATACTTCACATCCATATAAATATTGGCATGTAAACACATCAATGCCAGTTCGCGTACACCACATTAGTACCATGGTGGACGAAGTGTTTAAAAATCTAGTAACCCTACTCTGAAGATCAAAGATAGCATTTTATCGAGCCACTTCAGACGTCCAAATAAACGAGGCGGAAGTGGTGTCTTACCAGCGAACAGTTAAAACTATCTACCACATACAACCGATGCGAAAGTGGGCTTCAAACAATATGCTACTAAACCCGCAGGGCAGAGCGCTACTCGCTCTTCCAGCAAGGCATATATCGTATTAATTTCAACAAAACAGTGCGGAATACTTTCTTTGGACTATCGTTGCTCGGTTATAACCGAAATGAGAGCATTACTATGACTAAACATTTCATTTTAGAAGTAATTTCATGTGGATAAAATCACAAAATTGGATAAGATTCTAACTGTGAGCAAATGATCTGTTTTCTCACTAGTAAACCTTTGCTTACTTATTACTTATCTGAATTACAGGACCAATCTTTGAGACTGAATCTGGAAGGCATTAAGCGGCACAAATTTTATACCAAAACTATTCCTCCCTGGGTTATGGTAAGTAGAAATTCCTAAAATTGAAGTCACGTTATTAGTCAAGTTAATCGAATAAACTTCAATTCGCTATTAAAAACAAATTCTCAAATCGCACCATAATTTATCGGTAGAGCAACAAGAAAGTGGTTTATTTCAACTAATGTGCATTCGTCTGTACAGAGCAGCTAATGTTTATTCAATGCTAGCTGCTCTGTACAGGTTATTATGCAATAAAACATTTGTCGAAACGCTTGACTGGGAATTTGAGATTACTAACGCTTTCATTTGTTCCTTAGGGTTCAATTCGTTTAAAGACTTATTCTTTTATATTTATTGAATATTATTTTAGCACACAAAAAAAAGTGTAGACTGCATTTCAAATTTGCGTAGACTGCATTTCAACAACACTATACGAGTTTTTTTTCGGCTATGTTATATCAGAAAAAACCAATTTTTGCAGATATACTATATTCATCATACGTAGTCTACCTACCGCTAAAAAGAATTCGATGACCTTGATAAAAGCAATTAAGATTACTCCAACAAAAGTTCTGGAGTCGAAAGCTACTTTGGAGAGGATCTGAAAATCCTAATTAACGGGAAAATTGATTTAACTTTTATCTTTGATTTGGCTTTTCATTTCAAGTCACTGCTAATAACTACTTTAGCAAAAAATAAATAAATACTCGATTCTTATTAAACATGCCCGCAGAAAAGAGAATTCAGTGTTTCTGCAAACGACCAATACACGGATAACTTGCAAAGCACAAGCGAGCCACTATGACAAAAATTCTCAAAATTATCAAGGAACTTTTTTTTTCGTAGCAGAAACAGTTTTTCACAAAGTACTGAAGATGGTTAATGGATTTAATGTAAAAACAAAAAAAAAAATATAAAACAACCGAAGATGATTTAGCCCGTCGTATGGTTTTCCTCCTCGATAACTTATTTTCATCCACAAAATTAACATGCTTGAGAAAATGTTCTGAAGCTGCTTTGCCCTAATGTAAGTTAATTGGGACTAAATATTAAAACATTTTATTTTCCGAAAGTAAAATTTTAATTTGATGTTAATTTAAGTCGTTTCAGAACATATGCGCACTGTACATGTATGACCAATGAGATGAGATGAAATAATAATAATTTCCACCTTCATATCCGTTCTAAGTCACACTGAGTAAAAACGTTGCGTTTTTGTTCATAAAATAAGACTTAAAAACGGAAGAAGAATGTGATTCAGGGCAGATGTTAAGCTACATATTTCATATCTCGTGTTATGGAAAAATATTGATGCAAGTGCCTCCTAAAACACCGTCTCCGTACAGTCCTGACATGGCTCTTCAGGCCTCGATCTATTTCCTCGTTTAAAAGAACCTGTCCTTGGAAAGTGAAACTCCTCATTCCTATTGACAAGGTTTCTGTTGAAATGACCCAACTCAGAGAACATTACAAAAAAAAAAAAAAAAAAAAAAAGGTGGGGGGGGGGTTGCTGATAGAAATACTAGACTTACACAACATTGGAGCAACAGTGAAAAGTAGCTGGGAAATTATGTTGAAAGACAATTTAGTTTGTCAAATGTTTGGTTTAACAACAGGAGTAGCGTGTGCAATTTTGAAACGATCCTTGTACATAACTACAATCCCGAAACATTCTTTATTATCACGATGATACTTCCTTTCAGGCATATTTTATAATTTTACTTTTAATTTTAGGCTTATATTATATTTATTGTAATTTGTTTCAAAGACTATTGGAATGTACATTTACATAGTTATTTGCTTCATTCCAGATGGATAAATGGGAATTTCCAGATGATTTCCTGATTCAAGAGAGAGAGATAAATACACCTCGTCGTATGCAAGCGGCAATACATGCCGCCTTGCCAATATCACAATAAAAAAGTATTTTTGTTTTATAAGTAGAGTCGGTGTCTTATTTTAATATTAAGTTTCGATTATATTTCTATCGATTAGTATTAATCCTATTCGTCATGAAATTCTATATGAAGTTTTCTACAAAGTACTGAAGATGGTTAATGAATGTAAAAACAATACTTAAGTACTGAATACAATTCCCAATACACGATATCTGGCTTAGAGTAAGGAGACATTTATATAAGCAGTGAGGTAGTGTTGTAAGCTGAGTCGCTCATTGGTGTGAGCAGCCGTAATGAAGAGTAATTCATTTTCGTGGTATTCTCTTAGATATACGTGATCATTACTAAGAAGAGAAATTGTGTGAGATCGGTATGTCTGCAATTGAAACTCTTGGAATGTTAATTTGTCAATGCTGAAAGATAAAAGACTTCGATGACTGCACGAAACAGTCGAAGTACGCCGGATATTCAGAACATAAGCCATCTGGTAGTTCAAATGCTTTTAAAAAATATCTTTTCTTTAATTCTGCACCTTACTAGGGAGAAATTTGAAAAGAAAGTCAATATAGTATTAAAAATTATGAATATATTATTCCCACGCAGTGTCAGAAAATCAGGAATTTACACCTCTCGGATAGGTACGTAACCAGATGTAAATGTTTATTTTTTTTTTATATTTTTTGTTTATTTTTGTATATTCAGTAAAAATAACTTGGTAAATTAACTGATATCCAATCATAGATATTTTGTACAGAAAATTCGTGTCAGCTTCAGTGTTAAAATTAGTATATAGCAAAAAAAAAAAATAAAAAAATAAATAATAATAATAAATAAACTTCTCCAGCGAAAGAAAATAAAATGAGGCAGAATAGCCTCAGCTATAAATTAAAGAAAAAATTAAATCAGTAATTCAGTTGTCAACGAATTAATGAAATTATTTTTATCCACGTAAACATTATCAAATCAACAAAAACGTATTTCAAAATGATCATCATATTCATTCTCTTTATATCATTAAAGAACATTTTTGAGTTTCGACTGTGAATAATCTACAGAATAATTAACTTTTATAGCAAATGAGTTGTTCAGTTTTTGTGTGCTATGCATCCAATTGCATTTTATATGTTAATGAGCCATAAAAACTACTGCTAATGTAAACAGGTAGAAACCCTCAGTAAACGTTTCAAAAAAAAAAAAAACGGATACCATTCTAACTACTCAGCTATATTTGACATCTAATATTATGAAGTGAATTTCCAAGTAGTATTAACACTTCCTCTTCTGCAAGGAAAACATTCTCATTCAAAGATCGAGGTCTGCTTCTAACAATAGCATATATCGTACAGAGAAATCACTTTAACAGGGGCACTAATTATTTACATGAATCGAGTTAGCTTTAATACTCAAAAATAATCCCATAATTTGCTAGCTTTCATCTTAGGAGGTAATTGGTTTAATGACAACTGATGGAAACTGACAAAATATGGAAATTTATTTCTATATCAGAATCTGGATGGAAGTTTTCTGACTTATAATTCTTGATGTCATTCAAAATAGACTTCCAACGTTATAAAAGAGCATTGTAACTAATTAACAAAAAATATTAGTAAAATTTAAACACAAAGATATCCACTTTTAGTCTGAAATTAAAAAAACATGGTAAAAACACACTTTTATCTAAAGTATTCTTAAAACCTATATTACTATAGTTGTCATTTCGGATTATTATTATTGTATCAACATATTGCCGACAACGCTTTCATATGAACACCAAGAAAAACGCACATCACAAAAACTGCAGAAATTCTTTCTTTTAATAAATTATTATAAAGACAACTAATTCAGGAGTTGAGTTATTCTGGAGTACTGCAAGGTTGCAATGACCTAAATTCGTTTGTAAGCAAATTTTTATATATTGCCAGTAGTAGCAAACTATAATTATTCAGTCAGAACTAATGCTTGAATATAAAAAAGTTAATTTAGAAGATTAACACTTCCTCTTCTGGATATTCTTTCCGTATACAAGACATATCTGAGCCGACAAGGAAAGTATGAAACAGCGGCATCTCACATATGAAACAGTTAACAGAGACAGCAGAAGGGGCATTAAACCAAACAACGCTTTGGAATCTTTTTTTAGCGTGAAAACTTGACACCGAAATTTCTATACTGCTGAAAGTCATGTGGGATCTAGAGCCAAGCTGATGTATTACAAGTGTTCTGGGGTTTCTTCTTTTAATGAAAAAGATGCGCTAGTTCCATACCTATTTTCCAACGCAATACAATTTTTACATGTTGAAACGACAGTGGAAAGAAAGCACCATTGTCCAGTAAAAAAACAGAAGAATAAAACCTCCATGTAAGATGTTAGATTCTTAAGTTAACTTTTAATAACAATAGGCATTTAAGTAAGTTAAAATCTATCAGTCAACTGGGCATGCATCATTTAGTTCGGATCAAAAGATAGCTTTACTAATACACTAAACTTCTGAAAACGTATAAGCAATAATGAAATTTCTAAAACACAGTTCACCAGTATCTCTAAAATATACACTATTCTCAGAACCATGCTGTCGTTACTGAAATATAACGTCTGACTTACTGAAGCAATTTTTGAACATTTTGAGGTTCATGGGGCAATACTTAACCCGATTTAAATATCCAAGTAGGCAAAACCTTCACCTGCTTCGAAGCAGGTGAAGGTTTTGCCTTGAGGGTGACCTAACCAATTTGGGCACTTTTCTAATTTTAAGGAACATGAACTAGTAGAATAAAACAACATTCATATCTAAACTTTGCCATGAAGACGTCACTACTCCATTATATTCATTTCTACTAATGCAGGAGGAAAAAAGTGATGGACAAAATTGCAGGTCTATCAAGCAAACTAAAAAGCGAACGTCTTTGCAATAGCGGTGCACACATTTTTTCAACATCTGACGCTATCTACTAATTTTCAGGATTGTAGTTATAAGTTAATTAATGGAAGGAACTAAAGTGACTGGTGAAGACATTTTTGAGAGGATAAATAATATTCCAAAAATGAATGTAAAGACGCAATCTTTTTTTTTTACCTGACAAACTCTAGGCTTATGTTGGGCAGTAAACTAATTCGTCTGAAAAACAGAAGACAAAAACCAAATCGAGAGCGCCTACAATCTAACAGACATACACCTACCGGCCACTGAATTAGAAACTTATTTAATACCGCATTGGACCACTTTTAACCCAAATTACAACACACATGAGATTTGTCATAGATTCGAAAAGGTGTTGGATTGCATCAACGACTACAACATACCAAGCGTTCACCAGAGTTCTTTAACTGGCTCATATTCGACGGAAGAGGGCCAGACGAAAACCAGATTCGAAAATGTCCAATACATTTTCATTGGGGTTCAGATCTTGGCTTTATGTTGGTAGGGAATATGGTGAAGTTGCTGTCATGCTCGCAGAACCATTACTGAACAATTCTTGCGCAATTGACAGTATCATTGTCGTCCATCAAATAACCGTCACTTGCTTGGATAAAAAGTCAACATTGCAAGATGGACTTCATCGGTAACAATGTTCAGATATTATTTGGAAGACACCCAACCTTCCGTTGGTACGGAACCCCATACCATGACGCAACCTCCAGAAACTTGAGTTGTGTTTACGAGGCAAGCTAGATTCGTTGCTTCGTAAGGGCGACTCCCGCCAAACTCTCTGCCTATCGTTGGTACTGAATAAGGTGTACTGTGACTGGTCGGACCACATGGCGTTTTTCCAGTCCTAGTGTCCAATCATGATGTTCGTGACAACACTGTAGACGATCTTTCCGGTTCTTCGCAGAAATCAGTGGTTCCCGTATGTGTGCGACTATCAATACCGATCCTCTTCAATTCTCTCTCCCTCTCTCTGCGCATAGTTTGGTGAGGTATGGGTCGGGAGCAGCCTTCGTCGAGTGTGTCGGTCAACTATTGCACACAGGAAGTTCTTTGTCCGCAAGCTTTCTCAGACGACTGCGATCTGGTTCCTGACACTATCTTAGGTCCACAGTTAGGCCTCTTAGAAAAGCAATGCGGTTTATTTTTCCACTGATTAAACACCCGGGATATCTTCCTTTTAGAGAAACCGATCAGCTCTGTTGTTTTATCGAATGCCGAAAGATGTTTTATCCATTGTGATCAACGCTATCGACGACTACGGATTAGCAGCATTCTTAAATAGTTGCCAAGAACAACTGGTGACGCACTTGAAGTATATTGCATACACACTACGTAACTAATATCTACGTATATGTGCATAAAGGTTTCTAATTTCATGGCCAGTATGTGTGTTATAGTGATGTCTTAGCCGGCTTAGTAATGATTCTGAACATTACAAACAAGATTCATGGGTTATTGAATACTCAACCACAGAAATATCAACTTACAAACATATGATAGCCATAATGCATTGAGACATGGAGTTAATCGCCAAACGGTTTAAGTTCAAAATCCATTTGCTGAGCTTTATATTTTACTGAAAGAAATCAAAATTCCTCCATATAATAGTTACATAAGTTAACTGAAATGGAAGTTCAATTAATTAAGCATACAACGTTGTGTTTCGCTGTGTAACAAAAGAATAGCGTAAGAAAAAAAAAATTCCTGAACTATTGTTCGATATATATTGGGAGGTGGTGTGGTCAGGTATGATTTTATCCAATGATTTATTAAAATATTTGTGTATACTCAGATATGTAGTATGCTCTCTTGAAGTATTGCGTCATTTTTGACGTATATTTCGCTTGTTACCACAAAATCTGCTAATTAATTGTTTCCAATAACCTACCCATTTGTTTCCGTAATGTCTCATTTTACAATAAAGCCATTAATTTAAAGTTCTAAATATACCATATTGTAAAACATGAAAGCACGAGTTTATTCGATTACTACCTGGTACTACCGATCAATTCTATTGTTTGTATGCTCTTCCAGAAACACAGTAAACCTTGATACCCGTAAATGAATAACGCATATTATACTATTTGGAGCAGTCGAGCACTATCATAAATCTCAAGATGAGCATGGTGTTTGAAAGTCAGTATAAATACTTTCTTTCACACTGTCCTTATTGGAGTGTAAAGACAATTAGTAAAAAGTAAGTTTTACATATACTTCCAAGAATAAAAAAATCATTTGGGGAAATGTATAATTTAATTTACAAATAGATGCAAAAATGGCAACCTCCACATTCAAAGAGGGAGAGAGATTTGCTTATCGAGGGGAAACTCTCCATCCCCTTCCCAACGGAAAGATAAATATCCAGAAAGGTGTCAGCTAGTAGTAGAATCAGTAATGTTTAAAGCTTGGTCTTTTTACTATTATTATTATTATTGTGAAGCAAACTTATATCATTCAGCAGCTAGTTTCCAGATTTTAAAGATTAAGAAATTTTGGATTTGTGTGTTTTATGCTTTGGCATCTGGACCCTGTAATGGTATTAATTAGTTCATACATCATTGAATCTATTATAATAAATGAAATGCAAATATTATTAATTTATTCAAATGTATGCCATTATTTATCAACTTCCGTCTGTTTTTCCATTAACATTCCTTTAGAAACTTTAGTTTTGATATTCGACAGTTAATTGTCATCTATAAATGAGTGTCGTCATGTTTCACGAGTACAAATGGTTTTCGTAATAAGGCCTTTGATTTACTTCCAAAAGTTGGCTGAACTGTTTTAATCAGTCATTAACAGAAAATTAAATTTCTATCATCACAACTCCTCTTTATTAAACGAACTGCGAAATATCTTATTTTAATGGCTATTTAGCCTATGTTCTCTACACAGAAAGATGGTTCCTTTCCATTATTTTATGCTACCAAATTTTTCACTTGGCAGCAATACATCAAACAAAAACCATAAACAAACAATAAATCAGCCGCCAGATGGATAGAATATTAATGAAATCAGAGTGCTCATTTCTTTAGTTCGATTCATTGAGAAATTGTCCGAAACATGTAGACACTAATGTTCGGTTTTCCAGATATACGAACGTTGTGACTACAATTATCGCCGAGTAAAATACTTCAAATAATCAAGACACTTAAATTTCATACATTTATTTATATGAAATATTTATTTCATAATAAGCGTGAAATTGTATGTCAGCATGATTATTTTTTTCCTTTAGAAAAATTAGACATTTCGAGAACGGCGCTAAGTGCAAGCATCATAGGAATATCCTCACTTGTTATGAATCTGGTGTTCATTATAAATAGTTAGTCGGGAAATAAATGCTCTTGGTCTGAATAACTTCGTCGAAGCCATAAACGCATTTGGGGTTCAGAACATAAAGGGATTTTTTTTTTTTTACTTTATAGTTAGAGCAAGTGGCTAAGTTAATCTGAATTATCTGGTAAGTTATCAGAAGAGAACAACTGGATTTTGAAGAACAGTTCGCAACCCTCGGATCTCTGCACCTCCGCAATCTGAAGATTCAAGTTCAGTCTCAAGAAGAAAAAAATGTGAACTTAAATAACTTTTATCTACAAAATATACAAAATGAAGCGTATCTCCTAACTGTGCAAATTATATATATACTCAAAGAAATGCTAGGCGAAAATACAAATATGAGTGAATCGCAGATAATTGTTAGTAAACGTTACTTCAATAATTACTTATGTAGCGGAATTCAGCATGCATTGTTGTTTATACGCTTGAAGTATACTTGGTTTCTATTCCTTAAAGCCAGTCTTAATGGCGAATAAAACCGCGAATCACACAGAAGGATGCTGTCTGTTTAACTTGCTCCCACTTTAGGGCGAATACGTTTCTCTTAGGTTTTCATATATACAAAAAGGACACTAATGCGGATAATTCTATTCTTTGATAAACAACAGAAAAAGTTTTGGTGAAGGACTAGTTAGAGACCAAGATATTACAGTCAATATTAATTATATATAAATATGTGCGTAGTGAGATAAACTTCTCCAAAATAGTTTCAAGATTGAACTATATTAACAAAAATATTAACTTTATTTAAATAAATTATTACGTTACTTTCTATTTTAGAGGTCGCATAGTTGTGCTTATTTTTAAGTTCCATCGTAATTACAACTACTCTTGACTCTGCTTTTCGTTCTCAGTGAAATATCGTTCACATTGTACAAAGAAGTTAATTGAATAGAGTGGTGAGTTTCACAGAACTTGATTTCGGCCTGTCAGTTTTAAGGTTGCACTTCTACAGGGTGTCCCAAAATTCACGCAAGATTTAAATTTAGCGCCATTTGTGCGGTAAAGTGTTGCCAACGAGAAAAAAAAAGACAGCGTGACAGCTGACAGTTCAGGGTTATTAAAAATGGAGCGCTACACGAAAGAAGAACGCATTTTCATGGATTATGGAACAACAACAAGTGGATGCTTATTTTTCGAACAAAATCATCTTCGGCGATGAGGCTCATTTTCATCTTGATGGCTTCGTTAATCGACAAAATTGTCGCATTTGGGATTCAGAAAATCCAAGAGTGATTGTTGAGAAACAAACGCATCCACGTGTCACTGTTTGGTGCGGATTTTGGGCTGGAGGCATCATCGGTCCATTCTTCTTCGAAAATGCGGCTGGTAGGCAATAACAGTTAATGGTGCTCGCTATCGCGACATGGTAATCCAGTTTTTTGTGCCTAAATTGCAAGATATGGATGTGGACGAATGTGGTTTCAACAAGACGGTGCCACTTGTCATACAGCCCGAGAAACAATTCAATTACTGCATGAGTCATTTCTTGGTCGTGTAATTTCCCGTTTTGGTGATCAGAATTGGCCGCCCAGATCATGTGACTTAACGCCGTTGGACTTTTTTCTTTGGAGTTTTTTGAAGTCTAAGGTTTATGCCAACAAGCCCACGACCACCCACGCCTTGAAGGAGGAAATTGAGCGCTGTATCAACGAAATTCAGCCACATTTATGCAAAACGGTCATGGAAAATTTCGACAAAAGAGTGCGTATGTGTCAGCAAAGCCGTGAGGCCATTTACCCGATATACTATTCCATGCATAACCCTATACTGTGTACTTTATGAATCAATAAGAAATTACAATTTTTAATTAAAAACCTGTGTTTTCTATCAAAATTACTTCTTGCATGAATTTTGGGACACCCTGTAGTATTTACTCACTGTCCAGTTAACAGTGTGCATGAAACAAACGGCGGTGTATTTAAATATTATTACAACTTCCTACCACTAAATTCAGTAATGAATTGAAGTTTATTCATCCTTACACTAGGATGAATTTAAAATACTTATGAACCCAACTGAAATTGATTTTTTCTCACTGCACTACATCGGGTATTTATTTTAAATAAACTCGATGGAATACGTCCTGTGTTAAAGAGGAAGCAGGCTGGAAATACAGTATTTAGATACAGCATTTACGCATATCCTGGTCTCAACAATTTTTCGCTTATTTCCGAAATAATTCAACGAAGAGAATTTATTTTAATGAATGATACGAACACCTTGAAATCAGTAATTTCAATTAAAACCAAAAAAAAAAAATTATTTTTACCGATATGCAAGTGAACTGGAGTGAATAGTTCATATTATAGTGAAGAATTCATATTAAAAAAAAATCACACCTCCATTGCGAAGAGATAGAGGAGTTAATAAAAGAAGTTGCAGTTTGAATCTAGAATCTATCTTGCAAACACAATTCAACTGATTTTTCTTTTTAAAATCAGTTATTCTCCTCGGTAACTTGAGAAACTTTTAATCAACTTCACCCATCAGCAGATTATTTATAGTCGTATTTTATGAGGGAGGGAGGGGGGATTTAGTTCATAAACTGCTTCGGTGAATTTCTCGTTTATATTTTGTTTTCGGGTAATGGGGATACCCGCAGAAAACTTCAATTTTGTTTCACAGCTACGATAAACTGTCACCATTCATGAATCCGCAGTTCGGCAGTCCATCTTTTCGAAACGTCCATTTGATTTAGATTAGATTTTCACAAGTTCAAGACATGTTCTTGAATCTTCATTATTTCAGCTAAGCTACAAACAAAAGATCGCTTTTTTTCTTATCGTATCAAGGTGGAGAAAATTATGACAAGATGTGACGGACAGTCAAAATATCATTCGATTAAAAGAAGCTGGACATACTATTCTTTCTGATAACCATGTTCTCAAAAAGAATTCGTTTCGAGAACATGACATGACGTAAGAATACTCAACAGAATTCAGAAAAATATAGATATGACTGTGACGGAAGCTTATAGTTCGCCCACAGTTTGTAGATCTTTCCTTGGCATCTTGCCAAGAATAGTCGATTCATGCTGAAGAGAAGAAAGAAATAAAGGACGTACGAACTGGTCGCCAACACGCGAAATCACGTGCTTTATAGGTAAAATTTTCCAACTGTTATACAAGCAGCATAGCTAACTACAATGATCATAAAAGAGAAGTTAATTTTCCGACCTTTCCACAATACGGATAGATTACCCTATTATCGGAATGGATTCTCCTCCTGTTGACACGCGCAGAAGTGTCTCGAATCTCTGGCAAACTATACTTACTCCGATAACTGCGACGGTAGCGAAATCGCGAGACCTAGGAGAAAGTACCGTCACAGACGTGAATGAATGGTCGACACACGGAGACGAATGTATTATCAGCAACCACGTGGTCCACTACAAACTATTATGCACTTTTTTTTCTGAAGTTGCTTGTGGTTTTCTTTTTTCATACTGTTCCTTAGTGAAGTTTCTTCAAATCAGTTCATATATAATTATTTTGAACTGTGCCCTTGTTTGTTGCCGTATATTTATATTCGTGGATTTTTCTTTACTATCACGGGCTAAGGACTCAGGGCCCGCTTCAGCGGGCCCTGACTCCTTAGCCCGTGATAATAAAGTCCTTAGCCTGAGTCTAAGGACTTCAGGGCCCGCTTCAGCCGGCCCTGAGTCCTTAGACTCAGGGCCGGCTGAAGCGAGCATGCAGAGCATGCGGGCGCCGCTACGAAGGGGGGAACCGTTCATAAGTTCATTTTTAAGAAAAAAAATTTTTATCATGAAAACAAAAAAATCTTAGAATGATCAATATTAAAATAAATATTGGCCGGATACACCGAATAAAAATTTTAAAAAAGTGTATATTGCCGCCTCTTTGATCACCCTGCTGTTTACAATATTGCAGCGAGAGCAGGCTAAATGATTGCCTAAAGAATGTTGTGTCTACTGCAGTCTAAAGTGAAATCGTGAACGGTTTTATGCGCAGAAACGAATTTTCGTACAAAACATTTGTTGCTAGTTAACCAGTCATATGGTATGCATCTCAGTAGGCTACTGACAGTAGTGCAGTGCGGACTATTATTTCGTCTCTGTGTCGTGTAATAATTTCTTGTCGGTATAAAATAGAAATAGAATCAAAAATTAAAAAAAAAAAAAAAAAAAAAAAGTTATCTGGTGCACAAAATCGTAAGCGTCATGCTGCGAAAGAAGCGGATGTTAAGAAACAAACTGGGGCTCTTAATAAATTTGTTAAAATATCAAAATATTCTGATGCAAACTATAACCAACTCGATACATCAGAAATCAGAGTTGAAGTGCACATCATCCAGTTTGCAACTATTCAACAAGATGCATGATTAAAGTGAAAAATAGTTAAGAAAAGATTTAGTTGTAGTTGACCACGAAACCAACACATTGTTAGTCTCTGTAAACTTAGAAGATCCAGGTGAATGGGGAAATATTGATGAAAAATTACGAGTTGTTTTAACGTATTATAATTGAAAAATGGTGACCTCGTGCCAAGAACAGCTTATTTATTCCGAAACTTTAAATTCTGTTTTTAGCTTTTGTTGCAAACCTTTCGCACCTACCGAATCAAGTAGTCTTGTAGAATGCTATAACGATTGGAGAAATGTAAGTACAACTTTGCATATACATGAGACTAGTTTAACTCACATGAAAAATTTCTTAAAATGGAAGGAAGTTGATAAAAATTTAAAAAACTAAACTACTATTGATTGAGAGACTATGGAAAAGAAACATTGGACGAGTGTTTAGAACGCTTGATTGAAATTATAAAATTCCTTGGTAGCCAAAATTTAACTTTTCGCGGATCATCTGATAAATTATATGAAAGGAATAACGGCAATTTTTTAAAATTAGTCGAACTGTTTGCGAAGTTTGACCCGTTATGGAAAATCATGTTGAAAGGACCCTACAACGAAACAATAGAGTACACTATTTGAGTAAAGATAGTCAAAATGAAATATTGGAAACTAAGTAACGCAATCAGGGACAAAATTTTATTATCAATTCGAAAATCTAAATATTATTCCATAATTTTAGACTGCACACCTGATGTAAGTAAAACAGAACAAATGACCATTATTATTCGCTTTGTTTCCTGTGACAATGGAATATTGTTAAGATCAGGGAAAACTTTTTAGGTTTTGCACATATATCAGATTCCACAGAACGTGATTTATGCGCAACCATAATGGAACAACTGGAAAATGGAACATTCCCATTGAAGACATGCGAGGTCAAGGGTATGACAACGGGACAAATATGAAAGGGAAAAAATATGGGCTCCAAAATTTGCTTTTCAACAAAAATCCTCGAGCTTTTTACGTGCCATGTGCTGCCCCCACTCTAAATTTAATCATTAACGATTCAGCCAAAGTGAATGCAGATACAATTAGTTTCTTTGCAATTATTCAAGAAATATACAATTTCTTTTCACTCTCTTACAAACGTTGGGCAATCCTTTTAAAGTTCGTAAAAAAAAAACATTGAAACAGCCATCAGACACGCGATGGGAAAGTAAAATTAATGCAATCCGCCCTCTACGATATCAGTTACGAGAAATTTACGATGCACTTTTTGAAATTTTAAATAATGAAGATTTTAATAAAGAAAATCAGCACGAAGCACAAACATTATGTGCCAAAATAAAGGACTACAAATTTATTTGCTCTCTTATAACTGGGCATGATTTACTTAACAGAATAAACCCTGTGAGTAAAATGCTTCAAGACAAAAATATGTACATTACACTTGCTTTAGAATCTATCGAAAACTTAAAAATATTCTTACAAGAGTATCGATCAGATACAAATTTTAAAGGAGTTCTAAAACGGCAAAAGAACTGAGTGAAGAGGTGGACGGAGAACAAGAATTTAAAACTGGTACGGAAGTCCGACGACGAAAGAAGACTCTCGGCAATTTGACTACAAGCATCATAATGAAACGTCACAATCGCCAGAAGATAAATTTACAGTGAATGTGTTTTATACACTTCTAGACGACGTTGCAACGTGTTCGTTAATAGAACGTTTTGAACAACTAAAAACATATTATGATAATTTCGATTTCTTGTATAGATTACTACAAATTAATCACGAAGAGTTACGAAAAAATTATGACGATTTAGAGATTCTCTTGAAGGACGGCGACAATAAAGACGTAAATGCAATAGAACTATATGACGAGTTATGTACTTTCCAGGATATTTTTCGGAAGGATAATTTAAATATTCAAAACCCTTTCGATATTCTTAATTTTATTTTGTCCAATATTTATCTTTCCCTAACTTTTCAATTGCTTTAAGAATACTATTAACCTTACCTGTTAGTGTAGCGAGCGGTGTACGTTACTTTTCCAAGTTGAAATTAAATTAAAACCTACTTTTAATCAAAACCTACTTAAGAACAAGTATGTCACAAAAAAGGCTTGTTAGTTTGGCGTTAATACGTATTGAAAATGATGTGCGAAATTAGACGTTAAGACCATTATTTCAAATTTTATGAATATGCAATCAAAAACCCTAAAATTTTAATTTTAAAAAATGTCAAGTATATTTATGTAATTTAATTTATTTTCTTTTATTCTGTAATGATATTTTTTGAATACTTATTAAATGTTCTAATTATTTCTGAATTCTTTTATTTTCTCATCTATCTTGAGTTTCTTATATTTTCTTAAAAGATAGTTCCACTTGTAAAAATTTTTTAGTAATTTTTATAAGTTACTAAATTCTTAGTAACTTATAAAATGCAAGAATTTTTTAAACTTTAGTTCAAATAAATTTTAACTTTAATTAAAATTCATTTTAATTTTGTTAGCGATTCGGGTGGGTGAGAAGGCTATAATTCCTTTATCATTATATTCAACGATTAAAGTAAGGTGGCTTTATCAAAATATGCTTTAACTTTTGAGAATTTTTTGAATATTCGGGTTTTGAACGATTATCCTGCTTAGTCAACACCCGCGGTTCGTTACATTTAACGAACCAACGTGTGGCTGTTCTGTCAAAATTTATTTAAGAAATTTCAAATAATTTAATTTTTTATTATCGTAAAAGAACCACACAAGCCCGGATCGTTACAGAGGCGCTTAGATAAACATTGCATGCGGGCGACAAAGACCCTAGCGCCGGCTCTGCTTACATTCATCAAGGGAGACACTAAACATCATGTCAAGGACTATCCAATATTTGCGCAGTATCGATCGAACCTTGCTTTAAACTCATTCACAGTCATGGCACCCGCAATAAACTCTGGCAACCTATTTCACTCATTCACTACTCTCCAAGCAAAAAATCTGGTTCTAACACCTTTGCTCAGTATCCAAGGATGGCTCCTAGTTCTCCCACCAACAGACCTGTTCTGAAAAATTTCCTGAATTAATCTTGTAAAAACCTCTCGGTAATTTGTATGTCTCAATCACATCTACCCTTTTCTGCTTATTAACCAGTTTCCGTAACCCACAAATCTTCAACCTGTTCTCGTAAGGTTCATTCCATAGACCTGCTACCACCTTGGTCACACGCTTCTAGATCTTCTCCACCCCATCAACAAGAAACCCTGGCACCCAAATCTGCGTGCAGTAGTCAAGAAAAGGTTCTCATTAAGGCAAGATAAAGAGGAACAATAACCTGTTTGTCTCTGCTCCTCAACGTATTCTTCGGTAACCATGTCATCTGATGAGCTGCTTTAGCCACTTTTGCTATGTTCCCGCTAAACTAACTCCCTATCCACTAACACTCAAGTCTCTGGCTTCGTCAGTTTCCTCGAGTACAGTTTCATCAATGTACAGCTGGTAATCTATTCACTCCAAAATGTATAACCTTACACTTTGCCACGCATTAAACTGACATGCATTTTCCTTTGCCCAGTCTGCCAAATCATCCTGCAAAATTTTGACATCTGTATTAACTATTGCTCTACCCAACTTTACATCATCGACAAATAACTGAACAGTTCCTATCCTATATCGTTAACGAACAAATTAAACAGTAGCGGTTCAAGAACAGAACCCTGTGGCACGCCACCAATCACAGGCCTTCTTTTGAACTACTCTTGCATCTCTCCATCAACCACTCTCCTATCCATCCCCATGTGCTACAGTTTACCGATTAGAATTCCATGTGGTATCCTGTCAAAGGCCTTTGCAAAGTCCAGTAGCATCACTGTAACCTATTACCTTCAATTCAACTGCCATTGTATTAAAAAACGTGAGCAAATTACTCGGGCATGACATATCCTTCACAAAACCATGCTTCCCCCCTACAGTATCCATTTCCATCTACCCATTCCTGTATTTTGCTCTTGGCCAACATCTCCAATACTCGACAACTCCTATTCTGATCGATCGGTAATTTGCTACATTAGTCTTGGAGTCTCCTTTATGCAATGGAACTATTTCCCCTCTTTCCACCCCATCGAGACCAACCAAGAGCTGAGACTTAGATTAACAATATGGTCAAGAGCATTGACAATTCCATCGCCGTTTCACGTAATAGTCGAGCTAGTATACCATTCAATCCAACAGCTGTATTCACATTAAGATTCTGTAATATGCTGTGCACCTCCATTTACCCCAGTTCCCATATAAGCCTTTGGCGCTCTCGTTCCTGCAATATTACCACCGGGATGATATACTCTGGCAAAGTTTTCGCTTAGTAATTCTACTATTTCGACTGATTCAGTACCTCCCTACCATCAGAATTCATTAAAATCATTGTGCCATATATATTCTTTTAATTGCAGTATATCTAAGGAACTGTTTGAATTATCCTTAGCTTACATTGTAAACTTCTTTTCTACGTGTTATATTATAATTTAGATATAAATTATATGGTGAATGTTAGTTACTTTATGTGTGTATGTATTGTATTTTCTGAGATGGCGGGAGGGTCGATGTGTGCTATTTGAAGGGCGGAAAGGTAGAGGCTTTTTTTTTTTTTTTTTTTTTAGATGGCGCTACTATGGATAGGCGTGTTTTGAGTGGCAGTTAGGGCGGATGTATTTTTCGAAGGGGGTGAATTGAGCATTTTTGTTGTAGGGTGATTGCGTGTATGTTTCAAATTGGTGAAGGAATGAATATTTTCGGAGGTGTGGAAACGGGTGTGTTTTTAGAGGGGGGGGGGGGTTGAAGTACTTTCGTTTACGTTGCAGTTATCGGAGAGTAGGATTAGGTCATACCAATTTTCATGAGTTACCATTTTATCTCGTGTTAGTAGTGAAATGTTTCCTTACAGTGACGTAATACAGATTATTAAAATATGAGTAATTGAATTTTGGAAACGACGAATTTCAGATCACTTCATAGGGGAGGACAGATTCGACATATTCAGTACGTCACCATATCGCATAAACAAATATTGTAGTCAAGAGTAGTGGAAGTTATAAAATAGCACGCACAAATATGTAAAGAGAAAGTGAAGTGTGATAAAACTTTCGTGATCTTTTGAATAATGTTTAATATCATCAGATTATTGAAAACAGAACAAAATCAATACTTTAATATTCCTTATCTCTCAAATTTAAACAAGCACAGTGATCAAAATAATTGTCATATTCTTTAAAATTCACGTCATTAACCTATTGAGAAATATTGAAAGAGAAAGGAAAAGCGGTAGGCTCAAATAGCTCAATGTTTCCAGTATAATTAACGAAACAAAAAGGAGCAAACATATATTACATTACGTGTATACGGTGTGTTAAGGCTAAAAACGCCATTATGACTAAGAAAAAAAAAATAATTGAATTGAGAACCAAATTTCCATTTTGTGTTAAACGCAAGGCTCAAGGAAATATTTTCTTTGGGTTGCTCCATTTTTTTTTTTTTTTTTTTATTGTCACTACTGAAGTATTTTATGATGCCATTTCTTTAAATTGCATAGAAATTTGTCTAAAATTTAAGATAATATAATATAATGCTTTAATATAATATGCAAGTAGAAACGTTTTATTCATACAGCTCCGATATAATTAAATTTTACCCTCTCACGTATCTGGGATAGACATAAATCAGTTACCATATACACATGTAAACCTGATTGAATACAAAGTTCAAATGAAAAATCCATGTGAATATTTGTCTGTTGAACTGAGGGAAGGGAAAAGAAGTCGGTCGATGTTGAAGTGTAGTTAGCTTAGCTAATAGTGTTGAATGTTCACTCAAATTCTCATGGTTTCTGTTCATCCGCAAAAATATATTAATATTACCTGTAAATCCGGATTTTCGAAATCAGCTTATTCTTGAAATGGCTGCAGTACTTAACTTGGAGAGACTCACTGAGATATATTAAGCAAATGCATTTCTTTGACAGAACACAACGTTTTCCTCGAAGCTCTCGAGTTTTATGCAGCATGAAGGGACTTCTCTACGCAGCTAAGGCAGACACACTAACTACAGTCACTATTGCAAAATTTCTGTTCTAAGTTCACTCCTACTTAAGCAACTTTCAGTAACGTGCTTTCTCCGATATGAAATAAATAAAGTATAAATACAAGTGTTGCGCTCACAACAGAATTCTGAGTTGCAGCGTTAGAACGGCCCACGTGATTAACTTTAAAGTGCGCGCTTCACAGTAACAATAGCGCCCTCTTATCTCTGTTGCATAGATGCAAACACAACGCTTTTTCTACGTTGAGACCAGTGGTTCTTGACTGGTGTTCCGCGAAATGGTTACAAGTGCTCCGCCAGTGAGACTATGTGTCACATGACACAGTTCTGAGTATAATTGGCTAATCTTAATATAATTTCGAGGGAATTATTTCCATTATAACAGAACAATTAACAATATTGGAAGAAAAGATTCCAATTTACTTTCCTTCCTTAAATACACACAATTATGACTAGATACGAAATCCATTTGGCACAGTTAATACATCGAGTTGTGAATTTTCAGTACAAGAACTAGTTACCTTAGTAATACGCAGGTCACTTCTGACAAGATCAAGATAAGATAAGGAATCGTGACGTGATTGGTTGTTGAGATTATGACGTCATGAGTTGGAATGTTTGGAATTTTTCTGGGGACCATCTGTGTGTGTGACGTCACGTTGTTTATTTTGTTCGCGTATGGAATTATGGGTGATGATTAGAGATAAGGATTTGTGTCGTGATTGGTGGGGCACTATGAACAAGATCAGGATAGGATAAGGAATTGTGACGTGGCTGTGTGTTGTTATCAGATGAAGATATTTGTTTAGAATTTCGCTGGGGGGGGCCACCATCAGTCAGGGACATCACATGGTCTGTTTTTGGTTTGCGTATAGCATTGTGGGTAATTTTAGAGATAAGGAATCGTGACGTTATGTGTTTGGAAATTTCTGGGGAACATATCTCTGTGACATACGTGGTGTTTTGGTTTGCCTATAGAATTGTGGGCGATGTTTTTGGATAAGATATCTTGGAATTTTCCCAGAGTGACAAACATCCGTCATTGTTATCAAGTTTTGTGTTTGGATGTCTATGGATGGCAGTAATAATTTTCCATCTGAATAATTAATTATATGCTGGTTTCCCCTCAAACGCTTCTTTTTTTTTCCATAGCTCATCCATATTTTATTCTATATTCATATTCTAATTCATATGTTATTCATAACTCAGCCGAATATTTTGATTTGTCTAAAATTTAACATCTTAAAGTTTAATAAATAAATAAATTGTATGTGAATTCACTGTGATTTCAAAACTGATCTTACTTAAATATGCATAACACATCAACGACACCATCCATTTGTCATTTAACTTTACACATTTTATTTCACATATTATTTACAATCTAATAAGCAAAAAAAAATTTACAGATATCACTACTGTCTGTGGTGTTTTTCTTTCAACATTTCTCTGATGAGACTGCAATTGACTGATATTCATACTGCTTCCCACACTAATATATAAATTTCACAGGTAATAAACAAAAATAGCAGTAGTATAAATACAATCAGTTGACGTTTTCGCGATGGTTGTTGATTTTCACCTGCAAAGAAAAAAATCTTATTGTTAGTGATGGAAAAGTTACCAAATTACTATAATCCTAATACAGTAGTTAGTTTTGGAAGTATAAAAGCTTTACAAAAACATACAAATTTGCCTCATGAAACTGTGAAAAGTTCTTTAGCAACATAGCCTACTTATGTGAGGCATAAACCCATTAGAAGGAAGTTTAAAAGCAATTTAATCAAAGTCCCAACACTTTTATACACTTTTCAATGTGATTTGGCAGATATGTCATCCCATTCAAAAGAGAATGGGGGAGTTTGTTTCTTTCTTGTGTACATTGATTGTTTTTCCCTATTTGCGTGGGTTCGAACACTGAAGAAGATATCAGCAGACACTGTTGTTAATGCTTTCAAATTAAGTTAAAAAAAGATTAACTTATGTTTCTTTCCAGAATGGGACATTTTGGAACTATCGAGGTTTTCTGAATATTCCAAATTGCTGATTTTAAACATAAATTCACAGCACAAAACACAAGATCTGAAATGCATTTTACTTTTTTCATTATAGGTTACAGGGGCATTTTGTTTTTCCTTCACTCATAGCTATTTTTTTTCACACACTGCTGGAGCTTCTTTGCTTACTGACATCCTGGAAGAAAAGTAAACTCAGTGCTTGCCTTTCTGTTAATTTCACAATATAGTGTGACATTTTTACTTAGATTTGATATTACCACTCATAATTTTCCTCTCCAACTGGTTGGCTGTATTTCATCTGTTTTACTTTTAAATTCAGTTCCTACATATTCTAACCAGAATAACTGAGAAAATAAATAAATAAAATGTGTGTGAATTATTTTGCCACACTGTAGATTTGCCAATAGTTTTCTTGAAGATGACTCATTAATTTCCGGTCTTAGTTTTCAGTCCTCTTTTCAGTCTATGGAACTTCAGTTAGTCATTTTGTATACAACTAATCACATCCTGTATTAAATGACTTGCAGTATAGTTCAAAAGGTATAATTTCCCACGTTTTTTTCCATGCTTCTGGAGCTTCTCTGATTGCTGACATCATGGAAGAAAAGTAAACTCAGTGCTTGCCTTTCTGTTAATCTCATTTATTTCCGGTCTTAGTTTTCGGACCTCTATCAGACTATGGAACTGTATTTTAGTCTGTTTGTATTAATCACATCCTGTAATATATGAGTTGCAGTATTGTTCAAAAGGTATCATTTTCCCATGTTTGCTTGTTTCTCAAACACTTACATGTGACTAAGTGATTAGCATTCGTATGATTGTGATAACTCATATCCTAAACTTATTCATTCCTGATTAAGGATTTTATACACTTATTGTTTTCAAGTAGATGGCTTGTTTGTTTGGTTACATTTTGTGTAGCTAGGAAACTGGAATTTGATCTCATGTGAACAATGAGTTCTTTGGTTATAGGAAGTCATGTGTTCTTGTTATTGGTTTTCCATTGGTTCTGATGTTTTATAAATAGACTAATGGTTAGGAGATTCCTGTTTTCTTTCCAGTATTTGGAATATCTATATGTACTCAGAAGTTCGTAGTTCCAATATGAGTCATTCTACAGAAAATGTAAGTTAATATTTTTAACATGGCAATGTCATATGCAAATATTAACAATAGTTGAGTTTTTTTAAGGTCTAAGTTTTGATATAAGGTTATAAGGTGATTTTGCAATGGAAATTAAAAATCATGTTCATGAATTTCAATCTGTTTTATGTTAGGTGAAATCCCATAAGTCATCATTATATACAGGGTGTTCGGGATAAATTTGACAGTTTCGTAAGGAAAAAGAAAATCTTCTTTGTATCTATTAAATTTAATGAATTGACAAAAAAACATTACAGGCAGAGTTAATTACAATACTATCAACAAGATTTACTCAAAATAACCACCATTAGCATCGATCACAGCTTCAATTCTGCTTCGGAACCTCGAACAAGCTGATGCTACAGTCTCCCTGGGAAGGGCCGCAAAAACTGTTTTAATTTTATCCATTAACTGGGCTTTTGTATTACTGGAAGTGCGATTGGTGTCTTTTTCAACTGCGCCCCATACAAAATAATCCATGGGGTTAAGGTCTGGGGAGTTTGGAGGCCATACATTTGGACTGGTGAAGTCGTAGAAATTTTCAGACAACCATTTTTGACTTTTCCCAGAGGTGTGGCAAGGGGCCGAATCCTGCTGCCATACATACGGCCTACCATTGGCTACCCTTGTTATCCAGGGCTTGACTACAGTTAGCAACTCCACGAACAAAGCCCGAATTCCAATGCCAGGGTTCTTCAACACCTGTTCCTGCAGATTTGCGAGGAATTCTGCTGTACGAACGCAATCAGATCGTCTGCTAGGGATCTTTCTTCTTGCTACATCCTCGTAGTCACCATTGCAAGTCTCTAGTTCATGCCTGATTGTTTTTACTGTATTCAGGGAGCATTGGGCAGCAGTCGTAATATCCTTATTTTGATGGCGGGCACGAATCATCATGATACAAGTTATTCTCTTCCATGATTCAGGTGGGTTCCAGCTATCCATCCTTTCTGACATCTTGTATATGAATGAAGAAGGGTCCAAACTTTTAAATGAAGAGAAGTGTGTGTTAATACATGTAACTTACGGAAAAATATAATTAATTATAAATATGTCAAATTTATCCCGAACACCCTGTGTGTGTGTGTGTGTGTGTGTGTGTGTGTGTGTGTGTGTGTGTGTGTGTGTGTGTGTGTGTGTGTGTGTGTGTGTGTGTGTGTGTGTGTGTGTGTGTGTGTGTGTGTGTGTGTGTGTGTGTGTGTGTTTTGCTTGTTAGTGATTGGGAAAAGATATTGAGGGTAGTTATTTAGTAAAATTGTGTTAGTGAGAGTATCACGAAGTTTCGAAATTGCAAAACCACTTATTTATAAAAGAGATTTCTGAATCTAGAAAGTTAATTTTTTTTAATAGCGATCATCAGTCATTCGATTTGTTAGTGGAGGCATTGTATAACCATGCACCAGTTATTGTAGAGCTAGATTTGACAGATTCATTTGTAGGTGAAAATGAACAACACAGAGGTCATAGGGGTTTCAAAATACCAAATAGTAATTTTTCTGTGGTATTTTGGGGACCAAATGCAAATAAACAGATCTGTCTTTTATTTCCCGAATCTCATTATGATTTTGTGTAGTGTGCCAGCTCTGTTTGGGGGTGTCTATTATTTCCCCAAATGCTTGAAAACATTCACAAGTGCAATTGAATTGCAAATGTATAGATGTAAAACTGTGAGCATCTGCTGTTGCACAAACTCCAATCATAATGTGTAGAACCTTATTTTGCATGAGTCATGCAATAGATTTTTCTACGGCAACGATTGTTTGAATTTGCACATACAAAATAATATTTATTCAAAACACCATCGTTGTAGACAGTGTTTGGCTACTTTCCCTATGGATAAAAGTCACGTCTGTCCACCTGCAAATTACTGTGGCCACAGCAAGTTAGTTCACCCAAAACAGATATGTTTTCTGCAAAAATCAGAGGTCTCAAATAAGCAGGTTTCTATGATTTTGTTTGACCCAGAAACTATTGCCAAAAATCATCATGTTCCAGTATTATGTATAGCTTAATTCAGTAGTCACAAACGCGAGTTCTGGGGTAAAAACTGTGTGGGTAAGTTCCTTGATAAGTTATTTTCTGTCAAGAATATCATGAAAAGGGATCAAGATGGTAGAGCCCTTTGGACTGTCAAATCAAACCAAAATATTCATGTGATTGCACACAATTTTCGTGGTTTTGATGGGTATTTTATTTTGGAATATATTTTTTCAAAAAATTTCCAACCCCATGTAATGTTTGACAGATTGAAGATACTTGCTATATATTATGACCCATTAAACATAATATTTCTTAATAGTTCTTCCTACATTAGTGTGGGGCTGAGGAAACTACCAGCCATGATCAATCTCCCTGAAGTTCATAAGAGTTTCTTTCCTCATAAGTTTCACACATCTGATTCTCTGGATTATCATGGAGTCATCCCTGAAAAATCATATTTCCAGCCGGAATTTATGAACAAAGAAACTCGTACAGAGTTCGAAACTTGGTATGAAAATCGCCTGGACACTGAATAATGTCTGAAAACGTAACTTTTGGCTTATACTAAGGATGACGTGCGTGTTTTGCATGACAGTTGCAACACTTCGCACTCTCTTCATACAGCTCACCCAGATTGATCCGTTTCTTCATGACATTACAATTACAGGGTATGTTTGAGAGTATTTCTCCAGAACTATTTAAAACCTAACACTTCCACCATACTTCCTGCTCTGGGTTACAGGGGGGTAAATGTGTAAAGTTGAAAGACTGGCTTGGCTCAAATGGTAAGAACAACAGAACATAACCATACAACATGAACGTTCTGTGTGTGTGGGGAGGGGGTAATCCACATTGGACCTTATTTTGTCGATGGGAAATATGAAAGCATTTTGTATGAATACTACGGTATCTTCTATCATGGTTGTCATGAATGTTATAGAGCAAATACTTACCAACCATACAGAAACACAAACATGATCTCTCTTTTGAGCAAACAAAGGATAGCGAAATTTCGTAGCAAAGGATTCGATGTGATCTCAATTTGGGAATGCCAATTTAATACAGAAATTTCTGAAAACACAGCCTTGAAAAACTTAATCGCTGCTCTTAAAATTCCAGATCCCATTTTTCCTCATAATACTCTGCATAGTGGCAGAACTGACTGCTACAATATGTATCACAAATCTCAGTGAGAAGGGGAAGTTATTCGCTATTTGGATTTCAATAGCCTTTATCCATGTGTGATGAAATACCAGGTATTTCCTAAGGGGCATCCCGAAGTTATTCTCGATAATTTCAACTATTCTCCTGAGGTATACTTTGGTATTTGCCATGCAAAAGTGGAAGCACCTGCAGAACTCTTTTTACCGGTTTTGCCTGTCATAGTGAACAAAAAATTAATTTCCCCCTGTGTCGGATGTGTGCTTCCTATCTTTTACAGGCTTTTGGTGCCCTTAAGAATTAGATTTAGCACATGCTCACGGTTATAAAATTTTAGAATTTTGTGAGGTGTGGCATTTTTCTCAAAAATTTGAAGGTGAAGAAAATTTCTTTGCTCACTACACTGATACACTTCTGAAGCTGAAACAGGAAGCACCTGGATGGCCTGAAGGTCAAAACCAACATTCATATCTGGATGAGTTTTTTCTAAGGGAAGGTGTTATGTGTGAACACATGAGTAAATATCCTGTAAACGTTCACTTGCTAAGCTTTGTTTGAATTCCCTATGGGGAAGGCTTGGTATGAGAATGTTAAGAACTCAGACCCAGGTGATTTCCTCTTATGAAGACCTCATAGAACTTTTTTTAGATAATAGTAAATAAAGTTATCCAAGATGCCAGATTAGTTTCAGAAGAGCAGATGATGGTTGCCTACTCTCCTATTGAAGGCACTGAGCCTGATAATAGGAAAGGGAATGCTGTCATCGTTTCATTTGTAGCTGCCTACAGTAGGATAAAGTTATATGAGATCATGGAACCTTTGCAAAGATGGCTTTTGTATACAGATACCGATTCTGTCATTTTCAGTGAAAAACTGCACGATTACTCACCATCCACCTTGGGGAGCTAGGCGATGAACTTGACAGTGACTTTATAGTTGTTACCACAGGCACCAAATCTTATTCCTACAGAACATGGGGGGGTACAATTGTGACCAAATGCAAAGGCATTACTTTAAATTCTCGTGCAGCCACTGATATTAATCTGGAATCTATGATGATAGCAGCAGTAAGGGCTGAGCCACAAAACATCCAAATTCCTGTACCATTTTCTGTCCATAGAGACAAATTGAGCTGTCAACTCAAAACGACTTCCATAACATGCATAGTGTCAACAGACACATGCACTTTTCCCTATGGGTATTTTAAAGGATAATTCCTTACACTCACATACCCCATAAGCAAAAGAAGCCATCTATGGGACACAAAACTAAACAACATTGTAGCTGGTAGGTAAAAATCCATGATTGTTTCCCAACACGATAATTTGCAGTGTCCCCCTTCTCTTGTGCAGTTTTCACATCACTGTTATTGTTACTATTATTCCACAATAGCTTTTTTTCTTAGAATTTAAAAAGGAAAAAATTCGTCTTGGTATGATTGCATGGTGACTGTGATAAAAAAAAATCTTGATGGGGAGATTTTTTTGATATAAAAACAAGTATCTACTTCTTTTTACATGATCTCTGATTATATAAAATAATCAGTCTAATTATGTTATTATTTTCGCTATGTTCATACATGCATTTATCCATTTACATGCATTATTTCCAGAGCTACTCAGTCAGGAAAAACAACATTCGTGTTCTCTCTCATAGAACATTGTAATCAACTAATCAAACCACCACCGGAGCTAATCGTTTACTGTTACAGTGAAAATCAGGATAAATTTAAAAAATTTACCAACGTAGAATTCGTCAATGGTTTGAAACTACCTGAATTTGATTCAAATGTGAGAAATTTACTCATAATCGATAATTTGGTTCACCAGACATGGAAATAGCTAATGTTTTCATAAAAGGTTCACATCACCGTAACCTCAGTGTCATTCTACTGACACAAAATTTATTCCATAAAGGAACACATTTTCAGACAATTTCTTTCAGTAGCCATTATGTTATTGTTTTTAAAAATCCCCCGAGACTCTTTACAGTTTTCTCATTTAGCTTCCCAATTATTTCCAGGACAAACGAACGTGTTAGTTCAGATTTATAAAGATGCAACATACGAACCCACTCATAATTTTAGACTTTAGACAGGAAACACCTGATATTTTACGCTTAAGGTCAGGGATTTTGCCAGAAGAACCCAACACAGTGTTTATCCCTGAATGGCTGATAGACTCAAAAGCTATGAATATCTCATCAAGTACTTATCTCATTCCTCTCCCAAACAAGCAAATGAGGCTTAAAACACTGCACCTCCAGCTAAATCACCACACTCTGTGAAATCTACAAAAATGTTTTATCTGGTAATATTCCACTAAAACACAACCAGAAATCATGCCTACGAAGGAAAAAAAATTATAACAGCACTAAGCAACAAATCGCTTCCCTTCATTACTAGAAGAAAACTGGTTTTACAGCACAGGGGTGCACTGCTCCCATTATTAGGCAGTATCATTGTTCCTTTATTGAGTTCACTTATTAGAAATCAATCATGTTTAAAAAATTTACTCCTTCAATCACCAGAGGAGCATGATCTGTACACACTAGATGATAAAATGAGTGCCATTTTAAAAATAAGAAATAAACATGCAGATGGAAAAGAAAAGCATATTTAAATGTTCTGCAAAAGTATTTAGGTTTGAAAAACCAATTGGCACACACAGAAGGAGAGCAACAGGAACATAGACTGTCACATCCAGAACCATTCCCGTCAACCATCAGCCAGTCCAAGTGAGGAAAATGCTTTCAGTCCACTCCCTGCCTGCAAGAGAGCTCGAAGAACCAATAGCAACTTCGTCTTTTTATCTCCCCGAAAGCTGCGTGGGAATAAGAAACTGGTGTGGAAAAAATGGTAAGTGAAAAAACATTTTTTTAAAATTATTTTTTATTTTCAGTAAATGATCTGTAACAGCATAAGTTACTATAATATCATTTAACCACAAATCCTTAGAATAACATTTGCTAATAATATTTTGCATAGAAAGACTACGTGTGTAGAGGCTTAAGTGCTGTGAGGACATCATGTTGGAGGCTTAATGGATTTTTTACAACACTCAAAAAGAATTAAAATAGAATTTAATACTTCCTATATTTCGTCCTAGTCACTAGGACATCTATGGGGATTACAAAAGCAATTAATGTAACATATACACAAATAACAAACAATACTAAGCCCAACCACGTGTGTGACACTAAAGTCCTATCTAGGTAGAGCGCCCTCTATGGGCAGTAGTAGGTGGCCTGGAATGTAAGGTGGGAACTCTGGTGATGAGTGTTTCCCAAATCTTCGGAAGCTTAATGCAACCATATTTATTGAGATTTGGTTGGTTTTTGAGAGCTGCTGCTGCTTCTAAGAAAAGTCTCTCTTTCTTGAATTTGCTGTGGTGGAGCATGATGGTTTTCTTCCATGATACCCTGTGGGTGGTGTCCAAAACATGGTCAGCCAAGCCTGAATGGCCATAGTTGTGTTTGAAGATGTAACACTTGTGTTCCTCTAGACGGATGGATGCTGATCTGCCTGTCTGTCCAAAGTACGCCAGCTTACAGGAACAGGGTACTTTGTAAACTCCAGGCAGAGAGAGAGGAGGGAGCTGATCTTTCGTAGAACGGATAAGGGTAGCCAGTTTGCGGTGGGGCTTATATGCTGTGTGTAGGTTGTACTGTTTTAGTATCTTGCCGAAAAAAAAAGAAAAAATAGCCAAGATACTAAAACAGTACAATTCCTTAGCTTGTACAGCTACAGTATTATAATGCCATTTATTAGTGTTGATATTCAGAAAGTTAACAATATCGCTTTTGGGTGGATGACCGACGCTATCGAAAAAATCGCCGTGTTTGTCTTTAATATAGATAGCGTGCCAATGTTGTCCTGGCAACCAGGTCCGGTCTGTGTTCACGACGAACATCGACTGTTGTTGTCTGATCGGATGTTGTGGCAATTCATCACGATCACAAACTCCTAAACCCACTTTTCTTGTGGTGGGCTCTAACTCTAGTATGCTTATTAATTGTTCAGTGTTCATAGTCCAGTAACACAGAACGAGCCTTTGTTACGGATAACGTACACTCAAATTCTGCATAAAGAACCACTGTGATGTTTTCAGGAAGAGGTTGAGAAAATTTAACTTCGAGTCACACGCTTCCTCTTCTTCACAGACTGACATGGGGGCAACGGCAGTTTGATCTGGCAATAAGTCAAATCCATAGAGAACATTTCTCTTTACGTATTCCTCATAAGAAATGTCATTACCACAGTCTATGTTCCATTTTCCTAGCGATGTGAACAGTGACATAACATCTGCTGTAACGCCATTCTTTGGAGTTTGGAGTCAAAGGTTGTGAGGGATACTGAATACCGTCAGCTGTCACCAAGAAAATTCGGATTGAAATGATGAAAATTAAATGGATTTCTGTTGAAAGTGCCATTAAATCCATCACTAGCGACCAGTCGAATAATTAATCTAGATGGTATTTCACTTAGATACAGATTGTCTCATGTGGCATCTGACATACCCTTGGGAATTGAAAAATAAGACACTTGCACTCGATTGATGTGATATACTATGTTTGACTTATCTAACACAGACAGGTGAGCCAGTTGAATCTTTGGATTTATTTTGACTTTGCGGACAAAAAGTGTAGCCTCTTCAATTTGCACTTTAGCCTTAGCATTTGAAGTCAGTAAACAAAATTCTGGAGAACTGTGAACCAAACGAACACGGACAGAAACGTTGTTGATCAAGTACCAGTCTTGATGCATGATATCAGCGTGTATTCGCCCAAGCATCTCAACACTTTTCGATTGGTTTATTCGAGCTCGTCTACGCATCCCACATTCACTTTTGGTAAACATATCACTAACATTAGCCACATCATCTTTAACAAATAGTTCATTTGTCAGTTGACTGTTTTTAGCATCTGTCATAATTTAGTAGGCTTCCAATATAAGCCCTGTAAGGATACGTGTCTGATACCACATTCACTAGTTTATCTTGGAGAAAAAAGTGAATTTGACTGAACAGGGAATGGAAAACAAGTGTTCACGATACCTACTGAAGAATCCGCGATAGGTTTACCATCATTGTCAGTGATGCGCACACGAACGCGTAGGTATGATTTTCCCAAATCCAAGCATTCTTCCGATGTACCTCATATGCAAAATTCCACAGGACCTCCACTGTCAGTACTGGATATTGGTTGGTGGGTACATAAGAACTTCTTTCCACACACAAGTTGACACGAGGGTGGGAAAAAAGATCTAACTTTGACATGTCCTCAATAAAAGATGTCATCGCGCTTGCGCTTTTTAGTATTCGTTTTTTTCTTCTTGTTTCCTTGACCTCTCTAAAGTAATCGGCTGAGCTTTTTCAGCAATGGTTTTCTCAGCTTCTGATGCTCTGTTTATAAAGGCTCGACGTACAGGTACCCGTTCCAATACATCTATCATATGCTGACCGGCTTTTAAGGCTTGACGACCGACAAATTGAGCTGCAGGTTTTAAAAGTGGACTTAGAAAGGAGAAGGCACTCCTGAAAATGCTACCTAATCCGTACCCACATTGTATTGGGGCCCCCGTAAACACTTGAGCCCCACCAGCCTGCAGTGTATAACATCTGAGATAACCAGTCATGCTTCACTTGTCGGAAGTGTAATTTAACTATTGCCTTGTCGCAATAGTCATTATTATTATTATTATTCCTGATACCTCCAAGGAGTCAGAGGACTCATCGTGGGAGGACATCTTCAACTATCTCTACACCTTACCTCTACTACGAATCAACGCCATCTACCGCCCACCTCCAACACCACAACTAGTAATTTTTGTCTGTAAATTGCATGTGTTCTGAAGGGCCGATTTGTATGTATGCGGGATGAAAAACCCGTTAAAGTGGAATAATTCGTCACTGTCAGACCGAATTTCAATGCTAATTGACTGAAATGCTGGTTTTCGTAATGGGTAATAGTAAGGGTGAGCAAAAACGAAGGAACACTTGGTGCTGCACTGAACAACTCGTAACAATGGTACACATGTATCACTATCTGCTTTTGGATTAAATCAGAATAAACAAAATATGCAGCAACACTCCCTCTTTATATCAACTAGATATTTCCCAGTGATTGTACCTTACAGTTTAACACCAATCTGATTAAAACCCATTAGAAGACCCAAACCCGGGGCTTCCATGGGAAACAACAGGTTGTAATCTTTTGGAACTGTCAGAGAAATAGTGTTGTTTGGGTCCTTTTTTCAAGTTATAACAGAACTAACATCAAACACTGCTTGAAGAAGTTCAGAGGGTGAATTGTAACTGCCATGAGGAATCTTGTATCTTGTACACTTTGTAAAACCCTTCTTTAGACTTTTTGAAAACTTTATTTTCCGTTGTTGTCGATAGTGTTGCCTCCTTCTCCAACTCCACGTATCACATGAAACTCGTCGTAACCGGAATCGATTTTATTAAATTCTCCCAGAAGATTCAAGTGGAATTACCTCGTTTGGTAATTCCACTTGAAATTTCGTTTGCATGTTAGTAGGAAACATTTTCATACTGTTTTCATACTGGCGTTACTGGGAAGGGTTAAGTAAAACATCTTCACTATGAATCCAAGAATTATACGATGAGGAATAACCGAGCCACTTGGCAAAATACTGAAGCTTTTCTTTCTGTTTGCACTGTTTAAGTACTTGTTCGATTAGATACACGTCTTCCAGAAGTTCATTAGGTATATCTGCCTTTTGCAGTTGAGGTTCATAGATGTTCCCTCCACTATCTCTCTGTCCCGACCACGAACTCTATATGCTACAGGGTTTCTATTAATAACCTGAGCAATAGTGAACAATTCTCGTGTCCAGTTACCCCAAAACTCTTTTCTAAATTTTTGTGAGTATCATTACTTAAAACCACGCTAATACCTACATGAAATATTGGTTTGGTAGTCTCCTTGGGTTCCGTACAAATATTTCAAAACACGATTCTCGTTGTGAAGGTTAACTTCCGAAGCCATACCGATAGTGCGGTATGGTGCGAGGTTATAAGTATGTACAAGGGTCAGTAAAATTTGGCTATAACTTTTACTTTTGGTATACGTCATCGATTTGTAGATCTCTGTTTTCAATGTTCTGATAAATCTTTCTGCAGTGGGTGCTTTCATTTAGCTCCGTCGTGTAGAAATGAATATTATGTTTCTTAAACAATGCAATTTCTTATTGCAAAACTCTTTTCCTTGATCTGTGTTTATGAAACATGGCACTTCTTTAAAAATAGACTCGAAAGCATTAACAACAGTGTCTGTTGATTTCTTCTTCAGTGTTCGAAGAAGAAATCAGCAGACTGATTATCTTTTGCATGGGATGACATATCTGCAAAATCACATTGAAGTCTGTGTAAAAATGTTGGGACTTTGATTAAATTGCTTTTAAACTTTCTTCTAATGGGTTTATGTCTCACATAAATAGGCTGTGTTGCTAATGAACTTTTCACGGTTTCATGAGGCAAACTTGTATGTTTCTGTAAAGCTTTGATACTTCCAACACTAACTACTGTATTAGGATTATAGTAATTTAACTTTCCCATCACTAACAATAAGATTTTTTTTCTTTGCCGGTGAAAATCAACACCCATCGCGAAAACGTCAACTGATTGTATTTATACTACTGCTATTTTTGTTTATGACCTGTGAAACTTATAAATTAGTATGGGAAGCAGTATCAATATCAGATATCAGATGATTGCAGTCTCATCAGAGAAATGTTAAAAGAAAAACACCACAGACAGTTGTGATATCTGTAAATTCCTATCTTTGCTTATTACATTGTAAATAATGTGGAATAAAATGTGTAAACTTAAATGAACAAATGGATGGTGTCTTTAATGTATTATGCATATTTAAGCAAGATCACTTTTGAAATCACACACAATTTATTTATTTATTGAACTTTAAGATGTTAAATTTTAGACAAATCAAAATATTCGGTTATGAAGAAAGTGTTTGAGGGGAAACCAGCATATAATTAATTATTCAGATGAAAAATTAGTACTGCCATCTATAGACATCGAAACACAAAACTTGGCAATGACGGATGTTTGTCACCCTGGGAAAATTCCAAGCTATCTTATCTCAAAAACATTGCCCACAATGCCATAGGCAAACCAAAACACCACGTGATGTCACAGAGACGTTCCCCAGAAATTTCCAAACAGATAACATCAAGATTCCTTATCTCTAAAATTACCCACAATACGTAATCCAAACACACGTGATGTCCCTGACTGAAGGAGAGCCCCAGCTAAATTCCAAACTCTATCTTCATCTGATAGCAACACACATCCACATCACAATTCCTTATCTTGATCTGGTTAAGTGTCCCACTAATAATCTTCCTTTTCCATTCAAAACAATAACGTCACTTATTTACAACTAACAAACGACATCACTTTTCTTCATCTGATAACACACATCCACGACACAATTCTTTATCTTGATCTTGTGCAAAGTGTCCCACCAAGCACTACACGAATCCTTATCCCTAATCACCCATAATTCCATACGCGAAAACAAACATGACGTCACACACAGATGGTCCCCAGAAAAATTCCAAACTCATTACGTCATCTCAACAGCCAATCACGTCACGATTTCTTATCTTATCTTGATCTTGTCAGAAGTGACCAGCATACTACTTACCTTGTCAATGGATCATACTCTAAAAATTAAATTCTCTGAAATAACTCTTGAGGAATTTTGATATTTGTACAAGCCGAATACCCAGATCTCTCCACAAGGGCACTGAAAATTGTCAGTTTTCAACAGCATATTTGTGAGAGCAAATCGTTTCTCAATATTAACCCACATAAAAACTAAAATGCGTGAAGGAAATGAGGGTAGCTATATCACATGCTATATCTTTTCAAGGGCTCCTCACATTGGTGAGTACGGGCATGGGAAACTCGAGATATCCAAGCTAGACCTGATCTTACTTCATGCAATATACACTTGATATATCATATCTGGAGATGTCTTCTCCTCTTCTTCTTTCCCTCTACTCTCTCTTACTTCTTACTCCCCCCCCCAGTGCTATCAATGCAACTCGAGGGCGAGGGGTGACTCTTTCCTCTCAAACTGTAGTTTCCACTATCTACTAAAAAAAGCAGCTGAATTCAGGTCGAGTGGTGGTTGACACTTGACGAAAACTTAACCATTGAAAGCGAATGAACTCTAACCAACCTAAAGATACATGCCGGCTCGACCATCGCCCAGTCAAACAAAGGTCACACCCACTATTAGGGAACCAAGATAGTGAAGGCAAAAATATGTTATTGGAAGAAAACATCACCTAATAGACAGGAAAAACATTACAAGCATAGGAACATGGAATGTAAGAACTCTTTACCAGGAAGAAGCATTGGAAATACTACTGCATGAATTAGACAACTACTGATGGGAAGTGATTGGACTCTGGAAAACCAGATGGACTGGAAAAGAATTCCACCATGGACAGTACAAAATCTTAACTTCAGACAGGGAGGACAACAAACACCAAGGAGTAGCACTTATATTAAAACCAAAGGCTCAAAACTCTATTGTCCTACAATCCTATCTCACCTAGGATAATTAAAGCAAGATTTAAAACATCAATCAGATCGCTATTATTCAAGTATACTCACCAACTTCGACATCATCATCAGAAGACATTGAGGGGCTCTATATAGATTTGCAAAAAGTAGTACAGCAAACATCAAGTCAAGATCTAATTGTAATGGGGGACTTAGACTTTTGCGTTTAAGTCCCCCATTACAATTAGGATAATGCCTGGGTTAAAAATACCTGGCCAAGAGTAATCAGAAAGTTCGTGTATGGAGAAAGCAATGAATGTGGCAAAAGACTGCAAAACTTCTGCTCAAATAATAGACTAACAATAACCAACACTCTTGTTAAACATCCAAAACCCCCCAAAAAATGGACATGGATATCACCAGACAGCCAAACCAAGAATATGATAGACTATATTATTGTAAACCAAAGATGGAAATCAAGTATCCTAAAATGCAGATTGTGGATCAGACCATAAGCTAGTATTAGCAAACCTAAGAATAAAGTTAAAATTTGGAAGCACTTTTAGAGTCAAAAGGAGATTAAATGTAAAAAAAACAAGAAAACAATATTCTAAGAAAATATCAACTAAAACTAGATAAAAACCTGAAGGAACTACCAAAACAGAATATACACATCGAAGAACATTGATGCAAATTAAAGGAAATAATCTTAAATTCGGCAGAAAAAACAATAGGATACACAGAAAGAGGAAGTAAAAAGGATTGGATCTCAAATGAAGTAAAAAAGGTTAAGCGATTAAAAGAAAAGCATAGAACTATAAGAGAAATGAATATAATAGATTAACCAGAGAAATTAGAAAACTAGTTAAAAGAGACTAGAATAAATGGTTAGAAGAAAAATGCAAAATGGCAGAAAAGCTATCAAAAGAAAATAACCTTCACAGATTATATAAACAAATAGACCAAATTAGTAAGACACGGACAACAAAAATTATAATGATCAAAAACAAAGAGGGCCAACTAATTGAAAGTAAAACAAAAAGAATGGCCAGATGGGAAGAATACTTCAAAGATTTATACAGGGCGTCCCAAAATTCACGCAAGATTTAAATTTAGCACCATTTGTGCGGTAAAGTGTTGCCAACGAGAAAAAAAAGACAGCGTGACAGCTGACAGTTCAGGGTTATTAAAAATGGAGCACTACACGAAACGTCAATGCATTTTCATTGTTGAGTAATATTTTAAAAATAATGAAGGTTTGGCAGCTACAGTTCGCAATTTTCGTACAAAATATGGTCGGAATAGTGATTTAACTTCATCAACTGTGAAAAGATTAATTCAAAAATTCAAGGAAACAGGATCAATTAATGATCTTATACACTCTGGCCGTCATTCAACAGAAAACATCGAAGCAGTTTGTGAGTGTTGCTGAGAGCCCAGGAACATCAATTCGGCACCGTGGTCTTGAATTGGACATTTCGATAAGCTCTCTACAGCGTATTCTCACGAAAGATTTGCATCTTTATGCTTACAAAGCTCAACTGACTCAAGAACTGAAGCCTACTGACCACACACAGCGAAGAGAGTTCATTGAATGGATTATGGAACAAGTGGATGCTTATTTTTCGAACAAAATCATCTTCAGCGATGAGGCTCATTTTCATCTTGATGGCTTCGTTAATCGACAAAATTGTCGCATTTGGGATTCAGAAAATCCAAGAGTGATTGTTGAGAAACAAACGCATCCACGTGTCACTGTTTGGTGCGGATTTTGGGCTGGAGGCATCATCGGTCCATTCTTCTTCGAAAATGCGGCTGGTAAGGCAATAACAGTTAATGGTGCTCGCTATCGCGACATGATAATCCAGTTTTTTGTGCCTAAATTGCAAGATATGGATGTGGATGACATGTGGTTTCAACAAGACGGTGCTACATGCCATACAGCCCGAGAAACAATTCAATTACTGCATGAGTCATTTCCTGGTCATGTAATTTCCCATTTTAGTGATCAGAATTGGCCGCCCAGATCATGTGACTTAGCACCGTTGGACTTTTTTCTTTGGAGTTTTTTGAAGTCTAAGGTTTATGCCAACAAGCCCACAACCACCCATGCCTTGAAGGAGGAAATTGAGCGCTGTATCAACGAAATTCAGCAACATTTATGCAAAACGGTCATGGAAAATTTCAACAAAAGAGTGCGTATGTGCAGCAAAACTGTGGAGGCCATTTACCCAATATGCTATTCCATGCATAACCCTATACTGTATACTTTATGAATCAATAAGAAATTACAATTTTTAATTAAAAACCTGTGTTTTCTATCAAAATTACTTCTTGCATGAATTTTGGGACACCCTGTATAATAAAAACAGCTCCCAGGATATTACGATTCCAGTCACTGAAATGGAAGAGGAAACGAATATCTTTACCAAAGAAATAATAGCACACAGCATAGAAAAACTCAAAACTAGGAAAGCACCTGGCATTGATCAAATACATTATTATTATTATTACATCACACCTCCAGGGAGTCTAAAGACTCAACGAGGGAGGGAATCTACTCTACAACTCTTCGTCTCACTACTCCATCAACCTTCATCATCTAACACGAATGCCATCTACCGCCAACTACCACCACTAGTACTTTCACAGACAATCACAAACATCCATACCCACGGTGGGATTCGAACCCACAGCCTTTTGGCTGGAGAGCGGATACGCTAACCACTTGTCCAACCAGGACAGCATTTTATATTTATCCTAGTTAAAATCATCCATCATGGTCACCCCCTCTCTTTTATACTAACTGAAGTTACTTACACATTGCCTCATCACCATCCCCTACCTTCTGCTCATCTTGTCAATCTCTGCCTTACACCCTAATGCCTCAAAACCACTATTTACCCTTGCATCTCTATCCTATGTAGATATAATTCCCCCACTATTCTACTACAATCATCTTCCCCTCTTTTCTTGTTCTTGTACTTTCTAAGCTCATGAAAAACATTGTATCTCTCCATTTCTACTCCCATCAGAATATCATCTTCATCCAACCAATTTTGGGGCAAAAAAACTCAATTAGTGAACAATTTCATCTCTGTTATTTCTATATCCTTGCATTCATAAATAAACATAACACTTCACTTGTAGGTCTATAATAGTCCTACCATGAGACTTCTCAGCTATAATTTCTCATCACCTGTTAGTGCTCTTCATATCACTTCATTACCACTTATCCCACATATTTCCTCAGACTCAACTTCCCTTTATATCCCAAGGTATCTTATTGTCATGCTAACCATTCTCCCCCCACATTCACTGTTCATCTAAAATGCAAACAGTATTGAAAATTATTAAATAAAATAACACTCATCTATTTTTTCCTGAGCTTTTGCAACAGTCTGGCACTTTTTTTTTAAGAGATGGATTTTTTTGTTATTTTTAATTTTTTTTGGATTTATTAGTCTTTCTTTTTTTTTTTGATTAATGCTGAAGTATTTTTTTTTCCTTACCATGATTATTATTTTACTACTTTACCATTTTATACTGCTTATGCATCTGATCTTTATCAACTTCATGCACATGATAGGTTGCAAGACTTATGAAACAATAGTGTTCTTTCTCAGTACTTGTTCTGTATGGAAAAGTATTGAGAAAGAACAAAAGAATTTGTAGATGTGCTTTTTTTTATGATTTGAAGGTCATAATTATTAGGGGAATCAGTATAGGAAACGATAGAGGAGGATGAGACGTTATTTCAATCAGTCTGAGATCGAACTGTATATGGGTGTTGACCAGCAGCAGTTGGTGTTCATATATTAGTAGAGAAAGTGAAGGTATGGCAGTGGCAAATTCAGGGATGTGTGTCCATGAAAATACCTATAGAAGAGACATAATGCAACAAAATGGAATCTATGGGAAAGTGACCAGAGAAAGTCATTGTGGGAGGGATCATCAGTTTAGCAGATTGCTTGCTCTGTATACAGTCATGCATTCTGAGGGAGGTCTTAGGTGCACCATCCTGAATGTGGAAAGAGTATTCTAAGGTTGGGTGGATTTGAGCTTTATAAGGTGCCAGGAGAGCAGTACTGTTTGGAATGAAAAAGAAAACTACTTTTTTTTTTAAATGCTGAAGAGGCTACAGACCTGATGTGCTAAGATGGATTGGATATCTGTTACCCAAGAAGAGGAAACTGATCCTGGTTGATGAAAGCTATTAATATTGTCAAAACTAAGGAAGAGAGAGGCATGGTCTTTCATCCTGGAAATGACAGAGGACTGTATTTTGGTGGCATTAAAATTCATCAGACTGTCTTCACCTCACTTAAGAATGGCAAGGGGATATCAGTGTTCAAAGCATCTTGAAGTGTGAATTACCCGAGCACTATAAGATTTGAAAATGAATAAGAAAAGTGCAGAGTACTGTAATCAGCAAAGCTATCAACAGGATTGGGTGTCAAGAAGAGAAGATCATTGAGGTACAGGAGGAAGAGTGTAGTTGAACCTTGGGTACATAAGCATTCACTGAAAAATCTAATGAAAAAAAACCATCCATCATGACCCACATTGACTGGAGAGAAAGCCAGCAATCCATTCATAAAGGGAAAGGAGGAATGCAGTAAACAGACCATGATTACAAATTCAATCAAATTCCTTGGAAATATAAGCGTGACCATTCAAACTTCTCCAAACCCTTTCATGCCTTGCGTCCAAAGGTGGATAGATGTTGGCTAGGAGATTTGCTGGAAAATGAGAATGGCAGAATCCATATTGATGATTGTTAAGTAACTGGTGAGTTTTTAAGTAAGGGAGCAGTTGCCTGTTAATGACCATTCCCATCATTTTTGAGAATAGTGATGTCAAAAGAATCGGGCAATGGTTTGATGGTTGGCTTTTATCTTCTGTTTTGTTTTTGGAAACAGGCTTGATAAAAGCTTTCTTCCAAGCACTTGAATAGATGCCAGATGAGCATGACAGCTTGAAGAGACAAGATGGTGAGAGTTCCAGAGCACAAGCTAAACATGCAGAATTCTTAAAAGCAGGAAAGGAATAGCTTTTGGAACCACTAAAAAAATAATTTGAAAGGATCTACAAAAACGAAGCAGTGCCTACTGATTGGGCCAAATCAGTCATAACTCCTATATACAAAAAAGGAGATAAAACAGGATGCAGTAATTACAGAGGCATTAGCCTCCTCAGTATTCAAGTAAAGTTTTTACAAAAGTACTTCAAAAACAAATTAAGCCATATATAGAACTGGCACTAGGAGAAGAACAAGCTGGTTTCAGACCAGGGCAAAGCACAATTGATCAACTATTTACTGTAAGACAGCTAATAGAAAAGACACTAGAGTACGACCAAAGTTGCTACATAAAATTCATACACTTTCGTCAGCCATTTGATTCAGTCCGTAGAAGAGAACTATGGAAAACTATGGAAGAATTTGGAATTCCCAACAAAAACCATAAGAATAATAAAGAATCTGTATGAGAAATCTGAAAGTGCAGTCTGAATGGAGGACACCTTAACTGGTTCCACACAGAGAGCGAAGTAAGACAGGGATGTCTTAAGATTGAAAGATAAGAATGAACAGGTGTCACCAGACCTGTTCGATCTTACACTGGAAGAAGCAACCAATAAAGCCTTAAACAATGAACACTCCAGAATCAAAATATATGGGGAAAATGTGACAAATTTATTTGCAGACATTGCATTACTTGCAAGCATAGAAGAAAATCTACAGCGAATTTCTGATAAAATAAAGGAGTGTTTAAAATCTGGATTAAACATAAATATAGACAAAACAAAAATTATGCAAATAGGAAAAAAAAGCACCATTCTGAAAATTGAAATTGATAGTAAGAATCTAGAGCAGGTAGAAAACTTCGCCTATCTTGGAGGAGTTATTGAGTACAATGGTGAAATTATAAAAGATATAAACAGACGAATCAGTCAAGCATCCCAAACTTTTGGACGACATAATAAAATATGAAAGTCAAGAGACAATGAAACAAGTAACAAAAGTAAGAATCTACGAAACAATGGTCCTCCCAATACTCCTCTAGTGAATGCTGGAATCTCAAAAAGGCTGAAGAGAAAAAACTATTAGTTACTGAAATGGGTTGGCTGAGAAGATTACTTGAAGTAGCTCTGCTGGATCGACTAAGAAATGAAGACATAAGGAAACGACCGAAACAAAAAATAACAATAATAGACAAAATCCAAGAAAGAAGACTGTGATGGTTTGGCCATGTGACCAGAATGAGAACAGAAAGACTACCATCTAAAGCCCTGAATACAACGATGGAAGGTAAAAGATCCAAAGGACAGCCCAGAATTAGATGGATAGACAAAATAAAAGAGGACCTGAAAACCAAATCACAAGCGACACCAAATTGGACAGAATTGTTCGGACTTTCCTGGGACAGACAGAAGTGGAAAGTTCATTCGGCCATCATCATCCACACAGATGATGGAAGAGATAAGAAGATATCACATATTAGACCTGAATTTGCAGAAAGCTGACAAGCTCAAGTATCGCATTAGAATAAGTTCCATTTTTATAAAAAGCAAGTCCATGCATATTTTTATTGTTAGTTGTATGACCCTAATCTTGGTGTTCCCCAAATTTTTCTTATAATCAAAAGTGTTCCGTGAGTTCGAAAAGGTCAAGAACCACTGGTTTAGGCCAGAGGTCGGCAACCGGCGGCCCATAAAAAGCTGACCATACTTAGATGGCATGTGGCACGTATGATGAATCAATCAGTTTCACAAAAATAATAGTCACATATTGAAACACATACATTTGCGAACAAGCATTTTCTGTCATGAGTTTTAGAAAAAACAAATTTTTCTTCTCGACTGACTGATGGGTATTTGCATGCTTCAATTCGAATTTGCACCTCAGGTTATAAAGTGGATCTAGATAATTTAGCTAAGGGAAAACAATCACAAAAGTCATATTAAGCAGGGAGACACACATATTGTGATGCATAAACTATATTACTTTGTTTTAAGTGATAATTTTTCGTTGAGTTTTATTTTCATGCTTGTTTCATATTACGTACTTTAAATATTTCCGTTTTTTAAGAGTGATATAATGAAAATTGATAACTTAAGTATTTTTTAACTCACTATTTTCTTTTAATTAAACGCTTGTGGCCTGATCCTTAAAAATAAAAGTTTAATGTGGCCCGTGAGTCTGAAAAGGTTGCTGACCAGGGGTCGGCAACCTTTTCAGACTCACGGGCCACATTAGACAAATGAAGATGAGAGGGAAGTGGTGATGAAACTGTTCCAGTTGAACATTAGGAATACAAATTAACGGATAATTAAAAAAAATGATGTATGATATGGCAAACAGTGAACGTAAGCCACTGGAACAAACTCAAGGTCAACAGAATTGAAGACACACTATCAGCATGAGAAGCAGCTACGAAAAACAGGTAAAACTCCATATAACAGTATTGACGAGATGAAGAAGACTAAAATGGGTGCAATTCTGCTAAATAAGAAGAACAAAGATGCTATATTGGAAAATAGCGATTAGGAAAAAGAATTCAACACTAAATAACAAAGATGAACTTCTTAATTGAGAAGATTTATATGGAAAAATTTAAAAATGGGATATGGACAATGAAACCTATTGTAACAGATCCCACTGCACGTTCTACTAAGAGAGAGAGAGAAGTGCTGAAAGATTGAGACATTAGAGAAGACAGCTGACACAAAGAAAACAAAAAAAAAAAAAAAAAAAAAAAAACTCCAGTGCATAAAAAAAGTTCCGGGGCTGGGCTGCAGAGAGCCCGGTTAAATTTAACTACTGTTCCTCTCACTCGTTGGGAGTAGACTGCCAGCTTCCTCACCATTATCATTCATTGCTGGTCATGGTAGATGGTTTCATTTGATCAGATTTTTTCAAACAGTGAAGGAGTACTCATGACACTGTGCTATTAAATTACTCTTCCTTCCAGTGATGACAGTATTCTCTATTCTTTTTCATTTACAAAACCTTGCAGTGCTCAGGTGATCCAGGCTTCAAGATAAGTCTATAACCAATGACCTGAACACCAATCTTGTCATTCTCAGGCATGTTCTGGCATATGTAGGCCAATTTTATTTACCCTCACCTTTTTTTTTTCCTTCGATGGATGACTATAATTTAAATTAAGAAACTGTCCAGAGTGTAAGGCACGCTTTTTTCTTAAATTTCTGAAGGTTCAATAAATTATTTTTTCCACTCTTGTTGTTTACACCATTAAGCATTATTATGAATGTGCAAATAAAGAGGTTATGGTTCCATCATATAAGGCCTTGATCAGGCGTCATATGGATTATTATGCAGTTTCTCATCACTTAATTTTCATCGTGACAAAGTTACATTTGACAGGGTCTGGAGAAGACTGACTAAGGTGATAACTGGTTTTTGGAATGATATGAAGAGATTAAAGAAATGCAATTTGCAAAGTCTCATGAATAAGAACAGGAGAGGTGATATAATTGAAGCTTATAAATTGGTATCAGGGTTTAACAGGTTAGTAAGGAATTTTTCACAGTAGTATAGAGAAAAGAGACAGAACAACAGGCTAACCCTGGAAAATATATATCGAGGGTGCAAGGAAAGGAATGAGAAGGTCCTCTTTGACAGTGTAGTCAATGAGTTTAAAGCACAGTTTGATTAGTTTTGTCCATGACTGTATGTACTTCCTGCAATGAGTCCTTGGAGTGGAGGGTTGGTGTAAATACACTGCTTGGAAAGAACTCAATGTACATCCCCAATGGGCAAGGTGCATCATGCCACATAATGAGTCACATGTTTGTAGCTGGTATAAATTGGAGGAATACAATGCTCTCAAGTCACTGCACCCATTTCTGGGTGAAATAGCTGCGAGAAGGGAACTGACAGAGTTTGAAATAGGTATTGTGATAGGATGCCATGTTGCAGGTCTATCCATTTGATAAATTGAACCATCAGTGATGTAACACTGAGATGGAAGTGTAGTGAGTCAACTGCAAGCAATATGCGCACTGTACAACCCACCACATTCACCAACGTAACCGTAAGGTGCTATGAAGGATAATATAAAAACCGCAATTTGTCTGCTGACATTTTGAATGTGGAGTTACAGGCATCAACTGGAACATGAATCTGCACAAAACATTCAGAACCAGGACTCACGTGGGTTTCATCTGTAAGACTAACATGCAAGCTCCACATTACCTGAACTAACATGCAGCATCATCTTCAGTGGTACAGAGTTTGTACAGTGGGACATGAAAAGATGTTATGTAGAAAAAAATCATGCTACACCCTCTACAGAGCAGATGGACAGATGTGGTGAACATCTCTTACCAGAGCGCATAACCCCAACTATGAAATTTAGAGGTGGTGGCATGGTCCTGTTTTTCCTAGTTTGGCCTCAGACCTCTGTGATGCCACAAACAGTCAACTCTGAAAGGTATCTGAACATTTTGGAGAATGCATTGCTTCATACTTGTTTCTACAGAACTGACCATTGTCTACCATTAAACAGTTTTATCATGTTAAGACACTGTTTGTGAAAATTATCTTGCCAGTAAACATAACACGAAACCTGTAATTTTCATAGTCAGTATGCGAGTATGCAAGATGACACACTGGAAGACTCAATATAATTTCTTCTTTCCTGATTTAGTGTTTGATGATTATCCTGTTTATAGCTGGTATAAATTGGAGGAATACAATGCTCCCAAGTCACTGCACCTGTTTCTGGGTGAAATAGCTGTGAGAAGGGAACTGACAGTTTGAAACAGGTGTTTGAAATATCTATGTTAGCCTTCTCTTAGTCAAAGTGATTTTTTTAAGCAAGATGACAATGCAACTTTCATAAGTAATATGCTCTCAAATCAGAATGAAAAGTGTGAACAAACTCATTTTTGCATTTTCTTTTCTTTTGGTTGGGAACAGGCCATTACATACAAAATTGTATGCTAAAATAATTGAAAACAAATGAAATATCATGTAACTCAATGGGTGATGATCCACCTTTAGCATGTGATGACTACACAAAACAAAAGAAAGTAGATGAATACATACTGAATCCCCCATCTGTTATAAATGACATGTTTGGAAAAAAATTATTCCAAAACAAGAATGCACAGTATTAAATGAGTATTTACTGTATATAAATTTGCAGTAGTTGCAGTTCATCTATTATTCTCGGCCACTCTTCCCAAACATGCGCAGAAATATATATCATTTTCTTGTTGTTGTAATGCTTATCCCTTGTTGTCAGTGTCCATTATGACAGACACATTATTCCAATTCTCATTTTCACTACACTGCCAAATTCTACTTGATCATTGTTTTCAGTAGCTCTTTCCTCTCAAATTCTTTTATGATTGTTTAAGATTTATTCTTTCAATTTTCACGAATTGTAATAATGTTATCTTTCTACAAGTGCTGTCTAATTTATGGCCTCTTGCACATTAAACTACAAATCAATGAAAGTTCTGTATAAAAATACCAATGTCTCAGCTACATTTATAGTGCTGAATGAAACAGCACTAGATTTAGGTTTTTTTTTCTGAATCCACATTTAGTTTCAGCATTTTGTAATAAACATAATTTCTTTTCACATAAAATACCAATGTTGTCATTTGACTTAACCCAAACATTATAAATTTATGTATTTATTGATATCTAATTCGATTAAAGAGAAATAAATTAGATTATTCACACAGCCACTAAAAATGAAAGAGCATGTTGCACATTCAGAAAGCAAAGTATTCAGACAAATTTTTCTTCTAGTCTGAGCAATGTTTTCTCCTATTTGAAATACTACATTTACTGATTAGACCAAGAAGCATATCATCTTTATCAAGCTGTTCTGTTTCCCGGGCACCACCAACACAACTTCCATTAATAAATACCCTTGGTACCTAGTGAAAAAATAACAAAAGCACCATGAATTAGCATAAAAAGTCACATACCTAGTTAAAAAAAATTACTCAAGATTACTTAAGCAATCATTAAGCACTAGATAAAGTTTAAACATCATTATTAAAAAGCCATAACATACCATTAAGAAATTACAGCAATCATTGCTGAAATCATTGCTCAATAACAAACTGGTTTCTGAACTAAAAACTAAATATTACACGGTATTTATCACACATGGAGTCAAAAGACTTATTATGGGAGGCACACGCACCGTTGCACACAAAGCCCATCAAATGCTTTAAACTCATTCAATGTATCTGCATTCACCACAATGTCAGGTTATACTCACCAACCACTCTCCATGCAAAGAACCTGCTCCTTATGCCCTTGCTCACACCCTCCCTATCAGGGATGTCTGCTTTTTTTACTACCTCCTCTCATTCTATGACAAATGCCTTCCACATTAACTTGGTAACAACCCTTTACTAACTTAAATGTCTCAATCATATCCCCTCTTCCTATTCACAAGGCTTTGCAAACTGCATAACCTCAATCGGTCCTCATATCCCACATCTCAAAGACTAGTTACCAACTTAGTCTCTTCTGGACCCTTTTCAATATATCTTCATCACCATGAAAACCAGAAGACAAATCTGTGCACACTAATCCATACAAGGTCTGATGAAGGTGCCTTATACAATTTAGCCAGAACCTCTTTATTTTTGCATATTAAGGTCCTCTATATATCATTGCCATAATCGGATGTGATGACTTCACAACTTGTGCAATGTGACCTCTGAACTTAAGATCCTTGTTCACCACCACTCCAAGGTCTCTTGCCTCTTGAACTTAATCTAAAATTTCCCCACTAAATGTATACTTTGCATCCTATTGTTACCTACCAAATTTCAGAACTTTACAATTTGCAACACTGAAATGACAGTTCCATAATTGCTCACTCATACAATCTATTCAAGTCCTGCTGTAAGGCCATAGCATCTACTTGATTCCTCATCTCTCCCCTCAAGTTTTGCACCATCTGCAAACAGTTGTATATCAACAGTTAAACCCATCCCAATATCATTTATATACAAATTAAATAGCAATGGTCCCAAAACTTTAGTTACCAACTTGTGGTGCAGAAATCAATTACAAGCCTTTGTAAAGCCTAGGTATACCACAGTGTATACATCTCTTGTCCAATACATTCATCGTCTTGTTATAGTACATAAAGCAAGTTGGTAAAACATTACTTCCCTTTAATAAACCCATGCTGCTAGACACAAAGAATACCATTGTTTTTACTCCACTTTTGTATCCCAGCTCTAACCAACCTCTCCAATACCTTAACTGTAGATATACAGATTGGCCTACAATATGTTGCCTTAGCCTTATTACTGCCTTTTGTCAAGTGGAACAATTCTGCCTCTCTTCCACTACTTTGGGATGTTCTGTTGCAAGACCTGTTAAACAGGTAGACCAAGGCTGATGCTAATGCCTTGGAACATTCTCTTAAGACATGGTGATCAAGTCCTATTGCCTTATTGACACTTACCTTACTTAACATATCATATACTTTTTGCTTGCTCATTTCATTCTCTACACTTCAGCTTCTGATTTCGCACTGAGGATGAAACACCCTGATGAACTGCACACTGAACACCTTGATATCTCTCACTTTCATACATTAGCATCATCCTATCATCCTTTTTTCTACTTGACACATATCAAAAAAATTCCTAAGAGTTTTTCTTGTCCTGATTTGCTAATTTCTGTTTATACTGCACTTTTGCTGAGTTACTCTCCTTGTCTGCTCTTTATACTCTTCATGCAACTTATTACCATTATTCATCTTGTGCTGCCTCCAAAGTGCCTTCTTCCAGATTTCATGCTTAATTTCCTCATTCAACCAGTTTATACCTACCTTATTCAACCTTCTGACAGAATACATTCACACACTGATGCTGTTATGTATTTCGTCAGTTCCCAAGTAGCATCTATTTCCTTACCAGAACTCCTCGTTCCATGCTATAGATCCAAGCTGTGTCCTAAGCTTGTCATAATCACCAACCTTGTATTTCCGTATATATATATCCTTTCCTCACAAAAGTCTTCATACAGATAGCCAAAACCCAGCTGATTGCTTCATGAAACACTCTAATCCACGGAGGGAAGTGCAAAATCCCACTCACGATTACATCCTCTGATGAAATGATCAGATCTAAAACTCTCGATCCTTGAGTGTCCTCCTTTACATGCTGCCTAAGAGAGTTGTCTCTTAAGAAATTCATTTTCCATATTCTCAAATGCTATCTCTTCATTCCAATCCACACTGCCATAATTAAAATCACCCATATAACTACTCTTCCCTTGTTCTATACTACACCAAATTGTTTATGCATTTTTTTCACCTCCCTCCACACATGCCTTGGCCTATAAGAACATCCAACTAACTAAATATCTCTTCCTGTCAACATCCACAGCACACCATACGACCTCAAAACCATTGCAACTACCACAAACCTCCAACAACAACATTATTTTCTGTCTGTAAATTGCGTGTGTTCTCATGACTGATTTATCTGTGCACAAGATGAAAAACCCTGTACTTCTGTATGAGATCAGCTAACTTACCTTCAGTTGAAAATGCCTACACAAAGATTACTCTCGTCACAACAAGAACTGAATGCAGGTATTTTCCAACCAAAGGACAATGTTCTGCTCTACTTCCAATTGCGCAACAGAGGCATGTATACAATATATATATATATATATATATATTGCGTATGTAAAGATTGATTTACTCGGTTGTTGTACATTTTTATAAAAAAATTGAATGACTAGAACCGAGAGAAATGAAAACAAAGTTTATTAGTACTACACAACTAGCTTCTGCTTGTATCAGCCTTCATCAGGAAAACATTAAAAAAGAAATAACCAGTAAAAATATGGAGGAAATAACTGTAAACAACATGGAAAATTAGTGTATATATATTTCAACGTTGAAATCTGCGCATTCAAAATTGTTCCCTCGTTGGCTTCATTGTTGGGCGTATGCATGCATATAGCATCTCGTGAACGCCAGTATTTGACCGCAACACAATGACAGTCAGAAGGGTTGTAACTCAGGATGTTGTTGAGAAGTAGGGGATTGAGAATGATTTTCTTTGATTCTATTATCTTCCTTTCTACTTCAACATGGCAATTGAAAATGTTATTAGACTTATCCCATAAGACTGTATGGCTAGGGTTTTCTTCATTAGAATTGGCCAAGAATAGAACATGACTAGACAAAGCACTGGCTTGCATTCTCTTGTGTTGTGACATCTTTCTTCTTCGTTGTGTATTCTATTTTCACCTGAATGCAATATTCAGTCATGAGACAGTCTAGGCCTAATCTCTATATGGGTAATATTGTATAAGAGTTAAGACAATAGGGGAGGTTATTGACTAGGTCGATAATTCCCTAGTTGTTCTTTCTGCTGATTGATTCTATTTTCAAACACAAAGAAAATTTATATTTAACTGTGCCACTCTGTGTCCATGGTTGTAAGAATAATGTTAAGGAATCAATCATCAGCAAGTACAATGCTACAGTAATCTAAATAAGACAGAACTTTCCTTAGACAAATTACTTTTAAGTTATATAGCAGTCACAGTTCTCTAATCCTTCCTTACTTTCACATTAAATAGAGTTCCCGCTTAGATCGGAACTGTTAAAATGAGCGGTGCAATGAAATGAACTCAGGCAAGCACAAGATTCAAATTAAATAAAAACATTTAATACACTAACACATGAATTTACATTAATCAAAGAAGATCTAAACATAACTAAAATGATCATGAAATAAAGAAGTTCTTATTAAGACAATAGTAACTTCACAGTACAGTATACTCGGCATGGTTGAATTCTTAACACATAGCCGTTCAGGATATACAAAGCACATATTGTTAAATACTCTCCAAGGAATTCTAAAGTTCCATCAATCTATTCCAGTAATTCTTAATAAGTCAGTTTCTAACTTATATCACGTTCTCTTGGAACAAGCTTCAAGATATCATTTAAACTTTAACTGTCATTAAGGCAATACACTTCCTCTTTAATGTAATTACATTCACAAAAGACATAAAAAGGATTTCCTTATCGGGATGGTTGATATACTTTACTTATTATCACATGTTCTGGAAAACTTCCTTGTTTCTCAATAGCTTTCTCTCTTAGGTCACTTTAGTTCAATAGGATCCAGATTCACCGTAACGATCTTGTTGGCTCGGGAATATATGCCTGCTTCATTCAAAAATGAATATCCTTCAGGTTTCCTAGGCAATCCCTGTCGTGCCTCTCGTCTTTCACATTTATAAGATGAGGGAATAAGAATCAGGATACGAATAAGAGCCTGCGAAAGAGTAAGAGAAAAACAGGGAACTCCCTTGTCTTTTCAACCTGGTTCTATCCTTTGCGCTTCTCTCTCTTCTTATTCAACAGCGCATGTCTCCTCCTTCCTTCTTCGTGCCAAAATCCACTTCGTGGAAGTTCGTTAGCTCGGCATAGTAACTAGCGCCAAAATGTGCGCTGGCGGATAACTTCGTAATTTTATACAGCACTTAATTTCTGTTATAGTGGCTATGTCCTTGGCGATGGTTTACATAAATGAACTAAGTTCCGAGTTTCCGTGCACAGTTAACATAGGATTTATATACTCCACAAAGAATTAGTACAGGATAAATAATTAACAACTATTAGAACATACAATTATTTTATAATTATGGAATATACATTAGTAAGTGATTAATTTACTATTTGTCTGATGAACAAATTTGGCTCAGAGAATGGCAGACAATGTTAAATCCTGAATGAAACACTATTATATCATAATTCCTTACATTAAGAATTTAACACTTGTAAGTGACATCTCTCTTGTGCTCCTCAATACGTAACTCGATTGACTTCTCTGTTTGGCCAAAATAAGGTATGTTACAGTTGCACCAGATCTGGTAAACACTAGGATATTTAAGATTATGATGTCTAGGTTTTGGATGGCTCACTAGGGAGCAGATTTTAGGAAGAGGAGTAAATAAAGTTCTTATGTTTGTTGTATTTTCTAAGAATCTTGGCTAATTTGGGGGAGACAGAGCTTATATATGGAATAGAAATATTATCTTTTACACTATTGGTCTCTTCATTATAGCAACCGGGAGGATTAATAGGAATTTATCAGTAGTTTTTTGAGAATAACCATTTAGTTGAAAAGTAGACTTGAGAAAATTGAATTCTTTATTAAGTTCTATCTCATCATCAAGAAGAGAGCGAGCACGATGTCCTAAAGTAGAAATGATTCCAAACTTCTGAGGAGGATAATGATGGGAATGACCGTGGAGATATCTGTTAGTGTGTGTAGGTTTTCTGTAAATCAAGATTTTAAGTTTTTCTGAGGAACGAGTCAGTTTGACGTAAAAAAAAAAAAAAGAGAGAACCATTAGCTTCAAACTCTGCAGTAAATTCTTATGTTTTGGTGTTAACTATGTTCAAGGAAGTTCAGGAGAGATTCAAGGCCATGGCTCCAAATCAGGAAAATGTCATCAATATATATTTTCCAAATTCTTGGCTTTAACTTCCAGATCTTCTAGATAGATGTTATCAAGTATAGGAGACAATGGATTACGCATTGCAAGACCATGATTCTGTTTATAGATAGTATCCTGAAATTTGATGTATCCTGAGTTGATGCAATGAGTAAGTAAGCCATGATCTTTTTAGATAATTTATCCTTGAGTAGAACAAGAACAAGCTAATGGTTCTCTTCCTTTTTTGGACATCAAACTGACCTGTTCCTCAGAAAAACTTAAAATCTTGATTAACAGAAAACCTACACACACTAACAGATATCTCCATGGTCATTCCCATCATTATCCTCCTCAGAAGTTTGGAATCATTTCTACTCTAGGATATCGTGCTTGCTATCTTCTTGATGATGAGATAGAACTTAATAAAGAACTCAATGGTGTAAAAGGTAATATTTCTATTCCATACATAAGCTCTGTCTCACCTAAATTAGCCAAGGTTCTTAGAAAATACAACATAAGAACTTTATTTACTCCTCTTACAAAAATCTGCTCCCTAGTGAGCCATCTGAAACCTAGACATCATAATCTTAAATATCCTGGTATTTACCAGATCTGGTGCAACTGTGACATACTTTACTTTGGCCAAACAGAGAAGTCAATCGAGTTACGCATTGAGGAGCACAAGAGAGACGTCACTTAGAAGAGAACACGAGCCAGTGCATCGTCTAGTCATGTTCTAATGAAGAACCCCTAGCCATACAGTCCTATGGGACAAGTCTAATAACATTTTCCATTGCCATGAGGAAGTAGAAAGGAAGATAATAGAATCAAAGGAAATCATTCTCAAACCACTATATCTCAACAACAACCTGAGTTACCTTTCAGACTGTCATTGTTCTGTGGTCAAATACTGGCGTTCACGAGATGCTATACACATGCATACACCCAATAATGAAACCAACGAGGGAACAATTTTGAATGCGCAGACTTCAACGTTGAAATATATATACACTAATTTTCCGTGCTGTTTACAGTTATTTCCTCCATGTTTTTACTGGTTATTTTTTTTTTAATGTGCACCTGACGAAGGCTGATACAAGCTGAAACTATTGCTTGCAGTAGAGAACCAGTCTACCAGTCCAGAACTTGGGGGGTTGGGCACCGTAGGCACAAGGAGAACGGAACCCCCTTTCGAGTCTTCAAAATACGAGTCATCAGAATTCAAAAACCGACCTACCAGTCTGGAACTCGAGGCGACTGTAGGCGCCAGGGTGATGGAACCCCCTTCGAGTTTTCAAATTTTGAGTCATCAGAATTCAAGGAGAACCAGCTTACCAGTCCTGAACTGGGGGGGGGGGGCATAGCCGATAGGGGGGGGAAGAGCCCCTCCTAGTAGATATATATATAATAATAATAAAAATAAATTTATTAAATATAAATTGAATAAACTGATATCAAGTAGAGCAATATCAGGATTGGGGAATTGGATAATGAGACTTATTTGCATCTATGGTTCACATACCGGCCACTGAATTAGTAACCTTTATACAGATGTACATAAAAGTCACTTATGCAGTATACATGCGAAATACTTGGTCAAGGATATCATGTGTCATTAAATAGTTGCCTACAACTTAATGACCTAGAATTACTGACCAGCAATTTAAATAGTTGCTGTCGGTAATCATCAACAGAGTTGACCACAATGGGAAAAACAAAGGATCTTTTTGAGTTTAATAAAGGGCTTATTGTGGATGCAGTCTTGTTAGAGCAATGATTTTGAAACCAGCACTGCTGGTCTCTCTCAACAGCTGAAATACTCTGGGTGTTTAATCAGTGGAAAAATAACCCACGCGACTTGTTTAAGAAACATAACTGTGATCCTAAGAACAGTCCGTCAGTTACTAGATCGACATCATAAATCTGAGAAGGCTTGTACAGACAAACAATTTGCTTTGTGGAAAGTTCATCTTCAGTGGTGTCAGGAACACTGTCACTGGATACTACGAAAAAAGTCATGTGGTACAATGAGGCACGGTACATCTTGTTCTGTACAGATGATAGGCAGGAGCCTCATGAACCCAGCTTACCTTATAAACACTACTCAAGATTCTAGAGGTGGTGTCATGGTGTGGGGCATGTTCTGATGGTATGGATCAGCTCTCCTGATATTGTTGGAAGGTTAGGTATCCTCCAAAGAATATCTGAACATTGTTGCTGATCAAGTCCATCCTGCAAGATGTGACTTTTTATCCAGCAGGTGACAGTTGTTTCACAGACAACAATGCTACTGTCCGTCATGCAAAAATTGTTCATCATTGGTTCAGTTAGAATGACAGCGACTTCCAACGTTTTCCCTGACCTAAGATAGTCTGTCAAAAACAAGATGGCTGTCATAAGTAAAAACTTCCTATGTTCAGCAATTGACCGAAGCATTTAATGAAGGCTGTTCCTGACCCATATCTCACTGAACTATGCACAGGAAATTAAAGAGGATTGGCAATGGCAGTTGCATGTCTATACATAAAATAAAAGTTTCTAATTCAGTGGTTGGTATGTGTACTAAGATAGAAGTGGAGGAATTTTTTGATGCATTAGAGAAAACAGCTAACACAATGAAAAAGGAAAAGTTGGTCCTTGTTGCAGATCTAAAGGCAGAGTAGGAAATGTTTACCAAACACAAAAATATATTTGAGAAAATCTGGAGGAAAAAACAAAGCTAATAATAATAGTAAGTAGTTTTCAGATTTCCATTCAGGACATGGACTAGCTAGCAATTACTAACACCATATTTCAACATAAACATGTGCACAAATCCATATAGAAAGAAGATGCAAGAAATTATAAGTGTCATTGACTTTTATTGTTGATAACAATACCTTCCTGCTGGTTCAGGATTCAGGACACAAGAGCACACAGAGGATTTGAAATCACAAGTGATCAGCATTTAGTTTTCAGGCAGGATAAAATCGAATATCATACTGTAAAGAGAAATCTGTAAGAAGAGTTAAAAAAGAATTTAAGTTGAGCAGTTTTCGCAGGTGAATTGTAGAATTTGATACAGAAATATTATTAAACAAGAACCAAACCTTTGAGACAGTGGCAGACTGTGAAGACCACAACTGATTCAGCTAGAGGGGCATATCTGAAAAAAAAAAAACTGACTCAGGAAGTTAGAGGTAGGAAAGGAAAAGAAGAAAGTGTATTTAAAGTTCCTGAAGGCATGTAAGAAAGTGAAGCAAAACAAAAATAGCTGAGTAAAAGTATCTATCTAAACAGAAATCATGGGAAACTTTTATCAATAAGGCAGCAAAATATTCTGGAGGCTACTGAAAAAGCTCAGACATGGAGAGAAGAATACTGTGAAAGGAATGAGGGATGACAAAGGTGACATGAAATTGAAGATAAAGGTATTCTAGATGTCTGGATTAATTATTTTGGAAGACTGCAAAATGTAACAAATAGGGACAACACAGTGGAACAGAACATTCAAGAGGAGTAAAATCAGAAGTACACACAAATACTTGAAGTTGAAAATACCATGAAAAACTTGAAATGTGGAATGGTTAAATATGGAGGTATAAAACTTTTACAGTGACTCAGAATAATTCAGATGGCCTGGTCAGAAGGTCAAATTCTAGATGACTGGAGTACAGCTCTCACAGCACCCATCTATAAAAAAGGGAATAAAACTGAATACAGAGAAAAACAGAGAAAAAAGAATTACAGAGGAATTTACTGTACTAAGTGTTCCAAGTAAGATTTATGCAGGCATACTTAAAAAAGAGGCTGAAAAACATTGTGGAGGAGAAATTTAGAGAAGAACAAGCAGGAATAGGGCAAAATATAGATTGTCAGGATCAGATTTTACTTTAAGACCAACAGTTGAGAAATCACAGGAACATAATATGAATCTGTTAGCTTTGTAGACCTAGAAAAGGTATATTACAGGGTGCCAAGAGAAAATGTCCTAATCTCAGTAATTGTGTAAATGGTACATTATACTGATCAACAGATAGTCAATATTTGTGAGGTAAGTGAATCCCATAATGCAAATAATGTTTTGCATTATGGGATAGTAAGGCAAGTGATGTGAGGTCATTAGACTCTATATACAAGTTGCCCACTCGTGAAATTACTTCATGTGCAAACTTTGTTTGCTTACACTTGGATAAAGGATTAAACCAAGAATATAATTTCTTGGCATCTTTAAATTATAGAATTGAAGGAGGTATAAGAAGACAGTTTGAAGTGGCATTAAACCTAATAGAATCACAGATGTTAATCTCAGCTTTTTATTGTTATTATTATTAATCAGGCCTCCATGGAGTCAAAAGACTCATTGTGGGAGGTCTAGGAAACACAAAATCTATCATACCACTCCTTGATCGTTCTTACTCTCACCACTTTATCAGGCAATGCATTCCATGGTTCAACCACACTCCATGCAAAGAAACCACTCCTCACGCTCTTGCTCACAGCTTCCTTTTGCAACTTCCAGAGATGGCCTCTTGTCATCGTTCCTTCCCACTGTTCCACCAAGTGAAGAACTTCCCAATGTGAATCCTGTAACTACCTCTCAACAATTTAAAAGTCTCAATCATATCACCTCTCCTCCTTTTATCTACCAAAATCTGCAGTTCACATTCCCTCAGCTGATCCTCATAACTAAAATTGTACAAGCCTGAAACCATCTTTGTTATCCATCTCTGTACTCTTTCCACAGTTAATTTATCCCCTTCAAATCCTGGGGACCATATTTGAGAATAATAGTGTAAGTGTGGTCTGATCAGGGTCTAATACAATGGAATGATAACTTACATATCTCTGCAGGTCAATGTCCTCCTCAGTATAGCAGCAATCCTCTGGGTTGCCTTCACCAGCTTTGCAATATTTCCCTGAATTTCAGCTTTCTATCAAGCATCCCCCAGATCTTGTCTCTCCTACTTCCTCCAGTACAACCTCCAGTATGCAGCCTCCCATCGATATATCCCAAACTCCAAAACTTAACATTTTGCTGCATTAAACTAACACTCCCATTCATTCGCCCATCTGTCTAGTTTATTCAAATCCTCTTGCAGGGCTGCCACATCTACACTATGACTAATAACCCTTCCCAGCTTCACATCATCTGTAAACAACTGAATATCCCCCCGTGATCAATTGACAATGTCATTGATATAAAGGTTAAACAATAAAGGTCACAGTCCTGAGCCCTGTGGGACCCTACTTGTACCCTTCTGCCTCCTTGATACTGTCCCATCACACACACACAACTCTCTGATACTTATCAGACAGCCAATCCTGAATCCAGTTGACTAACCTGACATCTAAACCCATTTGCAACTTAAATATCAGCTTATCATGTGGCACCCTCAAATACCTTTGCAAAATCCAAAAAAACTGAAGTATATGCCTTTCTCTCATCAACTGCTCTTGTCACTTTATTATAAAAGGCAATTATAAAATATAAATATATAATCATATTAATCATATCAATAAAAATATAAAATCATAAATATAAAAGGCAATATCACTAAAGCAAGAGCACCCCTTAACAAATCCATGTTGACTCTAACAGATGACATTATCCTCATATGCCCAATGCTGTATATGGTCCCTCACTAATTTCTCCAAGATCTTTACAACTACTGATGAAACACAAACTGGGCTATAGTTGAACACATCCAGTCTGCTACCGTCCTTATGCAATGGCACTATCTTACCTTCCTTCCCTTTCTTGGGTACCTTTCCCGTAGCCAAACTTTCATTAAAAAGCCAGGTCAATGGGGCCTTCAGTTCTTTAGCACATTCTCAAAACCGGTGGTGAAATACCATCCAGTCCCACAGTTTTACTGACATCCAGGGTATTCAGTATTTGGAACACACTCTTCTCTTGCACCTCTAAACCTGCCCTATCCCTCTAGTAACAAAACTTACTTCTCCAGGTGAAATACTCCAATAAAGTGTTTATTGAATAACTCCGCTATGTCCTCTGCATCAGTCACCGATTTTTATCGCACAATGTCATACTTCCATAATCATTTCTCCTCCTACTGGCCACAAAGCTAAAAAATTCCCTAGGATTTTCTTTGGATCTTAGTGTGCCACTTCTCATATTCCAGTTTTGCCTTCCTTACCATATTAATCACTCTCCTAGCCTGAATTTTATATTCTTCATCATGCATCTGCTCTCCCTCTCTCCTTATATCTCTCTTCCATAACCTCTTTTTCACCTGCAGTTCTTGTTTGATATTGTTTGTCATCCACTTTACATCAAATTGTGTCCTCTTCTTCACTTGTGGAATGCAGCTTACTATTGCTGCCAACAAATATTCCTTCACAATTTCCCACGCACTAATGATATCCCGGCCTTCCAATTCTGTCCTCCATGGAACCCCCAAGTTGACATCTAAGACTATTATAATCACCTGCCTTATAATGCCACATATGTTCCCTTTTCTTTGATACTCCTGCATGTCTATTCATCTTCTAAGTCAAATCTGTTGGAGAGGTCACTCTCTCCAACAGGGTGTGTGGGGGGGGGCGGAGATTTCATCTCAGTTATCGGCTCTTCTGATGACCAAATCCAAAGCTCTTGAACCTCTTGTTTCATCTATTATGTGTTGCCTAAGACATCTGTCCCTCAAAAATTCCAGAAATTAGTGAAGTTTCACTGATGTCTATAACTTATAAGGTTGAACTAATTATGCCAAAATCTCCTCCCTCTTGTTCTAGTAACAAGGCTTATACGTTGGTCAGACATAACTGGTAATTAACTGGTAATTCCTCCCTCTTGTTTTTGAGACTTCTAGCATTAGTATATAGAAAGTGTAGCATCTCTTCAGTTCCCATCCTGATTTTATGCACATGTTATATTCTTAAATAAATCCAGTACAAGCCTACAGATTCTCTGATTAAATTGAATAAATGCTGCAATAAATATGAGCTTAGCAACAAAAAAGACAAAGACTATGAAAATAGGCAGGAACACTGAAAACATTCACTGCATTCTTAATTGAGAATGTATAGAAACAATTGAGGCTGGGAACTGAAGAGATGCTATAGTTTCTATATACTAATGCTAGAAGTCTCAAAAACAAGAGGGAGGAGTTTGGAGCATAATTAGTTCAACCTTATCATAAGTTATAGACATCGGTGAGACTTCACTAACAACACCAGTTGGTACTGCTGATGATAGCAGACAGATGATTTCTAGCCAAAAAGAGTTCTTTTGAAGCAATCTTGATGTGAAATTAAGGCCAGCAAGACAAAATATATTACTGGCTGCTGCTATAGGCCAGGGGGTTCCAGAATGATCTGGAAGACAGGCATCAACAAATTAGTCCAATGAGTACAGGTCAAGTGATCATTATGGGGCACTACAACTATGAACAACTATGAAGATATCAACTGTAAGAAAGAAAAATCACATGGCAGAAAGGAAATGAAATTTATTTTTTTATTATTATTTTTTATGTTGTGTCCATACACAAGAGGTTGGTTGTTCAACCTATAGTACATTAGGACCATGTGTCTGAAGTAGGTTGATGTATTGGATTGGGAAAGGAGGAACTTATTTACATTTGATTTAAATGACTGTAAATTGTATTCCTTGGGAAACGTAGCGGGGGGGGGGTGACTGTTCTACAGTGCAGCAGTTGCGGGGATGAAGGAGGAGGAAAAAAAACTTGTTCTGTTTGTTTCTAGGTGTACTGTGAAGGGATGTTGAGCAACAGTTGCACATGTTCCAATGAGCTAAGTACTGAGTGGAGGAATTATTGATGTTATTTCAGATGAGCATTTCCCATGGAAATATTTATAGAATATACATACTGCAGAAACCAAACATCTGTGTGAAGGTGAGCAGAGAGAGTTGGTAAGAGATGAGTCATGAATAAGTCTAATTGATCTCCTCTGTATTGAGTCAAGCATTTTGAGAGAGCTTTTAGGGGTCCCACCCCATATGTGGGAGCAGTATTCAATAACGGGTGGATTTGCGATTTGTATAATATTAACAGCTGTTCAGAGGTGAAGAAATGTCTTGAGTGAAAAAGAAATCCTAGTTTTATTGAAGCTGAGGATGCAATGGTTGTGATGTGTTTATGCCAGTAGAGGTTTGATGTGAGGATAATTCCAAGAAGAGAGATCTCAAACTGTCTGGAAATTTGAGTATAGTCAAAAAGGATACTGGGAATTTTTTTTTTTTTTTAATGGGAAATAGGACAGAACTGGGTTTTATTAGCATTATCCGAACCCCATCAATCGATGTTCTGTAGGTTGAGGTGAGTTGTGTAAGGTAAGGTTTACCAAATGAAAGTGAGGATATGTAGTGTGCTATCATCTGCAAAACTGTGTATTGGGTTGGAGGTCAACTGAAGTAGGTTATTGATATATATAGTAGGAAGAGGGCTGGTGAGAGGACAGAACCTTGTGGAACCCCAGCATTAATTCAATGGTGAGAAGATAAGGAGCCATCCAGACAGAGAGCTGGCAATCCAATGATAGAAGCCCTGGGTCAGACCGAATGATGGTCATTTGCTCAGTAAGCCTTTGTGCCAAGTTCAGTGAAAGGCTTTGAAGATATCAAGAGCAACCACTTGAGATTCATCAAACTTCTCCATGGCATTTGTCCAGAGATGGGTGACATATATGAGCAGATCTCCTGTTGATCGGCAGTGACGGAATTCATTCTGGTGGCCATTTATTAGGTGGGTGTCCTCAAGGTAGTGTAGGAGTTGGGAATTAATGATTTTTTTTCCCATTACTTTAGACAGGACCAAGGTAAGTGAGATATGGCAGTAGTTGGACGACAGTGACTTGTTACCCTTCTTGGGATACAAGCTGAATATATGCCAATTTCCAGTTTGTGGGATAGATTCCAGTGGAGTAAGAGAGTACATATAGGCGACATAGGATAGGCATCAGTTCTGGTGTGCAAACTTTCAGGACAATTGGGGGAATGCCATCAGGACCAAGAGACTTTGTGTCTAATTTGGACAATAGCTTTCTGATCTCATCCTAGCAAAAGGCTATAGGGGACTTGTTCTGGAATGGTTGGGGACATTTACCATCGTCAATTATGCATGCATTGGAAGCCAGAAGATTGGCTTTTTCTGTGGGTGATGCAATAGAGTCATCTGGGTATGATACGGGTGGGAATAGTGTTGGGCAGAAGTTACGGCCAATTGCTCTGGCGAGGGACCAAAAGGCTCAGCTGCCATTTGGACAGGTTGCCAGTTCCCTGCTTTTTGCTCTTTCAAACTCTTTTTTGGAAGCACTGATTGTTTTTTTGCATCTATTTCGGGCTTCAGTATAAGCTCTAAAGGAGGATGAGTTCTTGATTTCAGGCAGTTACGGTATGTCTGGTGTTTCATCTGTACAGCCTTGCCATATATTTTGGAGAACCAGGGTTTAGTTAAGAAATGGCAGTTCAGAGTACTGTGTGGAATGTATGTTTCCATGCCGATGAGGATTACTTTGGTAATAAGTTCGGTGCACATGTTTGGTTGGAAGGCATGAAGCAATAGTCCAACCATGAGAATGTGGCATAGAAGTTGCTGAGACTGTACCACTTGGCATTGTTATAATGCCGAACTATTCTTGTATGGGAGTGTCTGTGTAAGTTTTGTTGTTGCACGGGGAGGAGATGAGCACTAGATTGTGGTCAGAATTACCCTGGGGGGGGGGGCCCTCGCTACTTTCACCGTGTATTTTGGAGGGGTCATTGGTGAGGAAGAGATCTAGAATGTTTGGGGAATGGTTTGGGTTATCTGGTATTCTGGTTGGCATCTGAACAAGTTGTGTAAGGTTATTAGTGATGGCAAATGTTACAGTATCTCTGCCTGCAAGATCTGTACAACTGGAGGAGGAAAGCCAGCTAGTATTGTGGATATTAAAATCTCCTAGGTGGATAATTTTGCTGTTGGGAAAGTAGAATTAAAGAAAATCAATTTTTAAGGAGAGGAAATTAAAGAGCTCAGAGTGGCTGGTTGTGTTGGGGAAGCAATAGACACAGCAAATGAATTTGACTGAATGGGGAAGGGATATTTTCAACCAAAGAAGGTCAAAGTTGGGTGATTCTAGGTTGGGTGCTTTCTGGCAAGTATATACCACCCTTGAGACAAAAGTTGTTAAAGAGCGAGTAGAGTTTCCTTTCTTTTAGTGTTACATGGTGATCAGCATTCATTTAAAAATTTTATGGAATTTACAACCGTGTTAAAAAACTTTTTTATCCCGACGTTTTGATCTTCATATCAAGATCATCATCTGGAGCATACATAAATATACAAGACAAGCTGAGTTACATTATTAACTGTAAGCTAGAGAAACAATATTTGATCACATGTTATTCTACCGGCATGAGTGGAAAAAAATTCTAGTGGGAAAAAAAAAAAACAATTGTAATACTAAAAATAGGACATCATTGTATTTGAAAGAAAACCATCTGTAAGAAAGAATGTTTAATCCTGTCATCATAAACAGAATTTAGCTTGATGTAATTTATAAATTATTATTTTTTTTTCCCACTAGAGGTCATGCCAGTAGAATAGCATGTGATCAAATCATTGTTTCTCTAGCTTACAGTTAATAATGTAACTCAGCTTGTCTTGTATATTTATGTATGCTCCAGATCATGATCTTGATATGAAGATCAAAATGTCGGGATAATAAAAGTTTTTTTAACACGGGTTGTAAATTCCATAAAATTTTTAAATGAGTGAGTGGGGTTTGGAAGGTTGAGATAAATAGCTGGGATTTGATTTGGGTGAGATTTGAGTTTCTGTCAAAAAGAGTAGGTGGGGTTTGGTAGACTGAAGGTGGTAATGAACACTATTAAGTAGGCCACGGATGTTGGTGAAATGGATATGTAGGATTTTGTGAGTCATATGTTTGACCGCAAGGGTCTTGCACATTTCCTATGCAGTGCCTGCATACCACCATGGCGGCTGCTAGTGGCAACACTTGATTTTTGCACCAATTTAACTTGTCTGTAGTCGATGATCCAACTGTTGTCACCATTTTGACAACAGTTTTTCTTCGAGTTGTCTTCGAAGCTGGCATCTTTGTTACCTCTGCACAAATGATAAATCTGGTCAGGCACATATGCACGATTGGGGATAGGTGTCTTTGAACTTGTTGATTGCTGTCATTAGTTTTGATGCACATCAGCGTGTTGCAAGTCACTTTTACTAGGTGTGAAAAGTTCACTCCGTCCTTTCTTTTATTTAAAGGCCTGAAACGATGGCACATGACGATATTCTTAGAATCAATGTTGCACTCTTCAGCTAGTCTATGTCCTCTTTTAATGATTTTCCATTTTCCAGCGCAAAGTTCAAAATAACGGAGTTGAATTTTTTGTTTTTGACCTCCAAGTCGTTTACTGTTGATGCGATTAGATTGTGAAGTTCATTAGTGGGCAAAAGCGAGCTTGCATTGCGCCGGTCATCAATTAATTCAAGTTTAACTTCCGCTGCACGTATTTTGGAGGTAAAAGTTTCGTTCAAAGCATTAATGTGTTGTTCAAGGTTTTCACCACATTTACCTATGTTCAGAAGTTGTTTAACAAAGGAAGGCACAGTGAACAGAAGAACTGCTGGTTAAGTTCGATAATAGCTTATGTGCAGATTCATCTATTCTGGCACAGGAGGTGTGCAGCCAGTGGCAACAGAACTCACAGAATATATCCATTTTTCTATCTGTGACACCAGTTTTGCAGCTGCAGCACATAATAGATTTGTCAGCAGCAATTGACGGCACTGTGCCACGACGCGAACGAGACACAGGGTGCTCGTTCGCTGTTGGTTTTTGTTGCCGCCATCTTTGCTGCATATGGGAGACATAGTGAGCACTTACACATGGCTTATTTAGAACTGGAGAGATAGCTGATTTAATGCATAACCTGTTAGGGTTTTCATTTGATGATTAATTTCAATGAAAAACACTCAAAATAACGATAAAATGGGGAGCACAAGTTTAGAGTAGCTTATTCACCGACACCGCGTGGCAGAAAAAATTAATTCAATTTATACACCAACTGTAAGATAATTACTTCAGGCAGCATGTGATAAAAGAAACAAGAGCACTAGATCTGGTCACAAGATCAGAATAGCTATCTAACCATGGCAGCCACGTTGCCTCCAATTGAGAAGAGTGACCATGCATTCTTGACTTGGGAAAATGTAAAATATGAGGAATTTCTATCAAAAAAGGGTATATGTGGAACTACAAAGCAGGTTGACAAGCTCAGAAGGAAACTTGAAGCTATAAACTCTGCAAGGGAAGGATGCTAGTAATGCAGGAGATAGTTAAGGGACATCAAGAGGAAGCAATATCAGATTGTATACTCAAGTTCAGGAGGATTAATCAGGTAAGAATGAGATTGATGAATAGTATCATTAAACCATTTGATCCCAAGATTTTTTTTTTTTAAAGGCAATTTTCTTCATATTATTTAGTTGAAAATGTGTCACTATACTGACTGTTAAAAAAAAAGAAGCATAATTTTAAAAAAATATATATATGTACTCACATGAATACAATGGGCAGATCAGGTATCAAAATTAAAGCATCCAATCTTTGTAGCCAAACCTGACCGGCTTGCCCCTCATGAACTGCTTAGCAGAGTGATGCCCAAAATACTCGATCATGGCTTCATCGATTGAGAGAAATCGATGAGAGAAATCGATGGCAGATTGTTGAATATGCCAAACTGTTGAAATTTTTTATTTAGTTTATCCATTAGAGGTCGTATTTTATACATTTTATTGTTTTTATCTATTTGTGAATTATTGGCCAAATGTAGATATTTCTTGATTTCTTGAAAACGGTTCCTTGACATACTGTTGGACACTGGGGGAACCAGGAGATCCTCATCTAAACACCAATAGTGATGCTCTCTTGGCAACCTGTGGTATCCACTCAAAAGTAGAATTGCGATAAATACCTTCGTGTCTTCTTCGGTTACTTGAAGTGCATGATTATTGTTCTGCATAGCGTACAAATTGGTCTGTTCAATAATAATGGTAATAATTTCTTTATCGATAAATCTTTCAAATATTTCAACTGGAGTTTTATTTTGGATTTGGTCCTTCACATTACTCAGACGGTCCATATACCCTGTAGTTACTGACATACTGATGTCTAAGATATCTTCTGTCCATACAGGCTCGTTGGTAATTACTTGACTTTGCGCAGCCAAGCAACGTTGTCTTATCGTGGCTAGAGGAAGATCATCATCATCGCTGTCTGATTAGTCACTTGCTTAATGAAGCTCTATTTCCCCTGGAACGTTCATTGGGAAGATGGTCAGGCTGGAGATCATCATCATCAATATCCTCATTATCCATTTGATAATCATCATCGGGAGGAATGATAACTACAGATATATCTTGATGATTGGAATTTGTTACATTGTCCACAGCTAATCCAAGTGTTCTGAAACGCTTTCCATAAAGCTGAACTGGACTTATTGGCTGAAATTCATCGGGGTTCATTTTTTCAGAGGTACTAAACCTAGAACAAATATATATATATATATGTATGTACGTACGTACGTATATATATATATTGACTCCTTATAAGCCCACCATACTCAAATGAGTACAGGTCCATTTTGTACATGTTCTCAACCCATAATCAAACAGAGGTGCTGATATATAAAAAAAAATGTATTTAGTACTTACCTTTGTAACACATACAGTCAGCACAATGAAAAAATATTTGAAAAAAATACAAGAAATAAAGCACTCGAATTATCATACAGGAATTGGCAGGTCAGTTTTAGAATATGTACTGAAAAAGTATGACTACGGCATCACCTAACTTTTAATTTGCAAAAATGTGGCAGAATAGGGTTGCTAAAACTGTAACCCTCTCCAATGTTTGACTGTTGTGCAAGAGATGTCACCACTAGGCCATTTTAGGTGCTGTACTCAAATGAGTATGCTGGGATAAAATGAGTTAAGCATGAGTAGCAAAAAAAAAGAAAATGTTGTATAAGGTATATAAGGAGAAAGGTGAACAGCAGAAGGCAAAATCAGATTATGAGAAGCAACTAGCCGAACAGGTCAAAGGAAATCCCAAAGCATTCTTTCGTTACATGGCAAGTAAGAAGATGAATGACTGTGGAAGGATAACCTTAATGAGTGCTGATGGTGGTGACATCAGCGAAGTAGATAAAATAGTTGGGTTACTGAGTGACCACTTTGCAAGAGAATATCATGCAAGTCAGGTTTACTTGAATGATAAGTGAGGTTGACTGATGTGGAAACAGAGGCAAATGAATTGGAAGTTCTTAGGATATTGCAAAATCTCAATGTAAATACAGACATGGAATTAAATGGAATATCAGCTTGTGTTTTGCAAGAATGTGTAAAGGAACTAGTAATGCCTTTGACTAGACTCTTTAAGCTTCAGCTCTGGAAGAGTTCCAAGGAAGTGAAAAGAGAGTAAAAAAAATAAAATTCTTTGCATAAGAAAGGTCTAAGACTGCAATAACAAATTATAGACCAGTCAGTATCTCAGGAGTGATGGTGGTGATGAAAGTACGGGAAAAGTTAGTCAAAAAGAGAAATCAAGAATGAACAGAGAAGAATATGATTCTCTATGAGGGGCAACATGACTTTGTGAAGGGTTGGTAATGCCTTAGTAATTTAATAACTTTTTTATAACAGAGTGACAACTGATTTGGATAAAGGGAATGACTACACGATGATTCTGCTGGATTTGAAAACACATTTGACAGAATACCATATGGGACTTTGTTACAAGAACAAATGGGAGATAGATGTGACACTGATTATATAGACATGAGGGTGGCTGATGGACAGATACCAAAAAGTAGTATATGGAGGAGCAAAATGCAGGAGAAAGTAGATGATCAATGGCTTGCCACAAGATACTGTGCTAGGACCACTACTGTTTAATTTGAAAATAAATTATATAGGAAATAATCTGAAGATAAATATTCAGTTGTTTGCTGATAATTCAAAATTGGGTAGAGTAATAGTTAATCAAGGCGATGTGGTTAAATAGGCTGGCAGTAAGGATAAAGGCTTTCAGTTTAATGTGGAGAAATGCAAAGTCATGCATTTTGGGATAAACAGACTACAAGCTGTGTACAGAGAGTTGATGTTTAGAGGGGATATTGCTAAGGTTACCAAGGTAGCTCATAAGATTACTTGACTATTAAAGAACACACCAACAAGTAGAGAAAAGGAAGTTGTTATTTCTCTTTATAAGGCCTTGGAACATCCACATCTGGATTATTGTGCTCAGGTCTGGTTACCTGAATTTCTTTTCGATGAGGAAGTAATGGAGAGGATCCAGAGGTGAGCTACCAAGGTAGTAAGTGGTCTGTGGAATGTTTCCTATGAGAATAAATTGAGGATTTGCAGTTGAAGAAGTGGTTGTAGGCAAAAAAGAGGGAATACAATAGAAATATTTAAGTTACTTAAAAAAGAGTTTATAGGATTAATGTAGGGAAAATGTTTCAACTAGAGGAGGCAGAATAAGAGGTCATCTCTGGAAGTTGAGTAACAGTGTAGTTATTAATGGTGCAAGGACTAGATTTTTTGCATGGAGAGTGGTTAATGAATAGAATGGGTTTCCAGAGTCAGTTGTGAATGCTTTGTCTGTTAATGAATTTAATAGAGAGGTATGACAGATAGTGTGTGTGGATAGTTCAGTTCTCCTGAAATGAGTATTCAGACTCCATGGAGGCACCTATACAATAATAATAACAATAATCTTAAAAAGTGCAAGCAGTGCACATGCCACAATTTGTGGTGTGCCTGTCCAATACACAAACAAGAAGTATGGAACAAATTCTCATGTCTTACTCCAATATCAAATATAACATGAGATGATATGTCCCTGACTGGCATGAATGTGTTAAGTAACCTAAAAAATACCCTTTCAATGTAAATCTAAGTTTTTCATCATCATTCTAAGGCAGAGCAACAGGTAAATTCCTTCTTCCAATCCTCCTTATATATCTGCTTTTCTCTTCACTAGCTTATAACGTCTTCCATTTAATGAAGAACATCCTCTAATAATAAACAGTTTTAATGGAACATACATACCAGACATATTTATAGAAATTTTAACTACTTGCACATTCTTCCATAAACCAAATGAAATATATCAGAGTTTTTGAATAAAATTCTATATTTTTTTTTAAATGTGGAAGTCCTGGAACTTTCTGTAAATAAATCCTCCAATAACATGTCTGGATCATCTTATTATTTTCTCAATACCTTCCCTTCTAATATGTTTGCAATCCATCTATTCTTAGTAGTGGAGACAATATAAAATTGTCATTTCTGGTTCAAACTATATTTTTGTCAGAATACATACACTGCTTGGAAAGAAGTCAATGAACACCACAGTGTGAAGAACAAACAGCCATGGTGCCCACCTTACGAAAAATGTAGGACCCCCTTTCACTGCAATGACTGCAGTAATCTTATGGGGGCATACTTTCCACAAGCATATGATAGCGATCAATGAGAATTTTGGACCATTCATCATGTAATGCGAGCCTGGACTGTTGTTGGCTGGACACCCCTTTACTTCACCCAATGCTCCAGTTCATCCCTACTCCAGTTCATCTAGATGTTAACAGGACTGAGATCAGTGTTCTGTGGATGTCAGTCAAGTGTGGTTAGGTTCATGTCCACAAACCACACAGTTAGAGCAGCCTTATGACACAGTGCAGTGTCTTGCTGAAAGAGACAATGGTCAGTTCCATAGAAATGCTGCAAAGTAGGAAGCATTGCATTGTCCAGAATGTTCAGATACCTCTAGGAGTTCAATGTTTGTGGCACCACAAACAAAGATCCAAAGCCAAACTAGGAAAAAAAAAAAAGAAAAAAAAAAAAAACAGGACCATACCATCACACTACCACTTCGAAATTCCATAGTCCTATGCACTCTCATAGGAGACGTTCACAGGGCATCAGCCACATCCAAATTCATCCATCTGCTCATTAGAGAGCGTTGCTTGATTTGTTACTTCATAACACCTTTTTCCAAGAGCTTCCACATCCCACTGTTACATGCTCTTTACACTACTGAAGATGACACTGCATGTTGGTTCAGATAATGTGGAGCTTATATACTGTGGTCCTACCATGTCTGGATGTTTTTGTGAGATTCATCATGTTCCAGTCAATGCCTGGAACTCAACATGTCAGCAGACAAATGACAGTTTTTGCATATTATCCTTCATAGCACCCTATAGTCACATTCAGTGAACGTGGCAGATAGTACAATGCAGGTAGCGACTTGGAATTGACTCCCATCTCAATATTGTATCACTGAATGTTGGCCTGGGATGGCCCAATTTGCCAAGCAATAGGTCTACAACATGGCATCCTATCACAACACCTTTCAAACTCCATCAGTTCCCTTCTCGCAGCCATTTCACCGGGACACAGTTGTGCTAACCTGGGAGCAGCATATTACTTCAATTTATACCAGCTACAAACACATGGCTCATTACATGGCATGATCCACCTTGTCCATGGGGGTGTCCGTTAATCTTATCTAATCCTCACATATGCAATCCGTTCGTAAATCACTGTTTTGCCTCTAAAGATTTCTCACAGTCTGCAGGTCTGTTCAACATATGTGAGAATGTACTTTGTGTAATAGACAACTGATTTCTTCATCTGTGCTTGCAAAGGTTTCAGTGGTGAGCCTCAGGAATGAAAGTCTTAAGGCCATGAAAGCTAATTTAATTCCATTATGATTTAAACTATGTTCTGACTTTTTGTGCGTATGCTTTATTTATGGAGAGAGTCAGAGCACTCTTGCAGGTTAGTGAATGCATGCTCATTAGAGTGTGTCAGTGTGTATGGGTGGCTTAACATTCTTTGCAGATTCCTGAACATGTCTTTTGTGAACATAACTTGTGTTCTTTTCTCATTTAAGATGGCATATTATACTTTACCTCACATGTCCATATCAACAGCTCTCTTTTGAACAGAGAAAGAAATTATGTGATTCTGATGAGTATCTGTCCATATCTATTTTCTTTATGTGAAAATAGATATGGACATAGATATGTTCTGAATGGAAATATGAAACTAGAACATCCAAATAAGATGATCTGATCATTAAGGCTTTCCAGAGGTGATTTGATATATATATATATATATATATATATATATATATTTTTTTTTTTAAATATAAGATGAAATTTTTCACTATGTGGTACTAATAACTTAACTGACTAGGTTACTGGTCAACAAATCCATACCATCCACAATGGACTTCAAAGTTGAGGAAGTTTATACACTTCAGGCAAAGATATACAAATGGTATGAATAGGTTTTTAGAATTTTGATTATCCCTAGTTTTCTTTTTTCCGGTTTCAAAGTTTTCCAACAGTTTGTTCATTTTATTTTTCATTTTGTTGTGTATGTGGAATCTTCTTCTGAGATCAATAAACATAATTGGCTCATGTTCATCGCATAGCAGCAAAAGGAAAGAAGAAAAGATTGTACCGCTTCATACACGAGGTGACAGAATTCAAGAATCAAATTATAGGCCAATCTGTGTTATGGCTCAAGTGTTGAAATGACTATTCAGAATAGGATCCAGAATTCAGTTGACAATAGTATTAAATTTGATGGACAACACGCATTTGCTAAAGGGGGGATATGTTTCAGTAATCTGCTTACTTATTACAATAAGGTGACAGCAGCACTAGATGTGGGAGACAGATACTCAGTAGTATACTTAGACTTTGCAAAGGATTTTGATAGATTACTCCATGATAAGTTGATAGTCAAACTACAGTAGATGTGGTTGGATATTAGACTAATGAATTGGCCTGGAGATTGGAAGTCTGATAGGTATCAACAAGTTGGGTATGGGGGGAGCAATATCCCAGAAGAGGAAAGTCACTAGAGGTGTGACTCAGAGGTCTGTTTTAGGGCCATTGCTGTTTAGCTGTATGTTAATGTTATTGGCAAATATATGAATGGGAATATATGGCTATTTGGATATGATGCAAGTTGGGACAAATTATAAGTTGTAGAGCAGATGTGACCTTACAAAAAGACTTGAATAGATTGAGTGAATGGGCACAGGAGTGGGGATGCCAGTTCAATGTTGCAAAATATAAGGTTCTAAAATTTGGAAATCAAAGATAGGATGTAGAATTTACTCTTAGCGGGTACTGTTGGGGGATAGAAGCAATAAGAGATCTTGTGGTGATGGTGGATAACGATCTAAAATTTAGAGGACATATTGCCAAAATTGTGAGGACAATGTAATGAATTCTGGCGATAATGCAGAGGACAAAGACTTGTAGAACTAAGGAGATTCTGGTTCCACCGTCTAAGGTGCTGATTTGTCCACATATGGACTACTGTGCACAGATCTGGTCACCTGGTTTTTAAAAGGATTAAAAGATGTTAGAGATGGTCTAGAGGAAAGTGACCAAAATATGTAGGCTGTTCAATAAGTAATAAGACTAATTTTGCTGTGGCGAAACCACTCATCATAATGTTAATTTCTGTGGAATAAAGAAATGTTGCTGTCTGTATTAACAAAAGAGGTTGATAAATGGCATATACGGGCTGATGTGCCAGAGTGTCACGTGACTAAACGAAAGCTTGTTTCGGCACGCCTATGAGGCGCGGCCAGTCTTCAAAATGGAAGTGTCCTTGGAACAGCATTATGCGATTAAATTTTGTGTTCGTTTGCAAAAATCGGCATTGGACACTTTTAACATGATATGTGAAGCTTTCCACGATGAAGCAATGTCGAGGGCAAGTGTTTATCGCTGGCATAAAACTTTTAAGGAAGGAAAGTAAAATGTGGAAGATCTTGAACGTGAGGGAAGACCTTCAACGTCCGTCACAGAGACAATGATCAACACAGCAGCGATTATCATCAAGCACATCAAAAGGAAGCGTCCATTGCTGAAGAATGGCTTCTTATTGCACCATGATAATACAAGGCCACATATTGCTGGTTGTGTTGTGGACGTTTTGCAGAAGAACAACACAGATATTCTACCACAGCCTCCATACAATCCTGATCTTGTGCCATGCAATTTCTGGCTGTTTCCTCAGCTCAAAAAACCACTAAGAGGCCGCCATTTCGAAAGCAACAAAGCATGTGTAAAAGCTGCAGAGGCGGTTTGGAAAGAACTCTCAAAAAACGGACTTTCACATGTGTTTAAGAAGTGGACGCAATGTTGGGACAAATGCATCGCGTCTCATGGTAGTTACTTCGAAAAAGACCATGTAAATGATGAAGATTAAAGGTAATCTGTTTTCTGTATAAATATAGTCTTATTACTTATTGAACAGCCTACGTAGTTTCTGATCTCTGGAATGTTGAATAAGAAGAAAAGTTGAGATGATGCAGTTAGCAGAGTTGGTGAGATAGAAATTTACATGTTGGTAAGGGATTGTTAGAGGATTAACATCCAAGAGGTTTATCATAAAATGGTGGGAGATTGGAGAGAAGAAGTGGTTGTCCCTGGAAGATGTATAAGGAGGGTGTGAGCAAGGGGGGTGAGAAGCAGATTTTTTGCATGGAGAGTTGTGAATGATTGGAAAACATTGCTTGAGAGCATGATATCTACAGAGAATTTGAATGTATTTAAAGCACAGTATGATGAGCTGTCTGTATGACAAAATGGGACCTCCTAGATGAGTCTGTGGCTCCATGGGGGTCTTAGGATAATAATAATGTTTCCCCTATTCACTGTGACAGCAATACTGCATTTTGTTCTTAATGGTCTTCAGCAGAATAATGCATACGTTATTGCACATTTTTCTTAAAGTTGCAACTTCAGTTTCTGTAATGGTGTGTTTGATGGAGGAATGGGTTCACTTGTAGCAACGCTACAGCAGTCTGGATGCATATGAATTCTAGCATACTTCTGTGCCACCTGCCTCTGGCTTTTCAACATTAGTTGTGATGTTTACTCAAAGAGTAGACATCATTGTTAATGCTGGAAACTAAATTTTTTAATTGGCAAGTTAAAACTATACACTGCAAACATCTCACCAAACGACGTTCAAAAATTCAATTCAAACAAAAATATCATGAATCAAAAAATCTGCAATAAGTTCTCTTATTGCAGATCACTTCAAAAGGGTTTATATATATATATATATATATATATATATATATATTTTTTTTTTTTTTTTTTTCTTCTTATAATAATATTTGAACTAAATTTGAAGACTTCAGCTTAAAAACTGCTCCACAAAACTTATTCTGCTAATCAGATTTAATCAGTAATAAGTGAATAGAGAAAACATCACATATGTTTTCTCTATTCACTGTGACAGAATTACTGCTTTTGTTCTTAGTGGTCTTCAGAAGAATAATTATTATTATCATTAAGAGAGAGACCTCCAGGGAATCAGAGACTCATCGAGGGAGGCCACATACTACACACACACACACACCAGCTATCATACTGATTCTTGAATTCATTCACACTGCTTGTACTCACAACATCCAATGGAACCCATTCCAATCACACACCACCCTCTGAGAGAAAAATCTACCCCTCACACCCTTTTTGGGTAGCATTCATTCTCAGCTTCCAAGGATGCTCTCGTTTGTCCTACCCCCCCACTCCATAAATTGAAAAATTCCATCAATAGAAATCCTGTATGACCCTTTCAGAAGTTTGCAAGTCTCAATCATATCACCCCTCTTTCTCCTGTTTGATAACGTCTGCAGTCCACAAATAATGCAAAGGTTATTCTGAGTCTCTGTCATTGAGTCTTTATAACAGGATTCTTTACCTATAATAATGATGTACCATAGGTTTGTGAAATTGTCATTAAAAAACTTCAAAACTGAGATGATTTTGTAACTTACTGGAATAATTTTATAGAATATGGATTAGCAAAAAAAAAAAAAAAAAAAAAAACCTCACTGTTTTAGCTCCAGTCATGTTTCCTAATATACTCTGCATTTCTCTTCCATCTTGTCTATTATCCAGTTCCACAGATATAAAATCAACATCATGCTTCTTAAATACCTGGAAAAAAAAAATTATATTTAGGTACCAATGCAAAAAATAATCATTATACTCGTAATTTTGAAATCAGAAATATCATTTTATCATTTGCCAAATAGCTTCAAGTTCAGAGGTTATCATGATGGTATACAAAGTTTTCACTTTCCATTCAGTGACTGTCTTCACAGTTTATCTTTATTATGTACCTAATTTATTGTCTTTTGCTTTTTTCATGTTATCAATAGCGCACTGCATTATTTGATCTATATCTTGGTAGAGGGCACATGGGAGGAAGGAAATGGATTTTATGCAGTTACTAAGGGATAACTACCTGAAACAGCATGTAATGGAATATATTAGGGGTTTGAGAGTGCTCAATCTAGTAACTGCATCTAAAAATTTGACTATAACAAATATGACCACGTTGCCACCAATTAGTGAGAGTAATCATAAGGTCTTCACCTGGGAGGAGACTAAACATGTAGAATTTTCAATTAAGACAGGGTATATGTGAAATTATCAGAATGGTAAGTATGACAAGCTTAGGAGATTGCTTGGATCAGTGCCATGGCATGTAAAACTGCAAGGGCTAGATGTTGATAGCAGGAAGTGGTAAAGGAGTGTTCAAGAGAGGTAATGGCTGACTGCATACCTAGAGTCCAGAGTGTAAATCAAGTGGAAGTTAAATGGATGAATAACACCATTAAGCTTGAGTTGCAAAAAAAGAAACAATTGTGGAGGGAATTTAAGGAGAAAGGCGACCTGCAGGCACACAAACAGTACAGAGCACAGGCCAGAAGGGTAACTAGTGTGGTAGGAAAAGCAAAAGCTGATTATGAAAGGAAATTAACATCCATAGAACATGCTGCTGATGATAATCAGGATTATCACATTAAAAATAAATCTTGTTTTAACCTATATTCCTGATCTATGCACTAAATTTGGTCTGAGCACTCGCTCATAAACTGCCACCTTCATATTTTAGCTGATTTCTCTTTTTTAAATAATTATAACACTGGAATTAACTCATGTAAAATATTATTTATTAGTATAATTTTCACCTGAGTATCACAGGCATCTTCAGTACAAAGCTGACCGAACAATAACTGGCAATTCCAAAAGGCACCACTTAAGTAGCTAATGTAAGATAACTAAAAAAAAAGTCATTAAATTTCCTAACTTATTAAATAATAATTAAAATAAAATAAAATAAATTAAAAAATATTATAATAAATAAATAAAAATAAATAAAATAATATATGCATCATCATTATCAGCCATTGTCGATCCACTGCTGGATTTCCAAGATTACTTTGGAGTAATCTTGGAAAGGCCTTCCCAAGATTACTCCAAAACTGTCTGTTCATGGCTCTCCTTTCCCATGTCACTCCTGCAAATCTGATGCTATCATCAATCCACCGTGATTTAGGTCGGCGTCGTGGTCGTTTCTCCTCTTGTGGAATCCAATCCAGTACTTCTTTTGTCCATCGTTGACCTTGTCTTCGAGCAATATGCCCAGCCCATTGCCACTTCAGATGTTTCACTCTTCCTATGATGTCAGAGACTTTGGCTTGATTTCTTATCCATGTATTCCTTTTGTGATCCGATCTTGTGATAACAAGTATAATTCTTTCTATACTAAATTGCATTGTTCTTAATTTTTGGATTTCCTTTACATTCAGTGTCCATGTTTCACAGCCATATGTCAGTATAAGAAGATTATGTTAGTTAAAACTTTTCTCTTCAGGCATAATAGTAGTTGGCTTTTGAATATTGAATGTAATTTTCTAAATGCTTTCCACCCAAGCATCGTGCGTCTTTTAATTTCATCCATGATATTTTGTTCCAATTGATATCTGTTGTCCTAAATATATGTAATGATCTACTTGTTTAATTTCCTCATTATTGATTTTTATTATTTCTGGTTGGACATAGCTATTGAATATAACTTGGGCCTTCTTTGGGTTTATCTTTAGGCCAGCTGTTTTGCTGGCAATTTGGAGTTCATGGATACGAGTCTGTAATTCATGCGCAGTTGAAGTAAAGATAACTATGTCATCTGCAAAGCATAAATGGCTTAAATATCTTCCATTTATCTTCAGAGTCTTCCTTTCCCAATCAAGAAGTTTGAATATTTCTTCTAGGCACACTGTGAATAATTTTCGAAATATTGTATCACCCTGTCTTATACCTGTCTGTATTCTCACAGTAGAGATGTTTCAATTGAAATGAATTGCTGCTGCTGCTGTGGCATTGGTGTATGCTGATTTGATTGTCCTGATGTATGGCTCCTCCACTTGTTGGTTTCGTAATGCTTTAAGTATTGCACAAGTTTTAAGTGAATCAAAGGCTTTCTCATAGTCAACAAAACCAAGACATAGTGGTAATTGATATTCATTACACCGTTCAATAATCTGCTGTAGAACTTGAATATGGTCCATTGTACTAATGTCCCTTCGAAAGCCTGCCTGTTCTTTTGGTTGTGCTAGGTCTAGAGTCACATAAAGCCTGTGAGCTAAGACTTTTGTAAACACTTTGTAAACCACTGATAGTAGACTGATAGGTTGGTAGTTTGTCAAGTCTTCTATCTCACCTTTTTTATGTATCAGAATTAGGGTAGCCTTCTTCCATGTTGTTGGTACATCATTTTTCTTCAGGCATAAAGTAAATAGTTTTGCTAAGAGTTTGTAGATTATTTCTCCACCTGTTTTTAGAAGTTCAGCTATAACTCCATCTTCACCGTTCCCATTTTGCAAGCTTTGGATGCTCCACATAACTTCTGGTAGAATCTGTGGTACTTCACCTGTGTCATATTTGTCATCTTCTTCATGTAATTCATCATCCTAATATAATATTGAGTAAAATTCAACTCTTTTTGCTATAGCATATCTATCTCCGGAGATGGTCCCATCTTGTAGTTTGACTGCAACCATCTGTTTGTTGCTGTTCATCAATTGCTGTTTGGCTTTTTTGAGACTATGGTTGTTTTCAATTGTTTGTTGTATGAATTTACAATTGAATTTTCTTATTTCATCTGTGATACGTTTTCTGATCGTTTTGAACAATTCAGTGTATTCAATTTTATTCTGTAGATTGATTGTTTCATTTCTCTTCGTTTCTTCATATAGCTGTTTTGTTTCTTCAGAGATTTTATCTTGTTTCTGTTCTGTGGTACAAGCTATTTCAAGTGAGCATTGTAAAAGGTTTTTGGTAATAATGTCATTACTTTCTGATAGATCAGCATTGTCATCTATAATAAGATGTGTAAATCTATTATTTAGTTAGCGTTGGAATATATCTTTTTTAATGTTGAGTTTGTGTACATCTATGTTTTGCTTTGAATTCCGAAACATTTTTCTTCTTTCTTTTTGGCAGTTTATTTGTATTTTACTGCATACCATACAATGGTCACTTCCAATGTTGAAGGTGTTTATAATAGAGCAGTCTTGAAAGATGTTTTTCTTATTGCCAAGGATAAAGTCAATTTCACTAGTTTTTCCATCTGGACTTTTCCATGGCAACTTCTATGTGTTTTTTTCTTGAAAAAGGAATTCATGATATATATGTTTTTTTTTCTGCAAATATATGCAAATATATATGCATATATATATATATATATATATATATATATATATAATACATACATACATACATCTTCAAGGCCCACTCTTCCTAATTGGGTTTTGTGGACGACAGCTGCAAGAGGAACTTCCAATGGTCACGATCCTCTGCCACCAAGCTTAGGTGTTCTGGTGGGATTCCCAAACGTGTCCACCCAAGGTTTTGGATATAATCTATCCAGCGAGTCCTTGGCCTTCCACGTGGCCTCCCACCCTCTGGATTGGCAAAGAGGGCCTGCTGAGAGAGCCTCTCTTGTGGCATTCTGAGCAGGTGCCCATACCAGCGTAACAGTAATCTCTCAACACGGAGAAGCAGCGGTTCAGTATTGAGGGTTTCCCAAATTGCAGAGCTTCTGAATCCTTTCTTTTAGGCTTGCACGGTGATCCGAATGCATTTTTGGAAATTATGTAGACAACTACTGTGTTTGAATAAACACTTTAGTTTAATATTACTAAAATTTTACAATTCGACGTTTCGACCTTTATGTCAAGGTCATCTTCTGGAGCGTACAAATATACACAAGAAACAAGCTATACTACAATTATACTGGTTCGTTAAAGACACTGACTAACCGCTACCACAATTGTTGGCCTGACCTCTGGTGGAAAAAAAAAAAAAAATTATACATCAACGCTAGAGTCCTATTATTTGTGTTGTCTACTATATACATATATTAACATCATTCAAGCCAGTTGGAGTGGAATGGTTTCTAATACTAGCGGACTGGCTAGAGTCCTGACTTATGTTCAATCTTTCATATTAGGTTGGCTGAATGTGTGCCATCCAGATCCTTGGAATTTTCATACCATCTTTATTGTTAATATTTGGGTGGTTTATCAGGATTTCGCAGGATTCTTTAAATTTTCTTTCGTACCATGTTTATGTGTGGTGTAAGGAGCAGGTGCTTTTCCAGTTGATTTGGTGTAAGGTGTTAAGGGCATGGTCTGAGAGGCCTGCTTCACCATAATGGTTATATTTAATGTGTCTAATGTGTTCTTTCTTGCGTATAGGGATTGTCCGTCCTGTTTCACCAATGTACGGTAAGTTACAGGTGCAGCGGATGCAACAGACTCCAGGATGTGCTAATGGGAGGAGAGGATCCTCAGAGGAGCTGAATATGGTTTTAAGTTTAGTGGGTGGTTTAAAGGTAGTATTGAGGTTATAATGTTGTAGGATTCTGTTGATTTTTTCTGATAACCCTTTAATGTATGGAATGGTTATGGTTTTACTGTAATCTAGATTCGTTTTTGTTGTGGTTTTATAGAGTATTTTTGTTATAGCCATTGTTTATGAATGTGTCACTAATGATTTTTAGTTCTTGTTTCAGGACTTGCTGGTTAGAGCAAATAGTTGTGGCTCTGTTTTTAAGGGTGTTTATGACTCCATATTTTTGTGCTATGTGGTGGTATGAATTCGCATATCTGTAATGGCCTGTGTGTGTCGGTTTTCGGTAGACCGTGAAGGATAGACTGCCTGAAGGAAGACGTGCAACTAGTGTGTCTAGGAAAGGGAGCGAATTTTGGTTTTCGATTTCGATGGTAAATTGTATGCGTTCGTGTTGTTTGTTTAGGTGGCTGAGGAATGCGTTTAGCATTTGTCGCCCGTGCGGCCAGATCACGAACACGTCGTCAACGTATCTGAGCCAGATTGTCGGTCGAAGCGTGGCCGAATCAAGAGCCCTTTGCTCAAAGGTTTCCATGTAGAAGTTCGCAATTGGGGGGGATAATGGTGAGCCCATGGCTGTACCTTCCTTTTGTAGGTAGAATTTTTTTTGCCACACGAAGTAACCGGACTTTAGTACGTGGGCAAAGAGGGCCGTAATGTCGGGCGGAAATTTGTTCTGTAGTAGGAGAATTGTGTCATTGATAGGGACATTAGTGAAAAGGGCAGAAACGTCAAAACTGACTAATAAGTCGTCTTTGTCGAGTGTTATGTTTTTGATTTTGTTTAATAAAGTGTTGTGTGTTTTTTATGTAGGAGGGGGAATGACCTACCAACTCCTTGAGTGTTGCCGCTAATTTCTTGGCTAGGTGGTAGTTGGGACTGTCTATTCCTTCCACTATTGGTCGAAGGGGCACATTTTGTTTGTGTATTTTCGGAACCCCATATATTCTGGGGGGGGGACGTAGTGAGGTTTGAGTTTTTTAACTGTGTCTGGTGGCCAAGAAGTGACGGACTTTAGTAGTTTTTGTTTTGTCCTTTATCCTTTTTGTTGGGTTATAATTTACCATTTTATATGGGGTTGTTATCGGCTACTAGTTGGTTCATTTGCAATATGGAATGGTTATGGTTTTACTGTAATCTAGATTCGTTTTTGTTGTGGTTTTATAGAGTATTTTTGTTATAGCCATTGTTTATGAATGTGTCACTAATGATTTTTAGTTCTTGTTTCAGGACTTGCTGGTTAGAGCAAATAGTTGTGGCTCTGTTTTTAAGGGTGTTTATGACTCCATATTTTTGTGGAATGTTGATCTGTCAAGGACAACAGTGGCACTGCCTTTATCAGCTTTCGTTATTATTATGTTTTGTTTGGCTTTTAATGATTTAATTGCTGCTAATTCTGTTTTAGTCAGGTTGTTCTGTGTGGTTTTCTTGGTATTTAGGACATTACTGGTTTCTAGTCGTATTTTGTCTGCTATGTTGTTAGGTAGGGATCTGATGCCTCTTTCAATGTGGTATATAAAATCCAATTTGTTTACCTTTTTAGGCGCTATTGCGTAGTTCAGTCCTTTATTCAGCAGCGTGAGTTCGCCGCTGTTCAGGGTGTGGCTTGATAGGTTAATCACATGGTTCTTCCTTGTCGGTGGTTGGTCGCTCCTTGTCTCCCTTGTTTGTTGTTCATTCTTGTTTCTCGGGGAGGAAGTACTCTGATTGGCCGCCATATTTTGCCGTTGTTTCAACCTGTGGAATTTTTTCTCAAGTTTTTCTTTATTCTTTTCCAGGGTATGCTTGGCCGAATTGTCAGTAATTCTTTCAAGTGTTTGTAGAATGTCTGCATTAACATAGTTCGATAGTTCTGATTGTAATTTAGAAACTAGATTTTGTGTTGTAGTTAGGTTTCGGCGGGCTGTTTGGATCTGTTCTCTAAGCATTGCTTTTTCTGTGCGGTCATAGATACGGAGTGCCTTAGCGGACGTAAATTTCTTTTTTGAGTCTGATGCAGATCGGAATGAGGTTATTGTCTCTGCATCTTTTTAAAAAGGCCAGCCGATTGATCAGGAGAGAAATACAAATCTTTAGCTTACCATAGCGATTGCAGCGCTTGTGTGTATCATTTCCATGAATGATCTGAATCCTTTCTTTTAGGCTTGCACGGTGATCCAAATGCATTTTTGGAAATTATGGAGACAACTACCATGTTTGAATAAAAACTTTAGTTTAATATTACAAAAATTTTAGTAATTTTAGTAATATTAAACTAAAGGCAAAACAAATTCTACCTACAAAAGGAAGGTACAGCCATGGGCTCACCATTATCCCCCCCCCCAATCGCAAACTTCTACATGAAAACCTTTGAGCAAAGGGCTCTTGATTCCGCCATGCTTCGACCGACAATCTGGCTCAGATACGTTGACGACGTGTTCGCGATCTGGCCGCACGGGCGACAAACGCTAAATACATTCCTCAGCCACCTAAACAAACAACACGAATGCATACAATTTACCATCAAAATCGAAAACCAAAATTCGCTCCCGTTCCTAGACACACTAGTTGCACGTCTTCCTTCAGGCAGTCTATCCTTCACAGTCTACTGAAAACCGACACACACGGGCCAATACATACATGCGAATTCATACCACCACCCAGCACAAAAATATGGAGTCATTAACACCCTTAAAAACAGAGCCACAACTATTTGCTCTAACCAGCAAGTCCTGAAACAAGAACTAAAAATCATTAGTGACACATTCATAAACAATGGTTATAACAAAAATACTGTCAATAAAATACTGTATAAAACCACAACAAAAACGAATCTAGATTACAGTAAAACCATAGCCATTCCATACATGGGGGGGGGGTGGGGGGGGGGGGGGGTGGGGGGGGGGGGGGGTGGGGGGGGGGGGGGGTGGGGGGGGGGGGGGGTGGGGGGGGGGGGGGGTGGGGGGGGGGGGGGGTGGGGGGGGGGGGGGGTGGGGGGGGGGGGGGGTGGGGGGGGGGGGGGGTGGGGGGGGGGGGGGGTGGGGGGGGGGGGGGGTGGGGGGGGGGGGGGGTGGGGGGGGGGGGGGGTGGGGGGGGGGGGGGGTGGGGGGGGGGGGGGGTGGGGGGGGGGGGGGGTGGGGGGGGGGGGGGGTGGGGGGGGGGGGGGGTGGGGGGGGGGGGGGGTGGGGGGGGGGGGGGGTGGGGGGGGGGGGGGGTGGGGGGGGGGGGGGGTGGGGGGGGGGGGGGGTGGGGGGGGGGGGGGGTGGGGGGGGGGGGGGGTGGGGGGGGGGGGGGGTGGGGGGGGGGGGGGGTGGGGGGGGGGGGGGGTGGGGGGGGGGGGGGGTGGGGGGGGGGGGGGGTGGGGGGGGAAATACTCATTAATAATATCACCTGGAAAGTTTGTTAAAAAAAAGTGCATTTGAAAATCTTAGCAAGCAAATTTAAAGCTTACGTTCATTGTAGAAAATATGTACTAATCCTTCTAAAAAAACCAAATTACTTTAACTATTTTATAATACAAACACCAAATGTGAGTGCGCGTCGCATATCACGCGACATTGAGTCGAATAATAAACAGCAGCTAGGCTATTAAGCTAGGCTACTTAATTCATTATTTGATGCTTTTATCAGTAGGTGTTTCACGACTTCAGTTTACCCACTGAAAATTCTATTAAATCTCCTGAATTTTTTTCCCTTCTTCTTAGGATTAAGAAAGATTAGCTTTGTGTATGTGTTTAAACAAGGCATTAAAGAGGACACTGCATTACAATCCAGATTTGTCCTTTTGCTGATGAGATAGATGGGATTCCATGCTTCAACCGCAATGAAGGAATTCTAATTGACTTATTGCTTCCATCGTAATCTTGGGAAGATATGCGCTTTCCGGTACGGAGCTCTAATATTTCAAAATTTATCTTCTGAACGGAAAACCGTTCAGAAGATAAATTTTAATAAATTTTAATAAATTTAAATAGTTGGGAGAGCTGCAGTTATTTAGATTTCGATGATTTTTACTTCGTTTTGGAAGTTAAGTTACTATGAGTATATGTGTGGCAATTTATTTATTTCGTATCCAAACACAAGTGGTACAACATTATTTACAACAAATTAGGATACATTACAAATGAAAACAGCTTAAATTTGGCTGGTGAATTACACATGTAAAATACGAAAGGGAAAAATACACAAAAGTTACATACAATAAATATGGCCAGATGTTCCTCCAGTCTCTTGCGCAATCAGCTGCGCTTTCTGCGCAGGATATGATCAGCTTTTGTGCAAGGCGATTGAAGAAGGTGTTCCATGAACTGGGTTGTCCCACACTCACAATTATCTGGTCCAGTGAGGTAGATCCATTTGATGAGATTTTGTTTGCAGCGTCCTGTCGTTCAAAATCTGTTGAGGCTTTTCCAAGTATTCCAGTCCAAGTGGGCACCACATGGACTGGAATACTTGGAAAACGACGTATACTACCTGTATATGTCGTTCTAAAACTATCCAGAGACAAAACTTCAACCGTTGCTTGCACTATTATTCTCCGGGTATAGTGCAAGCAACGGTTGAAGTTTTGTCTCTGGATAGTTTTAGAACGACATATACAGGTAGACAAAAGGTGCTTGACCTTAATAAAAATCTCTGGATGAGAGAAAGATGTAGAAAGTTTTTTACCTTAAATATAAATGTAAATGTAAATTAAATATAAATGTTAAAGGTCAAGCACCGTTTGTCTACCTGTATACGAGATATATAAGACTTCAGCATTACTTCAACCTCGGTATCTCTTCCGGGTCTGGCTCCCACTGAAGAGACCTCAATAAAGTTCGAAACCAGTCTGGGTAGTGTCCCTTCCCATTATGTATTGCATTACGCACGCCTGAAAGGGGGGGGGGTATGTGCTTTGCATTATGGGATGCATACTAAGGCAAGTGATATGAAGTCATCAGCCTCTGTATACAATATGGCTCAGACGTGAATCTATTTCAAGCGCAAAACTTTGTTTTGTTTAACTGAGAAAAGGATTAAAACCAAGTATAAAATTACTTGGTATCTTTAAAGTATATTACACCCAAGGGGGAAAAAAACTTTCTACATTATCCGAACAAGACGTCAGTTTTTTGTTGTTGTTGTTGTTTGTTTCAGTTCACAATAATTTGGGTTTGAGTTTCAGTTTACTCTTTTCGGATTTGGTTTTAGTTCACTATTTCAGTTTTAGCTGACTAATTTGTGAGTTTCCAATGAACAACAGCTCGAAGGAGTTGGAAAATTATTTTATAAAAAGACTCTTGATGTCACAAAATCCAATGCATAAAGAAATATTTCATAGTTCTTTGACCTTTCTGTAACAACAATATATTATTGCCACTGCTAGTAATTCCTTTACAAAACTAAATAAATAAAGAGAGATATCTGAGGAGAGGATGTGCATGGCTTTCAAAAGATTTAAGGAAAAGTGCCCTCCAATCTAAAATTGTTTAACTAGCTGTTTAGCTTGTGGCTTGTCAAGTCACATAATATTCGATCTTTAAGACAAAACGTATCATTGCAAATTTAACTTTAAGAATCTTATTTCAATTAATTTAGAATTTATTAAATATATTTAAATAATTTTTTTGTAAAACATATTTAATTATAAAAATAAGTACATTTTATTTTAATTTCCCAAAGAGGCGACACTCTTCTTGTCTTCACTTGGGGAAATGGTAGTGGGCCCTTGTTTCTTCTCTTCACTATTATAATATAATATTTGAGTCCATTTCTATTGACATGTTAGTCGAAAGGTGATGCTAATACAGTTACTGCTACCGATTTTGTATATAATACATTAGTATTAGCACTATGGGTTAGACAATCCCAAAATCCTGTACTAGAGACTAAGAATAGAATATTTCAAGCCACTTCAGTCCTTCAATAAGGAGAGTGAAGTTTTCCCACCAGGAAGTGAAATTCATGTGCCAATTAAATACAGTCACAAAACATACATGCCTAAGGTGCGATTGGAACACTGGGATTATTGGTTGAAAATCTGGTATGCTAACTACTCAGCCAACCTTATTGTAATATTACTGTTGTTGTTGTTGTTGTATGAGAATTCCATGGAGTCTGAAGACTCATCGCGGGAGTCCCAATCTATCATACCTCTCATTGAACTTATTAACAGAAAAAGCACTCACAACTGACTCTAGCAACCCATTACACTCATTCACAACTGAATACCTGATTTCATTGAATATATTATTATTATTATTATTATTATACGGGCCCCTCCATGGAGTCCAAAGAATCATCACAGGAGACCCAATCTATCCACGCAATCTACTGCTTCTCCTTGAACCCATTAGCGGATAAAGGACTCATAACTAAGTGTGGAACCCATTCCACTCATTCACAACTCTCCAAGCAAAATATATAGTCTTCACACTCCTGATAACCACACTTTCATTCAACTTCTAGGAATGACCCCTTGTTCTGGTCCCTCCCGCCAAGTGCTGGACAGATGCAGGGGAAATGTTTCATTTCCCCTGCATCTATCCTATAAAACCATTCAAGCAACTTAAATGTTTCTATCATATCCCCTCTTATTCTCTATCAACCAATCAATCAACTGCTGCAATTCACACACCTTCAATTCCACATTCCACAGGGAACATTCCACAGGGGAACATTCCACAGGCCACTCACCATCTTGGTCACTCTCCTCTGAATCCTCTCCACCGCTTCCTCATCCCAAGAAACCCAGGGGACCAGACTGGAGCACAATAATCTAGATGTTGCCGTATTATCAAGGCATTGTAAAGTGGAATAACAACTTCCTTATCTCTATTTCTTAACATCTTCAATAGCCAAGTAACCTTGTAGACTAACTTAGCAACCTTAATAATATATTTTTTAAACTTTAACTATCTGTCTACCACCAATCTCTAGATTCCTCCATTTCGTGGAGTACAGTGCGATCAGTATGATACGATGCTTGTAATCTGTTTTTTCCAAAACACATAACTATACATTTCTCCACAAAAAAATTTGAAATCCATTATCTGAAATCCATTATCTTTTGCCCATTCGGACAGCCTAATTAAATCATCCTACAAACTCTCCACGTCTTGATTAACTATTGCTCTACCTAATTTCGCATCATCAGCAAACAACTGAATATTTCCTTTCAGGCTATTTCCTATATCATTTAAGCACAAATTAAACAGCAATGATCCCAGCACTGAACCTTATGGCACAACACTAGTCATCTGCCTTCGCCTCGATTCTGCCCGTCCATATGTCACTTTTTGATATCTGTCCAGCAGCCACCCACTTATGCACTTAACCAGTGCCATATCCATCTCCATTTGTTCTAATTTGCATAACAGATTTCCATGTGGTATTCTGTCAAATACCTTTGCAAAATCATCGCGTAGCCATTTCCTTATCGAACTCAGCTGATACTTTATTATAAAAAGTTAGTAAATTACTAAGGAATGACTGACACTTTACAAAGCCATGTTGCCCCTTATACAGTATCATATTTTATTCACCCATTCTTCAATTCTCTTTCTGAATTGAAATTTTTCTAGTACTTTTACCACATGCCAGAGATACTGATTGATCTATAATATGCTACTGCAGTCTTAGAAGCTCCATTATGCAAAGAGGAATTATTTTGTCCACTTTCGACTCCCTTGGGAATCTACCACCAGAGTTGAGACTTAAATTAAACAGTTTAGTCAGAGGCATTGCCAATTCTTTGCACATTCTCGCAAAACCCGAGCTGATATCCCATCTAATCTCACAGCTGTATTTACATTCATCCACCTCTGCTCCTGTATTAGTGTGTGTCACATATTTTAAAGCAATAACCTCACAAGGATGAAACACCCTTGCGAAGTGGTCAATCAGTAACTCAACTATTTTATCCGCTTTTGTCACCTCGTGATCATCCATCACTCATTAAGGTTAATCTTCCATAGTCATTCTTCCTCTTACTTGCCACAGAACGAAAGAACTTCTTGCCATGCTGGTCATCTTTATTGCCCGAGCCTCGTAATCTTCATGAGCTTGCTGGTCTCCTTTCTCTTCTGAAGCTCGTGCTTAAACTATTACTCATTTACCGGATTAATCTTCCCTGCCTTAGGTATACGATTTAATATTGCTTTCTCTGCATGACCCTTAACTACCTCCATGTACTACTAACATTCTTGAGCTGCAATGTTTATGCCATGGCACAGATTTAAGCTTCTTCCTAAGCTTGTCGTAATCAGCTGCTTTATAGTTTCTAATATAATATAGTTCCTAGTATAGTGTTATACTGTTTATAGTTCATATAATCCTAACTAGCAAGATTCAGGGCAATAACAAATCGTATTGAATCGGTGCAAGCGATTTTAAAAATGAATCATGTACAGAAGAATGATACAGGATATCTTAGGTCTTGCCTTACATCCATGTAGTGAATGTAAGGCATTATTCATTGTCACAAAATTTCATATTTTAAAATCAAGTGCGTCTAAATCGCTTTTGTGCAGTCAGTTATCCCTGTTGTGTATTTAATTTCAATGATGTACATATTATAAAATAAATAATATTTTTAATCCATCAATTAAACTTTATTATTTATATACAATATTTGCAATATGTAGATTTACACAGATATGCATACACATACAGTACTTACATGTACACGATATAATTTTTAAAATAATAAAATTTTGGCATTCGAGTACATACATATCTATATACATTTACATTACTTATGCATGTACATGCCTTACATATAAATAACAATATTATTAATAATACATTTTATCAATATCAAAGTTTATTATTATATAGTGTAATAATATATGCACAATTTAAAACATTAAAATTGCTTTATTATTGCATTTTTGAACACTACAAAAATTCCGTTTATAAACTGCGCTGAACTTTTTTCTTTCTGTTTGTTTTGGGCATTTCTGCAGTCTTCCTCAAAGCTTGATGTTGAGTTTATCTGAGGAAGATATTAGATGGCTGTGGTTTCATCGCAGCACCCAAAACAAGCAGGTATCGATTTAGGGTGTCAATGAAAAAGGCAGAAACATTGAAACATTAGCTGCATCGTGAATGAAGAACCTATAGAAGTAGTAAAAGATTTCAGCTACTTAGACACGAATTTTAATGAAGATGTTAAATTAAATATGGAAATAGACAACAGAATCAACAAAGCTGGTATGGTAGGAAGTCAGCTGAATAAATTATTTATATGGAATAAGAGCGAAATTAGCCAAAACACTAAATTAGCTGTATACAAGACCGTGTTCAAACCAATTTTAACTTATGAATCTGAGAGCTGGGGGTTAGAAATAAAACACTTCACCAAAGACTGGAGACCACAGATATGAGAGTCCTGGGAAAGATTAGGGGATTGAGCAGATAGTATTAAGGCAGTATCATATTAAAAAAGGATATTAGGAAAGAACTTGATATTGTTAGTATTCAAAAATGTATGAGGATTGCTAATCCCAAATGGTGTGGTCACTTAAACAGAGGAAGGATTAGGAAAATAAGTGTTCGTTGTCATTTTGCAATCAGACAATTTGCTTTTCACCCTATTGACACTAGACTTAGAGTGTACCGAAATCAAACAACGATTCTTCATTCCAGCATGCTCAAATTTCACCAGTTTTTTCTGGAAACATGTAAAACGCCACGAAAACACCCAATCTTAACTCGGACTGCATGTTGATGTAGAAGTTTTGGAAAGTGATTACTGTTAACTGTTTATAATTGTTTTAGATCTATTTAAATCCCTATTTAGTAAGGATTTCTTTCAAAGCCTTAATAATATCTTAATAAAATCGATTAATTTTCGTGATTTCTGAACTGTTCATCTTAACTTAATTACACTAATATTCATCTCCCAAAGCTAATCCACACACACACTTTACTCTTATATTACATCATTCCACAAGCCCTAAAATAAACCATTTTTGGTTTAGGGTTTCAATCGAATTTGCCTTTATCACAAGAATCCGTTGCTGAAGAAACGTACTAGGGTAAGACAAAAAGGAATTTCGATTCATTACTTCAAAGCTCTTCTTTAAAAATTCTGTTTGTGTCTTGTCAGCCCTTCCATTTGTTTCCAAAATGCCGCATTTATTATTTCTGACAAATCTACTCTATAATATAAAATGATAAGCCTTTATTTGTAATAACGTTTTTGTGTCACCTTTTCGTGTCACGTTTTTTGACAAGTTATTTGAAACTTTTTGAAACTCAGGGGCTACCCTGAGTGTCGAGTCTTCAAAATTCGAGTCATCAGAATTCAATGAGAACTGGCCTTCCAGTCCGCAACTCGGGGGGGGGGGGGCGCCATAGGCGATGGGGGGAACCCCTGTAGAGTTTTCAAAATTCAAGTCATCATAATTCAAGGAGAACCGCCCTACCAGTCCGGAACTCGGGAGGAGGCACCAGAGGGGCGGAACCCCTTTTCGATTCATTAAAATTCGAGTCATCAGAATTCAAGGAGAACTAGCCTACCAGTCCGGAACTCAGGGGGAGGGCGCCGTAGGCGTCAGGGGGAGAAGCCCCCTAATGATATATAAATTCCTTTATTGTGTAGTAATATAATTTCATGATTTCATGACTGTGTAATGTTATCTATAAGGATAGATTGAAGTCATGTAATCTGCAGAGTTTGGTTGATAGAAGGCCAAGGGATGATATGATCGAGACGTTTAAGTCCTTGATAGGTAATTACTGGATGAATATGAGAGAAATTTTTCAAATTGTGGAAAATAAGAAAGGGGCGAGAACTAGAGGCCATCCCAGGAAATTGCGCAAGAATGTGAGTGAATAAGAGGGTAAGAAGTTTTTTTTTTTTTTTTACCTGGAGAGCTGTGGGTGAGTGGAATGCATTGCCTGAGTATGTTGTGAATGCTCGGAGTGTATGAAGGAGTTTACGCTTCAGTATGATCGATGTGTCACAGGAAGGAGAGATTTCCCGTAAGTCTGTGGACTTTTATAATATACATATACTTCTTATATAATTTATGTACCGTAATTGTTAATGATATAAACCTTTCTCTCTCCCTCGATAAGTCTTTGTCTCCAAGAGAGCTGATGTGATGATGATGATTATGATATTTTCTTTATGTGTCATCGCGCTTCTATTTAATTACTGAGCTGAGATAGGACAGGTAAGAATAAATCGAAAAAATATTCCCATAATTCCAGAAAATATATAATTAAATATGTAAAAAATATAAAAGAAACACTTAAGTTATGATACCACTCAGGAAAGTCATATTCAAGTGTTAAAAATTAAATTAACAAATGAAATTATAGAATCATTCAAACGCTATATAGTTTTTATGTATTTCCTTCCTCCGACAAACGGTTATAAACCTATAATGCATGAGTACTGTGACTGAGCTAAGGATTTTTAAAAATCATTTTCTATCTTTATCCATTTTCTTAATACTTATTTTACATATCCAGTTATACAAAACTGAAAAACGAGAAACACATACTAACAAAAGAACTAAGAAAAAACTAAAATAAATCAAAATGAAACTAATGCAAAATATATAGGAGACATCACATATCTCTACCAAGAGAGTCGACGGCATGAACTGCACGAATTACTGGATTTTATATTCATACCAGCATGTGCGCTATGAACCTACACAATACCTGCTACTGGATTGGAAACTTTTCCATACTACGGTGTTTTCCACACAGGCTTGCAACTGCCAGTAACAGTCCTCTTCAATTGACTGCGCAGAAATAAATGAATGTTTTAAAGCAAAATTTGAAAATCCAAGAAAGTTATTATTGAAATTTTTTTTATTGAACTCTCTAATGTAGAAATGAATATGCAGCACTAAATGCTGAACTTTGAAATAACATGCTGGAATATCACTCAAGATGATTATTGTATATATGTAAATATTTTAGAGATCAATAAAATTATTATTATTATTATTATTACTACTACTACTAATTGTGGATATTGTGCTATTTTCGACGTAAGTTTTTTTTAAACTAATTTCTTCTTCCATGGTCTCTCTCACTTTCAGCAGACCCCGTGCACCTATCATTTTTATAGTAGATACAGCTGGTCGACATCACTTCGTATTTTGTAATACATGTTGTATAGTCATTAACTTTCGAAATTTGTATTCCAATTTGTCCAGATCTTCTTTTGTCCAATCAACTAAGTCTGTGAATCGGATCACTGATATAACCTGAAGAATTAATTGCTCAAATTGTGCTTAATCCATTAAGTTTTGTTCTCAGATTGTTCCTGACGCTTTGGGGGTATTCTGCTGCCGCCTGTTGTCTAACTTTCGAGTGGAGAATATCACTAACTTCTAATAGTCCTAGGTATTCATACTGCAGTATTCGTTAGCTGAAATTGCTTTTTTATATTTCTCCTGGTCAAGATTAAAATTTCTACCATTATTAATTTTTGCTCGTTTAATACACCCTCTGTCCAAAAAAGAAACCGAACTTTTTGAAAATAGAAGAAACTAGTGGCGCCACCTGTTGTATCTTTTTGATGTCGAAAGTGGCAACCTTCATTGGTGTTGTATCAACTGTTTATGACATTTGTTTCATTAGAAGCCGAGTTATAGTGCCAAGAGTGACAGTGTGTTTTGACGAACGGTCGGTGGTCACGATATCCATGCCGTACGCGACGAATTCTCGCTATCAGTCGCTTCAAAACTCTTCGAGGTAAAACTCACCATCAACCGTTTGGCTAGGGAGAACGAATTCTTTGTGGATAATGTTCTTGGAATCGTAGAAACAAATCAGCATTTTCTTTACTTTTGATTTCTCCAAGCGATTTTTTTTCGGATGCCCCTCTTCTGGTGGTCTCCACTCAACTCTGGCGCTTTGTTTCGGGCTCATACTTAAACCACCACGTTTCTTCACCAGTAACGATCGTTTCAAGGAAGTTTGAGTCCTTACGAGCTATTTTAATGAGGTTTTAATGAGGTCCTTGCAATATTCAATTCGATACATTTCTTGGTCGTCAGTCAACTTGTGGGGAACAGATCGCGAATTCAATTTAAAGGCCAAAGTCTAAGTCAAAATGTTGTGCACAGTTGATTTTGGAATCCCCAATTCATCTTCAACAATCACACTGACGATTTCGGGTTTTCTTTGATGAAATCACGCTCTTTTTGGATGTTAACTTCGCTCAGTCCAGTTTTTCGCCATCCTTAAGCGTCTCACGACCACTTCGAAATCGCTTAAACCACTCGTAAACTTGAGTACGAGATACGCATTCGTCACCGTATGCTTTTTGAAGCATTTGACGCGTTTCGGTAAAACTTTTACCAAGTTTAGCACAAAAGTCAATCGCAGCTCTCTGTTTGAAACTCATTTTCCGACCGTTCGTCAAACACACCGTCACTCTTGGCACTATAACCCAGCTTCTAATGAAACAAATGTCATAAACAGTTGATACAACACTAATGAAAGTTGCCGCTTTCGACAACAAAAAGATACACCAGTTGACGCCACTAGTTTCTTCCATTTTCGAAAAGTTCGGTTTATTTTTGGACATAGGGTATAGATAAAATTACACATTTATCTAAACCAAATTCCATTTTCATGTCCTGACTGAAAATGTGAAAATCAGTAACGAGTCTATTTGCTGTGCCGATTTTCATTATAACTTCAAATGATCCTTATACAGCAGATGGGAAATTTTAATATTATATTTAGGAATTTCATATCCAAGTTTTGTTTTCTTCAAAATCATAGACCAAGGTATTGAAGAACAATGGTGACAAGGAATCACCTTGGAAAATTCCACGTTAAATGTTAATATCTCATCATCTTTAATCACTATTAAAGTTGTTTTCCATGATTTCATAGAGCAGCCAGAAACGAACGTATGCTTTTGCTAATTCCAAATATTTGTAGTGATTTTATGGGAGGGAATCGAATGCTTTCTTGTAGTCTATCTATGACTTTTTAAGGTCGTTCTTCGTTTTTTTAATTTTCTGAGAAACATTTTATTAATAAGGATCTGATCTTTTGTTCCTCTAGATTTTTTAAAAGTACCCTTTTGTTCAATCGGATAAATTTCGTTATCTGATAGGCAGTAGTATATGGAATTTGCTATGACTACAGTGGGCAACTTAAGAAAAGTTGATAGGCATGTTATTGGACGATAGTTACTTGGGTCTGCACTCTCATACTCGTTATAGCAGTTATGAGGCGTTAGCGGACACATCAGTGCTAGTAGCGTAAACGCTTGAGGGATGCTTTTAAAAGCTTACCAAAATCGTATTAGCAAAAATAATGAATATATTAACACACTATACATGTTTGTACCGGAGTGGACTGCAAACCATGTATCAAATAAAAAATTTAAATGTATCAAGTACATTTTATATGATGCATTTTAATTTTCAAAATGTATGAAATTAAAATGTATTAAAAATACTGGAAAAAGAGTTCGCATAACAGCAGTGAAAATGATCTTCAAATACAGAAAGAGATGGCACCCAGTCGAAAAGTCTTTTTCCAACAAATTTCAAACTTCATTTTATACATGTCAGAATAGGGAAATAAGAGAATAATCTTTTAAATTGTTTCGACTGAATCTCCAAGCTTCTTACGTAAGAAACATGGAATACTTGACCTGTTGAAAGAACTGTGATCACTTTCCTCAAACTGATTACAGTTTGATCAGTTTCCTCAAACAGCCACCGTAACAAAATGGGAGCACTGTACATCTCTCACGTACGGACGGTTTCGTTGTTGAGAGTTGCACTGTAGAAGTTCAATGAATCACTTGTGTTTCGCTGAACACAAGTATGCTACTTCCAAAGCAATGCATAATGAGTTGCACATTTAGCAGAGAAAATGTAGAATTTAACGCGCTAGTAATATCGATGATTCAAAGTTTTCAGCCTGCTGCCTACTCCTTAATATCGTTCTCTATCGATCGCTGCTGGCGAAAAGCGACTCTAGCAATGTTTCATTCATATTAATAAGATTGTTCAATTTCTAAAAATAAAAAAAATATAAATATAAAATTTTATGAGTATATAATAAATGAATTCCTGGAGATAGTTGATCCGACGTCATTTTACTTCATCAAAACACGAATATCAAAACATTCAGAAGAAGCTTTTTGCACGAGCCATTTCTCGCGTATGTGCGGACTTCCTACTCTGCATCACAGAATTGATGCTTCGGCTGTTTCTGTTTTCTACTAAAGTCTAACGTTGACTGCTAATGCATTCAATCTCTCAAATGAATAAAACCAAACCAGTGTGCCTTTGTTAGGATACTCACGAGTTCGAATCCCTTTTCGAACTAGAGAAGCATTTACAACATTACTGTTTAATTTCGAGACTTGTAGTATTTCTCGTTTCCATCCAGTTCATTGGATGCAGCTTAAAATGAGTGAGAGTCTTGGGCAGCCATCTCTGATTGGCAACAGGTAGAGATTGGACTGCTCACTCACTCTCCAAAACTTAGACAGGACTAAGACGACTCTCCTACTTTCTATAAGAAATAAAAGGGGTTAATTGATTTTTATTTGGATCTTAGACATTTTCAAGATGCAAATCTCACTTTCAGAGAATTAAACAATAAATAAAAGTCAATTATTGTAGACATTATCTTTCCGAAGTTTTTTCATGGTGCTTCTGTAAATTACAATCAATATCAGTCGCGCACCCAGAGGTAGGGGACAAGGGTCCCTGGCTCCCCCCAAAGAAAAAGGAAAAAAAAAACACTAGAAAATTTTCCAAAAATATTTTCCTAATTAAAATTCTTTTTTTTTTTTTTTAATTTATGTTGTGGCGTGTCTATTTCTACTATACTACTTATTAATTAGGGATCATTGCAGATGCTCAGTCATAGGTCGTATGCGATGCGTAGTGTGTATTTTCAAATCGCCTACTCAACTACCCCCCCCCCCCCGATTAACTCCTGAGTGCGCTACTGATCAATATAATATCGCAAACGCTTATATTCTTAAGGTGCACCCCAGTATAGAAACATTGATTTTTACTATGACTTACATGAATAGAAACTAAAACATATATGACATATATTTAGACACACCTTAAAAGGAAAAACTTTTGGAACAAAATTTCATGGGACATCGTTGGTAAATATAAAATCATAAACTGAACCTCATAAAAGTATAAAGAATTACAAGGGGAATTTAAAACCGAACTGTAGCATAAATTTGATTTAAAATGCATAGAATGTTTTTTTACCAGAAGGGAATCAAGTAAAGATTCCAAATATATGAATTTAAAAAAAAAAAAAAAAAAAAAAAAAAAAAAAAAAAACAGATACTGTGATGACGTAATGGAACCTTCATGAAAAATGTGCCTTACGGTGTTTCGGGCCCTTCGATTTAGGAGTCGTCTTCAGAAGATCGGGGGGGGGGGAAACGAAAAACAGGAAAAACCAGTGTTTCTATACTGAGGCGCCCCTTAAGAATATAAGTATTCGCTATATCATACTGACTCACTTATTTTAATGCTTTTTTACGATTCAATAAGTGGGATGACGTCTATTAAGTTGAACGTTGGCGACATGAATGAAAATGATTTTTGTTGTTGTTCTTTTGAGATTATGGCCAAAGCAACTAAGACTAATAAATAATAATTGTGTGTGTTCTCTTGGCAGGTTTGCCTCTTTCGCAGTGTGAAAACCCAGAGTTTCCGAAGGGAAAATCCTTCTAACTGTTTGTAAGCCCCGATAAAGGTTTTCGCGTTCAAGATGAGTTTCGAACCAACCTCTTTTCGGCCACAGCGAATCGTTGATCACAAATCACTGTGAGATGTGATGTGAAAGAAAAATACTTTAGAAGTAGCGTAGCAAAAATCGATTTCTTTGCTCTCACAATACGCATCCTGTTTTAACTGCATAAATTTCAATTCCAAATTGAGTGGTTATTCTGCATCTTCTTCACTAGCGTGGTCTGGCATCCACGACGATTACTAAAACTCAACTTGCTGTTAAAGGAATGACGAATGGGTGAAATAATCGTAATTAAAAATAATCATAGACTCTACTTGCGTCAACCAGGACATAAAACTTGTGCAAATGTTTTTAACAATGCAGTCAAAGAGGAATTCGGCATCAATAAAGGAACTACTTTGAAAGAAGAAAATGTGTCATTCTTACAAGTCGATGATATTGTCTGCAATTGCCACCGAATCAACGATAGCTATAGGGGACCGGTATATCACGTCTCTCTCTCTCTCTCTCTCTCTCTCTCTCTCTCTCTCTCTGTGTGTGTGTGTGTGTGTGTGTGTCAGGGCGAATGCTGGTCTTGAAATTCACGCTTGCTCTTGTTGTCATTCAAGGAGTGAGAGGTGTGATTGAAGTCTGATTAGCGGAAGAATGAATTACTGACCATTTAAAACTATATATTTAGAAATTTATGTACATTTAATCATACAAATACAACATTTATTTTACAAATGATATTCTATCTTTTTCAATTTAGCTACTTGAATTCTACCCTACAGTTCTTCTTTATGAACTGGTCAATAACATCGTCATAAAAAGTTGGTTGTAACTTAATTTTCCCAAGCAACACGCACACTTGTAAAGGCTGGCTGAAGCTCACTGGCTAGAGCTACGTTGACTGCGTATGGCCTGTGTTTAAGCAACAGAGTGAGACGACATGAAATGGATATGCGCGCGCATGAAATCACAGTGCTGCTGAAAGGACCTGGAAGCCCATACAATCGAACAAGCCAAGGTAGCTTTGACAAGACGAGCAAGTATCAGCCTTCGATACGCAAAGCTCAATTATTGCCGTGCAAGCTTAAGACGTCTTCTGTCTACAAAAATAAAAGCCTAAATGGAATGCTTATAAATGCTTCTTGCTCAATTAATGAGCTTGCGCAGCAAGCATAGCAAGCACGGAGAATTCGCCCCTGGTGTGTGTGTGTGTGTGTGTGTGTGTGTGTGTGTGTGTGTGTGTGTGTGTTCTGACCAGCTTGCCTCTTTTGTGCAATGAGAAACTCGAATTTCCGGGGATAATCCTTTCACTGTCCGTGTGAGACCGACTACTCTCTCTCTCTCTCTCTTTCTGTTAAAAAAAGCCCTGATAAAGATGCTTTGCATTATAAAAGCGATTTCAACCTGTATGTTGCAGGCTAAATATATATCTTACAAGGAGGAAAATACAATCCAAATATTTTTCGATCAGAACTCTTGTGTTCAACAACAACAACAATAATATACAAACATTTAATGTTTCATACAGGAATAGCCAAGTGGTTACTGGCCCCACCCTGCGATTAACGGGCTGTGGATACAAATCCTATTAGGGCATGGGTTTCGGTCTTAAGTGAAGTGGCAGATGATTCTGATCCTCTGGTGAGAGACCACTGTCCTGTTTGTCGGAGGCCTGAAAATAAAAGGAAATGAAAATATTGAAATGAATATTTCAATATTCATTGGCATTATTAGATGTATGTAGCCTACTCAGCTTGATCAGTACTGACGATGTCCTTCGGCTTAGAATATTTTATTCGCCTTCATGCATTGTGTTTTGTTTTCTGTGTTTACGGTTATTCCAGATTCCATTACTTGTTGAACATTTTTCCATGTAATTCTAAATTACATTTTATTGAGTCTTTATTTTTTTATTGATTGATTGATTTTGATTGTTGTTGTTGTCATAACGCCAAAAAGAAAATTCTGATGAAAATATCATGAGAATTTTCTGATGATATTTTCATGTTAAAACTGCTGCAGTTTGAAATATGTATACCTTCAAAGGGAACCTTTTGTTTTTACCTTTTAAATGTCTAACTCTGAAAAAAAAATTAACATTTCCATGGAAACAGTGTCCATTTCTGATAACTTCGCATTGCATGGTAATCAATCCACTAATTTTTGCGTATTTTAAAATAGAGCTTCGTGAGATATTATCTCATTCGCTGTGATATTCAATCAGTCATTTTTTTCAGGCAACTGTGAGAGCATATTTTAGGTCAACGAGACGCTTGATATAACTTGTGTCCGTTAATCGTATTTGGCAAACACTGAAGAGATTGTAATTTAAAAAGTTTTTTATTTTTATTTTTATTTATTTATTTTTTTTGTCTAGCATCATTTATTCAAAATTAAAGAATGAGCTTTTAACACGAAGAAAAATGTTTAAAATTCAACATGCATTAATCTCAAATTCTTCTGTAAAGAATGAGCGCTGTAAAATAGAAAAACAGATAATTCCAGTAGCGTAATGCATATTCTTCGTATGCAACACTGCTAACATTCCTAACGCAAATACCAAGCAATTATTGTTTTCAAATAACTAAGCCATGAAGTATCGTTATTATACTCGCCAATAGAGGATGCTAAGAGTTCCAGGTCAAGAGACTCGTAAAGAACATTGAATAAACAGGATAATGATATCGAACGTGCAAGGGGGGGGGGGGGAATACAGATACTGAAATCAAACTAATCAGTGTCTAAAAGTTCAACTAGAAGACGACTGATATCTAGAGAATATACAGATATATAGAGAAAACCAGAGTGCTTGGAGCACTGAAAGAATAATGTGAAGACTGTGCTATTTTCAGGGCAGGTAGAGCAAATAGGATAGGACGGTTGACAAGTGTTGATATTACTGATGACAGCAGATTAATTGCAGCCTAAAACAGTAGGAATTCAACAGGAGATCAATAATATGGAAAGACGTGCATTTGACGCTATCTGGTGTGAGATAGAAACTAACTGGAAAGTTATTTAGTTGGTTGCTGCTATAGACCAGGGAATGCAAAGGATGATGTGGGCAATATGGATCAGCAAATAAACTCAATAAGTGGAGGGCAGCGGAGGTAATTTTAATGAATAGCTAATTATGGGGATGTAGATTGGAAGGAAGAAAGATCATGTGGGAGGAAGAAAATGGAATTTATATAACTTCTAAGGAACAATCACCTAAGTCAGCATGTAATGGAAATACTAGGAGATCAGCAGGGCTTGATCTTGTGATTACATCAGAGGATTTTCTATAACTAAGATGACTTATATTGCTACAATCGGTGAAGAAACATTTAGTTTTGACCTAGGAGGTGGCTAAGCATGTGAAATTTTCAGAAAAGATTGGTTATGTGTGGAATTACAGAGCTACTAACTACGGGAAATTTAGGATATTGCTTAAAGTGGTACTATGGGAGGTCCGAAGTTGTGTGAAATGTTGAAAGGTCGGAAATGGCGTGAAGCGATTATCTAGAAACCAAATATGAAAAGTGCCATGTTTGGACTCTAGAGAGTCACTTTGCCAAATTAAATTGACAGCCGTTCTCTTTTGCCAATAATCTATTTAAATGATTCTGTAAAACTTCAATACCATCTTCATTTGCTAATATTTCGACTCCCTCTATGTTGATGTTGTCTTCTCTTCCTGCATAAAATACTTTTCCATTCTTCAGATTTACCACTCCCTCTCCTGGGCCAGTGCGTTTCGGCAATACCTATTACATCTCACTTAATCCTCTCTATCTTTTTCTCCATCCATTTAGTTTTGCCTAGTTTAAGAATAACCATTACGTTCAATGTTAGGAGGTGTATTAGTTTTTGAACTGATCACATAGCATATTTCTCAACTGTTTCCTGTGATCTAAAAACAATTGCGTCGGCTGCTCTTGAAGCAGTAGAATTATCTTGGCTCAGCAATGATTCCTTTTTCATATATTAATAAGGGGTTATGGGCATGGTGGGAGAGAAGAACAAAGTAAGATAGAAAATGTTCGCCCTAGTCCTCGAATTGAATTGGGGGAAGGGGAAGGATGAATAAAAGAAAGAAAAAAGGGTAGAGACTAGTCTACAGATAATAACAGATGCATATTACGTGAAATAAGGCATGGTCCAGCATCAGATACCTCAGGTTTGCAACTCCCGACTCACTCAAGTGAGTCCTTGAGGTACAGAGAATTTAAGTACAGTGTATACTATATAGAGCCTCCGTAGTCAGTCGGTATAAACGAAGTTCTTTGGTCGGAAAGACCTGGGTTCGATTCCCGTCAGTGACATGAGAATCCTTTATCTGGTCTCTTTCGACGAAAGGTGAGTTAACCGGTCTCATATGTCGGTAGAGGATTTTTTCCACCCAGAAACTGGGGTGAAAAAATTCACCCGAGTTTCCGGTTTTTGGAAAGGTCGTGGGAGCTTAAGTGCCTGTTAGGATATATACTATATAATATACACTATACCATGTAATATACTATATATATAATAAAGTACAGTATATATACTGTACTTTATTTCTTTCCATGAAGGAACCAAAAAGGACGTCACGTTTATTCTAGTTATTTAATTAATCTAATTAACCAATTAGAATTAATCACTTTTACTATAAAGGCTGTAGGAACCCATTAAAACGTTTAATGGGTTCCTACATGAAAAAAATAATTTCAACTAAGAAATACATTTTTATAAACGCCTTATATTCTCAAATTGGGATTCGTCTGCATGTTACATTCCTATAGTATATTCGTACTGTGGGTGGGCTGAGGATTTTTTAATATTTTAAAATTAATTTTATGCATATTTGTACTTTTATTTATTTTTTCATAGTCCGAAAGCCCTGCTCTAGAGATATGGGACATTTTCAAGCCAGTTACTAAGCTTTGGACTCTCTCTTGAGTTGATTTCTACATACTCTCTAAGTGTGCATTAGAAGACTATTCAAAGGAGGTGTGTTCGTATTCTTGGATGAACGCATAGCAAGATCGACATTACACTATATATGTTTTTCCATAGCACTATATATAGTTATGTATAAGCCGCTGTAAAGATTTGAAAAGGAGTAACCATTTCAATATTAGCTGACATTATTAGAAGTAGTCTACTTAGCTTAGTCAGTATTGAAGATGTCGTTTGGATGTCGCATCCAGAGGTGGAGAGATTTTGCAAACGCAACACCCTGGCCTCATACCTTAGTTGGTGAGCAGTAATCCTAGACAACCACTCAAGAACAAGCATTGACAACTAATGCAATTAAAACAAAATTGAGAACATCAATAACAGTAAATGGCGAATTAGCGATCGGAAAGATGAAGCCGTTGAACCTCTGACAGTGTCTGATCGCATAATCCGCATTTGCTGTTCATAATTCATTGGTGGCAATAAATAAATAAATAAATAAATAAATAAATAATGATAACTGGTGGCAATCGAGACAATATTTGGAAACGAAATTGTAAAACCGTCTCTGGAATTTTGCAATGCAAACTGATCGGCTTTTTGAGCCACAATTGACCTGACATTACAGTTATTGAACATCGACGAATTGGGTGATGAAATTCATCTATCACCTAAAATCTTTTGTACGTATCCATGGTTCGCAGCGAGATTCGAACCCATTGCTTTTTGATTGAAGTGTGAAGTGTTGTTTGCGTTCCAGCATGTCCCGCAAGAATTCTTTCAAAATATTCAGAGGATAGCCAGATAATAATAATTTAAAAAAGAAAATCATTGAACGTGAAATTATTATTACATGACGCCTCCAAGGAGTCCAAAGACTTATCGACGGAGGGTACCCACTCCACAACTCTCCGTCTCCACCACTCAATCCACCAACTACAACGAAACACAACTACCATCAACATCTACACCAACGCCATTTACTGCTCACCAACACAAGTATTTTCATAGACAATCACAAACATCCATGCCCACGGCGGGATTCGAATCCGCAGCCTTTCGGCTGGAGTACTAACCACTTGGCCAACCAGGCTGGCAATCATCATAGAGAATCTCTTACATATACTGCTGTTTAAAATATCTTTTAAAATGGGACGAAATTTTGCTTGCTGTCAGATGAAAATTTTTCTTATGCGCGATATTTTAATAGTTATGAACCTGGCTTAAATAGAACCGCACCAAATACCGAAAAACAAAAAAAGAAAGTAAATGAAGGTATTATTTCTGGAAAAACTCCCACGTTACTCCTCTTAAAAATTATTTTTACGGCTATTTTGCCTGCTTTTGTTTAGAAATGCCCTTTTTTTTTAATGTCATTCGCTTTTTACTGAAGAATTCTTAGGGCATTGCAGATGTATTTTAGAGACAAATAATAATAATAATAATAATTTGTGAGTTCAACAAATCTTCATCATCGGTTTGTGGAGTAAGATAGGCTCAGAGTCAGCAGATAGTAGGAGAGGAAATAAAGATAAAGCGCATAGTGGTAGAGTAGGTTAAAGAGGCCTCAGTTGACCTGTTTTAGCTGTTTGTCCCCCAGGGGCGATTCTAAAACGGTCGTTGATTTTTCACTTTAAAAAAAGGAAAAATCCTAAAAAGGAAAACATGTAAAAAAACAAACAAACAAAAGGAGATACAGAGAAAAGCAAAACTTTAAAGGTAAACTTGAAGGTGGAGATGGATCTGGCCCGAGTGATGCAGCTCACAAGGAACTGCACCGCCTCGCTGTAAGCCTTCGCCGCTCGGGTTCTCAGGTCCTCCCCACCTGTGGAAGCTGAAACCAGTGAAGCTGTGTACAGAAAACCCACAGGGTGGTTACTGTGTCTTTCTTTTGTTGTGGGCTGTTATTATTCTTTTGGCCACCTCACTTCCCTTGGCCATGTCTAGTTTGCAGAGAGCTATGTAGAACGCCGAAGCCGCCTCCTCGTCTAAACCCTGGGCTACCTCTACTTGCTCAGGGATGAATTTGCTGATGTCATCAACGAAGATGTCACCCCATTTTGCGCTGACGATGTCAGATCCATGTTCCCCTGTGAGGAAGAGTTCAGGTTCTCCTATTCTTTCCATCGCTTCTTTGAATTTTTCCGCGACCCCGGGAATATTTCTAATGAGATGGCTTAAAGTCTCCCCTGCTTTTGCGTGAGGGACTTCTGGGTGGGCGGTCTCAGATACTTTTGCTGTTTTGGGCGTTACCAACTCTTCTTCCTGTGGGCTTAATGGCCGTTTGGAGGTGTTGGTGTTCACCTCCATCTTTCCTTCTTCCTTATCTATATCTATATTTATATCTATATTGGTATTGATGGTTTCAATAACGACTGTTTCTTCTTGTTGGATTTTACTGCTTGTGGAAGGTTTTTTTTTCCTTACGGTTTTTCTTAGACGTGGTGGTATGGATTTCTGTTGTATCAGGAGCAGCCTCGAAAGGAGGAGAAACTTCCTGTGCTGTGTCATTTCCATTGCTTGGTGGAGTTGCTGGCATGATTGCACCACCCATCCTCTCAGCAAGGGTTCTAGATGGGCATATGTCCACTTTGTGATCAATGACCCCACATTTCAGGCAGGCTGCCTCACACTTATTTTGGTTGTGGCCTGCTTTGAGGCAGTTCTTACACTTCGATTTTGGGCAGTTTACTCCTAGGTGATCGAAGGATCCGCATCGGAAACATTGCTTCTTCACACCAGAGTAGTTTATCATTACCCGTGCGGATCCTATTTGGACAAAGTTAGGTACTTCGGTTCTCATTTCAAGAGAGATGGTTACCTCTCCTGACTTCCATGTGGGATTTTCTGCATCATTTAACACTTCCACGTTGCGTACTACGCCATATTTCCCGAATATGTCGTGGATGATCTTTAGATCAGTTTCAACATATTCCAAGGGGAATCTCGGGACATAGAAGCTTCGCACATACCTTTTCTTGGATGTTGTTGTCTGTCTTCTTTCTGCGGTGTGCATACTTCTGCAGTTATGGTGTTGAAAGGGAAGTGGGGGATTGGCAATGTGGGAGAATTAATTTAAAAAAATCCGTTTTTTTTTTATGTGATATATACATATATTATTTTTGAGGGTGGGCGGAGCGTTTTTTTGTAGGGTGGGAAAAAGCTGAAAAAGGGGGCTGAAAATAGCAACTGCCTTTTATTTTTTTAAAGGGTTATGGGAAAAGGGGGCCGGGACACTGAAATTTAAATGAAATGAAAATTAAAGTAAATGAAATATTTAAATTAAGTAAAAATTGATAAGCAATAGAGGGCGCATTTTTATATTCTTATTTAAATAAATAATAAATCCTCCGCGTATTCTCATTTCGAAATATTTCAATATAAAAAAAAAACTAAAAAAAATTAAAGAAATAAATAAGCATGAAGATTCAGAATGTTCTTGATTTATAGATCATATTCCTTTGCCTAATTAACATCTTACAAAAGCAAATCCGTTTGAGTTTTTAAAAAAATCGAAAAAAGAAACAAAACCGGAACTAGATTTGCTGCATGAAACTGTAAACTTTAAAAATAAAAAAGAGGGGAAAATGGGGGCAGCTCTAGACATTCTGTAGAACAGGGGTGGGGAACCCCTCCCCCGTGGGCGAAATTTCTCCCGCGAGTCTATTTCAATTCGCCCCTTTGCTGATGTTCTCGTATGTACATGTAAATAAAATTTTATAATAATTTAAATTTATTATAATTAAATTTATTTAAATTTAAATATTTAAATATACAAAATCAAAAATAACTTATTTTATAAAAAATATATTATAAAATATGATCGTCATACGTCTGGCAACCATCAAATCGAGACCAGCCATTAAAATAAAAAGAAAATCAGGAGCATTTCTCGCGGGCAAAGTTCAGATTTTCTCTGATTGGTTGCTTCCCAATTACCGCCATGACATTTTCCCGTGTCAAAACATATTGACTTTTGACTTTGTTTTTCTCATGCAGTACTGCGAGTACTGCATGAGAAAAAAATTTGCCAGTCGCGCGCGGAAGTTTTTAAATTAGCAATTTTCGCCCTTGATACTAAAAAGGTTCCCCACCCCTGCTGTAGAACAACAACAACAACAACAACAACAAAAATCAGTTTGTATATAAGCAAGTATCTCATTAAGGATTATAACACACCGGAAGTGTGTGTGCACTTCCGTATGCTTTCAATGCCTCTCTCTGGAGAAACTTGTCCTTTATTGACTTCAACAGTCTACTAATAAAAAATGAATTACCTCAACAGGCCAACTTGTAAGCAAGCAAGAATAGGAAAGAGCAGCCTTTTTTAATTACTGTTCAGACACAAATAAAATAGTTACGAAGGTCGAGAGCTCTTGAATGTTAATAAATTTTAACCGAAGCCAAGTGGTTTTCATAAATGTCCAACAATCTCTTAAGAATTCTTACGAAAACCACTTGGCTTCGGTTAAAATTTATTAACATTCAAGAGCTCTCGACCTTCGTAACTATTTTATTTGTGTCTGAACAGTAATTAAAAAAGGCTCTTGCCTATTCTTGCTTGCTTACAAGTTGGCCTGTTGAAGTAATTTTTTATTAGTAGACTGTTGAAGTCAATAAAGGACAAGTTTCTCCAGACAGAGGCATTGAAAGCATACGGAAGTGCACACACACTTCCGGTGTATTATAATCCTTAATGAGATACTTGCTTATATACAAACTGATTTTTGTTGTTGTTGTTGTTGTTGTTGTTCTACAGCAGGGGTGGGGAACCTTTTTAGTATCAAGGGCGAAAATTGTTAATTTAAAAACTTCCGCGCGCGACTGGCAAATTTTTTTCTCATTATTTCACTATTTGCACTTGAACTCCCACTCTGAGAAAAGAATAATGCAATTTTTGGTGCTTGTTCATGGAGACCAGCATTTTAACTACCCTGTCCTTCCAACTACGCCCTTGAATTTCCTTAGGTATTCTTTGTATTTTGATAGTTTGTGAAATTAGCAAAACTCAATCGAATTAAGAAACTATAATTAAGGGTGCATTGATTTTCATGCTTAAAAAGACTAAATTTATGTACTCATGAGTTTATTTATTACATCAATCCATCCATCGAAAGGTTTAAAATATAGAATGCCAAGTCCAGAAATGTCACCTTTCAATAAAATGTTTATCGGCAGGAAGTTTGTACTTACCCTGGAGGAGACATTGAAATAAATAAAAGTATGTAATATATTTGTATTATAAGTTATATACTACTTTAGTTAATTTTCTTTTATACGTTTTCTAGTTATGATATAAATAGAATTAACTTTTAAAAACGTAAATCAGCTTTAAAAAAAAAGGAAGAGAAATTGGGTATAACAGGGTTGAGATTAACCAGTTATGTCCAACCATCTAGTCCAGTGATGGCGAACCTATGACACGTGTCAGCACTGACACACTTGAGGGTTTCAGGTGACACACCTTGGATGTTGAAAAATATTGATATTCTGATGAAAAAACTGCGATAAATCGTGTAAGATCGCTCTCAATTAAGGCGAAGGTAGGTTTTGGCTTTGAGAATAAACTCAAAATATTTCAACGTGATTTAGAAAGTAAGAATTTTAAGTATTTCCCAAGAGTGAAAATTTTTTTTAACGAAACCAACCCCAAAAATCGTGAACAACATATCAACCAATCTATTGAAGTTCTAAAGTCAGTAACCGAGCAGTTTTCTTCTAGATTTGAGCAGTTTTGAATGTTGGAACAAACAATCTAATTCATAAAGTATCCTGATGAAACAGAATTCATGGATCTTAAATTAGATGGCTTTGAGTAGTTGGATTTAAAAGATCTAGAAATGCAACTAGCCGACTCCAGTGTAATCCTATCTGGAAAAGAAAGTTTATTGCTCTTAGAAATGAATTAGAAGAACTTGAGCCGGACTGTCTGCATGATACCGCGAGTAAAAATTCAGATTGTTAAATTCTAGGCGTGTGGAATAGCTTTCCCGAAAACTTTCATGCTCATAAAATCTTTGCTAAAGGTCTTCTAACAATTTTCTCTTCTACATACTCTTGTGAAACTCTATTTTCTGCTTTAAATAATATCAAATTGAAAGAAAAAAAGAATTGAGCAATGATTTCAGCGCCTGTGTAGCATTAAAATGCTAACACAGGCAGCACTTCTATAAAGCAACTTTCTACCAGCACTCAGCAACAGAAAAGTCATTAAATGTAATATAAGTTTGTAATTTCAGTTTATTAAATTAATCGTATAATATGAATTCATAGATTTTATATCAATTCCTATTAAATAAATAGACTAATATGATATATATAAGTCACCATCTATGATTATGTAGTTAAACTTATAATGCATGTATGCAAGTGGCACATCAACAACGTTAATATTTAAAAAAAAAAAAGATGTTTGACACACCTGGGTAAAAAGGTTCGCCATCACTGATCTAATTCTCTACAAAGCATGCTAGATTACAGGCACAACTCATTTTTTAAACCACTGGAGTGTGTCAGAGAAATGCAGCGGGGGAGGGTTGGAGATCGTAAGTAATTTGGAATTATATTCATATTGAGTATATATATATATATAATGAAAACGACATTCATATGAAATTGGAATAGCAAATTTACACAAAGTTACACAGCATAAATGACAGGCATTGATTTTCTCAAACCATTGTCATACTAGTTAAAATGCATGATGACCTGAAAAGCATTCTCTGTAGTTCATATAGGATTTTGAAAATACTAACTCCTAATTTCTGTCGAGCAACTTTGACTTACAGTATAAATAAATAAATTGATAAAATAATAGTAATGTGTCTTCAAAACTTGAAATGATTCATTTGACCTGCTGTGTTGATTTCAAAGAACTATTTTCTCTCTCCCCGCAAAATTGTTTTTTATCTTTTTTCACAACACGGCTGAATAAACACAACTGTGTATGCGCGCGCGTGTGTGAATCGGTGTCTCCTAAATAAGCGATCGGCATCTTCTTTTGTTTTTTGTTTTTTTCTTCATACAAATATGATGGAATACCTGAATTTGCGAAGGATAGAAATCTATATTTTTTGGATGCTATCCACCAAGCAATATACAAAGCAATATATAAATTGCTTGTTTTGGTACCTATTATTCATTTTATTTCTATATCAGCAGTATTTTTTCCGATGATGGCCCGGATATGGAAATGCTAGATCTTTGCTCAGTGTAAAGTTTACTAAGATGCCGAATATGTGATACTGAAGTGTCGGATTTGACATTTCAAAAATGCACGCGATTCTAATTTATGAAATTATATGACAAGATTTTATTATTAATGCATGCGATTATATTTAAGGTCAGCGGTCACCGTTAGCTTAACGGAACCAAAATTTTAAAATTAGAGATAGCTAAAAACTAATTTAGGAGTTTCTTATATACAAAATCAAAGTGAAAATTATAAAGTTATTGGGTTATTTAATGCTATTAATTATATAATCATTTAGTGGTATTAATTCTTTAATTAATTTAATGTCATAAAATATGACCAGATCCCTCAAGAACTCTGACCACAAACTACAGGAAACATTCTCTCCTCACACAAGGAAATATTCTCCACTAGGACCATGGACAATCCAGTCAATCGGTTACCGAACAGTAACAAAGGAAGAACTGTTATTTCCAGTTCATGAAATTAATTTTCATTTGGACCTGGTTTAGGCGGAATCCTACCAAAATACAGTACATTAAAGGACACTCGCTAACCTGTGCCCTGTTATGCTACGTGAAAGTGTTATTTAACAGTAAACTTCGAAACAGGGTACATACCGGAAAAACAAAATACTGCATTAATCACTCCTATACATATACACTACAGAAAAAATAACCACAGACCCATCGCCACATTGTCTGTAATCAACCAAATCATGGGGTGCATCGTGCATTGCAAATTCAACACATACATTGAAAAATTTCAAATCATACCCAAAACACAATATGGCTTTCAAAAATATAAAGGAACAGCAACACTCCGGGAAGATTTCCCAGATGCATTAGATAAAAACAGAATATTAGTCGTTTTTATTGACCTAACAAAAGCATTTTACATACTAACACACAAAACCTTCTTGAACAAACTAACACATATCAGAATCGGAGGCGTCTAGTCCAGTGGTTCAAAGCATCACATGAAGAACTGAAAGCAAATCACACGTATAGGATCCTAACCTTCTCATCCGTCCCTTAGGACGAGTTGAGCCCCCCCCCACTAATGAAGGGCTTTCGACGAATTAATGCAACCGGCTCGTCACTCCTCTGCTGCATCCTAAGGACAATATTCATGACTGTAATCCGTGTGTGTTCACTGAGAGAGGCTAGATAGAGGTTCATCAGATCACTGGCGGGAATCGAACCCCAGATCTTTTTGACCAAAGGGCTTCGTCTATACCGACTGAGCTACGGAGGTTCGGTATAAGATCAGCGCTCAGCAAACAGCTACCAGTAACCTATGGAGTATCACAAGGTGCTATTCTTCTTCTGTTTAACACACGTATATACAAACATGATATTAACCAACCTTCCCTAAAAAGTAATATCTTCCAATATACGCAGGTGACACGGCCATAGTGTCCATTCACAACGACATAAACACAACTTACACACATATATGCAGCACGACATCAATGATCATTAACTGGCTAACTGGACCAACCCATAGAAACTAAACATCTCACTATCCGACATCCACACAGCACTGATCCTAAAACCCCACGTTATCTCAGACTTCAGTTCGATGCTGATCAAAGTTGGAATAATAAGCATACAAATAGCCATACAAATTATCTACACAACAGACTCAGGATAATAGTAAGCAAATAATGCCGATTAAAAGACATTGCTCCCACATTTAAAAATATTAATCTATAAAATATTACGTGAAAACATTTTAAGATACGCAATTACATCATACCATCAAGGGCAGGCTACAAACTTAACAGAGTACAATCGTTGCAAACTAAAGTGGATTCTAGGAAAAAAAAAAAAATAGATTCCCATAGTCATACGGGTCTCAGCAACACAATGTAAAATATTTGAGGTAAAACACTTATGCCACTACACAGTCATGCTGAAACATTACTTTAGTTTCAACTATAGAATAACCAGAACAGCATATCAGATAACAAGACCACAGTCAAACTACATAACATAAAAGTATAATAATCACTACAGAAAAGCCACCCGAAGCTTCTGCATCTTATTTCTTTTCTATATATATATATATACTCTCAAATATGGGACTATCTCGGCAAATCCTATGATATGCACAGCTTTATTGTGAACAACTTGGTTACCAAAGAAGTATAATTCTTAATTTTTGGACCACGCAGTATATGCAACCTGTGAAAATTTGTTCAGTGATATGTAGTCAACAAATAGACTTTGCGTTTTTGGTATTTTGCTTGGCATACTAATTGCCACTAAGGATTCGATCATGAGAGTTGTGTAAAGAGAATTCTAATAATTGGTGAACTACAGAGAAGGCATAAAATGCAAATTTAGCTTCAACGTTTTCTATGGAAGATAAGTTTAATGATTTACGTTAGGAACTATGTATCTCAAAGGTTTTTTGTTGTTCTACTGTATTGCTTTCTGGCGTATTTTATCTGCAAGAATAGATCCCTCTAAAAGTGTGTTTGTAGTTCACTGGAGATTTCCAGATATTTGGAACGTTTCCAAATCTTGCACTCGTAATTTGTCAAAAAATCTTTGCCTGTGGAAGTTCCAAAGTTAAGTTGTTCATAAAACTTCCTCTAAGTATCTAAGTAACCATCACCACCAGTACCGTCCATTTCCTACAGTGAATAATGACTTGAATATCAATTCTTAGCCGTTTATCTCCTTGATAATTCTTAACGCTGATAACGATTTGCGACCTCCGAAAAGAGAACTAGCCAGCGTAACCAGCGCCAGTTCATCTGCGGTCACCATCACTAGATTACGTAATGCTCTACGCTATTCAATGTGGTCGTTACCAGCAGAAAATGGAGGGGACAGCAGGGGACGGGTCAACGCATGAGGTGTAGAAAAGAATCAACAACCGGAACTAATGAATTATATAGGTGACCTACAGTCGTAGCTCAACTGGAAAGTTTTGTGGCTGTACCCTTCTGTCAAAATTTCACACACACACACACACACACACACACACACACACACACACACACACACACACACACACACACACACACACACACACACACACACACACACACACACAAAATAATAAAATTAAATAAACGATGTTTGCTGTGTCAATATGCCAAATATGTCAATATGTCAATATGCAATTTACTGTGAAATAAAAAGGGAGATGGTTATTTATGTTCTTATCCTCATACTGTTCAAAGATAAGCTTAAATAAACTTACAACAACTAAAACTTACAAGAACTAAAATTAATGCAGTGGGTACGCTACTCCTCTTCTGAATACCCCTAGGGAGAACTATTTATGTCTGTAGATTTTTGTGTGTGTTGAGGGACGAGAAACCTAAATTTCCGGGAGAAAAAAACGCCATCTCCATATGAGACGGGTTAACTCATCATTCGACTGAATTGGATCCAGATTTTTCCAAACAAAAGGCTCGTATATGCCAATAGAGCTGCGGAGGATCGCATGGCATGACATACATTCGAAAAGGGGATGATTTGCTGTGAATTATCGGTTACAAAAAAGAGCAACTTGATATAAAATCAGCTGTAAAATTTGTAGTATAATGCAAAGCAAAATATTTGCGCAGTTTGTTAGGGAGTGTGAAACATCCTAAATGATTCTTCTCCTATCCTACTCCCTCAGCCATATGGCTGGTGGAGGCAGCCATACGCTACTATACTAAGGAGATCATTATGAGCAAGGTGGTTTCCCATTGCCTTCCTTGCCGTAGTATATTTATGACTGTAACCGCGTGTTCACGGGACCGGCTTGCTTGTTTTGGAGGATGAAACCCTCCACTACCGTATGAGACCGGTTAACTCACCTTCAGTCGAAAGAGACCAGATAAAGGTTCCTCACGTCGCTGATGGGAATCGAATCCAGGTCTTTCCGACCAAAGGGCTTCGTCTATACCGATTGAGACACTGAACAGCTATAAAAGCTCCTAAATGATTACAGTAAACAATAATTACAAATAAATTTTTCTAGGATTAACTAGTTCTGCAGATACAATCTTATCCTAAATGAAGTGTTCCGTCTCATGTGGTGCCAATCTTTCAGATATCTGTGGTCATATGACGATGATATGAACGGCGTAATAAATAGTTCACCGTTCTCCGAGAAATTGCTTCTGCTTAAATCTCAAATGTAAAACTTCACCCCTCTATGGGGAGAAAAATCTAGAAATGCGTGTGTCTGACTTCATGACAGTTTCAGTTCTGTTTGCATGGATTTTCTCCAGTTGATCGTCACCGCAGCAGCTAGCAGAAGCCATTGCAACTTAACACTTTAATGATGTTTTCGAGTATGAAGAACTCGAGGAAACAAAAATGCTGAAGATATTGATTGGGAAAGAATCGAAAGATTTGTGTTTGCTGGAAGAGTAGCAAATGAAATCCGAGATCAGAATGAAATTGGATGTCAATCAAATGCATAAAATCAAACATGTAGAACAAAGGGAAGAAGGAATGGTGGGCAAAGAGAACAATGCAAAGAAGAAAGCAGCATATTTGTAGAAGGACTTTCTTCATAATAAATCAAGACCGGCAATAAAAAACTTTGGGTAAGAGAATGATAAAGATATCTTTTTTATTTTTATCTTACAAAATTGCATAGATACATGAAGAGGTAAGCATTCAAAATTTCAGAAATTAACCATTTAGACACTAAAACACAATACATTATTTTAATTATTTTTATTACTACTCCAAAAGCATGATAGATATAACAGTAGTTGTTGCCACACACACACACACACACACACACACACACACACACACACACACACACACACACACACACACACACACACACACACACACACACACACACACACACACACACACACACACACACACACACACACACACACACACACACACACACACAACTTTCATCAGTTTTTTGATCATGTTTATAACTAGAATAGCAGTTTTCTATACATACCCAAGCGAGAAAGAAAATAAAAGGGGTTAAACGATCGATTCATAGTAAACAGTTTGTTTGGGACCTTTAGAATGATTGTATCCGGACAGTTTGGTTTCGCCCTTGTGGCTTCGTTTTTGGATGAGTTCAATTTTTCTTGTTAACCAAATAAATTAACCTTCTAAATATAATAAAATTTAATATAATATAATATAAATTTATTATATTTTTTTTCAAGTCGTACTGTAATAAAATTCCTGATGGTAAATTATATTGCAAAGCATTGTAAATGATAAATTGTATTTTTTAAAACGAAATTGAAATCCAATACTTGCTGGCCTGCCGAGTGGTTAGCGTATCCGCTCTCCAACAGATTGTGGGTTCGAATCCGGCTATAGGCATGAATGTTTGTGATTATATTTAGGAGGGAGATGTAAGATCGCATCGCCCTGTTGATTGAAGGCCTGAAGTGGCCTTGTAAAGCTTGATGTTACGTCTCTAGAGCAGTGTTTACTGGTATGTAAAAAATTAAATAGGAAATACAAAAAAGCATAACAATATAACAAAAAATAGATGAGTGGGAACCACATAAAAACTGGGTTATTTGGATAATTAATATCTAATTACATATAAATAAAAGAAAAGAACTCTGACACTGCTAGCTGACAACTGTCAATCATTAACTATGATTTTTTATGCCTATTTGTGATTATTTAAGTTTTTTACATTTTTTTTTCATTCATGTAAATAGCAGAATGTATAAGAGTTCATTACTTGTTCCATAGATGGCTCTAGCATTATTTTCAGAATAAACGCCTCCGGTCCCTAATCACAAGTAGTTCGCTGATGAGCATTATGTTACGGCCCTGCATTTTTAACAAGAACGATTTTGTAGAAAGACTGGCAAGAAATGACCGCCAGCTTCTAAATTCTAACAGCGAATTACTAAGAAATAAGCAACCAAATGCGTGCATTTAGAGTCTGTGTATCTCGGTGGATGTGGCGTTTGCACACCACGGCGCTTGGCCGCACGAAGGAAGACTTAGTTTCGAGTTTAGTCGGCGACTAGAGGAAATTTTTCTAAGCCTTTTTTCGACCGGTTCCGAGTTAGTCGATCTCTGGCACGGGAAAGCGGGTTTTCCCCCCCCGGAAACTCGGGTTTTTCGTCCTGTAAACGCAAGAAAATCGACCATAGAACCTACATTATTTCAGACATTAAATGACTTCGAGATGGCGGCACATTTGAGCCGTCTCTCTTCACTGTGTACCGCTTAATTAGTGATAGCCTCGGGCCATCTATCTCTGATTGGTACCAGTGGAGATTGAACTGCCCACTCAGTCTCCAAAAGTTAGATAGGGCTAAATGGCCTCGCCTACTCCCCGTATACGGGAATAAAAAGGCGTTAGCTGATTTTTTTTTTTTTTTATGCGTGCGTTTTGAAAGGTAAGTAATATACCAAGAAATCCATGTTAGAGGCTTAATAGAGTGAAATAGCACTGAGAAAGGATTAAAAATGATGTTTACTTCATCTAAAATTTCGTCTCACTGAGACATCGTCAGGGAGTACAATATGAGACTTGAAACGCACACAAAGGCAATACAAAGCTAAATGAAACACGTGGACGAAAGACTAGTCTTTCGCACATGTTTACTTCTATATAATGTTTACTTCTTCCAACATTTCGTCTCAGTCACTGAGAAATCGTCCGGGAGTACAATATGAAACTTGTAACACACACAATGGCAACAAAAAACTAAGTGAAACCCGTGGAGAAGACTAGAGTCCAAAGTAGATGAGGCGCCCTGTGTAGGCACCTCACCTGCTGGACACCTACGATATAAAGTGGGATCTTGAAGTAATAGTGTTTCCCATATTTTGAGAAGTTTAGTGCGGCCACATTTATTTAAGTTAGGATGACTTTTAAGAGCGGCAACAGATTCTAAAAACAGATTTTCTCCTAAATTTATTTCGATAGAGTACGATGATCTTTTCCCAGTTGATTCTACACGTGAATGCTAAGAAATTAAACGTCACGTGAGTCAACATTGCATCTACTCGTAAATAAAACATCGTCTTTCGAAATTGAACTTTTACAGATGATTTGTACACCTAGAATATTGGAACAGCTAATGAGTATGTATCTTAAATTACAAAGCGAAACACTGAACGAAACACAGATGCGATTTCAAAGAAGACTCGAATAACACTTGAATCTGACGCCATTGGTATTTCAAAGTACTTGGATTAAGTTACAGAAATAGGATAGTACTTACCAAGGAAAAGTGGGAAGGAAACATTCCAATAGTGTTAAATGTTGAGTCCCAGTGACGCACCATGAAAACCTAGAAAGTGCTTCGGAGTCACGGGTAAAATCTGAAAAAGTATTTTGTATTCAAAATGTAAGAACTTGCTGTTTGTGATTAGGACAAAGCAATAACTAAGACTATGAATTGAGCATATTCCGGTCGATAATACTGGGTCTGCTTTGGAGCCAGATCATCTGTCTTGTAGAGATGAGGGTCTATGAATTATGAAGTATAGTTTCAGATATTATTCTTTTAATACACGTTTCCGCATGAAGTATATTTTAGTTTCGATGCAACAGCAGAAGGCGAATGTTACTTGCCCCATTTCTGTATAAGCTCGGACGACATGAATTACTGGAGACGCACTTTTAAGTTATTTGCTTAACATGAGCATTGAGACATGGCTGTCATTTATTTATCAAGCAGTTGTGGCTCTCCTTTACTGCAAGAACTTCTTAGACCATTTAAAGAAATTGCTCAGGAACTGACACACTTCAGTATCTGATTGAAAATATCACTTGAGGCCTTGTTTTAAAGAGCCAAGGACATAGAAATGATACCATTTTTATATCCTTGGTTCCTCCAGCATTTCTCAATGTATCTCAAGAATCTTTTCACGAATGATTTGGGCAATATGAGACTGTGTTGTCAGGTCTCTTATTAGGAACTATCCTTGAAAACAGTTTGATACTATTTGCTGAAACTGGTAAAGACTTCTCGAACCAAGCAGTGGTCTGTGATGAAAATCATGTCTCTATCATACAAGGGGCATGATTTATAATTAATAAAAAATTATGCTGAATAAGCAGATGAGACATCCACTATCCCAAGACATAAATTCAGAAGAATCTGATCAGCTATCAAATATTTACTTCTTTTTTTTTAATTAGTGACTTAACTGTTGGATTTTATGGACTCTGTGGTCGCCCATAGTGTTATGCGATACATCTTTGACTCTTGAAGGTCTTTTTACACCAATTAAGAATAAGTCGAGAAAAACTTGCCACGTGAATTATTATACCTCACATCATCAAAGTCCTAATATATATCCTTAAGGGGCGTATAGGATATATATGTATACAATACCTATGATAGTACTACGCAAAGTTTCCATTACTGTTAACTTCCTGGCAGCAATTTTCTTCCGTAAAATCTTCCGAGCAAATTCAGATTGGTCAGTCTCATCCATCGAGAAGTTTGGGCCTTTCCTGATTGCGCGTTTTCACTCAGACACTGAGACGGGAGAGCCGTGCGATTGGTAGGAGCAGTATGAAAACATTCTATCAAAGCATTCGGTAAATGAATGAGATGAAAATATGCTCATTTAAAATTTATATTACTAGCGCCAGTACAGCTGGAGGTGATCCTCTGTGCTATATTTCTATTGGCCATCGACATATTCGGGCAAGTCACTTTCTCTCATCAACCTCTTCATCTATAAGATGAACGTTCCCTGTATTATCTAATTGGTTCTTATCATTTTTTTTTCACAGCTTTTGTGCCCACAGCAAATATCAGAGGTATTTTTAATGTTTCCCTATTTCTTTCCCTATCATTTGTTCACGTTTGGCCTTCCTTTAATTACTTGCAATTGCCTTAAATGTGTTTTTATATGTTTGAGCAAAATTAATGGCTTTTAAACAGCTCAGTAGAGGTCAACAAAACACTAAAAAAGATAAATACACCACCAATAAAATTATTACTATTTAGCAGGAAAAGATGATTTTTTAAAATCTTTTTTATTAATAGTTCAAAATTTCGTTTATAAAATTTTTCAATTTTAAAGGACCTGCTTTGAATCACATTTTACTTTATCCTATAAGAATTCCGAATCGTAAAGTAAACTTGTCTTTTTTTTTTTTTTGTAAGAATAAGTGGAAGAGAAGACTGAAATTACAGTACAGCAATTGATATGTTCCAATGTGTTTATGGCATTGATACCATGTGCAAATTTAGCGTTTTTGAATAGATAAAAAGTCTGATGGGCTCAGCTAAAAAAAAAAAAAAAGAAGAAGGCAAAATTTAACAGTAGAACTCAGCGAGTCTAACGAAACCTGCTGACTTGTTCTTTATCAAATACCACAATACTAAAAAGTAGAATTCCATCGGATGAGTGTTTCTTTCCTTCTATTCACTTGTGAAATTGCCGACATTAAAACAGGGTCTAAAATACGAAATGTTGCAAAAGAATATTTCTCCTTCATTTTATGTTCAGCTTTTATGCCGACATTAAAACAGGGTCTAAAATACGAAATGTTGCAAAAGAATATTTCTCCTTCATTTTATGTTCAGCTTACACACATTTACATAATGTCCTGAAGTGGTGGTAGAACAGTATGAGGTGATTTTCATCGCTTCGATAAACAGGCCATTGTCTGGCTATCAGTTATTAGATCGGAGAAACAAAGTGAAGTTTCTCAGAAATGTGAAAGGGTTGTGTTTCTCACGACACTCTCAGAGATTTCCATCTCACATATATGCTCATTTAAAACTTTTATTATGCAATCTAGAACGAATTAAGTGTATTGACATTCTCAATTCTGAAGATCCTAAGTTTCAGAAACATGCAGGAAAACAACAATGTTCCCCCTTCCCCCGTCCTCCAAAGAAAACTTTCACCAGTCCTGTGATTTTCCAACAACATGACAAGTTTTATCTCGATGTTTCTTTAGGAAATGGGTAGGAAGCATACTTGCTCCCCAAAATAGTGTTCTATTAACATGAAGAGGCCAGTATTCTTCAAAAGTTTAGGGAAAGAAATCATGGCTGATACCAATGTTGAAATGAAAAACACCTTGGTGTTCATAGAAGAAAGCAAGCAAAACGTAATCCATACATTTTGAAGAATAAAGTGAACTGTACAATGTGTAAAGACCATGCTAATATTTCTCCCTTATTTTTTAATTGCTAATTATGACCAAAAATAGCATATTTTGATCGCTGAATATTTTTCAAATGCTATTAACCTGAATATTTCATGTTTCATTTAACACTTGAGCTCTCTTACATTAGACGATTATCTCGTTAAAGATCTGGTATGGAAGAACTGCAAATTAAACAGTTGTTCACGGTAAGCTTATCTCAGAAATATTCAGGTTAATAGCATTTGAAAAATATTCAGCGATCAAAATATGCTCTGTTAGCAGATTTTCGGTCATAATTAGCAATTAAAAAATAAGGGAGAAATATTAGCATACTCTTTACAAATTGTACAGGTCACTTTTTTGCATAATGAAAGAAAGAAATTTAAAGAAAAATAGAATTCTAGTTAAGTATTTCCTAACAAACTGTGCAAACCAAATCACTGCAGAATATAGAAACATTCTCAAGCAAACCAAAATGGAATATGGAACTTACGTTTTATGTATTAACATATTTCAGTAATTAAACATTACTGAAATATGTTATTATTGCTAAATCTATTATATTGCTAAATCTATTATTATAATCAACTAAAGTGAATCAGGTACGGCGAGGCTTCAGGAGCAGATGGAATTTTTATAGGATTCTCAAAGAGGGCAGTGAAATTCCTTCTGAAAATTATGAACAAGAGATGTAATGCAAGCCTGTTATCAAGATGGCAGAACACTTTTAAATACAGAAAAGTTAGTAAGATAAGCTGATATTATAGTTCCTGAAGTGGTAATAGAAATTTAATACTTTAAAATAAAAGGCATTACACATAACGAGAAACATTTACTAAATGTTTTTTTCTTTCTTCAGATGGGCAACAAATATGCATGAGGTAATGCTTTTAAAATCAAGCAGCAGAATAACAGCTAGACTTTAGGAAATATAATTTCAGCCGTTGTATCTGGAATAAATCGCCTGAAGAAGTAATTAATTAATCATCGTATGATGATACACGGCCGTGAGTCCCCTTTACGGGGATATACGGCACCATTTCATTCCCCCCAAATTTTATCCGGGCTCGGAACCGACATAGCTGACGAATCAAGCCTATGGCTGGGGGGTCAGTATTCCCGACTGTAATCTGTGTGTGTTTATGGGACCGGTTTGCCTGGTTACGGGATGAAAAACCCCAGACAAACTGGAGGAAAAAACCCTGCTGTCCACGCCCAAGACCGGCTAACTTGGCTATGGTTGAGAAGATCCTTAAGCTCATCAAGTCGGCCACGGGAATCGAAGCCAGGACACTCCTTCCCCAGGTATATGGTTGCGAAGAGCAAAACCACTAGGCTAATCGCGCGGACGCCCGAAGAAGTGATTAACATGAACAATCTCAATAAGGAAAGTGTAGATGAATATTTATGGAAGGGTGAAATGCGGAGTTGGAAAAGGAAAAATATAACATAAAAGAAAGGCACGTAAATATCTTTAATGTGACAGTTGTCCGTTTTTCGAAATTACTTCGTCACGCTTCATCATTCGTCTCTTTTTATAATAAAATAGTTTGTTTAAGATGGAAGTGACGTAATGGATATGCCTCCATAGGATCTGTTTGTATCTGACAAGTGGCTGAACATTTGGCATTCATTGTCGCTGTCATCAGCACAATATCGTTCAAACAATTGTTTATTATTATTATTATTTAGTTGCCTGATGTGTAAATCTTCGGACAGCTTAGTAAAGCTATTCTATAATGTCACTCGTCATTACATTGCTGCAGTGCTATATTGTAATGCTTCTCAGGATCTAATTTTTTTTATTAACATTAAAATGGCTAAGAATACATTATCTTTTTTTAACATCGAGGTTTCATGGTATCATAGAAATCAGCTCATAAAAATTTCAGGTTTGAGTTGCTTTAGAACGACTAAAAATCTTTGATTGTACACTTTAAAATGTGAAAGAAAAATTAAGTACCGTAAATGCATGGGGATAGGAATATTTTGTTAAATTTATTTTTTTAAATAAAGAGGCAGAAGCGTAATACAATATAAATAAGAAAAGAATAATATTTTCGTAATTAAATTTATACATTTCAATCAACAGAGTTACTAGTCTAAATGTTTAACTGGTGTAATGTGTAAAACCAGTTCTGATAAACAGTGCTCTGTATCTATATATATTCTGTGCACAGTTTACATGCGTGTGTGATATTGATCTTCTATTGGGGAAGCTTTTCTCATACATCAGACAAATGACATTAATATAAGTTGAAATCAAACAGACGTTCGAGGCAAGTTCTGAATTTTGTTCCGGTGATAAAAGCATCTGCTTTTATCAACAATTAGGGAAATGATAAAAATAAATAATAAAAAAATAATCTCAAAACGTATATAATCACGTTCGCATTATTTTGTATTCTAAATATAGCCACAAAGCGGAACTATTGGAATTAAACAAAAACATGTTAATTTTACAGTAATCACATCGCATCTTAGAAAAACTAATAATATTCCTACCTAGGATCTTGATTTTGCTGTTGATATCGTGAAAACTTAAAAATTGGTTAAGAGGAGTAAAGAAAGTTTTTTTAAAAAAATAATAAAATTTTAAATGTTCTATTAACTATTCTACATTATTGCTGTGCATGGAATGTTATTTTTATCCTCCTTAAAGGGTCAAACTAAGCAAAAGCCGCTCCAGATCGACACCCAGAGTACGTATATTACGTAAGTGTTTATTTGCATATGAATGAGCCCCCCCCCCACTGTTACAGATCACTCGAGAGTGTCTCTGTTCATATATATCCCTATCTTCTGTTCTCTGAACAAAAAGAATCAGTTCACTTTATAGAGCCATACCCTGTGAAAATACATCTGCTATTATCGAAATTTTTCCCGCCTGTCCCTCTACTAATGAGAACGCGATTTAACCTCTTAAAGGGATGCTCTAAATGTAGTTTCAGAACCGTTCAGTAAAACGTGTAATGCCATAGAAAATATCCCCTAATGATTGAAATCGTGTTGAAATTATATCGATAAAATATTTAAGAAAAATAGCAAACTATTGCTAAAAAATAAATAAATACAAAATAAAAAAATAATGTTTTTTTTTATTAATTCGTTTTTGAAATGAGTGATCTTTGTGGAAATAATAAAATCCGTTTGCTTCAAAATTACACTTTATTTCATCAGTACAGTTGTGCATTCCGTCTCATGCATTTTATGAAATTGGAAAAAATAAGTATTATTTCGTTTAATGTACTTGTTCTAGACGCATGCAGGTTACTGCAACATAAAGGAACTTGAAATTGCAGACATAGTCAGTGATTTTTTTTTTTTCTCTTTCAACAAATTATGAGGTGTCCAAGCAACTTCCATGTTAGCACGGAATGTTTCATCCCATCGGCATCATTCCAAGCAAGATCTCCATAATTAGGAATGACGTTGCTAGTTTTGTATTTTCGAACGTTACACAACGCGAATGTCACAATTAGTTCAAGACTATGACAAACATAAAACATCTTTTTAAAGTCTTTTTTTTATTCTGGCTTATTGTAGAAGATCAAAACAAAACAACAGTATTAATAACAGAAATTTGAAAATAAAGAGAAAAATTCTTAATGGAAAATATTATTTTCAATATTAATTTAACAATTCATATACTAAATACTGCATTTAATATAATCAGTCAATATAAATGCATTTTAAGGAAAATTTAACTGCAATTCCTTTGGCTTTCGCAAAAGCCTTTGGCTCTTCATATATTTAATAAATAATTGTCTTTTAAACGTATCAGGAAGTAACGCGCCACCTGTATCTGTTTCCGTTTTGCAAACAGAGGAAAAAATGTTCATTTCTAGAAAGAGAATAATTTCCTGTAATATTTAATACAGAATACATGTACTTGTCTGAATTTATGCGCAAGCGAATGCTTTAATTCAGTTATTCATAAAAAATAATATTTACTGTGTTAAACCTGAAATAATTTAACCCGAATACAATTCCACCTAAAAATTTATGAGCTGTCATTTTACGTTATATTTCTGTGATTAAAAATGTAAACATCTTGCAGTATCATTGACGAAGCTTAAATATGTATTCATTTTATTGATCTAAAATATGAAATATATAAATAAATAAAACCGTTCACATTGTATGTTACATTTTGGAACTCCCACAGAATCGTTTTCAAATTCTTCTTAGCAAAAATTTCTGAAATTTCATATTTTCCCAAGCAACTCCAAGATTTTATCGATTTTTTAAGGTAATTCCTGAAAATGTATTTCTCCTGCCTTATGAATATACTTTTTTTTTTAAAAAATAAAAAGAAAAAGTATATTCATTTGCTTGCAGTCTTATGATTGCCCTTTCGTCCTGTAACTTTGGTAGATGTCCTTTCACTATCTAATAAACAAAATATGCTGAACACTCCAATATATATCAGTGTATGATTAACTGATAAATTTAAATTATCATCGCTATTCTACCTTCAAATTCGAAATGTCACCAAACTTTGGTCCTTTGGCCAAATAAGCCCCAAAATATTAATCCTGAAATATTTTCTCCTGCTTTTACGATCATAATTATAGAACCTTATGTTAATTATTTGGAAGCGAGTTTTCTTGAAGCAGTGCAATGAGCTTTTTCGACTAAACTCTCTCTCTCTCTCTCTCTCTCTCTCTGTGTGTGTGTGTGTGTGTGTGTGTGTGTGTGTGGTGTGTGTGTGTGTGTGTGTGTGTGTGTGTGTGTGTGTGTGTGAGAGAGAGAGAGAGAGAGAGAGAGAGAGAGAGAGAGAGAGAAGGCTAACATACTCGTACTTTAATAATCAATGGCTCTGCCTTCACTTTTGTGTGTAATATCCCCAATACTTGCTAATATCCAATATCAGTTTTTAACGTGATTTTTCATAGTAATTTACACATTAGTAGTTATTACTGCATCAAACTGATGTTTATCAAGTTCCACAATCCGTTGTACTTTTTGATTCCCCTTGAAAGAGGCATGTCTAATTCTTGGCCATTTTGTTTGTTCCTGAAAGCTCGCAAATTAACAGGATTAGACAAAGACAAACCCTTAGAAATTGGCGACACTATCTTGTCACCAATTTCTAAGGGTTTGTCTTTGTGGAAGAGCAGTAGGTGGAAGCCATGGAAGAATAGTTCTCAAATGCAGACTTTATAACCGATCCCGGCATAAAGATTTTAGCAAATAAGAAAGAGTGATACAAGTTGCAATTGCTTCTAATAGAGAAATGTATGCAGAAAAGAAAAGGCAAATGTGCAGACTAAGCAGATATAATGGACGCATTTTTAAAGAAGGCTCACTCCTGCTGTCATTTAACTCTCTGAAGATGAGCAAGTTATACGTCTGGTTCCAAATGAATTGTTTTACCAGTAAGTGAACAAAAGCATTGAGCACTGTACACTAATGGTTCATTATTTATTACAGTATTTCTAATCAAAATTTATAATTTGCGCATTGAGCATTTTAAGTATAAAGCATAAATTTTAAGTACTGAATAATTTAAGTATTAACAGATTTTTTTTTAATATAGCCAAGAGACCTACATATGTTAGTATTTAGAATTATAAGTCAGCCGTTAGAAATGAAATACACACAAAGAGATGGTTTGCTGTAAAATTAGCGTATGTTGTAAGACAAAAGTACATGCTTTATCCACAGACTATTAATATATATGGATCACATTATGAAGGAAAGTGGCATTAGACCTGATAACAAAATGAAAGATATTAAACTCATTTAGAAGCGAGGTTATGTTATATTTCTAAATAAACCCAGTACAAGTCTTCAAAAATAGTTGAATTCAATCGCTAATTTAACACAGTTAGTAAGAAAATCGACATATAAAAAGACCAAAATTATGAAAATAGGCATGAACATAGAAAACATCAACTGCATTCTCGATGGAAAAACGGAATAAAACATTTTAGCTATTATATACACATTTTTTGGTTAAGATGATTAATTAAATGTGGAAATAAGCAGTAGAATGTGCAAGGGATACGGGATAGTCATTTGAATGAATTAAACACTGTCTTATATAATGTTATAAAATAATGTCTTATATAAGACAGTGTTTGATTTAAACTTATGAATGTGGGGAATGGATTTGAAATAAAACGATCATACACTAGAGACCACATATGAAAGTTCTAAGGGAGAGGAACCAATCATACTAAATATGATCGGTTAAATCAAATTTAAAATGAAGGAACTGGAAAGGTATTTATGATTGAGATTATTAACATTCAGAATGTGTGAGCAGAACCAATCTGAGATGCTATAGTCACTGATACAAAATGGAAGATGAAAGGTTAGTATTTCGAGTGAACTCGAAATACTAGCCATTAATTAGTAGCCGTCACTGTGTTATAAAACTTGAGCAAGTTACTGAGGCATGATCTACCCATCAAAAAGTCATGCTGTCCCCCGTACAGCATCTCATTTTCATCACTCCATTCCTGTATTTTCTCCTTGACTACTTTCTCCAAGACCTTGACAACGACTCCTGATATGCTGATCGGTCCGTAATTTGCAACAGTAGTCTTGGATCCTCCTTTATGCAGTGAAACTATTTTCCCCTATTTCCACACCTTCGGGACTAAACTAGACCAGAGACTCAGATTAAACAACATGGTCAAGGGCACTGATTTTATAACACAGTGACGGCTGAACTGGATAGGGGTAATGGGTTTACAGTGATACTACTGGACCTTGCCAAGGCCTTTGATAGGATACCACATGGAACCCTAATCAGTAGACTGGAGCAGATGGGTATAGATATAGGGTTGGTGAGATGGATAGGTGGGTGGTTGAAGGAGAGATAACAAAGAGTGGTATATTCAGGAGTGGAGTCTAAAAGACGTCTTGTGACTAGTGGAGTGCCACAGGGCTCTGTTCTTGGACCACTGCTTTTCAATTTGTTCATCAATGATATTGGAAAGGATCTGAGAGGAAGTGTTCACTTGTTTGCTGATGATGCAAAGTTGGGTAGAGCAATTGTGAGTGCACAGAATGTCAAAATTTTACAGAATGATTTGGATAGTTTGGAGGACTGGGCTAGGAAAAATGGATGTCAATTTAATGTGGCAAAGTGTAAGGTTATGCACTTTGGGGTGAAAAGAATAGCAGCAGTATATCGCATTGGTGGAACCATACTCCAGGAGATTTATGAGGCCAGGGATTTGGGAGTGTTGGTGGATAGGGAGTTGAAGTTTAGGGGGCACATTGCAAAAGTAACTAAAACAGCTCACCAAATCACTTGGCTTCTGAAAAATACTTTAACATGCAGAGACGAACAAGTTGTTGTTCCTCTGTATCGAGCCTTGATAAGACCCCATCTGGACTTCTGTGCCCAGCTATGGGCACCATGGTTTCTTCGTGATGGGGAGGAAGTGGAGAGGGTCCAGAGACGAGTGACCAAGATGATAGCAGGTCTGTGGAATGAACCTTATGAGAATAGGTTGAAGATTTGTGGGTTGCAGAAATTGGACGATAGGCGAAGGAGGGGTGATATGATTGAGACATTCAAATTACTGAAGGGTTTTTATAAGATTGATCCAGAAGATATTTTTGAAAATGTGACTGGTGGTGGGAGGACTAGGGGCCATGCATGGAAGCTGGGAAAGAGCGTGGTTGACAAGGGTGTTAGAGCTAGGTTCTTTACTTGGAGAGTGGTAAATGAGTGGAATAAGCTTCCAGAGTCTGTTGTGGGTGCTACGACCGTGAATGAGTTCAAGGCAAGGTATGATAGATACTGTGTGAATGTTGAATAGTTGTTCTTGACATGATGTTAGGGCCACCCTCGATGAGTCTGTCGACTCCTTGGAGTTTCCCGGAACAATAATAATAAAATAATAATAATAATTCTTTAGCTGCTTCACGTAAGACCCGTGCCGGTATACCATCCAATCCCACAGATGTATTCACATTAAGGTTCTGTAATAGACTATTCACCTCCAATTCATTCATCACAATTCCGTATAAACTAATGGTTCCTTCATTTTTTCAATGTCACCACCTGGATGATATACTCTTACAAAGTGCTAGCTCAGTAATTCCACTATATCGACTGATTCAGTGACCTCCTTACTATCGTCATTCCTTAAAATCATTCTGGTACAGGTTTTTTTTTTTTTTTGCTTGCAGCATTTGGATTCTCTTTAGCTTGAATAGCTAGTTTCCTTCCATAATCCGCTTTTGCTTTTTTTACCACATTCGTTACCCTTCTGGCCTGTGCTTTATACCGTTCGTGTGCCTGTAGGTCACCTTTCTCTTTAAATTCCCTCCACAGTTGTTTCTTTTTTTTTGCAGCTCAAGCTTAATGGTGTTAATTCATCCATTTAACCCCTACTTGTTTTACTATTCGGATCCTAGGTATACAATCAGCCATAACCTCCTGTAAATGCTCCTTGACCACTTCCCATGCTCTAAATTACTCGTCTGAAAGATAGATTCAGCTCTCACAGTATTCCAAACAACACACAGAATGTGTCATCACTCTGCCTCAAGCCACGTGATTCATCCAATGTGCCATAAACGCAAAAGGACTTTTTTACTGTCTGCCTCGTGATGTGATTTGCGCGAACGATATCTCGCTCCAGCTTTCTGCCTCTTTAACGCGTTGAAAGAATTAGAAAAAAATTATTCTTGTTTAGAAATCTCTGTGCTAACATCTCTTTTTTGTTTGTGTTTATTATATCAACTTGATGAAGTAATGTGAATACAAAATTGGTCATGGATTACTAATTTTCGAGGTGCATGACGACAAATCACATTCACCGAAGAGCCAACCTCTACAAATGAATGTTGTTTGGAGTTATAGCCAAAGCAATTAAGGCTACGAGGCTAATGTGTGCGTATGTTAATTTTATTTTGTCTGTTTTACAGGATGAAGCAACAAAGTTCCCGTGATGAGAGCAATATCGTTGCTAACTCTCTATCAAAGCGAATGGGCTCCACGAGGGATACATGTGAGTACAATACTACTGAATACATCCCGAATCTTAAGTTATTACTGATTTAATCTAATTTTTACAAGGGCGATAAATATTTACAATCCAGTTCGTTTTTCTATAGAGTAGTGTAGAAATCTACAATTATTATTTCTCAAAAAAAGAAAAAAAAAAGAAAAGAAAACCTGAACAATTTTCCAACAGCATTAATTGACAACACGCCAATTTCTAGACAAGATGAGATTTCTCTTCTTGGAATTACCCTGACATGAGCCTCCACTGGCATAAACACATCGCATCCATTGCATTCTCAGCTTCTAAAAAACTAGGATTTTTACGCTTTTGCTTTTTCCATATATTTCCTCCTGCCTTGGCACTGCAAATGTTTGGGGAAGGGCTGTTATAAGGTTAAAAACCGATTAAATCAATAAAATAAAATAAAATAAAATAAGAAATAAATAAGAAATGTAAATTAGAAATGTCTTTAAATGCTGGTTTTGCAATTTTAGTCAGATTTCATCTTTTCTAGTATTTTCCAATAAAACTTCGTTATTGAATTGTTTTCCAAGTCTTCATTTGATTTTTATATCTTAAATTAGTACGTTTGGATGGGAAAAGCATGAAAAATGTTTGTTAAGGTATAGTTACCGTACTGAAGATAGCCAGTACTGTAACTATATACATAACTATATGCAGTATTTTACAGAATGCGATCCCACGTCTCAGGGAAACGTGGGGCTCTCATTCTGTGAAACCGTCGTACCACGAACAATATTCCAAGGCAGTATCATAGCTTTCTTTGTTATATTATTTTCCGAATTGGGTTTATTTACTAAGTTTACTGTTCCGTAAATGAAATAATTAAAGTGTGATGTCATTGGTACATGCCATGGCAATTGTAATGCAACTCGATGGTAAAATTCATTGAAAGCTAAATATATTATTATTACATCAACAACATTTCTGCATCACTTTTAATATGTCTCAGCGAAATTAGTATAAATATTCGGGTTCGTTCTGTAATTTGATATGGCCAAACTAGAATACCAAGTCTTTCTTGGTATTCGAGTTTGGAGAGGAAGGAATGTGAAGGCAGCCGGCTCTTTACAAGGGTCACTCAGAGTTTTTATAGAAAATGAAGATAATGAGATCTTATTTCTGGTACCATCTTGCAGACGGCTCTCTATGTGCGCTTTCATTCAGCTTTCGTGATACTGAAGTAGGTGCTATTTCTGAATTGCTTTCTTTAAAATATTTTACGATCTTTATTTCTACCAAAGAAAAGAAAAGAGAAACGTATAATGTGAGAATTTTGAGAAGTTTGAAATAATATCTTTTTTTTTTTTTTTTAAACTGTTTACTAGGCAATTGTTTCAAAGAAGTCATTGCACGTTTGAAATTTGAATCTAAGATTATGGATTAATAAAAGTCTTTAATGACATTAAATCTAAATTTTCTGTCGATTCATTATATCAATTATTTTTGGAATAATTATAATGATTATTCCGAATCTCTCCTTCTTTATAGAAATAATAAATAATCAGCTAACGCTGTTTATTCCCTTATAGGAAATAGGCGAGGCCTTTTCATCCCATCTAGCTTTTGAAGACTGAGTGTGCATTCAGTCTCCACCGTCTTCTTAAAAACAAGTACTTGGAAAAATCAGTTCTTAAAAAAATTGTTTAACTGATTATTTGTCTCAAAACGCTCTTTCTCTCCTTCTATCTACAGGCTTTTCTTTCTTAGACCTCGTAGAACTGTTTGGAAGTAAGAATTCAGAAATTATAATTTCCATAATTCACAAATAATGGACACATTTAATAAAGAGAGAAAACGCAGAAAGCGACTTCTCGAAGAGGTAATTGCATTTAGCATGAAAGCCAGAGAAACGGGCACATATACGAAGCGCGGATCTTTTGTTCTCTTTGTACTGCGACCGTATTTTATGTTGATACGCAAGCCAATCTGCTAGGAATCATATGTACTGTAACTATATCCATTGAACCCTGCTGGTTCCTAATAAATTTATAACTGTTTCCAAATCCTTTTGTTATAAATTAACATGATGAAGATTCATTGAGAGAAGACTGTGGTGTGTGTGTGTGTGTGTGTGTGTGTGTGTGTGTGTGTGTGTGTGTGTGTGTGTGTGTGTGTGTGTGTGTGTGTGTGTGTGTGTGTGTGTGTGTGTGTGTGTGTGTGTGTGTGTGTGAATGGAGAAATATTTGAGAGGATTATACAAGAAAGAGAAAAAAGTCGGCAAAATCAAAGATGAACTTTAATGAAATTGTGCAATTTCTTCAAATAGGAAGTACTAAACTTCATGTAGTACTATCATATCTTGTACACCACTTGAGGATACATGTCAGGAATTTCATGATGATGATGATGACGTATTTCAATAAAAATAAATAAAATATACGTCAAGTCAAGCTTGCATTTTCAGCATTTGTAGCACTATTAATGAAAATAAATTATAAATAGAGTATATTAATTTTTTGATATTTTTAATTTGGTAGTGGTATGTTTAGAAAAATGTTTCTATCTTTCTCCGCATATAATTCTATAAATTAAACTTTAATAAAATGCATACATATACTTAGGAAATTAATAATATGGATGCCATGGAAACACTTTTACTTTGTCAGTTTAAGACTATTCCTTTACAAAAGAAATGATGCGCCACCTACAACCTCAATATTATGCGGTATTTTTGAAGTAGCGATACTTTCTCTACAGCTTATCATTCGAAACATGTATAGGTGCATGCGTCAAAATGAAATTTTATTTCAAAAATTTTCATTATAGAATTAACATTGCATTTCGTCTTTGATGGCTAACTCCCCTCCCAAAATTATCACCACACACTCATACAAATACTGCCATGTAACATATGTGCACTTTCTTTTTGTTTTAATTCGTTATTTTTCGAAAGTAATGGCACCAGAGAACTTTTAATATTCCGATACGAAATTAAATTGTGACTGTTATTAATTAGCATATTTTGTATATTTTCTCATTTATATTATTTCCTGATAAGTATAAATCATTAAATTATGTTACAATAGTGACTTTCCTGTTCTGGAATATCACTCCCCATAAACAATCTGCTGATACCAATCAAACAACCAATTCAACGTAATTATCTATTATCAACCCTATCTTTTTCAATTTAACTAATATTTTGTCATATGGCAATCTATGGAAAGCCCTTTACTATATATTACTGTATATGCTTCCCCCTTGTCAAATGCATTCGTTACCATGTAAGTAAGCAGATTGCTACAACACGATCTTCCTTTATCAAACCCATGCTGCACATTATAGAAAATTCTACTACTGTCCACCCAATTCTGAATCCTTCTTTTCTCTAGCTTTTCCAGCAGCTTTTCCAGCAACTCTAGACAAGTAGATTGGCTTCTAATTCGAAGCCTTATTCTTATTCCGTTTATGAAGCAGAATAATTTTGCCATCTTGCCATTCCTTTGGAACCTGGGCTAATCTAGTCTAACGATAAAATGTACGTTAAAGCTGTTTTTAACTACTTGGAACATTCCTTCAAGACACGCGGTGCTATATCATCAAGTTCCATGGCCTTGTTGACATCATCATAGCTTACTTCCTCATATACCTCCTGCTCTACCATCAGTGTTCCTCCCGCATTCTCACTGCTCTCAAGTTCTGCATTATGTTACAATCACACGGATGGAATACTTTACTGAACTGCTTATTAAATATCTCTGCTATATCCTCCATGGTGTTTATCATTCTCCAATTATTACTGACTAACATCATCCTCCGATAATCATGCTTCCTTCATATATTCCTATGCATGTTATTGTTTGAAATAGTGTGGGCTCTACGGTCGATTTTTCTCTCCCGAAAACTGAGTTTTAGGGAGACAAAATCCGCTTGTCAGTGCCAGAGATTGACTAACTCGGGAAACCAGTCAAAAAAAGGCTTAGAAACAGTTCCTCCCTTCGGCGACTAGACAAACTTAACTCTATCTTCGAACGGCCTAGTACAGAGGATGCAAATGTCACTTCCACTTAGCTGCACAGCTTATATAATTACAAAGTTTATGAAACGATTTTTTATTAAAAAAATTATAATTCTACCTACAAAAGATGGAAAACATGCAATGCATCATGATTATCAGTGCCATGGGTCAAATCCAAGTTGGTGTTTGATGCTTGTTTCAGCATATATATATATATATATATATATATATATATATATATATATATATATATATATATATATATATATATATATATATAGTACTTAATTTGTTACCTATTGCTCCTGTCCAATTTTGATTCTTTCTATGACATGTTCCTTGGAAAGCCAATATTCGTCTCACAGAGTCGTTGACCATTACTCATGTCTCACAAATGCAGAGAACGCTTCTGAATATGTATGTTTTAACCAGTCTCTGCTTTATGGGAATGCTCACTGGTTTTCTTTACCATATCTTGTCCATTGCCGATATGTCATTTCATTTCTGAATCGTGTGTCATGTTGCTGCCTAGGTATATGAAGTTCCTAATGCCTTACAGTTTTATCGAGAGAGAATTGATGTTTCTAATAATCTTGTATCCTTCTCTTGTTCCTCTAGGCATTTTGATTTGTTTCCTCTAACCGCATTCTTCGTTTTATTGCATTCCCCTGTATACTGTTCTTTCACTTACGCAAAGGTCTCTTTCCTAATCTTCAAGGCTCTTTTTCCTTCAATTATCTTTAATGTCTGCTAGGAAATCCAACCCTTCCTGCAGAGATCCTACTTGAGTGAAAATGAAGTTGAAGAAGAAATGCTCACCCTGTATCCATTGCACTATTCTGAAATCTCATAGCAGGAGGTCAAACTCTTACAGACCCAAATAACTATCATACCTTGCTTTGAATACGTTTAATGTTGGGGCACTCACCATCCACTCGAGCAATCTATTCCCCTCATTCACTATCTGTCAATCATAATAATATTATCCCCTTTTCTTTTGCTTACTCACATAAGTAAGCAAACGCCTTTGTATAGTTCTAAGGATGACCTCTCTCGTTCTTACTTTACACCTCGCATCACAGATTATTATTTTTCTTACTATATGGATATCACAATGGAGTGAAAAGCTCAAGCTTTCCCAAGAGTCTTTTCACACTGATATCATTATCACACAATGCTTATCATACCTGGAAGCAATACAATGTACACTGTATACCCTTACTAACTACACTGTTACAAAACTTTCAGGATTGGCTTCTTATTCTTTCCCTCCTCATCGTGTATTGAAAATTTTCTTTTGTGCCAGGTTTATAAAATTACATTCAGTAATTTAAAACAATCTAAGAGTTGAGACCAACTGAATGAGAATGGATGGTGGATGTGAAGGAATAATTGGAATAAGCGAAAAAGGAGAGAGAGAGAGAGAGAGAGAGAGAGAGAGAGAGAGAGAGAGAGAGAGAGAGAGAGAGAGAGAGAGAGAGAGAGAGAGAAATTTATGGGTCAGCTGCCATGCTATATTACAGGTGAACTGAGATCGGCGATTACAGCTAATGAGTCAATACGCAGGTTGTGCAGTAGGAATGATGTAGACTTTGTAAACGTATGGCCGAAGTTTGACGGAAATATTTATAGAGTGCTGAGGGACTGCACTTAAATGGATTTAGAGTTAGGCGTATAAAGAGAGCTTTTTTTTCACTGAGTGTGGAGAGAAGGCTAAAGAAATTAGGGTGGATGCAGAAGAGTGTGTTTGAAATCACCTGTAAAGAGAATGAATATGAATGAACAAAAAGAAAAGAGAAATCTACTCTCTCATGCAACAATCAGAAATCACGTAGTCAGTTCAGGATATATGTAGGTTGGGAGCCTAAAGGGATCCTGCAGTTTCTATACACTAATGGTGGAAGCATCAGGAGCGAAGAATTTTCACCATTGGTTAGTGCAACCTCGTCAAAAGTTACGGGCATTAGTTAGATGTGGCAAACAGCAGATTTTGTGTCGTTACAGGGATAGAATTTGAACTGTTCGGTATTTTGAGGATGGACAGAAAATGTAGGATAGGAAAGTGGCATTGCCGAAGATAGTAGATTAATTGCAGCCAACAAGAGTATGAGTCATCCGGGCAGATGGTAGTTCTTCTGAGTCAGTCAAGTGTAAGATTGAGGCCAAGAGGACAAAATATAAAATTGATTAATGCTATAGACCATGGGTGCCAAAAATGATGTGGAAGACCTGCATTCAGCAGATTTACAATTACTGCAAGTCAAGTAATCATTAAGGGGACTACAACTTTGGAGACATAGACTGGAGGCAGGAAAGATCAAATGGCAGAAGAATATGGAATTTTCTTCTGCCATTTTCTTCTCACACTTCCTGAGAGATAATTACTTGGAGCAGAATGTGACGGAGGGGAGTCGGGGTACGTGAGTGTTGGATTTTACTATAGAATCAGAAGACTTGTCCATACTAAGGTAGCTACATTGTCTCCGATTGGAGAAAATAATTAGCAAATCGTGGAAATTCCATTTAATGAGGGGCATATTTCGAACTACGACGCAGATGATTATGACAGGTTTAACAAACAACTTGAAGCAACACCATGGCATAAAGATCTGCAAGAGAAGGATGTTCACAGTGCATGGGGAATAGTCAAGGGATATCTGGAGTAAGCATTATCAGACTATACCTAAGGTCAGGAGGGTAAATTAGGTAGGAGTTAGATGGATCATTAAGAATGACCTGCCAAAAGAAGAAATGTTGTGCAGGGTATATAAGGAGGAAGATGCCCAGCAAGCTCAGAAACAGAATATACTGCATGGTAAGGAAGGCAAAATCATATTTTGAGAAACAAAATATCCACGAATGCTAAAGAAAATCCCCAAGAATTCTTTCGTTATGTGGCAAGTAAGAGAAAGAACGATTATGAAAAGATAACTTTAATAGGACTGATGGCTGAGAGGTGGCAGAAACTGATGAAATAGTTCATCTACTGAGGGACCACTTTTTAACACAATATTATCCAATGAGGAAAAATTGTTATGGAAAAGTACAGGTACTTAAGATATTGAAGAATCTCAATGCGAATACAACTGTGGTATTGGTGGGGATATCAAGCTCGCGTTTTATGAGAATGTGCAAAGGAACTGGTGACGTCTTTGACTTAGGCTGACCATACGTACTGTTTTGATTGGGACAGTACCGATTTCTTCATATTTCCTGCCCGTCCCGTCGTTTTCATAAAAATGTCAATTTTGTCCAGTTTTTAATAATTACGAACGTTTTATCTCCATACATATTGGGCAAAGTAATAGAGGATTTGAATAAAACAAAAGCCTTTACAATCAGTTTAGATCCATCAAACAAAAAAGATATCAAGCTTTTTCTAGTCATTGTGCAGTCCTTTGTTTGCCAATTGTGGTGTTCAAGACAAAATTATAGACTTTATTTCCTTACCTGGTGAAACAACCGACCTACATTGTGCTATATTAAAGAAAGTGTGTAACAAATTTGCCTTACAAAACAAAATTGTTATTTTGTGTGCAGATAACACGAACACCAGTTTTGGTGGTTGCAAAAGACTCGGCAAAAATAATGTGTGGCCTAAGCTTGAAACTCAATAGAAGAGGTAGATTATCGGTAATTACGAACGTTGTATCACCATGTCAATTGATATTGAATGTTTTACAATGAAAGTATACGAATACTTCAATATATATACACAGTCAGAGTTGAAGAACTAAAAAATTTTCGTGACTTTGCAGGAAACAATTACCCTAAATTGTTAGAGCATGGAAATACAAGATTCTTGTTCTTGGGTCCATCAATTAACAGAATTTTAAAGCATGTTTGATGGGCTTCATTCTTACTTTCCTTCTCAAGAAAATGTCCTGTTATTTTGAGAAAAATGTTTGAAGATCCTTGTTTGAAATTGTGGTTGTCATTTGCAAGAGATCAAGTGTCTACGTTCCAAACATGCATTAGATTAATTGAAAAAGATAATATTTTAACTACAGAAAAAGCCATGAACATTGAAAATCCTTTAAACGGAGTCTAGAAATAGTGAAGTGTTTGTAACTACTGAAGTCAAAAAACAACTGAAAATGTTAGTAGATTCAGGAGAAATTAATGAGGCTAAGTGTTTTTGAAGTGTTTGAGAATTTCTATGAAACAAGCCTAGATTATGTCACCAAGTGGAACTGCAGTTTAGGAAACAATAAGAAGTTCAAGTAGGTGCTATTAAGGAGGACACCTGAATGGAAAGAAATACAGTACAGTCATCAAACGCACAGAAACAGAAGAAACTCGTGTATTCGATCAGTGGACCGTCATGAAGTTTATAATTACAAGGCAGTTGGACATATGGAATAAAGAAAACATTTCTGTATCTGATAGATGGCTACCGATTTTTTTTCTGAAATGAGCGAAAAATGCCTAGACTTTCAAGACTTTTGTAATATTGTAGAGTTTATTCTTTGTCTTCCAGGAAGTACAGCACCTGTTGAGGGAATATTTTTTTTATGAACAGTATGTGATCAAAGGAGAAATCTAGATTAAGTGCTGAGACAATGAGGGCTATGTTAGTTGTAAGACAAAATTGTGTCATGGGGTGTGCGAAGTTTCATGATAAGATGTTGAAAGACCGAAATTTGCTGCGTAAGATCACTTCATCGGAGAAATATTCATGGCGCGATCGTGGTGAAATACAGTGCCACTCTACATCTAAATAAATTTTTGTATGGGTTCCGTCACTGAAGAATTATGGTAAACTCAATATATTTATGTAATAAAACTTTTTTTTATCGTCTTACTTTTTCGTGAATACAGAATATTGCATACCCGCGTCCCGTTTTTGTCATCAAAATGTCCCGTTTTTGTCTCAAGGAAATATGGTTAGTCTACTTTGACTTAATTTAATTATTTAATTTAAGTCTCAACTCTAGCAAAGTCCCAAGGGAGTGGAAGGAGGACAATATAATTCCTTTGCAAAAAGGACAATATAAGTCTGATAGTAAATTATAATCCAATCGGTATCTCAGGAGTCGTGGTAAAAGTACTGTACAAGTTGGTTAAAAAGAGAATACAATAATGGGTGGATAAGAATTTGATACTCTATGAGAGGCAGTATGATTTTGTGAAGGGTTGGTCATGCCTGAGTAATCTGTTAAATATTTGTATACAGCATAACAGATGAGTTGGATAAAGCGAATTTATACACAGTAATACTGCTAGATATTGCAAAGGCGTTTGACAAGATACCCTTTGAACTCTGTTATGCAAACTGCAACAAATGGGAATGGATATGACACTGGTGACATCGATGAAATGTTGGCTGATGGATAATTACCAAAAAGTAGTATATAGAGTTGTAGAATAAATCAGAATGCAGGTTATTAGTGATGTGGCACTAATATGTTGCTTAATTGTTATATAAATTATATAGGAAATAACTTGAATGGAGATATTAAGTTGTTTGCTGCGAATGCAAAGTTGGATTAGATAATAGTTAACCAAGCTAATGTAGATAGCTTGCAGGGTGATATGAATATACTGGTGTGGACAAAAATAATGGCTGTCAATTTGATGTGTAAAAGAGTAAAGTTATGGATTTAGGGATACAAAGATTACAAGCTCTAACGGGACTGTACTCCATAAAATTGATGAAGTCAAGGATTTCGGGTGGGGTGCTGGTAAATAGAGAGCCGAATTTAGAGACATATTTCTAAAGTCGCCAGAGTAGCTCATAGGATTACTTGGTTATTGAAGAAAACAATAACAAGAAGAAATATGGGAGTTATCATTCCTCATTATAAGCCTAAATCCGACCATACTAACTCAGTGGATGTGGCGTTTGCACACCATAGCGCTTGACCACACAAAGGAAGACTTGCTTTCGAATCTAGTCGGCGACTAGAGGAAATTTTTCTAAGCATTTTTTCGACCTCTTCCCGAGTTAGTCGATCTCTGGCAAGGCAAGTGGAATTTTTCTCCCGGAAACTCGAGTTTTTGTCCCGTAAACTCAAGAAAATCGACAGTAGAACTCGCATTGTTTCAGACATTAAATATATTTTGTTAGGGTTAGGGACCATGAGATGGCAGCACTTGTTTAAGCCGTGTCTCTTCACTATGTGCTGTATTAGTGAGAGCCTTGGGAGAGCTATCTCTGATTGGGTACTAGTGGAGATTGAACTGCCCACTCATTATAATTTACTATCGCCCTAGCCTACTTCCTATACGAAAATAAAAAGGCGTTACCTGATTTTGATTTGTTATTATTATGTAACATATTCAGGGAGCCTGGAACTCATTGGGAAAGGGCACCTGCTCTACAGCTATCCATCTCCACCACTCATTCCACCAACTACAGTGAACCAATCATCTACACAAATGCCATCTACTGCCCACCACCACCACTAGTATTTTATCAGACAATCATAAACACCCATGCTCATAACGAGATTCGAACCCGCAGCCTTTTGGCTGGAGAGCAGATACGCTAACCACTCGACCAATCAGGCTAGCCTATTTGAATTACCTTGCTCAGATTCGACCATCTGCGTTTTTTCGGGACGAGGAAATGGTGAAATAGATTTAGAGGCAAATGACCAAGATGGCGAGTGATCTGTGGAATGGTTCCTATGAGAATAAATTGTGCATTTGTGGAATGTGAAAGTTAGTTGATAAGCAAAAAAAGAGGCATGATAGAACATAGTTTTTATCATAGCCCTCTCTCCATAACATTTAAGCTTTTAATAGAATTGATGCAGGGGTAATGTTTCGACATCAGGTTAGAGAAGCAAAAGAAGAGATTATACCTGGAAGTCGGTCAAGAATGTGGTTAACAAGGGCGTGAGGTTTAGTGGAGAGTGGGGAATGATTTGAATGGGTTACCTGCATCAGTTGTGAATGCTTTGTCTGTTATTAGTTTCAAGGAGAGGTATAATAGATATTGTGCTGATAGTCTGGATCTTCCATGATGAGTCTTAGGACTTCATGGAGGTGTCTCTGCAGCAACAATATCAACAACAACAATTTATAAGTTTCTCTCATGCCCACTTGTTGATTAAACTGTGCGACCCTCACACATTTAATCTGTTCTTATATGGTTCATTCCACATGCCCATCACACCTTTGTAACTCATCTAATCCTTATTGAACACAGGATGTTTATCCCCTTATTTTCTATATTAAGGTGCCAGAAAACTAGCCATTTGGCTTTTTATATTTGTTTAGTAATTATATTTTAACTAAAATATAATTACACCTTTATGGCATTCGTATAGTGAAGGTATGTAAGTTCTTTTCACTAAGCTTTGATATCTTCCAGGTCTACCTACTCACTGATGAGACCTCAAAAAAGGTTGAAACCGGTCTGGGTAGTGACCTCTCCTCATAATGTTATGACAGTATTACATCTCCTAGGAGCTGTGTTTTACATTATGAGAAAATATCAAAAATAGTAAGGGAGCTTGCTCCACCTTTACTTCGAAATGCCTTCGCCGATAGTTTTTCGGCATGAAACTTATATAGATCGTAGTTATCGATCTTTAGTTTCGCTTACTGGCTACAAAACAACAAAGGATGTTTATCCTCTTATTTTCTGTTTGGTATTCTCTTTAGCCGGCATGGCCAATTTTCTTTCGTAATCCGCTTTTGCTTTTCCTACCACCCTTGTTACCATCCTGGCCTGAGCCAGGATGTTAATTACTGTTCCTGCACCTGCCGGTCACCTTTCTCCTTAAATTCCATCCACAATTGTTTCTTTTTTTTTGCAGCTCAAGCTTAATAGTGTTATTCATCCATTTAACCCCTACTTGATTTATTATTCGGACTCTTGGTATACAGTCAACCATTGAGTCCTGCAAACACTTCTTAACCACCTCCCATGCACTATCGACATCCAGCCCTTGCAGTTTTACATGCCATGGCACTGAGCCAAGCACACTCCTAAGCTTGTCATACTTACCAGCCCAGTAATTCCACATGTACCCTGTCTTAATTGTAAATTCCACTCCTTTAGACACCTCCCAAGTCATGACCTTATGAGTGTGCTTGGCCAAAACATGACCACTCCACTCTCTTGAACGAAAGTGTCTTTGACAGATATGCTACATTCCACGATACTTTTATTCCCTTCAAGGCATAAAAACTAACTATCAGAGTAAGTGGCAGCAGAACTTATTAATCGCTAAGAAGAAAGAATAATTCATTACTGTCAAGACACGTTCTCTGTAATATGTAATAGCCAGTATACACAACTTTGTTTTCTGCTGTATACTTAAAGGGCAAGTTTAACATGCTAAATAGTGTTTAGCTAGTGCATCTGACAAGTGTGAAGGTTTCGAAAACACTGCATATCAGAACAATGAAAAGAAGAGAAACTAAAGCACTCACTCAAGAGAAGAAATATATATATATATATATATATATATATATATAATAAAATATACTGCAGACCACTAGTAGGAAAGGTGGCAGTGTTTAACTGGATAATGTAAGAGACGTCTACGTTGCATTATTCCAACTGTTTTCAGAAGATCCTTGTGGCTGTAATAAATCCATTTGCCAGAGAAAGTATGATTGACTTGATTGTGAAATGCTATATATATATATATATATATATTGCATATCGACAACTCTTAAGTGGCTGAACGTGTAATATTTATACAATAAATCCTGAAATTAAAGTGCACTACAAGGAAACTCGGTAAAACTCGTATTTTTTGGGAAAAACGAATTTTGCCCAAGCCCGAGATCGACTCATTCTGGAAGGGATAAGAATTAGCACCTTTCTACGGTCAAGTCTTGAGAGATGGGTGCATACACCATTTCCACACTGCTACATTGGCCTTCATTCTGTTTCTTTGAGAACCTGGATTATTTGAGTTGTTTTCTAAACAACAATTTTTCATACTTAAGAAGCTAATTACTCAGTTTTGCAATTCACGATCATAATCTTGCAATCAGCAAGAGAAAATGGCAAACCCACCATTTTCATTTGCTGATCACAGTACTCCTGTCAAGAATTCTTTTTATAATTTTCCTGTCTTTAACAGAGAGATATTTTCTTCAGCATATCTCAGATGCTGAGTAATCTGGTGAACACATGTTGTTATCGACTAAATTTGGCCGGAATATATTATATATGTGTGCACCGACTGAAAGGAATATCCCTTGCAAAAAAGCCACACGCGTCTACATAAAATAGATAAAGGGAACAAAATGTTGAGCTTCAATTACATCACAAGTCATCATCATGCATATCAAGGACTTAGGTCTAACGTGGCCTGTTCCGGACTTAGAAGGCATCGTTGAATCTCTTTAGAGGACATCCTGGTTTTATTTTCCCTAATGGCTTGTACTTTAAAGCTTATTTTGGTAATCTTTCTATTTTCATTCTTTCAACGTGTTCCATCCATTTATGTTTATATTTTTTAATTTTTTCTATTACTGATTCTTGGTTTAATTCTTTCATTATTTCTTCGTATCTTTTGTGATCAAATATGGTATACTTCGCAGTTTTTCTCATAAATAAACTTCATTTCGGCTGTTATTAATCTTTGTTTGTCTTTGTTTTATTGTCCAGATTTCGCTTCCACACAATACGACTGATAGGGATAATGTATTGTATACTTTTAGTCTGTGGTTTGTTTTTGAACTAGGTTTGGTTTAAATTTAGAGTTAATTACACCTGTTCTTTTTAAATATTTTGCAATTTTTACGTTTATAACTTTTTCATATGTGATCATATATCCCAAACTGCAGTTTTGTTTTTATAAATACACTTTATGTCTTATAATTCATTTCACGATGAACAGCACATTTGATCATTTGTAGATTCGGCGAATTGTGATTTTTCGATGAATTGTTGGTCTTTGACTAATTGCCTTTCGATAAATTTTGTTTTCGAGGAACTGCCTTTCGATTAACTACTTTTCGCTACATTTTCTGGATACCATGGCACTGTTATCCATAAAAAGGAATTCGTCGCTTACATTCCACCACGGAACAAACGAACATGACGTTGAAGAATGTTGTTGTAATATCGTTCATCAGTCATAGTCCCATTTTCCAGCACTTGTAGTTCGGTCGTCCATTAAGCGTAATACATTCCGACACATGATCCCATCTATCCCTTTCAAGAACATTCTCGCAACAGTAAACAGTACGACTTTCACGGCAGATCAAGTCTCATCAAGAATTTGAGGAAAGACTAAAACGACTCTCATATGTAAATAGTACATTTTCCCATTGGTGTCTTGTGTAGTTTTTATGGACACAACAGCACTGGATATGTTCTCTACGATGGATAAAGGAATGCAGACTACAAGCCTTCGGGCGTATAGGCCTAGTTGTCCGAGATGTCTCTCCACAGTTCGTTGAGATACCCACGTACCTATGCTTGAATGAAGCAGAGTTGCAAACTGACCTGCCGTGGTGTATTGATCACGTCTTGCCGTTTTAACAAAACAGCTGTGTTCATGCTGCGTGGTAGGGAGAGCACGACCTCTTAGGAAACGTCTGGACCACATTTCATTGGTTTGGAACGCTAGATACAACGCTGTGAGATTCCAAACTGTGGCATTATCAGTAATTCTGAAGCTTTCAGGTTTTCTTAAAATCATAATGTCTTTGAGACATTACAAGACATCCAATTTTTGTAACTTTATTACCTCAGGAAGAGAGTTTCTGTCCAACACAATTCGCTTAGCTTAGCCTGTTGTCAAAGGGGTGACATGTTAGTACTCAACATGTCACCCCTTTGCACGCGATTAAAAAAATTGAATCTCTATCGCTTTCTACACGAAGTAGTTATATAAATTGCCACAAGCTGATTCGTTTAAATTAGTGGTTTAATCATCAGAAATAATGTTTGTCCTTCGGTTTTGAACACCAATGTATATTTCTGACACCTACAGTCACTTTCAAATCGTAATGAATAATATTTTTAGGTGATTTCACTCACGAAATTATACAAATCATTATAGATTTGTATAATTTCGTATACAAAAAAATTTTTGTAAAATTTTTTGTAAATTTTTGTAAAACTCACCTGCATCATCCATTCGTGATGCAGGTGAGTTTTTTTTTTATTTACATAATTCGGAAGTCCTCCTCTAGAAAGAAAGCATGGAAGTTGCTTCAGCCTAGTTCATGTGTCCACATACGCATGTAATTATTACCACATCAGGAAAGTACTCACACCTACATACAGCAACAAATATTCATAAACACGGCTTTCGAGCCTGCGTGTCAGCTCTTCGAACCTATTGGTTTGAAAAGCTGATGTTAAATAATCAGCGAACCAAACAAAAACATATATATATTATGTACTATGTTTTTAAATATATTATATATATATATATATATATATGATTATATGCTTCAACTCGGTTGTTGTGATACATTTTTAAAAATAGATTTAATGACTTAAAAACCGAGATTACTTATAAACATTTAATAAGATTAATACAACTAGTTTCGGCTTATAATAGCCTTCATCAGGTATTCTTAAAGGAAGAGAATAGTAAATATAAAATAGAATTTTATATTTACTAGAATTTTATATTTTATATTAAATATATAAAATAGAATTTTATTATAAAATATAATAAAATATATTAAATAAAATATAAATATTATAAAATATAATTTCGTCAGCCTTTATATATTAATTTTTAAACAAAGCATATGAACTCTAAAAGGAACTAATGATTTCGGTTTCTTTCTTTTTTTATTTCTCTGATTCGGAAATTTTGTATAAACTATACTTAATACTTTCATACTTCTGTAATTTTAGAAACGCTATTTTTTACATTCTTTATTTTTTACAGAAAGAGTGTGGCACTTTTTGAGCAAAGCAAATTTTACAAGAAACTCAATATGAAACTGCAAGGAAATAAAAAAAATTGCATCATAGACTTTTTTTCCGAAAAACAAAGCGATTCAGAATTCAAAATGTTCCAGGTGGAATTTCATTGTTGCAGAAATCCGCCTCATAACGTTGATTTCCATTGCATGAAATTAATTACTAACTCAAATTTTATTCAACGGACTCTTGCAAAATTTAGAAAAGTGTCTATGATGACACGAGTTAAAGTTTTTAAATTGGTGTTGGCCATGACTTAGATAGCTATTTGAGTGCACAGAGTGCACAAAGGTATGATAAAAGAGTATTTATGTAACTTTGTTATCATGATATCATAACTTCTGTTATCATGAAAAACGCTATCAAAATTTTTCAATGTTTAGATATGAAGAGATAAGCATCCTATTCTCACATTGATCTTTAAATACATTTGTGTTATTATTCTCGTTTTATTTATTTGAATAAAAATTTTAAATCATGAATCACTATGAACAGCATTAATACTCGAATACGCCACTGTTATTATATTAAAGAATCATTTTATTGTGCATAATTCTTCCAGTTTTATGTAAAAAAAATCACAACTACAGAAAGTGTCACAAGTAAATTGGAATTATTTTCTTTAGAAAAAGCAAAGGCATTGATCTTTGGTGAGATCTCTATGCCATTGCTATCACAGATAATATTAATAAAAAATATAAAACATAATACAGTCTGGATCAAAAATAGTTTAAATTTGAATTAGTATTTGATATGTTAGAGGTTATCGTGGTGCTTACAGAGTAAGCATTTTAAGAAATTATCTATTATGAAATTATGTTCTTTGTTAAAAGTCATCCAGAAGAGGGGCTATTTCCTATAAAGAATTTAATAAACTCATTATTGAAATAAACTCAAGTTTGAGTACAGCATGTGCTTGAGTACCAGGGATCCATTATTAATGTGAAGAACTGCTGTTTATAAAACTTCAGAAGAAGGTTAGGAATGGGTAAAACAACAGTCAGAGACTTGTCTAAAATCTGAAAGGATGGATCTATCTCCATGGGAACAACGTTGACGATTTTGGATGCGGTTGATTTTACAGCAATGACTTATGGATGTGCAGAATCTGTCTCATGGAACCTAAAGAAGTAAGATAAGAAAAGAATAGCCTGCTTTTCAGAGTGTTATTACAGAAGACTGTTGAGGATATCCTATATTGAAATGCGTACGAATGAATACGCATTAGAAAAGAGGGGTAGAACTTTAAGGATCCTTAAGGATATTGACAGAAGAAAGTTAAAATACTTTGGATACAATGAACGGATACAAGGAGGACTTCTCTTCTAAGAAAATAATTTCGTAGAAAACTATTACTGTACTAACAAGACTGTTACACTTAACTCCATGTATCCATACACTTGTTTAAGTTCTCTTCATGAACTACAAAACAAAAATATCATTTAATTGACGTGTGGCAAAGGTAAGAGACAGCGCTGTTTAGATCTCCATTTTCAATTGTTCTGCAAACAATAATGCGTGAATGACTGCACTTTTGTTGAGAACACTGAAGGAGACCAAGAAATCTATAATTGCAGCACATTATCTTTGTGCATTACTGTACCCAACCGTAACACATTATAAAAATATTAAAAAAAGGAAGACTACAGAGATGTTTCGCATTGGAAAATCATTCCTTCTCGCATATCACTTTTCAATGTGAAATATCTCTGTAGCCTTTAATTTTTGTTAATTACTGAAATTCATTATTTTAATTAATAATTTCAAATTAATTTTGAATTATATTTTGTATTTTTCCCCCTATTGTTTATCTAGTAATTTGTAGCTTTCATTTCAGAAATAGAAGGTATAATTGATTTGTGGTAACCAAAATATGAGACAGATCTACGATTGCAAATTTTGACATCTCTGTTGGCAAGCAGGTGTTCAATTGGTGTTCATAATGATGTCGAACTTGATTTTAGAAACTCAACAAGAGCCAGCGAATTACGATCAGGAAATCAATGCCTAAGTCACCGCTTAGAATCATTGATATCTGGTGATAATTTTTCTCTTCAACAGCGCACACTACTGGCACAAGGCACAAGGAATAAGTGAATGAAATCTATGAATATCTTCAATCGAGCGGTTTGGAGAAATGTATATGCCGTATTGAGAACTGCTGTGGTTCTCAAAGCATTACTTGCTAACCTTTCAAACTCCTTTTGAATAGGCAACATCCAATGCAAATTTCCCAATTCGTGATAAAAAAAAAAAAAAAAACATCTCTTCACCGGTAGGAGAGGCCACTTGTATCAGTTAGCTGGACGAGGCGACGTTAACTAACGTTCGCTCGTCGTGTTTTTGACATTCGTGCAAAATCAACATTCAAGTTCTTCCTCGAGATTGAATGGTTATTGCGCAATCTGGAATTGATTCCGTTTAGCTGACATCGTTTTATTGTTATTTAAGAACACACTGGTCCCATTGAAATGACGGATGTTATACAAACTAGTGAACAGACTCGAGAAAAATTGGAACATTGATCCAAAATTGTTTAATGTTGCATCTGCATTCTTCAATGCTTACCAGTTGATTTAAAGGTCCATTCAATAATCATCAGACACATCCATATTCGTGATGAGGAGATATGTTTTGCCAACAACCTAAGGAAGTCTGTAAGGTATACTCCCATTGACTAAAACAGAAATCTCATTAGCTTCTGCCTTACGTGAGTTTCTTGTTTTGCGCCCTTGCATCCGATGAATATTTGGTCAGCAAATAAAATCAAATTGTCTACTGATGAGTTAAGATATAAATTTACATAATGATTGCTAAGCAAATCTTATACTATCGAAGAAAAGTCTATCAGCTTATTCTTTAATCCCGAAACGCAGTTCGATCAGTTCTGTTTGGGAATCTTCTTTCGTTTGCAGGCATTAATAGAGTCTTCTAATTTCTGCATTTCAATGGCCGGTTTTTTCATGGCAGTCTAAAAGAGTACTTTGTATGTTGTTCACAATTTCAAAACTTTACGTGTTTCATTATCAAGAGCCGGCCTGGTATTTTATAAAGAGAAAAATATGCACACGCATATTTAGCACATGCATATTTTTCTCTTTATAATTCCCTCTTAACGTCTCTGAGAGGTGGTGATATTTATCAGGATCGTTGGGAGGAATTAATAGCTACAAATAAGTAATTGTCTCCGTTCACTGCTTGAGCAGCACACAGAAGAGCTGCTATAATTCAGCCTGCTTTTCTCATTCTGATCTTCTTCTCCCCTCTGGTTATTCAACAGTAATACCGTTAACATAAAATAACTCCCTGCTTTGATTATCTGAATATTATGCTACAACGTAACTTCCCTTGTTAGTCCACTGTTTGTCAACTATTAGTCGAGAGCAAAACGTAATTGTATTTTTGCATATATTTTTGTGGAGATATTTGTATCTATTGTGTTTCACTAGGAATTGTACTATAACTGTTATAAGGAAAACTACTTCATCTAAACAACTGACTTTATACCTGGAACTTTATACGCATGCCTTCTTCCAGTAGTAGCTTCAGTTAGGATTCTTGTGACGTTCATCTTCCACGTGTACCGAAACGGATTTCATATCTAAAGGTATAGTACTTGAATCAAACAGTGGCTAGTACACGATTATTGAATAAATCATAGGAGGAAGCTTCGGACAGGTATATGAATGCAACATTTCGGATTGAAATTTCACCTCTTGCAGTAAAAATCAATAATAAATATTTTGACTGACTTTAAGCTCAAGAAGAAATAATTTGTCACAATTACAACGGACTGAGATCATATATCTTATCTTGTAAAGTTTATAAGACATTTCTGCATAAGCATTTCACGTTCTTAAGGTTTGAAAAGCTAGAGGAAAGTTTACATCACTTCCTAAAAGAAAAGCCAAATTTCCAATTTAAACTTAGTAAAATACAATGCGTTCTTGCATAGATATTAACTTTCGGTAAACAAAGACTGCTCAACTAAAGAAATCTTTCAATGTGTTTTGAAACAGCAAGAAAGCACTTTTGGAAAGTCCAACTTGTTGCGTTTGATTAGATGTCGTATACGAAGGACTTGGACATTTTTTGAAGAAGGCAAGTAATATACACTTTTCAAGAACGGTTTAAATTCTATTTATGAGATCATTGTGTTCTTTAGGTATTGTAAGGTTAATATTTCCAGGTTTCAATTTTAAAACTTGGTAATTCAGAATATGCAGAAATAAGGTATATTTCAGAGATTCAGGGGAAAATGACATTGTAAGTGCTCGACAATGGAATGGAATAAAAAAGTATTTGCTACGAGGATTTCTGGAAAGATATTTCAGTGCGAAATAAAAAGCTTCAGCTAATACATTGACAACCACAATTGAATATCAGTCGTATTATTTCTATTATTGAAATACGAGAAATCAGCAGTTTTTAATTACACTAGAAAAAGTTCTTTGCTTGCATCAGAAGTCTTCGCAGGCAAGAAATCACTTTCTTTCTTATGAATTCACTTAGAAGAAAATTTTATATCCTGTAATCAAAAGTAGTCGTATGTTAGTATCAAATAGTTACTTTGAAATATTTTGAAAATATTGTGAAATATTATGAGGCATTCAAACATGAAAATTTTACTTCTCTGGTATTTGAAGAACTGGGGAAAAGCTTGAACGATTTTGTAAAGGAAAGAGAAAATAGCTAAATAAACCTTCGGACCATAAGATGCATTCTTGCACAACTTTTAAATGCTTTACAAAAACTAAAAGAGCGTGGTCTGATACACAAAGACATCTCCGGAAAATATCGTATTTTTTAACACAAAGCGCCACTTAGACTGAAGCTGATTGATTTCGTCGGCGTCGTACATTAAAGATAGAGACACAGGCAATAAAGCCAAGCAAATAATGTATTCTCCAGAGCGTTTATTCAATTCTGAGAGCACTACATGTTGTCCCTGGGAACAATATAGTGAGTTCATTTTTGGGTTTTGAATTATACCCCCACCGTTCAGAATATGAGAGCAGCTGAGATATATCACAGAACTCCAGGGAGGGTGCCGTCTTACGTATTGGACAACGGACTTGACACTAAAAATATTTCAACTGCCACCATGGTATCTGGGTTCTTAAGGATATCTTTTAATATGAAACAAAGTTATTGACTATATATAGATGTGCGAAAAGTAAATATACCCCACATTTATTCTGTTCTTTGTTTTAGAAATGCTTCTTCTCACTTAAGGTTGTGGAGTCAGAAAAGCGAGATAAGGAGCAATTTGTATATGTCCTCAAAAAAATACTTTCACTCGATCCTAATCAGAGAATTACTCCTGGACAGGCCAGCCATCACTCTTTCATTCGGATGAGTCATATAACAGAATACTCTCAATTACAGTATGTCAAATTATCTTTTTCTAGTATGAAATGGTCACTTGGAAAGCATCCTTGAGTGAACACTGATTTCTCTATAATTACTTACTTGTCCTGTTCATGATGAATATGGTCCCAATTTCGCTTCACATGAACTTTGCAACTTCTGTCATTTTCCGCCATTACGTTCTGTATTCTTATTTGCTTTTCCATGTGAATATCACTCTTGGAATCCATTCGGTTGTACTTTTGCATTATATGTTCAAGGTATTTTAAGTTCACTGCGAAGAGTGTTTGCTTAGTGCTTTGATATAAATGATTAACTTAGCATTTGAAATTAAAACATTTTAATAATTAAATAGTATTTATTAACTAATATTATTCTTTCTAATATTTAACATTTTTCTGAAGAAAGCTAGTACTGTATACACTTTTCAAAAACGGTTTAAGTTCTGGTTGAGAGCACTGTATTCTTTAGGTATTGTAAGATTAATATTTCAAGGTTGCCATTTATAACCTGGTAATTCAGAATATGCAGAAATAAGGTATATTTCAGAGATACAGGGAAGAATGATTTGAGAGTGCTCGACAATGGAGTGGAATAAAAAATTATTTGCTACGATGATTTATGAAAAGATAGTTCAGTGCAAAATAAAAAGTTTCAGCTAATACATTGACGACCACAATTATCACCCGTATTGATTCTATTATTGAAATACGAGGAGTCAGCAGTTTTTTATTATACTAAAAAAGTGCTTTGATTGCATCATAAGTCTTAGTAAGAAAGAAATCACTTTTTCTTATGAATTCGTTTAGAAGAAAACTATATCCTGTAATCAAAAGTAATCGTATGTTAGTATCAAATAGTTGCTTTGAAAGCATAGCCTTGTCTGATTCCTTTATCTAATAATTTTCTATGATTAGATAAAGGAATCAAGTTTCTATTCATATGATTGTAATGATTTAGAAGGGAAATAAATAATATGGCAAATTGTATTGCAGTTTGTATACATATGTATGATATTAAACTTGCACGCAGCGTATACTTGGCTTTAGGCTTTGAATAACTAACATTTATAAAATTTCACATATGAAACAATTTTAGCAAATACACTAAAGAAAGTCATGTATCTTCAAGTCTAATCTTGATTTAATTCCTTAGTAAACCTTTAGGTCCCAAATCGAGATTACAATGAAATTTTGAAGTTATTCCCCTAATTTAATGTTCTTTAACAGATTTTGTTGTTCTTGACCACCAACCACGAAAGGTTAAATATTCTATATTTGTTAAATATTCCGATACAATACAAAGGTTTGAGTTAAAGTTTAGTAAAAATCCAAAATAATCCTGTGTATCGTGTATCCAAAGCTGAACAACTAAGACTTAGTTACCCTGAAAATGCCACTTAAGTGAAAAATAAATGAAGTTTCAGAACTGTACGTAACAGGAAACATGTAAGTTGATATGTCGTCTATAATACGCATAATCGTTCACAATTCCAAATTAAATTTTCCTAAAGCAAAGGCTTTTAACTTTTCTGTACCACTGGAAATAATGTTTATCAGGGAGTATGATTCATCAAAATTATCCGAACAACGCATTTGAACGAAGACTGCGCGAAAGTTGTGGCATTTCATGGCAATAAGTAATCTCCCCACCACATCTAAAGTTAAAACTACATTCTTTCTGCAATGTTTCCGAAGATGTATTTTCTATTCAATTCAAGCAATGACTCACCCGTTCTAAATTGGCCTAAGTGCTGGTAGAACTTATCTTGTACACATGGATGTCGCCAGAACTGCTTATAGTAGATAGAAGACATTCTTCGCTAAACATTCGTGAAAGGAGCCTTGGGCGAGCTAGATACTGATAATTATTACATGCCCTTTAATGGTACTTCAAACGCACAAGCCATGGTCGTCTTTCGCTTTTTAATGGAAGGTGAGGAGAAGTTTTCCTTTCCCCCAAGCGAAGTTCTACAGGAGGAGTGGTAATTTCTTCTGATTTTATTCGTATTACATGATATATCGTCTGAGAATGAAAGTCTTAATCCTGTGTTGCATTTAGTAATAGAAGAAAAATTGAGCGAGGCTAAACACGGTAATACTGTCATATGGCTTATATAAAATAAATCAATAAGTTAATTCCGTATAATATCAAACTATTCAGTACGTTTTACCTCTGTTATAGACGGTCAGTCCTGATCTAGTGAGGTAGGATTCGTCTTCTTGCGCAAATAAACTCAAATAGCTCTTTGAGAGAGAATTGTTTCCCCCTCCCGCCCAATGAGCTTGTTACTTTCGCCGAGGTGTTTCATTTGGGTTTATTCTCCCTGATTCAGTAAAGTATACTGATTATTCTACAATTAGTTTAGGTGAGTGCTTCTCCAATCTTTGAGACCACTGAACCAGAAATAAAAATTTCTTTTTCGCGGATATAAACATTTTCATAAATCTGTGAAAGACTAAGACAGCGAACGATTGCCGGCAAAATATTTTAATGAAGAAAATATACTTATTAAGGATAAATGGTTATTATTAGAAAATTCGTATTCAATGCACGAAATGCGCCACTTCATTGCAGCTCCTGAAACGAAATCTATTACAAAATCATGAAAGAACGTAATGAAATGTTAATGACGCCTACAGCGACTCAACAAATAACACCCGCGTAGGTGCATTCATTGATTTAATGAAGGTTACCTCGTGACTGGACGTGTGTGCATAATAATAATAAGAAATTAACAGTCTGTATTTCTACCCACTTCAGCGGGAAGGGCGCTCCTATTTCGGGAGGTTTTGGGTCTATTACTCCCATGGTGACCCAGTCCATATTGTGAGGGTGGAAAATCACAAACTTCCATGCCTACGCGGGATTCGAACCCGCAGCCTCTTGGCTGGAGAGGGGATACGCTAACTACTCGTCGAACCAGCTGGTTGGGTGAGCTGTATACAGTGTATATGTATATATATATATATATCATACAGCTATGGTGTGTGTATTTAATACATACAAATACACAAATTTATATATAATATATTTGTGGTTATGGATGTTTGAATGCTTTAGGTAAAAGACAAATTTTAAGTTTAATTCTACATCCTGTGTTTAAGTTATTTTTTATTTAATTATTTGCTTCTAGCACTAGATAATGACTGGCTATTGTTTTCTAAAGAAATGGAGAAGAATTCCATCTAAAATAAAATGCTTCATGAAGTCTTGTCCACTAGAGGTGTTGTTCCCCAGTGTCATAAGGTGCAGCGCTCATCCTCTGCAGGAAAACCACCCTCCTGACGAAAAGATGGTAATCATGGTGACGGAACTTCTCCTCTATCAAGAGTATTATATATGGGGAACCACAATCTTGTTGAATCGTGTAGCGGTCTTACAAAAAAAAGGTAGTGAAAATCACCTCCTTATTATCAGGCATCCATATCACTGTAAAGCATTAGTATTAAGAAATTGAGAACATCAGCTGAGCAAATTCTTAAACTGCAAGCGTTAGATATCTTAAAACCGAACATTCGTAGAGATGCGGTTAATCTTTAGTTTTCGAAACTTAAAAGTTTACGGTGCCTAGTCGGCGGGTTTACATAACACTGTCATCTGATCAAATATATAATACCCCCTACTGACATCTCGTAGTGTACAATATCAAAAAATTAAGGAAACTATCAAATGGCATTCTGTTCTGGTTACTGCTTCATATAAGCCTTCAGAAACGTGTATATGGTATTTGAGTAAATTTTCAGAATAAATTTCCGAAAATTAAAAAACTGTTCTGATGCTAATCCCCATTCAACAAATAGTTTTATGCAGTCGGCACCTATGTCGCCGAAGCAATAAACATGTCTACATCATGAGAGGTTTCTATAATAAGTAAATGTTTTTCTTATTTGACTCTTACCTGCGAAACGGCATAAATATGTAGTCCTTTTATACAAGTGGAAGGGTTAACAGTATTTTTTTTTCTGGTTTTATTATTCAATACGATGCCGTTAATTTTATTTGCGCATTTCATTATTTTTACATAATCTAGAAATCCTCTCCTAGAAACCAAATATGGAATGTTTTTTTATCAAATTCCTGCCTCCAATAAAGCAGGGCGATGATCTCACACAAATAATAAAATCCATCTACCACCTGAATAGAATCAGTAAGATGCATGAGAGCGGTGAGCTGTCTCGAATGTTGCCAAATGACTACACATATTGTGATACCTGTAGTGTTTCCTTCATCGGCATCAATTTTAAACAAGTGGTCTATTCTGGTTTCGTGTAATCTATTTCTTAGACTTCTAGTTTCTTTTGTCATTTTTAATTTTGAAAGTTGATAACCGACATTCAGTTTAAATATCCATTTTTGTTCATATTTATTTCGTAATAATTTACTGATTTTATATTTAGAGATTGTAAGATTTGTAGTTCCATATAATGTTCAAGCTGTGTTTTTCTCTTAGTATGTTTAATCTGCAGTTTTTTTTCTTCCATTGTGTATTTCATACTCGCTTCGATACAATAAAGAAGGTATAGAGAAAACATTATACAGACTTATTGTATTTTTTTGTGCTAGCACTGGCTATTATTTCGAACACATCTTTCCAATCATGGGTCGAAAGCTACTGAACTCAGGAGGCTTTCTCTTGTAATAATTTACTATATATATCTATCACGAGTTTACTTGTTACAGTTCTCTACTTTCGAAATCATTAGTTTTGTTTCATTTTTCGTTATTTTCATAGTATGCTATTCCAAAATTTCACTTAGTGCTTCTTCTGATATTTCAGCATAATATTCTCGTGTAGATAACTAAACTTTGGTCATCCTCAGAGAAGTAAGTAATAAAATTATACATATTTATATTAAAAAGTAGGATGCTTGATTATTTCATGGTCTTAGTTATCCGGGTCACTTTATAATCTGATAATTGTTCTAATTTGACTGGTATTTGGTTGTGTATTTTTTGAACTGTCTGTAAGAATTGTTTTATTATATTTAAATCAGATATTTTAAACACTTTGTATCTTAATTTATCAAAGGTTTATTCTTTATAAGTGTTTCCTTTGAGAATATTTTCAATTTAATCATTTTAATATAAACATCAAGTATTCATAATCGGTCTTTTTGGAATATCCAACTGACAATTGCAGAACGTACAATTTCATATACTCAATTTCTTATGAAAACGAACGAATTGCTTTTGTTAGAATTTTATGTAGAATAGAGAAACTGCTACCCAAATGCAATATTAATCATGCAAGATTTTTAATTATGTATATATATATATATTCGGGTATAATAAAATATAACAAAATCGCGCAAAGGTGGATTACAAAATTGGAGTAACTTTGGAGTAAAGAATATAATTTATTTCGTTTGGGTTTTGTTTTATTGAATATTTTTAATACAAGAAGCTTCTTCTATTTTCTTCGTTCTGAATTCCTTCCTGATTCGATTAAACGAAGCTAATCCAACCATAAATCAAATGCCGAAGAGGTTGGGAAACGAATTTTCGAAATGTTTAAAACAATTAAAGATCTCGAAGTTGCTTTCTATATGCAATTTGATAAGAATGTTCCAAAGCAAATCTGTGGTATATATATATATCATGTCAGGAAATTAAGTTCTTTTTTTTTTTTTTCTGCGTTAGTCAAAATGAAATCCCTAACGAAAACAGCAATGGTTTTCTTTTCGTGGCATGGAAATCAAACTTGGGTACATCATACCAAAGAACTTGGGCGCTATGAAAATCACTTTGGTTATACATTTTTTATATATATACGGATATATCAGAGGAATTACATTTACTCTTCATTACGCATAATAAACTCCTGATTATTAAGAATAAATAAATTATCCTGCTTGATGACAATGCATCCCGATGGTTCCAGACATTTCCCATTTCCAGCAAGGTTATTCCTATCACAAAGCTCTCCTTGCGCAATTAGGGTTCAAAGTCAAATTCTAGCGTTCTTTTCCTACATTCGCCATCACATTCTATTGATTTGACTCCCATGGAAGGATTGTGGGATCATGTGGAGCGAACAATCAACCGATCTTCTCGGTCACCAACCTCCGATGAGTTATTCGTGCAAGTTGGTTTTGAATACATCAGCACCTTCTATGGTCCAGTGAAGTCGATGCTGAGACAGGTGCTTGGCTTAGGTGCGATATGTTTAATCACCCGGCGTAAAACAACCTCCCTGCTTATTGTAGACCTGAAGTGACTTGAAAGGAAGTTTGCTGTTTGATCGCTCAGGGTTTCTGTAAAAAATAAATAATAATTAGGCAGTGCAAAACATAAATAAACTACCAAAAAAAAAACAACTAATTTCTCACCCACGGTAATTGAATGTACTATAAGATTAAGAAAACCTTTCAGGTTGAAACCACAATTGAAAAAATTGCAACCAGTTGTGGTTGCAATTTATTTAATATGGACATGAACAAGATGACACATTATCTGAGCCTAATTTTTGATTTCACAGTAGCTGAATATAGAACTCGCTACTCAAAGTAGACTCATTAAAACTCAATCATGAAGAGGAACGTGACGATAACAGGGAAAGGATTAAGTTTAGTGATCTACAATTTACATAAAAACTTGTGACAGAGATAATAAAACCTCAGGATTGTAGAACTCAAAAACCAAAAGAAGCGTCTGTCAGATATAAAAACCAGCAGGAATAAATGGTAACCCAATAATTGGCATTTCTAGACTCAGAATAACAGAACATTAGAAAACATATCAATCCATATCTAATGATGTCGATTTGCAAATTGTAGGTAAAGTAATAACTGTAGAATATAATTTGTGGTTCTACTATTATTACAGCATAGTCAACTGGCCTGATTAATAACTTTACTTCGGAATGAATTAAAATAACTACTTGGACATTACGCCTTTTTTTTTTAATGTGGTCACCACTTCGTATGCACACACACACACATGTATTCCTAAATGTCTGTGCATATGAGGTGTTCACCATATTTAAAAGACGTAATGTCCAACTAGTTTAAATTCATATCAAAGTAAAATTAGTCACTATAGCTCTGCTGCAACTATCAGTACATTTGCACATAACTTAGTTATTTTTTATAGCTTATTTGTATTTTATAAATTTCTTTCATGAAATTGACAACAGAATATATTTTGCAGTGTTCATCTCTGTCTCCATAACTTCATACAATAATGTTGATTTCTGTGCAACACTAAAAAAATAAATACACTAAAAGTAGAGAAACCCCCCAAAGCACACTATTCGATTTCGATGAAACTTTACGCAGTGAACCCATTCAAATATGTTAAGAACTCAGGCTTTGAGAACAGAAATTCGATAAAAGAATACGGGGAAAAAAGGGTAGATCCCATATTGTATATCAAGTAATATTCTATATATTTTCGGCCAGCTTATTACCATTTGCCATGGAAAAAAAAGATCAATCCTACAATACATCAAATTAGATAATCAGAAATTGAATATTTCCTAGAGATCAGCTTACTTTTTCTAGTTTCTTTCGACATATTGTACTTGAACAAGTGAATAGCAATGAACATAAAAGATGAACACTGCAAAATATATTCTGTTGACAATTTCATGAAAGAAATTTATAAAATACAAATAAGCTATAAAAATAACTAAGTTATGTGCAAATGTACTGATAGTTGTAGCAGAGCTCTTTCCAGTATTCCGCAAAGAAAACATAAGCGAAGCTACTGATGAAACTACTGGGACCAATGAATCAGATTAAACGTTCAATTATTAGGATGTTAGTTTACACACCCGTCTAAAACTCTTGAATGTAATAATTTCACAAAACACTCTAAGATGGAAGCGCTGGTATTTGAATACAAATATTACTCGCAGTGGGCGACTCACCACACCCTCCAAATGTGACCGTAGTGTGCTACAAAGGACAATACGTAAAACAAACCAGCTGACCTGTTCAATGCGGAGTTCCGGGCGTTGTCTAAAACAAGAATCTGCACATACCCATCCAGAAAAGAAGCTTGCAACGTGTTTTCCTGTTAGGTTCGTAAGATGCTCCACATTTCCTGAACCAACATGCAGTTTCGTCTCCAGTGGTGCAAAGAATGTTTATTGGGACGTGGAAGCTTGGTAAGCCTTGTTGTAGAATGACGTTACGCTCTCTTCCCAGCAGATGAAGGAGTATGGACGTGGCGGAAGCCTGCTGAACATCTCTTACCAGAGTGCGTAACCAACTATGAATTTTGGAAGTGCAATAGAATGTTCCTGATTTGGCCTGGACTTCTTTTGATGGTATCACCAACATTTAACACAGAGGTTTTAGAACGTTTTGGTCAAAGTACCGCTTCCTACTTTGTGACTTTTCTACAGAACTGATAACTGTCTCTTTCAGGTTATAGGCATTCAGGTATTCTCATTCCTGTAGTCATCGCAGTGAAAAGAAGTCTTCCAGCTTAAAATAGACAAATTGGCACTTTATTCCTTACACTATGGTGTCCTTGACATATTTTAGCTTGTAAAACAAACTATCGAACACATGTAGTGACAGATATATCAGACATATTCAGGATCAGCTACACTTTCCTTACAAAAGGAGGTTAATAAAAAAGCTGTAATAAACCAGTAGATCTAAATTATTAAGACAGAATGCAATAACTAGTGAATTCCACATATTAATACACAAGTGGAAACCGCTATCACTCGAATAAGGAAATGTACATTTGATCATGTATGATGTCTAAAAAGTAATATACTGGTATATACACATAATCATTTTTAGCAAGAATTCCAGCTTTTATTTTTTCTTGAAAAATTAATATTTGATTGACTGTTATAATTTGCTTTGCATTTATGAAAAAAGTATTTATTACATATCAAAACTCGACTTCCTTCCTCTTTCATGATCCATTTTTTGACACTGAACGTTACCATTTGCGGACCTCGACTAGTTTTTGGCTGTGTTTCTCATACTAAGTTTGTAATTTTACTTTCCATGAAATAAAAGAGATAGGTCATATAATTAGGCACGTATAAATGGTGTACGTATTCGAAAGATTACAAATAATTTTGATATGAAGTTAATTTTATTTTATTCGATGAAAGCAACCACGAATAAAAACACAATTTTTTAAATTATAATATTTGCTCGAGGCAAGCTGGATAACGGGCAGGTCATCATCACATTGTTTTCAGAAATTCAGAGAACTAGCTAAGACCTCTAATGTGTAAAGCCAAACCGCATTCATCCTTTTGCTGCATTGTGTTAGTTGGTATCCACCTGGATATTAAAAATCGATGGATTGGCAGACCGAATTACTCTGTGCTAACTAAAAGTAAAATAATGGTATAAAGAGGAACGTCATGCATGCTAGGAGATGCCTCGTTACACAAAACAACTGCAGTTTTTATAATATACCCAAACAACGAAACTAGCAAGTAAAACAAACTAAAGAAAACTGATGATAGACCCCATCAGTGTAAGCATTAGAAAAGAAGCCAAACCGACAATAAATAAATAAATAAAAATAAAATAAAACACTCGTCGTGTGCATAATTGGTACTGTTGTTAACAAGGTGATAAAAATAAAACTAAAGATATATAATACATTAGTTTCAAGAGATTTATGGGTTGGTTGCCAATACTACACAGAGAATTCCCCTGAAACGCCTGTTTATAGATATACAATACGTATAAACTGGCTACATATTTAGCCCAAAAGCTATATCTCAAACACGCACACATTACTTTCTGCACTGATACGCAAGTTAAAACAAAGGCACTTCGTATTTGTCGGGTCAAATTTTTTGTAGCCTTTCTATGGAAAGATATACCTGAAATTCATTTAAGAGAAAAAAAAAACGATCAGGCACATTTATTACCACGTATTATCCGCCAATGTATTACCATGAAAAATCTGTACATGCTAAGGTCAACTCAAACTATTATATATGACTACACTACTTTAGAGAGGTGTTCTCCGTCATCATCATCATCATAATGCGTATCAAGGATTTAGGCCTAGCATGGCCTGTTCTGGCCTTAGAATTCATCGCTGAATCGTTTAAGAAGACATCCTTGTTTTCTTTTTCCTAATGGCTTGTACTTTAAGGCTTGTTTTGGTAATCTTTCTGTTTTCATTCTTTGAACGTGTTCCATCCATTTATGTTTATATTTTTTAATTTTTTCTATTACTGGTTCTCTTGGTTTAATTCTTTCATAATATCTTCGTTTCTTTTGTGATCAAATAGGGTATACTTTGCTGTTTTTCTCATAAACTTCATTTCTGCTGTTGTTAATCTTTGTTTGTCTTTTTGTTTTATTGTCAGATTTCGCTTCCATACATTAAGACTGGTAGGGCTAATGTATTGTATACTTTTAGTCTAGTTTGTTTTTGAACTAGGTTTGGTTTAAATATAGAGTTAATTGCACCTGTTATTTTTAAATATTTTGCGATTTTTACGTTTATATCTTTTTCATTTTCATATGTGATCATACAACGTAGGTAGTTAAATGAATTCACCTGTTCTAAGATCTTGTTATCTATTACTATTTTAGTTCTTGCTGGATCTTGTCCTTTAAATGCCATAGTTTTTGATTTTTCCGTTGATTTTATCATACCATAATCTTTGGATATCTCATTTAGATCTAAAATAGCTTTCTGTAAGTTATCTTCAGAATTTGTAATTATTATTTGGTCGCGGGCAAAGAGGAGAGTGTTTAAGTTTACTGTAGGAGAAAGTTTAATTCCTTGATGTAAATTTTTATTCCATTTTGTTATTATTTCATTTAAGTAGATATTAAAAAGAGTTGCTGAGAGGGGACATCATTGTCGGACCCCTTGGTTTATCTCTCTCGTATATGATAGCTCGTGATTTAATCTTATTTGTATTTGATTATTTTCATATATACTTGTGATAGCTTTTAGGATATTATTTGGTATTTGTCTTTCATTTAATATGTTAAATAATATGTTTCTTTTAACTTTGTCAAATGCTTTTTCAAAGTCAATAAATGTAATATATGTGTTTCTAAATTATATTCTCTTCTTTTCTCTATTATTAATTTTAAGCAAAAGGCTGGATCTATACATGATCGTCCTTTTCTAAATCCATTCTGTACTTCTAGAATAAATTTTTCTGAATATTTCATTAGTTTGTTATTTAAGATTCTGCTATATATTTTGTAACAGGAATTTAGTATACTGATACCTGTATAGTTTTTAGGGTCATCTCTATTACCTTTCTTAAAGATAGGAATCACAATTGCTTTTTTCCATTCTATTGGGGGGATACCAGTTGAGTAAATTTTATTTAAAAATAATATGAGTCTTCCTTTGAATCTTGTTCCTGCATATTTATATAGTTCTGAACCTAGCTTATCTTCTCCAGGTGATTTTCCGTTTCTTCTTTCTTTCAGGCTGATTTCTAATTCTTCTTCAGTTATTTCCTTTTCATTTTTGTTAATTGTTTGCCAGTTGTCTTTTTAAAAATATTTGTCTGTCCACAATTCTGTGTAGTAATTTAGAAATTCTTCTAATTTCAATTCGGTGTTTAATTTTATGTTTTCTTTGGTATCTGCATTTAAGTGTTTCAAAATCTTATATACATTGGGTCTTATTTTATATAAATCATGTTCTAAATTAGAAACAAATTTATTCCATGATTCTCTATGTCTTTTTCTGACTTCTCTTTTAGCTATGGCTCTTATTCTTTTATATTCTATTTCATCTTCTAATCTTTTACTGCTTAACCATTTGTGATAGGCTTCTTTTTTCTTTTTGATTATTTCTTTGATTGTCATTCCCAGATCTTCAGTTTTTTTCTTTTATTGAATTTTTTGGTCTTTCCTAAGTTTCATTTGCTGCTGCATTTACTATTGTTTTTATATTAAACCATTCTATTTCTATTTCTTCATTTTGTTTTATTTTATCTAGATATTGGTTAATTCTTTGTTCATATAGCCATTGTATATTTGTGTCATTCAATAGTCTAGTTTTATAAACAAATATTTCAATTTTTCTTTCTGTTCTTGTTACTTGTAGCCATTTAGGTGGTAATCTTAATTTCATTTTAACAAGGAAGTGGTCACTGCTTATTTCATATCCTCTGTGAACTCTAACGTCTATTGAAAATTTTGATGTCTTTTCATTTAATATGAAGTAATCTAATATTGATTTCCATCCTCTTGCTTCCCAAGTATATTTATGTATGTCTTTATGTTTATAGAAGGAATTCATTATTTTTAGGTTATTATAAACTACAAAGTCAATCAAAAAACGTTGAAAGAATCTTTGGGACCTTAAATGATTTGGAGATCTTAACAACCGACACCTAAGTATCTGCCACAATTCAAACATAAATCAATAATTGGTTGAAGTTCATTTTTGATTTGGTCCGTAGTTTCAACACCGATTCCCAATCCTTTTCTGTCTGCTGGGAAAACGTACATAAAGTACTCTGTTATCCAGAACTAGAGCGAATATTATTTCTTAAGATTACAACCGTAAATTCATGTGAATCAACTTGGGGCCATTTGAAAAGAAATAAGACAGATATTCATTTTTGAATCGCTGGTAAATGGGTCAAGTTGTAGCACTCAACAGGATAAAAGGCTGTGCTAAGCGAATTGTGTTGGTAGGAATAATGCAAACTTGGATGTCTATAATCTCTCAACCAAATCATCTAGACCAGTTGTCGGCAACCTTTTTCATATGAAGGGCGCAATTCTGTGGGCGCCATGACTATCACGGGCGCTGAGTTGCCAACTCCTCCTGAATTAAATAATTAAACTTCAAATTACAATTGACATGAATGGTTTTGAAATGTCTTTCTATATTACTTTTTTTTTTAGAAATACCCACACTATTATTGCATAATAAAAAAATACATTTGCCATTATGATTGATAAAGAAAGGCGCTCGCATCTGATCTGACAGATACATGCTAATTGTTAACATGAATATTCTTTTCGTATTCATTTTCTATTTTATTTTTAGGGTATTTTATATTCATTTATATGTGACAAAAAATATGTTGTAAAACCGAGGTAAATAAAATAATGTTAAAATCTGTAATCTCATTTTTTTACGGATTTTACGCCTTTACTACGAGTTGCCCATGCTTGCATCCGCCGAAACTTTTAGTTTCTATATATTCCGCAAGAAACTCTTGTAGTTTCTATATTCGGCTAAGAAATAATGTTGGATTCAATATTCACTTAATTTGTATCATCATGTATTATATTTGCAGTATTTTTTTTTATGTCTTCTTGCATTTCAGCACATACTAGTAAAGAATATATCTCTCAGATATGCTGCGATCTACGCTGAAAAATTACCCCTGCGAGTTAAGCAGTTTATAATAATTTCTCTGAGGTCGCACTAAAAATTCACTCGGGTCGCGATGGCGCCCACGGAGACTGCTTTGCCGACCTCTGATCTAAATGATTTTACGCGGAGCAGAATTATTGGAAAGCTAGAAGAGAGCAGCAGAATTACTAATATTTCCAAACTGTTAGGAATATCACATAGTGTTCTATCCATGCGTTTGATACAATGGCATCAACACTTGGCAAAGAGATCACCCTCACTCTACCACGGTGTATGAACACAGATATTTGGTTATAACAGCAAAACGTAATCGGCGCATCACAGCAGGTCGGCTGGAAATCGACTAATCAAGCCTAGGTAAGCGAAGAACTCGAAAAACTGGCGTAGGACGTCTGCGACAAGTAGGCTTATCCGCCTCTAGTCTGCGAGCATTTATCTACAGCTCATCGAAGAGCATGTTGTTAGAGATGGTATATCCATAACAAATGGACACGACACCTATGGGCTAATGTACTCTTTACACATGACAGTTGCTTTAGGCTGTCCTCCTAAAGGACAGCCTAAAGCAACTGTTTTGAACGACACTTCATCTGCTATGAAAGTGGTACTGCATACTATCGCGAGAATGTTCTTGAAAGTGATAGATAAGTCAGTGCTGGGGTCATGGGGTGGGGAGGCGTTATGATTAATGGACACAACGAGCTACTAATGCTGCAAAAGGGAGTAGTGAACGATATTGCACTTCATATTAGATTGGTCTGAAGGATACTGCAACGAAATTTAACTTCATATTAGATTGTTCCGTGGTGCTCTTGGCGAAAAATTCATTTCTATGGATGACACTGCCAAACTGCATCGCGCACGAACAGTGAATATACTTCTGTAGACCAAGGATATTATCCGAAACTTTCACCAAATCTCATCCCCATAGAACACATTTGGGACACAATAGGAAGAAACATTGCCTCGATACTATCGCAGAGAGAAAAGATATCATTGCTGTTGAACACTCAACAGGTGAGTTTAATCTACGTTGCAAGGTATCAATAAAGTTTCTTTTCCTTTTTTGGAATATTTTATTAATATTTCGTAAGGTAAACTCTATTCTTCAGTTAAAATTTAGAAACTCTTAAACAATGTCAAACCAATGGAGTGAAGAATATTATAGCTGTATTAGCTCAGCTTTCAAACATCACTCTCTTTTTCCATACACCTCTTTAAGTATTCATTCTGGGCTAGAAACTAAAACTGCCATTAACCCAATGGGTGGGAAATGTAAGAGACAGCGCAATTTACATCTTTATTCAGAACCGAATAGCAAAAGACAGCGACTGCATATAAATGGTACCTCTATTGAAAACAAAGAAACAAGTGAAGAAATTTTCAATTATAACATGCAGGCTTTTCGTATTGTTGTGAATGATAGCAACACATTTGAAACGGGAACAGTAATCGAATCATATACCAACAAATATAAAATTATCGAAGAAAGAGGCTTTGGAAAGGTCTTTGCGTGTAACACTGCAGATAAAAATTCATCCGTTGCAGTAAAAATTATTAACATGAAATATTTCGACGACAGGTCGATTCAATTAGAAGTAGATTTGTTATCTCACTTAAGAAAGAATTCTGCTCATCGATTTAATATTGTGAAATTTTATGAGGCATTCAAGCATGAAAATTTCACTTGTCTGGTATTTGAAGAACTGGGGAAAAGCTTGGGTGAATTTGAACAGGAAAGCGAAAATCGCCAAATAAAACTTCGGACCATAAGATGTATTCTTCCACAACTTTTGAATGCTTTACAAAAACTAAAAGAGCTTGGTTTGATACACAAAGACATATCTACAGAAAACATCGCATTCTTTAAGCACAAACAAAGCGCCTCTTAGAATAAAGCTTACCGATTTCAGTCTGGCGTCGTATGTTAAAGATACAGACAAGGGCAATAAAACCAAACAAAAAAAGTACAGTTCTCCAGAGCGTTTAGTCAATGGTGATTACGCTGAGAGCACTGATATGTGGTCCCTTGGAATAATAACAGCGAATTTATTTTGGGGTTTCGAGTTATACCCCGGCCGCTCAGAATATGAACAGCTGAGATATATCACAGAACTCCAGGGTGTGATGCCGTCTTATGTATTCAACAACGGACTCGACACCCAAAAATATTTCAACTGCCACCAGGGTATCTGGATTATTAAGGACATCTTTCAATATGAAACAGAAAGCTATAGACAATATATAGATGAGCGAAAAGTAAATATGTCCGATTTGGATTCTGTTCTTTATTTTAGGAAAGCTTCTTCTCACTTAATTAAGGTTGCGGAGGCAGAAAAGCGAGATAAGGAGCAATTTGTAGATGTCTTCAAAAAAATGCTTTCCCTCGATCCTAAGCAGAGAATTACTCCTTGGCAGGCCAGCAATCACTCTTTCATTCATATGACTCATTTAACAGAGTACTCTCAATTACAGTATGCCAAATTATCTTTTTCTAGTATGAAATGGTCACTTGGAAAGTGCTCTTGAGGGAACACTGTGATTTCTCTACAATTACTTTCTTGTCCTGTTCATGATGAATATGGTCCTAATTTGGCTTCACGTGTACTTTGCCACTTCTGTCATTTTCAGCCATTACGTTCGGCATTCTTATTTGCCTTTCCATATGAATATCTATTCGAATCTCTTGGAATCTATTCGGTGGTCCTTTTCTATTATATGTTCAAGATATTTTATTTTAATTTCAGTGCGAATAATGTTTGCTTAGTACTTTGATACGAATGATAGTTTATTATCACTTGAAATTAAAACATTTTAATAGTTAAATCGTATTGTTTTTAAATTATTTAATTTTTCTAATATTATTCTCTTTAATATTTAATTTGCTTTTCAAGTACTCCAGAAGCTGCTTAAAGTTTAATAACCTAGATTTATATCTTCGTTGAATTTGGTTTTTTAGGCAATATCATAATTATGATTGTCATGGTATTCTGATATTTTTTTCTTATTGCAGATTCGTTAGTCTAATACTTCTTGAACATTGCTATCCATATACATGTATTCATTTGTTCTTAAAACATTTGGGATCGAATTATTTCCAACACTATCATTATGATCTCCTACCTGTAATTTACTTAATAGTTTTTGTAGTTCAAAAACATGTACTGAATCCTATCTTCTTCCTTCTTTCTTTAGTAACTTCCTTTAGTAACTTCCTTCTTTAGTAACTTGTGTTTGTTTTTCAATGTCGCAGTGATAATTCCGTCATTTATAAAAATTGTTCTTTGGTATTCTCTTTGTTTACGTATTATCGACAAATATGGCCACTCCATTATATGACACAGATACACAACATAAAATCAAACCATTATGTTATTGTTTGCTACTCCAGAACACGACATTTACTTCCCTCGTAGATTTCCTTTATTTATTCTCCCACATTTGTCATAAATTTCTTAGCTCCTATTAATTATCCATGATGTTTCGCTATCAATGCTGTCAAATGTTTAGTCAAAACCTATGAAATGAATTGATAGAGTAAGCTGTTAAATTCTATGCATTGCTCAATGGTGTTCTTTAAGGTAAAATGTGTTCTGAACATTGTCGTTTTGTTACCAACTTGTTCATGCCTTAAGTTCTTTTCTGTTTCATTTTAATTCTGTTCATGAATATTTTCTTAAAATTTCTGAGAGAGTAACAGTAGACATATTGATTTCCAGGTAGTTTTCATATTCACCTCTGTTGAGATGTGGTTAATTTCTTTGAAATTAACCACATCTCAACAGATCATTGCGTCTTTCCAATGTATGAGCATCTTTACAGCCTTTGCCGACACTGTTGGCGCAATTTCCTAGCAATATGTTTGTTGTTTTAAGGATTTATATTGCTATAATAACATTGACGAATGCTTTTCTGTTACCCACTTTCTCATACAATTTATTTACTTTTTTTCTCAGCTTATTTTCCTCTTCATAAAATTTTGCAATGAGTCGTAGTGTTGCAATTTCTACTGTAAGTATTCAGCTTGATAATACCCAATCTCTTATAAATTGGTAAAGGAAATACTAGTTTCCAATCCATGTACTATTGCTTTAATTAATTTAATATTTCTTTGTAAATATTGAGAAGTACAGTCGTTGAATTTCTCGTCAATGACTTAGTTCAAGGATATGCCATCATATCCGGTGGACAACAATGGACCATGGTGGACAAGACAACAATGGTGGACAACAATATTTCAAATTGTAGTTATGTTCACTGTATTTCTTGGATTGACCCTTTTTTGCTGCACAATTTACTTATTGCGTCTCTTCCTAAATAAAAACGAATTTCACATCTGCGAAAATAAATAATCAATTAATTGCATTTTAATAAAAGTTGAAATGATAAAATGTCCAATATTTTTATTTTTTAAATAACATTTATTGAAATAAATATGATATTTTGCTTCCTTTCCTTGCAAAATAAGATTATATGGGTCGCACATTTAATTTTTAGGAACGATTTTTTTATTTTTTTTTTTATGAACAACAAATGGTGTTAAACTGCATTACTCGGGGTTTTCGATTGTGAGTCTTTTTAATTTATATCCAATGGAATTTTATCAGAGATTCTACGCTTTTGTCTTTGGCTTAAAATTGCAACAGTACAATTACTTTGGAAAAATAACGAATTCAAACAAAAAAAAAAGTGCGCATATGTTATCTAGCATTAATTGTGTGTGTGTGTGTTTGGATATAATTTTGGGAGGTGTGGTGATAATTTTAATGTTGCCATTAAAGGCAAATTAATCCTATTATAAAACTTTTGGAAATAAAATTTCATTTTGAAGCATGCACCTACACATATTTCAAAAGATAAACTGTAAGGAAAATATCGCTTCTTCAAAACTGCCGCATAATATAGAAATTATCCGAAAATATGTACATAACAGTTGACTTCATAACTGCCGTTTATTTTGATTTGTAGTGAGTGATTAGGAGGAAATCAAGAAAGTTGAAATACAAAAACCTACAGATTACGTTATAAAAATTACGCATTACATATTTTCGGATAATTTTGTTTGAAGGATAACTAACCTTCAAACAAAGATTATGAATAAAATAGGAAACATAATTTGGAACACATGGCGGCTGTATTCAATTTTACATTGGGATTCTCATTAATTTATAAAATAATTATCTTCAATCAAGTTCTTGGAGAATATTAAAATGTATTGGCGATTAAAAACACTGGCCATACGCAGTGAAAGCAGTTTAAGCCAGTTAGCTTCAGCCAGCCTTTACACATGTGCGTGTTGCTTGGGAAAATTAAGTTACAACCAACTTTTTATGACGATGTTATTGACCAGTTCATAAAGAAGGACTGTAGGGTAGAATTCAAGTAGCTAAATTCAAAAAAGATAGAATATCATTTGTAATATAAATGTTGTATTTGTATGAATAAATGGCCATAAATTTCTAAATGTATAGTTTTAAATGGTCAGTAATTCATTCTTCCGCTAATCAGACTTAAATAACACCTCTCACTCCTTGAATGAAAACAAGAGCAAGTGTGAACTTCAAGACCAGCATTCGCCCCTGGTCTTGAAGTTCACACTAACTCTGAAAAATAAACAAATCCCAAATCTGCTCTTCCTTAGAACCATCTAAGGAAGAGCAGATTTGGGATTTGTTTATTTTTTAGAGTTAGTTGGGTGTAGAATAGCTTCTTGAATGAAAGAGAGTGTGCCTAGTTTCTTGGATGCTGAGGAAGCTATTGATGTGATGTGTTTATGCCAGGAAAGCTGGAGGTAAGTGTAAGTAGAAACAGAGCGATGTGATCACATCTGGTGATTTCTGTATTACGGGAGAGGCGGTAAGGGTAGGTGAGCTGAGGTCTCTTTTGCGAGAGAAAAGACAACACTCGGAAACATTGAAGGTAACCATGTTGTTCTTGCTCATCGAAGGACAAATGATCATACGCAGATCAATGTTTAAGGCATCTGTTTTCTTATAGCCTGGGATGTGAGAGTCTGCATGGTTTGCCAAATGAGTAAGATGAATTACAAGGATATAAAAGAGATGAAAAACAAAGTCTGAGAAAGCTACTTTTATAAAAAGAAGTCAGTTCTGTAAGAATTCTGTTTAAATTTGAGATTTTTTGTGACATTTTCTTCGTTTAAAGGAAGGCTTCATCAATCAATGTTTAAAGAGATCAAACATTGCATACAGAATCATGTTTCATCTTATTCATTTCAAAGAGGTTTAATTATGTTTTCGTTTAAAATAACTTGTGTTTTAATAAACCAGGTCCCCTTGGCTCCCCACTCTAGGTGCCGAGCCAAGGGGACCTGACATCCTCTGAAGTCAGGTATCATACCATCCTCTGAAGGGGGTACGGGAACCTTTTGGTCCCGTACCCCCATGGCTTTTAGTAAATTATCCGGTACTCCCTATTCATTATAATAAGATATAAATTCTTAAGTTTACCATGCATATTCAAAGAATATAAGAAACAAACGGTAATTAAGTTTTCATAAAAGCTTTATTCGTTAGATAAATCAATTACATTATCATATAATTGTAAATCCTTTATTAACTGCAGTAAAATGGACTAACGAGACCCTTGCAAATATTTTCATCATTTGGTATCATTTAAATGGAGAACGGGTCTGGCTATTAAGTTCGGTAATGTTTTAATTTTTTTATTTTCTCTTCCAATGACTAGTATTATTTGATATATATATATATATGCATGTTGATTCATTTGATTTTATCTACACACTATGATACCTTCTTTTTCTACAGCAATCTTTTTAATCGTTTTAGTAACGTGTCGTTGGTTTTAAATATCTAATGGATCTGTAAAATAACCAAATTCTAACAGTATTGTGACTTTTCAGGTGAAATCTTCCCTACTAAAATTCTGGCTATTAATTTAATACCTGATTATTAAAAAAGAATACCACATAACGTGCCAGAACTACCAGAGAAATATATATACACATTCTCTCGTCGACATAGTCTGGCGCAAGGTTTTGCCATGGACTTTTATGGTAATGAAAAGCGATTGCAAAGCGCAACGAGTGGAAGTGTTCGAACTAATCGAGTTCACCCATGCGTCGGCGAAGGAAAATTAATCTAAAATAAAAAATCACTTCCAAAAAAAAAATAAATAAAAATAATGAAAAAAACAACAAATTTATGAACTGTCACATTACATTCTTACCATTAATTTAATGATTACCAAAGGATTGGAGTAATCTCTGTTTTCCTCCAGTACCCCTCACTCTTCAACTTTATGATTAATACAATAGATTTCAAAATAAATTTGGTGTTGGATGTTTAAGCCATTCATTATTAATCATCAGGAAACTTCGCAATTCCTCCTGGAAAAATATGTTATTCTACCATCACCAGCTACGGAGTTTTCAGAGTAAGAATTCCACAAGTGTAGATTAATTTATTCCCACCAACCGCATCCTCGACATCCAACCACTCCACGTACCTAACCCCGCCCAACCAACCATCCGCATCCACGACCCCCCGTCCCGCCAAATTAGCCACCTTCCTCACCCCAACCAACCGTTCCTCTCCTCAAATAATCCTGTCAGGATGTCTGTGGAGACGAACCGGAAATCTGTCATTCTGACAGCTTCAAAGAAGCGCTCGAAGTGTCTGCTTATATAGTCAGGCAACAATCAATGACACAATAAATAATCATACTTCCAACTATAGAACACATTCATTGATATGATCAACAATGGACCATCCGAGTGTCCAGTAAGTCGGCAAATATTTCCTTTCGTTCAACATATTAATATTATAGCATTGCAAATGATAGGGATCCTGTGTTTCAGTGGATTCGTTACAGACTTCTTTCTCTTCAGAAACTACACATTACAAACTGTCATTAAAAACTCGTTTTGTATTATCACCATCATCCGAACTATTTTTCCATTTAAAGGAAGTACCAATGTACTTATCCATAGTTGAAATAGTACGCCTGCATAAACGCAACAATATTACACGATTTGCTTTGTGGTTCTCAGAAACACGAGCTCTGATAAACAACTGCTGTTCTATTGTTGACTGTTGCTGACAGTGTTGTCAACCAGAAAACCCAAAATATCGCTACGACACTGTCAAAATTCAGCTGCACTACAGTGCAATAATGTTTGCTTGTCAATCGCTGCAAGATTGCATTACGGGAAGCTCCACCGCATTACGAACGCGTGATGAAACGGTGGTGGTGGTGGTGGGGAGGGCGTTCTTTTCATCACGCACTCGTAATTCAGCAACTGTTGATATTGATTTTATATACACACATTCAAAGCTGTAATCAATTGTTGAATAATAACGCAGTAATGCAGACATAATTACCGTAAAAAGTAGAAAAGTCACAAAACAGAAAACTTTTATCACAGAAAGTGTTTGTCGCACCTCGTGATTGTGAGAAGCACAAAAACAATCGTGTAATATTGTTGTGTTTATGTAGGCGTACTATTTCAACTATGGACAATTACATTTTGCTACTTTCTTTAATTGGAAAACACAGTTGGACAACTTGCAGATCTCCATTCTTCTCTGGTGCAGACTACATGTAGACATCGTTGCACACCCTTGATGGGTTCAAACCGGACGAACACAAAGTTAAAATCGTTCTCTTCTCGTCAACATTTCCATTATACCCAGCACTGGATTAACCATTAAGCAAAATAAGAATGGGCTTAGGGCATCATGGAAAGTGGGGCACCACTGAATTTCTGCTTTAGTTAGATGACGAATTTAATTTAAATTAACTTTTAATTAGTTTTACATTGTTTATATCTTTTCTTACTGTTACCTACTTTGTTTCAATAAATAATGACGTGTAGCAGACCTAATAAAACTCTAACCACGTGCATGACGGTTCGTTTACACCGTATAATTGTCCAGATTATACACCAGCCACTGTGTATAATCTGGACAATTATACACAGTGGCCGTAGACCCCTTCTTAAAAAGAGTACAGAACACCATCATCTCCAAACGAACCACTATAATACAGCCCCATCAAAAAATAAACCTATCAGCATATGCCGATGACGTCACTGTAATAGTCCGAAATGAAAACGAAATGACAGTAACCGAGGAAGCGCACAGCTTTCCTCTTCTTCGCATTTCTATTCAGAAACCCGGGGTAAAATAGCGTTTTTTGCTATTGTCAGATTAATGAAGCTGCTTCCTCTGGTATTTTCAAATGATGAAGTGTTACTGTCGTCGTTTAGTATGTGTAGAGAGTTTGATGCTATGAACGCTTCCAAATTTTTATCTCTATTGTTTGTGCTCTCGTTAAACCATAAAAACGAATGAGCGTTGGTATCTATTCCCATAATTAAGCCGTGATTGATGGTAAAATCCACGATGTTGCCCATTTTTTCTAAGTCATATTTTATGTCGGTGTGATGGTTGACCAAGAGTATTGCAGCTCTCTTTCTTTCAGATCCTTTGGAAAATATTTTAAAATTACTTGGAAAGTCGCATATTTTATTGCTGATGTTGTAGGGTTCTTGTATTAATGCCAGACCTATATGTTGTCTTATTTATGAGTTCTGTTAAGTTATTGACAGCTTTGATAGAGCGTTGCAGATTTATTTGAAGACATGTCAGGGAAGTAGTGTTGTTTGTGTGTGTGTGTGTGTGTGTGTGTGTGTGTGTGTGTGTGTGTGTGTGTGTGTGTGTGTGTGTGTGTGTGTGTGTGTGTGTGTGTGTGTGTGTGTGTGTGTGTGCAATTACTACTTCTGCTTAATAATACGAGGGATGATATACAAACAGATGATGATGATGATGCGCGTATGTTACGATTCTGATAAGTTTATGTGCATTTGGTTAGCACTTTGTGTATTCTAAGTCGTTGAAAATATAAATCTGAAAATATATTTTCAGATAATAGCTTCTTGAATGAAAGAGAGTGTGCCTAGTTTCTTGGATGCTGAGGAAGCTATTGATGTGATGTGTTTATGCCAGGAAAGCTGGAGGTAAGTGTAAGTAGAAACAGAGCGATGTGATCACATCTGGTGATTTCTGTATTACGGGAGAGGCGGTAAGGGTAGGTGAGCTGAGGTCTCTTTTGCGAGAGAAAAGACAACACTCGGAAACATTGAAGGTAACCATGTTGTTCTTGCTCATCGAAGGACAAATGATCATACGCAGATCAATGTTTAAGGCATCTGTTTTCTTATAGCCTGGGATGTGAGAGTCTGCATGGTTTGCCAAATGAGTAAGATGAATTACAAGGATATAAAAGAGATGAAAAAAAAAGTCTGAGAAAGCTACTTTTATAAAAAGAAGTCAGTTCTGTAAGAATTCTGTTTAAATTTGAGATTTTTTGTGACATTTTCTTCGTTTAAAGGAAGGCTTCATCAATCAATGTTTAAAGAGATCAAACATTGCATACAGAATCATGTTTCATCTTATTCATTTCAAAGAGGTTTAATTATGTTTTCGTTTAAAATAACTTGTGTTTTAATAAACCAGGTCCCCTTGGCTCCCCACTCTAGGTGCGGAGCCAAGGGGACCTGAAATCCTCTGAAGTCAGGTATCATACCATCCTCTGAAGGGGGTACGGGAACCTTTTGGTCCCGTACCCCCATGGCTTTTAGTAAATTATCCGGTACTCCCTATTCATTATATTAAGATATAAATTCTTAAGTTTACCATGCGTAATCAAAGAATATAAAGAATAAAAGCTTTATTCGTTAGATAAATCAATTACATTATCATATAATTGTAAATCCTTTATTAACTGCAGTAAAATGGACTAACGAGACCCTTGCAAATATTTTCATCATTTGGTATCATTTAAATGGAGAACGGGTCTGGCTATTAAGTTCGGTAATGTTTTAATTTTTTTATTTTCTCTTCCAATGACTAGTATTATTTGATATATATATATATGCATGTTGATTCATTTGATTTTATCTACACACTATGATACCTTCTTTTTCTACAGCAATCTTTTTAATCGTTTTAGTAACGTGTCGTTGGTTTTAAATATCTAATGGATCTGTAAAATAACCAAATTCTAACAGTATTGTGACTTTTCAGGTGAAATCTTCCCTACTAAAATTCTGGCTATTAATTTAATACCTGATTATTAAAAAAGAATACCACATAACGTGCCAGAACTACCAGAGAAATATATATACACATTCTCTCGTCGACATAGTCTGGTGCAAGGTTTTGCCATGGAATTTTATGGTAATGAAAAGCGATTGCAAAGCGCAACGAGTGGAAGTGTTCGAACTAATCGAGTTCACCCATGCGTCGGCGAAGGAAAATTAATCTAAAATAAAAAATCACTTCCAAAAAAAAAATAAATAAAAATAATGAAAAAAACAACAAATTTATGAACTGTCACATTACATTCTTACCATTAATTTAATGATTACCAAAGGATTGGAGTAATCTCTGTTTTCCTCCAGTACCCCTCACTCTTCAACTTTATGATTAATACAATAGATTTCAAAATAAATTTGGTGTTGGATGTTTAAGCCATTCATTATTAATCATCAGGAAACTTCGCAATTCCTCCTGGAAAAATATGTTATTCTACCATCACCAGCTACGGAGTTTTCAGAGTAAGAATTCCACAAGTGTAGATTAATTTATTCCCACCAACCGCATCCTCGACATCCAACCACTCCACGTACCTAACCCCGCCCAACCAACCATCCGCATCCACGACCCCCCGTCCCGCCAAATTAGCCACCTTCCTCACCCCAACCAACCGTTCCTCTCCTCAAATAATCCTGTCAGGATGTCTGTGGAGACGAACCGGAAATCTGTCATTCTGACAGCTTCAAAGAAGCGCTCGAAGTGTCTGCTTATATAGTCAGGCAACAATCAATGACACAATAAATAATCATACTTCCAACTATAGAACACATTCATTGATATGATCAACAATGGACCATCCGAGTGTCCAGTAAGTCGGCAAATATTTCCTTTCGTTCAACATATTAATATTATAGCATTGCAAATGATAGGGATCCTGTGTTTCAGTGGATTCGTTACAGACTTCTTTCTCTTCAGAAACTACACATTACAAACTGTCATTAAAAACTCGTTTTGTATTCATGTTATGAGATCCTGTAATTACTTTACGGGATCTTTTAGTATTGGGTTTTCATTTCATGCTATTTTCTTGCCATAAGCGGTATCAGAATCTTTCATTAGCAAAAGGAATAAAGAATGACAAGCTACCAACAAAAGGAACAAAAAGATATTTTGTAATTCTCAAAATCTTATTTTAATTGCTTTTCGTAATATTATAAGCAGAAAAATTTAATTGCTTTTCGTAATTTTCGTAATCGTAATATATTAGGAGTATATAAAAAAAAAAAGATTGAATTTACTTTTTCTAAAAGGAAAAGTGAAATTCGAATTTTAAAAATTAAATTGACATTTGAGAAATGAAATTTGAGAGATGAGCCACTTAGTTTTATAAGAATAAGTTTGAGCTTGTTTCTCTGTCTCAAGTAAAGAATCATAATTCAACACGGCTTAATCGTGTAGTTGCGTTCAGCGATCAATGAACTACCGTCTTATCAACAGCGAGTTTCTATGCTCGTTTCCAAAATCAAGATTACGAAACTAAAGCTACAAAAAAAAAAAAAAAAAGCAACCTGTATTATAATCCCAACACTAGAAGTTAATAACGACATCGCAATAAATATTTGAGGATTAATAAAGGATTATTTCGTAATCTTCTGTAGTTATAACTGGATTTTAGTATTTACGATTGAGATCAATAAGTGATTAAATAAAAGCTTTCATCAAAAGTTAGCTGATTACATTTAACGAAGAAGGTTGCTGCCAGTACGTTAAATAAAAATTACTACTGCTGCTCAGTTAAAAATATCTTCACGTTAGCTTATGCGAAATCGTAGGAACAAATAAGCTTTCCAAATATTCAAATTCCAAGTACTCTTGTTTGTAAAATATAGCATAGCTTACTGAAAAAAAAAATAATAATGAAATTAAATTATCTATTCAGACAAGAAGTAAAGCATCATTATTGAAAAGTATATTAATTCCGTGCTTTTAACAAGTTATCACTTGTTTTCGAACTTCATTTTAATTTATTTTTAAACTGCCGTAATATAATAATATTTGCTGTAAATTATCATATCAAAATAATAAAATATATTTCAATATCTAATAAAATTTTCTAATATAATAGGAATATAAAATAATGTCATTTTTATTTTGTTATACAGTTTATTAGAATAATTATCTTACAATTGGAAAAGAAGAGTGTCCCCGTGTGGTTGCCGCGATAAGAATAGCATCAATGTAGCTCATGCATGTCGTACGAGGCGACTAAAATGATACCCAAGGAGGGTAATGGATGGCAATGTTGTAGCCAATGAAGTTCTAACTGAGGCACAGCTACTGCTCTTACCCTCTTGCCATGATCAGAGCTTTAATAGCGCAATAACACCTTATCCATATACTGTCCTCTACAGATAACGGGGAAGATGAAAAGCATTCTTGCTTTGCCCCTTTAAGCCATTCTTTATAAGGATAAAAAGAAGTGCGCCGAGATATATTCATTGTGAGGATTTTTTTCCTTCTTAGATCATAGTTTGTCGTGTCGATATTATATTATACTTGAAGGCACTAGGAGATGGTTAGTGGATTTAAATAGTGATCACCTGTTAATGCCAATCTAGAATTAACCCATGATCTTATTCTGTCAGATTTTCTTTTATTTAAAGCTCTCCTGAAATCATTATTCAAATTCGAACTTCATCTTGTCAAAGAAAAGTTTTTCGAAAAAGAACACTTGTCTTTTTCTCCACCACTTTATTCTCCAGGCACCTGTGGGATGTCGTCAGATAAGTTTTATTATTATTATTTTTTTTTGTTTGTTTGCTCTGAGACTTTCGCTGTTACAATGCACGCAAGCTATCTAAAAACGAGGACCTTCAAATGCACAAGGGATTGTCGAATATAGAAAATTATGTAAAGAATATCTCGATTGAATTAAAGATGTAGAGACGTAAAATACTATAGCGCTGAAAACAAAATCGATCGAGCCAGTTATTTGAATGGGAAAAAGAGGCTTGCGATATGAGGACTTGTGAGAGATGTTTACCCAAAATTTGAAGATCATCTGCCAAAAAAACTATTGTCGAAAATATTGTTCTAATAGATTTATTTCTGTTGCTTAATTTCTGTTTTGCATTTTCGTATCTCAGAAAACAAACAAATCTGAGTTGCAAATAAAACAATTGAGTATTTGGTTTCTTTTTATTAGGCGCATAAAAAACGCTGTTATGCTTCTTTAAGTATAAATTGTTCTTGAATAGAATTAATTTTAAATTCTGAAAAGCTGTTTTGATGACCAACTGAAATGCAAAAACGCCCATAAATTCTACTTATAAATATATTTCCACATTATATACAAATACTGAATTTCTAATAAAATGCTGAGTTATTACCTTTTTTTAACCAATTGGCAGAAGGACACATCTATAAGGTGAATTATACAGATAGTATAATTCATCTTATAAATGTGTCCTTCGTTCAATATATATGAATAATAATAAATTACCTTCCAATAAAGGAAGATCGATGCATTTGAATTATGGGTTTGGAGAGGCTTACTAAGAATACCATGGACTGCAAAGTAAACCAACAAATCAGTGAGAGACAGAATAAAGCCAGATTGCTCCCTCGAAGCTATAACCATCAAGCAAAAATTGTTATACTTTGGACATATTATGCGAGCAAATGGCAGTCTGGAGAAGAAGATGATGCTTGATAAAGTTGATGGAAGCAGCAGAAGAGGAAAACCAAGAATTAGATGGGTGGATGGAGTTAATGAAGCAACTCGAATGCGCTTGGAAATTCTGAAATATATGGCCAGGGACAGATCTGAATGGAAAATGTATGTTAATAGAATCATCAGGAGTCGAAAATAACTCGCGGAACATAACTCTTAGGTTTCATATATGATAATTCAAAAAATATAAATAATGTTAAAATTTATGCAGAAAGTTTTCCAATGGATTAATATCTTTTCTTTCATGATATTTTCGCTAGTTATTTTTGTTACTATGCTATTAAATAAATATAATTAATCACAAACTGAAAAGAAACTTTTTAAAAAAATTCATTCCCTGAATAATGGTTTAACTGTGTATTTCCAATATTTCAACCCATCAATAAGCACGGATATTTATAAGGTTTTAATTAATAACGCAAGTTGACAATTGATTAACAATTGACATTTATTCTTTAAGGGTGAAGCAAAATGCTTTTCATATTCCCCGCTATCTGTCGTGGTTACAGTGAGGGTAAAATTTACGAGCAGTTTGCTCGCCTGAATGGGCATGGAGATTATGTATCGCTATAGGAGGCTAATATAGTTTTTGGTCTTCTATATTTGAATATGTCCGTTGGCTCGTATGCTGCAGCTTGTTGAACCAAATTGTTGGGATGTGTGGACGTCTTTAGAAAAGACTTGGAAGCTAAGGATTGTAGATAAGAGAGAATGTAGGGAATATTTGTGTCTCTATGGAGCTGGCTGTTTCTAACATACCACGGGGCGTTCAAAATCATTCTCAAGCACTTGTTCTGCACTCGCTGTATCTTAATAATGTTAGTATTAGAGGTGTGGCTCCAGGCTGGAGAGGCATAGGTGATTATAGGACGAATCGTCATCTGGTATAGCTGCAATTTGATTCTGTTGCTGAGTTTGCTATTTCTATTAATTAGCGGGTAGATCTGAGCTATGGCTTTAGATGCTTTTGCACATGCAGACTTGATATGTTGGTTGAAAGATAGCTTTTTGTCTAGAATCACACCCAGGTAATTTGTTTCTTTCTCCCAGGGAATTTTAGTATTGAATAGTAACACATCTCCTGCAGGAGACATTGGCCTTTTTGAGAAAAGAACCGCTGAGCTTTTCAGGGGGTTGACTTCCAATCTCCACTTGGAGAACCAACCCTCCAGCTTTAGAAGATTTTCTTGAAGCTTTCTGGTAACGAAGTGGGGTCTGAGAGATCTGGTTAGTATTGCCGTATCGTCTGCATACAGTGCTAAAATGGAAGTCATCGGATTGTGTGGGATGTCTGACATGTATACAGAAAACAGCAATGGAGCCAGTAGAGATCCCTGCGGCACTCCAGCAAAGATATGGCGCTGGGACGATGTAGAACCGTTAATTTTAACTTGCATTGATCTATTCTGAAGATATGAACGGATTAGATGAACCATTTTTAGTGAGATGCCGGCTAAGATAAGTTTGTGCAGGAGTCCAAAATGCCAGATTTTGTCAAATGCTTTAGATAGGTCTAGGAATACAGCTCCTGTGCACTGGCGCCAGTTGTAGCTGGTGGTGATATATTCCACAATTCTGTGGTTTTGCTGGGTAGTACTATGGTGTTGTCGAAAACCAAACTGTTCTTTAGGGAGGATGTTAAGGTCATTTATTGAGGTTTGGAGTCGTGAGAGGATGACCTTCTCTGCAACCTTACCCAGATTGGAGATGAGACTGATTGGACGATAATTCTGCGGTAAGTGTGGGTCTTTGCCTGGCTTATGTATAGGAATCACATCAGCCAGTTTCCAGGTGGAAGGAAAATAGTGAAGTCTTAAGATTGCATTTATTATACTGGTCAGATGCACTATAGCTTTTCGAGGCAGCAGCTTGATCACCCTGTTTGAGATGCTGTCTGGTCCAGGAGCTTTATTGTTCTTAAGTTTTTTAATAATATCATATAATTCAACAGGTGATGCGGGTGCAATATGATCAGCACTGGTATCCGGGAGGTTTAGTGCATGCCTAACCTGTCTGTGGATTTTGTACAGATGATTGAAATCAATGTTGTTATAAGAAGGTTTGCACTGATCCTCAAGATTTTTAAGTATGGCTTCTGCCTTATCTGCATCTGTGTGGACTAGGCCCTGGTTTGAGATTATAGGGGGGAGGGATCTGTTTTTATTTTTGATGTTTCTCAGTAGGCCCCAGATAGAGTGATCAATAGGTGAGATAGAGGCTAACTTTTTATCCCAAACTTCGTTTCTATGTGTTTTAAGTGCATCTCTTACTGCTCCATTCAATCTGTTAAACACTGTCTTATCCTGAGGTGCGCGAGTGTTATGAAATCTCTTCCTAGCTTTGCTCTTCTCTCTGATCAGGTCCATAATGTCCTCAGGCAAACGATCAGGCTTGGGAACAGGTTCCTGGAAGGTTGCAACCATTATAGCGGACTTAATCTGTTGGGTGAGGCTAGTCACTGCAGAATCCACATCTTGTGTGCGTAATAACGCAAGTTATGAAGATCAGCTGGTTATTATCCTTTTCGTATATGAATAATATTATGGTTTGCGAAATTGTATGTGTTTAAAATATATGTAAAAGTTCTAAGTTATGTACGTTGTATTATTTTATATAAATGGAATTGGTATTAATAACGAAAGCAATTAGCCCTAAATTTTTTATGCTTATTAAACAAGAACTTGAATGAAAATTTAGAAGACGCAATATTCGCTGAAAAAATTACAGAATTCTTGTTACGGACTGGTAGGTCGTTTCTCCTTGAATTCTGATGACTCGAATTTTCAAGACTCGACACTCTGGGTAGCCCCTGAGTTTCAAATAAAGTGACATGGAAAACGTGACATTTTAGCTTATCTTTTTATATATAAAGGGTAGATTATATTATAGTAATATGTAATATGTATATTATATAGATGTACATATGTGTATATAATGATGATGCATTACAAAACTTTATGCATATCTTAATTTGGACGAACTGTTTCTCTTAGGTTTCATATATGATAATTCAAAATTTTGTACCATAATATGAAGCTTAAAATAAATAATTTGAAATGTAGAAATAAAGCAGCAAAGGACATCTTACATGTCAGGCAGATCAAAGACGCTGAAGGAAAAGTATTATGGAGGGATGTGGACATAAGAAACAGATGGAGAATATACTTTGAGGGACTTTTGAATGAGGAAAATGCAAGGAGTTACAGAGAAGATGGGTAGCCTTCTGAGGAGATGGTGCAGAACATCACTAGAGTGGAAGTGACGGAGGCCATGAAGAGGATGAGGAATGGAAAATCGGTGGGCCCCGACAGGATTCCAGTGAAGGCATGGAAGGCACTGGGGGAAGAGGGAACTGACCTGCTGTGGTACCTGTTCATGAAAAGTTTCTGTCTGAGGGAGAAGAAGGTTCCACAGAAATATGTCAGGTTGGTGCGGGAAATGTACAGAAATGTGAAGACAAGAGTTCGGGCCTGTCTGGGACAGACAGAAACTTTTCAAGTTACAGTTGGCTTGCATCAAGGGTCAGCATTAAATTCGTTTCTGTTTATTATTGTGATGGAGGTGATTACGGAGGAGGTGAGAGAAGATGCGCTTTGGACAATGTTGTATGCAAATGACATCTTGCTGTGTGCAGATTCAAGAGAAGAACCGAGTACTATACTGGAAAGATGGAGAAAAGTACTGGAAGAGAGAGGTATGAGACTGAGCAGAAGTAAGACAGAGTATGTGTTGCACAGTGGGCGGCAGCCAGGAGACAGATCTGGAGCTGGAAGGAAATGTCATCAGGAAGGTGAGGGACTTTAGATACTTAGGTTCAACAGTGGAAGAAGATGGAGGAGCTGAGAAGGAAGTGGGATGCAGGATACAAGCGGTTTGGAGGAACTGGAGGGAGATGGCTGGAGTGTTATGTGATAAGAGAGTGCCGATCAATCCGAAAGGCAAAATCTATAGGACAGTAGTGAGGCCAGCTATGACGTATGCTCTGGAAACTGTGGCCTTGAGGAAAAATAACATTTGCAGGATGGAAGTATCAGAGATGATAATGCTTAGGTGGATGTGCGGTGTGACCAGAAAGGATCGTCTGAGAAATGACTATGTGAGGGGAACAGTGAAAGTTACGAACTTAGGAGCGAAGATACAGGAGACAAGGTTGAGATGGTTCGGTGATGTGATGAGGAGGGAGGACGAATATGTGGGAAGATGGGTCATGCAGATGGATGTGCAAGGAAGGATGAAGTGTGGGCGGCCAAAGAAGAGATGGAGGGAGCTGGTAGAAGAGGACTTGAGGATGAAGAACTTGGATGTGGTGACAGCCCAAGACAAGAGGATGTGGAGGAGACTCATCATCAACAGTTACCCCACTTAAGTGGGAGACACTGCAGAAGAAGAATAAATAATTTGAAAAAAATAAAAATATGAACAAACTTGACGAAGTGATAAGAAGTGTCGTAAGGACTGTATTATTCTGCTATTGTAAACCAGGAATCTTCAATATCCATCTTTCCTCACTATAGCGTTTACCCTTTCGTGCTGTTGTGTCGGAAAAAAATGATGAGTTACCTTTTTTTTCCCACCCAACATTAAGTTATCTCAGAAGGAGTGGATAAGGACATTCTTATGCCTCCGGATGGGAAATGTACCGACTAATGTCCCAAGAACATGTAAATATCCAAGTGGTAAGCTCTGAACAATGTTAAAATAGCCCATACGTTTAATAGAGAATAGTTGTAAATGAATTAGAATATAAAATCATGTATAAATTGCCAAGTAAATATGTATAAGCTAGAGCATGTTTTAAGCCATGTAAAACAGTCCGTGGCCACGTCGTCCAATCGGCAGTCGCCGTATGCGTGACGACACCGCCGAGTGAGGGAGCTGTTTTGAGGTATAAAGGTTTCGGCGGGGATTCGAATCGCTCTTTTGTCTCCGGGTTTCGTCAGCACTGCCGGAGAGCTGCGTAGGCCGGCTGGTTCAGGTTTGCGTTTCTTTTCCCACAAGTGTCTGATTTTCTGTTGTTATTATATTATTTAGTTTACATTCATTTGTTAATAATTTACTAACTTGCTGGCTCTAGTGGAGACACTTTTCTCCCAACTAGAGCGGGATTATTAGCTTTTCAGGCGCATTTACTAACTTACTAACACTGTAAGTCGGTTGACTTAGAATCAACTTCTTTTGCATTTTTTTTTATACGCAGAGTTATTATGAGTAAATTCGTTCAAGTCCCCTCCAGGACGAGAACACTGGGTATTGAAGTGCCAGGTTTGTAGGAGCCTAGAGTCTTGACAAAGATCCTGAAAGAGACCATAGGAACGAAGAACATTTACTCCTTCACCCCACGCGGAGGGAAATACCTCGTAGTAGTCAAAGACGTCGATTCGAGAGACAAACTTTTGGAGGGTTTCTCTGTACAAGGGAACCATATAACACCAGTCATGGTAGGGAGCCAAGTGAGGACGCTTCGAATAGACTTGGAGTACATCCAAGCCAGCGACGACCTGCTGGTACAAGCCTTTGCTATGTGGGGAAAGGTGACTAACGTCAGGCGGAGCATTTCAAAGGAAGATCCCACTTGGTTCTCTGGGGAAGTAACTTTTACAATGGACATGAAGTTACCCGTGCCCAACTTAGTGAACATCGGTACGGCACGGGTTATGGTCTACTACCCCGAAGTTCAAAGCAATGCCTGCGTTGTGGCTCACTTGAACATCTGGGCAAAGAATTCCCCCGAGCCAAATGCTTTAATTGTGTCAGCATAGGGCACATAGCCATCCAGTGCCCTAACCCCTGCTGAAAATGTAACAACCCCGAACACCGGGTTACCAGCTGCCCGTTAAGAACATTTGCGGAAAGAGCAGGGGCACCCATCGAATCGCTGACACAATCCCCTACCATGACTAAAGAACAAGGTGACTTCCCACAACTCCCCAATTCCACCGGGGAGAAAATCTTCAAGCAGACGATCCTCGGAAAAATAAAGTAGTTACAACTACCACCCCCGTAGCTACTTCTGCCGCGGCAACATCAGCAGTGACGGCGACACCGGTTACAGAACAGCCGGAAATAAAGGCGGAACCAGAAAACACCAAACCGGAAACTCCTGTCGAAGCCGTCATCCAACTGGCAACAATACCAGCCAATAGTTCCGAGGAAAAGACTGCTTCATCTCAAGTAAGCGACCCCTCCCCTGCAGAAGACATACTCCTTGAAGAGGGGGGAATAACTGAAATGCCGCCCCATCACCAAAAACATCAAAGGCGGGAAAACGCAAAGAGGAATCGGCTCCCACAAAAGAAAAACGAAAATCCAAAGCAAGGAAGGCTACAGACACTTCAGAATCAGAGATGGAGCTTGATTCCTATCCCCCACCTCCAAGAGAAGATAACCTCAAGGAGAGAATAAAAAGATATACTGGGTCGCAATTCAACACCTTCACGTATAAAATCTCCAAAGACAAATTAACAAACTTCAAGATAAAGAATAACAAACACGAGTTCGAAATCCTTGCGAACTCGTGTTCAACACTTGAAGCAAGCCTGCAGGGGGCAGGATATTTCACTTCCCCCCTACGTATCGAATCACTGACGAGACTCGTTAAACACCTGAGAATAGAAGATCTAGACCGGGCATAAAACATCCAATGACGCCACCAGCCTTTTGCATCGCCTCGCTCAACATCAGAGGCCTCCGATCACCACTCAAACAGGAGGCGGTCTGGAAATTGATGCTAGCATATAACATCAGACTATTGTTCCTGCAAGAAACCCACTTCTACCACTTCAGAGATATGCAGGAACTTAGTCAAAAGTACCTCCTAACATCCTATTGGAGCTTCGGTCCAACAGCACTCAGTGCCGGAGTTGGGGTACTTATGCTAGCTCCCCTCCTAGGAGCCTTTCACAACATACAAAGGGATGCAGAAGGAAGAATTCTCGCCATAGACTGGAAGTACCGGGGCTGTACCACCCGGTTTCTCAACATCTATGCCCCGGCTAACGCATCTCTAAGACCAGCGTTTTTCCAGACCCTTAACAACTACCTCTATGGCGCCCATCACATTGTCATGATGGGTGACTTCAACTGTGTGGCAGACCCGGTCCTAAATAAAGTAAGGGGGAACCCAACAGCAGGAACATCCGGCTATAGACATTCCGAAGTTCACCTTCGGAATGCTCTGCTCACCGATGTCTGGCGACATCTGAATCCCCACACCCGTGACTACACATGGTTCGGCCAGGGTGTTGGCACTCGGCTAGACCGAATTTACCTATCGCCATCGCTTCTTTCAAGAGCCGAGACGGTTAGGCACGTTAACATCAGTAACAATATTACAGACCATAAACTCATAGCGCTCAGGTACCACCATCTAGAAAAAGTGGAAATTGGTCCGGGCCCCTGGAAGTTACCATCAAGCTTCCCGTCCCTTTTCTCAGCCCAGCTCCAACATCTCTGCTCCACCTGGACGCAGGCGGGCTGGGATTGGGACACCTGGGCGCAGTTCAAATCCACCATCAAGAACAGAATGATTCAATGGGGCCAAGAACGTGCTTACCTTCACAGATCTCGGCTCCGAGATCTCTATAAAGAAAGGAGCTGGTTCATAGCCAGCCAACGCCAAGAAACATCACGTGACAACATCATCCGGGAAATCAACGGCGAAATAGACGCCGAAAAGCAAAGGCAAGCGGAGGAAAGGAACTTGAAAATTAGAACACAGCTGCGCTCAGAAGACAGGCCATCGGCCGCCTTTTATAACAGGCGCTTCACAAAATTCAGAGAGCAGAGAACCATCTTGTCCATTACGGAAGGCAGCAACATCTTTAACAACACTCCTGACATCCTGCAGGCCTTCCAGAGGCACTACAATGAACTTTACTCAGATAACAGTGCCTCTACGGACTTCTCCTCCTGGACTATTCCAACACTCCCTGAACATATCCGAGCAGGATTGGATGCTCCCTTCACGGCGGCCGAAATAACAACGGCCTTTAAGCAATGCCGAGCCAAGAAGGCGCCTGGTCCAGACGGACTGGCGACAGTTCTATCGTGAGGCATGGGACTTCATCCTCCCAGCTCTACTGGCACTTTTTAACATCTTCCTCAACACCGGGAACGTGCCAGGTGAGTTGGTGGAGTGCCATACGGTATTCATCCCCAAGGCCAATAGGGACCTATCCCTAATCAAGAATTGGCGGCCAATCAGTCTTACCAACATAGACTACAAGATCCTGGCCAGAGTCATCAACAACAGACTCAAAGTGGGGATGAAATACGTTATCCACAGTACTCAAGTGTATGGCATCCCAGGCCGATCGATAGAATTCAATCTGTACCTCATTAGAGATCTGCTTCGTCTGGCATCCATTAAAAAACATCCAATGGCATTGCTTTCACTAGACCTCAACCGAGCGTCCGACATTCGTACTTGTTCTACATCCTTAAAGAAGTTGGCGTCAGCAGTGGCCTCCTTTCCATCCTTCAGGGAGGCTATAACAACAGCTCCACCCGTCTCCAAATCAACGGATACTTAACTGACCCCATTACCATGAAGAAAGGGGTCAAGCAAGGATGCCCGCTCAGCCCTCTTCTTTTTGCCCTGGTCCTTGAGCCTCTTCTTCAGGTAGTCAACAGCTCTCGTGCCGTTAGAGGAATACCACTCCCGCTCACCACGGAGGAATCCAAGATAACAGCATATGCGGATGACGTAGTGGAGTTATTATCCCTTAGGGATAATAATAAGGTTCCTAATGGAGTTATTATCCCTTAGGGATAATAACTCCATTAGGAACCTTTTTAACATCCTTGACAGGTTCCAAATATCGGGATTAACACCTAATCCCGGCAAAACACAGTTAAAAACATATGGAGTCTGGGACCAGGATAACATTCCCTTTGGCCTAGTCCCTAAGGAAGATCCCATAACCATCTTTTGGGTACCCTTTACGGCACAGCCTGAAGTTCACGAAGACAATCTTACCACCAAGATCGTCGATAGTCTCAACGATTGGAGAGTCGTCCCGCTGTCACTTTCCTCTCGGGCCACAGTGATAAAAACCATTGTGTGCCCAGCGTACCAGCACGTCGTCAACATCACCGACATCTCAGAACAAGAGATTCGGCTATACAGGAAACCCCTAAAGTTCTTCTGGGGCAACTTACGTCCAGAGGTTGAAACCAAGATCCTTCAACTCCCACAGAAGCGAGGGGGCTTCGGCCTCCCAGTTCTCAAGACATATAATACCTGAGTAATACCGCTTTTAATCTGAACAGGATACTGCAATCCAACCATCTTAGCAGTTATCTTGTTCGGTATTACTTGAGTTACAAGCTTCCCCTCTTTGGTATTCCATCCCACCAAGTATCCAAGGCGGAAATTGTCCCAGAATACTACAACCAGCTCTGTCAGATCTTACAACAACTTAGCTCTTCGGGTACAGACATTACCAACATCCGGAGCAGCAAGAAATGGTACAACACCATATTTGACCATCTCTACACTGAAGCTCCGGACCTGGGGGCCGTCGACAACATCCTCTTCGGCCACCTAGCAAGACATCGTGGCTACCCGACGAGGAAGGATCTGGCCTGGAGGATAGCATACCGCAACCTTCCAGTCAATTATTTCATCTGGAGGTTCCGTAACACCAGGAAACCCTTCCGTGACTTCTGTCATGGTGTGGACAATGTGGAGCATGCCTTCTATCAATGCCCAGTCTCTCTTAACATCTGGAGGAGGCTGAGCGACGTGCTCCGCATTCCACTCCTAACGCAGGACCAAATCATCTACCTGCAGTTCACACCACCAACAAACAACAGGCAGAGGTTACTGATCTTCGTGATCAATGAAATCAAGTATCATATCTGGAAGGTGAGGAAAAAACATGCCAACATCAATCCTCCCAGCTGGTTGGATATCTCCCGAATCGTGCTATATTGCTTCTACGGGTCAACCCGACGTTTCCTGATGGTCGAAAAAGAGACTCTAGGTGAGCAGAAATTCAAGAACATCTGGTGCTCTCCTCCTCTCCTGTGCACTTTAAGGGGGGGAGTATTTAAGTTTGCACTCCTTTTGCTTTAAAACATCTACAATGGAGTGCATCATAGCTCTGGTCCATCCATTTGAGGTTCTCGTCCCAGGTCTCCCACGGAGGGTAATTTGGTTGCGAACCCGGTCAGGGAAGGCCAACTCCAGGAAGGGGTTGATCAACCCGGAAGGGGTTGATCACCCGGGCGCCGATTACCCCCGTGGTCTCGGTCGAACAGCAGACCTATGTGGCTAGGGGTGAAAGAGTCAAACATCTGGGAGCTCTGAGCTCGTTAGGTGAGAAGTATTAGCTGAGGCCTATTTCTTCTTCTCCCACCTTCCCAACATATTCCTTACCTCTCCTCTTCCCTTCCCCCCTACCTCACCCCACTGTCACTGCCTCTCCCTACTTTCTCTTCACTTGAGGGGGCACTCTGACCCCTTCTTTCTATAGGCCAATGATGAGTTTTCCTTCACTCTTTCACCTGCCGGAGAGCTGTGTAGAGCTTGCCGCCACGTTGAGCAAGAATTCCCCCTTGCTATGTATGCTGCAACTACAGTGGATTCATATCCATAAGAAGAAAGAGCCACTGATGAGATCAACGTCAGTGTTCAAATCTGTGTATGAGTTTTCGTTTCATATGGAAACAAAGGAATAGCAAGACCGCCATCAGTGAAGACACTGTAAGCAGACCAGAATATCCAGTACAAGGCAAGAACGGTAAGCGTAAGATTTTCTTATGTTAAATGTTGGATTAAAGTAACCATGGAGTAAGGAAGCAGAAGTTAAAGAAACATGCTATTTCCGTGTAGTGCTATAAGAACAGTCTGCGATTTGGACACTTTTGTCTGCAGTTGAGAAGAAAGCATATTAGGCTCTAGGCATACAGGAGGCCGAGATCCGGACTGTTTGTGGGATTTAGGAACAGTAATGTTATATGGTCAGAACGTAAATTACATGTTAGCTAAAATTTTGGAGGGAGGATTAAGTAAGAATAAGAAGTATTACCCTAGAGAAGTTCATGTCAGTATTGAGTTGTCTTGTGTATATATATGCAATATTACATATGTGATAATATTAGGTAACTAAATATAAGAGTGAGAATAGATGTACGTATAGAAGTGAGAAATTTATGTCAAGTAAGGGACTATAATATAGAAGTTTTGGATGTAATTAAGTGAAGGGAACCCAGACTCTTTTTTAAGATTAAGGATTTGATTAACATGTATACTTGTCTTTGTGCAATAATAAATGTTTCTTTATATACAATCAAATGAGTTTGTTATGCTTTCTGCGGATTGAGCTACCGTTTGAAAATTTACGTACCGTGCATTAAGGGGGAAACCAATAGTGATATAAGAATCGGGACCACGACTGCATGCCTCATGATCCCTACATTTTCTTTAAGTATTCTTGGATAATGTATCAGAGTTTAGTTGCCGGCTGGCGCAGTCTTTAATCAATACAAATTTGTCGGCAAACGAATGTCTGATATTAAGTGATACAACAATTAATGTTAACTGTGAAGTTAGACTAAAGACAGTTAGACATATAACAATAAGGCAGTCACACAGGCCACACATAGAAGAAAGAAAAATATAACAGGTGCCCCAGTCGGTAAGACGAATACCGACCAGGACGCGATGTCTTTTTAGCCGGAAACACATCTTGTTAATAAGTCTAATACACCGATCACATAGAATTCGTTACTTCTAATGTAATCCATCTCACCTTATGGTTTGAAAATGTGGTATGAAGAAAATAAAGAAATTGAAAAGAAACAAATGTAGAGAATAAGCAGGTGTTCCTTATCATTTCCTCTCATTCCATATATAATAAGTGGTAATATTTACAAACCCTTTCATACATTTTAAGAATACGAAAGATGAAATCATATCAAATAAACAAATTTCAACTTAATCAACTGGAAATCTGCAGCTCTGTACAAACTTCATATAAAGTTCAGGTTGTAGCCATGGTTTATACACGATCAGACTTTTAACACTGTGCGCATAAGTCATAGGTTAAGTGCTTAAGAAATCAAAACATTCTTCAATACAGTAACATGAATCTCATAAATGAAGACTGGATTGGGTTAATCTTCTTTCTTAAATTTACATCATTGGTTTCCTGTATAACCCAAGACTTTGTTTCTTATGTGAATTTATTATAAATTGAATTTATTTTTGTCTAAATAGGTGAAGCAAGAATGCTTTCATATTTCCCGTAATCTGTAGAAGAAAATGTGTGGATGGTATGTTATTGATCTATAAGCTCTGGTCATGGCGGGGTAACGGCAATACCTGAGCCTAAGTTAAAACTCATTGACTACAGCATTCTCAGCTGTTACCATTTCGAAATCATTCTCCTCTATTGTTTCTATTAAAAAAAATCCTAAAAAAAGACTGGTTAGATGGGCGAAGCAAAAATTCTTTTCATATTCCCCGTTATCTGTAGAGGACTTTACATTGTCCTCTAACAGCAATAGCCGAGTCTCAGTTAGAACTTCATTGGCTACGGCATTGCCATCCATTACCCTCACAGGGTACCCATTTTAGTTGCCTCGTACGACATGCATGAGCTACACTGGGGCTTTTATTAAAGTAAAGCGAAACTCTAAAAATTAGAACGATCCCTAGACCACTGCACTATGGAGTGGTCTAGGGATCGATTTTTAGAATGATCATACATCATCATTATATAAACTAACTCAGCGTTGATTGCACTCAGTGACCGGCCCCTGCACCACAGAACAGAACCGCTCATATTAAAGGGAAAAGCGTCCACCGACGAGGCTCCTCACGGGCCACCATCCCCAGAGACTCAATGCTCTCGCAGGGCAACTCCCCCGAAATAAGCCCCCTCACCGGGAGCCTAATTCCGGAAGAAACCTGAGAGAGCGAACTCTCGAAACTCAGCGTCCATTTAGTCGCCTCTTACGGCATGCTTGGATTTGCATTGGCGATAATTAAGTAAATCCAACTAAAAATTGGTTAGGACGATCCCTAGACCACTTCGTAGTGACCAAAAGACCGTCCAACGCAGCGTTGGCTCCCCACCACCTAGCAGAATTGCTCATATTCCAGGGAAAGGCATCCACCGACAAGGTCTCTCAGCGGGCGTGCCGGAGAACACCTTCCTCAGAGACTCAATATGCACTTTCAGGCAAACCTTCCGAAATCCAAGCCCCCCTCACCGGGGAGCGAAATTCCAGAAGAAACCTGAGAGCAAAACTCTCAAAACTCAGCATTCATTTTAGTCGCCTTTTACGACACGCATGGATTTACGTTGAGGTGTATTTAAGTAAAGACCTCTCTAAAAATTAGACGATCCCGAAAGATCGCCCAACTCAGCTTTGTTCCACTCAGTGACAGGCTCACCTCCATCACCAAGAAGAACTTCTGAGCATTGGCTCTACCCAGTGGCAGGCTCATCCAACCACTAGACAGAGCCATATTCTCAGCAGTGGCTCTACTCAGACAGGCAAAAACCTACCCCAAGCAGAGCCTCTCACATATCTATATCTATCCAGCATGGGAGGCAGACCCAAACGTGGAGATTCTTATGCGGCCACCACACGGGGAAGTGTGGTGTTTCTATTTAGTGGTTAAATTCTATTTATAATATATTGACACAATCATTTTTGGTGCATGATATATCCTTTCATAATTTTGTGCTATTTATTAAGATATTAAGAAAATATTACCCTGATTTATCTTAATATTTTCTTTTTATGTTAACATTTAAATAAAGTTTAATTGTTTTTATTGCTAATTATTAAATAAATAGATGAACGTATGATCGTTAATCTATGATGTTATATTTCTAGAGCTTTTAATTCTTTCTTCTTTCCCAATGAAAGGGATTATTTGCGACTTTTTTGCGAAATTTTCTTCAGGAAAATAATTTCAAAGTAAGTTTTTAATACAGCTATCTCTTCGATAAATGATTAAAAAGAACTAACGAAGTGAAAACAATGGCCTAAACATTTAAAAACCACCTTTCATTTCGGCCATCGAAGCAGCTAATAAGATGATAAAGAAGAAATCTTTGGGCGGGAAAAAAACCAACAACACAGTAAGATTAGCTTCTTTGAAAGCGTTCAGATTACGTAGTGGCTTCTGAAATCAGATATAAAGGGAACGAAACGGGGATCGCTACAGGAGGACTCATTCTCGAGAACTTCGAACAAAACACCAAATAGCTTTAGGATCAGTTTTTTAAATAATTTTTATCAACTTTCAAACTTATTTTCAGCTTTTGCTGAAATCTCATAAGAAACAATGACGTAATAAAAGCAACAAATTTCTTGCGAAGTCTTTTTTTTTCTCCTTTGTGCTTTTAGCAATTGTTTTCAGATTAAAGGAGTTTAGCGTATCCTCCCAGAAACAATCAATAAAACTCCACATTTTGCACCTGAGCAAACTCTTAATGTAACATCACCCAACAGCTCGTGCTGGTGTAAGAACAAGAAGCAAATGTTTTCGGTTAATATTGATGGCTTTGTATAAAAGTCTAGGAACACGGAAAGTACTGAAGTGTAAACTGAAAACTAAGTTGATATTATACCGTGAATGCGGAGCTATGGTTGAGCTAATAACTCACCGCAGGTCGTCCACAGTATTATGGGCGTCATCGAAAGCAAAGCGTTGTTCTACCGTAACATACAGCCATCAACTAGATGAGCCACCAACATCATGTTATTAATGACTTATTTAACTCCTCGCGGTGCTTTTAATGCGTTTCTCCTGTCTAGTTGTAGCGTATTCCTTTAAAAAAAAAAAAAAAAGGTTGCTCTATTCTTCGATAGGATTTGAAGAAATTTCAGAACTATTTTAAAGAACAGAAGATGATACGGACCACAAAGACTTCTTCCTCGAATAAACACTTTGAACAAATTCACTGAGAAGAGATCTGATCTGTAGTCATCGTAATTGATGAACGGATTTATAGTCATCAATTATCAGTTGAAAATGGATTGATCTCTTATGTAATAGTTCGCTCTTTCCGCTATTCGGTTTAATTATCAAGAGAATTTTATGAATTCATAACTATTGTGATCTTGCAATGAGAATAGCATAAGTTTATCTCTAGACCTAATAATGATACTAACATGAAAGACAAAGAAAGATTTCTCAATAATAACTGCGAAATAAGGAATAAAAGAGGGACTAAGTGCTGCAAATTGGATCCAACCTCACATTAGGTTGAATTCGATTCAAAATGCTGAAGGCTTAGTTAAATCCTAAGGACACATATTAGGACCAATTTGCAACAATTTACGAAAAGAGCCTAAGTTGCAAAAAAAGATGCACATTCTTACATACTTATCTAAAACTTACGCGCTGACCCTAATCATTTTATTATTCTTCTGCCTCTCTGATTCAGTGATGAGTGGTCTGTGGAATGCTCTCCCTATGCGGATAGTTTGAGTTTCGTGGATTAAAAAATGTCAGTCTAACAAATTCTAAACCCATATCAGAAATAACCTGAAGCCACGATGTTCCATTAAAAACGTAGAATACTTTCAAACTTTATTTTCCTAACATTTCGTTAATGTATTTGCTCATCTCTAGTTACACAAAAGTCAATTATGGCGTCTGTTAAGTTAAATGAATGTTTTTTCTTTAACAATTTCAACTTTTCAGCCATTTTGTATGAAAGTAGGTAACAGAGCAGTATTTCAAATTATTTTTAATCTTCTAATAAATTTTATTAGATTAAAGTCTACTGAAATAAATAAATTTTCAACAAGCTTTACGATTGGCCTCTGTACTGAGGTAATATTCTTAAAGTACTTAGTTCTATAACTAGGACAGAACTTCATGGTTACTAAGAATAACTATAATTTAAAATCTCCTGTATTGAAGAAATATCTAACAAAAGCGACGAAAAAAGTTTAAAATTTTAAGAAATAGTCTATGTTGTTATGGCAGCTTCAGATATTTTGAAATTCGGTTGAAAAGAATCAGCATTTCAACCCAAAACAATCGTAGCCTTTCCTCAGTCGTTGAGTCGTGCGATCCGTTGTTAATGCCGCATCAATCATATGCACAGATTGGGGCAACCAGTAGAGTAAATGTGAGTGATCTTGGATTGCGCGGGGGGTTAAGATTACGAGACCATCATATGAAACCTGTTGTGCTTGGGGCATGATTTCGCCAGAAATAATTAATTTAATTACAGAAGAATTGTCGAGCTGATCGTAAATAACGTTGATAATTAAAATTTAAACGCATTCGTTTGATAAATAATGTGAGCAATTATAAATTATAATGAATACTGAGGATTTAATTATAAACGTCGATTAGTTTTTCCTTAAAAACTTTAGTTTCCGAAAATCCTCGTATATATCTTCTCGCATCACGATTTTTTAACTTTAATTTTGGGGAAAAAAGTGAGTTATATTCGAGAAAATACGGTATATTTTCTGTGGACGTTTAACAACCAACAATTGCACAATACTTGTTTACGACTCCATAAAACGTTCCTTTCTTCAAATATTTCCCCACCTGACTGTTCCCTAAGGGTGAAACGCTTCCTTGGTGTTTTCCGTAAGAATCTGTAATTTTATCTGTTTTTATTTATTACTTTATTATTGTTCAACATCTCCAATTTCAATCTTATTTCAAAACCGACTGTTCCCTGTTTATCTTTCACAAGATGAAATTTAAAAAAATTCACATAAACTGACCAAATCCTGTTTCATCATTAGATGAACCTAGGCAATCGCCTAGGGGCACAGACTTCGGGCGCCAGATTTTGCTACATAGTACGGGGGAAAAATTAAAACTTTCGAAAAAAAATTAGTAAAATCTTGATTAATAATAAAATACTGAAATAAGTCAAGCCGTCCTGGTGCTCGCTGATGATCCTACATTATTTTCGCCTTTCTATATTTCTTCCACTCCCCTGCTCTTTGTATACTTAACCTCAAGTGCAGAGATTTTACCTCCTGACATCTGTCCCAAGATGTACGAGGAAGTTTGGGGGTATCCCCCAAACTAACAATCAGTGGTCGCCACTAACCAACTGTTCTCACTTCTTATCTTCATTCCCTATAGATTTAATTCTGTTGATTTTTAGATTAAGCCCTGTTTTTGCAAGCTTTCTGAGGTTTGAGAAGTTGGGGATTACGTCATTCATTTTCTCACAGAATCGTCTTGTTAATTCAGTTCAGTTTATTCTAAATCAGTACGAGAATGCCGTGGAAATTTTCATAGAATTGCAGTGGCAGGGATTCTGATTGGTAGTATTCGTGAAACGACCGCTCTACGATGGCTAAGGAACGACTCACTGGTCTAGCAATAATATATAGAGCATAAAATTGCATCTACAATCAATATAGATGAATTAATTCAAAACTTTGCCAAAGCTAAAGCCCGAAAGATTATTTTTCATAATTTTTGTATTTAAGATGTAATAATTTTATTGCTATACAGATATTAGGAGTAATCATATATGTATACAAATGTATTGTTTTTGATTAATTTTTTTAATGTTCATGATATTTTTATAAATATCATTATGAGCATATGTATACCCACATGTGTAGGTAAACGTGTGCTTGTGTGAGTATGGCAAAATATATATATAGAGAGAGACAGTATATAGGGGCATCAGATACTCTCGGACCGGCCCTGAAACTGACCTAACTATGAATTAGCGATCAATAATATGGCGATATTTACTTCATCATTTATGTTTTTGCTAAGCAGTAAGTTACTTTTATAAATTCCGATAGGAACTCCAAATTAATTTAAAAATCAAAGAATTTTAAATTCTAGAAAATTATGGGAATATAAAATCCAATATTTCTTCTTCGAAAACCCTTTTTTTTTTAACTTTAATTTTCAATAGAAGATCACGTTAACCGTTCTTTAAAGTCCATCTAACAAATAACAATTATAATTACTACATTTTCTTTCTTCTGTTTCTCTCTGACTAATTCATTCAATTTTTCCCCCCTTATGTTTTATGAAAAAAGAATGATCGGCTCATTTTAAACTGCTGCAAAAGATGAATGAAGAATGAAAAATAAATGAAAGGATGAATGAAAAAAAAGATTGTAATTAAATGTGATAATAGAATAGCTTGGTCGCATGTCGTGTATTCCTCTCTTAAAAAAGAATATTTAAATTTCATAACGATAATAAGATGGAAAACACTCAAGAATTGACATTTATCTGAAATGGCGATTTTAATACGGATATGGTAAAGCATACTTTAAAGAACTGAAGTACTCAAACAATCTTGTCACAGGGCTGATATCTGTGGGAAAAGTAAGGTAATTGCAAAAGTTCTTAAATGAATTTTTAGAATAAGGAATGATGAACTTGCAAGAAATTACAGATTTCAAAAATTGAATTTTAAAAATTTCGTAAAGCTTTAAATAGTTTTCTATACATCTCTAACTTTAATTTCTTTCATTTTTTCGTTATTTCAAAATAACAGAAATTTGTTTAATTTTATTAAATTCAATATTAACACCGTATACAATCAATAACAGATTTATTAAAATAATTTATGGAAAATAACTACGTTTCTACTGATAATGAAAAATATGATTAATGCTAGAATTTTATTAATGGTGTATTAATAATTTTAATACACCATTTTAGGTGTATTAAAATTTCCAGCTGCGACTATTTTAATTTTATGAGTCAAAATAACTTATGAAAGTTAATTATAACAGCAACTTCTGCAACCTCCCACAACTTAATGGTGAGTGGGATGACAGTTATTATTATTAGCATCCGAAAACATTGGTTATTGTTCCAGGCTTATCTGAGGAATTACACCGGTGTTATTGATATATTGCCCTAACAGAAGTATTCATAACTAAGGGCGAAGCGACTGCTTTTCAAATTCCAGGCTTCCAACAATATATATCATGCCGCCAAACAAAAAGAGGGGATGGAATATTAATATTTATCAAACATAAATAATAGCAAAAGAAGCCGTTTATCAGTTTGAGCATGCTTAAACCTTTTGCATCGAAATCATTAATGCCACCAATAGACAGCATCCCATAATAAATGCTATTTACATGCCACCAAACTTAAACGTGATAAAAATTCTTGCTCGAACACAATTTCTGGCTTTCGCCCCAATAAATATGCTCAACTTAATACTTAATGATAATCGGCGACATAAACATAAATATTGCAAACAAACTCCAGAACAACCAAAAGAGAGATGGAATATTAAAGGCTGTACAATACCTAGACAAGCTATCCATGTATAACCTAATAACAAGCTATCCATGTATAACCTAATACCGACAATAACATGTACTAGAGAAGAAATATTCGGAAATACTATCACTGCTGTGTATAGCAATAGTCATTCCTATTCACAGGAAGAGTGATATTAATAACTGTGAAAATTAGAGGAATTAGTCTCCTTAACTCTGGATACAAAATTTAGTCAACTTTTGAAAAATATACTGTCCCAATTCTATGAAGATAGGATAGGAGAAGAACAGCATGGGGTCAGGAGAGGCCGTTCTTGTGCAGATGGGATTCTTTACCTTAAAAAAATTATTGGAAAACATAAAGAATACAATGTGGAAATCCATATTGCTTTTATTGATTATTCTAAGGTATTTGACAGAGTTAACCGAAATAAACTTTTTTGAAATATTGATAAAGGATAGTTCCTCATCACCTAATTAAGGCGATCCATGATACATACACAGACAACATGATTGCAGTCAAAGTTAATGGAAGAATCTCTGAGTGGGAACCTATAAACAGGGCAGTAAGGCAAGGCTGTAGCCTATCACCATACTCTTTACAATTTATAGGAATTCTATAGTACGACATTGGAGGCTCACAGTATATGGTTATATCCCAATTAACAAATGCACTAATATAGACACAATACTGTTTGCAGATGATCAGGCTATACTTGCAACCTCTGAAACTGATCTGCAATACTCTATCCATCTTAATATAATAATAAAAAAAATTAATATGGAAATTTCAAAAGAGAAGACAAAGGTACTTCCCTTTAAGGGAAGAGAACCAATAAGAAGTAAAATCTGTTCGGACAATACAATTATTGAACAAGCCAACTCTTTCAAATACCTTGGATATCACTTAACCTACAGAGGAGAAAAAGTGTTTTTAAAACACATTCAAAGGTACAAAAGCCTACTCGGATTAGAGCTTATGAAACATTAGCATGACCAGTGCTGATTTATGGAAGCGAGGCATGGGACTACCAAAAAAGGAGATGAGAGAAAAATAACTGCAGCAGAAATGAGATGAGAACCGCAGGATACACCTTCTTAGATCATAAAAGAAATAAAGAAATCGTGGAAGAAATGAATGAACAACCAATAACAGAACATATCCACAATTACAGATGGAAATGGAAACAGCACATCGAAAGAATGGCAGTAGTAGAATCATTGAACACAAACCCGTGGGGAAAAGATCAGTTGGAAGACGATATAAAAGATGGAATGAGACCGTAACAGGACCCGAGGCCAAATACAAGATAGGAAGAAAATGATGATGATGAGACTGCTATGCTATACGTGGAATAACTGGGGTGATTCTGTCGTGGAGATGATTAATGGCGGATTTAATTGACAAGATCATGTGATCGTATCTTAATGTCCTGAGTGAACGCGTGATCTTATTCTGTGAGATTTTCTTTTTTGTCGAAAGTTCTCTTGAGATCGTTATTCAAATTCGAACTTCAATAATTCTTATCTCGAACTTTTTTCCCTTACTCGAGGTATCTTGGGTATTTATTTTGTCAAAGAAAAGTTTTTCGAAAGAGAACACTTGTCTCTTTCTCCGTCACTTTATTCTCCAGGCACCTGTGGAATATCGTAAAATAACGAGTTTGTTCTTTGCTCTGAGGCAATCCACTGCCGCAAGTCACGCAAATTATTTAAAAACGTCGCCTATTAAATGCACAAGGGGTTACCGAATATAGAAAGTGATGTAGAAATATCTCGATTGAGTCAAAGATGTGAAGCCAAATGTTGAAAAAAAATGATTGCATCTTATCTTTCATACTTAATTTAAGTAATCAAAATCGACAAAAGGCGCTCATTTTAGCAAGTGATTTCAAAGAAAAGGGTTCGTTATATAACCCCTCCCAGAGATGTGAATACAAAATTTGGAGATCATGTGACAAAAGTATTGTCAAAAATGTTAAAGCTTTTTTGATTACCAGCTAAGAAGGAATTCAAATCCCATCAACACATTCAATCTACTTAGAAGCATATTTCACATTAAATACAAATGGTATTCATTGTAAGCATGTAAGTATACTAAACAACTTTACTGAATTTTATGTGAAAATAGGATTGTAAGTAGAATGCATCGATATTTTATAAATATATATTTTAAAAAAATCTATTCAGTTAGCTAATAATAGAAAACCATTCATCTTCGCCAACTATTTCTTTATATCCGTAAGAAAGGCCCGACATGTTACTTGCAGGAGATCGCGATTTTATCACCATATCTACTGACAGATCTTAATAGCTATTCGTTAAAAGAAGAAAAAAATTAAAACGACCACGATGTACTTGGTAGCTCATGTAAGGAACGGGTTTAAACATTTAATGGTATTTTTTATTCGTTTTATTTGCTATAATAAAATACAGAATTTTTTATTAGTTTCGAAAATATGCTTATTTTAAACCCCTTCGTGACTTATGGGCCACCCTGTATTATTTAATGTAGTATTGAATTATAGATGATAGGTGGCGTTCCCCCCTCTCTAACCAAATTGCGGTAAAACATAATTATAAGAGATCATTATTCTTTCAGCATTTAAATAACATTAAACTAATATAGAAATTTTTTGGTAGTTTTTTCATATGGTTTTAAGGCATTTTATTCCGTTATTTTTGTTACTATTACTATATTGTCATATAGAAATTAAATTTTAATGAAAAACGTAAAAAGATGATCATATCATAATAATTTGTGAGTTCAACAAACTTCTTCATCGGCCTGTAGAGTAAGATAGGCTGAGAGTCAGCAGATAGTAGGAGAGGAAATAAAGATAGAGTGCATAGTGGTAGAGTAGGTGAAAGGCCTCAGTTGACCTGCAGGGGCGTTTCTAAAACGGTCGTTGATTTTTCACTTAAAAAAAAAAATCCTAAAAAGGAAACATGTAACAAAAAGATGAAGTACAGAGAAAAGCAAAACAATCTGGAAGAGGAATGGAAAGATAAACTTAAAGGTGGAGATGGATCTGGCCCGAGTGATGCAGCTCACAAGGAACTGCACCGCGTCGCTGTAGGCCTTCGCCGATCGGGTTCTCAAGTCCTCCCCACCTGTGGGATCTAAAAACCAGTAAAGCTGAGTACAGAAACCCCACAAGGTGGTTACTGTTCCTTTCTTCTGTTGTGGGCTGTTAGTATTCTTTTGGCCTCCTCACTTCCCTTGGCCAGGTCTAGTTTTCAGAGAGCTATGTAGAACGCTGAAGCTGCCTCCTCGTCTATATCCAGGGCTACCTCTACTTGCTCAGGGATGATTTTGCTGATGTCATCAACGAAGAGGTTACCCCATTATGCACTGACGACGTCAGGTCCATACTTCCCTGTGAGGAGGAGTTCAGGTTCTCCTACTTTTTCCATTGCTTCTTTGAATTTATCCGCCACCCCGGGGATACCTCTAATAAGATGGCTTAGAGTCTCCCCTGCTTTTGCGTGAGGGACTTCTGGGTGAGCGGTCTCAGATACTTTAGCTGTTTTTGGTTTTATCGACTCTTCTTGTAGACTTAATGGCCGCTTGGAAGTATTGGTATTTGCCTCCATCTTTTCTTCTTCCTTATCTGAATTGGCTATATCTATATTAGTATTTGTAGCTTCTCTTTCTTCTGCTGTAGTTATATCGACTGTTTCTTCTGTGTGGTTTTTACTGATTGTTTCAATTGTGGAAATTTTTTTCCCTTACGATTTTTCTTAGTTGTCTTAGACGTGGAGGAATGGCTTTCTGTAGCATCAGGAGTGGCCTTTAAAGGTGGAGAGGTTTCCTGTGCTGTGCCATTTCCATTGCTTGGTGCAGTTGCTGGCGTGATTGCATCTCCCATCCTCTCTGACAGGGTTCTGGATGGGCATGTGTTCACTTTGTGGTCAATGACCCCGCATTTCAGGCAAGCTGCCTCACATTTTTCTTGGTTGTGGCCTGCTTGGAGGCAGTTTTTGCACTTCACTCTAGGACAGTCTGCTCCAAGGTGAGTGAAGGCACCACATCTGAAACACTGTTTTTTTACGTCAGGGTAGTTTATCATTACTATGGCGGATCCGATAACAACAAAGTTGGGAATGGGCGTTTTCATCTCGAGGGAGATATTGACCTCGCCCGACTTCCATTTGGGGTTGTTTGCGTCATTCAGAACTTGTACATTGCGTACAACGTCCCATTTCCCGAAAACTTCGTGGATTATCTTTTCATCGGTTTCAATGTACCTCCAGAGGGAATCCAGGGATCTTAAGTAATTTGGTAATGCTACCTACCAAAAATGGGACTATTTTTTTCCATTGCATTCGAATCCTGTAAGTAATCTGTCTCTTGTTTGTTCACTTCTTACTACTACTTGAAAACGGCCACCACCGAAGGGAGTAAAGCCGAAAATCTGGTCAGCACCGACACTTTCGATGAGGGCTTTAGCCAAACATCGGGTTGTAGGACGGCTTCAACTTCGATGCCGAGGGTTCGCGTACGCGGGCAAAACATTGGCCATAGCTGATAGCTGGTGAGGGGGGCCTATACTATTCCCACCAACACCGAGTGTTTAATATTAACTCAATCAGAGGCTTTCTTTATCTGTTGCTGGTCTGCTAAATATCACGAATGCCTAGTGGTATCCGTATTCGATATTAACTTTACAGGATATATATATATATATATATATATATATACACACACTACAGTCTTACTTGGCCTGCCAAACTTTGTAAGAACAGATACCACACTTTGGGCGAAAATCAAAGGCCGAAAAAAATATATAAGAACAGATACTACACTTCTATCTTAGCCCAAACGATAAAAAGCGACCATTTATGCTGGATTTTTAGGTAAATCAGACGATTTCTAGGCCACTCATTCGTGGGCGAATGACCGTCCAAATCTCCGCGTTGGTTCTACTCTGTGAAACTCTACCACCGAAAAAACCCGAAGAAAATAATTCACCGGCAAGAACCCCTCAGCGGGCCGTGCCGGAGAACACTTTCCCCGGAGGCTCAAATTGCTCCCTTAAGGCAAAAACCTTAAGAGAGCGAACTCTCGAAATTCATCACCCAAGGTAACTGCAACAGCCGAACCTCAGTTAACTTCCTTGGTTCAGCATTGCCATTTGTTACCCTGGAGTCCTCTGTTTAAGTAAAGGCGACAATCTCAAAAAATCAGACGATCTCTAGGCCACTCTTTCGTGGGCGAAAGACCATCCAAATCTCCGCTTTGGTTCTACTCAGTGAAACTCGACCACTGAGCAGAACCGCTCAAATTCCGAAGAAAATAATTCACCGGCAAGAACCTCTCAGCGAGCCGTGCCGGAGAACACTTTCCCGGAGACTCAAATTGCTCCCTTAAGGCAAAAACCCTAAGAGAGCGAACTCATCACCCAGGATAACAGCAACAGTCGAACCTCAGTTAACTTCCCTGGTTTCAGCATTGCCCATTTGTTACCCTGGTTAGTAAGTAAAGGGTAAAATCTCAAAAAAATCGGACGATCTCTAGGCCACTTCTTAGTGGGCGAAAGACCGTCCATGTCTCAGCGTTGGTTCCACTCAGTAACGGGCTCCCCAACTGAGCAGAACCGCTCAGTAACGGACTCCCCGACTGAGCAGGACCGCTCAAATTCCGAGGAAAATAATTCACCAAGAACCCCTTAGCGGGCCCTGCCGGAGAACACCTTCCCCGGAGACTCAAAGTGCTCCCTTAAGGCAAAAACCCTAAGGGAGCAAACTCAAAAACTCACACCCAGGATAACAGCAACAGCCGAACCTCAGTTTACTTCCTCGGTTCAGCATTGCTAATTGTTACCCTGGAGTCCTAAAAAGGACTGTTTGGTCATAAATCTCTATTCACCCTCAATTTGTTTAAAGATCAGCATTTATTACTCTTTTCATATATGAATAATATTATGGTGTACGTAGTTTGTATCTGAACTTTATAATAAAATTTTAATAATTTTTCATCTTTAATTAAATATACTTAATAGCATTCTATTTCATTTATTATTTAATAAAAGACAATTAAAATCAAAAGCGTAGAATGATAACGAGCTCACGTTTTTGGCTATTGATCATGAACATATATTAAATGAAATCTGAGATCGGGCTTTTCCACTAAAATTACTCCTTTTCAAAATTTTGAAGCCAAGTCTAACAGGGAAAAAAAATAGAAGGGAGAAGGATGATCAAGGTCTAGTGAGTGTCAGCCGTCTCGTTAAATGTCCCTCTCTTTCACTAGTTAGGGAGTGGGGTGGAAGAGACTGAGTACGACTGGAATACTCATTATGCCATTCTTACGCATTATACTTACATACATCTTCAAGGCCCACCTTTCCTATTGGGTTGTGGAGGCAACAGCTGCAAGAGGAACTTCCAGTGTTCACGATCCTCTGCCACCAAGCTCAGGTGTTCTGGTTGGATTCCCAAACGTGTCCACCCAAGGTTTTGGATATAATCTATCCAGCGAGTCCTCGGCCTTCCACGTGGCCTCCCACCCTCTGGCTTGGCAAAGAGGGCCTGTTGAGGGAGCCTCTCTTGTGGCATTCTGACCAGGTGCCCGTACCAACGTAACTGTGATCTCTCAACACGTAGAAGCAGAGGTTGAGTATTGAGGGTTTCCCGAATTGCAGAGCTTCTGACTCTGTCGAGTCTTGTTATCCCCGCAACCTCTCGAAGGAAACTCATTTCAGCCGCTTGAATTCGTGTCCACATTCTTTCGGTCATTACCCAACTCATGAGCATAGGTGAGGATGGGGACATACTGTATTGAAGACAGCCAGCTTTGCCTTCTGGCTTAACTCCTGCTTCAATACTACCGAACGGCCAAGCTCCCGCAATATTGAGCTTGTTAAGCTAATTCGAGTATCTAGCGCTACGTCCCATTTTCCATCATTCCTGAATATGGACCCAAGGTATTTAAACTTCTCCACCTGCCTGCCTCATTGGGACTCCACTTACATGTAGAGTGTACTATGATGGTTGTCTTGAGACCACAAATGTTTGTTTTGGCCACACTGATCTTCATTCCGGCGTCTGCACAAACAGCTAGAAACCTGTCCAGAGTCCGCTGGAGGTCATCTGTGGAAGAACTAAGCATAACTCGGTCATCTGCAAAGAGCACACGTGCAATGCTACATCTCCCAATTCTGACACACTCACTGCCTTGGCTGTGCCTATCAATCCAGTCCATTATACTTATCGTACGAAATTATAAGCAGCTCGTGCAGCCAATAAGCTGACATCAATTGTCTGTATTCCTCTAAGTAGGCGCTTGGATTTTCGAATTGAGATTTTGAAGAAAATCACAAAACCTCGAAGAAAACCCAGAGATGGCAGACGTAGATTATGGATAGAAATGAAAACGGAATAGAGTTACAAGCATAGCTGATATTCTTTCAATGCGACAGTCAGTAGCACCCATTATATTAGAATTATTGACACAGCTACTGTTTTGATTTAAATAAGTTTAATTAAAAATCAAAACTATACTCCAAAAAGTGCGTATTTTTAAGTATATACGTTAGTACCCTGAAGATGACCTTGATATAATGATCGAAACCTAAAACGTAATTTTAATTTTTTAATTTTTAATTATAGTTATTTAACTCAAACCAGTAGCTCTGCTTATAAATCTAATTTAATAAATGACATTGAATGAAGATTGTCGTGAAAGAACTCACTAATAGTTTTGAGTTGCTCTTTTAAAAGGGAAAATTTTTGTAAAACTTTGTTCAGTATTCGAAAAGGATAAAATCTTAGAAAGATTTCTCTCTCTCCGAAGGTTGAATTTTCTAAGTTTTTTTTTTAAAGAACACTCTCCGTGGCTCAGTGCATTTTAATCATCGGTCACGATTATCAAGTGGCCAATTTGATGGTAAATGCTTCATCCTTAAATTTCAATGACTGTCCATGAAAAAAAAAAAGTGGAAAAAAAATGGATAAATATACAACTAAATAATTTTTTTTATCATTAGGTTCAAAAACAGCAATTTTTCTCTAACAGGTTGACTTCGAATTCCACTATGAAAATGGCATTTAAAAAACAAGTTTTACATTTTTCTGTTTAACAAAAAATGTTTATCTAAAAATAACATCGGCACCGCTTATTGGCTACTAGATATATACATATGGTATTTACATATATAATATATATATATGACGCAACTGAAATAACCACAAGAGAGAACATATCTTAAAACCGTTCCACCCGAATGTTTCATCGTATTGTAATAATTTATTTTTTTCGTTTAGAATATATAAGAATTGCTTGAATATCATTTTTGTCCTATGTGTTTATAAGAACTTTTCAGTCTCCCCCCCCCCTCTCGTACAAGTTACATTGCAGGCTCCTATTCAGTATTACCACATGCTACTTAATAAACAAACAATTGGACCAGAGGGAGATTGTTACACCTGGTATCATGAGAATATAGTATTCTCAGTACCATGGTGTAACATGAAGAACGAATAAAACAAATTAAAACCCCTGCATTAGAAAAAGAATTATTGAAAGAAATATGCTTGCATCCAGTGTAAATTGAATAAAATGTAAGGTTTATTGTTAAGTTAAAACAGACAAAAGAAAGGATGTATTAACGTATTATGTCTAAGAATAAGGAATTTGGATTAAAAAAGTAGCTAACTAAGAATTAATGTGATAATGCGATTAAGAGAGTTAAGTATATAATTAAGAAAAGATGAGTCATAAGTTACGCCATGTGAGAGGCTACCGATTAAGCAGATTTCTGAGAAATTGTTTGAAAAGGGGTTAAGATAGAGGCTAACATGAAAAATAACGGAATATCGCTTGAGGCCGAACCACGGATTGAAACTTCGTATCGAGTTGCCGATCAAAATGACGTATGGCGGCAAAATGCTACCCAATTGGTAAATAGACGAAAAATAAGTAGGAGGCGGGGAAAAGAAGTAGGAAAGGGTGCCATTAGGGAAGCAGATATAAAAGGTTTGGTAACCCCCCCTCGAGGCTTTTTGAGGACTTTTTGGAGGCTTTTTGCATTTTGGAGGCCTTTTTCTTTGGGAGAGTGGCGTTTAGATAGTCGCGGTGGTTTTTGGTTTGGTTTTCGAAGGGATCTCACGGTGTTCCTGAGTGGAGAGATATAGCATATATCCTCATGCCACAACAAGGAAACGAAGGTGAACGGGAAAACTATTCCCGTATTCCTATGTAGAAAGCGAAATATGCCATAGTCATAGGAAGCTGTGAAGATATCGATGTCCTCGTTACGGAATTCACAGTCAACCACGCAGATGTTTATATAGCCCGGAAGTGCAAGAAGTTTAATCAAGCAAGTTCGTTCAGTAGATGGTAAAGGCCCGTAAGTGAAGCTAAAGGTATTGTGAATTTTGTCTTATGTTATCTAGAAGTTATTTGTGATAGGTACTATTGTCATATTAAGGAACTGTTAGAGATTTGGGAGAAACTATAATAGGACTTTAGAAATTGATAGTGTTTAAAGTAAACTAGCTGGTGTTGATAATTTATGAATATTTAATTGTCCTAAGAATCTTGAGTGCCTACTATATTGTAAAAGGAAAGTTAATGACATAGTTGTGTGTTAATGAAGTAAATGGTTTTGTTAATATTGAATTAGATTAGTGTGAATTGAGTAATTAAGTAGCCTGTGAAATTTGAACGCCTAATGTAATGTGTAGATAATCGGAATTGTCATAAGTATGTGCTAGAGTAGTAAGTGAATTTGTTAGTGTACTTGAAGTGGAATAGTCTAATAGTGTGTAGTAATCTAATTTGTCCTTGTTAAGTGAATGTATGTTTTGTGGCGGCATGATCGTAGTAACCTTTATCAGATCATAGCCCATCTACTTAAATTAAGCTAATTTTTTGTGTGTAAGTCATTTAGTTCAATGTGTGATATGTACCATGTTTAGAAATTAATAAATATTTTGTTCAATGATAAAAAAAGTTGTCTGAATTGCTGATCCAATGCACCGCTTAGAAATATTCGTACCTAATCACGCGGGGAAATAATTGTTAAGAGATTTAGTGTTGGAATGAGATTAAGTGTCACGACTGCAATAGTAGCACTTTCAAATATTTGAGTTCCTTTCTCTGTTTATGTACAAAATATCTTAAACTAATTATCCCAAAGGGCGCAGTTAAAACACAAATACTAGGGATATTACGGGGAACAGTAGCTCAGATATTAGTAGAAACTTTGAAGTTTTGATAGTAGAAGTTAGGAGAATATAGACGAAGGCAGTTTGTAAGATAGGGACGTAACAAATGGCGCAGCCGACACTATAAGATTTTTCTTACCATATTTATACATAACAAGATGACGTCACTTGGATCGATTAATATTCCAACGAATGTTTTTCTCCCCCTTTTTCTGTTTTTGCGGAACGAAAAAAAAAACTACAGTTTCTGGTAGAGAAAAAAATATCTCCGTATGAGATGGACTAATTTACCTTCAGATAGAAAACGCTCTTAAAAAAGATTTTTATTCTTGATGGGTCACTACAAGGGCAACTCCGCTGCATTCATCAAAAGCGCGATGAAAATTGAATGTTTTGTTAATATACTCGTATTTCGTCTCCGTCTTTAATATGTTTCTTCAAAGTCCGTTCATGTATTCTCGAGTTGCTTTAGACGGAAGAACGGAGAGAATAATAGATTTACTGGAACAGATGCTGTTCATTTGCAAATACCACATTATAGGATAATTTTATTATTGGCCGAAAGATGGCATTAATTTCGGTCTTTGCTACATGTTTGGATTCATACAGGAAGACGATGAATTTTCGACAAATCGCTGATTGTTCAATAAATGGCTGATCTGTTTATAGATTTTGTATACATCAGGTGCATGATTTGATTGAGTTTCTTTATTGCCGTGTCTATTTCTTCCTTGACTTTTATATGGAGAACCGGACCAATGTGTTCTGGTAGCACTTTCCTAAGTTTCTCCCAGACAATGGAGGTTTGGGGGGGGGGAGGTGACTGGTTTTTGTTCCCTAAGTGAAGTAGGATTGGGTTGTGGTCTGATAATTCGTTCAGAGCTTGAATGCTGTACTGGTATTTGATGTTGTGTAGGGTGGCGATGTCTAGAATGTCAGCTGTGCCAGTTGAGCTGTGGTGGGTTGGTTCGGTGGGTCCTGTTATGACAGCGTTGTTTAATCCTGTGTAGCTGAAGAGGATACGGCCATGTTTATTTGTGGTTCTGCTGTTCCAGGAGAGATGTTTAGAGTTTAAGTCCCCAGAGACGATGATGGATTCATTTATGCCCAGTACAGCATAAAAGTCAGAAAATAGAAGGGTCTTAGCGGGGAGTTGTAGGCGGCATAGACTTTAAGTGTTCCAGTTGAGTTTGTGTGGACTTCGACACCGGTGAGCTCTAGGGTGGAGGTTGGTGGGTTGAGTATTCCATTGTGCCTGATGCAGTTCCTGATAAATATGGCTGTACCATCACCTCTGTAGTCCAGTCGGTCATTTCTAAACAGTGTGTAGCCTCTCAGTTTTGGATTGTCTGCAGGTCTTAGATGAGTTTCATTAATTAGGATGATGTCAGGGTTTTATCTGTCGGAGAATTCTTGAAGCTCCAGTGTTCTGTTTTTTAGGCCATTGGCGTTCCAAGCGGCGATCTGTAGTGAGTCTGGGAAAATCTAGTTTTGTTCATTAACAAGCATTGATAAGATGGTTTGAGTTTCTTTTAGAAATTTTTTTGTGGAGTTTGGTGGAGGGTTTGATTTACTGAAGCATGTTTGCCAATGAGGCTAATGACTGTTGTCATGTTTGGAAGAATTTGGTCCTGCTGGATATCTTTGAATGATCGGGCTACTTCGGCGTATGTCTTGCTTCGACGGTGGCTTTCCAGACTGTTTGGCATTTTCCATTTGTGAGAGCTGGTATTTTGTTGTCTTTTGTTGGGTGTCAGGCAGCTGGGGAGCCGTCGACTCTGGTGCCTGTGAGCAGGGTTGAGAGATCTGTTTCCTTTTGTCTGTTTTGTTCTTAGGGTAGTGACTGCAGCCTCTGTAGTTTGCCGGATGGGTCCCCCGCAGTTCGCGCATTTGGCTGGTGAGGTCCTGGGTTTTGAGCAGGTTGCTGTGTGGTGGTTTTGCTCACATTTGAGGCAATTGTAGTCTGCTCTGCAAAGATTTTGTGCATGTCCGTACTTCTGACATCTGTGGCACTGGCCCGACGAGGCTCTTTTCCTTAGTGGTTCAGCTGTGATTTTCAGACCACAGATCGTTATGTTGTATATGTTCTTGTGTGTGTTAGGTATCTCTACGAGTACTAGGGGGCATTGGACTCTCGTAACATTCTGCTAACCTTGACAGATGGAAGATCGTGGAGGCAGAGGTCTTCAGTTATTTCATCTGTGCGGATGTTTTCTGTTACTCTCCTGAGTACAACTTTTAGATTTTCCTCCGACTTCAGTGAGTAAGTATAATATTTAATATCTAACTCATCCATGACTTGTGAAGTGTCTGTAGTCGCCTACTGTGGCAGGCTGGATTTTAACTCCGTCGTCTACGTTTTTTGCTCAAGAATAGGCAATTTGTTGGTTTTGCATAATAGGTCTGAGGGCCGTCCAGCGTTCTTTTTCCCGTAGTACAGTTGGGACTTTTTTTGGGCGTGGGGAGGTCAGTGTTGGGGGCATCTTCTTCCATCCTCCTCGTTTACTTGAGTCTCCGCTGTTTTGCGCATTTTTCGAGCATGGATTTCTGTATGGTCTATGCGAGCAGAGATTATCAGGTTCATCTTCCCTTCTTCCCCTGGTGTTGAGTTGTCCCCTTCTGTGGAGTCATCTGTCGCTGAATATAGGTTTAGAAACCCTGGCCACTCTACCTCAAATTTCTTCAACAGTTTTTTGAGGAGGTCGAGCGCCAGTTTCTTATCCAGAGATTGGACAAAGTCGTCGGGACTTAAATTGTTCATTTTTAAAAGTATTCAAATATGCTTACCTGAGAAATATTTATAATGGCGAAGAGAACGGGCGAGGGGCAGAAAATTGCATCAAAAGCCAAAGTCTTACCTTGTACTCCCTATCGAGAAGATTCACAAAATCTAAAACTCACTAATCACCACTGAAATTCTGAAACAACTACAGCTTTCCTCTACCTGAGATAAGTGACGTTTATCTAATCTGGATAAAAGTTTCAGAGAGAATTCTAACACGTGTGTTGTGTCTCCATAAATTCTTAACTATGAATGTTGACTACCGTGTAACCTTAAAAAGAGAGAATTAAAAGGTAAAATACAAGGCATAATCAAAGTTAAAATATACAAAATGAAACTAAGCCCTGGATTATGCAGGAAATCAGATACTATATAAAAAGATAAAGTGTATAAAAAGTTTAAAAAATTACTGGTGCAATTAATATTATGAACACAGTTTCAAGTACTATAGAAATCTATTACACCAGTGCTTCCCAAACTTTTGAATTTCCAAAGGCTCGCTTGGAAAAATTAAAATATTTTACGGCTCCCATCGAAAACAAAAATCGTATTACAGACAAATATTATAATATTTGTTGTATTTATATTCAATGCAAAACATACACAGCGAATATTGCAAAAACAAATGCTAAATATTACATTTTTAGCATCTTACATACACATTTTACATGGCACACTTAAACTTAAAACATTTAAAATTTGTTTTCATTTCACGGCCCTCCTCAACAAAACTAACTTTCCCCCAAGGGGGGGGGGGCGCTGCCTACAGTTTTGGCAGCGCTGTATTACACTATAAATTAAAAGAAAGTAAAAACGAACATTACAGAAATGAATTCCTAAAATGACAAGGAAACCCCCAAAACAATGGAAGTTTGGGAATAAATTAATGGAGAAAGATATACTCAAACAAACCATTCCCACATTTAAAGATATCGATAGGAATAGAGAAAATGGAGACAGAGGATACGTTGAAGAATTCAATAATCACTTTGCCATGGTCAGTGACAGCATTCTGAAAAATGGTAAATCCACCCCTCTGAATTGCACTCCCAAAAGAATTGATAACTCCATATGTCTTTTCTCCACTTGAGAAAACGAAAACAAAAGCGTTATAGTTAGCCTAAATCCAACCAAAACGTGAGGATACGACAGTATTAACCACTCTGAAAGAAAGCCAAATGTACATTATGGAACCACTAATGCACATTTTTAATTTATCACTGATGAAAGGCACGTTTCCATCGGATTTTAAGAAGACATTAGTTGTACCAATAATAAAAATAAAAGTGACTTGAAAAATTACAGATTCTACCAATCTGTTCGAAATATTAGAGAAATTGATAAAAATTAGACTCATGAAATGTTTGGACAAAAACAACTTCATTTCAAAGACTCAATTTAGGTTCAGGCAAACGTTTAGGGAAGAACATGCTTTGCTGAACTTTACAAATATAATTTATATCTCCCTACATAACATTAGCAGTATTTTGAGATCTACACAAAGCTCTAGACACTGTATCATATGAAATTTAATAAAAAGAATAAAATTAGAAGTTATAGGAATAAGAGTTACTGGCCCTAAACTGGTTCAAAAATTACTTAAACGCTAAATTACAAATCATAAAATTAAACAACAGCCAATACAGTTCCAAAACGGTACACTGAGCTGTACTACAAGGATCTGTCTTAGGACCAATTTTATTTAGTATATATATCAATGACTTCTACAATATTAAACTAAACAGTAAAATACACTTTTGCAGATGATACAGTACTAAATTTTCTCTACGGACACAGTCGAACAAATAGAAACCGTAGTGAATGGTGATCTTTTAAGAGTAACAAATTGATTCCAGTCAAATAAATTCGGTCTGAATATCTCAAAAATTAAATAAATTTTAATTTGCGAAATACGAGTAAATTAAGTTCACTGAACAATTAGTTTTCCATGATCAGAATTGCAGGACAAATTCAAATTGCAACTGTGCAGAAATAGAAAAAGTCAGTGTAATAACTTACTTGGGATTAAAAATTGATAGAAGTTTAAGTTGGAAACCGCACATCACCGATGTCGTAAATAAGGTATGGATTATGTTAAACATTCTTTACTACCTAACGAGGGTCTTAAATTTAAATACGTTAAAAATATCATATTCTGCATGGATTCAAAGCAAGCTACAATAAGTTATTTTAAGTTGGGGAGGAATCTATCCAACTACACTGTTAGTTTTGATTCAGAATAAAATAATTTGAACATTAACTAGAAACAAATACAAGGATACCGCAATGTGCAATAAATACACCATACTGTTGTGTCCCAATTTATGATTATTATTCTATCTAGTGAAATTCTGCTTATCTATATTCAACTTTTATCTATGAACGAGATATCACCCCAAAATAGAAATATTTAAGCTATTTCTCCCCTTAGTGTCCCTAATATTTATATTATACTGTGCCTTTTGGAACATTTAGTTTGAGATATAAAATACAACAACAAGGAGCAATTATAAAAATATGTCTGAGTGTGAAAAACAAACCAGTCGTGACACTTTATCTCGTAACTCATCTAAATATTCTTCCTCCCGCGTGATTAGGTTCGGACGTTTTCAAGTGGTGCATTGGGCAGCAATTTCAGACAACTGTTTATTAAACTCATTAGCATGGTACAATTCAATTTCTAATATATATAACTCAATTCAATACTAAGAAAACATTTACAAAATAACATTAGCTAATCTCAAGTATTTGGCTAAGATCCTATGTGGGTATTGCGATCATGCCGCCATAACAAATTCAACACATAGAATCATGTATAATCCTAGATCTAATTAACACTTTAGTTAACCCTATATTAGTCTGAAAACGCTATATGCTGTAGCACCTGGACATATGTGATCAATTCACTCTATTTAACTATCTGAAACTATATAGATTAAACTATCCTTTCACTGTGCTAATACATAACTTTTGACATTTAAAACTTTCCTATAAATTACAATACACATGCATAAATCTCAGGACACTTGAATAGTAATATAATTAATATTAACAAGCATACTCTCATTACAATCAGTCATGTACTATAGTCCTAGTATAATTTTCCTTAGTCTCTTCAACTGTTCAGTAATAGAACAATGATTACAATTACCTATGATTTCAATTAACATGAGATTTTTACAGTACCTTTTGACTTGGGTTTTCAATATTGGCCTCTACCGTTTTTCCGATTGTACTATCCTGAGATGAACTCCTCTATAATTTGTCACTCCTAAGTTCTTTTGGCATTAAATTGGGCTTTTGCGATCTTAAATTTTTGTACTTGAATTAAGGACACACTTAGAATCATCTATACAATGGCTGTGAAACTCACCACGTAGGCACTGACTTCTTTATAGATTTCCTCTTTTCGTTGTCACTGGATAATGAAACACATAGACAATATCTTCTTTTCTTTAGCTAAATGGCATTCCTCGTTTCTTACCATAGGTTTGAATAAACTTTCCCCGCCACTCAGGAAAACCGCATGAAAAACCTATACGAAAAGCCCGTGAAGAAACTATCCGGGAAAAAGCCTCGTGGGGGGGATTTCTAACCCTTTTATACCTTGATTCCTAACGGCACCTTCTTTAACTTCTTTTCTCCGCCCTTACTGGATTCGACTTCACCGACCAATTAGGGTGGCGTTTTTTCTGCCAAACATCCAGCGGTCGGCGAGCACGCGACTCATACTTGACGTCTCAATTCGGGAATTGACCCTGAGCGAGAGTCTTTTGCTTTTTCTAGCCTCAAATTAATCCCCCTTCCAAAATTTTCTAAGAATTTAGTTAATATTTTAATCTATCATTTCAAGTGTTAAAACTAGCCTCTCACATACAATTTCTTATGACTAATCTTTTCTGTCTTACTTAACTAATTTTTTCATATCACAACTGTAATATATTCCTTCTTTTATTTAGTTCAACAAACGCTTTTTTGTTATATATTTTACTTGGATGCAAGAATATTTTTCTTTCTTTAAACAATTTATGTATTAGCTCTTATACAGGGGTTTTATTTTCTCTTAATGTTACACCATGATAACTGAAAATTCCACATAGCGACGGTATCAGGGTGTAACAATACTAAACATATTATCCCATTCGCTTATAGGGTACTGCTATTCATAAAAAACGATAATGAATAAACATAAGAGCATAAACATTTAGTTCCTGAAGAAACTAAAGTAGCAATACACAAATATTATAGTTATTTAGCGCAAAAAAATTTTCAGTACCTACCTTTAAACAAGAAATGCAACTAACCCAAAACTCTAATGAAAGAGGATTTATGTTACCACAGAAATGAGAAAGATCTGTTCAGAATAATTATTATGAATTATTGCTTTTAGCATATTTGTACTCAAAAATCCAGTTTCATGTGTAACATATAAAAATTTAAACGCTATTTAATTACTTGGTTTTATCTTGTTCGAAAATCTAATGTTGTAACTTTTTTTTTCTGAATATCCCACCATGTGTCCTGTGATTTTATTATATTATAGTAATATGTACGTAGGCTGTTCAATAAGTAATAAGATTATATTTATACAAAAAACAGATTACCTTTAATCATCATCATTTACATGGTCTTTTTCGAAGTAACTACTGTGAGAAGAGATGTATTTGTCCCAACGTTGCGTCCACTTCTTAAACACACGTGAAAGTCCGTTTTTTGAGAGTTCTTTCAAAACCGCCTCCGCAGCTTTTACACATGCTTTGTTGCTTTAGAAATGGCATCCTCTTAGTGGTTTCTTGAGCTGAGGAAACAGCCAGAAATCGCACGGTGCGAGATCAGGACTGTATGGAGGGTGTGGTAGGATATCTGTGTTTTTCTTCTGCAAAACGTCCACTACACAACCAGCAATATGTGGCCTTGCATTATCGTGGTGCAATAAGAAGCCATTCTTCAGCAATGGACGCTTCCTTTTGACGTGCTTGATGATAATCGCTGCTGTGTCGATCATTGTCTCTGTGATGGACGTTGAAAGTCTTCCCTCACGTTCAAGATCTTCCACATTTTGTCTTCCTTAAAAGTTTTATGCCAGCGATAAACACTTGCCCTCGACATTGCTTCATCGTGGAAAGATTCGCCTATCATGTTAAAAGATGCCGATTTTTGCAAACGGACACAATTTAATCGCATAACGCTGTTCCAAAGACTCTTCCATTTCGAAGACCGGTCGCACCTCGTAGGCGCGCAGATGAGCAGTTGCGTTTAGTCACGTGAACACTCTGGCACATCAGCCCGTATACGCCATCTATCAACCTCGCTTGTTAATACATACAGCAACGTTTCTTTATTCCACGGAAATTAATATTCTGATGAGTGGTTCCGCCACAGTAAAATTAGTCTTATTACTTATTGAACAGCCCACGTATATTATATAGATGTACATGTGTATATAATGATGATGCATTACAAAACTTTCTGCATAACTTTCTGCATATCTTAAACTGAACGAGTTGTTTCTCTTAGGGTACACATGATTATTCAAAATTTTGTTCTAGAATATGAAGCTTAGAATAAATTTTAAATAACAAAAAAAAAAAAAGAAACAAAACTTGAAGTGTCGTAAGGACCATTTTAGCCTGCTATTGTAGATTAGGAATCTTCAATATCCCTCTTTCCTCACTAGAGCGTTTACTCCTTCGGTGCCCTGGTCGGTAAGGCGAATATCGACCAGGACGCGATGTCTTTTTATCCCGAAACACATCCCTTTATAATAGATCTAATACAGTCATCTTATAGAATTCGTTACTTCTGATGTAATCCATCTCACCTTGTGGTTTGAAAATGTCGTATGAAGAGAATAAAGAAATTAAGAAGAAAAAAGAAAGAAATGTGGAGAATAACAGGTGTTCCTCAATATTTCCTCTCATTCCATATATAATCATAAGTGGTAACATTTGCGAACTCTTTTATGCATTTTAAGAAGTCAAAAGATGAAGTCATACCAAATAAACAAATTTCAACTTAATCAACTTGAAATCTGCGGCGCTGTACAAACTTCATATAAAGTTCAGGTTGTAGCCATGGTTTATACGTGCATGGTCAGACTTTTAACACTCTGAGCATAAGTCATAGTTAAAGTGCTTAATACATCAAAACATTCTTCTTTAATACAGTAACATGAATCTCATAAATAAAGACTGGATTGGGTTAATCTTCTTTCCTAAAATTACATCACTGCTTTCCTGTGTAATCCAAGGCTTAGTTTCTTACGTCAATTTATTTCAATTGAATTTATTTTTTTGTAGATGGACTGAGTTCTTGACTCTTTTATCCTTTCATCTGAATTAGAAAATCTATGAATGACGTATTATTGAGCTATATAGTCACTAGTCATTGCAGGATAACGGCAATAGCCGAGCCTCAGTTCGAACCTTCATTAGCTACAGCATTGTCATCTGTTAGCCGAGGAGCTCTTCATCCTAAATTGAATTTAGTGATCATTCATTAAAGCTCTGATCATATTAAAGCATCTCACGGTCGATCTTCCTCTAGAGATCCTTTTAAGGCCTGACTTAAAGGGGCGAAGCAAGAATGCTTCTCATCTTCCCCGTTATCTGTAGAGGACAGTGTAGGGATAGGTGTTATTGAGCTATTAAAGCTCTGATCATGGCAGGAGGGTAACAGCAATAGCCGAGCCTCAGAACTTCATTGGCTACAGCATTGCCATCCATTACCCTCGCAGGTTTCATCCTTTTTATGTGGATGGGGTGTTATTGAGCTGAAAGCTCTAGTCATGGCTAGGTGACGGCAATAGCCGAGCCTCAGTTAAAACTCATTAGGTACAGCATTGCCATTTGTTACCCTGGAAGTATTCCTCTAGAAGTCTGATCATTAAGTATGATTTATAGTAAGTTGACACAAAATAATTTTAGGTGTATATACAGTAATATTATTTCATAATTTTCTGATATTTTTAAAGATATTAAGAAACGTGATTTAATTTTAATAATATACTCTTTGCGTTAACATTTGCATAAAGATTAATTGCTTTTATTGTTCATTAATAAATAAATAAATGAACGTATATGATTGTCAATTTATGATGTAATATTTCTAAAGATTTTCATTCCTTCTTTTCTAATGAAAGGGATTATTTGCGATTTATTTGAGTAATTTTCTTCGGTAAAATAATTAAGTTTTTAATACAACTATCTTCACTTCGATAAATGATTAAAAGGAACTGACGAAGTGAAAAAAAATGGCCCAAACCTTTAAAAAAACACCTTTCATTTCGGCCCTCGAAGCAGCTAAGAAGATAACAAAGAAGAAATTTCTGGGCGAGAAAAAAATAATAAAACAAACAACACAGGACGGTAAGATTAGTTTCTTTGAAAGCGTTGAGATTACGTAGAAGCTTCTGAAAGCAGATATAAAGGGATTGAAACGGTGATCACTAAAGAAGGACTTATTCTCGAGAACTTCGAACAAAACACCAACTATCTTTAAGATGAGTTTTTTAAATATTTTTTTATCAACTTTCAAACTTAGTTTCCGTAAACGCTGAAACTAAGTTTGAAAGTTTAAAGATCTCTGTGGTTATCGTAAACGGATTTGTAGTCATGAATTATCAGTTGAGAATAGATTGATCTGTTATGTAATAGTTAGTTAGGTCTTTTGGCTGTTCGATTTAATTATACTACGAAATAAATAATAAAAACAGAGGGACTAAGTGCTGCAAATTGTAACCAACTTTTCACATTAGAGTGAATTCGATTCTGAATACTGAAGGCACAGTTAAATCCTAAGGACATATAATAGGATCGATTTTCAACAGTTTTGCGAAACAGATGCAAATTATTTTCTCATATACATATCTAAAACGTATGCTCTGAGCCTAATCTTTTTATCATTCTTCTGCATTTCTGATGAAGATGGTGACTGGTCTGTGGAATGTTCCCTGTGATGATAGTTTGAGGTTTTGTGGGTTAAAAAAGACAGTCTAACAAATTCTAAACCCATATCAGAAATAAGCTGAAGCCACGTTGTTCCATTAACCACGTAGAATACTTTTCATACTTCATTTTCTTAACATTTCGTTAATGTATTTGCTCATCTATAGTTACAACAAAAGTCAAAATTATGGTGTCTGTTATTTTAAATGTCTGTTTTTTTTTCTTTAATAATTTCAACTTTTCAGCCATTTTGGGTGGAGTAGATAACAGAGCAGTATTTCATTAAAAATTATATCTAATCTTATAATAAATTTTATTAGTTAAAGTTTACTGAAATAAATACATTTTCTACAAGCTTTTCGGTTAGCCTCTGTGTTAAGATAATATTCTTAAAATATGTTGTTCTTAACTAGGACAGAACTTCGTGGTTACTAAGAATAACCATAATTTAAAACCTGTGTTGAAGAAATATCTAACAAAATGGAAGTTTATATTCGACCTCCGTATGGGCAGAAAAGTTAGGTTTTACTATCTTAAGAAAGACGATCTTCGTGGTTAAATATCTCTAAAGCTGGTATTTATAAATGATTAAAGTCAGCGCTAGTTTCTGTAGGTGAATTTATAAATTTTGATAGGTGATAGAAAAATAATTTCATAATTTTTAAACAACTATGACTGAATGGAAAACTTTACATATTATCAGTGTTATAGAATCTTAATATAGAACTGGAATAAATGCATTGAATTAAAGGCTGGGCTCGATTATATCACCATTTACTCTAATATAACTCGCCCTTGTGTATATTCGCATCCCTGATTTTACTTCACGAAAACAGAAATTTAAACGTTTCACACACAGTTCGCACACGAAAAAAAAAAAGTTTAAAACTTTATGAAATATATAGTGAATGTTGATACGGCAGTTTCAGATATTTTGGAATTCGGTTGAAGGGAATCAGCATTTCAACTCAACAATCGTCGGCTTGCCTTTGTCGTTGAGTCGTGCGATATTTTGTTAATGCCGCACCAATCATATGCACCACAGAGATGGAGACAACCAGTAGATTAAATTAGGGAGTGAGAGCATAGACTTCTACTCGATCTTGGATTGCGCGGGGAAGGATTAAGATCTGGGTTACTCAACTCTGAATGTTTTCAATAATCTCCCTGTTTCCTTGGCAACCAGGTGACCATATCTGTGCTCATTAATCCAAATGTTCTTATCAGTCTTGTAAAATGGGACAATAACTTTCTTCTTTATACAAGTACGAGAGTATCATACGAGAATTGTTGTGTAACTGGAGTTTGAGAGCTTGAAAGATGATTTCAGCAGAAATAATTAATTTAATTACAGAAATATTCAAATATATCGCATGATCAAGGTGAGCTGCCGATCGCGTAAATAACGTTGATAATTAAAATTTAAATGCATTAATTTTATACACAATGTGAGAAATTATAAATTATAATGAATACCGAGGATTTAATTATAAACGTCAATTTAGTTTTTTCCTTAAAAAGTTTAGTTTTCGAAAATCCCCGCATATATCTCGAACCACGATTTTTTTTTAACTTTAATTTTGGGAGAAAAGGGGCTAGTTAAATTCGAGAAAATACGGTCTATTTTTCTGCGTAACAACCCACAGAAAATTAACTGACATATGTCGCATAACAAAGTTGCACAATACTTGTTTACGATTCCATAAAACGTTCGTTTCTTCAAAAACATTTTTCCGCCTGACTGTTCCCTAAAGGTGAAATGCTTCCTTGATCTTTTCCGTAAGACTCTGTAATTTTATTTGTTTTTATGTATTACTTTATTATTGTTCCACATCTCCGATTACCGTCTTCTTCAAAACTGAGTGTTCCTTGTTAAACTGTTACAAGATAAAATAATATAAAAAAAGAATATTTTCACATAAACGAACCAGTTTTGAATTAGTGATCGCTAATATTGCGATATTTACTTTATCATTTAGTGTTTTTGCTAAGCAGTAAGTTACTATTATAAATTATGATAGGAACTCAAAATTAAATTAAAGATCAGAAAGTTTTAAATCCTAGAAAGTTATGGGAATATAAAATCTAATATTTCTTCTTCGTAAACCTTTTTATTTCCAATTTAATTATCAATAGAAGATCACGTTATTCTTTCTTCGAAACTAGTCTAACAAATAGCAAATATAATTACTGCAGTTATAATTATATTCATTTCCTAATATCAAAGAAAGTCCCCTTTCTCTCTTCTGCTCCCCACTATGTTTAATTCAATTTTTTCCTCTTATGTTTTATGCAAAAAGAATGATCGGTTCTTTTTAAACTGCTGCAAAGGATGGATACAGAACGAATAAGAAATGAAAGGATGAATGAAAAAAAAAAGGTTGAAATTAAATCTCATAATAGAATAGCTTTCGTCGCATGTCGTATATTATTCTGCCATAAAAAAAAATTAATTTGATAAGATGAAAAAAAATCTCAAGAACTGACATTTTATCTGTGACGCGACGATTTTAATGCTGTTATGGTAAAAGCATACTTTAAAGAACTGAAGTACTCGAACAATCTTGTCAAAGGGTTGATATCCGTGGAAAAGTAACGTAATTGCAAAAGTTCTTAAAGCGAATGTTTAGAATAAGGAATGATTAATTTGCAAGAAATGACTGAGTCTAAAAATATAAATGCAAAAATTGAATTCGAAAAATGTCGTAAAACTTTAAATAGCTTTCTATACATCTTTTTAACTTTAATTTCTTAATTTTTTCCTTATTTCAAAATAACACAAATTTATTTAATTTTATTAAATTCAATATTAACACCGTATATAATCAATAACACATTTATTAAAAAATAACTTATGGAAAAAAAACTACGTTTCTACTAATAATAAAAATATGATTAATGATAGAATTCTATTAATGGTGTATTAATATAAAGGCTTTGTTCCAGCTGTGACTCTTAATTTTATGAGTAAAAATTAAACCTATGAAAGTAATAGTAACACTAGTTTACTTCTGTAACCTCCGCCATCTTGATGGTTAGCGGGATAACAGTGCTACTTTTAACTAGAGCATTATTATTATTATCATACAAGAAGCGCTGGCTTCCTGTTTCTGTGTTAGTAGCTTTGTGTGTGTTCGAGGAACAGATTTGCCTGTTTAGAGGACCAATAAACCGAACTTTCCATGAAAAATAATAATAAAAAAAAAAAAAAAAACGTCCACCTTCGTACAAGACCGGTTAATTCACCTTTGATTTAAAAGCCCTAATAAAGTTCTTCACGTCCTAGACGGGAATCGAACTCGTTTTTCCAACCAATGGGTAGTCGAAACTGACTGAGCTACGGAATAATAACAAAATTTAATTAAATTAAATCATGGACCTTGTAATTTTGTTTTTATTTAGCTGCAGGGTTGATATAATTTATTTGACTTAATCTTATTCAAGAACACATTTCTACTCTAAATCATTTTATAAAAGCCTAATATGAAAATATTAGATAATATGAAATATAGAAAAGTATACCGCAGTCCCCACTTATCAGCGGGTTCGCTAACCGCGGTCAAACCCGTCCGAAAATATTAAATGGAAAATTCCAGATATAAGCAATTTATAATTACATTGTCAAATTGGATATGTCATCGAACTTTATTTCAAAACGGAATGTTTGTAGAAACTATGAAAGTTTCGTAAGATGTCCTAAGAGCTTCTAGGATACAATCCTCGGCACCTCCGAGTTGCCTCAATTAGTTCCTCAGCTACTTGAATTAAGTAGCTATGGTAACTAGGGGCTGCTTAAAATTGTATTCTCGTAAGATCTCAGGTCAACATACGAAACTTTCATAGTTTCTACAAGTATTCGGCTTTGAAATAATATTGGATCTAATATCTACTTTGCTTGTGTAAGTTTACATCACCGAAATGAAGCCGATTGGCTCTTTCTTTTAGTAATAGCAATTCGTCTGATCCTACAGGAAGTCCAAATCATGGCAACTCGTTGCAAAGGTGGAAAAGCTACATGCGGCTTGCAGCCTTACGGAAATCAGGAATTGCGCGCTATTCTAACTAGTCCTCGGCAGGGTGACCACATCTAGTAGTACTTTTTATAAATATTTAGTGTTCTAGTATGTTCACCAACAGATCTAGTACTTTCTTCCTTCTGAATAATAATAACAATATGAGAGTTAGCCATATGAGTTTAATATATTTCTTTTTCTCCCACCTCCCCATATGTCACATTCGGTGATACAAGCATGACTTCTTTCTCACTGTTCGCTAACCTTCTCTTCCCCTACCTCCCGAACCCATACTCACGCAATCCTACTGGTATTAGCTAATGAAAATATATTCTTTACTATTCAAACACCCCTCGCGCGTTATAAGATCACTACAGCAATGAAGAAAACAGCTGGAAAAAATAAATCTTTTAATATGAGTAACACCGGCTAGACTTAGTCGGGCTTTCTTCGACCAAGAGGAGAGGCTCTGGAACTGTCTCCCACCTCCCCATATGTCACATTCGGTGATACAAGCATGACTTCTTTCTCACTGTTCGCTAACCTTCTCTTCCCCTACCTCCCGAACCCATACTCACGCAATCCTACTGGTATTAGCTAATGAAAATATATTCTTTACTATTCAAACACCCCTCGCGCGTTATAAGATCACTACAGCAATGAAGAAAACAGCTGGAAAAAATAAATCTTTTAATATGAGTAACACCGGCTAGACTTAGTCGGGCTTTCTTCGACCAAGAGGAGAGGCTCTGGAACTGTCGACATGGATAAGGGGTGGAAGCTCTACTACTCTGGTGTGAGCCAGACAATGTCTGATTAGGCGGGTGTGGGGATACTCACAAGCCCCCAGCTGTCAGACTGTGTTGCTGAGTGGATCCCATTGGGGGGACGGGTATGTGTGTTAAGGCTTCAGATGAAAAACCATGATTTGGCTGTGGTGCAAGCCTATGCACATAATCTGGAGTCAGAATACTCTGCCTTCCTAGAGGAAATGGATGCTGCTTTTGACAGGGGGGTGGCAGACATAGAATCAATCCTGCTAATGGGTGACTTCAATGCACATATTAGAACAGATGACCAGACATGGAGGGGTGTGGTTGGGAGGAACGGCGCCTCTGACCTTTAACGCGAATGGGTTGAAATTATTGGACTTCTGCTGTACTAACAGCTTGTCCATAATGAATACCTTCTTACAGCACCGAGAAGTCCATAAGTATACCTGGTACAGGGATACACTAGAACAAAGGTCTCTCATAGAAGACCTATTTTCCTCAGTGTTGGACGTTCGTGTAAGAAGGGGGGCAGAACTGTCAACTGACCACCACCTTGTTGTGTGCACTCTACGGCTTCAGAAACCAGATGCTACTATCAACGCTGGTAAGCTTAAGCAGCTATACCGCGTGAAATGGGAGGCATTGGAAAATGAGGCTGTGAGGAAGAATTTTGCAGATGGCATTTCCTCCAAGTTCAAAGAGATTCCCAAGCATACTGCAGATGGTGAAGAGCAGTGGAAGCTGTTCAGAACAGCTGTCACTGCCTCTGCACTCTCATTCTGTGGCAGAAAGCGGCTCGGCGTGGCAACGGGCAGTGAGAAAAGGACACCTTGGTGGAACCAAGAAGTCCAAAAACTGTCCTGGCAAAAAAGGAGTCCTACCTAACATGGCTTAGGGTAAGGTCACCTGAGATACGTTTGCAGTATGCTGAGACACGAAAAGCTGCTGCTGAGGCAGTAAAGACAGCAAAGCAAAAGGCTTGGGAATCCTTTGGAGAATCATCTGCCGCCTTCGAGGGAGGAAATCGTGCACAGCAAAGGCAGTTCAGGCCTCTGATGGTGCACTTTTAACAACCGAGAAGGATATCCTTCACAGAAGAAGGGAATACTTTGAGAGCCTTCTTAATCCGGGTGGCACAGCAGTTGTGGACATCCAAGAGGTGCAGATCGGGGCAATGACTAGTCTCACAGAAGAGGTCCATTTAGCAATACAATCGCTGAAATTGGGCAAGACTGCTGGCGATGATGAAATTCGGCCCGAAATGCTAAAAGCGTTAAATCGAGACGGTGTTCTCTGGCTGACTCGAGTGTGTCAGGCTGCTTGGATATCTGGGCAAGCACCAAAGCAATGGCAGACAAGCATAATAATACCAGTCTTCAAGAAGGGAGAACAGAAGGATTGCAGTAACTATCGTGGCATCTCTGCTCAGTCTGCCTGGGAAAGTGTATGCTAGGTGCTTAGAAAGAGGGTGCAGGAGCATAGTCGAGTCAATGTTCCAGGAAGAAGAATGTGGCTTTCGTCCTGGTAGAAGCACAACTGACCAAATCTTCACTTTAAGGCAAGTTTTTGAGAAATTTTGGGAATACGCCAAGAATGTCTACACATGTTTTGTGGACTTGGAGAAGGCATATGAGTGGATTCCTCGGGATAAGCTTTGGCAAGTAGTACAGAAGTGTGGAGTGGTTGGCCAACTATTAGCTGCCATCAAGTCCCTGTATGAATGCCAGGAGTTTTGTGTCAGGGTAAACAGCACAAAGTCTGAACCTTTCACAATCTCCGTTATCCTCCATCAAGGGTGCGTTCTCTCACCCCTCATTTTCATATTTATGGACTTGATTGATAGGCACAGTCGAGGCAGTGAGTGTGTCAGAATTGGAAGATGTAGTACTGGATGTCTGCTTTTTGCAGATAACCTAGTTCTGCTTAGCTCTTCCACAGATGACCTCCAGCGGACCCTGGATAGGTTTGGAGCTGTTTGTGCAGACGCCGGAATGAAGATCAGTGTGGCCAAAACTGAAACATTTGTGGTCTCAAGACAACCATCCCGTTTAAATAACTTGGGTTCATATTCACGAATGATGGAAAATGGGACGTAGAGCTATATATTTGAATTGGCTTAGCAAGCTCAATATTGCGGGAGCTTGGCCGTTCGGTAGTATTGAAGCGGGAGTTAAGCCAGAAGGCAAAGCTGGCTGTCTTCAAAACAGTCTATGTCCCCATCCTCACCTATGGTCATGAGAGTTGGGTAAGGAACGAAAGAATGTGGACACGAATCCAAGCAATTCTTGTCCGCATCCAAGCGATTCGTGTCCGGCTGAAATGAGGTTCCTTCGAGAGGTTGCGGGGGGTGACAAGACTCGGCAGAGTCAGAAGCTCTACAATTCGAGAAACCCTCAATACTCAACCGCTGCTTCTCCTTGTTGAGAGATCACGGTTACGTTGGTACGTGCACCTGGTCATAATGCCACAAGAGAGGCTCCCTCAGCAGGTCCTCTTTGCCAAGCCAGAGGGTGGGAGGCCACGTGGAAGGCCAAGGACTCGCTGGATAGATTATATCCAAAACCTTGGGTGGACACGTTTGGGAATCCCACCAGAACACCTGAGCTTGGTGGCAGAGGATCGTGACCATTGGAAGTTCCTCTTGCAGCTGTTTCCTCCACAACCCAATTAGGAAAGGTTGGCCTTGAAGATGTATGTATGTATAATATGAGTAACCACCTTTTATTTATGCACAGCGTAAATTGGACCCATTGAAAAGATAAATCCTGCCGACAGTGGTCAGTTTTTATACATATAAATGTATATCTAGGGGCGTTACGAAGAGCTTGATAGAGAATGGCAACTATTGAAGACTGCAGAAGCATTTGAAAAGTTTTTTTTGGAATAAAATTTTTCAAATGAAAAATGCTGTAGGAAAACAAATGTTTCATAATTTAGCAACATTAGTTATAGCTGTATTGTGCTTCTCTGCTTCATCAGCAGCAACTGAAAAACTATTTTCAGCAATAAAAATAAATAAGAATAAAATAAGAAATCAACTACAAACTCCCTTGATGAATGGACTCCTTTTCACAAAAGAAAAATTGAAACTTTTATCAGCTACAGATTTTTCTATTTCTGAAGAGTTAATTAATTTAGCAAAATCTACTAAAAAGAATGAATAAATACTTTCAGCGTTTTTCTTGTGAACCAGCACTCCTGTATATGTATGTATGTAAATAGCATATTAAATAACTGAAAATATAATGTTACATTATTTTAAATACTAAAAATCATATTATAATTACAGCTATTTTGCCTGCTTCAGTTTAGGAGTACCCCTGTTTAAATGTCATTGGCTATTTACTCATGGATTCTTAGGGCATTATGAGTGTAGATGTACTAAAAAGTATATGTAGCCTAAGGAATAGAAAATTGCACATACCTTTTTCTGGGTGTTGTGGCTTTTCCTCTGTCTGCGATGTCGAGAACTGCAGAGTGTGTGTGGAGGGGGGGGGGTAGGCAGTTTGGTAGAATAAGTTATAAAAACCCGGGTTTTTTTCGTAATATATAGAAACATATACTTTTATATAGGGTGGGGGAAAAGTGAAAGGGTTAATTTTTTAAAATAGGGAGGGGGAAGGGGAAAGGTGGTTGACGGGGTGTGGACCGTTTCGACTATTCGTGGTCGTCATCGGAACATATTGGGAAAGTGGAAGCTATGTCAGGTCGGGTGGGTGCTTCAGAGGTGTTTGTGTTGTCTCCTATTGGTCGGGGTTGTGACCTCAATTTAATGTTGTGAAGCTTCCAAACCTCGGAGATTATGTAGGGCCTGTGTACGTTGATAGAGTTCGCGTCACACTTTATAGCTATTGTTTCCGATATTCTGAGCATTGTTTCATTGTCTTGTCTGTCTATTATGATGGCCTTGTCTATCTGCGGGGTGTGTTTTTGTTCAAGGGCGTGAACTGCTATTTCCGTTTTTCCTGTACTTTGTATACGATTTTTCTTTTTGATGTTACGTTTTTTAGTGTTTAAATGTTCTGGAATAGGGATGTTACAGTCACGGAAGTGTTCTTGTAGTCTTGCCTATAAAGACCTGATGGTGGAACCTGTGTAGGTGATGTCATTGTTTTTTTGGCAGGGAAATTTATAGACTACATTGTGCTGTTCAAATATATCTTTTTGTGTGTGAGGTTTGGTGGATTTTAGGAGGTTTGCCAGTTTTTGGCTTGTGGTGAATACCAATTTGTAGTCAGTATGTTTGAAGATGTATTTATAGGCTTTGTATGTGTTTTGGGTGTATGGTAGTTTGATAATTTTTTTGTGTAGGGAAGTTCGTTTTGGTACTTGGGTTGTTTTGGCGGTTTTTTGCCGTCTTGTTCGCGTAGTTAATCAGTTGTGTAGGATAGTTGCGATTTAAGAAGATCTGTGTTAGTTTTTTTATTTCAGCGTTTAGACTATTTTGATTGGTTGAAAATTTGTAAGCATTTATGAATTGTGATAAGATGACGGATTTTTTAACAGAATACGGATGGTATGAGTGAAAATGGAGGTAGTTTCCGATGTGTGAGGGTTTGTGGTATATTTTCGTGGCTATTTTGTTGTGTGTTCTGTTTAATGTCAAGTTTAAGAAGTTGATGGATTTGTTCTGTTCGGTTTCTGTGGTGAATTTTAGTCTGTAGCTGTTTAGGGATGTTTTTAAGGTGGTGATGTGTGTGGGATTACCACTGCACAGAATATCGTCCACGTATCTGCCATAAAAGGTGATGCCGGGGGGAAGGGAAGGGTGGAGTAGAAGTGATTCTATATGTGCCAGGAATAATTCCGCTAGTTGTCCACTGATGTTTTGGCCCATGGGGAGTCCGAAGATTTGTATGTACATGTTGTTGAACTTGAAGAAGTTTGCCGAGATTACTAGTTTTATTAAGTTAATAATGTCAATGGGCGTTAGTTTAGTACGAGAGTGTAGGGTGTGGTCTTCTGTGAGTAGTGTGTGTACGATGTCTAAAGTTCTGGGGAGGTCCACGTTAGTGTATAAAGAGGCCGCATCCAAAGAAGTGAGGATGTCTTCTTGGGATAGGGTTAGGTTGCATGATAGGTTGCAAAATCATATATTAAATTAATACACATATTAAGTGCTAGAGTTAGTACTGGGACTTTTATGAAGAATGATAACTGCAGCTCTTGGACTCATAGATGACTACAATGAGATGAGTTTTGACTTTTTTCTTTTCATTTTTGTCGTACATGTGTTAATTTAGAGGTTTTACATTGAGTTCATCTATGATAATAAGGTAGCGGTATCTTAAAATGCCAAAAACAGAGTGAAACGAAAGCAAATAAAAATCTAGTACTTTTTTTTCAGATTTAGTACCTTTTTCTTGCATAAGTTGGTACGAAATATTTTTGTTGAGTGGTCACTCGGTCATCAGATCAACTGTAGAGGTATTGCAGTGCCTGTGTTCAAGTAACCCGTATTTTACTTAATAATGACCCCAAAGGGCAAGAGTAGCGATGCTGCAATTCGGATATGCCAAAGAGAAGCCGTAAAGTGCTTCCTTTTTAAGTGAAAAAGGTGAAAGTTCTCGACTTCATAAAATAATAATTAATAATAATAATAATAATAATAATAATAATAATAATAAAACATATGTTGAGGTTGCTAAGATTCCATTCACATTCAGATAACTTTTCTCACAGAATGTTGTTATAATTGTTCTATTTTATTATTAGTTATTGTTGATAATCTCTTAATGTGCGTAATTTATAAATTAAACTTTATCATAGGTATGTACGTATAGGAAAAAACATAGTATATATAGCGTTCGGTGCTTTCTGCGGTTTCAGATATTCGCGGGGTGTCTTGGGACGTATCCCCAGCCGATAAGAGAGGTAATGTAATAAAAATAAATATCACTAAAAATGTATGTAAATAACGAATTTACTTTGTACTGTATGTTTGTACGAAATAGAAAATACAATATTTTAATTTTACATATGTAAATGTTGTGAATAATCACGCTTTCTCAAACCTCGAAAAAAATTTGAACTTCAACACGTAATATTATATAACTTGCGTAACTCTGAATTATGTGATTGTACCTTATTAGTGTGATTATTATTAATAATAGCAATACACAAATGATTATTTCCTACTTATTGCACGTTATTCAAATTATTATTTTATTCACATAACTGATACATAGTCAAAACGAGATATCATTTAAACAATTTGACTGGTGATGAAGAATAATTCACATTCTACCCAAGAATCTAAGAGTAGTTCGTCAGGTAGCATCATGAAATATGGACTGTTCCAAGTAATGCCGCTTTTTGTAGATCATATGGGGTCACTTCGTTTATGTTTAATTGCTGTAAAATCGTTTGAGAGCTTCTTTGAAATTGCACCAAGTGTACCGATAACTGTTCGGATGACTATGATGTGTTTAGGCCACAGCCGGCCAACTTCGATTGCCAAAATCTCGAAATTTAGTAATTTTTTCTAGTTCTTTGTTGCCAATGTTGTTATCACTGGGTACTGCGATATCAATAATCCTAACCTGTTGATGTTCGATAATTATGATGTCAGGTCTATTGTGTTCCAAATTCCCATCAGATTGTATTCTGAAGTCCTCGAGAATTTTTGGTGTTTCGTTTTCCAATACTGTCTATTTTTTGCTGCCACTAGTTATCAGATGTAGAAAAGTCATATTCTTTGCTTACATGCCAATGAATTATTTTGCCTACATGATTATTGCAGTATTTATAAGCGGTTTGAGCTATTTTGCTGCAGACACTGATTAAATGTACATTCTCATATTTCTGATCGCATAATCTACATTTGCTGTTATTATTGATGTTAAATTTTTTGCTTTCATTGCATTAGTTTGTAATGCCTGTTCTTGCGCTGCTAGAATAAATCCTTCTGTTTCTTTTTTAATATGGCCATACTGTAGCCATTGCCACGTCTTGTTCACATCAATTTTGTCCTCACTATCTTGAAGAAATAGCCATGAAAGGGTTTATTTTTCTAGTGCACACATCGGTTATTTTGTTGTTTCTTTTTGTAATCTGATTTATTTCCTAACCCTTTTAGAAAGCCCTCCTCTGCAATTGCTTGAACATTTGCTCAGAGATATTGTCCATGTAACTTTTTAAACTACTTTCTACTTCTTCCACAGTCTGTCTCGCTTGCAGAGGACCTCGTCCATCTATTCTCCTTGGTAGGTACAACCGGTTATCATCCATAGATTGGACAAACTATTATGCAAGCTGTGTATCGAATCACTGGTGTATCCTAAGAATTCATTGCTCTAATTGTCTTTAATCCATTTAGTTTTGTTTTCAGAATATTTCTAACTCTTTTTATATATTCTGTTACAGCTTGTTGTTTAACTTTCGAGTGGAGAATATCACTTGTTTCTAATAATCCTAAGTATTTATAGTGTTCATTAGCTGAAATTGCTTTTATATATTTCTCTTGATCAAAATTAAAATTGCTAGTGTCATTAATTTTTCCTCGTTTAATAGATGATAAAATTTCGCATTTATCTAAGTCAATTTCCATTTTGATGTCCTGACTGAAAATTTGAATTGTGTTCAATAAAGAGTCTATTTGCTGTGCCGATTTTCCATATATTTCAAGTAGTCCACATACAACAGATGGGAAATTTTAATATTATATTTAGGAATTTCTTATCCAAGTTTAGTTTTCTTCAAAATCATGGACAAAGGTATGAACGAAATGTTGAAGAGCAATGGTAACAAGGAATCACCTTGGAAAATTCCACATTTGATGCTAATATCTTTGAATCGTTCATTATTCACTCTTAAAGTTGTTTTTCAAGATTTCATAGCAGAAGCCAGAAAGAAACATGTGTTTTTGCTAATTCCAAATATTTGTAGTGATTTTAGGATCCTGGAGTATCGGTGGGAATCGAATGATTCCTTAGTCTTTTTATGCCACGTTTAAGTTAGTTTTTCCTCTTTTTGAATTTCTTAGATTCATTTTACGAGTATTAATAAGCATCTGGTATTTTCTTCCTCTAGATTTTTGAAAATTTCCTTTTTGTCCAATCGGATAAATAAGTGGTATATGGAATTTGCGATTTTATTCCCCATATCTACGGGCAGATCTTAAAAGCTGTTATACTTAATTATTATTATTATTGTTCCGGGAAACTCCAAGGAGTCGACAGACTCATCGAGGGAGGCCTTAACATGTCAAGAACAACTATTCAACATTCACACAGTATCTATCATACCTTGCCTTGAACTCATTCACGGTCGTAGCACCCACAACAGACTCTGGAAGCTTATTCCACTCATTCACCACTCTCCAAGTAAAAAACCTAGCTCTAACACCCTTGTCAACCACGCTCTTGCCCAGCTTCCATGCATGACCCCTAGTCCTCCCACCATCAGTCATATTTTCAAAAATATCTTCTGGATCAATCTTATAAAAACCCTTCAGTAATTTGAATGTCTCAATCATATCACCCCTCCTTCGCCTATCATCCAATTTCTGCAACCCACAAATCTTCAACCTATTCTCATAAGGTTCATTCCACAGACCTGCTATCATCTTGGTCACTCGTCTCTGGACCCTCTCCAATTCCTCCCTATCACAAAGAAACCCTGGTGCCCATAACGGGGCACAGAAGTCCAGATGGGGTCTTATCAAGGCTCGATACATAGGAACAACAACTTGTTTGTCTCTGCATGTTAAAGTATTTTTCAGAAGCCAAATGATTTGGTGAGCTGTTTTAGTCACTTTTGCAATGTGCCCCCTAAACTTCAACTCCCTATCCACGAACACTCCCAAATCCCTGGCCTCATCAATCTCCTGGAGTATGGTTCCACCAATGCGATATAATGCTGCTAGTCTTTTCACCCCAAAGTGCATAACCTTACACTTTGCCACATTAAATTGACATCCATTTTGCCTAGCCCAGTCCTCCAAACTATCCAAATCATCTTGCAAAATTTTGACATCCTGTGCAGTCACAATTGCTCTACCCAACTTTGCATCATCAGCAAACAAGTGAACACTTCCTCTCAAATCCTTTCCAATATCACTGATGAACATTAATCCGTTAAAAGAACAAGAAAAAAAAATTGAAACGACCACAAAGTACATGGAAGCTCATGTCACGAACGATATTAAACATTTAATAAATTTTCATTTATTATTTTTATTCCTTTTATTACAATAAAATACAGAAGCTGGAAATTTTAATTAGAAAAAAAAAAAAAAACTCATCTTAAACCCGTTCGTGACTTATGGCTGCCCAACCCGTATTAAATAATAATGTAATATTAAATTATACATAAATGCTGGCGATTTCCCTCTCTAACCAAATGGCGGTAACAACAACAACGTTACTGGCTTGCTGGGTGAAGCATAAAATGCTTTTTATTTTCCCCTTTATCTGTGTGGAGAAGGTTGTGAGCCTTATGCTCGCACTTTGTGAATTATGGAGTTAGCTCTGTTCTGCTGAAAGCAGGATTGCCTTGGGTCTTTTGTGTTTTTGATAATCATGTTCACTATAACTGGAAGCTTGTCTGATTAGTGGATTGGGATGAGAATGTGCCTTGCTGAAGAACCTTTCCGCATGGTCATGAAGGAGAGAACGGATGTCAAGGGTTCCGGTTTCTCTGTGGATCTGCGTGTTTCTGACGAACCATGGGGCGTCTAAAATCATCCGCAGGCATTTGTTTTGTATCCTCTGTAGTTTCTGGATGTTAGATTTGGATGTGTGACTCCATGCTGGGGATGCATATGTGATTACAGGTCGAATTACCATCTTATATAATAACAGCTTGTTGCGTTTATCCAATTTGCTGTTGCGATTGATCAGGGGATAGAGTTGGGCTATGGTTCTGGATGTCTTTGTGCCTATGAGCTTGATATGGCTGTCGAAATTTAGCTTTTTGTCTAGCTGTACTCCAAGGTATTTGGCTTCTGTCTGCCATGGTATCTTTTTCCGAGAAGTTCAATATTATCTTGGATGAAGGCTTTGCGTCTGGTGAAGAGTATAGCTGAGCTTTTGACGGGGTTTACTTGTATCCTCCAGTCGGAGAACCATTTCTCTAGCTTTGTGATAGTATCCTGGAGACGACTGATCGCCAGGTGTGGGCGGAGAGATCTTGTCATTATGGCTGTGTCGTCTGCATATAGGGCTGTGATGGTAGTCCTCAGGTTCTGTGGAATGTCAGCCACGTAGATTGTGAAAAGTAAAGGAGCCAAAAGAGATCCCTGAGGTACTCCTGCCAGGATTTTGCGCCTAGATGAGATGGTGCCATTTATTTTTATCTGCATGGATCTCTCAGTGAGGTATGATTTTATTAGACGGGTAAGGTTTGTTGGTATGTTGGCCTGAATGAGTTTATAGAGTAATCCTTGATGCCATACCTTATCAAAGGCCTTGGCAATATCCAGAAAAACTGCAGCTGTGTGAAGGTTCCAGTTGTATCCTTGAGTGATATGCTCCACTATTCTGTGTATTTGTTGCACTGTGCTGTGCATACGGCGGAAGCCGAATTGTTCGTTTGGGATTATTCCTAATTGGTCTGATTTTTCTTGTAGTCTTGAAAGGATAATTTTTTCAGCAATCTTTCCCAGGTTGGAGAGCAGGCTTATTGGACGGTAGCTTTGCGGGAGTTGCGGATTGTTTCCTGGCTTTTTTATTGGTATGATGTCTGCTGTTTTCCATGAAGAGGGGAAGTGTTGTATCCTCAATATTGCATTGGTTATGTTAACCAGGTGCATAATAGCCTTTCTAGGAAGTAATTTGATGATTCTGTTAGTAATTCCATCTGGCCCTGGAGCTTTTTTGTTGTTTAGATGTTTTATGATGTTGGTTATTTCGACTGGAGTAGTGGGGGTGATGCTGGCTGGTTTGTCTTCGGACTGATTTAAGGTACGCTTGACCTGCTGGTGGACTTTATATATGTGGGTGATGTTTATATTATCATATGACGGGCTGCATTGTTTTTCTAGGTTTTCTGCTATTGCTTCTGCTTTTTCTTTATCCGTGTGCGCCGTTCCATGAGCAGTTTGCATGGGCGGTAGGGTATTGTGTTTAGTGCGCAGAATCTTCAGAAATTTCCATATTGTGTGATCTTCTGGGTTGAGTGATGATAGTTTATTGTCCCAATCCTGGTTCCTGTGGATTTGAAGTGCTTTTCTGACTTGGTTGTTCAACTTGTTCAGAGTTTTCTTGTCCTGTGGGGCTCTTGTGTTGTGGTATCTTTTCCTGGCTTTGTTTTTTGTTCTGATGAGGTCCATTATGTTTTCTGGGAGCCGACCGGATGGGTGGTTGGTTGTGGTTTTGGTGACTGCTTTTTTAATTTGGCTTGTTAAATTGCTTATTGCTTCATCTGTCTTCTTTTTTGTGGATGATTGGTACAGGACCAATGTATTCTGGTAGGATTTTAGCTAGCCTATCCCACGATATGAAGGTGTGCTGGTGGGCTAGTTGATCTTGCGTGCCAAGTTTGATCAGTATTGGGTTGTGGTCGGATGATAGTTCATTGAGCGTCTCCAGTTTGTATTGATAACTGATGTTTCTAAGGATAGCTATGTCAAGTACATCTGATCTGCCATGGGGGCTGTAATGAGTGTGCTCAGTGGGTCCTGCTACCACAACTGAGTTAAGTGTTGAATAGTTGTGTAGTATGCGACCACTTCTGTTGTTGGTGGTGCTGAACCATGCTGTGTGTTTGGCGTTCAAGTCACCTACTATGATGGTGGGATCTGTGGTGCCGAGGACTGCATCCAGGTCTGTTGTCAGTAGAGGATTGCTTGGTGAGTTGTAGGCAGCAAATATCTTGAGGCTTCCAGCATTGCTTGTGTGGACTTGTATTCCTGTGGTTTCCAGGTTTGTAGTCTGTGGGTTGGATATGGCATTGTGGTGGAGGTATGGTTTGATGTAGATGGCAGTGCCTCCCCCTCTGGAGCTGAGTCTATCCGTTCGGTATATTGTGTATCCTCTCACTTTTGGGTTGTTGGCAGGTCTTAGGTGGGTCTCGTTGATCAGCATTATGTCCGGATTGCGTCTTTGTGCGAATTCCTGTAGTTCTAATGTTTTGTTGGTGAGGCCATTGGCATTCCAGGCTGCAATTAGAAGCGAGTTAGGTTTTACTTTTGTTTTATTCATAGTTGAGTGCTGTGAGTATGGAATGGGTTCCTTGCAGGAATCTCTTTGTGGAGGATGGAGTTGGGTTTGTTCTGCTGAATTCCTGGAGCATAGTGGCTAGCGAAGCAGTCAGTATTGCTGTGATATTGGAGCCTATTTGATTGCTTTGTATTGTGTCCTTTGGGCGGGCTGCTTCAGCATAGGTCTTGGTGGAAGGTTGAGCCCTTTCCTGACTTTTATGGCTTGGGTTTTGATGGTTTGATGACTGTGCAGCAGAGATGCTTTGATTGGTGGTCCAGATTGGGGGAGGTTGGACGGGTCTTGTAGTTCCGTGATTTCTGGGATGGTGGCTGCATCCTTTATAGTTTGCTGGGTGGGTACCTCCACAGTTGGCACATTTGGCTGGTGTGGTTCTTGCTTTTGTGCATGTAATGGTTTGATGCTTCTCGCCACACTTCAGGCATCTGAACTCGGCTTTACAGAGTCTTTGGGCATGGCCAAACTTTTGGCAACGATGGCATTGCCCTGCTGATGCCCTTTTCCTGAGTGGCTCTGTTGATATTTTAAGTCCACAGACCGCAGTTATGTCATAAATTTGTCTTTGTGTGTTCTGTATCTCAACCAATACTAATGGCATTGGTTGTTTATCGGATCTGTACATCCGGCTGACTTTGATAGGTGATAGGCCCTGCTGGGTAAGGTCAGCCGCGATCTCCTCGGAGGTAATGCCTTCTGTGACACCTCGCAGTACAACCTTTAGATTTCTTTCGCTGCTTAGTGCGAAGGTGTGGTACTGTAGTTTGTTGTTATCCATCATTTTTGTTATTCCTCTGTAGTCTGTCACTGTTGTTGGTTGAATTTTTACACCTTCGTCGGTGTTTTTGGCTCAGGAGTATCCAATTTGATGTTCTCTTAGGTTTCTTGCAACTGTGGTCCACTTTTCCTTTTCACGGAGAATTACCGGAGGGACCTTTTCCCTTTATTCCGGGACTGTTTGTGAGGGAGTTTCGTTTTCCACATGATCTTCCTCGATTCTACGTCTCTTGCCCGTCTGTTCTCCTGTGAAGATCGTCTGACTGAGGCTCTCGGGCAGGGAGATGGATGTGTCATTGATCTCTTCCACTTCTCCGTCCATATCATCGGATTCTTCCGGTTGTGTGTACAGGTTTAGGAAACCTGGCCATTCAGTATCAAATTTTTTAAGCAGTAATTTAAACAATTTTAATGCTTGTTCTTTGTTTAGATGCTCTAACAGATCAGTAATATTATCCATGTCTGTTTTATTTGTTATATCTAGTAGGTAGTGATTGGAAAATTGCTTATGATCGCAATTAGAAATCCCGCAGGTCTTGAGACCTGCCAGCAGAAATTTTGTAGAGGATATTGCAGATGAAAAGGATTGCCAGCAATATCGAGCGATTAGCTAAATGTACAAATCAATAGCATATGAAATTTCAGAAAATGAAGAACTCTTACCTCTATATATATCATACAATTCACCATCAAAAATACACGACACGAAACATTAACACGCGAGACGCCATTTTTTTTTTTTTTTTTTTTTCTCATTAAATGGCGGTAAAACATATAAGGTGGATTATAAGAGATCAGCATGTTAGTATTTTTTCAGTATATGAATAACGTTAAACTAATAGAAAAAATTTTTTGTGGTAGTTTCAAATGTTTTTATGACATTTTATTCCGTTATTTTTGTTACTATATTGTTGTTATAGAAATAACATTTTAATGAAAAACTTAAAATGAAAAATTAAAAAAAAAAAAATCCATGGACGGTATGGATAAATTTTCAAATTAAATCCAGCTTTTCATAAAGTTCAGCATATATTATTCTCTATTATATGAGAAAAATTATGGTATCCCTAATTTTTATCTGAGTTTTATAATAAATTTTAAATTAAAATTAAAATTTAATAATAAAATTTTAATTTCTTTATTTTTAATTAAATTTAAATAACAATGGTATAAAGTGACTACAAGCTCATGTTTTTCGCTATCAATCATGAACATATTTCAAATGAAATTTGAGAACAGAACGGGCCTTTTCCAATTAATTTACTCCATTTCAAAATTTTATAGAAGGCGAGCTTAACAGAAAAATACAGAAGGGAGTGGAATGATCGATGCGTAGTGAGTGTCAGCCGACTGGTCAAATATCCCAGTCTTCCACTATTCGGTGGGGTGGAAGGGTGGAAAAGACTGAGTACGATTGAAATACTCATTATACGATTCTTACGTATTATACTTAGACGAAATTATAAGCAGTGCTGATGTCAATTGTTCGCATTCCTCTAAGTAGGCGCTTGAATTTTCGAATTGTGATTGTGAAGAAAATCACCAACCTCGAAGAAAACCCAGAGATGGCAGACGTAGATTATGAATAGAAATTAAAACAGAATAGAGTTACAAGCATATCTGATATTCTTTCAATGCGACTGTCAGTAGCACTCATTAGAATTATTGACACAGCTACTGTTTTGGTTTAAGTAACTTTAATTAAAAATTAAAACTTTACTCCAAAAAGTGCTTATTTTTAAGTATATACGTTAATACCCTGAAGATGACCTTGATATAATGAACGAAACCTAAAATGTAATTTTAATTTTTAATTAGTTATTTAACTCAAACCAGTAGGTGTGCTTATAAATCTACTTTAACATATGACATTAAAGGGAGATTGCCGTAAAGGAACTCTTTAATAGTTTTGGAGGTGCTCTTTTAAAAGAGAAAATATTTTGTAAAGCGTTGCTTAGTATTCGAAAAGGATAAAATCTTATAAAGATTTCTCTCTCTGCGAAGACTGAATTTTCTTTTTTTTTTAAAAAAAAAAACACTCTCCCGTGGCTCAGTGCATTTTAATAATCGGTCAGGATTATCTCAAGTGACCAACTTGATGGTAAATGCGTTATCCTTAAATTTCAATGACTGTCTATGCAAAAAAAAAAAAAAACAAAGTGAAAAAAAGAAAAAAACGGACTATTAAATAAAATGGATAAATATACAACTAGGTATAATTTTTTATCATTGGTTTCAAAAACAACAAATTATCTACATCAGGTTGACTTGGAATTGCACTATGACATTAAAGAAGCAAGGTTTACCTTTTTCTCTTTAACAGTTATCTAAAAATCTCCTACATTTTGATAAATTGATAATCGTTTTGAAAAACATTATGGTAATCTTATGATAATCATTACTTGCTCCTAGATATGAAAAAAAAAAAAAACATTCTAAGAAGGAAAAGGTTTATTAAATAAGAGGCCAGTGGTAATTCGGAAGCATCTTTACGGTATACAGGTAAAGAGAGGAAAAACATTTTATATATTTATATATAGACAAGGGAGTTCTCGAAACTTCCGATAAACACCTAGAACAAAAATATATAACCACAAGAAAGAACATATCTTAAATCATTGGCAATGCTGTAGCCAATGAAGCTCTGAGGCTCGGCTATTGCTGTTACCCTCCTGCCATGATCAGAGCTTTAATAGCTCAATAACACCTTATCCCTACACTGTTCTACAGATAACGGAGAAGATGAAAAGCATTCTTGCTTCGCCCCTTTAAGCCAGTCCTTATAAGGACTGTAAGGATATCTTAAATCTTAAAACCCTTAATCCCATGTTTCATCAGATTGTAATGAAGTGTTCTTTTGTTTTAGAATATATAAGAAGATTTGCTTTAATATAATTTTTGTTCAAAGTGTTTATCGGAACTTTTTATCCTCTCTATCCCCCTCGTACAAGTTACATTGCAGGCTCCTATGCAATATTACGACATGCTACTTGATAAACAATGGAGCAACTAGATCAGTAGCAGATGATGTCACTTGGCACGATTAATATTCCAACGAATGTCCAATGGCTGCTGCTCTGTTGTTTTCGAAGGTAGTATGCCATTGTCTGCTAATCGTGTATATGCTTCTGTGCCGTTTCCTGTTTTTGCGGGATAAAATACAAAACAAAAAAAAAACTAGATTTTCTGGTAGAACAAAACATTATCTCCGTATGAGATGGACTAATTTACCTTCAGATAGAAAAACGCTCTTAAAAAAAGATTATTTGCGATCTAGATGGGTCACTACAAGGGAAACTCCACTGCATTCATCAGAGTGCAATGAAACTTGAATGTTTGATAATATATTTCGTCTCCGTCTTCAATATTATGTTTCTTCAAAATCCGTTCATGTATTCTCAAGTTGTTTTACATGGACGAACAGAGACAATAAGAGATTTAGGAAATCAATTGCAAATACCACATTATGGCATAATTTTTATTATTGGCCAAAAGATGGCACTAATTTCGGTCTTTGCTATATGTTTGGATTCATACAGGAAGATAATGAATTTCAACAAAATCGCTGATTGTTCAATAGATGGTTGATCCGTTTATAGATCTTGTTCAATGAATTGTGTTTTGTATATACATCAGGTGCATGATTACTGTCATGATGCAAATTAGATTCTTAGTCAACTTTTTGTGTACAATTCATGCACTGCCTGAAGAGATATCTTGCAACACAAAGGTAGCAGCAATATTATCAAAGTAAAAGGTAGAAAGTGTTATAAGTAGAAGAAATAAGTTCTCAATATCACTAATCGAAAGAAAAGGGAGGAAATGTACCCTGAACCAATACCACGCTTTACAGATGAAATTATATTAATATTTTTTCTCATGATAAATTCCATCACTAAATCAAACACTTCTGTCTTCGATTTAGTTACCAATTAAAAATAATATTTCTTAAGACTATTCCCCATTCCTGAGTTACCAATGTTTAGTTCAAGTAAACAAAACATTACTTTCCATAAAATTTCTGAGTTTTTGACAGGTTAAAAACCTCTCAATATTTGCAAGAAATGAACAGCTGTTCGTTATTCGCTAAATTTACTCAACTAATTTAAATGACCCCTTACATTTCTAATAAATCACTAAACTAATAAACTCTAAAATAAATATTAATGGAAAGAAAGCTTATTTGAAAAAATACACAAAATAAATAACTAAAATATTTATTAGATAAAAATATAACAACACCATTTCAATTATCTATTGTTATGCCTTGACGTTAACTATAGTAAGGCTATGCTTTTGATACACATTGCTTAGTCATATTTATTTACTTATTGCTTATATTTATATGGGTTTCGCAAAAAAAAAATAATCTGTTAAATGATTTTTACATGAGACGCAATGTGGCTAACATGTCCTTTCTTGTACGGCTGTCATTTATATTGCGAAATTTGCCCTAATGATCAAAGAAAAAAATACAAATAATAGTGATTTCAAAGACCAAGACCATTGAATATTCTACCAAATACATTTTCTATCAAATGTATACTCAATTATCATCGTCCATTCAACGACAAATACAACTATGTTCGAATAATGCTTCATATATTTTGATGTTAAGATTCAGACTTTGTATAAATGAATAAGTAAATATATGAAGCATATATATGGAAAATAAAGAAAGTCGTGAGTGGGGCAAGACTTATGATATACTTGAAATAACAAACATATTTTTCACTAATTTTATTAAGTAGAGGTCTGTAGAGAGAGAGATATCAGTACAGAAGTCCCTATGTATCTTTAGCAAACCGTATGTAGTTTTAGAGATCTAGTAATAAATAAATTTGGCTTCTCTTTCCGACAAGTCCAATAAATCAAGATTGTTGTTATTTATTATAACTTTTTTTTGAATTAGATTTCATCAGTGAAAAATCAAGAATAAAATGCTTTTCGAGCACTATGTAACCATGCCATGGAGCCGAGATGAATGAAAAGAGATGAATATTCAATTTGTGTATGTGTGTGTGTAATTACTGCCCCTGATTAATAATACGAGGGATGATATACGAACAGATGATGATAATAATGATGATGAGTATGTTACGATTTTGATAAGTTTATTTGCATTTGGTTAGCATTTTGTGTATTCTAAGACATTGAAAATATAAATCTGAAAATATACTTTTGAAATGCATGTTCAGTCTGGGGCAAGGCATGACTGTTTCTTAGAATCCTCTTCCGGATGAGCTTATTCGCTCCTTGAGTTCAAATAAAAAGTAAATTTGACTCAATACAGAATTAAAATCTTCCGAACATTTGGTAAAGAGATATGATTCCTAGTCTAACATTTCGAGTTAGACTGGGTAGGTGAAAAATTCCTTAGAGCTTACTTTAAATAAACTTTTATATTTAAAAATTGCTTCTTTGGATTAAATAGGCCGGACTCAAGGTTCTTTGTTTCGTGTCGATCTCCATGATGAGCTAGACCGGCTTCATGAGATTTCCGCTAGTGAGTTAGTGCTCTTGAAATCTCTTTTCTGTTAAACTGCCAGTTTGTCCAAAATACGAAAGAACGGCATTCTCAAGGCACTTGGTAAAGCCTTACTCAGTCCAGTGAGGCTTTTGGTGAATTAAGGTATATTGAATAAGGTCTTGGCAAACAGTATGGTCTATTGAGTAAAAGTCTTGATAATGCATATTTTTTGAGCTGAAGAGGCCAAGTCATACTGAATAAGCAATCGATAACAAAAAGATTGTTTCGAGATTATCCATTATTATTAAGTATTTATTATCAATTGTGAATATTGAGATTCTGTCAAATTCATCAGTTTATTTGCAAATATGAGAATAATGGTTTCAATCAAATAATTGAGGAGGAATAGCTAATAAAATAAAAAAATTATCAGGTAGCAGTTGCGTCAACGGTATGAATCCTGTTCGTGAATTTTAATTTTGCCAATACATTGAACGATATCCTACTGTTTATTATTATTATTATTAGTAGTAGTATGTATTTGAATGATGGATAAAGTTTATGTTCAATAACATAAACTTTATCCATCATTCAATTATTCTGCTATTCTTCTTCAAAGAATTTGCAGGTCGTTCTGTAATTCTTCAGAGAACTGCGAAACAGCTAATACGGAATTTTATCTTTGCTAATGAGGAGACTTTGCGAAACTGCTTTACTGCGATGTTCTCAAACATTTTGCTCTTAAAACGAGAGGTCCAGGTAGAAAAGAAAGTATACCACTTATAGGATCGGATACTGGGAAATCACGTGTTGGGTAGGTGAGTACGTTTCATCCAATCAGTTTTGAATAATCTTATCAAAAGGTTTTTTGCTTCATCTAGTAAGAAGTCTCACGCCATTTAACGATTTAAAATCAGATATTGAACAAATTTGTGTAGCATGCCAATACATCTTTTCCAAAAAACGATGAGAAAATCTCGCCTTTTCTCATCGTTGTTGCAAAAAGTTGTAGTGTTACCTAGAAGTTCAATAATACAAATATACGCCATTCACTGTGAAGCATATTACAATTGCCTGTTCGCCAATGATTAGCTGTGTCAAACAGTAATGCCTAAGGAACAAATATTTAAAGTTACTGGCGTGGATGTGATATTTAATTGCTTCAGTAACAGTAAAGTGTACATCAAGTGCTAGGAACAGGAAAGAATTTTGCTTCTATCTGTACTTACAAGAAAAACGCAAAAAATTGTTTATATAGGCGTTATTGCAGTGCTGTTCATATTTTTATCAAGCTTACTGTTATCATTGTTTTAAATAAAACGTTTCTATAGTATAAAATTCTACAATTCGTTCTGCTTTTTATTCATGTTATAAGATCCTGTAATTACTTTACGGGATCTTTTAGTATTTGTGTTTTCATTTCATGCTATTTTTTTGCCATAAGCGGGATCAGAATCTTTCATTAGCAACAGGAACAAAGAATGACTAGCTACCAACAAAAGGAACAAAAAAGATATTTTGTAATTTTCAAAATTTTATTTTAATTACAATTTTAATGAACAGGAAAAGAAAACGAAAAAGTGAAACATATTTCAAATTTTAAAAATTAAATTGACATTTCAGAGATGAAATGTTATGAAAAAAGGTTTTCTTGAAGAACCGGAACTGTTATGCATTGATTTATTTAAAAAAATGAAAAATAAAAATCTGCTAATCAGCATCGCCACTTAGTTTTATTAGAATAAGTTGAGCTTGTTTCTGTCTCACGTAAAGACACGTAATCCACCACGGCTTAATCGTGTAGTTGCTTTCAGCGAACAACGAACTACTGTTTTATAAACAGCGAGTTTTTATGCTCGTTTCCAAAAGCAAGATTACGAAACTAAAGCTACATTTTAAAAAGGAAGCTGTATTATAATCCAAATACTAGAAGTAAATAACGATATCGGAATAAATACTTGAGGATTAATAAAGGATTATTTCGTAATCTAGTGTAGTTATAACTGGATATTAATATTTAAGATTGATATCAATAAGTGATTATATAAAAGCTTTTATCGAAAGTTAGCTTTGATTAGCTTAGCTTAACATTTTTGAAAATATATATATATATATATATATATATATATATATATATATATTGGAGATTCCTGTGTGGTGGCCTGGATAAGAATAGCCCCAATGTAGCTCATGCATGTCGTACGAAGCGACTAAAATGGGTATCCTTGGAGGATAATGGATGGCAGTGCCGTGGCCAATGAAGTTCTATCTGAGGCTCGGCTATTGCTGTTACCCTCCTCCCATGATCAGAGCTTTATATAGTTCAATAACACCCTATCCTTCACTGTCCTCTTCAGATAACGGGGAAGATGAAAAGCATTCTGGCTTTGCCCATACAGCCAGTCCTTTTAAGTACTTTAAGGGAAAAAATGTTTGTTATGTTCCATCGAGTCGTTATCGACTCCTGGTGATGCTATGAACATACATTCTCCATTGAGATCTGTCTCTGGCCATATCTTTCAGAATTTCCAAGCGCATACCAGTTGTTTCTTTAACTCCATCCACCCATATAATTCTTGGTCTTCCTCTTCTCCTGCTCCCATCAACTTTAGCAAGCATCATCATCTTCTCCAGACTGTCATTTGCTCGCATAATAGGTCTGAAGTATGACAATTTTAGCTTCGAAGAACCAATCTGGCTATATTCTGTCTATCATTGATTTATTGGTTTGCTTTGCAGTCCATGGTATTCTTAGTAAGCGTTTCCAAACCCATAATTCAAATACATCTATCTTTCTTCTTTCACTCTTTCTTAGGGTCCAACTTTCACATCCATACAGTACCACAGGTAATTCCATTGCTTTCACGATTCTGATTTTTGTTGCGAGGCTAATATCTTTATCGTTAAAGACCTTGCTTAAATTTGTCATTGCTTTCTTTCCATCTCCTAATAATCTTCTTCTAACTTATTCAGTACAATAACCATCTTTATCAATTCGGGATCCTAGGAGCAAAAAATTGTTACCTGCTTCCATTTTCTCCCCATCTACTTCCAAATCATTAAGTTCACATGTTGCCATAACTTTTGGTGGTTAAGTTTAAGGCCATATTTAGCACTTTCTTCTTTAACTTTCATAATAAGTTCCTCCAAATCTTCTTTGCATTCTGCTAGCAAGGTGGTATCATCTGCATATCTCAAAAGAAATGTACCAAGGTATATTCATTATGCGGATTTTTTGTATCTTAGATCATAGTGTGTCGTGTCGTCGATATTATATTTGAAGGCGCTAGGAGATGGTTAGTGGATTTAAATAGTGATCACCACTTAATGCCAATCTAGAATTAACGAATGCTCTTATTCTGTCAGATTTTCTTTTATTTAAAGCTCTCCTGAAATCATTATTCAAATTCAAACTTCAACTATTCTTATCTCATCTTTTTACTCAACTCGAAGTAATCTTGTCAAAGAAAAGTTTTTCGAAAAAGTACACTTGTCTTTTTCTCCATCACTTTATTCTCCAGGCACCTATGAGATGTCGTAAAATAATTTTTTTTTTCTCTGAGGTCTTCGCTGTTGCAATTCACGCAAGATATTTAAAAAAGAGGACCATAGTAGATGGCGCTGATGTAGATGATTGGTAGTAGAGGATCGAATAGTGGTTGAAGACGGAGAGTTGTAGAATAGGAATCCTCCCTCGATGAGTCTTCTGACTCCTTGGAGGTGTCACGAATAATAATAATTATTATTATAGTGACTAATGTAGCCGATAAATGACGCTGTTGTCACTCGTTCGTACTAATCCACGCAGGCCTTGAATTTCCGAACTAGAATTATTTTTATTATTTTTTTAAATGACGAACTCCAAGAAGACCCAGAGGTGCAGACAAGACTACAGATATTGATATTCTTTCAGTGTGATTCGATTGTGAATAGCAGTCATTATATTAGAAGAATGGACAGTACCCTTTTGAGTTAAATAACTTTACTTTAATATCTATCTATCTATATGTGTATATGTATCCCTATCTGTATATGTATATATATATAATGTATGTTAAAGATATCAAGCAATTTTATAAGCTAGGTTTTAATCCTTTTTCCCAAGTAAGCAAACAGTACAAGTAAGTCAAGTTTGCGCCTGCACAAGTAGTGCAAGTTTGAGGCAACTCGTGGTAAAGGTGGAGTAAGTTCCGATCACTTTCATTAATATTTTCCCCTAATGCAAAGCACATTCTGCATTACTTCAACCTTGGCATTTTTAGGTCTGGTTCCCACTGATGAGACTTCAATAAAGGTCGAAACCGATCTGGGCAGTGATCCTTGCCTTTAATGCATAGCATCATACATCTCCACAAGGGGATGTGCTTTGCATTAGGGGAAAATACTAAGGACAGTGATCGAAGATTACTCCACCATTACCACGAGTTGCCTCAGACTTGCACTACGTGCAGGCGCAAACTTGACTTACTTGTTCTGTTTGCTTATTTGAGAAAAAGGATTAAAACCAAGTTTATTTACAAAATTGCTTGGGATGTTTAACATAGTATATACCCAAAGTAAAAACTTTCTACATATAATGCAATTCATAATGGGAAGGCCCACTACTCAGACCAGTTTCCACCTTTATTGAGGTCTCATCAGTGGGAGTCTACATCTTTCTCTCATATATGTGTGTATGTGTATGTATATGTATGTATGTGTATGTATGTATATGTATGTAGAAAGTGTTTTACCTTGGGTTTAATAATACTGTTTGCTTACTTGGGAAATGGAGTAAAACCAGGTTTAAAATAGCTTGGTATCTTTAACATACACACACACATAGGATGTATGATCACAGATGAAAATGAAAAAGATATAAACGTAAAAATTGCAAAATATTTAAAAATAACAGGTGTAATTTACTCTATTTTTAAACCAAACCTAGTTCAAAAACAAACTAATGTATTGTATACTAAAAGTATAGAATACATTAGCCCTACCAGTCTTAATGTATGGAAGCGAAATCTGGACAATAAAACAAAAAGACAAACAAAGATTAACAACAGCAGAAATGAAGTTTATGAGAAAAGCTGCAAAGTATACCCTATTTGATCACAAAAGAAACGAAGATATTATGAAAGAATTAAACCAAGAACCAGTAATAGAAAAAAATTAAAAAATATAAACATAAATGAATGGAACACGTTCAAAGAATGAAAACAGAAAGATTACTAAAACAAGCCTTAAAGTACAAACCAATAGGAAAAATAAAACCAGGACGTCCTCTTAAACGATTCAACGATGACTTCTAAGGCCGGGACAGGCCATGCTAGGCCTAAATCCTTGATACGCATGATGATGATGATATATAGAGAGAGACAATATTTTATCTTGGGTGTATTATACGTTAAAGATACCAATAAATTTTATACTTGGTTTTAATCCGTTTCCCAAGTAAGCAAAAGAAAGTTTTGCGTCTAAGGTACTTGTATATAGAGGCTAATGACTTCGTATCACTTGCCTTAGTATGTATCCTATAATGCAAAGCACACACCCCCCTTTCGGGCGTGTATAATGCAGTTCATAATGGGAAAGGCCACTACTCAGACCGGTTTCCACCTTTATTGAGGTCTCATCAGTGGGAGTCTACATCTTTCTTTCATCCAGAGATTTTTAATAATAAGGTCAAGCACCTTTTGTCTACTTGTATAAGAGATATATATGACATCTGCATTACTTCAATCTTGGTATCTATCTCGGGTCTGGCTCCCATTGATGAGACCTCAATAAAGGTCAAAAATACACTCATATGCCAAAACATTAGGTCCTCATCAAGCCTGCTTTTATCCAACCAGACTCAAAACGTTGCCAGAAACAGGCTGATAGTGACCTTATGCTGGTATGAGGTGTGTTCAAAAATCCCCATTGATCACAACTTCACCATTAATTCTTACCTGGGCATTTTTGCGGACCACATATTATCCTGCACGGTGATAATGTGGACAGACGGATCTAGACTGTTCCAGCTTAACAAGGCTCACATGAATGCTTCGCAGACAATATCGAGGCATTGCGTGTGCTTTCCGTGAACATCAAATTCTTCTGATTTGAATCCCATCGAACATTTGTAGGATAATGTAGAATGCAGTATTTGCATATCACACAACTCGGCAGATGCCAGGAGGATTTAAAAATGCTGCCTCTTAATTCTTGTAACTGATGTTCATTCTCTGTCAATGTCAGTGGTGTATCTGAGATTATTGATTTTTTTTTCATCACCAACTGTAAAACTGTAATTCCAATACCACTGTTTTCCAAGGCTAAGTATATTCCAAATATAGTTTATAAAGTATAGGCAAAAGTATGCAGTCTTGACGCACATCTGCATTTGAAAAACTTGCTGTAGTTGCCATTGATTTCTATTAATATTTCCGAGGAATGGTAAAGAGTTTTAATTAGGCGTACTGTTTTATTATTTATTCCAAACTGGTTCAGTATTCTCCACAATGCCCGATTCCTATTGAATCAATGGCCTTTGGCAAAGTATATAGAGTGTAAGTTTTTCTTAGAAATTATCTTCACTGCGATAAATAATGATAAAAAAAATTAACATAAAAATGGACCAAATCTTTAAAAACTTATTTTCATTTCACGCTCTTAACGCAGCGAAGAAGAATAAGAAATCGTTTGACGAGAAAAAAAAAAAAAAAAACAAATAACATGGGATGGTAAGATTACCTTCTCTGAAAGCGTTTAGATTAAGCAGAAGCTTTTGAAAGCAGATATAAAGTGAATGAACCGGTGATCACTACAGCATGACTTGTTCTCGAGAACTTCGAACAAAACACCAGCTAGCTTTAAGATGAGCTTTCTTAATGACACCGGTCTAATTCCTCATATAAGCCTGTAACAATAACCAATGTTTTCGGATGCTAATAATAATTTTTTTTTTGATATGATAATATTTTTATTGATCTGCTAAAATATTTACACATACTATAAACATCTTGAGTGACATTGCAACTTATAATTTTAGAGAATTCAGCACAAAGTGCTACTTTTCTACATTGGATTTCAATTAAAAGTTTTAGAAATACTTTTTTGCCTTTATATTATGTATTTATAACACATGTTCTTCTAATATTTACAATAAAGATTATACAGAATTTTTTAATATATAGAATATACATAATAATAATGTATTATTATTATGTATATTTTATATATAGTATATTTTATAATATATTTTATATAATATATAGAATATACATAATAATAATAATAATTTTTTTTTATTTTTTTTTTAATAATAATAATTTTTATTGTTCTTTCAAATATTTTTTTACATTATAAGTATATAAGTACATTACATATAAGTAAGAAAAAGGAAATATAATATTTAGATTGCATATATGTAAATACAGTTGTATAACAACACCTTTTCAAACTTGAAAAAAAAATAGTAAACTACAACATGTAATATTATACAACTTATGTAACTCTGAACAATATAATTGTAAATTATTATTATGATTGTTATATATATTAAATAAAACTGTTATCATCATTTCAAATATGTAAAAAAAAATAATTTTTTTTTTTTATGTCTCAGATAAATTGCATACATAGATGCTGTAATAATTATATATATATATATATATATATAATATTTATAACACGTTACAACTACGATTAACAGATATTTGCAAGTTAATAATTTTCTTCCTCGAAGCTTAGCAGAGCTTATCTGAGGAAGATGATAGATGGTGGTGGTTTCATGGTTATGTTCCTATACTATACTGGTCACAAGCCAGGTATTGATTTTACTGTTTGTTGGTATGTGCTTCGAAGACTTAAACTGCTCTTACAGTTTAACTTTTTTTTCTTCTTTTTTTGTGCAAATAGGGTTGTATTTAGACATGGTGTGTTTGTTTCTTTGTGTTCTTGTAGTGATGGTTTTTGAGAGGGGGTTTGTCATAGGTTTGTGTGTGGGGGGGAGAGAAACAGGAATTGCTCTAATTTTCATTCTCGCTATAATATTTATATAGCGCCTGTTTCAGCTCTCTGTATGTTCCTAGGTTTCTGTTGTCGAACGGCAGTTTGTTTATCATGTCAGGTACATAGAAGTTTCGGGTGGCTTTGCCATTGTGATTGTTGTACTTATATGTTATGTTGTTTGTTGACTGTGGTCTTGTTATTTGATATGTTGTTCTGATTACTCTATATGTTGGGCTGTAGTAATGTTTTAACATGACTGTGTAGTGGCATAAGTGTTTCACCTTAAATATTTTGTGTTTTGTCCGTGCTTCCTGCATAAGAGTGGGTTGTTCCCAGAATATCAGTTTTACCATTTTATCTTGCAACCATTGTAACCTGTTAAGTCTATAGTCTGCACAGAATGCGTATGATGGGATTGCATATCTTAAAATGTTTTCACATAATGCTTTATAGATTAGTATTTTTATGTGGGTTGGGGCAATGTCTTTTAATCTGTATTTTAATCTTGCTATTATCCTAAGCTTGGTATGTAGGTAGTTTGTATGGCTATTCCAACTTTGATCAGCATCGAAGTGAAGTCCGAGATAGAGCATTATTATTATTATTATTCTATTTAAAAGTAGCACTGTTACCTCCACTTACCATTAAGTTGGTGGAGGTTGCAGAAGTAAGGTGCTATTGCAATTATGTTTCATAAGCTTAATTTTGACTTATGAAATTTAAAGAGTCGAGCTGGAACAATGCCTTTATTATATTAATAGAATTCTACTATTAATCACATTTTTCATTATCAATAGAAACGCAGTTATTTTCCATAAATTATTTTTAATGACTTTGTTAGTGATTATAAACGGTGTTAATATTAAATTTAATAAAATTGAATAAATTTCTGTTATTTTGAAATAACGAAAAAATGAAGAAAAATTTCAAATTAACAAAGAGATGCATAGAAAGTTATTTAAAGTTTTACGAAATTTTTAAAATTCAATTTTTTCATTTATATTTTTCGAATCGGAAATTTTTTGCAAGTTAATCATTCCTTATTCTAAACATTCGCTTAAAGACTTTTGCAATTACATTACCTTTTCCACGGATATCAACCCTGTGACAAGATTGTTCGAGTACTTCAATTCTTTAGAGTATGTTTTCACCATAACCGTATTAAAATCACCGTTTCAGAGATAAATGTCAATTATTGAGAGTTTTTTTTCATTTTATTATCGTTATTAATTTTAAATATATTATTTTTTAAGGGAGAGGAATACAGTATACGACATGCGAAGAAAGCTATTCTATTATCATATTTAATTTCAACCTTTTTTTTTTCATTCATCCTTTCATTTACTTTTCATTCTTCCTCCATCCTTTGCAGCAGTTTAAAAAGAGCCGATCATTCTTTTTGCATAAAACATAAGAAGGGGGAAAACGTTGAAGGAATTAGACATAGAGAGATAGAAGAAAGAAAGGGAGACTGATATAAGGGAATGAAAATAACTGTACCTGTAATAATTATAATTGCTGTTTGTTAGACGGACTTCAAAGAAACATTAACGTGATCTTCTACTGATAATTAAAGTTTAAAAAAATAGGTTTTTCGAAGAAGAAATATTGGATTTTATATTCCCGTAACCTTCTAGAATTTAGAATTCTGTGATCTTTAAATTAGTTTTGAGTTCCTATCGGAATTTATAAAAGTAACTTACTGCTTAGCAAAAACACTAAATGATAAAGTAAATATCGCAATATTATTGATCCCTAATTCAAAATTAGTCAGTTTATGCAGAAATGTATGTCAAAATTTATAATTTAATTTTTTTATTTCGTCTTGTGAGAGATAAACAGGGAACAGTCAGTTTTGAAGGAAGACGGTAATCGAAGATGTGGAACAATAATAAAGTAATAAATAAAAACAAATAAAATTGCAGATTCTTACGCAAAACACCAAGGAAGCGTTTCACTCTTCCTTGGAGAAATTAGATGGGGAAATGTTTGAAGAAACGAACGTTTTATGAAATCGTATCGTGCGACATATGGCAGGTAACTTTCTGTGGGTTGTTAAAAGTCATATACCGTATTTACTGGAATATAACTCGCACTTTTCCCCAAAAATTAAAGTTAAAAAATCGTGGTGCGAGATATATGCGGGGATTTTCGGAAATTAAAGTTTTTAAGGAAGAAACTAAATTGACGTTTATAATTAAATCCTCAGTATTCATTATAATTTATAATTACTCACAGCCGCCCACCTCCATCATGTGATATATTTGAATCATTTTCGACAATGCTTCTGTAATTGGATTATTTCTGGCGAAATCATGCCCCAAGTTTACTGGTTGCTTTCATCTCTAGGCACGTGATTAGTGCGGTATTAAGAAAAGATACCACTCAAGACAACAAGCCAACGATTGTTGAATTGAAATGCTGATTCTCTTCAACCGAATTCCAAAATATCTGAAGCTGCCATAACAACATAGACTATCTATTTCTTAAAGTTTTAAACTTTTTTCATTGATTTTGTTAAATATTTCTTCAATACGGAGTTTTTAAATTATGGTTATTCTTAGTAACCATGAAGTTCTGTCCTAGTTATAGAACAAAGTACTTTAAGGATATTACCTCAGTACAGAGGCCAATCGTAAAGCTTGTAGAAAATTTATTTCTTTCAGTACACTTTAATCTAATAAAATTTATTAGAAGATTTAAAAATAATTTAAAATACTGCTCTGTTACCTACTTTCATCCAAAATGGCTGAAAAGTTGAAGTTATTAAAGAAAAAAAAATTCATTTAACTTAAGAGACGCCATAATTTTGACTTTTGTTGTAACTATGCATGAGCAAATACATAACCAAATGTTACGAAAATAAAGTTTGAAAAGTATTCTACGTTTTTAATGGAACATCGTGGCTTCAGCTTATTTCTGATGTGGGTTTAGAATTTGTTAGACTGACATTTTTTAATCCATGAAACTCAAACTATCCTCATAGGGAACATTCCACAAACCCTCGCCATCTGCATTAGAGAGGCAGAAGAATAATAAAAGGATTAGGGTTGGCGCGTAAGTTTTAGATAAGTATGTGAGAATGTGCATCTTTTTTGCTACTTAGGGATTTTTTCGTAAATTGTTGCAAATTAGGATTTAACTGCGCCTTCAGCATTTTGAATCGAATTCAACCTAATGTGAGGTTGGTTACAATTTGCAGCACTTAGTCCCTCTTTTATTCCTTATTTGGCAGTTATTATTGAGAAATCTTTCTTTGTCTTTCATGTTAGTATCATTATTAGGTCTAGAGATAAACTTATGCTATTCTCATTGCAAGATCACAATAGTTATGAATTCATAAAATTCTCTTGATAATTAAACCGAATAGCGGAAAGAGCAAACTACGGCATAAGAGATCAATCCATTCTCAACTACTAATTGATGACTATAAATCCATTCATCAATTACGATGACCACAGATCAGATCTTTTCTCAGTGAATTTGTTCAAAGTTTATTCGAGGAAGAAGTCCTTGTGGTCCGAATCATCTTCTTTTCTTTTAAATAGTTCTGAAATTTCTTCAATTCTTATCGAAGAATAGTGCATCCTTTTTATTTATTTATTTATTTATTTTTATAAATACGCTACAACCAGACAGGAGAAACATATTAAAAAAACACCGCGAGTCGTTAAGTGAGTCCATTGATAACATGACGTAGGTGGCCCATCTAGTTGATGGCTGTCTGTTAAGGTAGAACAACCCCCTCGTGCTTTCGATGGCACTCATAATACCGTGACGACCTGCGGTGAGTTATTACCTCAACCGTAGCTCCGCATTCACGGTGTAATATCCACTTAGACTTGAGGTTACACTCCAGTGCTTTCCGTGTTCCTAGATTTTTATACAAAGCCATCAATATTAACCGAACAAAACATTTGCTTCTTGTTCTTACACCAGCATGAGCTGTTGGGTGATGCTACATTAAGAGTTAGCTCAAGAGCAAAAAGTGTAGTCTTACTGATTGTTTCTGTGATACGCTGAACTCCTTTAATCTGGAAAAATTGCTAAAAGCACAAAAAAAAAAAAAAAAACTGTGCAAAAATTTTGTTGCTTTTATTACGTCGTTGTTTCTTATGAGATTTCAGCAAACGCTGAAACTAAGTTTGAAAGTCCATAAAATTATTAAAAAAAAAAAAAAAAAAAACTTATCCTAAAGTTATTTGGTGTTTTGTTCGAAGTTCTCGAGAATAAATCCTTCTGTAGTGATCACCGTTTCGTTACCTTTATATCTGCTTTCAGACGCTACTACGTAACCTCAATGCTTTCAAAGAAGCTAATCTTACTGTCCCGTGTTGTTTGTTTTATTTTATTCTCTCCCAGAGATTTCTTCTTTGTCATCTTATTCGCTGCTTTCAGGGCCGAAATGAAAAGTGGTTTTTAAAGGATTGGGCCTATTTTTTCCATTTCGTTAGTTCTTTTTAACCATTTATCGAAGAGATAGCTGTATTAAAAATTTGGACACTTTTAAAATTATTTTCCCGAAGAGAATTTCGCAAAAAAAAAAAAAAAAAAAATCGCAAATAATCCCTTTTCATTAGGAAAGAAAGAATGAAAAGCTTTAGAAATATAACATCATAAATTGACACGTTCATGTAGTTATTTATTAATGTGGTGGGGGGGGGGGGGGGTGGGGGGGGGGGGGGGTGGGGGGGGGGGGGGGTGGGGGGGGGGGGGGGTGGGGGGGGGGGGGGGTGGGGGGGGGGGGGGGTGGGGGGGGGGGGGGGTGGGGGGGGGGGGGGGTGGGGGGGGGGGGGGGTGGGGGGGGGGGGGGGTGGGGGGGGGGGGGGGTGGGGGGGGGGGGGGGTGGGGGGGGGGGGGGGTGGGGGGGGGGGGGGGTGGGGGGGGGGGGGGGTGGGGGGGGGGGGGGGTGGGGGGGGGGGGGGGTGGGGGGGGGGGGGGGTGGGGGGGGGGGGGGGTGGGGGGGGGGGGGGGTGGGGGGGGGGGGGGGTGGGGGGGGGGGGGGGTGGGGGGGGGGGGGGGTGGGGGGGGGGGGGGGTGGGGGGGGGGGGGGGTGGGGGGGGGGGGGGGTGGGGGGGGGGGGGGGTGGGGGGGGGGGGGGGTGGGGGGGGGGGGGGGTGGGGGGGGGGGGGGGTGGGGGGGGGGGGGGGTGGCATATTTTTATCTGAATTCAAGAATAAGTATGATAGCTGGTGTATGTGTGGTATGTGGCCTCCCTGACTCCCTGGAGGTCTCTCTTAATAATAAACATGTCTAGTGCCAGTCTCCAGTATTCTCTAACTAAATTGAATGTAAGAAGTCTTGCATAAAAAATAGCAGTGAAAAGATCAAAACTATGAAAATAGGCAGGCGCATAGAAACTTCAGTTGAATTCTGAATGGAGATCCTATAGAACAAGTAAAATATTTCAGCTAATTTAAGTACAATTTTTAGTGAAATTGGCAGGTGAAATATCTGGAAATAGACAACAAAATAATCAAAGCTGATATGGTGTGAGCTAGCTGAATAAAGCGGTAAGTAGCTTTCTAAAAAGGCCATGTTATATGGCCGTGACAGGCTATTGGTTCTAACATAAAAGGGAAGATGAAATGTGTCTGTTAAATGCATTTTTTTCAAAGACTGTAGGATCAGGTAACTTCTCTTAAGCAATGATTATTCTTTGCATAGTTTTTTCAGTTGCACTTTTTCTTTTTTACTGAGCCTAGTAAATAATAATATAATATAATAAAATTAGTTTAATCCTTTATCCAAGTGTGAGCAAACAAAGTTTGCACCTGAAAGTATCTTCAGGACTGGGGTAAGGTGGTACAACACCGGGCAACTTGCTGCAAAGGTGGAGAAAGCTACCAACACTCCTATCTCAGTATCTCCTATAATGCAAAACACATCTCCTTGCGGATATGTCTAATGTTATGCATTAAGGGAAGGGCCACTACCCAGACTAGTTTCGACCTTTATTGAGGTCTCTTCAGTGGGAGCCAGGCCCACTAAAGAGACCTCAATAAAGGTCGAAACTAGTCTGGGTAGTGGCCCTTCCCTTAATGCATAACATTAGACATATCCGCAAGGAGATGTGTTTTGCATTACATTATAGGAGATACTGAGATAGGAGTGTTGGTAGCTTGCTCCACCTTTGCAACGAGTTGCCCTGGTGTTGTACCACCTTACACCAGTCCTGAAGATACTTTCAGGTGCAAACTTTGTTTGCTCACACTTGGATAAAGGATTAAACTAATTTTATTATACTCTAACCAAGTGAAAAATAAACTTTCAACATCTTTCTCTAAATCCAGAGTAATTTATTAAAAAAGGGTGGCACACCATTTTGCAACTCCTATAGGTAGAGATGACCTGCTAATGCTTCTGCCTGGTATCTTCACTTGGGCCTTGCTCCAAGCTATAGCTGACGAATCAGCCTATAGCTTGGAGCAAGGGTCAGCAAAGTGGTCGATATCGACCCCTGGGTATCGATGTGGCTATCCAAGGGGTCTATAAATGTTTAGGTGTCAAAAGGGGATCAATAAACACCTAAAACAATTTCAAGTAATACCTAGTAAACATGCAATGTCAGCTGACTACTATTCTTCAAAAACATCCTTCCCATTAACCATTCCAAGTAAATCAATAAAATGTAAGTAAATTTTTAGTGTTCTTTATAAATTTCTTTAAGTATTTTCTTTAAATATTTCTTATCGAGAAGCAGTAATGAAGTAAAAGGATGAAGGAATTATTATTTTTAAATTGAGAAATTTATTATTGATAGCATTTATTCATTTATTTATCATGGTGGGTGTGTCGATGAGGGATCAAAGGATTCCATGAAGGGGTCAGTGGTCTAAAACATTTGCTGACTCCTGGCTTGGAGGGCACCATTTCTTAGGTATTCCCTACTATAATCTGTGTATAATCACAGGGCCAGTTTGTCTGTTCTGGAGGATGAAAAACCCGAGTTTGCAAGTAAAAAAAAACAACCTTACTTCCGTGTGAGACCACTTAACTCATCTTTCATCAAAAGAGACCAGATAAAGATTCCTCACGTCATGGATGGGAATCGAACCCTGCTCTTTCCGACCAAAGGGCTTTATCTGTACCGACTGAGCTATGGAGACTCTATTTGGTCATACACCCTTCTGTATGAAATTATTAAGAGTTAACTCAATGGTGGTTTCTTTTTTCTTGTCTTCATAAAGCTCCCCAATAACAGTACCATCCACTTCCCTTTGGACTTTTTTAAGACCATGAGGCATTAGGATCCATCCTTCTATTGCTTCTTTGTCCACCTTCATGATGTTAGAAACATCTTAATGTGGTGTATCCAAAAATTTTCATCATGAAAAAGCATTATGTTACAGAAGGTTCATGTTTGAGAGTGTTGAATGTGCAGTGTGGCAAGGGAAACTTATAGCAAAGATGTTTTTAACAGCTGCCAGAACAAAAAATAAACTTCAAAAACTTTTAAATATGTGACAGGATATTAAGTACCTATTACATACTTTATTAAACAATAATTATCAGATAAGCTCCAGATACTTTTTTTTCTTTATAGTTTTCATTTTCATTTCTAGATCCATTTTGGTGTATTTACTCATGGCTTCACTTTTTCTCTTTACCTTTTTTTGGTGATGATTGCACTTGACCCCAGTGCATACTAAAAATGATTTTTTAAAAAATTTTTTATGTAGTGAAAGCTGCGCAGTATCCATAACTATAATATAATATGTATGCCACAGTAATTAGCTTTTTTTATTATGTAAATATTTCATCTTATGCATCATTCCAGTTGTATTTTGAAGTTACCAGATATATCATATTTTTTTATTTATTAAAGGCAGTCAAGATACAAATTTCTTTGATGGAGAGAACTAACTCATTAAACCACATTCACCTAGTTTAAATTAAGCATGCTTCTGTCTTTCAATTATTCGATTATTATCAGTTTTTTATAAAGGTATTTCATCTTAGTAAGTGTAAGATTATGTCACTGAGTTTTCAGAAGGATGAAGAGATGTTTGAAATGGTCCAAAGGCAACTGACTAAGGTAGTTTCTGACCTCTGGAATGTCGAGTATGAGGAAAGATTGAGAAGATGTAATTTGCAGAGCCTGGTGGACAGGAGGAAGAGGGGAGATATGATAGAGACCTACAAGTTAGTAAGGGGTTGTTATAGGATCAATGCTGGAGAAAGTTCTACAGAGAATAGTGGGAGATCAGGGGAGAACCAGAGGTCATCCCTGGAAACTGTATAAAGAGGGTGTGAGTAGGGAAGTGAAAGGCAGGTTTTTTTTCATGCAGAGTTGTGAATGATTGGAATGCCTTGCCTGAGAGTGTGGTGCCTGCAAGGAGCTTTAATGTGTTTAAGACATGGTATGATGAGCTGTGTGTGTGATAAAAGGACCTCCCAGATGAGTCTTTGACTCCACGAGGTCTTGGGGTAATAGTAATAATAATAATTATGCAGGGCTTGAGTGCAAAGCATTGGGAATAGAGGAGGAAAGACTGATGATGAGCAGGCAGAAGGTACATGAATAATTGAATAAACTTGATGCTAATAAGGCAGCAGGACTTGATGATATAATCACAGCATGTGTTGAGAGAATGTCCCATTAAGTTAATGACAACCTTGGCATAATTGTTTAGCAAGAATTTATTTTGAAATGGGATAAGTCCCAAAGGGGTGATAAGAAGGTAAATTTTTTCTGATTTACCAAGGGAATGATTAAATCATCTATAATATGTAGATGAATTTGTAGTGGTTATTAAGTTGTTGAAGTTCATGAGAGCTAAGATCCAGAATTGGGTTGATAAGGAGCATCTCTCTGAAAGTCAATATGGGTTTTCTTAAGAGGGATCATGTTTTAGCATTCTACTTACAAGGTGACAAATGCAATTGACAAGAGAGTGGGGGGAGACATACACCACTGTGTGTGTGGTATAGTGAGATTTTGCAAAGTTGTATGATTGATTACCACATGACAAATTGCTAATTAAATTGAAACAAATGGTTTGATAATAGATTAGTGCATTGAATAAAATTGTTTGCCTGTTAGATATCAGCAAGTAGTGAATGGAGAGCTGCCTGGAAGAAGAAAATCACCAGTGGCATGCCTCGGGCTATTTTGTGGCCATTACTGTTTAACTTTTATGTTAATGATATTTAAATTGTTTGCAGATAATGCAAAGTTGGTGAGAATTATGAGGAATAGAGCAGACATTGTAACTTTACAAGAAGATTTAACACATTCGCTGCCACGCTCCTCGGGCATAGTTTGTTACAGCATGCCAAGCAATTTCACATCTTCAAGGTCAGTACGAGTAATCTCATTGCTGGTGGTAATCGACATACAAGTATATTCGTGGTTGGCTTGTGAGGCTCATATACCAACTGCGAGTATGCACACTTTCCCTGCTACGCTCCGCACGCCAATCACTTTCACTTCTTCAAGGTCAGTACGAGTAATCTCGTTTCCGGCAGTAAGCATCATACGTGTATATTTGTAGTTGGCTTGTGAGGCTCGTATACCAACTACGAGTATACTCGTAGTTGGCAGTGAACGTGTTAAATAGGTAATGTGAGTGGATTTGCCAAAATGTAAAGTTCATTGTTCTAAAGTGTAAAGTTGTAAAATTTGTAAAAGATAGATAGGATGCAGAGTATACACTTGGAGATACTTCAGAGGAGGTGGAGAAGATAAAGGATCTTGGGTCACATTGCTAAAATAGTGAAGATATTGTAAAGGATTATGGATCAGTCAAACATCTCTGTAAGAGTTCTTTCTTTAAGGCTTACACGGTGATCAGAATACATTTTGAAAAATTATGGAGGTTACAAGATTATTATGGAGACAATGGTAGTTGTCTCCATAATTATAGAACATAGAGTAAAACTTTAGTTATAGAGTTATAGAGTAAAACTTTAGTTTAATATAAGCCAAAATCAACACTCGACATTTAGACCTTCACATCAAGGTCATCAGCTGAAGCATACAATATATACAGAGAAACAAGCTGCACTATAATCTACATGGGTTGCTGAAGTTACTGACCAACTGTTACTACAATTATTAGCCTGATCTCTGGTGAAAAAAAAAAAAAAACATTACTACATCAAAGCTGGAGTCCTATTATTATTATTGTCTATTAGATTACAAAACTAAGAGTTGGGCTGGAGAGCAATTAGAATTTCACAGGCTTCTTTAAATTTTCTTTTATACCAGGTTTTTGTATGATGTAAAGAGCAGGTACTTTTCCAATCAATTTGGTGTAGAGTGTTGAGAGCATGATCTGAGAGGCCTGCTTCACCAAAATTGTTATATTTAATGCGTCTTTTGTGTTCTTTTTTACGTATAGGGATTGTACATCGAGTTTCACCAATATAAGGTAAGTTACAGGTGCAGTAGATGCAATAAACTCCAGGATGTGCCAATGGGAGGAGAAGATCCTTAGAGGAGTTGAATATGTTTTTTAATTTTATATGTGGTTTAAAAGTGGCATTGAGATTATAATGGTGTAGGATTCTATTGATTTTTTTTTCTGATAACCCTTTATATGTATGGGATGGCTATGGTTTTACTGTAATCTATATTCTTTTTTGATGAAGTTTTATGGAGAACTTTATTAATAGTATTTTTGTCGTATCCATTTAGCATACCATGTAGATTGTAGTGCAGCTTGTTTCTCTGTATATATTGTGTATGCTCCAGATGATGACCTTAATATGAAGGTTGAAACATCGAGTGTTGATTTTGGTTTATATTAAACTAAAGTTTTACTCTATAAAACGGTAGTTGTCTCCATAATTTTTCAAAATGTATCTCTGTAAGAAATCTGCCAACTGACTATCCATTCCCATCCTGCCCAATTATTATTATTATTATTATTATTATTATTATTATTATTTGGTAACCTCAGTGGAGTCAACAGACTCTTTGTGGAAGATCCACTCAACCAGAAACAAGTCTATCATAATGAACTTTGAAGTTAGTTACACTGCCTTCACTCACAATACACTCAGGCAATGCATTCTACTCACTAAACAACTCTCCACGTAAAAAATCTACTTTTCGCACCCTTTTTCACCACATCTTTATACAACTTCCAGGGATAGCTTCTCGTTTTTCTCATCTTAACATCCACTCTTTTTATAATTTCTTCTGCATTAATCTGATAGAATCCCTTAACTAACTTGAAAGTCTCCATCATATCTCTTATTTTCCTTCTATCCACCAATCTCTGTACTCCACATTCTCTGAAACACTCTTCATAGCCAACACTGCAGAGTCCTGATATCACTTTGGTTATTCGTCTTTTGACCCTCTCTCGTGTTTCCACATCATAATGAAAACTAGGTGACCAAAAGTGAGCACAATAGTCCATATGTGGTCTGACCAATGCCTTATATAGAGGCTCTTTAAGATCTTTATATTGGACACCACCACCACCTCCTTAACTCTACATCTCAATGTACTTTTTATCATAGCAGCTACAATGTGCAGTCTTTGTAACATGTGCAATGTGCCCTCAGAACCTCATTCCACTATTACTCCAAGATCTCGAATCTCATCCACTTTCTGAAGTACAGCTTCAGCAATACAGTATGTAGCCTTATATCTCTGTGTCCCAAAGTGTAAAACTTTGCATCTATTAACATTAAAACTGCAACCCCCACTCATTTGTCCAAGCTAAAAGTCTATTCAGATCTTCATGTAGAGAATTAACCAGCACTACTTGTGATTATTCTTCATGACTTTGCCTCATCGGCACATATTTGAAGATCCTAAGTCAATCCATGTGAAATATGTGAAATATCATTAACAAATAGATTAAACAGTAGGGGCCCAAGAACAGAACCCTGAAGCACACCACTAGTCACCGTCCTTTCTGAGACACAGTTCCATCATATACAACTTGCTGGTATCATTCAGAGAGCCAATCTCTGATCTATATTGGTTAGATCATGTGTTAATCTATCAGATGCTTTTGCAAAGCCCAGGAATATCACTGTATGTGATTCTTATCTTATCCAACACATTTATCACCTTATGATAAAACATAAGCAGATTGCTAGAACAAGATCTCCCCTTCACCAACCCATGCTGACCATTGTAGAAAATCATATGTCCTTCAGCCCAATCCTGTATCTATTTCTAACTAATTTTTCCAATGTTTTGATCGCAACTGCAGATATACAGACTGGTCTCTAATTGGAAACTTCTGTTCTCAAACCATGCTTGTTGAGGGATTATTTTGCCTTCTTTCCACTACTTAGGAACCTTCCCCACTGTAAGACTTTCATTAAATAACTAGGTCAAGGGCTTGGCTAACTCTTTTGCACATTCTTTAAAAATATGTGGTGATATGTCATCCATTCCCACAGCCTTATTAACATCTAATTTGATACACCCTTGATTCTTTCACCTTTAATTCTTCTTATCCTTGCCTCCCTTCTACATGTTGCAACATCATTCACACCACTATGATATATACCAGGAGTGTTCAACCCGTCGATCGCGATTGACCGGTCGATCATGGAGCGATATTTAGTTTATCTCTTGTGTATTCCTCCTTACTTACAAATTTAATTAAAACTGAAAACATAATATTTTATTTATCATTATTTTGTATTATTTTTAATTCGCTTTAAGTGTATTGCTATTGTTTATTTACTTTTCGTTAAAATTGTCAAATCAGTAATTGTCTTATAAGTTCAGGTAAATGAATTAATTTGGATCAGTGAATACGATTATAAGCATAGTGTAAAAACTCGATTGTAGCTTAAATATTAAATATTCCAAAACAGATTACATAAAAATAAACTTTGTTTGTCTGGATATAGTTTGTATTAGATGATTTTGTAAATAACTCTTTTGAAGCTAAATGTATATACTGCTTTAATAAGAATATGTTAGAGTGTTAAAAATGTTTTTTTTTTTGTCGTTAAGTCAATGTTTTTGTCGCTGAAGCTGTACATAGCAGCATTAGAAAGATTGTTATTGAAACTGGTACATATGAGAAAGGCTTGCAGGCTCTAAGTGTAAACATCTCTGAAGTCAGTCAGAAAGAGTTCAAACAACTTTTCGATGGCCAGCAACTTATCAAAAGAAAGCAAAGGAGAACAAAAGGCATGCCGAACTTGAAACTTAAGATGAAAGACTCATACCGATTCTTTGGGGGTTGCCAAACTTCATGCGAGGTCTCAGAGGAGGCCTAATAAAAACGGACTGAAGCAAGCAGAAGGGGTCCCGGTTCCAGACTTGCTGTCAGAGAGGAGGACGCCCAGTCCAGAGTCTCCGTCAGAGAGACTTCCCGGATCCATGTTGCTTAAGAGAGGAGTTTCCCGCTTCCAGAAAGGAGCTTCTAGGTCCGAGACATCGCTAGAGAGACACTACTTCTAGGCCGCAGATAAGGTTTCAAATTGCCAAAAGGAAGAGTTCCAATTGCTGGAGAAAAGTTTCCATGCCAGGTTAATGTCAGACATTCACCACTGTGTTGCGTTTTCATTTCAATTTGATGAATCAAACGACTTCACTGATATTGCTCAGTTAATGGTATTTATTCGCATGGTATTTCAAGATTATTCAAGTAAGGAAGAATTTTTGAAAATTATACCATTATTGGGAAGGACTGGGGGAGAAGATATTTTTTCGGCATTTGATGAATTTGTGAAACAACACAAACTTACGCTTTTTAAATTTGCATCTATTACTACTGGTGGTGCTCCTGCAATGATAGGTAATAAATCAGGCTTCATTTAATTATGTAAAAATCATTGTAAATATCCAGATTTTTTAACGTACCACTGTATTATTCACCAACAAGTACTATGTAGCAAAAGATTAAACACAAAATATGTTTTGGATATTACATTTAAAATTGCAAATTCTGTTCGAGGAAAAGCCTTGCAACGGTGGTTATTTAAATTACAGGCAGATGATGATAGGGAACTTCTGTTGTACAATAATGTTCGATGGCTCAGCAGATGTCAATTTTTAGAAAGATTTCTTGTATTAATTAACGATATAGAAAGTTTTCTTGATGAAAAAGGAGATATTTATCCACAATTGAGCGATAAAAGATGGTTGTTACACTTATCATTTTTAGTAGATTTCTGTATGAAATTAAGCAATTTAAATTTAGAGTTATAAGGTAGAGATAAAAATTTAATTGACATGTTAAGTTCAATAAAAACTTTCCAACAATACTTACTTTTATTAAAGAAAAATATAAATGAGTGCGAATTCAGACATCTCCCATATTTATTAAAAGTTTTTGAACAAAATCAAGAAATGCTTCGCCATGATTTAAAAGAATTTATTCATGAAATAGAATTAGTTGAGGAAGAAATAAATCCAAGATTTAAAGATTTTAATAAAACTAAAATGATTGTATATTTTATCAATAATCCGTTTCAAAAAAAACTTGAACATCACAGAAATTTCAAATAAAATTAGTGGGCTGTTTGATATAAACCAAGCTGAAGTAGAACTTGAGATAATAAATATTCAGAATGGTTTACATTTAAAATCAATAAACAATGAAGTCATTTGGAAGTATGCACATGCATCATAAAATATTAATTAAGAAATCAACTTGACTATGAAAATATTGTGAGGTCCAAACAATGCCAAATTTCACATTAACTTTTTTTTTTTTTTTTAATCAACCAGCATTTCTTGTAACTTGTGAGTTTGTAATCAATCTGTTGTTTTGTCTAACTTTGGTTTTCCAAAATAGAGAAATAAATATTTTATTCCAATATATGTATATATATATATTTTTTTTTGTTGTTGTTGTATTAAAATAATTAAAAGTGATAAATAAATTTTTAAATACACAAATGAAGTTTTTTTTTTAGTTGTGTATTTTTTTTTAGTTGTTTATTTGTGCATAATCAGATATCAGGTTTGGGGAATGTGATCTATATAAGAATAGATCGCCGAATAACTTTTTATAGAAAAGTAGCTCGCGTAGTAAAAAAGGTTGAACACCACTGATATATACTGATGAAGTGTTCGTTAAATAATTTCACTATATCATTTGGTATGGTTACTCTGCTATCATAACTATCCACTAGTGTCAACATGCCATAATTATTTTCCCTCTTGCTTGTCATATAGCAGAAAAATTCTCTTTGATTAGTTTTGACCTGATTGGCCAATCTCCTCTCATATTCTACTTTTCTTTTTTAACCATGCTTGTTGTTTTTCAGGCCTGCAGTTTATATTTTTCATGCATCTGTTCACTGCAAACTGTCTTGTACTTTCTCCATAACAACTTCTTTTGTACTGCTTGCTTGATTTCACTGGTCATCCATCTCACCCCCCTACTCTGTTTATTCACTTAACTCTTAGTATGCATTTATGCATTGCTTTTGTTAGTTACTACCTTATCATTTCCCATGCATGGTCAACATCTTTTCAGCACAATTCATCAACCTAATGTATTGATGCTAGTTGACTATGGAGCTTATAGTTCCACATATAGATCTTCTTGATAACAACTTTTTCCTGTTTGATTACTTTTCAAATCAATACCTCATGATCACTTTTACTAACAGGTGATGGTGTTGATACTTCATTGACAACCACATCCTGTGAGGATGTAACCAAATCTAATATTGATAATCCTCATGTTGCATCCATCACATGTTGCTTTAGTTAGTTAGTTATCTCACAGAAACTCAACAAATTCACTCTCCTTGTTACTATACACTATCTCTTTCCAATCCACATTCCTATAATTAAAATCTCTCATTATGATCATCTTCCTTTTATTTGTCCAACAAATTCGTCTAAGCATTTCACAATCAATATTCTCTACATACCCTGGCTTAAAATAGCATCCTATAAGATATACTAATTTACTGATCTCAATTTCACACCAGATGACTTCAAAACTTCACATGTACTACTATTATTATTATTATTATTATCATCCAGGCCTCCAAGGAGTCAAAAGACTTATCATGGGAGGTCATTTTTAGGAAATACAAAGTGTATCATACCACTCCTTGAAGCCATTAACTATCCCCACTCCAACCACTTTTTCTCTCAGGCAATGCATTCCAAGGTTCCATTCCATCAGGCAATGCATTCCATCCCTCCATGCAAAGAAACCACTCCTCACCTCCTTTCATAACTTCCAGCCCCTTGTCGTCGCTCCTTCCCGCCGTTCCAAGTGAAAGAACTCTCCAATGTTTACCCTGTAACTGCCTCTCAACAGTTTAAAAGTCTCAATCATATCACCTCTCCTTCTTCTATCCAGCAAACTCTGCAATATATAATAAATTCCCTCAGTTGATCCTCATAATTCACATTGTACAGTCCTGAAACCATCTTTGTTATCTGAATCTGTACCTTTCAATTTATCCCCTTCAAATCCTGGGGACCAAATCTGAGAACAATAGTCTAAGTGTGGTGTGATCAGGGCCTTATACAATGGAATGATAACTCTTTTATCTCTGCAGGTCAGCATCCTTCTCAGTATTGTAACAATCCTCTGGGTTGCCTTCACTACTTTTGCAATATGCTCACAGAATTTATTTTCTATCAATCATCACCCCCATATCTCTTGTCTCCCCTACTTCTTCCAGTACAACAGCTCCTCCAATTGAGTATGCAGCCTCCCATTGATAGATTCCAAACTTCAAGACTTTACATTTTGCTGCATTAACCTGAAATTCCATTCATTTATCCATCTGTCTAGTTTATTCAAATCCTCTTGCAGGGTTGCCACATCTGCAGTATTACGGATAACTCTTCCCAACTTCACATCATCAGCAAACAACTGAATGTCCCCTTGCAATCCATTGACAATATCATTGATATAAAGATTGAACAATACAAAACAATACTATTTTCCACTTTGACTCTTGAAGGACACAATTCCTCTGCTACTATTAACAATACTACCCCCCCCCTCCTCCTCCTCTCTTCATCTTTCTATCCTTTCAGAAAATTCTATATCTCACCATTTCAAAGTCCTGAGAATATATCATCCTTGGTCAACCATGTTTCACTTATGCCAATTATCTTTGGGCATATTGATTTAATCAGTTCTACAAACTTGGCCCTTTTATTTCTGATATATTGTATGGAGTATACTATATGGAGTATACATTAGTATACTCCATATAGTATATATGGAGTATACTAATGTATACTCCATACATTAGTATACAAGCATAACAATTCTCCACTCAAAGAGTGAAGAATTGTTATGCTTGTATACTCATCTCATCAACACAATCACTTTCAATTTTACAATAAATTTCAACTAGTTTATCATGTGGTTTTCTATCAAATACACTAGTTATCCTCAAGCTATTGAAGCATGATCTATACTTAACAAAACCCATGCTGCTTTCTCTCAAAAGATTTCTGTTCTCATCAATCCAGGTTTGTGTTCTGTCTAATTAACCCCTCAAACATTTCACCACTATGCCTGATATACATGCTGACCTATAATTGAACCCTATCAACTTAGATTCTCCCTTATGCATTAGCTATTTTCCCTTCTTTCCACTATTCTGGGGAGTATTTGTTGCCAAGCTCCTGGTGGACAGCCAAGTCAAAGGCACTGTCATCGTAGAAGTCGGACTAAATGTGCTAGCTATTTTGCACTTTCCTGTACATTTCCCAATTGCTGAAACTTTTACAAGACAGTATTTGAAATCAAAAGAGTCACTACTGGCTGTCTTTTATTGATATCTGGTGATATCTGTTATAAAATGTGACATTTCGGATATTCTCTAAAAAATGTAATATTATCTAGATTGTTACATTTTTTGTTTGCTGTTTTTTTAATATATATATATATATATATATATATTGTATATTGAAGAATGATACATGCTTGGTCAACTGCAGCATTTTGCTTTCTGCCAGCCATACATGTCCATTTTTGAAATCTTGTGCCAGTACAAAAAAAAAAAAAAAAAAGTTTCAGTATTACTATGTTTGTTTGACCTTGTAATTAATACCTTTAAAAGTATTTGCAGTTACTTATAAAATGATATTTCTCTTATAAACAAAAAAGTTAAACAGCACTATATCGTGGTGTTTGTTTTACACTTCATTTGGTTTCATGTTTAGTTATGTAAGCAGCAGTTAGTTTCATGTGATTAATGATTTTTATGGTAGTACAGTCTTCCATTCTGACTTAATAAGAACAAACTACTCATTGTTCAGCATGAATTAATGATGAACTGTGACTAGGTATTAAGAATTTTTATTTCACCTTGAAGATGAATAAAAATCATCCAAGCAGTTTGAGAAATTTATTTGAAAATTCTAAACGGAATTCAGAAACTAAATTTACATTTCTTTATGTTGGTATTTATGGTTTATTTCTTTTTTTCTGAATTTTGAAGTTGTTAGTACTCTGGGACAGATAAGTGAAGATTTGAAAGTTATGTTGATCATTGGTTTTCTTCTCTTGTTAATAGTTTTACTCATTATTTTTGATTTTTTTTTTTAAAGACAAGCCTTTCATTCAAAGAGCTATACAATCTCATCTAGGGTTTTTATATACTTCCATGCCTAATGTGGGATTTGAACCCACAACCTGTTGGTCGGAGAGCAGGTATGCTGCCCACTCAGCCAGTCAGGCCGGCAGGCCTTTATCTATCCAAAATATGTTTAATACTAAACATATTTTGGTTAGATAAGTTGTATCCGCATCAAGTAACTGCAAAATCCATAACATTATACTTTGTTATTTGGTATAATTTCTCTAACAGTTTAATTCTATGAGGAGAAAGTGTAAACTGTTTTCTCACAATCTTCAATATTGTTGACTGCAGTAGATGCAACTTGTGGCCAGAACATTGTCTTTTGAGAATTTACTGAAAAGATTGTCAGCACTGCCATTCACTACCTCTTTGCACCACTTCCTAGCTGGCCCTGATACAAATAGCCAGGTCTTGAAATCCTTACTCTGTCGCTCTTGAATTGAATTTGTATGTACACCTGAAGCCTACCTGTCCAAAATTTGCTCTAGTGATGAGAAATTAAAAGAACATATAGGAGAAGAGAGGTGGGGGGGGGGGGGAAATAACAAGGAAGAAATAAACAACTTCATACCTACTCATCTTCATACAGAGCTGACAGATAAACTTTTTGTTTGAAAAAAAAAGTAAATTAAAATACACAGCAAATCTGTTAAGCATTACTAATGTACCAAAAATGTTTTGAAGCTCTTCATCCACTGGTGCAAGTGGATGACGTTTGTTTAAAAAATAAATTTTTAAGTTATACATCAGATCAGTCATTACTAACTACTAATAAACAGAATTGATATACTCAAAAGCAGTTGCCATATTTTAACATTTTGAGATAATCTACATGCCAACTGCTGAAACTTTAGTTACAAGACAGTTTGAAATCAACAGAGTCACTGGCTGTCTTCTAATGAGTAATTGCATTGTATTTATCTGTCTTTGATTTTTATGTTTTAACAGCACATTCCAGGAGCTGGACATTTGGTAACACCAGTAGATCTATATCCTCATGAAAAATTTACAGATATTCCACAAACATGTACGAGAAAAGTATATAAACTTTTCACTCACTACAGTATTATTCAGAATTCTTAAATTCTTTTTTTTAGCATAAAAGAAAGAATTTAAATAGATGGAAAAGAATAATAATAATAATTATTATTATTATTCAGGCATCCATGGAGTTAAGAGACTCATTGTGGGAGGTCCTTCTTAGGAAACACAAAGTCTATCATACTACTCCTTGAACTCATTTACTGTTCTTGCTCTCACCACTCTCTCAGGCAGTGCATTCCAAGGTTGAACCACCCTCCATGCAAAGACACCACTCCTTACCCTCTCCTTCCCGCTGTTCTACCAAGTGAAAGAACACTCCTCAATATCCATCCTGTAACTGCCTCTCAACAATTTAAACGTCTCAATCATATCACCGCTCCTTCTATCCACCAAACTCTGCAGTCCACATTCCCTCAGCCGATCCTCATAATTAACATTGTGCAGTCCAGAAACCATCTTTGTTACCTGCCTCTGTACCCTTTCCACAGTTAATTTATCCCCTTCAAATCCTGGGGACCAAATTTGAGAACCGTGGAATGCACTGCCTGAGAGAGTGGTGAGAGCAAGAACGGTCAATGAGTAGTATGGTAGACTTTGTGTTAAGTGTGTTAATAGTCTTAAGTGTGGTTTAATCAGGGTCTTATAGAACGAAATGATAACTCTTTTATCTCTGCAGGTCAGCGTCCCTCTCAGTATTGCAGCAATCCTCTGGGTTACCTTCATTACTTTTGCAATATGCTCACAGAATTTGTTTTCTATCAATTATCACCCCCAGATCTCTTGTCTCCCCTACTTCTAGTACAACAGCTCCTCTAATTGAGTATGCAGCTTCCCATCGATGGATCCCAAACTTCAAGACTTTACATTTTGCGGCATTAAACTGAAACCCAAATTCATTTATCCATCTGTCTAGTTTATTCAAATCCTCTTGCAGGGCTGCCACATCTGCACTATTACTGATAACCCTTCCCAGCTTCACATCATCTGCAAACAACTGAATATCCCCTTGCAATCCATTGACAATATCATTACTATAAAGGTTGAACAATACAGGTCCCAGTACTGAGCCCTATGGGACCCAACTTGTAACCTTCTGCCTCCTTGATATTGCCCCACCATACACAACTCTGATACCTATCAGACAGCCAATCCTGGATCCAGCTGACTAACCTGACATTTAAACCCATGTGCTGCAACTTAAATATCAGCTTATCATGTAGCACTCTGTCAAATACCTTTGCAACATCCAAAAAAATGGCAGTATATGCCTTTACCTCATCAACTGCTCTTGTCACTTTATTATAAAAGGCAATCATATTACTAAAGCAAGAGTAACAATTGATTCTCACAGATAACATTCCCCTCATCTGCCCAATGCTGTATATAGTCCATCACTAATTATTTCTCCAAGACCGTAACAACTACTGATGACACACAAACTGGCCTATAATTAGACACTTCCAGTTTGCTACTGTCCTTATGCAACAGCACTATCTTACCTTCCTTCTATTCCTTGGGTACCTTTCCCACAGTCAGACTTTTATTGAAGAGCTATGTCAACAGAGCTGTGAGTTTTTTAGCACATTCTCTCAAAACCTGTAGTGAAATACCATCCAGCCCCACAGCTTTACTGGTATACAGAGTACTCAGTATTTGGAACGCTCTCCTCCTGTGCCTCTAAACCCTGAACCTGCCCTATCCATCTAGTATTAAAATCTTCTTCTCCAGGATGAAATACTGGAAAAGTGCTCATTGAACAACTCCACTATGTCCTCTGCATCAGTCACTCTATTCCCATTTTTATTCCACAATATCATTCTTCCACAATCATTTCTCTTCCTACTCGCAACATAGCTAAAATATCCCTAGGATTTTCTTTGGATCTTACTGCCAATATCTTATCATATTCCAGTTTTGTCTTCCTCACCATACTAGTCACTCTCCTAGCCTGCATCATATATTCTTTGTGCATCTGCTCTCCACTACTCTCCTTATATCTCTTCCATAATCTCTTTTTCAACTGCAGTTCTTGTTTGATATTGTTTGTCATCCACTTTACACCAAATTGTGTTCGCCCCTTCATTCGTGGAATTCAGCTTACTATTGCTGCTAACAAATATTCCTTCACAATTTCCCAAGCACTAATGATATCCTGGCCTTCCAATTCCACCCTCCATGGAACTGCTCTAAGTTGATATCTAAGCCTATTATAATCACCTGTCTTATAATTCTCCATACATTCCCTTTTCTTTGATATTCCTGCATGCCTATTCATCTTCCAAGTCAAAACCACATGGTCACTCTCTCCAACTGGTGGGAGAGATGTCATCTCAGTTATTATCAGCTCTTCTAATACTATGACCAAATCCAAAACTCTAGAACCTCTTGTTCCCTCTATTACATGTTGCCTAAGACATTTGTCTCTCAAGAATTCTAGAACTTCCACTCACTTATTGCTACATGCATTTTCCTCTTCCCAACTTATACTGCTGTAGTAAAAATCTCCCATAGCAATCATTCTTCTTGCACTTGCCAAGCTCAACTGCCTGAACATCCCTTGCCTCCCCATCCTCTCTGCTCCTTGGTGTTTACAAAAAACCCTACTAAATATCCTGTCTTGGCCTCTTCTACCTCACGCCATATGCTTTCAAAACCATTAGTGTTACTGCCTTCCAAAACTTCCACTCTTAGAGGACATGTCATCAGTTATCATAAGCAGTACTCCACCACCACCATGTTTTTCTTTCCTATCCCGCCGAAAAATGCCGTACCCTTATACCTCAGTTCGTGTTGTTATATCATCTTCCGTCAGCCTCTGAAATCCCAATAATCTTTGGCTAGGCTGATGCTATCAGTACCACTAATTCATCTTCTTTATTTCAGATACTTCTGGCATTAGTATAAAGCATAAAAATGTCACTTCTTCTATAGCTATCATTATTCCCTCTAGATCCCCCACTGGACTCAGTGTTACCTGATGTCGTCCTCCCCCTTTCCCAAGCACCCATTCTCACAAGAGGCCACCATTCTACCATTCCCATATCTTTCTCTCTCACTCCCTCTCTTCTGCTGCTCTTGTTCTCTACTCTTCTATCATTCCCATACCTCTCTCTCCTACTGTTTCTATTCTCTCCTCTTCTATCATTCCCATATCTTACTCTTACTCTGATTCGCCTTGCATTCATCTCTTCCATTTGCCTAATCTCATCTTTCATACTTCTCATCTCTTTCCCAAGACATTCCACCTCCTCTTTCAGCTCATTGATTTCTCTCTGTGTAAGCTACTCACTCTTACTTGCCATTCATTTTCCCAATCAAGACCATCTCTGAAAACTTCACAGTCATTCAAGCCTTCCACACTTCCGACTCTTATTTTTTTCCTTCATATTTTTCCTATCACACTGTATGAATAAAGTGTGATAGGAGAGAAATCATTCTCTCCTATCACACTAGTTGTCTCCAGACATTCATTTCCCATCCCTGACACAACTAGGTCGGAATAAAGAAATTTTCTTCTAAATATAAGTTATTGTATATTCTGGCATATAAGCTGACTTTTCAGCTTTGAAAAAAAGTACTAAATTTTTTAGGTCGACTTGTACGCTGGGTCAAAAATTGTTTGCTTTCCAAGAAAAAACTAGTACGTATCATACTCTGTTAAATTTATTAACAATATACAAAAAGGGTAAATAAGTAAAAATATTTCAACTTATATCAAATTTATTTACAGAAAAAATTATTTACATGTTATATAATTATTTATTTACAAAAGAAAATAGGTAGGTAACACTACATAATTAAAATTTAATTTTCACTGTCTGAATGTATGAAAAGTTCATCGTACTCTGGTTCTGTAATTTCTTCCAGTATATCGTCATATAAATTGTATTCGTTTTCTCCATCAGATTTAACATCAATTTCCTCATCATTATAAACAAACTCATCTTCCAAGCCATCTAATTTGTTAGCTATAGCACATTTTTTAAAAGATTTTATTACTGTATCTGGTTTTCGAAGCACTAAATTTTTCCTTTCCATAAACCAGCTACACCATCTCACTGTAGCTTTGAAGTTTTCGCTGTCCTTTTTATTTGCTTCGCTCCAATTCAAAGCAAATAAACGAATATTATTTCTCATTATAATGAGTCCATTTTGTCGATTTTCTCGAACCCAATCTGCACCATTATTTTCCAGAATAGGCCACTTACAAATTCCTTTCCGTAATACGCACTTATTTTTTGGCATTTTCATTATTAAAGTTTCATTTTTTCTCCAATCACGAACTAGTTTACTCCTTGTTTACTCCAAACCGATGTGCAGAACACAGTATTTTCTTTTGAAAATTTAATTACTTTACACTTAAAACTGGCGTCATATTTCATTCTTTTAAAAGGAGCCATTGCACTTTAGTTCAATATTGGTCAACTGGTCAATACAAAATAAAATTTCTTTCGTCAACTAGGTATTTTATATCTTTTGCTAAAACAAAGATTGGAAAGACTAAAAAGGCAGTTATGATCCTAGTGGTCGATGCCTGTATAAAATTTTTACTTAAAAACTGTCATAATTTTTATTTTTAAAGAAATTTTTCTAGTCGACTTATACAACGAGTATACTGTAAAAACTCAAATAAACTCAAAAAATTCCAATATCGACTTATACGCCAAGTCGACTTGTACACCGGAATATATGGTATATGTTTATCATTTTCAGACATAGAAAGATCCAGTGATCAGTTCACTCCTATATGTTGGAAGTCATTAAATTAATATTTGTTGTCATCTTATTTAGAATAGTTATTCTTATAAATTTTCAACTGTCAACTGTTAAATTTGTAATATCACTTACTTAGGAAAGAGAGAGATCTAAATTCAAATCTTGTCTGTGACAAAAGAAACTTTAACTAAGCCATTTTCTCAAGTATGGCTAAGTTAACTGATCTTAGTTGAAAATGGCAATTTTTTTTTAATCTCTGTTAGCTCAGGTTTTCCTCATTCAAGAAGGCAAGCTGGTCAAACCTATGCACAATGGCAGAACATAATGCACAAATGTAGTTGGATGGTTGTAGAAGGATTAATCATCCTTTTCTAGTAAATTTCAGTTTGTGAAAGCCAGTTTATTTAACTGTAATAGACCATTGAACTGAATATCTAAATATAAGAAAATTATCTAACTGTTACCAATTCACAATGTTGATGTACTGTAGTTCTATAACTTTTTTTTTTTTGTTGGTGGGAATTCACATATTATTATTATTATTATCGCCACCCGAAGACCTCATAGAGTCAAAGACTCATCTGGGAGGTCCTTTTATCATCACACACATGGCACATCATACCATGTTTTAAACACATTCAAACTTTTTGCAGACACGACATTCCAATCATTCACAACTCTGCACAAAAATACCTGCCTCTCACTTCCCTACTCACACCCTCTTTATACAATTTCCAGGGATGACCTCTGGTTCTCCCCTGATCTCTCACTATTCTCTGTAAAACTTCTCCAGCATTGATCCTTTAACAACCCCTTACCAACTTGTAGGTCTCTATCATATCTCCCCCTCTTCCTCCTGTCCACCAGACTCTGCTAATTACATCTTCTCAATCTTTCCTCATACTCAACATTCCAGAGGTGAGAAATTACCTTAGTCAGTCACCTTTGGACCCTTTCCAAGATCTCTTCATCCTTCTGAAAACCCAGTGACCAAATCTGGTCACAATAGTTCATGTGTGGCCTAATCAAAGCCTTATACAACGGAACAAGAATCTCCCTACTTCTACACATCAGTGTCCTCTGCATCATTCCCAGAAGCCTTTGTGTTGTCTTCACAATTTTGACGATGTGTCCCATAAATTTTAGATCCTTATCCACTATCACACCCAGATCTCTTATTTCCTCTACCTCCAACAATATATTCTCACCAAGCATAAATTCTGCATCTCATCTTTGTTTTCCAAATTTTAAAACCTTACATTTTGCAACATTGAACTCACATTCCCATTTCTGTTCCCAATCGCTCAATCTATTAAAGTCTTCCTGTAAGGCCACAACATCTTTACTACACTTCATGGTTTGTCCCAACTTTGCACCATCGGCAAACAATTGAATATCCCCATCCCAAATCTTCACCAATATGATTAATATACAAGTTAAACAGCAATGGATCTAAAACAGACCCCTGAGGCACTCCACTAGTGACTTTCCTTTTCCTGGATATCGCGCCTCCATACATAACTTGTTGATACCTATCAGATAGCCAGTCTCCAATCCAATGCACCAATCTAATATCCAACCCTATCTGCTCTAGTTCGACTGTCAACCTATCATGAGGAACTCTATCAAAAGCTGTTGAGAGTTTATTTTTCACTTGGTTAGACTATAATAAGTTTAGTTTAATCCTTTATCCAAGTGTGAGCAAACAAAGTTTGTGCCTGAACGTATCTTCAGGACTGGGGTAGGGTAGTACACCACCAGGCAACTTGTTGCAAAGGTGGAGAAAGCTCTCATCACTCCTATCTCTTCTCAATATCTCCCATAATGCAAAGCACATCTCCTTGCGGATATGTGTGATGCTATGCATTAAGGCAAGGGCCACTTCCCATACCGGTTTCGACCTTTATTGAGGTCTCGTCAGTGGGAGCCAGGCCCAGTAGTGGAGACACCAAGGCAGAAGCAATGAGAGGTCATCAAAACCTATAGGAGTTGCCAAAGGGTGTACAACCTTTTTATTAAATTACTCCGGATTCAGAGAAAGATGTTGTGAGTTTATTTTTCGCTTGGTTAGACTATAATAAGTTTAGTTTAACTTGTTATGGAGTAATGAGAGCTTTCTCCACCTTTGCAATAAACTAAACTTATTATAGTCTAACCAAGTGAAAAATAAATTCACAACATCTTTCTCTGAATCCGGAGTAATTTAATAAAAAGGTTGTACACCCTTTGGCAACTCCTATAGGTTGGGATGACCTTTCATTGCTTCTGCCTTGGTGCCTCCACTACTGGGCCTGGCTCCCACTGATGAGACCTCAATAAAGGTCGAAATCAGCATGGGAAGTGGCCCTCGCCTTAATGTATAGCATTATGGGAGATACTGAGATGAGATAGGAATTATGAGAGCTTTCTCCACCTTTGCAGCAAGTTGCCTGGTGTTGTTACTACCTTACCCCAGTCCTGAAGATACTTTCAGGTGCAAACTTTGTTTGCTCACACTTGGATAAAGGATTAAACTAAACTTATTATATTCTATCAAAAGCCTTTGCAAAATCCAAGTATATATATAAAAAAAAAAAATGAAAAATCAGTTTCATCTTTTTAGATTAACAGATATTATCAACAAAAAAATACAATAAACAGACAACAGATCATTGTATTTAATTTTGAAATTAAATAATCATAAATAACTGTTATGGGGATGAACCATGAAGTGTAGTGAAGATGTTGTGGCCTTACAGGAAGACTTGAATAGATTGAGTGATTGGGCATGGAAATGTGGTTGTGAGTTCAATGGTGCAAAATGTAAGGTTTTAAAATTTGAAAAACAAAGATTGAATGCAGAATTTATGCTTGGTGAGAATATATTGTTGGAGGTAGAGAAAAAAGAGATCTGGCAGTGATAGTGGATAAGGATCTAAAATTTAGGGGACACATCGCCAAAATTGTGAAGACAACACAAAGGCTTCTGGGAATGATGCAGAGGACACTGACGTGTAGAAGTAGGGAGATTCTTGTTCCGTTGTATAAGGCTTTGATTAGGCCACGCATGGACTATTGTGCCCAGATTTGGTCACCGGGTTTTCAGAAGGATGAAGAGATGTTTGTTGGAAAGAGTTCAAAGAAGACTGACTAAGGTAGGTTGTGACCTCTGGAATGTCGAGTATGAGGAAAGATTGAGAAGATATAATTTGCAGAGTGTGGTGGACTGGAGGAAGAGGAGGAGATATGATAGAGACCTAAAAGTTGGTAAAGGGTTGTTATAGGATCAATGCTGGAGAAGTTTTACAGAGAATAGTGGGAGACCAGGGGAGAACTAGAGGTGATCCCTGGAAACTGTATAAAGAGGGTGTGATTAGGGTAGTGAGAGGCAGGTTTTTTTGTGCAGAGTTGTGAATGATTGGAATGCCTTGCCTGAGAATGTGGTGTCTGCAAATAGTTTGAATGTGTTTAAAACAGGGTATGATGAGCTGTGTGTGTGTGTGATAAAAGGACCTCCCAGATGAGTCTTTGACTCCATGAGGTCTTGGGGTGGTAATAATAATAATAATAATAATAATAATAATAATAATAATAATAATAACATATCTAAGTTTACTCTGGGTCTTTTTCCTGCCAACTTGGGAGAGAACACTTGTTTTGCTAATCTTCCCTCTCTGCCATTCGGTTTAAGTGACCACCTGAAATTAGTTCTGCTAATACATTCCTGGAAGCTAACAATGTCAAGTTCTTTCCTAATATACTTGTTTTTAATATGATATTGCCATTGGTATCATCTGTTCATGCCTCTAATCTTTCTCAAGACTCTCATATCTGTGGTCACTAGCCTTTGATCAGGTGTTTTACTTCTGACCCAGCTCTCAGATCCATAAGTTAAAATTGTTTGAACACTGTCTTGTATACAGCTAATTTAGTGTTTTGACTAATTTCTCTCTTGTTCCATATACATTTATTCAGTTGACTTCCTCTTCACTGAATATCATGCTGAAATGCTGAGTAGCTGAAATGTTTTACTTGTTCTATAGCTTCTCCATTCACAATGAAGCTGATATTTTCAGTGCTGCCTATTTTCATTATCTTTGTCTTGTATTGCTGACCTTCATACCATATCTATCACAACAGTTATTCAATTTAGTCAGGGAATCTTGCAGACTTGTAGTGGATTTATTTAGAAGTATAACATCATCCGCAATAAAGCAAGGAGCTGACATTAACATCTCTAATTTTGATATCAGTTTTAATACCACTTTCCTTCATAATGTAATCCATATACATAATGAATAACAGAGGTGATAATGTACATCTTTGTCTGACACCAGATTTAACATTAAACCATCTCCCTGTACTTCCTTCAATTCTAACTGCTGACTTACAACTCAAATAAAGACTAAGTATTGCTTGATATAATGATCCACTGACACCATACAACTGTAGCGTTTTGAATAGCTTCTCTCTTGGCACCTTGTGTAGTTTTTATATGTAATTTTTATTACATATTAGTAATTATGTAATAATTTATATGCACTTTTTCAGTTGAAGGTGAGTCAGCTGATCTCATATGGAGGTAGGTAACAGGATATTTCCCTCCTGGAAAATGGGTTTTTTATTCCATGTACAGACAAATCAGACATGGGAACACAAAATTTATATACAGAAAATACTGTTATTTTTTTGGTGGTGATGGACTATTGATGGCATTGATGGTAGTTGTGTGTAGTGGAAAAATTAAGTAGTTGGTGGGGGGTGAGATGCATGTAGTAGCAGAGTGGAGTAGCGTGTCCTCATCCGATGAATCCTTGGAAGTGTCACATTATTATTATTATTATGCCTCCAAGGAGTCTGAAGACTCATCAAGGGAGGATAATATGTATAGAAAATGAGAATCTGATTCTATTTGCTCTTAACTCATAATGTACATTCCATAATCCTAATATTATCTTTAATACTCTCCTTTGCACCCTCTCCACTGTATCTGTATCACGTAGAGACCAGATCTGTGCTTGATAGTCCAGAGAAGGTCATATCAATGTCTTGAAAAGAATCAAAATGACTTCATTATGCTTACATGTCAGTGTTTGGTTCAGCATTGCTGTTATCCTCTGTGTTATATTTGCAATTTTTGCTATATGACCTCTGAACTTCAATTTCCTATCTACTAAAACTCCAAGATCCCTAGCCTTGTCAGTTTTTTCAAGCATAATCCACTAATATAATACACCATTGGATATCATATCACACCAAAGTTCATGACTTGACATTTATTTACTAACATTGAACTGATAGCCATTTTCACATGCCCACATTTCCAGCCTATTCTAATCATTCTGGAATTGAGTGCTGCATGTCATTTGCATTCCTGATTATACTACCTATCTATGCATTATAACAAGATTAATAACGTAAAGATTGAAGAACAGTGGACCAAGGATCGATCCCTGGAGTACACTACTGGTCATCTTAAATATTGTAGACTGACATCCTCCATACAGCACTTTTTGATATATATCATTCAGACATTCTCTTATCTAAACTAGTAATTTATAATCCAATCCCATATCTTGCAATTTATGCAGCCTTCCATGCTGAATCTTGTGAAAACCTTTAGTAAATTCCAAAAGTGTCATAGTGTATCCATTTCCTTTCTTTAGTTTAACTGTGACCTTATTATAGATGTCAGCATGTTGCCGAAACATGATCTTACCTTACTAAACTGTTTCACCCCTGTTTATTGCAAAGTATAGATTCTCTGTCAACTCATTTCTATATGTAATTTTTTACTACCTTTTCCAACATCATTACCTCCACTTCAGAGATACTGATGGGTCAATAGTTAGACCATCAGTGTTTGCACTACTCTTGTGCAATGGGATTATCATACATCCTTTTCGCTTCTGTGGAATCTTCCCTGTGTTGAGACTCAAATTATAAAGCCAAAACAAGGAACAGCCAGTTCAACTGAACATTCTTTTAACATCCATGCTGATATCTCATCAGTCCCTTTTGCCAAATAATATTCAATTTATGCAATAGTTCTAGTACCTCCTCCTCATGCACCTGAGTTTTTGTGTCCAGTGTGTATATGGGCAATGTTGAGCTTGATGTTGGATTCACTAGGTCTATAGCTTTTAACAAAATGAACACTCATTAGTTGAACAATCTTTTTGCTATCTGCTATCTACATACCAACAAGAATTGCTCTTCTACATTCATTCTTTCTTTTACTTGCAACATAATGATAGAATTCTTTTGAATTGTCTTTAACCTGTTTCTTTTTGTGTTCAGCTTTCCATACAATAGTTGTAATCCTTCTTTCCTGTGCCTTATAATTTTCGTCTGACATCATCCTTACAGCATTCCTCTCACATCGTCTTTTTTCTTAAGAATCTCTTACTTAATAAGGTTGCACGTTCATTTCACTTTCACCCTTTTATTCTTCGAACTCTAGTGACACATTCCAGTATTGCATCAGTGATGTATTTTTTTAAATACTTCCTATGCATTGCCGATATCCTTCTCATCTAGCAAACGGTACCATGGGACTGAACCTAGTATTCCCCTCATTTGGTCATACTTTACTTCTCTGAAGTTCAACATGTAACCTTTTCTAAATGAAATACCCATGCAATTAGCTACTTCCCACATCTGCTACAGCATGTCCAACCGAAGGCAAAACAGTCATGTCTTTTAGTCACACTGTAATCAGATCTTATGCTCTTTGACCTCGAGTTCCTTCTGTCACGAGCTGCTTGAGGAAATTGTCATGGAACAGCTCAAGAAATTCAGGTTCATTCTTTTGAGATTTCACTTTTATACAGTCAGTATTTAGATAACTGAAGTCACCCATGATTATTATTAATTTGAAGCCATTCCATTTATTGGGAGATGTATTTCATCATCACTTGCAGGTGGTCCACTAAGTCTGTAGCAACACCTCCCATATATTTGATCTTGTTAGACGAGATAGTTGTGTGTGGTTTCCCACCCATGAAAGGTTATTTAAACCTATGGTACATTTTGTACCATGGTTGGTCTAAGGATTGTTTTTGCAATTTTTATCAATTTTATATATATATTTGTAATTTTTTAATTATTTTTACATAGTCCAGAAACCCTGCTCTAGAGATCAAATATGGAACTTTTTCAAGCCACTTCAGGCTTCCAATAAGCAGGGCAGTGGTTTTACACCAGGCAATGAAATTCATCTCCCACCTAAAAGAATTTTAGATGGGAAAGAAAGAAAAACTGGAAAACTGTTACTATTATTGCAGTTCTAGCTATCTACTCTAACTGGACTCAGATCATCTGATATCATTAGTATCCACCCCCCCACACACACACACACACTCCTCTACTGCCTGTTCTTGCCTATCCTTCCTAAAACTATTATCCTTTACATTTAATACCAGTTAATACATCTTCTTCTGAGAGAGCCAGGTGTCACTAATGCCAATAATCTGAGGCCACAAGGCTTTCACTGAGGCAACAAACCCAACCCCTTTGTTTCTTATACTCTGCAGTTGCATACAGACAATAAATTTCCTCCTTGTATACCCATCTCTCTCTCTCTCTCTCTCTGTAGTCTGCATGATCCTGTTGGACAATTTTCAGATTTCTCTTTTATCCAATGCTTGTAGACATTGTCATGATCATATTTGTGTCATTAATATAGTTGCATAACTTAGCTCTTACAGATTCGTATCATTCCTCCCATCATGATCTAATTTCTTTGACTCTCTTTATTAGGTCTCATACCAGCAAATAATTTCTCAAAACTCTTGATACCAAACACATTTAAGTATAGGTCATCCCTCTTATATAAATCCCTTCTTCCTTCAAACTCACTCCAACACATCCAGACACTTACAGCTATTTTTTTGGATGTGTGGAGTGAGTTTGAAGGAAGAAGGGATTTATATAAGAGGTATGGTAGTAATAATAATGAATGAATGAATGAATGAATATTTCTATTGATATTTTATATGCAATAACAGGAAATTTAAATTAGATATTCATCTTTTAATACTCACTAGGCTTTAAATGGGCAAACACCAGAACTTTTGGATCATATGTTCATGGATGTGGAAATTGATAATGTGCTGAAGTAAGTGGATTTTTTGTTTCTATCATTCCTTAAGTTGTCATAATCTGAAATAAATTAGGTTATGTGTTTATGTTAAAAATTAAATAATAAGATGTGCTGTCCTTTAAATTTAGAATCTTCATGCTAGATCAATGGTTCCCAAACTTATTTGGCTTACTGCCCCATTTTCCAAAAAAAATTTATTCAGCATTCCCCTGGAAACCACTTTCTAAGACCTGACCAGCTCTACGTGATACATATAAAAGAAAATCAGATCAGATCAGATCAGCAGTTCTCGAGTTTTAAGCTAACAAACAGATAGATACAGAAACACATTTGCATTTTATTATGCATCTAGTAGAGATTTTTGAAGTTTGGAAATAAGACACCTTGGAACACCTTGCTATTTATTGAAAAGAAACATAAATTGCATGCAAACATATGACAAGTTGGAGCTGAAAATTTAATAACACTATTAAAATTAAGAAAACAAACATAAATTGCTTGAAGGTTTATTTTTCACTTGGTTAGACTATAATAAATTTAGCTTAATCCTTTATCCAAGTGTGAGCAAACAAAGTTTGTGCCTGAAAATATCTTCAGGGCTGGGGTAAGGTAGTACAACACCGGGCAACTCGCAGCAAAAGCGGATCAAGCTCTCACTCCTTGTCTCAGTATCTCCCATAATGCACAGCACATCTCCTTGCAGACATGTATACTGCTATGCATTAAGGGAAGGGCCACTACCCATACTGGTTTCGACTTGTATTGAGGTCTTGTCAGTGGGAGCCAGGCCCAGAGTGGAGATACTAAGGCAGAAGCAATAGGAGAGTTCATCCTTACCTATAGGAGTTGCAAAAAGATATTTTCTGGTGCAAACTTTGTTTGCTCACACTTGGATAAAGGATTAAACTAAATTTATTATAAACATAAATTGCACATAAAATAGTAAATAATGATCAGTAATATTAAAAACAATCCTAATGAGAAGGATGAGTCTGGTGTGCTGCTAACAATTTATTGATATTTGGCTCTATATTTGTCAGCAGCATTCTTAAATTACTACAATGAGCTATTTGCAGTCAGTTTCTTTTTTTTTTTTTAGTTAAAGGATTTGTGATTGCACCCAACCCATTCCACTAAATATGATGATGGATTCTCCTTTAGTGTCAGTTAGCAAATTTTTAGCACATAATAATTCTTGGCAAATTTTTTCTTCTTTTATATATCATACATATGTTAAAAGTAAGGCTTCGTTTCCTGATAAAATAGACACAAGTTGTATAGAGAGCTGGGTTGTTTTTAAATATCACATAATGAGTCTTCAACATCCTGGGCCATTTCATTTCATCAGTTCTTCGTTGCACTGGATTAGTTTTTCACCAACATTAGCTGGTTTTCCCAATTTAGCAATCAGTATTCCTTACTGATTATGTTGTAAGAGGTGTGCAACCCATCATCATCTAGTTTGGATGCTGCTGAAAACATATCTACCAACAGTTCTTCGTTGCACTGGATTAGTTCTTCACCAACATTAGCTGGTTTTCCCAATTTAGCAATCAGTATTCCTTACTGATTATGTTGTAAGATGTGTGCAACCCATCATCATCTAGTTTGGATGCTGCTGAAAACATATCTACCAACGTTAGTTGTTTCAAAAATTTTTCTTTAAGCGTTTGAAAATACGATAAATCCTTATCTTTTTTTTTTTTTCAGCATGAACTTTTGTCAAATGTTCTTCTAGTCTTTGAAGGCTTCACAGATTCATTTGAAAAAACCTTTTGGCAAATCAGGCACATTGGTAATGTTTTTTTTGTAGGCAACTGAATATAGCTGTATTTCAAATATTCAACATTATATTGTCTACATTTCTTCTTGGGTTCAGCCATGATATTATCTGTAAAAAAAGTTCAATTTACAAAATTGCTAGAATGAATTTCTAGCAATTTTGTAAACCCAAACCAAATTATTTTTACAAGAAAAGGTATAAAAATACTCACGTGACACCTGCTGTTTTATTGGAACAAGAATAATTTGCTTTGTGTGTAATCCGTGTAAGTAAGGTACCGACTAGGTATCGCATATGCACTAAAATTTTTATGCACATGTTAAATTGCTAACTGCTTGTCATACAATTCCGAAAGAATCTAAAACTGATTTCATACATCTCACGTATTTATAGTATTATACAGTTAACAAGTCATAATATGCACATGTTCCTGCTGATGTGTACTGAACTTGTAAAATCCTGATCACTTGAAGTTGATCCTGATCACTTCACCTGATCACTTGACACACCTGCCAATACTTTGCTTGTTAAGACCTGTTGTTAGACTTCAACGTCGATCAGCTGTAACTTGCATTTTGTATGCTTCCTTGGAAAATAAAGCAACCATTACGACCTTTACTTGAATTATACATGTTATATTATCAAAATTTTTGTTGATAAATTTTTTTCAGCACTTAATTTTTGTCCTTTATGTTTTCACTTCCTCATTACTTCAATTCAATGCCTCCTTTTGCTCATGAGGCCACTAGCGCCCTCCTGAATCGTTTCAGTGCCCCCAGGTGGGCGGTACCACCCACTTTGGGAACCACTGTTCTAGACGAATGGTGAAAATGTAGATATTTCTACAGAGAATGATGTTATAATATTTCCTTATAGTTTAAGCCAACATAGAATACAATTTGGTTAGCTAAATCCAGAATCACAAGCCCATCCTTCTGTCTTCATTATCCATGTAAATACCTAGTAGCAAGGTACACCACAAGATGAAGATTGAACATAATCTGGAGATCAGATAATTCAAAAAAAAAAAAAAAAAAAAAGCAAAGAAGCTAATAATAATGGTAAAACTGGCTGAATTTCTGTTCAAGACGTGGAATACTCATTAATAATACCATGCTCTAACACAAAGATGTTCATAAATTCACTTACACAGAACACAAGAAATAAGAAAAGTTTTATTATGAATGGTGATATATTCACAGTAATTCTGGTTTGAGACAGGGAACAGTCACCATTTAGTTTTGAGCAGAATAAAAACAGATTTGAGCTACATTAGGATCATAGCTAGATAACTGGGGTGAAAAGATTAGCAGCAATATATCACATTGGTTGAACTGTACTCCAGGAAATTGATGAGACTTGGGAGTGTTGGTGGACAGGGAGTTGAAGTTTAGGTGGCACATTGCAAAAGTGGCTAAATCAGCTCATCAAATCACGTGGATGTTGAAGAATCAAGCAGACAAGCAGAGATAAGCAAGTTATTGTTCCTCTGTATCGAGCTTTGATAAGACCCCATCTCGACTACTGTGTCCAGATTTGGTCACTAGGTTTCTTCTTGATGGAGAAGAGGTTGAGAGGATCCAGAGGTGAGTGACCAAGATGATAGCTAGTCTATGGAATGAACCTTATGAAAACAGGTTGAAGATTTGTGGGTTGCAGAAATTGGTTGATAGGAGGAAAAGGGGAGATATGATTGAGACATTCAAATAGCTGAAGAGTTTCTATAGGATTAATTCAGAGGATATTTTTGAGAACAGGACTGGTGGTGATAGGACTAGGGGACATCCATGGAAGCTGGGAAAGGGTATGGTTAATAAGGGTGTTAGAGCTGGATTTTTTACTTTTAGAGTGGTGAATGAGTGGAATAAGCTGCCAGAGTCTGTTGTGGGTGCTATGATGGTGAATGAGGTCAAGGCAAAGTATGATAGATACTGTGTGAATGTCGAATAGTTGTGATGGACATGATGTTTAGGGTCTCCCTCAATGAGTCTAAGGACTCCTTGGAGTCACCCGTAATAATAATAACTGGGAGGAGACCTTCATAGCTTTTAAGGAATGTAGAGAATCAGCTGGTCTAATCCAATGTCCAATCTTCTCCTTGATGTTGTGTTCTCCTTTAGTAGGTAACTAAACAAATTAGGATAGGCTGGCACTATGGGACTTAGCAAATTATTTCCCGTATTGGCTGACTTAAACCAGAAACATGATGGTACAGCACAATAAAATGTAATTCTGGCTTGCCTAGTGAAACAAAGCCTGCCACTGCATTTTTTCTCTGGGAACCAGGGCAAATGAAAAGTCATCTGGAACAATGGCAAAAAATTAGTCAAACTCGCAGAAGAATTAGAGACATGCCATGTGGACATAAGGTGTTACCAAGATGAAGACTATTATAGATGAGATCCTGCTGAATAAATATATGCTGTTGTTTTTGGCAAAAGTTATCAAAAAAAAAAAAGGAAGAAGTGATATCATTCAACACTAAACACAAAGATAAACTGGTTGATTATCATGCTCTAATTACCAATTGTATGGACAAATTTCAAAATAGATAATTTGACAGTGAGATTTGTTATGGGTGTCACCCGTAAAAATGGCATCTATATTGAACAGATTCGCCTAAGGAAGAAGTAAAATAATTTTTTGCATCAGCTGACATAATGAAAATGAAAAGGTTGAGCTTTTGGGCATCTAAACAGCAAGGTGAGAAACGAATCTCTGGTATATAGAAGTGTTTTGGGGAAAATATGAAGAAAAGAGCAGAGCTAATAATAATAAGTGTCTGCTGGATTTCTGTTCAGGTGATGGACTATTCTTCAAGTTTACATGGAAGACCCTCAAGTGTGTTCTGAATAGTGAACAAGTAAAATATACAGTGATTTAGGTGTAGTTTTTATTGAAGACGTTAAACTAAAACATCATCAATTTCCTAATATGTACCCTCACTGGGTGTACAGGCTAGTTATGACAGAACTACATGATTAAGTTTACCGTATTATTAATCTCCAATCAATAATTTTCCTTCAAATACTATTACATGGCAGCACTTCAGTATTGTAATATCTAACATTTTAGCATTCTAAGACACCTCTGACTCAACAACTGAATCAGAGCACTTGATCTTCCTCTGGATATTTTTCCTGTTATCTTGGCATTAAACACTTGTTTTGCTAACCTTTACTCTTCCATTCTGTTTAAGTGACCATACTACCTTAGATCAGCTTTACTCACCCATTCTTGAATGCTACCAGTGTCAAGTTCGTTCCTAATATCTTCATTTTTAATATGATTCTGCCATTGATGTCATCTGTTTAGGTCCCAAATTTTTCTCAGAACTATCATATCTGGTCTCTAATTATTGATCAAGTGCTTTATTTCTAACCTAACTCTCAAAACTCTAAAGATGAAAACACAAATTGCCTAGAGAGAAGAGAAAAGAAAAGCTAAAAATCTTATCTCTTTTATAGTGATTCAGGATATAAAATATATTGGGAATATCAAATGGGCAGTGATCATTACATACTTTTAGGCAGGATAAAAATTAATATCATATTGAAAAGAAAAATATGCGAGAAAGTTTTAAAGAAATAAAATTGAAAAGCTTTAGAGATGAACTGTAGCCTCAACTATAAAAATATAATTCAATTAATTTTTTTTTTTTAAATTGAATTGATAGATACATCTCCAACATGTTAAGTGCTTTGTGAAGATAGAAAAATCTGAACTTCAGGATGCATTCAAGAAGTTAAAGAGCAGACCTAGGGAAGAAAGCATAGCAAAAAGTTCTTAGCAAGTAAGTCAGCAGATACTGTGACAGAATACACAGAAAAAACAGTAAGAAAGCTGAGCTCTGTGTAAACATAGTTAAAGAAAAGTCAATTTTGATTGTAAAATGTTTTGTATGCAAATGAAAGAGCTTTTAAATGGAGCAAACCGCTATAAAATGAATCACATGATACTAGTGATATAAAAACTGAAGATAAAGATATTATGGATGTCTGGAGTAATTACTTTGTAAGATTATTAAATGGTGCTTAAGGGTCAAACCTGTATAACTGAGAGGAGACCTCCACATAACCTTCAAAGGATTGTGGAGAACTGACCAGGACTTCTGACCTAATATCCAATTGTTACCTTCTCGTGGTGCACCTTGTTGAGTATCTACCTGCATACTGAACGAAAGGGGATGGACTGCAATTTGTGATTCGCCGACCAAATTGTATTTGTATTGGCTTGAACCAAAATACAGAATGATGGTACAATGTGACAAATTTTCATGCCGGCTGGGCTGTCGGCCGGTTAAACATGGCCGCCATTGTTTTTGCCAGGGAACCAGGGCAAACAGCGAAAAGTCGGCTACTGGAACAAATCTGAAAATACATCCCAACTCAACATCACCAGAGTTAAAGATCGGTACTATCAACAGAAGCCTGAATGGCAAAGAAATGGAGCTAGCTGAGGAATTAGATACTAGATCGACATAATGGGGGGGGGGCTGAAACAAAAGAGACAAAAACTGGTGAGATCTTTCTGAGCAATAAATACAAAATGTTATAATTCAGGCAATGAGAATCAAGGAAAAGAAGGAGTAGCCATAGTATTCAACACTAAATATGAGGCTAATCTTCTTGAATGACAGGCAGTCTCAAGTAGAGTGTTGTGGGCAACTATCAGAATTGGGAACTGTACAATAAGACTTATTTGTGCCTATGGTTCTACCTTAGTAGACCTTTCTGTAAGAAGATTCTACTAAGGTAGAAGTGGAGGAATTTTTTAAGTGGAGGAAGGCTTTAAAGAAAGCAACTGACAAAATGAAAAAGGAAAATGTGGTCCTTGTTATGGATCTAAATAGCAGAGTAGGAAATTATTATCAGACATACAAAAATATTTTGGAAAAATTTGGAGAAAAGAGCAAAGCTGATAATAATGGCAAATACCTGTTGGATTTCTGCTCAGGGCATGGATTGGTTATTACTAACACCATGTTCCAAAATAAAAATGTACACAAATTCACATGGAGAGAAGAGGCAAGGAATAAGAAAAGTCTCATTGACTATGTTATTATTGATAGTGATGTTTTCTCCCTGGTGCAGGACACCAGAGTGTACAGAGGATTTGAAATCGGAAGTGATCACTATTTAGTCTTGAGCAGTGAAAATATTGAATTTCATATTGAAAAGAATATCATGTAAGAAAGTTTTAAAGCGAATAAAAGTTGAGCAGCTCTCAGATGCAAACTGTAGAATAAAATACACAAAGATTATTGAAGAAATAATGAAAGAGTTTGAGAACAGGAACCAAACTTTGGAGATTCAGTGGTAAGCCTTGAAGAAAACCCTGATTGATTCAGCCAGAGAGGCATGTGGTGAGGTTGTCTGCAAGAATAGAAAATTCAGAACTCCGTGGGGGACACAGTAAGTTAAAGTGAGAGAAAAGAAGAGAGCATATCAAAAGTTCCTGACAAATAAGTCAGCTTGTGCTCTTAAAGAATACAGAGACAAATGTATTCGGTTATCACAGCCATTCCAGGAAAGGATCCAGTGGATGCAAACAGTTATCAACCCTTTGCTCTGACCAGTTGTCTCTGTAAGATATTGAAGTATATGATTAATGCCAGATTTCTCTGCAATTTAGAAAGCAGTGATTTTTTTTTCCAATAAACAATGGCTTTTGTAGACATCCTTTAACTTTGGACCATTCGATATGTTTAGAAACACATGTAAGAGACACATCCTGAAATAAGAACATCTGGTTTCAGTGTTCTCTGATATAGAAGAAGCTTATGACACAGCCTGGAGATATGGCATATTAAAAGACCTCTATAACCTTAGTCTCTGAGGTATATTCCTTCGTTTATTAAAAACTTTCTGTCTAGCCAAGTCTCCCAAGTCAGAGTGGGAAGCAGTGGCGCACTTAGGATTTAATCTTGGAGGGGGCCGAGTTGAGTAGATGATTTGAGAATACACACTACGCATCTCATACGACCTATGACTGAGCATTTGCAATGATCACTAATTCATAAGTAGTATAGAAATAGAAGACACGACACAACATAAATTTTTTAAAAAAATGAATTTTAATTAGGAAAAGATTTTTAGAAATTTTTCTAGTGTTTTTTCCTTTTTCTTGGCCACATCATCAAGAACAGGGTACTCCCCAAGGCTCTGTCTTTTAAGTGTTACACTTTTTGCTATCAAAAACTTAACTTAACTGAACAGCTTTCTCCCACTCAAGGCAATGCTCTATATATTGTTGACTTCAAAATTTCACGCCCCTCTTGTAACATAAAGTTAACTGAAAGACAACTTCAGCAAACAATTGATAATGTCTCTCCATGGGCTCTTAGCAATGGGTTCAGGTTTTCATATGAAAACCTGAACTCTACTGTGCAGAAGTTTTCTGTGTAGATTTCTGCTGAAAACATACCCTTTACCCAGATACTGAGTTAAGAGTGGGACTAACCATTATTCCACCAGCAACAGAAGGCAAGTTCTTAGGACTCACCTTTGACTTTGACTGAAAACTTTCATTCATTACACACATTCATCAACTAAGAGAAAAGTGTAAGAGAACATTGAATCTCTTTAACATTCTACAGAATGGGGTGAAGATTGATCTTCTTTCGAATACATTCAAAATTGGATTATGAGTCTCGAGTCACTGGTTCTGTAAGGCAGAGTAGCCTGTGATGGTTGGATCTCATCCAGCATCAGTGTATGCTGATTCAATTATCTGTTGGATTTGATTAGGGTGATAATTATTAGATACCATTAACTTTTTAATGATGGAAAGTTCTTGTTGTAAGATTTCTGGAGAAGAGCAAACTTTATGTGCCCTATTAATTAGAGATTTAAGAATGCCAAATTTTTGAGATGTACGGTGAGCAGACTTTTTATGAATGTATCTGCCAGTAAATGTGGGCTTTCAACAGACACTTGTAAATAAGGTACCAGAAGAAGTTCGAGTAAGCAGGATGTTCAAAAATGATAAAGTACCAGAATTTTCCTTTTCCATGGTGAATTGGATACGAGGATGAAGGCTATTTATCTGTTGTAGAGAGGTGGAAAGCTCATCTTCAGTATGTGACCAAATGGCAAAAACATCATTGACATAACGATACCAAAGAGATAGTTGAGGGTGAATGGATGAAAATATAGTCTCTTTGAATTGTTTCCAAAAATAGTTAGCCAAAAGTGGAGACAAAAGACTATCCTTTGTCTTTGAAGATGAGCTTTCCACCTTTCTAAAACAGATAAATAGCCTTCATCCTCATATCCAATTCACCATGGAAAAGGAAAATTCTGGTACTTTATCATTTTTGGACATCCTGCTTACTCGAACTTCTTCTGGTACCTTATTTACAAGCATCTTTTGAAAGCCCACATTTACTGGCAGATACATTCATAAAAAGTCTGCTCACTGTACATCTCAAAAATTTGGCATTCTTAAATCTCTAATTATTAGGGCACATAACGTTTGCTCTTCTCCAGAAATCTTACAACAAGAACTTTCCTGGCCTGGTTGGCTGAGTGGTTATCGTATCCGCGCTCCAGCCAAAAGGCTGTGGGTTCAAATCCCACAGTGTGCATGGATGTTTTTGATTGTCAGTGAAAGTGGTATTGGTGGTGGCAGTAGATGGTGTTGATGTAGTTGCTGTTCATTGCAGTTAGTGGATTGAGCAAGTGGTGGAGACAGAGTTGTCGAGTAGATGCCCTCTCTCGATGAGTCTTTGGACTCCCTCAAGGTGTCATGTAATAATAATATAAGGTTTAATCATAAGTATAATTTCTTACATGCAGTATCTACATTGCTGTGCTGTGATTGCTGGCATAGGAAAGCTGTTTAATGTTAGACATGTTAATTAATGACTTTTATTATTATTATTATTATAATTATTATTATGGGCGACTCCAGGGAGTCCTTAGACTCATTGAGGAAGGCACTAAACATCATGTCCACACAACTATAACTATTCGACATTCTCACAGTAGCTATCATACCTTGCCTTGAACTCACTCACTGTCATAGCACCCACAACAGACTCTGGCATTTATTCCACTCATTTACCAATTTACTCTAAAAATAATGAACCCAGCTTTAACACCCTTGCTAACCACACTCTTGCCCAGCTTCCATAGATGTCCCGTAGTTCTCCCACCACCAGTCCTGATCTCAAAAATATCCTCTGAATTAATCCTATAGAAACCCTTCAGCAATTTGAATGTCTCAATCATATCTCCCCTTTTCTGCCTATCAACCAATTTCTGCAACCCACAAATCTTCAGCCTGTTCTCATAGGGTTCATTCCATAGACCTGCTATCATCTTGGTCACTCGCCTCTGGATCCTCTCAACCTCTTCTCCATCAAGAAGAAACCTAGGTGACCAAATCTGGGCACAGTAGTCGAGATGAGGTCTTATCAAGGCTCGGTAGAGAGGAACAATAACTTCCTTGTCTCTGCTCGTCAAAGTGTTTTTCAACAACCAAGTGAGTTGATGAGCATTTGACCACTTTTGCAATGTGCCCCCTAAACTTCATGTCCCTGTCCTCATCAATATCCTGGAGTACAGTTCCACAAATGTGGTATACTGCTACTAATCTTTTCACACCAAAATGCATAACCTTACATTTTGTCACATTAAATTGACATCCATTCTCCTTAGCCCAGAACTCCAATCTATACAAATCATCCTGCAAGATTTTGACATCTTCTGCATTCACTATTGCCCTACCCAACTTTGCATCATCAGCGAACAAATGAACTGTTCCTCTTAGATCCTTCCCTATATCGTTAACGAACAAATTAAACAGTAGTGGTCCAAGAACAGAACCCTGCAGCACACTACTAGTCACAGGCTGTCTTTTGAACTCCCGATAAACTACTCTCTGATATCTCTCCATCAACTACCCACCTATCCATCTCACCAACCCTATATTCCATTCCCATATGTTGTAGTTTATGGATCAGAATTCCATATGGTATCCTGTCAAAGGCCTTAGCCAGGTCAAGCAGTATCACTGTAAACCCATTACCCTTATCCAGTTCGGCCGTCATTGTGTTATAAAATTTGAGCAAGTTACTGAGGCATGATCTACCCTTCACAAAGCCATACTGTCCCTTGTGCAGTATCTCATTTTCATCAATCCATTTCTGTATTTTTCCCTTGACTACTTTCTCCAAGACCTTGACAACGATTCCTGATATACTGATCGGTCGGTAATTTGCAACAGTAGTCTTGGATCTTCCTTTATGCAATGGAACTATTTTCCCCTCTTTACACACCTTCAGGACTAAACCAGACCCGAAACTCAGATGAAACAACATGGTCAAGGGCACTGATAATTCTTTAGCCGCTTCACGTAAGACCCATGCCAGTATACCATCCAATCCCACAGATGTATTCACATTAAGGTTCTGTAATAGACTATTCACCTTCACTTCATCACAATTCCCATATAAACTAATGGTTCCTTCATTCTTTCAATGTCACCACCTGGATGATATACTCTTGCAAAGTGCTCGCTCAATAATTCCATTATATCGACTGATTCAGTGACCTCCTTACCATCGGAATTCCTTAAAATCATTCTGCCATGTTCAGTTTTTTTTGCTTGCAGCATATTGAAAGAACTGTTTGGGATCTTTAGCTTTAATAGCTAGTTTCTTTCCGTAATTTGCTTTGGCTTTTTTTACCACACTCGTTACCGCACCCTTCTGGCCTGCATTTTATACTGTTCATGTGCCTGCCAGTCACCTTTCTCCTTAAATTCCCTCCACAGTTGTTTCTTTTTTTGCAGCTCAAGCTTAATGGTGTTATTCATCCATTTAACCCCTACTTGTTTTACTATTCGGACCCTAGGTATACAATCAGTCATAACCTCTGTAAATGCTCCTTGACCACTTTCCATGTTCTATCGACATCCAGCCCTACAGTTTTTTTTTTTGCTTGTAGCATATTGAAAGAACTGTTTGGGATTCTCTTTAGCTTGCATAGCTAGTTTCCTTTCATATCCAGATGTTATGAAGGATCGTTCCTTGATTTCTATTTAGTGTGCCTTTTGAGTGATTGACCTCAGAGGACTCCTTGAACAGAACGTGTCGAAGTACTGTAATTCTCTTCTAAGTAGGGCATGGAGGATGCATGCCAATTTACCATTTGATGTTCTTCGAGGATGTGTGCTGTGAATCTGCTTTTTTCTTCCCATTTATTTTCAGCATCACTTATATGTTCTTTATTGCAAATTTCAAAGCTTCTCCCAGTCTGACCTATGTATATCTTTCCACGAGAACATGGAATCTCTTATATATGTGGATGTTTATGAAATTGAACTTTGTCTTTTAGGGGAGTGCAGAAAGTTTCATTATGTGTTGACTGGTTTGAAGACTGTTCTGCTGTTGACTGCTTTAATGTTTTCGCTATTTTTCTTGATGCATCATCAACATATGGAACAGATACTACTGCTGGAAAACATTTAATATTTGTTGGTATTTACTTACGTTAAGCAACTTCTTGATGTTGTTGTTAGCCATATAGAGTGAAACATGTAGAGAAAGTACATCTAGTATAAATAAAAAAAAACATATACGAGTTAAAACATGGTATTTATCATTCAAGCAAATCTACTATAATTTTATGCTTCTAACATTTTAGTATTAATACATCATTGAGAAATAATTAAACACAGGTTCAATAGTTTGCATTCTTCTTCATACTGCTCAGCCTATAGCAGCAACTGACTATATAGTTCATATTTTTGGCCTCTATCTCACACCAAATAGACTCAAATGACCTTCCCTCTTCATCCTTGTCTTCCTGATGTATTTCTTCTCTCTTTTAAGCTCAGTTCTTCATTAACAGAACTCCTATTCTGTTATTTCTGTCCTTTCTGATACCTCTTGCATTATATCTATGATTATATCATCCTGTGTCAACCAAGTTTCACTGATGTGCTATCACTTTTGGTATAGTTCAGGGATGGCGAACCTTTTTATTGCACATGCCAAAAATTTACAAATTGAGTAGCTGACTTGCTGGCACATGCCAAAAATTTACCAATAGAGTTCACTGATGTGCCGGGCAGTTTTTAATAGGGGGAAAATTAATAGAAAGTTAATCTAACTTAATTCATTTATTTATAATATATATATATATAATATTTTATAAATATTTATAATTTTATAAATAATATAATTTTATTTATAATATTTTTCAGTGTAAAATTGATTATTGTATTATTACATTTATTTTAATAATGTTGGTTTGAAAAGAAACGGTAGTGAGAAAAATATTTATGCATTGTAATTCACCATAGAAGTCAGCTGAGCAGGGGAAGCAGCAAAAGGATGTCAACTTGTCTGCGAAACACTTACCATATGACTATAACTCGACTATAACTTGTCCTCCTGTATAACTCGCACCCCTGATTTTACTTTACGAATAAAGACATTAAAAAGTTTTGCATATACCTCGCACACAAAAAATGTTTGAAAATGTTCACGTCTGAGGCGATAGTAACTTACGCCCAGCAGTTAACAATGCCTCCTCCCAGCACCCATTATACTGCAGATGCAAGAAAAACAAGTAGTTTTATTGTATCCCTGAATAAGGTGCAGAGGCTTTTGCAGTCTGTGTAATATATTTCTCAACAAATAGTGCAATTACAGAGCTGGAATAAAAATGGCACTAACTAATGAATCACATCCCCTCCCACAAAAACTATGCTGTATAGACTCAAGCAAAACAATATGTTGCACCAGAAACACAGTATCTAACTAAAACCTATTATCCAATTTTTCAATTACATGAAATAAGTGTTTGTTTTATTGCATTTGAAATTCTCGATGTCATTATGATAGATCACAAAGGAACTTCAAATAAAATTCTACCATGAATTGAAACATGTCATATAATGCATGTGTGAGTTTCCTTTCTTCAATTGCAAACAATACTGCTTTTATTGCTGCTTATGGCGCGCATGCCATAAGCAGCAATAAAATTCAACCAAGGGTTGAAACTTTGTGTGAACTGAGCCTGCCAGTAATGAGAAGTTCCGTCAGAACGATAAACGACACCCCGTCGTGATGTGTTAAAACTAAGAAATAAGTTTCACATGTTATGGAATTTGGTTGAAGAGAATTGGCATTTCAACTCAACCAATGTAGGTTGTCTTTGTCTTTGGGTCATGCAACCTTTCGTTAATACTGCACCAATCATATTATTATTACGGGCAACTCCAGGGAGTCATTAGACTCATCGAGGGAGGCCCCAAATCATATTCATCACAACTATTCGACATTCATACAGTACCTATCATACCTCGCCTTAAACTCATTCACTGTCACAGCATCCAGAACAGACTCTGGCAGCGCATTCCACTCATTCACCACTCTAAAAGTAAAGAACCCAGCTCTAACACCTTTACTAACAACACTTTTGACCAGTTTCCATGGATGTCCCCTAGTCCTTCCACAACCAGCCCTGTTCTCAAAAATATCTTCTAAATTAATTTTATAGAAACCCTTCAGTAATTTCAATGTCTCAATCATATCTTCCCTCCTCTGCCTATCAACCAATTTTTGCAACCCACAAATCCTCAACCTGTTCTCATAAGGTTCATTTAACAGACCTGCTATCATCTTGGTCACTTGCTTCTGGATCCTCTCCACCTCCTCCCCATCAAGAAGAAACCTAGGTGACCAAATCTGGGCACAGTAGTCGAGATGGGGTCTTATCAAGGCTCGATACAGAGGAACAATAACCTGCTTGTCAACATATTCTTCAGCAACCAAGTGATTTGATGAGCTGATTTGGCCACTTTTGCTATGTGCCCCCTAAACTTCAACCTTATCCACCAACACTCCTAAATCTCGTGCCTCATCAATTTCCTGGAGTACAGTTCCACCAATGTAGTAAATTGCTGCTAATCTTTTCACCCCAAAATGTATAACCTTACATTTTGCCACATTAAATTGACATCCATTCTCCTTAGCCAAGACCTTCAATCTATCCAAATCATCTTGCATAATTTTGATGTCATCTGCATTCACTATTGCTCTACCCAACTTAGCATCATCCGCAAACAAATGAACTGTTCCTCTCAGATCCTTTCCTATATCATTAATGAACAAATTAAACAGCAGTGGTCGAAGAACAGATCCTTGTGGCACACCGCTAGTCACGGGCTGTCTTGTGGACTCTACTCCTGAATAAACCACTCTTTGATATCTCTCCGTCAACCACCCTCCTATCCATCTCACCAACCCTATATCCATCCCCTTATGCTGCAATTTACTGATTAGAATTCCATGTGGTATCCTGTCAAAGGCCTTAGCAAGGTCCAGTAGAATCACTGTAAATCCATTACCCTTATCCAGTTCAGCCGTCACTGTGTTTTAATTGTGGTATCCTGTCAAAGGCCTTAGCAAGGTCCAGTAGAATCACTGTAAATCCATTACCCTTATCCAGTTCAGCCGTCACTGTGTTTTAATACGTGAGGAAGTTACTGAGGCATGACCTACCCTTCACAAAACATGCTGTCCCCGATACAGTATCACATTTTCTTCTATCTAAGCTTGTATTTTCCTTTTGACTATTTTCTCCAAGACCTTGATAATGATTCCTGTTATGCTGATTGGCCAGTAATTTTCAACAGCAGCCTTGGAACCACCTTTACACAGCTGAACTATTTTCCCTCTTTCCACCCCCTTGGGACTGACCCAGACCCGAGGCTCAAATTAAACAAAATGGTCAAGGGCTCTGACAATCCTTTAGCCGCTTCACGTACGACACGAGCTGGTATACCATCCAATCCGACAGATGTATTGACATTGAGGTTCTGTAATAGACTAGTTACCTCAACTTCATTCATCACAATTCCAGTGTAAGCTGTTGGTTCTTCCATTCCTGCAATGTCAACACCTGGATGATATACTCTTGCAAAGTGCTCGCTCAGTAATTGCACTATATCGACTGATTCGGTTAGCATCATCTCATCATCATCATCATCATCATCATCATCATGTTCATGGTAGAATGATCTTAAAAAATGCTGAGGGTTAGCACCCTCAGCATTTTTTAAGATCATTCTACCATGAACATTTTTCCTTTTACTTGCAATATTGAAAAAACTGTTTGGGATTCTCTTTAGCCTGCATGGCCAATTTTCTTTCGCAATCCACTTTTGCTTTTCTTACCACACTTGTTACCATCCTGGCCTGAGCTTTATACTATTCCTGCACCTGCTGGTCACCTTTCTCCTTAAATTCCCTCCACAATTGTTTCTTTTTTTTGCAGCTCAAGCTTAATAGTGTTATTCATCCATTTAACCCCTACTTGATTTATTATTTGGACTCTTGGTATATGCACATCTTCATAGCTGCTCTCTGGTGTAAAACAAATTTTAACTTGTACATATGGTAACAATTAAAAATAAAAAAGATTGAATAATTATAAGCATATAAAAAGTTGTCACCTGTAAATCGTTGACGTGCCAGCAAATTTCTTGGACGTGCCACCTCTTACACATGTGCCATAGGTTCGCCATCTATGGCCTAGTTGAACTAACCAATGTTAAATTTTCGGGACAGAAAGTGGGTTACCAATGTAACCCACTTTCTGTCCCGAATATTTCTGGCATTAGTATACATAAAATGCAATATACCCTTCATTCTACAGTTCCCCTTACACTTTGTACTGATTATCCCACTGGTGATAAGAATTTAGGAAGCTACATTCAGTATCATGTGATCATTGTCCCACTTACTGACATCTAGGTTTTCTGGATTTACACTCGCCTGCTTCCCCCCCCCCCCCCCCACAAACATAATTTTTCTAACTCTCACTGAACAATACTTTCTCATGAAACCTAACTCCAAATTCATTGAAATGCAGACCGTCTTCCTTATATAAATCTTTTCATCTATCAGAACTCACTCCACACATCTTCCTTATATAAATCTTTTCATCCAACAAACTCTACACCACCAGAGTTTCCCAAACTCTCCTCTGAAGGTGAATAAGTGTTCTGCAAGAAGTTCTCATGGAATTGGTCATTTTAGTTTTCTAAGTATTTTTCATGAATAAATATTTTATAGTGGAAATATTCTGAGGAGAATAATATTCGTGAATATGTCAAAGCTCAGACCCAGAATGCCTGATAACATCTGTGTATCATTAATTTTCACACATTGAAACCTTTCAACATTTGGGAAAGGGAATACCGCTGTTTATGACCTGTCATAAAAATTGCCTGCAAGCGGATTATAACAATGGGCGGCATATCCTGTTTTCAAAACTGAAGGAAATGACATCTGTGTAGCAAATGTCAGTGACCAAGCGGCATATTTTTAAAGATGGAAATATTCATTCATTATCGTTAATTTTCACATATCGAAATCTTTCAACCATCGGGAAAGAGAATACCGCTGTTTATGACTGATATAAAAATTACCTCCAGGAATGCGTTAGCAGAGCTAATCTCAGATGGTATGGTCACTTAAATAGAATGGGAGAGGAAAGATTAGCAAAACAAGTGTTCTCTGCCAGGTTGGCAGGAAAACGACCCAGAGGAAGACCAAGATATAGGTGGATTGATACGGTACAAAGTGCCTTAGATGATAGAAATATAAGATCTGATAATGTTGGAGTCTTGACAAGTAACAGACTGATTTGGAGGAAAATTGTAGATAGGAATTTAGTAATGATGTAATTTTTTCATGTAGTACTGTCATATCCTGTACACCCCTTGAGGGTACATGGCAGGAATTTGATGATGATGATGATGATGATGATAAAAATTGCCTGCATGCCGAATACAACAATGGACAGTGTATCCTCTGTTCTCAAAACTGAAAGAAATAACATCTGTGTTGCAAATGTTGGTGACCAATCAGCAAGGAAATATAAAGAAAATTTTTCTATTAAAATTGATGATCAAGGTAGTCTGTATGCCGTTCTCAAATCTAGTAATACTGAATACTTTCTTTGCAAGTACATATCGTAGGGTGTAACTTTCGAAACCGTAGTGCCATGATTTTTTAAAAGTAATAGGCCTGCAGATTTAAATTTTAATTTGAATAAGAGACAAGGGACTTTGTTTAATTTTGGTATTAAGAAATCTCTTATTGAAGGTATTTATGATGCAACAGATAATGAATCATCCACCACCAGCCTACAAAGTGATCTCCAGGATGTACAAAAGGAGGGAAAAACTACCAGCACACAGGCAAATGTTTGCATTCACTCGTAAGTACTTATAATAATATTATAAATTTTTGGTGATCAGAATGGGATTTCTGATCACCAAAATCAGCACAAATTAATTTAATGATGTTTATGTTTAATTGATGTTTAATTAATTAATCATTAATGATCAATTATTAATTCCAACACTTTATTTTCAACAATAACCTCACCAAGATCACACTTGTATGTTTGCATATTTTGCCATTCAACTCACCACTATCATTCTTCTTTCTCTCCCTGCAGTTCTGGCTCTCTCGAAACATTTATTTTTTTGCAGTTTCATTCTTGTATCACTTGTACTGTACTACCAATGATACAAGAATGATACCCTCACTTGCTTCCAACATTCAACCCACCACTATCATTTTCTTTCTCTTCCTGCAGTTCTGTCTCTCTCCCCCACCCGCCCTCTCAAAACAATTCATTTTTCATAGTTTCATTGTTACTATCAAATATATCAAATGTATTGGAAGTAAGTGAGAGTCCTGAAGTACTCTCACTTCCAATACTTCACTTGCAACAACAATCTCATCAAGATTCACACTTTTACTTTCACGTCTTTTGCCATTCAACTCACCACTGTCGTTCTTTCTTTCCATGCAGTTCTGGTGCTCTCTCTCTCTCTCTCTCTCTCTCTCTCTCAAAACACTTTTGGCACACATTTTCACCAGTTTCACTTTCCAGTTTCATTTATTGTATTCAGAGTAAAAAAATGAAAAATATTTTTTATTAAAATAATCATGCTAAAAGAATTTATTAATGAAATCTTGTTTTATCATTAATGAATATACAGTATATAAACACAAATTGCCATGTGATTGGACTTGGTTTAAAATAATGTTATTTGTATTTCGTGTATATATATATATATATATATATATTTCATTTAATAAGGAATATTGCTTTTCAATATTTTACAGCTTAATACATGAAATAAATACTGAAGATCGTATAAAATTGTCTGTAGATGATTTCATAATAAAAGCTGTAGCACTCTCTTGTGGTCAAGTACCAAAAATCAATTCCATGTGGAAGGAAGGATTAATAAATGTGTAAGTAATAAAAATATAAGGTCAGTTATATTTACTTGATAATAATCTGTTTTGATTTTTTTTTTTTCAGTCTAGGTTTCACTACTTGAATTGTGCTTTTTTTTTATTATTATTATTATTATAATACAAACATCTCACAGAGTCTGAAGCTTCACTGAATATTATTTATGCAAAGCCTACCATTATGATAAACTCATTCATTGAAAACATACTCACAACTACTTCTATATCCCAATTCCACATCTGCCTTTCTCCAAGCAACAAATCTAGTCTAAATATGCATGCTAACCACACTTTTACTAAATTTCCTGTGATGACTTTTTGCACATCCCCCCAGCTGTGTATTCAAAAACTTTCTCTGTATCTATTTTATAAAACTCAGTCTGCTAAGTCACTTGTCATTCATCATCAAATTCCTGCCATGTACCTTCAAAGGCATGTACAGGATATGATAGTACTACATGAAAAATTTACATCATTACTAACTTCCTATCTACAATTTTCCTACAAATCAGTCTGTTACTTGTCAAGACTCCAACATTATCAGATCTTATATTTCTATCATCTAAGGCACTTTGTACCGTATCAATCCACCTATACCTTGGTCTACCTCTGGGTCGTTTTCCTGCCAACCTGGCAGAGAACACTTGTTTTGCTAATCTTTCCTTGCCCATTCAGTTTAAGTGACCATACCACCTGAGATTAGCTCTGTTAACGCATTCCTGGATGCTGACAACATTAAGTTCTTTCCTAATATCCTCATTTTTAATATGATATTGCCATTGATGCCATCTGTTCACATCTCTAATCTTTCTCAGGACTCTCATATCTGTGGCCGCTAGTCTTTGGTCTAGTGTTTTACTTCTGACCCAGCTCTCAGATCCATAAGTTAAAACTTGTTTGAACACTGTCTTGTACACAGCTAATTTAGTGTTCCGTTTAATTTCTCTTATTCCATATAAATTTATTCAATTGACTTCCTACCATACCAGCTTTGTTGATTCTGTTGTATATTTCTATATTTAATTTACCATCTTCACTAAAAATCATGACTAAGTAGCTGAAATGTTTTACTTGTTCCACAGGTTCTCCATTCACAACAGAGTTGATATTTTCAGTGATTCTGCTTATTTTCATTGTCTTTGTCTTTTTATTGCTGACCTTCATACCATATCTATTACAACAGTTATTCAATTTAGTCAGTGAATCTTGCAAACTTGTAGCGGACTTATTTAGAAGTATAACATCGTCCACATAAAGCAAAGAGCTGACATTAACATCTCCAATTTTGATATCATGTTTAATACCACTTTCCTTCATAATGTGATCCATACAGATAATAAATAAGAAGGGATAATGTACATCCTTGTCTCACACTAGATTTAACATTAAACCATCTTCCTGTACTTCCTTCATTTCTAACTGCTGACTTACAACTCAAATAAAGACTAAGTATTGCTTGATATAATGCCCATTGACACCACATAACTGTAGCGTATTGAATAGCTTCTCTCTTGGCACCTTGTCATATGCCTTTTTCCAAATCAACAAAACTTAAATACAGATCTTTGTGATATTCCCATGTTTTCTCCACTATTTGTCATAAAGTGAAGATCTGATCCTGACAGCCTCTATTTGACCTGAATCCAGCTTGTTCTTCACCAAGCTTTTCTTCCACAATTCTTCTCAACAGTTTCTCAAGTATACTTCCATATATCTTACCATGAAGTAAACTTCAGTAGGGAAATACCTCTGTAATTCACACATTCAGTTTTATTTCCATTTTTATATATGGGTACTATGAGAGCTTTATTCCAATCATCGGGAATTCGTCCCTCTGTCCAGGCATTCTGAACTATGCAGTACAGCCACTGTAAAATTATACCACCATCCTTTAGCATTTCTGGTCGAATATCATCTACTCCTGTTGCCTTTCCACATTTCAAGCCTCTGATCGATTTTTCTACTTCAAGTATGGATATGAATTCCTGACTGCATGCCTGGTCAGTGTTTTTTACCACTGTGCTGTCATCGCTCCTTGTTTCATTTAGCAGTTTTTCAAAGTAATTACTCCATACTTTAAGGATATATTTTACTCCAGTTTTCATGTCACCTTTATCATCTATAACTCCTTTTACAGCACTCTTTCCGCCATTCCTAAGCTTCTTCAACAACCTACAGAATATTTTGCCACGTTCTTGATATTTATTTTCAATGTTCTTGCCAAAGTCCTCCCATGACTTTTGTTTAGCTAGTTTTACAGTGTTTATCTTTCTTACATTTGTCTCTGTATTCTCTAAGAGCACAAGCTGACTTATTTGCCAGGAACTTTTGATATGCTTTCTTCTTCTCCTTCACTGCCTCTTTAACTTCCTGTGTTCACCATGGAGTTCTAATTTTTCTATCTTTGCAGACAACTTCTCCACATGCCTCTCTAGCTGAATCAATCAGGGTTTTCTTCAAGCCTTGCCACTGAATCTCCAAGGTTTGGTTCCTGTTCTCAAACTCTTTCATTTTTTCTTGAATAATCTTTATGTATTTTAGTCTACAGTTCACATCTGAGAGCTGCTCAACTTTTATTCGCTTTAAAACTTTCTTACATGTTATTCTTTTCAATATAAAATTCAGTTTTATCCTGCTCAAGACTAAATAGTGATCACTTTCAATTTCAAATCCTCTGTACACTCTGGTGTCCTGCACCAGGGAGAAAACATCACTATCAACAAGAACATAGTGAATGAGACTTTTCTTATTCCTTGCCTCTTCTCTCCATGTGAATTTGTGCACATTTTTATGTTGGAACATGGTGTTAGTAATAACCAGTCCATGTCCTGAGCAGAAATCCACCAGATATTTGCCATTATTATTAGCTTTGCTCTTTTCTCCAAATTTTCCCAAAATATTTTTGTATGTCTCACAATCATTTCCTACTCTGCTGTTTAGATCCCCAACAAAGACCAACTTTTCCTTCTTCATTGTGTCAGTTGCTTTTTCTAAAGCATCAAAAAATTCCTCCACTTCTACCTTAGTAGAACCTTCTGTGGGACCACAGGCACAAATAGTCTCATTGTCCAGTTCTCCATTCTCATATTTGCCCACATTACTCTACTTGAGTCTGCCTGCCATTCAAGAAGATTAGCCTCATATTTAGTGTTGAATACTATGGCTACTCTTCTTTTCCTTGATTGTCATTGCCTGAATATAACATTTTGTATTTATTGCTCAGAAAGATCTCACCAGTTTTGTCTTTTTTGTTTCAGTCACCACTATTTTGTCGATCCGGTACTTATCTAATTCCTCAGCTAGCTCCATTTCTTTGCCATTCAGGCTTCTTATGTTGATAGTACCGATCTTTAACTTTGGTGATGTTGAGTGGGGGTGTGTTTTCATATTTGTTCCAGGCATGAAATTTTGTCATGTTGTACCATCATTTTTTATTTTGGTTTAACCAATAAGAATTCAATTTTGTAGGCTAAATCCCAAATTACCAGCCCATCCTCATTTATTCAGTATCCAAATAGATAGCCAACAGGGTGCACCACGAAAGGTGAGGATTTGACATTAGGTCAAAAGCCCCGTTCGGTTCTCCACATTCCTTTTAAGGCTATGCAGAGGTCTCTTCTCAGTATATTTGCACTTCTGGTACAATGGACATAATATTACCAGAATTACTAGAGTGTGTATTATGCTAAGGCATTTTTGAGGTCATTTCTGAGATTGATAATATGGCATGAAAGTCCAAGAAATCCATGTTTTGTTGCTGGTACTGGGTCTCTCACAACCAGAATATTAACACAAACAGCCAAGTAAGCCAGACCAGCCGACCAATATTTATGAAGTTAGTTTTGTGTGTGTGTGGTGTGTGTTGAATAAATTTGTATTGCTGCTTATTCTGCCTTGTGCTGATTATTATTATTATGGGTATCTCCATGGAGTCAGTAGACTCATTGCGGGAGACCCAAATTAGCAAAACAATATCTGTCATATTTCTTCTTGAATTCATTTACAGATGAAGAGCTTACAACTAAGTCAGGCAATGAATTCCATTCATTCACCACCCTCCAGGCAAAAAACCTTGTTCTGACACCTTTGTTAACCAAACTCTTCTTTAATTTCCAGGGATGATCTCTTGTTCTTCCATCACTATCACACAGCTGAAACATTTCCCCTGCATCAATCCTATAAAAACCTTTCAGTAATTTAAATGTTTCTATCATATCGCTTATTCTTCGCCTATCAGCCAATCTCTGCAATCCACAAGCTCTCAATCTATCAATGTAGGGAGCATTTTTTACATCACTCACCAACTTGGTCACTCTTCTCTGAACCCTCTGCACAGCCTCCTCATCTCCAAGGAATCCAGGTGACCAGACCTGAGCACAGTAATCCAAATGTGGAAGTATTAACGCTTTATAAAGGGAAATAATAACCTCTTTATCTCTGGATGTCAGTGTGTTCCTCAACAACCAAGTAATTCTATGTGCAATCATGGACGCCTTAGCAATGTGTCCTCTGAACTTCATCTCTCTCTCTCTCTCTACCAACACCCCTAAGTCCCTAGCCTCATCAATCTCTTGGAGTACCTTTCCATCAATGTAGTACACAGCTGGTAATCTTTTACTCCCAAAATGCATGACTTTACACTTTTTTCCACATTGAACTGACATCCATTATCTTTTGCCCATTTTACCAGCTTATTTAAATCATCCTGCAAACTTTCAACATCAGCTTGATTTTTTATTGTGCTACCCAACTTTGCATCATCAGCAAACAACTGAATATCTTCCTTTAAGCCATTTCCTATATCATTTATATACAAATTAAACAACAATGGCCCAAGCACAGAGCCCTAAGGCACACCACTGGTCCCCTTCCTCATTCTGGACACGGCTCCTCCATACACCACCTTATGGTGTCTCTCCCTGAGCCATTCTCCTATCCATATCACCAATTTAATATCCATTCCCATCTGCTCCAATTTGCGTAACAGTGTTCTATTGGGTATCCTGTCAAAAATCTTAGCAAAATCCAGAAGTACCACTGTGTAGCCAGTTCCTTTGTCCATCTCAGATTTCATTCTATTATGAAAAGTTAATAGATTGCTAAGGCAGGATCTACCTTTAACAAAACCATGTTGGCCTCTATAGAGTATTATATCCTGATCCACCCATTCTTGAATTATGTCTTTCACTAACTTTTCCAATACTTTTACGCTACTCCTGAGATGGTGATTGGTCTGTAATTAACTACCGCAGTTTTAGAGCCCCCCTTATGCAGAGGAACCACTTTGCCTAACTTCCATTTGGTCATTCAAACATATAATTAAAATGAAATATATTGCTCTTTAATTGACCATGATTTATAAACATCTAATACCAACAAGTTTCGCTGACAGGGCTGTCCGGCTTCTTCAGGGCTTATAACAGTAAGAGAAAAAAAACTCAAAGTGGCTAGTACAGAGAAAATGGAGTAACACTATCGTATAAATTAAACATTAAAACAGAACATGTAACGTTACATGCATGGAGCATGTTGTGTTAGTCACTATTATGAAAGCACATTCTGTAATTTTGAGTGAAATTAAATTCTGGGTGATCTTATTAAGGTTTTCCATGTGTCAGCTATTATCATTCCCTGATTTCTGTTAAGATTTCTTCTGTTTCAAAAAGCCTCGAAATCAGTAAAAAAAGAACAATAGGAGATGTTAATAACAACAGAACAGACAACTCAGGTCTGGCCCTTCATTTTGTGACTACTAACCATACCATTGATTGGGATAGCAGCTCCATGCCTTACCTAGAAGAAGATTTCCATTGTAGAAATTTCAAAGAAGCCATTGTAGTCCTTTTTTCTCTTAAGATTTTATCTTAACATCTTAAGGTGTTAAGATTTTCTCCAGAACAGTTCTGGAGAAAATCTTAACAGAAATCAGGTAATGATAATAGCTGATATATGGAAAACCTTAATAAGATCACTCAGTCTGCCAGAATTTAATTTTGCTCAAAACTACAGAACGTGCTTTCATAACGGTGACTAACACAACATGCTCCATGCGTGTAATGTTATGCGTTCTATTTTAATGTTTAATTTATACGATAGTGTTACTCCATTTTTTCTGTACTAGCCACTTTGAGTTTTTTTTTTTCTCTTACCGTTATGCCCTGAAGAAGCCGGACAGCCTCATTGGCGAAACTTGTTGGTATTAGATGTTTATAAATCATGGTCAATTAAAGAGCCATATATTTCATTTTAATTATAAGTTTGTGTATGTGTTGGCTTATAGTAAACAGTGATGGAAAGATTGCTGGAAGAAAGACATGTGACAAGTGTATCTAGAAAAGGAAGTGTGTTCTGACTTTCAATTTCAGTTGTGAATTGTATGCATTTGTATTGTTTGTTTAGGCAGCTGAGGAAAGTGTCGAATGTCTGGCAGCCATGGGACCAGATAATGAAAACGAGATAATGCACCATATGATGTGGTGTATTTTCTTGCTCAAAGAGACAATGGTCAGTTCTGTAGAAATGCTACAAATTAGGAAGAATTGCATTGTCCAGAATGTTCAGATACCTCTCGGAGTTCAGTGTTCGTTACACCACAAACAGAGGTCTGAGGCCAAACCAGGAAAAACAAGACCATATCATCATACTGCCACCACCACCTCTGAAATTCATAGTTGAGTTTACAACTCTGGTAAGAGACGTTCACTGGGCATCCGCCACACCCACACATGTCCATCTGCTCGGTAGAATGTAGCTTAACTTGTTGCTCCATAACACAGCTTTTCAACTTCCACGTCCCACTGCACATGCTTTTTGTACCACTTGAATCCAATGCTGCCTGTCGGTTTGGATAATGTGGGGCTTGCACATTGCAGTCCTACCATGGAAACCCATATTGTGGGCCTCGATTCCGAATGTTTTTGTGCAGATTCGTGTTCCAGTCAATGCCTGAAACTCCGCATTCAATGTGTTGGGTGATGAATGGCAATTATACATATTATCTTTTGTAGCATTCCTACAGTCACATTTGGTGTGTATGGTTGGTCGTCCACTGCAGGTAGCACTTGCAGTTGACTCACTGCACTTCCATTTCGGTATGGTATCACTGATTGTTGACCTGGCTCAATTTGTCAACAATTTGCCAAACAGATAAGCCTGCAACATGGCATCCTATCACAATGCCTCTTTCAAACTCTGTCAGTTCCCTTCTTGCAGCCATTTCACCTGGACAATTTCACTAACTTGAGAGCATCTTATTCCTCAAATTTATACTAGCTACAAACATGTGACTTGTTACATGGCATAATGCACCTAGCCCATTGGGATGTCCGTTGACTTCTTTCCAATGGTATAGTCACATATTGCTGTACTCTTTGAAATGGTACATTATGACCTTTACTGCCCTTACTTCAATAAGTCACAAACCAAACAACCTGGCTCCTTTTTGATTTTGCTCTGAATACCAATTTCTTACCCATCTTCTCAACTGATGAACAGAAAGGATTTGCACATTTTAATCAGTAGGATCTTATATGGAATGCAATGAGAAATTATGCTAATTATTTATATCCATTAACTTTATCTGTTTCTCTCTCCTGTGATCTCACACTTCTGTAGTGTTATTTAGAAGAATGACTGCATTGCATCCTTTGATTGGAAAATACATGAGTTTGATCCTTGTCATGTACAAGGGGACTATTTAAACTTTTTAAGTTAAAGGTGAATTAGCTGATCTCACAGGGGAGTAGGATATTTCTTGCCAGAAACCGAAATTTTTCGTTCTGCATGCAGGATGGACTCCTTGGACATGTTACATAATAATAATAATAATGATGATGAAATAAAAAAAAGTAAGCAGATTTGTCATAACCAATCTCCCTGTAACAGAACTTTGCTGTGCTGTGTCGAATAAGTGATCCTGCCAAGAATATCCCAGATACAATTCCTAATTAATTGTTCCATTACTTTGTCTATAAACACTGAGAAGATGGACTCATTATGTAATTCTCCACATATGATGAACCATCCTTATGAATTGGGATAACACTTACAAACTTTTGTTTGCAAGTTATCCCACTTCTTAAGGATGGTTCATCACAGGAGGAACCATTTTAACACTTTCATCATCTTGTGTCATTAAGTAAATCTTATCAGTAATATAATATTTTCTCTTCTAGCTAACTAGTAGTTACATATGTACTTGCAAAATACTTATAAATTCTTATGCAACCATAGTATAAGAATTTATAAGTATTTGAAATATCTCTTAATATTTGTAAACCTAAATCTTGTATGTATATATTAAAAAAGGTTCCTGTCAACTTCAGGTGACAATTCAAGGTGAACTGGTTATACTTAATTTGTATCTGTTATTCTTACCCCTATTTAAAAAGCTCTTTGGATTATTCTTAACATTCCTAGCTAGTTATAATTCAAATTTAACTAAAATTAACTAAACTTTTACTATATAGCTGTTTATATCTGTATACTTAATAACTAATTAATCAGATTGATGCTCTTTCCAAAGTCTTTCTTTACATTATTAGTATTTTTCCAGGTCTCCATGGAGTCAAAAATTCATCACCGGAGGCCAAAAACACTCAGACTACAATACCTACCACATCTTGCTTTGAAAACATCCAGCATTGAAACAATCACCACTCACAATACCATGGCATTCCATTCATTCACTACCCAACATGTGAAAAATATCCCTTTCACTTCCTTATTTACATGACTATTGTACTGTTTCTAGATATAATTTCTTGTTTTCTCATTCCTCTGCAAGAAGTTTATCTCATCTATATATGTCTCATTCATATCACCTCTTCTCCTCCCCCATCTATCAAGCTGTGTGGATCACATTTTCTCAGGCTACTTGCCTCTGCACTCTAATATTTCCTTACTGCCAGTCAGATTACCAGATCTTGTATAAATCCAAATGTCATGATTGGTACCTTATCGGTGGAATTATCACCTCCTTACTATATATTTTAAATAACAACTTGACACATGTAAGAGAAAATTAAATCAGAAGCTGTTATTCAAACATATAGTATGCCTAATGAACATGTCTCTATTAAACAACTAGTATCACCTTCTTATTCCTAATTGTCATACAAGCATTTCTTTTGGCTAATGCATTTATCATCTATTATAAAATCCAACCAGATTACTGGTTGAGATGCTAGCCAGAAAATTGCTGTACATTATTACAGCAATTTTCTGGCTAGCATTTCTTTTTCCATGTGTCTCCCTCCCCCCTCCACAAAAAAATTAAGTTCCCTGCTACCAAGATTTGCAGATCCCTCACTTCCTAGAGAAAAAAGAAAAGTTCTTTCAATTTATTAACTCTCTTTCCTCAGCTATATGATTTTACACTTAGCAATGTTTTCAAATTACCAGAGTTTGGAAATTCTCTTCTCTTCAGGGCTTCTGACCTAATGTCCAATCCTCACCTTCTCGTGGTGCACCCTGTTGGGTATCTACTTTGATACTGAACGGACGAGGATGGGCTGGCAATTTGGGATTTAGCCGACCAAATTGTATTCTTATTGGTTAAACCAAAATAAAAAATGATGGTACAACATGACAAAATTTCATGCCGGCTGGGGCGTCGCCCGGTTAAACAAGGCCCCTGTTGTTTTTGCCAGGGAACCAAGGTAAACAGCGAAAAGTCAGCTACTGGAACAAATCTGAAAACAAACCCCAACTCAACATCACCAGAGTTAAAGATCGGTACTATCAATGTAAGAAGCCTGAATGGCAAAGAAATGGAGCTAGCTGAGGAATTAGATAAGTAACAGATCGACATAATAGGGGTGACTGAAACAAAAAAGATCAAACCTGGTGAGATCTTTCTCAGCAATAAATACAAAATGTTATATTCAGGCAATGACAATCAAGGAAAAGAAGGAGTAGCCATAGTATTCAGCACAAAATACGAGGCTAATCTTCTTGAATGGCAGTCAGTCTCAAGTAGAGTAATGTGAGCAAATATGAGAATGGGGAACTGGACAATGAGACTTATTTGTGCCTATGGTCCCACAGAAGGTTCTACTAAGGTAGAAGTGGAGGAATTTTTTGATGCTTTAGAAAAAGCAACTGACACAATGAAAAAGGAAAAGTTGGTCCTTGTTGGGAATTTAAATAGCAGAGTAGGAAATGATTGTGAGACATACAAAAATATTTTGGGAAAATTTGAAGAAAAGAGCAAAGCTAATACTAATGGCAAATACCTGTTGGATTTCTGCTCAAGACATGGACTGGTTATTACTAACACCATGTTCCAACATAAAAATGTGCACAAATTCAGATGGAGAGAAGAGGCTAGAAATAAGAAAAGTCTCATTGACTATGTTACTGTTGATAGTGATGTTTTCTCCATGGTGCAGGACACCAGAGTGTACAGAGGATTTGAAATTGGAAGTGATCACTATTTAGTCTTGAGCAGGATAAAATTGAATTTCACGTTGAAAAGAATAACATGTAAGAAAGTTTTAAAGAGAATAAAAGTTGAGCAGCTCTCAGATGTGAACTATAGACTAAAATACACAAAGATTATTGAAGAAAAAATGAAAGAGTTTCAGAACAGGAATCAAACCTTGGAGATTCAGTGGTAAACTCTGAAGAAAACATTGATTGATTCTGCCAGAGAGGCATGTGGTGAGGTTGTGTGTAAGGATAAAAAAATCAGAACTCCCTGGTGGACACAGGAAGTTAAAGAGGCAGTGAAGGAAAAGAAGAAAGCATATCAAAAATTCCTGTCAAATAAGTCAGCTTGTGCTCTTAGAGAATATAGAGACAAATGCAAGAATGCTAAACACTGTGTAAAACTAACTAAACAAAAGTCATGGGAGGACTTTGGCAAGAATATAGAAAATAAATATCAAGAAGGTGGCAAAATATTCTGGAGGTTGTTGAAGAAGCTTAGGAATGGAGGAAAGAGTGCTGTAAAAGGAGTTAGAGATGGTAAAGGTGACATGAAAACAGGAGAAAAAGATATCCTTGAAGTATGGAGTAATTACTTTGAAAAACTGCTAAATGAAACAAGCAGTGATGACAGCACAGTGGTAAAAAAACACTGACCAGGCATGCAGTCAGGAATACATATCCATACTTGAAGTAGAAAAAGCCATCAAAGGCTTGAAATGCGGAAAGGCAGCAGGAGTAGATGATATTCGACCAGAAATGCTGAACTATCGTGGTATAAAAGTCTTACAGTGGCTGCACTGCATAGTTCAGAAAGCCTGGACAGAGGGACGAATTCCCGATGATTGGAGTAGAGCACTCATAGTACCCATATATAAAAAGGGAAATAAAACTGAATGTGAGAATTACAGAGGTATTTCCCTACTGAGTGTTCCTGGCAAGATCTATGCAAGTATACTTGAGAAACGGTTGAGAAGAATTGTGGAAGAAAAGCTTGGTGAAGAACAAGCTGGATTCAGGCCAAATAGAGGCTGTCAGGATCAGATCTTCACTTTACGACAAATAGTCGAGAAAGCATGGGAATATAACAAAGATCTGTATTTAAGTTTTGTCGATTTGAAAAAGGCACATGACAAAGTGCCAAGAGAGAAGCTGTTCAATACTCTGCAGTTATATGGTGTGAATGGGGCATTATATCAAGCAATACTTAGTCTTTATTTGAGTTGTAAGTCAGCAGTTAGGATTGAAGGAAATACAGGAAGATGGTTTAATGTTAAATCTGGTGTGAGACAAGGCTGTACATTATCCCCTCTGTTATTCATTATCTATATGGATCACATTATGAAGGAAAGTTGTATTAAACCTGATATCAAAATTGGAGATGTTAATGTCAGCTCTTTGCTTTATGCGGATGATGTTCTACTTCTAAATAAATCCGCTACAAGTCTGCAAGTTTCTTTGACTAAATTGAATAACTGTTGTAATAGATATGGTATGAAGGTCAGCAATAAAAAGACAAAGACAATGAAAATTGGCAGAATCATTGAAAATGTCAACTGTGTTGTGAATGGAGAACCTGTGGAACAAGTAATACATTTCAGCTACTTAGGCACAATTTTTACTGAAGATGGTAAATTAAATATAGAAATAGACAACAGAATCAGCAAAGCTGGTATGATGAGAAGTCAATTGAATAAATTCATATGGAATAAGAGAGAAATTAGTCGGAACACTAAATTAGCTGTATACAAGACAGTGTTCAAACCAGTTTTAACTTATGGATCTGAGAGCTGGGTCAGAAGCAAAACACTTGACCAAAGACTAGAGACCACAGATATGAGAGTCCTGAAAAAGATTAGAGGTGTGAACAGATGGCATCAATGGCAATATCATATTAAAAACGAGGATATTAGGAAAGAACTTGACATTGTCAGCATCCAGGAATGCATTAGCAGAGCTAATCTCAGGTGGTATGGTCACTTAAATAGAATGGGAGAGAAAAGATTAGCAAAACAAGTGTTCTCTGCCAGGTTGGCAGGAAAGCGACCCAGAGGAAGACCAAGATATAGGTGGATTGATACGGTACAAAGTGCCTTAGATGATAGAAATATAAGAGCTGATAATGTTGGAGTCTTGACAAGTAACAGACTGATTTGGAGGAAAATTGTAGATTGGAAGTTAGTAATGATGTAATTTTTTCATGTAGTACTATCATATCCTGTACACCCCTTGAGGGTACATGGCAGGAATTTGATGATGATGGAAATTCTCTTGTAACATTACATCAGAAAGTCCAGATATTGGTTTTCCTAATTTAGTATCAGAAAAGAATTGAATGACTCGTTTCACACCCTGTACTATATCAAGGATATATTATTATTATTGCCCCAAGACCTCATGGAGTCAAAGACTCATCCTTGATGTCCCCCATCACACACACACACACACACAGCCCATCATACCGTGCCCTGAACACACTCAAACTCCCTGCAGACACCACACCCCCACGCATGGCATTCCAACCATCCACAACTCTGCACGAAAAAACCTGCCCCTCACTCCCTCCCCACACAGCCTCCATGGATGACCCCTGGCCCCCCCGCTGATCTCCCACCACCCTCTGCAGAACCTCTCCAGCATCGATCACACAACAACCCCCCACCAACTTGTAGGTCTCCACTACATTTCTCCCCTTCTTCCTGTCCACCAGTACTCTGCAAATTACATCTCAATCTTTCTCCACACTTGACACTCCAGAGGTCAGAAACTACCTTAGTCAATTGCCTTTGGACCCCTTCCAACATCTCTTCATCCTTCTGAAAACCAGGTGACCAAATCTTTGCACAACAGTCCATGTGTGGCCCAATCAAAGCCCCACACAATGGAACAAGAATATCCCCACCTCTACATGCCAGTGTCCCCTGCATCACCCCCCGTGCCGTCTTCACAATTTTTGCCACGTGTCTCCCAAATCTCAGATCCCCATTTACCATCACTCCCAGATCTCCCACCTCCTCTACCTCCAACAATACATCCCCACCAAGCATAAACTCTGCATCCCATCCCTGTTTTCCAAACCTTAAAACCCCACACCCTGCAACATTGAACTCGCATCCCCCATTCCTGTGCCCAATCACTCAATTCATTCAAGTCTTCTTGGAAGGCAACAACATCTCCACCAACCCCTATAGCCTGTCCCAACCCTGCACATCTGCAAACAACTGAACACCTCCATCCAAACCTCACCAATACACAAGTCAAACCGCACTGGCCCCAAAACAGACCCCCGAGGCACTCCACCAATGACTTTCCTTTTCCTGGATATCACTCCCCCATACACAACTTGTCGATACCAATCCAATTCAATGTCTCCAATCCAATGTACCAATCCAATATCCAACCCCATCTGCTCCAGTTTGACCATCAATTTATCGAGGTGCTCTATCGAAGTACTCAAGAAGCCCCTGCAAAATCTAAGTATATCGCTGTGCATCCTTCTCCTCCATCCATGGAAGCAGCCACCCCATTGCAACAAGTAAGCAGACCACTAAAACACGACCTCCCCCAGCAAATCCACGCCATCCATCAAAAACAATGCCACTGCCGTCAACCCAACCCTGGATCCCGGTTCTCACAAGCCTCTCCAACAACCCAACCACAATACCCGACACACAGACAGGCCCACAACCTGATGCCTGAGCTCGATCACTTCCCTCATTAAGTGGCACAATCCCGCCCTCCATCCACTCCGCTTTAGACCTGACCGAGTGCAAGACTTGACATTAAAATATGTCAAGGCAGGCGTCAACCCCCCCCCCCCCCAGAACACGTGGTGACACACCATCAAGTCCCACAGCCCTGTTAACATCCAATCTACTCAACTCCTCATACACCTCCCACCCACTCACAGTCAGTCTCTGCCCCCATCATTCACTGCTCTCAATCTTTCCATGAAGTCACATTCACAAGATTGAAAGACCTTTATGAATTGCTCATTAAGTATCTCCACCATACATTCCGCAATAGCTGTCCCCACACCATTTTCTCCCATCAGTGTTATCCCTCCACAATCCCACCCCCCAGCTTCACCAGCCAACCTCTCTCTCCCCAGCCACCCTCACCAACCAAGTCACCCTCCTTGCCTGGTCTTTGTAGACCTCATGGAATTGGTTATTTCCACTTCTCTTATGCTGCCATGCCCTCTTTCTCTGTATCGCATGCTTAATCTCTTTATTCATCCATCTCACACCTACCTTATTTAACCTTCTCATCCTTGGAATACATTTAGACATTGCATCTACTAGATAGTTTTTGAAAATCCCCGAAGCTGCATTGATCTTTTCCAGCTAACTCCTTCTTCCATGTTACACCGCAAGCTGTCTCCTAAGCTCTTCATAATCACCCCCTTGTAGTTCTACATTATACCCTTTTCTCACAGAGGTCCTCACACTGCTGGCAACCACCCAGGTAATCACCTCATGGTCACTCTCACCAACTGATGGATGATTTGACACCTCATTTATAATGATATCCTCTGATGAAAAGACCAAATCAAAGCATCTCAATCCTCGCATGCCCTCTGTTACATATTGTCTGAGGTAGTTATTATTATTATTACCCCAAGACCTAATGGAGTCAAAGACTCATCTGGGAGGTCCTTTTATTATACACACAGCTCATCATACCGTGCCTTGAACACATTCAAACTCCCTGCAGACACCACACTCTCAGGCAAAGCATTCCAATCATTTACAACTCTGCATGAAAAAACCTGCCTCTCACTCCCCTACTCACACCTTCTTTATACAGTTTCCAGGGATGACCTCTGGTTCTCCCCTGATCTCCCACTGTTTTTTGTAGAACTTCTCCTGCATTGATCCTATAACAACCCTTACCAACTTATAGGTCTTTATCATATCTCCCTCTTACTCCTGTCCACCATACTCTGCAAATTACATCTTCTCAATCTTTCCTCATACTCGACATTCCAGAGGTCAGAAACTACCTCAGTCAGTCGCCTTTGAACCCTTTCCGGCATCTCTTCATCCTTCTGAAAACTAGGTGACCAAATCTGGGCACAATAATCCATGTGTGACCTAATCAAATCCTTATATAAAGAAACAAGAATCTCCCTACTTCTGCACGTCAGTGTCCGCATCATTCCCAGACGCCTTTGTGTTGTCTTCACAATTTTGGCAATGTGTCCCCTAAATTTCAGATCCTTATTCACTATCACTCCCAGATCTCTTATTTCCTCTACCTCCAATAATATATTCTCACCAAGCATAAATTCTGCATCCCAACTTTGTTTTCCAAATTTTAAAATCCTACATTTTGCAACATTGAACTTGCATCCCCATTTCCATGCCCAATCACTCAATTTATACAAGTCTTCTTGCAAGGTCACATCTTCACTACTCTTCATGGTTCGTCCCAACTTTGCACAATCTGCAAACAATTGAATATCTCCATCCAAATCTTCACCTATATCATTAATATACAAGTTAAACACTAATGGCCCTAAAACAGACCCCTGAGGCACTCGACTAGTGACTTTCCTTTTCCTCGATATCGCTCCCCCATACACAACTTGTTGATACCTATCCGATAGCCAGTCTCCAATCCAATGCGCTAATCTAATATCCAACCCCATCTGCTCTAGTTTGACTATCAATTTATCATGAGGTACTTTATCAAAAGCCTTTGCGAAATCTAAGTGTATTACTGTGTATCCTTCTCCTCTTTCCAAGGAAGCAGTCATTTTATTGTAATAAGTAGATTACTAAAACATGACCTCCCTTTAGCAAATCCATAAATTAAAATATAAATTAAACAGTGGGCCTAGAACAGGACCTTGTGGTCAGATCCCTCATCTCCCTTATTAAAACTGCATCCTAATACACAGTTTGCTGGGTCTTCTCAGCTAGCCCTATAACAAGCTATCAACTGACTATCCATCCCCATTCTATGCAGTGTCAACACTAGCTTGTCATATGGTACTCTGTTCAGCACTTTAGCAGAATCCAGAAAAATCGTACAAGTATTTCTTTTGTCTAATGCACTTATCATCTATTATAAAATTCAACCAGGTTACTGAATCAAGACCTTCACTTAACAAACTCACGCTGCTTTCTTGAAAGATGTCCAATCAATCCAGGGTTGTATTTTAATCCTAACCACCCTCTAACACTTTCACTACTTCTCATGATATACACTGGCCTATAAGTGGGCACTGCCAACAGTTTATGATGATAGTTTTTCCATTGTTTCTAGTTAAAAAGCATATGTGATAGAATTGTTTTGTGTGTGCATTCAGCATATGCTATGCAGCATGATAGTATTTTGGTGCATTTGTAAACATCAGGGAAAGAAAACATATCAAGGAGGTAAGAGTCCAGCAAATTAAATTTAACCAATAAATTGGAAGTGAAATTAATGAATAATTTCTTCTTTCTTAAACTGTCTTGGAGGTATTTTGAATATGCTCTTAATAAATTTGAAATTTATTTTTCATATTTATGTAATAACTTTTGCAATGAAATAACTTTTTTTTTTGTAAGCAATTTACAAGCCATTTATAATTTAATTTGCATGGTACCACAGTAACAAAAAAGATTATTTTAATGTTTTACAAAAAAAGACGGCATTTTTTCATCTGTAAAATTTGCAATTGCTGGGTTTTAACTGTTATGCAAAAATCTTGTAAATAAAAAAAGCTTGTGCTGTTATTTTTTTTTCATTATTTTTACTGCATCATTCATTTCTGGTCTTTTAATAATAATTTTTATCACTTTGTTAATTTAAAAATTGCATTTAACAAAGCCATGCTTGATAGTTTTCTTTTTTAATGTGATTACTAAATGATTATTAATCTATAAAGCTAACATCAGGCTTATTTTTGCTGTTTTAAGGATGACATTTTTCTTATAGTTGCAACAATGTCGATATAAATTTAGTCATCAACACCCCTTCGGGTCTTATAAAACCCGTGATATCAGCAGTAGAGAAAAAAGTAAGTCTAAGCACTTTTTTGTTTTATTTTACTGAAACAATGCATTAGTCATTTCTTCGTCTTGTATTCTGCTGAGAGGATATATTTGGTTACTGCTCTTTTCTTCCAAATCTTCACCAGTTCCTCACATATACTCTCACTGGGGGTATGGAATGCTATGATAGCACTACATACCTTTACTCTATTGCTAACTTTCTGTTGACAGTTTTCCTCCAAATTAATTTATCTGCTGAAACTCCAATATTGTTAGCTCCTGTGTTTCAGTCTTTTAAGGTACTTTTAACTGCAACAAAATCTACCTGGATCCTTTAGGCTTTTTCCCTTCCATCTTGTCATCAAACACCTGTTTTGCTATACTTTCCCTATTCAGTTGAAATCAGAAGCACCTTATTTAAACAGGACATAAAAATATTTACTTTTTATGATAGCATTTCTCATTATTCTGTAAGGTGTAGGCTCCAGTGTTGATCATGTTTTTGTTGCATTTTTATATTCTTATATTTCACTGGTATTTATCCCATCTTGAAAATTAACCTAAATTTAGCCTATTTAGGAATAGGCTGAATAATCATCAGATTAATGTCCAACTACTTTTGACCTAGCAATGGAAAGTCCTTGTGTCCCTCCATGGATCTCTTCGTGGAAATTTCTGAAGAAAGGTTCCCAGCTAGCAAATCAAAACCCTTGATCTAATGATTTGAATATGTGGATGCTTGGAGTGGGTTTGAGAGCAGAGAGGAATTGTATGTGAGAGACCACTTGCATTTGAATGAGGAAGGACATAGGCATCTGGAGAGATTGCTGTTCTGAACGAGTCAGTGTATCCTAGTGTGGATGGTAGCAGAAGTGGCCTCTTGTGGGAATGGGTACTTGGGAGAAGGGGGGAACGACATCTGTTAACACTGAGCCCAGTGGTGGTTTTATGCTTTATACTAATGCCAGGTGTATTCGGAATAAGGGAGAGGAATTGGTGGCACTAATAGCATCAGCCTGGCCAAAGATTATTGGAATCATAATAAATTTAGTTTAATCCTTTATCCAAGTGTGAGCAAACAAAGTTTGTACCTGAAAGTATCTTCAGGACTGGGGTAAGGTAGTACAACACCGGGCAACTCGTTGCAAAGGTGAACCAAGCTAACATCACTCCTATCTCCCATAATGCAAAACACATCTCCTTGCGGATATGTATAATGTTATGCATTAAGGGAAGGGCCACTACCCAGACTAGTTTCGACCTTTATTGAGGTCTCTTCAGTGGGAGCCAGGCCCAGAGTGGAGATACCAGGGAGAAGCAATAGCAAGGTCAACTCTACCTATAGGAGTTGCCAAAAGGCCACCTTTTTATTAAATTACTCTGTATTTAGAGAAAGATGTTGAAAGTTTATTTTTCACTTGGTTAGATTATAATAAATTTAGTTTAATCCTTTATCCAAGTGTGAGTAAACAAAGTTTGCGCCTGAAAGTATCTTCAGGACTGGGGTAAGGCAGTACAACACTGGGAAACTCGTTGCAAAGGTGGACCAAGTTAACATCACTCCTATCTCAATATCTCCCATAATGCAAAACACATCTCCTTGCGGATATGTATAATGTTATACATTAAGGGAAGGGCCACTACCCAGACTAGTTTCAACCTTTATTGAGGTCTCTTCAGTGAGAGCCAGCATTTTGCATTATGGTAGATACTGAGATAGGAGTGATGTTAGCTTGGTCCATCTTTGAAACAAGTTGCCCAGTGTTGTACTACCTTACCCCAGTCCTGAAGATACTTTCAAGCACAAACTTTGTTTGCTCACACTTGGATAAAGGATTAAACTAAATTTATTATAATCTAACCAAGTGAAAAATAAACTTTCAACATCTTTCTCTAAATCCAGAGTAATTTAATAAAAAGGTGGCACACCTTTCGTAACTCCTATAGGTAGAGATGGCCTTGCTATTGCTTCTGCCTGGTTCTCCACTCTGGACCTGGCTCCCACTCAAGAGACCTCAATAAAGGTTGACACTAGTCTTGGTAGTGGCCCTTCCCTTAATGCATAACATTATACATATCTGCTAGGAGATGTGTTTTGCATTATGGGAAATACTGCGATAGGAGTGATGTTAGCTTGGTCCACCTTTGCAACGAGTTGCCCGGTGTTGTTACTACCTTATCCCAGTTCTGAAGATACTTGCAGGCGCAAACTTTGTTTGCTCACACTTGGATAAAGGATTAAACTAATTTTATTATAATCTAACCAAGTGAAAAATAAACTTTCAACATTATTGGGATCACTGAGACATGGTTGACAGAACAGGATATAATAACAGGAATAGAAGTTGCTGGGTACAGCATTTTTTCGGCAGGATAGGAAGGGAAAGCGTGGTGGTGGAGTACTGCTTATGATAAGTGACAACCTATGTCCTCTAAGAGTGGAAGCTTTGGAAGGCTGTGACACTAATGATTTTGATTTTGAAAACATATGGTGTGAGGTGGAGTTGGACAAGACAGGATATTTAGTGGCGTGTTGCTGCAGACCAAAGAGCACAGAAGGTGGGGAACAGGAGATGTTGAGACAGTTGAGTGTGGCAAGTGCAAGAAGAATGATTGTTATGGGAGATTTTAACTACAGCAGTATAAATTGGGGAGAGGAAGATGCATGTGGCAATAAGTAAATGGAATTTCTAGAATTCTTTAGAGACAAATGTCTTAGGCAACATGTAACAGAGGGAACAAGAGGTTCAAGAGTTTTGGATTTGGTTATAGCATCAGAAGAGCTGATAATAACTGAGATGACATCTCTCCCACCATTTGAGACAGTGACCATATGGTTTTGACTTGGAAAATGAATAGATATGCAGGAGTATCAAAGAGAAGGGAACATATGTGGAATTATAAAGCAGGTGATTATAATAGTCTTAGACATCAACTTGCGGAAGTTTCGTGGAGGGAGGAATTGGAAGGCCAGGATATCATTAGTGCTTGGGAAATTGTGAAGGAATATTTGTTATCAGGAATGGTCAGCTGTATTCCACGAGTGAAGAAGAGGACACAATTTAGAGTAAAGTGGATGGCAAACAGTTAAACAGGAACTGCATGCGAAAAAGAGGCTATGGAAGAGATATAAGTGGACAGATGAGGAGAAGATGCATGAAGAATATAAGACACAGACCAGGAGAGTAACTAGTATGGTAAAGATGAAACTGGAATATGAGAAAAGATTGGCCCTTAGATCCAAGGAAAATCCTAGGGAATTATTTAGCTATGTGGCCAGTAGGAGGAGAAATGCCTGTGGAAGAATGACATTGTAGGAGAAAAATGGGAATAGAGTGACTGATGCAGAGGACATAGTGAAATTGTTCAATGAACACTTTATTGGAGTATTTCATCCTGGTGGAGTCAATTTAAATACTAGAGGGATAGGGCAGGTTCGAGGTTTAGAAATGCAGGAGGAGAGTGTGTTCCACATACTGAGTACTCTGGAAGTTAGTAAAGCTGTGGGACTGGATGGTATTTCACCACGAGTTTTGCGAGAATGTGCTAAGGAACTGACAGTGCGTTTGACCTGGCTTTTCAGTGTAAGTCTGGCTGCAGGAAAGGTGCCCATGGAATTGAGGGAAGGTAAGATAGTGCCATTGCACTATCTTACCCTTCTTCCATCTAATGCTCTTGTAATATTGCTAAAACAAGAGTGCCCCTTCACAAATCCATGTTGACTCTCACAGATAACATTACCCTAATCTGCCCAATGCTATATACTGTCCATCACTACTTTCTCCAAGATCTTACTAACTACTGATGACACACAAACTGGCCTATAATTAGACACATCAGATGAGGGGAAAGGCATATACTGCCATTTTCCTAGCTTAGCAACGGCATTTGACAGGGTGCCACACGATAAGCTGATATTCAAGTTGCAGCAGATGGGTCTGGATGTCAGATTGGTCAACTGGATTCAGAATTGGCTGTCCAATAGGTATAGAGAGTTGTGTATGGTTGAGCAATATCAAAGAGGGAGAAGGTTACAAGTGGGGTTCCATAGGGCTCAGTACTGGGATATATATTGTTTAACCTTTATATCATTGACATTGTCCGTAGATTGCAAGGGGATATCAGTTGTTTGCAGATGACTTGAAGCTGGGAAGGGTTATTAGTAATAGTGCAGATGCAGTACCCCTGCAAGAGGATTTGAATAAGCTAGATGGATGGGCAAATGAATGGTGTGTCAGTTTAATGCAGCAAAATGTAAGGTCTTGAGGTTTGAGACACATCGAAGGGATGCTGCATACTCTATGGGAGGAGTTAAATTGAAGGAAGTAGGAGAGACAAGAGATCTGGGGTTGATGATTGATAGAAACCTGAAATTTATTGGACATAATGCAAAGGTAGTGAAGGTAACACAGAGGATTGCTGCAATAATGAGAAGGACACTGAACTGTAGAGAATAAATGATTATCATTAAATTGAAACTGGAGAAATCTTGTTTCATATAAAGAGTCAGATTATCCAATTATCTGCTGTAAGAACGACAAACCTTCATAAAAATATTTTTATTAATAATTGCAGTCTGATAATAATAATAATAATTAATGCTAAATTGAGTAGGGGGACCAAAAGCATTCTTATTGTAGTATTTATTGTATATCCAATGATTTAAATATGTATGCACATGCAAACAGACAGACACACACACAACATAAATGAACTATTACTAACTGCAAAGTTGGGGAGGGCGATAGTGAATGCAGAAGATGTTAAAGTCTTGCAGGATGACTTAGATTGGAGTTCTGGGCTAAGGAGAATGGATGTCAATTTAATGTGACAAAATGTAAGGTTATGCATTTTGGTGTGAAAAGATTAGTAGCAGTATACCACATTTGTGGAACTGTACTCCAGGATATTGATGAGGACAGGGACATGAAGTTTAGGGGGCACATTGCAAAAGTGGTCATGAAACTCTCTGATTCCAATCTTTAAGTTTCTTATTCAGTTTTAAAACACTGTGGGATTTAGTATCCCCCTTAATTTAAATAATAAAATATAAGTTAAGAAGTGAAGCTTGCAGCAACCATAACAGAAACACATGGAAACAATTGAAGGTTGCAAGAGTCATGTTGCTGTATTTATATTAGCCATCTATTTACATTTTTTTCACCTTGAAGAATCCACACATAGTTTGTGAAGCAACTAGTTGGTTATTTTATATTTTTGCATATCAACAAATGAAAATCCATTTTTCCAATCATCATGCCTCACTGGTCTTACCTCAAACATTAGTGATACTTTAATTATTATTATTATCTGAGACTTGAGAAAGTCAACAACTTATTGAGTGAGATTGTACATTACTCAAACCATCTGTCATATTTTTCTTTAAACTCATTTATACTAGATGCACTTACTACTTCTAAATGCAAACCATTCCACCCACTCACTCACTGCTCTGAGAGAAAAACCTAGCTCTTACCCCTTACTTGACTGCAGATAAACTTACCTTCCATAGATAACCATGTTCTCTCCCACCTTCCTTATAACAAAATATTTCATCAGATGATATCCTATAGCACACATTCAGAAACGTATAGACCTCTATCATATCACTCCTCTTTCTCCTGATAACCAGAGTCTGATATCCTCATACTTGCAATCTGTCCTCATAATCTAAATCCCATAATCCTAATATAATGAGATTATAATACCCTTTCCACAGCTTCTTTATGCCTTGAAACGTGGGAGACCACATCTGTGTACAATAGTCCAGGTGGTCTTATCAAGACCTTATAAAGAGACAAAATGACTTCTTTACCTTACACATTACAGTTCACCTTTAACATCACAATTATCCTCTGAGTTGTGTTTGCAATTTTTGCTATGTGAGCCTTTTAACTTCTAATTCCTATCCACCATTATGCCAAGATCCCTAGTCTCATCAGTTTCTTGTAACACAACCCTGCTAATATAATATGCTGCTGGAATTCACATCAGGCCAAAGTGTTTACTTTACACTTACTACCATTAAATTGATAGCCATTTTCATTTGCTCAAATTTCTAGCCTATTCAAATCATTCTGTAAGTGCTGGATATTAGTAGCATCCCTAATACTTGTCCTTACATGCAATATATATCCTTACATATATGCATTGCATTGCATATGAGATACTAAGGCAACGATGTGAATCAGTAGTCTCTATATACAAGTAGCCCAGTCATGAAGTTACTTCATGTGCAACTTTGCTTTCTCACACTTGGATAAAAGATGAAACCAAGAATATAATTTTGTTGACATCCTTAATTTATGTTCCTGCCTATTTTCATAGTTTTAGTTGTTTTTTTATTTATTTATTTATATTATTATTTTTTTTATTTTCATGTCAGTGTCACAGCTATTATTCAGTTTTGTTAAAGAATTCTACAGAATTGCACTGGATTTGTTTAGGTGTACAACACTTGTTTTTTACAAACCATTTCTTACTTCAGTTATGACTTACAACTGGAATATACATTGTGTGCCAGAAGTGTCCGGACACCCCATAGAGCTACATTGCCTCACCTGTGTGACACAGACATCTGCAATGCTATATAAACATAGGCAGATGGGAGTTAGCAGTGTAGACATTCTTTGCCATCAGGGTGAGTGGACGAAAAGAGTTGAGTCCATTTGAACATGGTGTTCATAATTGAAGCCCACAAATTCAGCATTTAGTCTTCGCTCATATGATGCAGATACACACCTGCAGTGCCATATAATCATAGGCATGTGGGCATGAGCCCACAAGGTCGATCATTCAGTGTGAGAGATTTCTGTCACAAATTACATTCCCTAGTCTACTGTCAGCAAGGTTATTATGAAGTGGAAATATGCTGGAACTGCTAAAACCCTCCCCTGCACTGGTAGGCCCAAGAAACTGATAAATCAGGACCAGTGAACTCTCAAGCATGTTGTTCACAGTAAATCATCAGCCAGCCTTAGCAACAATCACAAATGATTTCCACATAAGCTCTGAAACAGATGCCAGTGACAGAGCTATTCACTGGGATGTGTTTGACCTTGGGTTTCATGGTTGTGCTGTAACTCATGCTCACAAGCCTTTGATTACACTTTTCTGCTGATTCACCGTCATCTGAACTGTGAATCAGCAGAAAAGTGTCCTGTGAAGCGATGAATCACAGTACACAATCTGGCAATCCATTGGATGTGTCTAGACCTTACAGATGCCTGGTGAATAATACTTACAATGTCTTGTATCGAACTATGAAATTTGGAGGTGGTAACATAATAGTCTGGGGCTGTTTTTCCTGGTTTGGATTGGGCACATTGGTTTTTTGTCCAGATCTTTAAATGCTGATGCCTACCATGCCATTTTGGACAATACCATTCTTCCCCACAATGTGGCAACACAACAGTTTGAAAAAGACCCTTTTCTGTATAAGCATGATAATGCACCTGCACACAAAGCAAGAGCCCTGGCTCTGTAGTTGAAGACATGGAGGTGGAAGAACTAAACTGGCCAGCCCAAAGCCTGACTTCAATCATACTGGACATCTTTACAATGAGTTGTAGTGAAGGTTGCATACCAGACCTACTCACCCAGCTAACACTTGTCGGCTATTCACCATACTACAGGAGATGTGGAAACAAATTTCAGTTTACTAGAACTTAGTGGAACCTATCCTAAAGGGTATAAATGCTATAATAATAGCGAAAGGAGGCCCAACCTCATATTGACAGCAACACTGTAACAACTGAAAAGACTAACAGTTGCTGTTCAGACACTTTTGGCAATAGTGTAGCCTATATATTGCTCTGTAGATTAAATATAGACTATGTGAGGTCTAGCAGAAAAGTAAAAAATCCACTAACACCTTTTTATTCCCGTATAGGGAGTAGGCGAGGCTGTTTCAGCCCTATCTAACTTTTGGAGACTGAGTGGGCAGTTTAATCTCCACTGGTACCCAATCAGAGATAGCTGGCTCAAGGCTATCACTAATTAAGTGGCATGCAGTGAAGAGAATGACTCAACAAGTGCCACCATCTCATGGTCCCTAACTCTGACTACATGTCTCAGACTGATCCTTAGCTACACTGGAATGCACTGTGTCACTAACCCGTTGTCGCCTGAGCAATTCAGGTATAGGCTTTTTTATGTCTTGTTCCTTCTCTGCAGATGAAGTTGGTCTTTCCATCTTAGTCTTGGACGTCCACGGTCTCTTCTTCCTGTAGGTTTATATTTATATGCTAATTTGGGAATCCTATTCATCCTTCCTATGTGGTGTAGCCAATTTTGCTGATATTCTTCTATTTCTTGTATGATGTTTTTTGTATCTAATCGTTCTATTATTTCTGTGTTTTTCTTTTTATCTAACCTAGTGAGTCTCAGGAGAGGTCTTAGAAACTTCATCTGTGCTGCTTCCAGTCTTTGTTTTAGAATCCAAGTTTCGCTTCCAAATTTGAGAGGTGGTTTATAGGTCATATTATGTCATTTTAATTGAGTTTTTTTTAGTCATTTGTTTTCCAAAATTTCTTTTAATTATACCATTCATTCTATTGTAAATTTGTAGTCTTGCTTCCAATTGTGAATCAGTATTGTATTGCAAGATTATATTTCTCAAGTATTTGAATTCTGTAACTTGTTCTATTATTTTATTGTTAAGCATAATTTTGACTTTTTGAATGGTGGGTTTATCTTCTGAATTTGAAATTAGTACTTGATCATTTGCATAAAGTATTATATTTAGCTGTATATTATTTGTTAGTTTATCTCTATCTTTGACAGTTGTTTTCCATTCTTTTAGGATTCTGTTTATATAAATGTTGACTAGGATTGGGGATAAGCCACAACCTTGTCTTACTCCTTTATTTATAGTTTTAGGTTCTGATAATGTTCCATCTGCAAATTTGATGCAATTTTGATGTATTTCTCTGTATACAATTTTTATTGCATTAATTAATTGAGGAGGTATTTTATCATCTTGTAATATTTTCCAGAGTAGATTTCTATTCAGGTTATAATACTCCTTTTCATAGTCAATAAATAGAAGAAAAGTGGGCAGATTAAATTCTTTTCTTTTTTCTATGATCTGTTGCATTGTGAAAGAGGCATCTGTGCATCCTCTCTCTCTCTTCTAAAACCACACTGTTCTTCTCCTAAATAATTTTCTATATATTTGATTAGTCTGTTCTTTAAAATGTTTACATATAGTTTAGATGCTGTTATTAAGAGAGCAATGCCTCTGTAATTTCCGCATTTGTCCTTGGGACCATTTTTGTGAATATTTATTACTGCTCCCGTTTTCCATTCTTTTGGGATCTTTTGATATATCCAGATATTATTGAAGAGTTTAAGTAGGTTTTGATATTTTAAAATTCCCTGCAACTGATCTCTCCTATTTTGAACAAACTAGATGCTCTCTAGAAAAAAGAATCCAAGAACATCAATCCTCCATTCATCACAACAAACCCGAAAAATTTGGATTGGCTTAGCACAGGATAGAAACTAACCACAACATCCTTTGGTCAAAAACTCGCCTCTTACATAGATCCTGCTTTGAATTTGAACATTCTTTCAAAGAAAGCATAGAGGCCTTACTCCATCATCCTAACCTGAATCGGAATGACTTTTTATCTGAATCAAAAAATCTGGGAAAGTCTAATCAGGATAACTCATTAATTCATATTAATTTTATGTTATTTAAAATTATTAAAATTATTAATTAATATCTTTATTTCAGTCATGTCTCTGCTTAAAATATTCCCTTTAATACTTAATGATATAACATCATGTGGCTTGTTCTATTTTTAAATGATCTATTGTTAGTATTCCACCTTGTATTTTTTAAAACTGTTCTTGTAGTGCCACTGAAGATGGTCTGCAATTTTCAGACTGAAGTATTTGGCTAATAAAATATCTTTCTTGTGTTTATGTGCTTATATTATACATTAAATAGGTTTTCTTTTAAGCTATTGTCTGCATATTTAAAGAGCTCAACACATATTCCATCCAGGTCTGGGCTTTTTCTCTTTCTTGAGTTTTTAAATTCTTTTTCTAATTCTTATATTGCTATTTCTTCTGTACTTTCCCATGTATTGATATCTTCAATTTTGTGAGTTTGGTTATTGTTTTGTATTGCTTGTTCTTCATTCCACAATGTTTTATAGTGTTCTATCCAAATCCCCTTTGGAAATTAGATTATTTCTTAATTGGTCATTTTCTGCTGTTTGTAGTTGCCTGAAAATTTTAAAACCTATTCTTTGTGTCCATTGATATTCTGCTCTAATGATTTAACATATTTACTCCAATCTTCTCTGTGTATACTTCTGGAAAGCTTTCTGACTTCATCCGGTAGTTTTTTATATTCTATGTAGTCAGCAGTGTTTTTACTCTGCAGATAGATTTTAAAAGCCTGTTTTTTCCTTTCGATTAATTCCTTTAAGTCATCATTGCAAGTTCTGAGCCATTTTTTGTTTTTCCTTGATTTATATCGTATCAGTGGAACTAGCTGTAGATCCAGAAATGAGTTGTTGTGTTTGTATACCAATGCTAGAAGTATAAGAAACAAGGCGGATGAAATGGTTGCACTAATTGCGTCTGTGCACCCAGAGATTGTCGGAATAAGTGAGACATGGTTAGATGAGGATGACATCCTGACAGGAATAGAGATGGAAAGGTATGATGTGTTTCGTGAGGATAGAAGGGGTAAAAAGGGAGGGGGAGTGCTATTGATGATAGAGAAAGAGTTATGTCCATACAAGGTAGAGATGCAAGGGGGAAATGGGGCCAGTGGTTTTGAGGCAGTATGGTGTGAGATAGAGGTGAATAGAATCAAATACTTGGTGGGATGTTGTTATAGACCTGGTAATGTGGATGGTGGTGATAGTGAAATGTATAGTCAAATAAGCAAAGCAAATAAGAAAAGGGTGATCATTATGGGTGATTTTAATTATGGCAATATAGACTGGAATGAAGAGATAGCAACTGGAAGTAAAGAAAATGAGTTTCTTGAGTTTTTGAGGGATAACTACCTCAGACAGTATGTAACAGAGGGCACAAGAGGATTAAGGGTCTTGGATTTGGTCATCTCATCGGAGGATGTAATTATCAATGAGGTATCAAATCATCCACCAATTGGTGAAAGTGACCATGAGGTGATTACTTGGGTGGTTGCCAGCAGTGCAAGGACCCCTGTGAAAAAAGGGTATATGTGGAACTACAAGGGGGGTGATTATGAAGAGCTCAGGAGACAGCTTGCAGGTGTAGCATGGAATGAGGAGTTAGCTGGAAAAGAGATCAATGCAGCTTGGGGGATTTTCAAAAAATATTTAGTGGATGCAATGTCTAAATGTATACCACGGGTGAGAAGGTTAAATAAGTTAGGTGTGAGATGGATGAATAAAGAGATTAAGCATGCAATACAGAGAAAAAGGGCATTGTGGAGGCAGCATAAGAGAAGTGGAAGTAACCAATTTCATGAGTTCTACAAAGACCAGGCAAGGAGAGTGACTTGGTTGGTGAGAGTAGCTAAAGAGAGGTATGAACAGCAGTTAGCTAATGAAGCTAAAAAGAATCCTAGGGAGTTCTTTCGATATGTAGCCAGCAAAAGAAAGAATGATTATGGAAGGATGACATTGATTGGAGGAAAAGGTATAAAGACAGCTGTTGCAGAATGTGTGGTGGAGATACTTAATGAGCAGTTCATAAAGATCTTTCAATCTTGTGAATGTGACTTCATGGAGAGATTAAGAGCAGTTGATGATGGGGAGGAGAGACTGACTGTAAGTGAGCAAGAGGTGTTTGGGGAGTTGAGTAAACTAGATGTAAATAAGGCTGTGGGACTTGATAATATATCACCACGTATTCTGAAGGAATGTGCCAGAGAGTTGACACCTGCCTTGACATATTTTTTTAATACGAGTCTTGCACTTGGTCAAGTCCCTAAAGAGTGGAAGGAGGGCAAGATTGTGCCACTTCATAAAGCAGGTGATCGAACTCAAGCATCAAACTATAGGCCTATCTGTGTGTCGGGTGTTGTGGTTAAGTTGTTGGAGAAGCTTGTGAGAGCTAGAATCCAGAGTTGGGTTGACAACAATGGTATAATCTTTGATGGACAGCATGGATTTGCTAAAGGGAGGTCGTGTTTTAGTAATCTACTTACTTATTACAATAAAGTGACTGCTTCCTTGGACAGAGGAGAAGGATACACAGTAATATACTTGGATTTCGCAAAAGCTTTTGATAGAGTGCCTCATGATAAGTTGACAGTCAAACTAGAGCAGATGGGGTTGGATATTAGATTAGTGCATTGGATTGGAGACTGGCTATCTGATAGGTATCAACAAGTTGTGTATGGGGGTGCAATATCCAGGAAAAGGAAAGTCACTAGTGGAGTGCCTCAGGGATCTGTTTTAGGGCCATTACTATTTAACTTGTATATTAATGATATTGGCGAAGATTTGGATGGAGATATTCAGTTGTTTGCAGATGATGCAAAGTTGGGAAGAACCATAAAGAGTAGTGAAGATGTTGTGGCCTTGCAAGAAGACTTGAATAAATTGAGTGATTGGGCAAGCAAATGGGGGTGTGAGTTCAATGTTGCAAAATGTAAGGTTTTAAAATTTGGAAAACAAAGATGGGATGCAGAATTTATGCTTGGTAAGAATATATTGTTGGAAGTAGAGGAAATAAGAGATCTGGGAGTGATAGTGGATAAGGATCTAAAATTTAGGGGTCACATCGCCAAAATTGTGAAGACAACACAAAGACTTCTGGGAATGATGAGGAGGACACTGACGTGTAGAAGTAGGGAGATTCTTGTTCCATTGTATAAGGCTTTGATTAGGCCACACATGGACTATTGTGCCCAGATTTGGTCACCTGGTTTTCAGAAGGATGAGGAGATGTTGGAAAGGGTCCAAAGGCGACTGACTAAGGTAGTTTCTGACCTCTGGAATGTCGAGTATGAGGAAAGATTGAAAAGATGTAATTTGCAGAGACTAGTGGAGAGAAGGAAGAGGGGAGATATGATAGAGACCTACAAGTTGGTAAGGGGTTGCTATAGGATCAATGGTGGAGAAGTTCTACAGCGAATAGTGGGAGATCAGGGGAGAACCAGAGGTCATCCCTGGAAACTGTATAAAGAGGGTGTGAGTAGGGGAGTGAGAGGCAGGTTTTTTTCGTGCAGAGTTGTGAATGATTGGAATGCCTTGCCTGAGAGTGTGGTGTCTGCAAGGAGTTTGAATGTGTTTAAGACCCGGTATGATGAGATGTGTGTGAGATAAAAGGACCTCCTAGATGAGTCTTTGACTCCATGAGGTCTTGTTTAATAATAATAATAATAATAATATATCTTAAACTTTCTTCTGCTGCTTTTAGTACAGTTTCCTTTATATTTTTCCAGTCAGTTTCAATATTGTTTGTGATTGGTTTTATTTTATCTCTTATTCTGCTTTTATATAATTTTCTGATGCTCGCCTGTACTAGGAAGTGAATTTTAAACTGTTTATTAGATGTTGGTACATTATCTTTTTTTCTTTCGAAGTATGTGGTTCTTTTTATGAATTGAAATCTGCTTTCAACTAACATGTGAATCACTATCAATTTTGCTTCCTCTGAAAACCCTTGTATCCTTGAGGTTGACCGAGTGGTTAGTGTATCCACTCTCCAGCTAAAAGGCTGCGGGTTCAAATCCTGCCGTGGGCATGGATTTTGTGATTGTCTGTGAAAATAATAGTGGTGATGATGGACAGTAGATGGCATTGGTGTAGATGAGGTGGTTTGTGGATGAGGTTGAGTGGTGGAGACAGAGAGTTGTAAAGTAAGTGCCCTCCCTCGATGAGTCTTAGGACTCCCTGGAGGTGTAAAATAATAACAATAATTATTATTTAGCTCTATAATTTATTTAGTTCTATTTAACCATGCCAGGACTTATATATACGTCTACATTACCATGGATGCGAAGTGCATATTAAAATTGTAACACCATTGATATTGCATTGAAATTTATGATGGATATGAAGCTTTTGAGGATGCATATTTGATCTTTAATGGCCGGTAAGGTGGTTAATCTATTATTGATTTAGTTCCTATTGCTTCCCATGTGTACTTATGTATATTTTTATGCCTGAAGAAAGTAACTTGTTCTATTATTTTATTGTTAGTCATAATTTTGACTTTTTTAATGGTGTTTCCACACTTTGGCATAGCTTTTGTTTTTATTAGATGTTGGTTATTAGACTGTTAAATATGCACACATCTCTTAATAAAATTCCATTGTTATTGATTACTGATTCTCCCTCTGATCCAATGCATCTTGTTATTGGGTTATTTCCCACTCTAGTGTTGAAATCTCCCATCAAGATCGTTGCTTCATTTTCATTTGTTTCATCAATACATTCCTGAAGATTTCAGTAAAATTATTATTATTTGACACCTCCAGGGAGTCCAAGGACTCATTGAGGGAGGGCACCTGCTCTATAGCTCTGTCTCCACCATTCAATCACCAACTGATTGCAACCACACCAACGCCATCTACCGCCAACCACCACTGATGTTTCCACAGACAATCACAAACATCCATGCCCATGACGGGATTCAAACCTGCAGCCTTTTGGCTGGAGAGCAGATATGCTATCCACTTGGCCAACCAAGCTGGCGAAGAGGAAGAGGCAGAATTCTTCCTCTTTTCCATCTACTCGTGCATAAATTCCAAAAATATTGAATGTTTGATTCATAATTTTCGTTCTAACTTTGATTATTCTGTCTGATACCCAAGTATAATCCCAAATTTTGTTTTCCCATTTTTTATTAATCCAAATTGCAACCCCAGATGAAGCCTATTTGTCTTCTGGAACCCCAGAGAAGATCATGACATAATCTTCCAGAATTTGAGATCCCTTCTTTTTCTTTTTTTTGTCTCAGTTATTGCTATTATATCAATGTTTCTATTTTTTAGTTCTCAGTTTAGCTCATCAATTTTGTATGTAATTCCACTGACATTTCAAGAGTAGCTATTTTTAATTTTTCAAAGAGAAGGTCCCTGTCCATTAGCCAGGTCAATTCCGATAAAATCCATCCTATTTTTCTTCTTCACAGCTTTGCGAGTAATTGTAAATTTCTCCTGGATAGGCTATCAACCTTTAGCAGGGTGAGTTCGGTGGTGGGGCTGCCACCTTAAAGCCTCAACCTGCCTTTTGGGAGGGAAAGCAGACTCCCACTGCGTGAGATGGAAAAAACATAGTATAATAGGAAAGATTCACCACTAGCCCTCGACTACTCTAATAGCATTGGGGGGGAGGAACAAGAAAGAAAGAAAGAAGAGTAGGGACCTGTCTACAGATAATATACAGGTGTATATTACATGAAGTAAGGCATGGTCCAACATTAGGTGCCTTGGGTTTGCCACTCCCATATTCCCAAAAGTGAGCCCTTGAGGTAGTGTCACTAACTTTACTGTGTTAAATCTGGGTAAGCAAGAACTACTTGTCAATACAGCCAAAAATTTACAACTCAAATGGCTTGGACATCAGCTCATACATCTTAAAGTCTCACCCTTTTTGGAATCCCTCATCCTGTACAAAACAGAAGATGGCAATCGCCATACAGGAAGACCCTGCAAACAATTGTGGCAATACATCTGTGATACCATCAATAGACTGAACTGCAAAACTCCATCTGACATCTACCAGTTAGCTCAAGAGAGAGACTTGGAAGACCATAATTTGCAATCTTTAATTTTTCATTTAAATCTCTATTCCCTTTTCACATAGTATTATATTGTGAATAAATTTTAATGACCTCTATGTACTCCTGATTGCATTTCTCTGGAAGATTTTACCATTGTTCTATCACTTCTTCTTTTAATTAGCAGTTTTTCAAAGTAATTACTCCAGACGTCTAGAATATCTTTACTTTAATTTTCATGTCATTTTTATAATCTTGATTTCTTTTTAAATACTCTTTCTGCCATTTCTTTTTCTCTCCAGTTATTTTATGCTCTGCACAAAAGTAGCTAAAGATTTTACATTATAATCTACATTATATTTCAGACATTTTCTGAAATATATTATTATTATTATTATTATTATTAAACAAGACCTCATGGAGTCAAAGACTCATCTAGGAGGTCCTTTTATCACACATACATCTCATCATACCGTGTCTTAAACACACTCAAACTAATTGCAGACACCACACTCTCAGACAAGGCATTCCAATCATTCACAACTCTCCAAGAAAAAAACCTGCCTCTCACTCCCCTACTCATGCCCTCTTTATACAGTTTCCAGGGATCACCTCTGGTTCTCCCCTGATGTCCCACTATTCTCTGTAGAACTTCTCCACCATTGATCTAATAACAACCCCTTACCAACTTGTAGGTCTATATCATATCTCCCCTCTTCCTTCTCTCCACCAGACTCTGCAAATTACATCTTCTCAATCTTTCTTCATACTCAACATTCCAGAGGTCAGAAACAACCTTAGTCAGTTGCCTTTGGACCCTTTCCAACATCTCTTGATCCTTCTAAAAACCCAGTGACCAAATCTGGGCACAATAGTCCATGTGTGGCCTAATCAAAGCCTTATACAATGGAACAAGAATCTCCCTACTTCTACAAGTCAGTGTCCTCCTCATCATTCCCAGAAGTCTTTGTGTTGTCTTCACAGTTTTGGCGATGTGTCCCCCTAAATTTTAGATCCTTATCCACTACCACACCCAGATCTCTTATTTCCTCTACTTCCAACAATATATTCTCACCAAGCATAAATTCTGCACCCCATTTTATTTTCCAAATTTTAAAACCTTACATTTTGCAACATTAAACTCACATCCCCATTTGCTTGCCCAATCACTCAATTTATTCAAGTCTTCTTGCAAGGCCATATCTTCACTAATCTTTTTGGTTCATCCCAACTTTGCATCATCTGCAAACAACTGAATGTCCATCCAAATCTTCACCAATATCATTAATATACAAGTTAACTAGTAATGGCCCTAAAACAGACCCCTGAGGCACTCCATTAGCGACTTTCCTTTTCCTGGATATCGCACCTCCATACACAACTTATTGATACCTATCAGATAGCCAGTCTCAAATCCAATGCACTAATCTAATATCCAACCCCATCTGCTCTAGTTTGACTATCAACTTATCATGAGGTACTCTATCAAAAGCCTTTGAGAAATCAAAGTATATTACTGTGTATCCTTTTCCTCTGTCCAAGGAAGCAGTCACTTTATTGTAATAAGTAAGTAGATTACTAAAACATGACCTCCCTTTAGCAAATCCATGCTGTCAATCAAAGATTATACCATAGTTGTCAACCCAACTCTGGATCCTAGTTCTCACAAGCTTCTCCAACAACTTAACCACAAGACCTGACACAGAGATAGGCCTGTAGTTTGATGCTTGAGTTCGTTCACCTCCTTTATGAAGTGGCACAATCTTGCCCTCCTTCCACTCTTTAGGAACTTGACCAAGTGCAAGATTCATATTAAAAAAATATGTCAAGGCAGGTGTCAACTCTCTGGTACATTCCTTCAGAATACGCGGTGATATATATTATCAAGTCCCACAGCCTTATTTACATCTAGTTTACTCAACTCCCCAAACACCTCTTGCTCACTTAACAGTCTCTCCTCCCCATCATCAACTGCTCTCAATCTCTCCATGAAGTCACATTCACAAGATTGAAAGATCTTTATGAACTGCTCATTAGGTATCTCCACCACACATTCTGCAACAGCTGTCTTTATACCATTTCCTCCCATCAATGTCATCCTTCCATAATCATTCTTTCTTTTGCTGGCTACATATCGAAAGAACTCCCTAGGATTCTTTTTGGCTTCATTAGCTAACTGCTGTTCATACTTCTCTTTAGCTAACTCTCACCAACCAAGTCACCCTCCTTGCCTGGTCTTTGTGAACCTCATGAAATTGGTTACTTCCACTTTTCTTATGCTGCCTCCACAATGCTCTTTTTCTCTGTATCGCATGCTTAATCTCTTTATCCATCCATCTCACACCTACCTTATTTAACCTTCTCACCCATGGAATACATTTAGACATTGCATCTACTAGATAGTTTTGAAAATCCCACAAGCTGCATTGATCTCTTTTCCAGCTAACTCCTCATTCCATGCTACACCTGCAAGCTGTCTCCTGAGCTCCTCATAATCACCCCAATTAAAATCAAAAGGCTACATGTAGTTCTACTTGTAGCCTTTTTTCACAGGCATCCTTGTACTGCTGGCAAACACCCATTTAATCACCTCATTTATAATTACATCCTCTGATGAGATGACCAAATCCAAGACCCTTAATCCTCGTGTGCCCTCTGTTACATACTGTCTGAGGTAGTTATCCCTCAAAAACTCAAGAAAATCATTTTCTTTACTTCCAATTGCTATCTCTTCATTCCAGTCTATATTGCCATAATTAAAATCACCATAATGATCACCCTATTCTTATTTGCTTGGCTTATTTGACTATACATTTCACTATCACCACGAAGTATTTGATTCTATTCACCTCTATCTCACACCATTCTGCCTCAAAACCACTGGTCCCATTTCCCTCTTGCATCTCTACCTTGTATGGACATAACTATTTCTCTATCATCAATAGCACTCCCCCTCCCTTTTTACCCCTTCTATCCTCACGAAACACATCATACCTTTCCGTCTCTATTCCTGTCAGGATGTCGTCCTCATCTAACCATGTCTCACTTATTCCGACAATCTTTGGGTGAACAGATGCAATTAGTGCAACCATTTCATCCGCCTTGTTTCGTATACTTCTGGCATTGGTATACAAACACAACACCTCATTTCTGGATCTGCAGCTAGTTCCACTGATACCACTCACTCGATGTGATCTCCACACTGGACTGGGGCCATTTCCCTTTCTGCTTCTTCATTTTAGAACCCTTTGCAATTCCATCTGTTTCCTCTTGATCCCTGGTCATCCCATTTCTTTCCTGCCTACAGATGCTCTCACCTCCTCTTGGAGCATCCACCTTTCTCATGCTGTGTACCCCTGTCCACTCTGAGCCTTCCCATTTCCCTGCTCCTCTTGCACACCCATTCTCTCATTTTCTATACTCATACCACTCACTTCCCCATTCATATCCACTTATTCAATCCCTCCTGTCTTACTCTCCTGCTCTTCCTCATCACTCCCCTCTCGATCTGATTCATTCTCTCTATTTACTTCTCTACCTTCAAGCAGCAGTCTCTCCAAGCGACTCACACCATAACCTCTCAAATGCAGTCCATTGCTCCCATACAGCTCACTTTGTCTCTGAAACTCATTCCATACATTAACAAACTGTACTCCCATCTCCTCACACATTTCAGCCAGAATATCACTCATAATCCTTGCTCTCCGCCTCATTTCACCACAATCATACCGAGGCAACACACTGACTACCCTTCTTGTCACACTATTCTCTTTTATCTTTCCAAGCAGCCTCCTGATATTCATTTTGACATGCTCTTTGTTCTCTCTCAAATTATTTGTACCAATTAATACTGTTAACTCTTTTGCTCACTCCCACCTCGTATCCAATGCCTGAATCTCTCTACTCATTTTACTGCCTGGAAAACATACCTTGGCATTTTATCCTTTAGCACACCTTTAATAATGGAGTCGCCATACAATGCAACTCGCTCATCTTTCGTTAACTCTTTCATGCCATCACGATTTATTTTAATAGTTTTGACCTGAATTCTCTTAATTTCATTCCGCATCCATTTCATTTCTTGCCTCATCCAATCCAATTCACTTTCTCTATCTTGTGACACATTCTCTCTATCATTAAAACTTTCTAACTCTCGACCCCCTCTTCTCACTTTCCCTCTCATTCATCCTTCTTTGTTTCCGTACTTTCGGTCCAACATACGTCCAACTTTCACTATCATTCTTCTCACTTTCACTCTCATTTATCTTTCTTTGTTTCCATACTTTCGGACTAACATGCGTCCAACTTTCGCTATCATTCTTCTCACTTTTACTGTCATTCATCTTTCTTTGTTTCAGTACCTTCAGTCCAACTTTCGCCATCATTCATTCTTTTTTCGCTATCATTTATTCTTGCGATTTCTGCATCACTCCATTACTTCTTTCATTAGTTCTCAATTTCGTTTTTTTCTGACTCACTTTTGTCCCTTTTAACATTCGTTACGATTTTCAAATCGCTCTTTTTCTTTTTTTCCTGATTTTTTAACATTTTTTCGCCTCTCTTCCTCACCATCTTTCTCTTTCAAACGTGCACTCGCGACACAATCGGTAGTAACACTTCCTGTCATCAATTTCATATTTGCATTCATCAGTTCCTCGTTCAGTTCACACTTTGCACACACACCCTTCTTCTATCCGCACTAAACATCCACAAATCATTTATGTAATCGAAGGAATACATATAACAGACCTCACATTTAACAAAACGACTGAAATCTAAATTAAAATCATGGAATGACAATGCCGCCGCCATTTTATTATTATTATTATGGGTATCTCCATGGAGTCAGACTCATCGCAGGAGACCCAAACTAGCAAAACAATATCTCTCATATCTCTTCTTGAATTTATTTACAGACAAAGAGCTCACAACTAAGTCAGGCAATGAATTCCACTCATTCACCACCCTCCAGGCAAAAAACCTTGTTCTCACACCCTTGTTAACCACACTCTTCTTTAATTTCCAGGGATGACCTCTTGTTCTTCCATCGCTATCACACAGCTGAAACATTTCCCCTGCATCAATCCTATAAAAACCTTTTAGTAATTTAAATGTTTCTATCATATACCCTCTTCTCTGTATATCAACCGACCTCTGCAATCCACAAGTCAATCTATCAATGTAGGGAGCATTTTTTTACATCACTCACCAACTTCATCACTCTTCTCTGAACTCCAAGGAATCCAGGTGACCAGACCTGAGCACAGTAATCCACATCTGGAAGTATCAATGCTTTATAAAGGGGAATAATAACCTCTTTATCTCTGGATGTCAGTATGTTCCTGAACAACCAAGTAATCCTATGTGCCATCTTGGACAACTTAGCAATGTGTCCTCTGAACTTCATCTCCCTATCTACCAACACCTCTAAGTCCCTAGCCTTGGGAATCTCTTGGAGTACTGTTCCATCAATGTAGTACACAGCTGGTAATCTTTTAATCCCAAAATGCATGACTGCACTTTTACACATTGAACTGACATCCATTATCTTTTGCCCATTCTACCAGCTTATTTAAATCATCATGCAAACTTTCAACATCAGCTTGATTTTTTATTGTGCTACCCAACTTTGCATCATCAGCAAACAACTGAATATCTCCCTTTAAGCCATTTCCTATATCATTTATATACAAATTAAACAACAATGGCCCAAGTACAGAGCCCTGAGCCACACCACTGGTCACCTGCTTCATCCTGGACTCGGTTCCTCCATACACCACGTTCTGGTATCTCTCCTTGAGCCATTCTCCTATCCATATCACCAATTTAGTATTCATTCCCATCTGCTCCAATTTGCATAACAGTGTTCCATGGGGTATCCTGTCAAAAGCCTTAGCAAAATCCAGAAGTACCACTGTGTAGCCAGTTCCTTTGTCCAACTCAGATGTCATTCTATTATGAAAAGTTAATAGATTGCTAAGGCAGGATCTACCTTTTACAAAACCATTTTGGCCTCTATAGAGTATCATATCCTGATCCACCCATTCTTGAATTTTGTCTTTAACCAACTTTTCCAATACTTTTACCACTACTCCTGAGATGGTGATTGGTCTGTAATTAAGTACCGCAGTTTTAGAGCTGTCCTTATGCAAAGGAACCACTTTGCCTAACTTCCACTCCCTAGGGGCCATACCAGAGTTGAAATTTAAGTTAAATATCCAAGTCAGAGGGGTTGACAATTCCTTTGCACATTCACGCAACACCTCAGCTGATATTCCATCTAAACCTACATCAGTGTTTGCATTTAAATTTTGCAATATATTAAATACCTCTGATTTCTTAGCTTCAATTCTCACATTAGTTATTGCTACAGGTACAGAGATATCCTCACTTCGGTGATAGACTTTTGAAAAGTGATCACTCAGTAACTCTACTATTACATCTGATTTTGTCACCTCAATACCATCAGCACCCAATAAAGTTATCCTTCCGAAGTCATTCTTCCTTTTACTTGTCACATATTGGAAGAACTCTTTGGGATTACCCTTGATCTTATTGGCTAAGGTCTTCTCATAATCTGATTTAGCTTTTCTTACTATGCTGGCAACCTTCCTAGCTTAAGCCTTGTACTGCTCATGGGTGTACTGATCGCATTTCTCCTTGTACATTCTCCATAACATTTTCTTTTTTTGCAGATCATGCTTGATACTACTACTCATCCATCTAACGCCTGCCTTGTTAGACTTCCTGACCATGGGGGGACACAATCTGATATTGCTTTCCTCAGATACCCGCTGATTTTATCTCATGCACTGCTAACATCTTTCCCTTGCAATATGTTCCGCCATGGGATGGTTGCAAGCTCACGTCGAAGCTTGTTATAATTGCGTAACCTGTAGTTCCATATATACCCCTTCTTAACAGAAAAATCCACAGATTTTGCAACGTCCCAACTCAGTACCACATGATCGCTTTCACCAAGTGAAGGTAATGAGGATACCTTATTTATGCATATATCCTCTGAACCAATAACCAGGTCCAACACTCTCACACCACGTGTTCCTTCAGTTATGTGCTGTTTCAAGTAATTATCTTGTAGAAGATGTATGAACTCCCTTTCCTTTTTGCTACATGATATTTTCTGCTTCCAATTAATATCACCATAATTAAAATCCCCCATAATAATCACTAAACCTGCACTCATTGCACTAATTTGCTGATGCATGAATTCAATATCTCCCCCTGTACCCCCTGGCCTATAGCAGCATCCAACTGTATATTTGATTGCATTGGTCACTATTTCACACCAGAGCACCTCAAATGAACTCTCATTCACATGTCTATCATCTTATATACTACTTTCTTTGGCTGTAACACATCAGCTATCATTAACTGCACTCCTCCCCCTGTTCTATCTTCTCGTCTCCTCCCTGAAAATACTGTACCCCATCACATTCAATTCCAGTGACCACATCTTCTGCTAACAGCCAAGTTTCACTAATGCCTACTACTTTTGGTGAGATTGCACTGACTAATGCCAAAAATTCTTCTCTTATTTCGAATGCTTCTTGCATTGGTATACAAAAATTGCAGATTCCCTCTAGATCTTGTACAGGCTTTAGAACTGATATATGTCACTAATTTCAGTAGTCCCATGCCGATTTTTATCCCCTCTCTTCTGCAATTTATTCAGCAAATAAGGATCAATAAATATACAATCACTGCTAAAATTTTTCTCTCTTACACTCAACCTTTTCAATATTAGTTTCCCTGCCCAATTACTTCAACTTGTTCAGAAAACAGTAACTTCTTCAATTTCTTATGTCCTTCCATGTTCAGATACAGCCCGTCACTAGCATACAAGTGTCTTTTTCCTTGAAACATACTCCAGACATCAAAAATTCCAGACCTTTTTTTTGCACATTCTTGCAATCATATCATTCATTATCATCGCTCGTCTACTTAACTCGTAATTGTCAAAACGAGGCAGCACACACACTATGCTCCCATTGACAATTTTTCTCTTCACAATATCTAATAATGTTCTTAGATCTTTTGCTACCCGATTTATACCCCTTCTCAAGTCATTTGTACCCACCATAACTATCATCTTGTCTGCATCATGCCCTCTCTTTATCGCTAAAGCCACTCTTTCTTTTGTCCCACCAGCCAAGCACTCCTCAGGCATACCACCCTCCATACCCTTAATCATAGAATCACCATATATCTTATCACTCTTAACTTCATTCTAGTCCACACAAGGGTCACTCATGGACTCATTTTCTATGCTATTTAGCATGACTCTCCTAGTTTCATTATTCAATGCTCTTTTACTTACCTCCCCCCCCCCACTCTCACGACATCTTGTTTCTTCTAGTCCTCTTGTGGTTTTATTTTGTTGATTCCCAATCACTACCATACTATTTATTACTGCATCATTCACCAAAGACTCACCCATACATAATCCTGTTCTAGTTACTTCAGCTAAAGTAATCTCTATAGTCCTAATTTCTCTGTTTAACACATTAAACTCAGTTTTAACTTCCAGTATCTCCTTACTGAGCACTTCCAATTCCTCATACAGAAGATGAAGGTCATTTTTCATTTTCATGAACTCCTGCCGAAGTTCTTTCGCTATGGTCCCAATGTCAGCTTTCATTCCTAAATGCTCCAGTCTATCCTGACACTTCTCACATACGTCGACATTTTTGTTCTTCTCATTTAGCCAGACCGACCACACATCCTTCACATTCTTCAGCGCATACATGTAGCAGTTTCCGCAGTGCATCCATTGCGAAAAATCTAATGCTGAGCCAGCCTTTCATGTAGAAGTAGAAGTCCTGCATGCCGCTGATGTACGTTTCTTGTTGGATGCCATCTGAAGAGACCTCAGTAAAGGTCGAGTGGGTAGTGGCCAATCCCTTAATGTATAACATTATACATTTCCACAAGGAGATGTATTTTGCAATATAGGAGATACTGGGATAGGATTGTTGGTAGCTTGCTCCACCTTTGCTACGAGTTGCCCGGAGTTATACTACCTTACCCCAGTAAGGTAGTACAACATCATATACAGTCCTGAAGATATTTTGAGGTGCAAACTTTGTTTGCTCACACTTGGATAAAGGATTAAACCGAATTTATTATAGTCTAACCAAGTGAAAAATAAACTTTCAACATCTTTCTCTAAATCCAGAGTAATTTAATAAAAAAGGTGGCACACCTTTCGGCAACTCCTATAGGTAAAGATGATCTCGCTGTTGCTTCTATCTGGTATCTCCACCACTGGACCTGGCTCCCACTGAAGAGACCTCAATAAAGGTTGAAACTAGTCTGGGTAGTGTCCAATCTCTTAAAGCATGACATTATACATATCTGCAAGGAGATGTGTTTTGCATTATGGGAGATACTGGGATAGGAGTGTTGGTAGCTTGCTCCACCTTTGTTACAAGTTGCCTGGAGTTGTACTACCTTACCCAAGTAAGGTAGTACAACACCATATGGTATAAAGACAGCTGATGCAGAATGTGTGGTGGAGATACATAATGAGCAGTTCATAAAGATCTTTCAATCTTGTGAATGTGACTTCATGTAGGGATTGAGAGCAGTTGATGATGGGGAGGAGAGACGGACTGTAGGTAAGCAAGAGGTGTATGGGGAGTTAAGTAAACTAGATGTTAATAAGGCTGTGGGACTTGAAAATATATCCCCATGTATTCTGAAAGAATGTGCCAGGGAGTTGACACCTGTCTTGACATATTTTTTTAATATGGGCCTTGCACTCGGTCAAGTTCCTAAGGAGTGGAAGGAGAGCAAGATTGTGCCACTTCATAAAGGAGGTGATCGAACTCAAGCATCAACAACAAGCTTCTCCAGGTGTTGGCGAAGCTTGTGAGAACTAGGATCCAGAGTTGGGTTGATAATAATGGTATTATCTTTGATGGACAGCATGGATTTGCTAAAAGGAGTTCATGTTTTAGTAATCTACTTACTTATTACAATAAAGTGACTGCTTCCTTGGACAGAGGAAAAGGATACACAGTAATATACTTTGATTTCTCAAAGGCTTTTGATAGAGTACCTCATGATAGGTTGACAATTAAACTAGAGCAGATGGGGTTGGATATTAGATTGGTGCATTGGATTAGAGACTGGCTATCTGATAGGTATCAACAAGTTGTGTATGGGGGAACGATATCCAGGAAAAGGAAAGTCACTAGTGGAGTGCCTCAGGGGTCTGTTTTAGGTCCATTGCTGTTTAACTTATATATTAATGATATAGATCAGTGATGGCGAACCTTTTTACCCAGGTGTCCTTTTTTCTTGTGTAGAGGCTTAAGTGCTGTGAGGACATTATGTTGGAGGTTTAATGGATTTTTTACAACACTCAAAAAGAATTAAAATAGAATTTAATACTTCCTATATTTCGTCCTAGTCACTAGGACATCTATGGGGATTACAAAGACAATTAATGTAACATGCACACAAAAAAACTTACAATACTAAGCACAACCACGTGGGTGACAATAAAGTCCTATCTAGGTGGAGCGCCCTCTAAGGGCAGTTGTAGGTGGCCTGGAATGTAAGGTGGGACCTCTGGTGATGACTGTTTCCCAAATCTTCGGAAGCTTAATACAACCGTATTTGTTAAGATTTGGTTGGTTTTTGAGAGCTGCTGCTGCTTCTAAGAAAAGTCTCTCTTTCTTGAATTTGCTGTGGTGGAGCATGGTGGTTTTCTTCCATGATACTCTGTGGGTAGTGTCCAAAACATGGTCAGCCAAGCCTGAATGGCCATAGTTGTGTTTAATGATGTACGATTTGTGTTCCTCTAGGCGGATGGATGCTGGTCTGACTGTCTGTCCAAAGTACGCAAGCTTACAGGAACAATGTTCCTGTAAGCTTGCGTATTACAGGAACGTGCTTAGTATTGTAAGTTTTTGTGTGCATGTTACATTAATTGTCTTTGTAATCCCCGTAGATGTCCTAGTGACTAGGACGAAATATAGGAAGTATTAAATTCTATTTTAATTCTTTTTGAGTGTTGTAAAAAATCCATTAAACCTCCAACATAATTACCCAGGTGTGTCAAACATCTTTTTTTTTTTAAATATTGACGTTGTTGATGTGCCACTTGCATACATGCATTATAAATTTAACTACATAATCATAGATGTGACTTATACATATCATATTAAGCTATTTATTTAATAGGAGATTGATATAAAATCTATGAATTCATATTATACAATTAATTTAATAAAGTGAAATTACAAACTTACCTTATATTTAATGACTTTTCTGTTGCTGAATACTGGAAGAAAGTTTCTTTATAGAAGGGCTATAGTGTGTACATTTTAATGCTACGCAGGCAGCGCTCATATCATTGCTCAATCTATTTCTCCCTTTCGATTTGATATTATTTAAGGCAGAAAATAGTTTCACAAGAGTATGTAGAAGAGAAAATTGTTAGAAGAGCTTTAGCTCTAACTACAAAATAAAATACAAATAGGCTAACTATAAAATATAATTCTTTCAATGAACTGAAACCTACCTTCGCCTTAACTGAGAGCGATCTTACATGATTTATCGCAGTTTTTTCATCAGAATACCAATATTTTTCAACATCCAAGGTGTGTCACCTGAAACCTCAAGTGTGTCAGTGCTAACACGCGTGTCATAGGTTTGCCATCACTGATATAGATGAAGATTTGGATGGAGATATTCAGTTGTTTGCAGATTATGCAAAATTGGGAGAACCATAAGGTGTAGTGAAGATGTTGTGGCCTTACAGTAAGACTTGAATAGATTGAGTGATTGGGCATGGAAATGGGAATGTGAGTTCAATGTTTCAAAATGTAAGGTTTTAAAATTTGGAAAACAGAGATGGGATGCAGAATTTATGCTTGGTGAGAATATATTGTTGGAGGTAGAGGAAATAAGAGATCTGGGAGTGATAGTGGATAAGGATCTAAAATTTAGGGGACACATCACCAAAATTGTGAAGACAACATGAAGGCTTCTGGGAATGATGCAGAGGACACTGACGTGTAGAAATAGGGAGATTCTTGTTCCATTGTATAAGGCTTTGATTAGGCCACACATGGACTATTGTGCCCAGATTTGGTCACTGGATTTTCAGAAGGATGAAGAGATGTTGGAAAAGATCCAAAGGAGACTGACCAAGGTAGTTTCTGACCTCTGGATTGTCGAGTATGAGGAAAGATTGAGAAGATGTAATTTGCAGAGTATGGTGGACAGGAGTAAGAGGGAGATATGATAAAGACCTATAAGTTGGTAAGGGGTTGTTATAGGATCAATGCTGGAGAAGTTCTACTAAAAATAGTGGGAGATCTTTGGGAGAACCAGAGGTCATCCCTGGAAACTGTATAATGAGGGTGTGAGTAGGGGAGTGAGAGGCAGGTTTTTTTCGTGCAGAGTTGTGAATGATTGGAATGTCTTGCCTGAGAATGTGGTGTCTGCAAAGAGTTTGAATGTGTTTAAAACACAGTATGATAGGCTGTGTCTGTGTGTGTGTGATAAAAGGACCTCCCAGATGAGTCTTTGACTCCATGAGGTCTTGGGATGGTAATAATAATAATATGATAAAAAACACTGCAGATGTTATACATATTACTAATTTATGCATTGATGACAAAGAAAGAGCAATATGATAGCTTTATGGTAGCCTAGTGCAATCAATACAATTTCTTTATGGTAGTCTAGCCTATACATTAATGAATGTATTGTTATAAAATTTTTATTTTATGCCAATTAATAACAGTTAATTTTAAGCAGTTATGATTTAATACTGAATCTTTACATTTGTGTACATTTATCTCAACTGCATGATAACTAATATTTAAGGAATTGACAGCGTATACTGGAAATATAGATTAAATAAACTTTAATATACATTTTCTGATATTTCGGCGAACGTCACGTTGCCATCTTCTTTTCATCGGCTAGGGAACCGCGTGTAGCGGTAATTTGCTCCCGAAGTAATGCCTGTCTAGCGCAGTTGTAAATACGGAGAGCTTTCTGTGAGATGAAGCAGTGTTTAAATTTAACACAGTTCGGGATGACATGATTATCCCGGCAGCGTTTTAGGAATGCCAGACGGTTAAGTTGTCTGGATAATTTCAGCCTAAGTTTGCCGTAATGGCGGGCCTTGCGTGCGAAGAGATCTCTGTGGATGATCATTATTCTTGTTGAGAGGCTTATACGCTGGTTAGACATGATAACTAATATTTAAGGAATTGACAGCATATACTGGAAATATAGATTAAATAAACTTTAATATACACTTTCCGATATTTCGGTGAACGTCACGTTGCCATCTTCTTGGGAACTTACTAAAAAGACACGTGCACACAAGTACTAATAACAGCAAATGAGACTGAAGTTAGGAAGAATCGAAGAGAAACAAAAAAATAGTGATCATCGAAGCGGATAAGTGGAACGCCACTGTGGTACTCAATCTTAATGACTACAGAGGTAAGCTCAAGGCTTTACTATTAGATCGTTCCACTTACCTCCCTATAGAATATAATCCCACCAACTCTCAAATTAGAAAACTCCATAGGCTCCTTAAGAAGGTCACTTCTTGGCCTGTGGAGATTACCAACAAACTGAAACCCTATAACTCTAGACCCCCCCCCCCCTGCATATATTGGCTCCCAAAATACACAAAGAAAATGTGCCATTACGTCCCATAGTGGATGGCATTGATTCCCCCACTTACAAACTAGCCAAGCATTTAGCCAAAGCGCTCTCACACTATACTGGCAATACACCATCACACATAAAAAACTCAGTCCACTTCAAAGCCAGTATAGAAAACCTTACACTCCAACAAAATGACATAATGGTCAGTTTTGATGTCTCCTCCCTATTCACGAATGTCCCCCTCAAAGAAACCTTAGAGCTAATCCAAGCTAAATTTCCTCCCGATATCTCAGCCCTATTTCAGTTTACAATGAACTCAGGCTATTTCGTTTGGCAGGAAAAATTCTACAAACAGATAGAGGGGACAACCATGGGTTCACCACTTTCCCCACCCTTGGCCAACTTCTTCATGGAGATGTTTGAAGAGAAAGCCTTAAACTAAGCCCCACAAAAACCTACCATATGGCTTCGCTACGTTGATGATGTTTTCGCTATTTGGCCACATGGCCCGGATTCACTCCTCTCCTTCCTAACACACTTGAACAACCAACACCCTAGAATCAAATTCACCCTGGAAAAAGAGGAAAACAATAACCTCCCCTTCCTAGACACACTAGTCACCTGCCAACCTGATGGAACCTTGGTTTTCTCAGTTTATAGAAACCCACCCATACAGGCAGATACATTCACCAACAATCCCACCCCCCCCCTCACAACAATATGGAGTTATTAAAACATTATTCAACAGGGCAAAAATAATCTGTTCTAATGATCAAGCCCTAACCACTGAACTAAATCACATCCGTGACACTTTCTCAGCCAACGGCTACCCCCTCCAAAAAATACTTAACCCAGTTATCCACAACCCACCACCCCCTCCCCTTCACAAAAAAGATTACTCTAAATCCATCACTATTCCCTACATCAGAAGCACCTCGGAAAAAATCAATAAAATTTTAAAAAAACATGACCTGGTCACTTGTTACAAACCACACAGAAAACTGGCATCCCTTATCCACTCCACCAAAGACCAACCACTTCCCCTAGACCTACCTGGTGTATACCAGGTCCCTTGCAGCTGTAAACTGTCCTACTTTGGCCAAACAGGCAGGACAGCAAATATCAGAATCTCAGAACACAAGGATTACATCCGATTTCACCAGTACAGCCACTCTGGGCTTGCAGACCACGCTCTGGATACTCGCCACAGAATAAGATGGAAGAAAGCCACAGTAATACACCGCAGCAAGTTCAAGTATGAAAGACTATTCATGGAATCAGCCTCGGCCCTTAGGAACATGCCAAACCTCAACAAATTTGGATGCATGAAACTGCCCTGCCCCAAATTTGGGAAACTTTTATCAGAAGAACTTCAGCCCAAAGGCCAAGAACTACCAATATAGCCCGCCAGGGGGCACCATCAGGACTTTAGGAAAACGTTAGCTTCCTAGCTTCAGTCTCATTTGCTGTTATTAGTACTTGTGTGCACGTGTCTTTGTAGTAAGTTCCCAAGAAGATGGCAACGTGACGTTCGCCGAAATATCGGAAAGTGTATATTAAAGTTTATTTAATCTATATTTCCAGTATACGCTGTGAATTCCTTAAATATTAGTTATCATGTCTAACCAGTGTATAAGCCTCTCAACAAGAATAATCTCAACTGCAAATGGCCATGTACAGTCTGTAAGTGTTTGTGTGTATGTGTAAGTTTTGATAAATTTTAACTTTGTATAATAGATTTTTGTATACTTTATGGTAGTAAATGATAAAATATTTTCATTCATTATATACCTAACTTTTTCTTAATTTTTTCAATATTTCTAGACTACGTGGTTCATCTGAGAGTTTTTTAAACTGTTGCAAATCTCCAAAAAATGTTCTAATATATTTCTTTAAAAAAAAAAAGTGCATAAGTGGACTTGTGCATTTCAAACCCACGTTCTTTAAAGGTCAGCTATATAATTTATATGACTATTGCCATTAAATTTCTAATTTTTGCAGGGTCTGTTATCCATAAATGAAGAGCGGGAAAAGTTGATTATAAATGCAAGAGATGGTGATCTGCATTCAAAATCATTTCAGGTAAATTTATGCTTTAATCTGTGAGGAAGTAATTTCCTGTTTTTCAGTCTTAAATTTTGTCCAGAGCCATAAAAGCTACCATAATTTTCATAACAATAGCAATATTGATAGTAGTAATCATATTATTATATGGGACTTCATTCACATTTTGAAAGTTACACATTATTATGGCATTATATATGAACATGTTTAAACATGCCTGCAATGATCTTAATCATATCCAACAAAAGTAGCTTTGTGCACCCATATTACTGTTATTAATCTTTAATGGTATTGTAGTGACTTTTCCCCACTCATTTTAGTTATATGTATATTAGCTTATTTATATATAGTTTTACATTTTTGTATGTTAACATATTATTATTATTATGTGACACCGCCAGGGAGTCCAAAGACTCATCGAGGGAGAATGTGCCAACACAGTCGAACGATTGGTGCCCCTTCTAGCTACTAACCATGCTCAACCCACTTAACTTTTTGTGAGCCATTAATAGCAGAGGCTCTACCAATCGACCAACATATATATATAAAATAACACAAGTTGAACGATGAGCTTTTTTGATATAGATGATTGAACAAGTATTTTTGAAGCATTTTGCGTGTCTGATATGCTGTGCCTTTGAAATAAGGAATGTTTATGACACTACTTAATGATCATAATTTGCACAATTATGATCACTAAGTAGACTTTTATTGTTATATTCATGTTATCTTCTTATTGTCTGGTTACCGGCAAAATGAAAGCATGTAATAGATTTACTACTCTTAAATGCCCTTCCCCACTTGAAAATTTTTACGGATTTAAATTTATAAATTGAAATGGTTTAATTGCTAGCGAATGGGCTGTTTATAAAAAGAGATCTAGCATTTCCCTCTTATAAAACTTAGCATCAGGGGGTGTGCCGGCCATATGTGCGACGCACACAGATGTCAGAATAGTAAAGGTTCCAAAGAGGAGGAAATACTTAAAAAAAAAAAAAAAAAAAAAAAAAAAAAAAAAAAAAAAAAAAACCTTTTTTTTTAAGTGATTTTTTATTGGAGGGGGGGGGGGAATATATGTGCCAACTAAAATTTTGCACACAGGCACAGGACACTACTGGTGTGCTACTGGGTATAGGGGCGCCAACTAAAGTTTTGCACACAGGTGCCGGACACTACTGGCGTGCCCCTGCTTAGCATATTCAGTAAAAATAATGACATTGAGATTTATAGTTGTATCAGTAGTTACTGTTTTTACTGCATGAAAATACTTTGCTCAAGGAGTGATAAATCCCAAGTCTGGCTTAGATACATTGACAATATGTTTGTGGTTTGGACATGATCTCTGGCCTCTCAATTCCTGGAGCCACATTAATTAACAAAAATAAAGTTGATTTATGTTACAAAGTATAAAGAAGACTAGTTTGCTAGCCTAGTTGTCCAAGTGGATATCATCTCACTGCTTCAGGACTATCTTTTATAAATTTAGTTTTAATCCTTTATCCAAGTGTGAGCAAACAAAGTTTGCTCCTGAAAATATCTTCGGGAATGACCTAAGGTGGTGCAACACCAGGCAACTCGTTGCAAAGGTGGATGAAGCTGTCATCACTCCTATCTCAGTATCTCCCATAATGCAAAGCACATCTCCTTACAGACATGTATGCTGCTATGCATTAGGGTAAAGGCCACTACCCAGACTGGTGACCTTTATTGAGGTCTCGTCAGTGGGAGCCAGGCCCAGAAGTGGAGATACCAAGGCAGAAGTAATGGAGGTCATCCTTGCCTATAGGCATTACCAAAAGGTGTGCCACCTTATTATTAAATTACTCTGGATTCAGAGAAAGATGTTGAAAGTTTATTTCTTGCTTGGTTAGACTATAATAAATTAGTTTAATCCTTTATCCAAGTCCGAGGAAACAAAGTTTGCAGTGTTGCACCACCTTAGGTCAGTCCTGAAGATATTTTCGGGCGCTAACTTTGTTTGTTCACACTTGGATAAAGAATTAAACTAAATTTATTATTTGATTTCTGAATTTATTTATGTATCTCCTGTTTTAGATAGATGACAACAAAATAGCAAACCATTTATTTTATCACATATCTAAAAAATATCTTCCATTCTTTCCAATATCCCCTTGAACAATTCAAAATCCTGTCTTAAAATTCCTATATATCCAAAACATCTACAAAGCCATCAAATGCATCTTTAAATATATCAATTACAAAATTGTCTTTTTTACTAGCAACAAACTACAAAACTTACTAAAACATAAAACTAAAATAGTCCATGCCAGTGTATTGATATGGTATAATGTAGTTCACAAGTGTAACTGTCAGTTAGGATGTGATACCTGCTATATTGGATCCATTATCCATTCTCTGAGTTCATATTTAATTGAACATTACCACGATTGCAGTATTCCCATACTGGACTATTTACATTCCATTACTAAGAAAAAACACAAACAAGCACACCAATAATATCAATAAAAATTCCACTACTGAAATATCATTATATACAGTACAAAGTTTTTCCACTTGGTTATATATAAATTAAAGGTGCCAAGAAATTATATTCTTCGTTTAATCCTTCATCCAAGTGTAAGCAAACAAAGTTTGCGTGTGAAGTAATTTCATGACTAGACAACTCGTATATAGAGGCTAATTACTTCACATCACCTGCCTTACTATCCCATAATGTAAAGCACACATTCTTACGGACATGTATAATGCTATGCATTATGTGAAGGGTCACTACCCAGACCAGTTTCAACCTTTGTTGAGGTGAAAAAGTAGAGGGTGCTCATCATAGGCCTAGAGTAGTTACTATAGAGATGCAAGAGTGCCTGACAGTATTTGGAGAAAGAAAACACAGATAGATAGCATGAGAGATAGAGAAAAGGGCCAAAGCTCTTTTACATAATCATAGCCAAAGGCTATCAGTTTTTTTTTTTTTTCCCACCAATCTCATGTAGTTAAACAACAAAAGACCAACTGAAATTAAAGTACAAAGATGACTGATACCCAGGTGGTTAGCCTTATCTGAGTGCCTTGAGTTGGCTTTTTCTGCCTCGGAATGCTCTCCAGTCATCCCTGCAATTGACTATTTTATATAATCATACAGACAAAGGCTATCAGTTTTTTTCCCCCCCACCAATCTCATGTAGTTGAACAACAAAAGACCAACTGAAATTAAAGCACAAAGATGACTGATACCCGGGTGGTTAGCCTTATCTGAGCTAACTGCCTTGAGTTGGCTTTTTCTGCCTCGGAATGCTCTCCAGTCATCCCTGCAATTGACTATTTTATATAATCCTACAGACAAAGGCTATCAGGTTTTTTTTTTCCCCCACCAATCTCATGTAGTTGAACAACAAAAGACCAACTGAAATTAAATCACAAAGATGACTGATACCCGGGTGGTTAGCCTTATCTGAGCTAACTGCCTTGAGTTGGCCTTCTCTGCCTCAGAATGCTCTCCAGTCATCCCTGCAATTGACTATAAGAGCACATTGATATCTCCTATAATGCTTCGTTCTAAACAAAAACCATTTGACCGAACAGTAAAATTTCCACAATACAATATTATAAAGCATTTGGATGTCATATTGCTGGGTTTCAAATCCATGTTTCTTTCTAACCTTCCATAAATAGTATTTTAATTCGTTAATTATAAAAATCAAAATTCTCTTTCCATCTGGTACTTTAAAAAAATAGCCTGTTCTGTTGTAAGTAATGGAATGCCACACAGATTACATAATCTGTTCCAAATATGCAGAGCAAGAGTGCATCTGTAGAATGCATGTTTTACTGTTTCCATTCGGAATCAGATGTCACAGATTGGATCTCCAATGTTAAAGTAACTCCATTCGATGGTATTGACTGGAAGGTGGCCTTATGCAATTCTCCTTATGCAAGATCGCTCCTGTTAGGTTATCCTTGAAATTCAATTATGAACAAAGTGTTATCAGTACCCAACTGTGGAAGTTTGTGGCAAAAGAGATTAAAGATTTCTTTATACCAAATTTTACTTTTTTTAATAAAAAGAATGTCAATGCCAGAGGTTTGTAGCAGTCTTAGAGTTAAACACAGTGTTGTAATATTCAGAAACAATCTCAGCTTTTGGACCTTTATAATCATTTACTCCAAACAGGGAAAGATGAAAAACCCAAGTAGTACTGGAGAATGTCTGCACATGTGTGATTGGTCTGCAATATTTTATGGATTTTTGAAGCTGTATTACTTAAATATTAGAGTTTTAAGACTGGAAGCCCAAATCCTCCATGCTTCTTTGATAGTTACAGAAATTCCTTTTTAACTTCTTGGTATGTCTGTAATATTTATTATGTACAATTTGAAAAGGAAACATTATGGTTTTGAGTACTATAGCTTTAGAAGAAAAGGAAAGTGGCTCAATTTTCCAGTCATGTAAGGTTTAAAAGTTCTTGTACTGGTAATATTGGGTAAGTGGAGAAGGGAATTCCAAGTATAATGAGTTCTCTCTCTCTCTGTCTCTCTTAGGGGTTAGTCCAAAAGGAATGCCTCCAAGATCCCACTTTCCAAAAACTTTTAATTTTGTCTTGTTTGCATTAGTAGTTAATCCACTGATCTTGCTCAATTTTTCCAAAATACCAAAAAAGGTATGTGTGTGTGTGTGTGTATGTGTATGTATGGGTGTGTGTATGCGTGTGTATATATATATATATATATATATATGGAATCATTATCCTCCAAAGTACCCACTACATATATTATTATTACAGGTATCTCCATGGAGTCAGTAGACTCATTGCGGGAGACCCAAGCTAGCAAAACAATATCTGTCATATCTCTTCTTGAATTCATTTACAGATGAAGAGCTCACAACTAAGTCAGGCAATGAATTCCACTCATTCACCACCCTCCAGGCAAAAAACCTTGTTCTGACACCTTTGTTAACCACACTTTTCTTTAATTTCCAGAGATGACCTCTTGTTCTTCCATCACTATCACACAGCTGAAACATTTCCCCTGCATCAATCCTATAAAAACCTTCCATATCCCCTCTTCTTCGCTTATCAACCAATCTCTGCAATCCACAAGCTCTCAATCTATCAATGTAGGGAGCATTTTTTACATCACTCACCAACTTGGTCACTCTTCTCTGAACCCTCTCCACAGCCTCCTCATCTCCAAGGAATCCAGGTGACCAGACCTGAGCACAGTAATCCAAATGTGGAAGTATCAACCCTTTATAAAGGGGAATAATAACCTCTTTATCTCTGGATATATGGAATCATTAGCCTTCAAAGTACCACTACATCATTGGCATATGCTAATACCTTATTTTCCTTGAACTGTTATTCCTCACACAGCATGTGTATTGTCGACATCTCAGTCCAATGCAACGAGCAGTGGACTGAAAGGGCAACCTTGCTTGACTCCTTTTCGAATTTTGACCGGGTTTGACAGGAACCCATTAACTAGGAGTTGAAATGGCATATGCTCATTTCATAATGGATAGCAGTTTTTTTATCTACACCAGTTTGCTGGAGGATGTGGAATAGAAAGGGATGCCAGGCATTATCAAATGCTTGAGTAAGGTCTACTGATAGCACAGCCATCGACTGCTTTTTCGTATTAACTAAGCGGATTAGATCACATTGCAGAACCAGATTAAATTCTACTGCTCGGCCTGTAACTCCATACACCTGTGTGCTTTTAATTATATATCTCATTCCCAATATCCCATTCAGTCTTACAAGTGTTAGTTTGTACTCTCTGAAGATGTTTCAGTGACTAAGAAGAATATTGGAAAAATGAAAAGTAATTTTTTTTTACCCTTTTCCATTGCTGTACTTACTCCATTAAACCTCCAGTGTGAATAAAAACAGTATCTTTAGTTTGAAAAAGCTACTAAGATTTTTTGGAGACTAAGGATGCTATGAATGTGATATGTTAAGGCTAGATGTGCAGTTTTATTGAGATGAGAAATCTGATCTTGACACTATTATTATCGAAGGTAAAGGAAGTGAAGTAAGATTGTTTCTATGGACAGTATAAGATAGGGCTATGTTCTGGTTTTATTCAAGTTGACTTCACCCCACTTCAGAATGGCAAAGATATCAGTGTTGGAAACATTTGTTATGTTTCCAACACTGATATCTTTGGAAACATTTGTTATGGACAATTACTGGAATGTAATTCTTCCATTTTATGAATTAAAGGCTTTTTAATTTTGTTTTTACGAAATTAATGTAAATTAATTCAAGATGTAAATATAAATTAATTCAAAATGGACCAAAAGGAGGTGAATATGCAGGCACGTTGAGCGTGAGTGTCTCCTATAAGGTTCAGCTAGGGGAAACTTGTAGTATGGCAGTGAGTGTATTCCTGCAAGCTCTCTGCTCAGTTTTCACACAAAACTTTTGTAGTGCCTGTATTCGGCTTTGAAATGATGTTGGATTTAATATCCAGTTAATTTATATAATTTTGTATCACTGAAGTGAAGCCTTTTGGATCTTTATTTTAGTATAAAATAAGTTTTTTTTTGAGATTTAAAAAAAAAGTTTTTTTTTTTTAATATTTGCTGAACTGAAATAAGTGAAATTCTTGAACTTGAGAACAGTTAACACCTTCTGTTAGAGTCTTGTGAAATATGGAACTTTCCTGACATTTAATTTCATGTTGCTCCTATAATAATAGAAATTACAAAGATTATATTGTGATGGAGTGACCGCTGCTTACCAACCAAAGGCAAATTTACATTATATAAGAGTTCTTAAAAAAGACATATCTGGTAGTGCAGTTTCTTAAAGGTAGAGATGAGAGGATATTTAAAGCTGAAGTTAAAACATAATATGAGAAAAGTGTTGAGAATGAAGCTCAGTTACATGAATTTAAATACATACATTGAATAACCAGAATGGAACATTAATATAAACAGTAAACAAGGAAGATGAATTGAATGGACTATAGATTTAGAAGTTAAAATTATTATTATTGTTATTTATTATTATTATTATTCCTTTTCCCCACTTTTACCTTGCCGTGTCGAGGGTTTTTCTATTCATTTAACCACAACCTTACTCAAGGATAAGGTGATTAGCTCCATGCCTCCCAGTGTATCCTATGTCTGTAGAGGCATTGAGTTCTCAAGGATGGTTTGCCTGCTTGCAGGAAGAAAAATCCCAGATCAACTGGTGAGAAAAACCCTACAGTCAACACCCAAGACCGGCTGACTTTGCTATGTCTGAGAAAGATAATAAGCTGCTCATGTCAGCAACAGGAATCAACCCCAGGATGTTCCTTTCCCAGGCATATAGTTGCTGGGCACATAGCCATTCAGCTAACTGCATGGAAAATCTTCTTCTGCAGCTTTTCCCACTTAAGTAGGATCGCTGTTTGTGGGGAGTCTCCTCCACAACCTCCTGTCTTAGGCTGTAGCCACAACTAACTTTTTCATCCTCAAGTCTTCCTCCACAATCTCTTCTTTGGCCATCTGCACTTCCACCTCCCCTGCACATCCATCTGCATGACCCTTCTCCCATATACTCTACCTTCCTCCTCATCACATGACCAAACCATCTCAACCTTTCCTCCTGTATCTTTGCTCCTAAGATTGTAACTTTCACCGTTCCCCTTACAGAGTCATTTCTCAGATGATCCTTTCTGGTCACACCACACCTCCACCTAAGCATTCTCATCTCTGCTACCTCCATCCTGCTGATTTTATTTTTCCTCAGGGCCACAATTTCCATAGCATACATTATAGCTGGTCTCACTACTGTCCTGTAGAATTTGGCTTTTAGATTGATCAGCACCTTCGTATCGCATAGCACTCCAGCCATTGTTATGTACCTCTTCTTTATATGGTTTGCATATTCTTTAACTATATTACCTTTATATCTTTATCTAATCTTGTTAGTTATATATACCCTACTCACTCATACAAATTTTCCTTTCTTTAAACAAGCTAAATTTAGGCCGTTCTTAAGTTTAGTCACGTGTAATTTAATTTATGATTAGGGCTTTATCCAGGTATGGGATGCTGCTCTTAAACATATCCTCTGAGACAGTTCAGCTGATAAATATTGACAAATTTATATTTTAACTGCGCCAGCGAATACTGAAGATAGACGAGGCTCTTATCCAAGGTGGTTCTCTCAGAGTGATACACAGTAATAAACTTCCAACAATAAATAAACTAATTCCTGTTCACTTTATCTTAGCATGCAGTCGTGGCTCTAAATATTGAATTATACTCGTGGGTCCCTCCTGATCAGTTCGATGGTAATTTTATGAGTGGCTATTTGAATTCATATAACAAGCTGGACCCAGGCAAATGCTATGAAACATATTTATTAAATCAAGAAATTATACACGAGAAAACATAAATGCATGGTTAAGTATATTGTGTTGCTAGCAAGACCTCAACTTCAGTATTAACATTACAATACATGAACAAATTACTTGGACCACTTCTATGTATAATTTAACAAACTTCTAGCTTATGTAGCCTAACCGTTATCACTCATGTGGTCACTAGTTATATTTCTCAACATATCACAATCATCTCTTATACAAATCCCTTCTAGGGAAACATTTCTCAAACAGGGACAGGTCAATGCTAAAATAGGGATGGTTCCTAAAGTTCCTTACAATAAGTCCATTACACAAAATATCCTAAAGATTTTGCACAAATCTTCAACTGGAAAACAGAATATGACAATCTACATTACCGTTCCTAGAATGACTTTCAGTTCTTTCTTCAGCCTTGTCTGGACATCAAGGCTCCTTTAAGGTCTACAACTCTCCGGGTCACACACGATAGCCGCATGGCCAGATTCTCTGGGAAAGGCTATGTGCCACTCAGGATTTTCACCAGTATCGCAGGCACACATCTGGATTACCATTGCATGATATAGCATAGCTATCCTGGTCTGAGGAAATAGCTAGCCCTAACTCACATGCTACGGCAGACGACTCATAACTTCCACAGCCAGCCTAGAATCTTCTCCGCTGGTGGAGACCGAGAGCCAACGTCCACGAGGTCAGGAAACAGGAACTAAAAAGCCTTGTGTGTGTGGGGGGGGGGGGGAATTGGCGTTTATATTGCCCGCCTCAATCTCGGAGATTCGCACACTTCGCCACAGTGTTTATCGCATTCCACACACCTTCACTTGCACGTGCCGTGTTTTCTTAGAAAGCGTTCAAGCTTCCTTTTCGTATAACTTCACTTTCCCTCCGGCCATACGTTATTCTGGACAGCTAAAATGTGACCCTTGGACCCTAGCTTACACACCTTGCTTTCTTATATTACATGAACAAATTGCTTTAAATAAATTAATACCCTAAATAAATTTCTCTATTAGATTTCCTGCAAAACAGGTTAAGTCTCACATATTTTCCATATTAAATATTTCTTCACTTCTATCTTAGTGTTATTTATACATATATACACGTGTTCATTGTCAAAACACCACATTCTCTACCTACAATCAAGGTCAGTTGTTGCTGAATAAATTAATGTTTTGTCCCACTTATTGTTTGATTATTCAGGACACAACAGCCATCTCTCTCTCTCTCCAGTTCCTTCATCCTGCTAGTATTCTGCATCCCCCCCCTTCCTTCTCATCCTCACCATCCTCTTTCATTGTTGAACCTAAGTATCTAAAGTCACTGACCTTCCTGATGACTTTTACTTCCAGCTGCAGATCAGTCTCCTGGCTGCCATCCACTTTGCAATACATATACTCTGTCTTACTTCTGCTCAGTCTCATACCTCTCTGTCTTCAGGTACTTTTCTCCAACTTTCCAGTTTAGCTGCCACTTCTCTTGATTCTGCACACTGCATGATGTCATCTGCATACAACATAGTCCAAGGCACGTCTTCTCTCACCACCTCCATCACAATATTAAACTGGAACAGACTTAATGCTGACCCGTGATGCAAGCCAACTCTCACTGGAAAACTTTCTGTCTCTCCCAGACATGTTCAAACTCTCTTGTCTTCACATTTCTGTACATCTCCTGCATCAACCTGACATATTTCTCCGGTACCTTCTTTTCCCTCAGACACCTCCAGACTTCTTGCCTTGCACTCTATCATATGTTTTCATGGACAATATTATTTATTATTATTATTATAGGGGTGCTTAAGACAGGACATTTCTGGCCTATCGTCTCATTTCTCTACAACTAACCATGTCATCGAGTGGAACAAAAGCTGTTCCCCTTACATAGAGGAAAACTACCATTCAAGAATTTTCAAAGAAGCAGCCACAGTCACTCATTCTACAGTTAATCTTAACAGAAATGAAGGTTTAATACTCCCAGAGATATGGAAAACCTTAATTAGGACTTTAAATATACAAGAAATGAACTTCAATACAAACTACAGAAAGTTCCTTAGCAATAGCTAGCTAATCTTGTACACGCTTGTTTCACTCACGTTCGATGCCATTTTATTTGTAATGATTCTTGTCAGTTTTACAGTTACGCATAATTGTGAGATTGTTTTAAGCCTATATGTCTGTGCCCTGAAGATGCCAACAGTTAAAGTATGGCGAAACTAGTTGGTTGAGTTAATAAATTTTATCAACACTTGATCTGTAAACCAAATATTATCATCCTAATTCATAGGATCAAGAAAATAAACCTTCATTATGGGCACACATTAGTTGAAAAACCTCCTCTGCATCTGTAATCCTCATCCCATCTGCATTTAGAAGAGTTATTCTTTCATATTCAATCTTTCTTTTACTTCCAGCATATTGATAGAATTTTTGTGGGTTGTGTTTAGCATACAGAGACCATTTCTTTTCATACTCAGACTTTGCTTTGTGACAACAGATGTGACTATTCTAGCCTGCTACATTATAATTTTCATAATGCACACCATCCTTATGCACACAGTATTCCTTCTGCATCATCCTTTTCTTAAGAATCTCTTGCTTAATAAGATTACACATCCATTTGACTCCTACTGTATTTATTCTTCGAACTCTTGGGACACACTCTGATATCGTATCATTTAAGTATTTTGTTTAAATGCTTCCCATGCACTGTTGATATTCTTCCCGTCCATCAACTGAACTTAGTATACTCCTCAGTTAGTTACAATTTCCTGCTATGTAGTTTAGCAAGTAACCTTTTCTGAATGGAACATTCATAAACTTAGTTACTTCCAAAGTGAATACCACATGATCACTGTCACCAACCAGAGGCAGAATTGTTACATCTTTAACCGAAGTGCCCTCTGACATTATAATCAAATCTAACACTCTTTGATCTCGATTTCCTTCTGATCACCTGCTTCTTGAGGAAGTTTTCGTGCGACAGTTCAATAAATGCATTTTCGAGCTTCTCATGAGATTCTACTGCTACCCAATTAATATTTGGATAATTAGTATCCCATTATGATTACTCTTTTTGCACTCATCTTTGCTAGCAAGTAATCCACCATATTATTATTATTACATGACCCGTACAGGGAGTCCAAGGACTCATCGAGGGAGGCACCTGCTCTACAGCTCTCCACCGCTCAAATCCATCAAATAAAACTAACCACAACTACACCAATGGCATCTACCACCACCCACCAGTAGTATTTCAACAGGCAATCTCAAACATCCATACTCATGGCGGGATTTGAACCCGCAGCCTTTTGGCTAGAGATGAATACGCTAACCAATCGGCAATTTCCATAACATCCACTATGTAATTGATCTTGTTAAATTCCACCTCACATCAGATGGCTTGCTGCTAATGATATTCAAATATCATTAGCAGCAAACCCCCTATTATCCTATCCTCTATCCTTCCTAAAAAGAGTGTACCCTTTACACTCGATACCAGTTAATATATCTATTTCTGTTAGCCAGGTCTCACTAATTACTACAATCTGAGGTCACAACATATTGACCAAGGCAATAAACTCTACTCCTTTGTTTCTGATACTTTTAGCATTTGCATACATATATAATAATTTACCTGCATGTTCTTTTGTATACTCTTGTCTGCAATCTGCAACACAATTGAACAACTTGCAGATCTCTATTCTTCTCTAGTGCCTTATAAATGTTTACATTTTTTTATACGTTTGATGGCTCCGAATCAGACAAACATAAAGTCAAAATCATTCTCTCCTCATCAACATTTCCATGACAAAGCCCATTCCTACCATTAACACAGTAATATAACATTGCCGCTCTACATTTACATTCTCACCATTCCTCCCTTTATAATTTAGTTTCCCTGACTCTCTCTGTTATTTCTCATACCAGTTATTAGTTTTTCTAGACTACTGACACCAAACGCATTCAGGTGTAGGCCGTCCCTCTTATACAAATCTAATCTTCTCTCAAACTCACTCAAGACATTCAAAAACTAGCATCCATTCCTTCTACACAAATATTCATTGTATCGTTTGCCATCATGGCTATTCTTCTTAATTCATTTTTATCATATCGAGGTAAAATCCTGGGGGGTGCTTAAAAGTCAAAGCTGTATAATTGAGAGGAGACCTCCACATAGCCTTTAAAGGAATGCGGAGAACCAACCAGGGCTTCTGACCTAATGTCCAATCCTCACTTTCTTGTGGTGTACCCTGTTGAGTATCTACCTGGATGCTAACCGAACGAGGAAGGGCTGGCAATTTGGGATTTAGCCTACCAAATTATATTCTTATTGGCTTAAACCAAAATACAAAATGATGGTACAACATGACAAAATTTCATGCTGGCTGTGGCGTCGCCCAGTTAAACAAAGCCCCCATTGTTTTCGCCAGGGAACCAGGGCAAACAGCGGAAAGTCAGCTACTGGAACAAATCTGAAAACACACCCCCAACTCAACATCACCAGAGTTAAAGATCAGTACTATCAACATAAGAAGCCAGAATGTCAAAGAAATGGAGCTAGCTGAGGATCTTTCTGAGCAATAAATACAAAATGTTATATTCAGGCAATGACAATCAAGGAAAAGAAGGAGTAGCCATAGTATTCAACATTAAATACGAGGCTAATCTTCTTGAATGGCAGGCAGTCTCAAGTAGAGTGATGTGGACAATATCAGAATGGAGAAATGGACAATGAGACTTAGTAGAACCTTCTGTGGTCCCACCAAAGGTTCTACTAAGGTAGAAGTGGAGGAATTTTTTGAGGATTTAGAAAAAGCAACTGGCACAATGAAAAAGGGAAAGTTGGTCCTTGTTGGGGATCTAAATAGCAGAGTAAGAAATGATTGTTAGACATACAAAAATATTTTGAGAAAATTTGGAGAAAAGAGCAAAGCAAATAATAATGGCAAACATCTGTTGGATTTCTGCTCAGGACATGGACTAGTTATTACTAACACCATGTTCCAACATAAAAATGTGAACAAATTCACATGGAGAGAAGAGGCAAGGAATAAGAAAAGTCTCATTGATTATGTTATTGTTGATAGTGATGTTTGCTCCCTAGTGCAGGACACCAGAGTGTACAGAGGATTTGAAATTGGAAGTGATCACTATTTAGTCTTGAGCAAGATAAAATTGAATTTCATATTGAAAAGAATAACATGTAAGAAAGTTTTAAAGGAATAAAAGTTGAGCGGCTCTCAGATGTGAACTGTAGACTAAAATACACAAAGATTGAAGAAAAAATAAAATAGTTTGAGAACAGAAATGAAACCTTGGAGATTCAGTGGCAAGCGTTGAAGAAAACCCTCATTGATTCAGCTAGAGAGGCATGTGGTGAAGTTGTCTGCAAGGATAGAAAAATTAGAGCTCCATGGTAGATGCAGGAAGTTAGAGGCAGTGAAAAAAAAGAGGAAAGCATATCAAAAGTTCCTGTCAAATAAGTCAGCTTGTGCTCTTAGAGAATACAGAGACAAATGTAAGAAAGCTAAACACTATAAACGCATATAAAGTATATTAATTAAAGGTAACTTTAATGAATAACTTCTATATTTCGGCAACGTCACATTGCCATCTTCAGGAACATAAAGATATGGTATGTGCACTCAGGAACTAACACAAAGCAAATGAGGAAGAAAGCAAGAAACTAATATTGTTCCTAAAGTCCTAATGGTGCCCTCTTGCGGGCTAATTTGGTAATCTTGGCAGTTGGGCTGAAGTTCTCATAATGAAAGTCTCCCAAATTTGCGGCAGTTTCATGCACCCAAATCTGTTGAGGTTAGGAACGTTTTTTAGAGCTGCTGAAGATTCTTTGAATAATCTTTCGTATTTAAACTTGCTGCGATGAATTATTTTTGTTTTCTTCCAACGAATTTTATGGTGGGTATCTAAGGCATGGTCTGCCAGCCCAGAGCGGCTGTACTGGTGAAACCGGATGTAGTCTTGGTGTTCTGAAATCCTGATATTTGTTGTTCTGCCTGTTTGGCCAAAGTAGGACAATTTGCAGCTGCAAGGGACCTGGTATACACCAGGTAGGTCTAGGGGAAGTGGTTGGTCTTTGGTAGAGCGGATAAGGAATGCCAACATTTTATATGGTCTGTAACAGGAAGTAAGGTCATATTTTTTGAGGATATTGGTTAGTTACTCAGAGGTGCCCTGGATGTAGGGGATGGTGATAGACTTGGTGTAATCTTTATTGTGGAGGGAGGGGGGTTGTGGTTTACAGGTTTTAGTATTTTATGTGTTTGCTATTTGGCCACATGGCTCAGACACATCCACTCCTTCCTAACACACTTAAACAACCAACACCCCAGAGTCCAGCCTTAGAAAAAGAGGAAAACAACACCCTCTCCTTCCTAGACACTTTAATCACCCACCAGCTTGATGGATCTTTGGTTTTCTCTGTTTACAGAAAACCCACCCACACTGGCAGATACATTCACCAGCAATTCCCCCCCCCCTCACAACAATATGGGGTGATAAAAACACTATATAACAGGGCAAAATTAATCTGCTCAGATGACAAGGCCCTGACTATTGAACTAAACCACATCCTCAACACTTTCTTAGCCAATGGCTATAACCCCAAAAAAATCCAAAAAATACTAAAACCTGTAAACCACAACCCCCCCCTCTCCCCCTCCACAATAAAGATTACACCAAGTCTATCACCATCCCCTACATCCAGGGCACCTCTGAGAAAATAACCAATATCCTCGAAAAATATGACCTTACTTCCTGTTACAGACCATATAAAAAGTTGGCATCCCTTATCCGCTCTACCAAAGACCAACCACTTTCCCTAGACCCACCTGGTGTATACCAGGTCCCTTGCAGCTGCAAATTGTCCTACTTTGGCCAAACAGGCAGAACAACAAATATCAGGATTTCAGAACACCAAGACTACATCCGGTTTCACCAGTACAGCCGCTCTGGGCTGGCAGACCATGCCTTAGATACCCACCATAAAATTCGTTGGAAGAAAACAAAAATAATTCATCGCAGCAAGTTTAAATACGAAAGATTATTCAAAGAATCTTCAGCAGCTCTAAAAAACGTTCCTAACCTCAACAAATTTGGGTGCATGAAACTGCCCCAAATTTGGGAGGCTTTCATTATGAGAACTTCAGCCCAACTGCCAAGACTACCAAATTAGCCCGCAAGAGGGCACCATTAGGACTTTAGGAACAATATTAGTTTCTTGCTTTCTTCCTCATTTGCTTTGTGTTAGTTTCTTAGTGCACATACCATATCTTTATGTTCCTGAAGATGGCAATGTGACGTTGCCGAAATATAGAAGTTATTCATTAAAGTTACCTTTAATTAATATACTTTATATGCGTTGTTAATTTCGTAAACTAATTACCAGTTATGTCTAACCAACGTATAAGTCCTGCTACTAGAATCATAAACACTATAAAACTAGCTAAACAAAAGTCAGGGGAGGACTTTGGCAATAACATAGAAAATAAATATCAAAAAGGTGGTAAGATATTCTGGAAGTTTGTTTAATTTCCTAAGAAGCTCAGGAAAGAGTGCTGTAAAAGAAATTAGAAATGATAAAGGTGACATGAAAACTTGAGAAGTGGATATCCTTGAAGTATGGAGTAATTACTTTGAAAAATTCCTAAATGAAACAAGCAGCGATGATGACAGCACAATGTTAAAAAACACTGACCAGTCATGCAGTCAGGAATACATATCCATACTTGAAGTAGAAAAAGCCATCAAAAGCCTGAATGTGGAAAGGCATCAGGAGTAGATGATATTCGACCAGAAATGCTGAAAAATGGTGGTATAAAAGTCTTACAGTGCCTGCACTGCATAGTTCAGAATGCCTAGAGAGAGAGAGAGGGACTCATTCCAGATGATTGGAATAGAGCTCTCATAGTACCCATATACGTAGGCTGTTCAATAAGTAATAAGACTATATTTATACAGAAAACAGATTACCTTTAATCGTCATCATTTACATGGTCTTTTTCGAAGTAACTACCGTGAGATGCAATGCATTTGTCCCAACATTGCGTCCACTTCTTAAACACATGTGAAAGTCCGTTTTTTAAGAGTTCTTTCAAAACCGCCTCCTCAGCTTTTATACATGCTTTGTTGCTTTCAAAATGATGGCCTCTTAGTAGTTTCTTGAGCTGAGGAAACAGCCAGAAATCGCACAGTGCGAGATCAGGACTCTATGGAGGGTGTGGTAGGATATCCATGTTGTTCTTCTGCAAAACGTCCTCTACACAACCAGCAATATGTGGCTTTGCATTATCGTGGTCAATATAGAAGCCATTCTTCAGCAATGGACGCTTCTTTTTGATGTGCTGTACCATTGTTCATAAAACATCCGCATAGTGTTGATCATTGTCTCTGTGACGGACGTTGAAGGTCTTCCCTCACATTCAAGATCTTCAAATATATACCCCTTGAGGGTATATATATATCAGGAATTTGATAATGACAGTTCCACTCAAAAAAGAGCTTAAGAAATATATTTCAAAACATCACTGATGCTATTGTGCGAGAGAATACAGCACATTAGGTTTGAATTAACCATACTACCAGCCAAGACGTCTGCAGGCATCAAGGTTATCATGGATACGAAGTGCATATTAAAATTGTAATACCATTGATATTACATTAAAATATATGATGGATACAAAGCTAATGAGGATGCGCATTTGATCCATAGTGGCCGGTAATGTGGTTAAGCAAGGTAGATGTGACATGCTATCGAATATACGAAGACATCTCCTGCAATATAGACCCAAACCTATGGTCACTTTTAGACAAAATGATAAATAATAGTTTTAATAAGGCTTTTCCAATGATCAAAAAAAATCAAATTGAAAATTCAACACTCTTTATGAAAACAGTTAAGTCAAGACCTAATCTTCCAGATAAGAAAGTAGTCTTTAACTTCTTCGCCCACATTTTATCAAAACCGAAAGTCAATATACTAAAGAAAGTGTTTAATTTTGCTATTGCTTCAGACCACATTCCTAAAGTGGATATCATACGTAACATAAAAAAAAGCAGTTTGGTCATTACCTGAACCCATAGCCAATGATCTCAGATTGAAAAACACCATCATTCTCTCATTTTCAAATCCTCCAAACAAAAATATCACACCTTTAGAAAAAAAAAGAGCTATGTCTAGTTTGAAGAAAAACAGGGAAATTATTATCTTAAAAGCAGATAAGGGAAACTCTACAATTATCCTAAACACCAGAGATTATATGGAAAAGACCACAGACTTACTCTCTGACACATCTACCTATCGTGCATTAGATTCAGACCCCCACAGGAAAAACCATAATGAAACCAACGACTTATTATGTGATGTGGACAGCTGGCGAACAGACCTTAAATGGAAATTAAAGTTGTTACATTCACTAACACCAGAACTATACAGTTCTCCTAAAGTGCACAAAAATGGAATAACTCTATGCCCCATAGTGGATGGAATTAATTCTCCCACATACATATTGTCGAAACAATATGTACCTCGTTTGTCTCCTAAAGTCACGCATCCATAATTCGGATACCTACATAAAGAATTCACAACATTTTGTTGATAAATTGAAGAACATCTCTATCTTGGAAACAGACATTCTTTCTTGTTTACTAACATTCCAGTAGAAGAAGTATTCAGCATTTTGAACAATCTATTCCCTCAAGATATTGCTTCTCTTTTGAAGCATTGCCTAAAATCTAATTTTTTCATATGGAATGGGATGATTTCCGAACAATTAGCAGGCCTCACAATGAATTCCCCCCCCCCCCCTTTGTGCAGATCTCTTTATGGAGAAACTGGAAAATGACATTCTGTCTCAATAAGATCGTACACCCACAGTTTAGTGAAGGTACGTGGATGACGTACACCCACAGTTTAGTGAAGGTACGTGGATGACATTTTCATTGTATGGAAAAACACACAAAAAAGATCTTTTAGATTTTGTAACCAAGATAAACTCTTTCCAACAACAAAATATAGTTCACCTTGGAATTTGAAAAGGATAAGCAATTGTCATTTTTAGATACCTTAATTAAAAAACAAATAGATGGACATATCAGCCTTGTGGTTTACTGCAAACCAACCCACACCACACTGGGTGATATTTGCACTTCTCATCTTCGCACTACATTTCTCAAAAACTGAGCATTGTACACATGCTCAAAAAAAATTGCATCACAACAGAAGAAAAAGATCTCAAAGATGAATTGTCTCATATATCAAAAATCCTGATAGACAATGGTTATCCAAAAAATCTGATCCATAAGATACTTTTCTGCAACCCCTCACAACAACAATCTGAAGAAACGCATTACAAATCCTCCATTGCCCCATTCCTTATGCTGGGACAGTTTCAAAAAAAAGATTGCTACACCCCTCAAACCATATGAAATACGAGTGACTTTCAAATCTATAAAGACTATCTGCCACTTTTTAAGATCTCCAAAAGATAGTAGTGCCTTCTTAAAATATGCCGGTGTCTATAACATCCCCTGTTCATGTGATTTAAACTACATTGGTTAGACTTCAAGAAGTTTGGAAATAAGAAAAAGAGAACATGTCAGAGATGTTAGTTAACAACAACAACAGGTAAGACAGCTCTGGGTTTCTTGAGTACGAACCATACCATCGAATTGGACAAAAGTTCTATGCCCTATCTAGAGGAAGACTTCTACTCACGAAACATCAAAGAAGCTATAGTAGTCATTCATTCTAAACACAGCCTCAACAGAAATCAAGGATTAATTCTAGCTGACATTTGGAAGACCCTCATAAGATCACTCAGTATACCAGAGTTTAATTTCGCTGCTAATTACAGAACATACTTGCATAACAATAGTTGGTATCATACACGCTCTGTGCGTTTGATGTATGCATTCTTCTGAATTTGTAAAATAATACATTTGTATTCAGTTTATTCCTTCATAAACTGTTTAAGTTGTTTTGTATCACTTTTATACGCCCTGACGAAGCCAAACAGCCAAGTTGGCGAAATTTGTCGGTGTTTTTACTTTATTTTTATTATTAAATATTAGTGTTCTCGATAATATAAACAGGGCCACCTGGTGAGGACCGGTATGGCATATCACCAAAGAATATTGTCTCTCTGCCAGTTTATAGTAATATAAACTGGTAGAGAGACAATACATCTAATTGTATCTTAAAATACATTTTCCAAATGTATATAATTTAACAAATGATAACTGACACTGGGTTTAATTAGTTATGATAATATAGATAGTTAAACAGACTAGTTTCACTACATATGCTAGTGGCTTCTTCTGGTTTAAGAAGAACAAAAAAAATACAATAAACGGTAAACATGAACCATTACATAACAAACTGAATATGTAGGAATCATTACACAAAAGTAAAAAAACAGAAACACGTGGAGCTTGGAAGCTTGCACAGGTCAGTCATTGTTCAGTAGGTATTGCATGATAGTTGGCAGAAAAGTTAGTCTGACATGTGGAAAGATCTAATATGAAATCATTCCTTTTGTTTTTGTTGGGTGTCTTGTGAGTGAATAACCACTATAGCCTCTTTGATGTTGCAGGCACTGAAGTTGTCTTCTGTGAAAGCATGGAGCTCTTGTCCCATTCAATATTGTGGTGAGTGTGAGTGGAAAGCTAGGCCTGAGCTGTCTTCTCTGCTGTTATTAATCTCCATATGTTATTTTTGTCTAATTCCAAACTTCTAGATGTTTGCCCTATGTAAAGCAAGGCCTCAAGAATATGGAATATTGTAAATTCCAGGATGTTTGTTGAAAGGGTTGTGGTCCTTAAGTGAACGTAACAGAGCTCGTATAGTCACAATGGGCTTGTGATTGGCGATTTTGAGAGAAAGTCTACCAATATAAGGGTTGAAAACCAAGGCTCTGTAGCAAATGTCAGGAATCTGTTCTGGAGCAGGAGTAGAGAATACTATTTTTTGTGCCATTTTCTTAGAATATCCATTGCTCATTAATAGTTAGAAAAGAGAATGTAATTCTTCTCGTTAGGGTTTCTTAATTTCCTGTAATAGAGATTGCCTTTTTTTCAGTGTATGTATAATATCTAATTTTTGTAATATATGGTGCAGTGAAGAGAAATGTAGGTAACAACCTGTTTATTTATTTATTCGTATGGTATGAATATCAAAACATGCAGTACAATACACTGTCACTTTAATAACATATAAAATTAAAAGTCAAAAGTCATTTTAAAAACCAATAAAATTAAAATGCTACATCCATATTGGTCAGATAGTTCATAGCTTTGGGTGTAGCACTTAAAAAGTCCAATTTGTCTCCTGAATATGCTCTGAGATAACACTGAGTCACAATATGGTTCACAGTTTGTCTCTGAGCTCCACAATCACAATGCGGGGATGGTCGTTTACCCCATTTAAAAAGCATGTCCGCACATACACCATGACCAGTTCGTATTCTAATAAGCTGAGTCCAGGATTTTCGTGGGAGGTGTGAGCAAGCATCAAAACTTTCTTGTAATTCATTGAGAGAAAATTGTGTGATGTCATCTGTATGGCTCTCCCACTGTTCGTGCCACTTTTGCTTCAAGTCAAAGTTAGAATGTAGTAGTAGTTGGGCTAATTGTAGTGGTGGATGTCTTGATCTCAGTTGTCATACACTTAGGTCTGGGAGATCTAAATGTATTGGTAGGGCTGTGTTCTCCAAGATTTTCTTATACTCCTGTAAGAGAGCCTTAGTCCTGCACAGATTCGGTGGAACAATGTTACTAAGAGCTGGAAGCCAGTGTGTGGGCATTGATTTAATTGTGCTAGAAATCAGTCTCATTGTATTATTTAGTTGGCTATCAACAAGTTTAACATGAGTGCTATTTAGCCACACTGGTAAGCAATATTCGGCAACAGAGAAAACTAGACCAAGAGCAGTAATCCGCAGATTATCGGCTGTTACTCCCCATGCCGTGCCTATTAGTTTTTGTATTATGTTGTTACGGGTTCTTAACTTAAAAGAAACGTTTGTTAGGTGTTGCTTGTAAGAGAGTGTGCGGTCCAGGGTAATGCCCAAGTACTTTGGAAACTTATTGTGTTGTAGTAAACATCCTTCAAAGAAGATATGTAAAGTAACATCTGCCATGTGATTATTAAGGTGAAAGCTTGATACTTCTGTTTTGTCTGGATTGAGCTGGAGCCTCCATTTTTTATAATATTCACCTATAGTTTTCAGATCTTTTGTAAGTACGTCTTCAGCCTGACTCATGTTTTTGTGTCGAATGGCAATTACAGTGTCATCAGCATAACAGAACTTGCGTGAGATGGTAGCAGGCAAGTCATAGGTGTATAGGTTATAAAGTAAGGGTGCCAATATTGACCCTTGTGGAAGACCATTATTAAGTTTTCATTGTCGGGACATTTTATTTCCTAATATAACTTGAAAGAAACGTTCAGTGAGCATTTAGGAAATTAAGTGTGCAGTCCGTTTACATGGGACAATGCTAAGAAATTTGTATATAAGCCCTTCATGCCATACTGTATCATAGGCTGCTGTTAGGTCCAAGAAGGCAGCTGATGTTTTTTCTTGCTTCTGAAATTCAGCTTCTATGTATGATAAAGTGAGCACTTGATCACAGCAACCATGTTTTTTCTAAAACCAGCTTGCTCAATTGGGACATGCTGCATAATTGGTATGGACAATCTGTTGTACAGAAGGCGCTCTAACATTTTATAGGTGCAACTCAATAAAACAATAGGTCTGCAACTTTTTGCCTCCTGGGGTGGTTTTCCAGATTTAAGAATAGCAACTATTTTTGACTTCTTAAACTGGCTAGGTAGTCAGCTAGTCAATAATATATCAGGAAAGAATTCACAGAACCATTTTATAGTATTTGGCCTGCTATTAATCAGAAATTCAGGATAGACACCGTTGAAGCCTGGGACCTTGCCTGCTTTGATATCTTTTATGATGGCTTTTACTTCATCTATAGTGAAGATTGAAGCATATTGTGAGAAAGCAGGGGCATTTATTTTTAAAGCTCTAAGTTCTTTCTTAACTTTCTTGGTATGTTCATGGTCCCTAGGTGCCCTTCATATATTAACAATTTGATTAGCTATTTTCTCAGGGGAGATGATTGTGCTTTTTCTTTTAGGTAGATTAGTTGTGGATAGTTGTTGGAGAAGATTCCAAGCTTTTCTACTTGATCGTTTGAAGTCAAGGTTTTCAACTGCATCAATCCATTTTGTTTTTCGAGATGAGTTCAGGCTATGTAGTAATTCATCTGCTATTTAGGATCTTCACTTTTCAGGAACTCTCTGTAGAGATGTTCACTCTCTTCATTCCATCTGGAGACATAATCGTTTCTGTAACCTCTAGGGATATATTTTTTCGCAGTTAATGATTGCTCCTACAAATCTCTTGTACTCTGAAACTCTAGCAGGTATCCACCGAACACATTTATCCAATTCATTTGCAAAATTTCTCCAATTTGCTTTTTTAAAATTCCAACGCAGTTGTGGAAAGGATCTTGCTATAGGTAGTGTCATACCAATTTCCAGTAACACCGGTTGATGTTGACTGTGTGGGAAGTTAGAAAGTACATATCGTTTTGCTGGTAATGATTGCCCTTCTGTGTTTATTGAAACAAAACATAAGTCTGGATTAGACTCTGTTTGTCATGCTGATGATCTAAAGGTGTTTCTATCTTTGGCATCAAATATAAGGTGTATATTATTTATTTCTGCCCATTGAACGAAGGTAGTACCGATGTCGTTGTGATACTTCCATTCTTCATGGTGGCTATTAAAATCACCAATCCATACTGTTGGAAGTAGGTATCACATCTATAGACCATGATGTTAAAGGAGGTTTATAGTCATTGACTATTGTTATGTTGTGAATTTTCACACTCACAAGATGGGTATCGTTATCACATCTCGTTGTCAGGACAGAAGCATTTTCTATATCATCCTTGATATATGTTGCAGTGCCATAATTCCGGTGGTATGTAGCACCAATCAGAGTGTAACCAGTTATTTTTCCTCTTCTATTAAGGTCATCTTCATTTTCAGAATGTGTTTTTTGAAGAAGCACAACGTCAATGTTATTTTCTTGTAGTATTTTGCAGAGATAGTCACATTTTGCTATGTTAATTCCCTCGATATTCAGTTGACACATCTTAAGGCTAAATCCTAGTTTTTTGTCAGCATCATCAATAAAATTAGAAAAATCAGTATTGTTTGACTGCATGCCTTAGCCAGGAGAACTAAGTGTTAGACTGGCTGCCAAATCGTTCTAGCTCAATTAGCATTACTCAGGGTGCACCATAAGGAGGCGAGCTAGATTACACCCCGTAACAACCTGTGTTTCCATATTATGAATATGCATCTGTGTATCTCCACCAAAGTGACAGTTTTGGATTTGTAGATAGTAGGAAAAATGTAGCATTTGGAGGAGATAGAAGGCTTCCCATTGCAAGGCCAGGTAGTTGTTTGTAGATTTTCCCATTCCACTAGAAATGATTTGAGTTGAGATGAGATAGTATTTAAATAGTTGGAAGATGTCAAGAAGGAACAGATTGTCTACAAGTGCCATAACTTCATCTGCAGGAGTGAACAAAGATACAATATCTAGACTAGAATGTCCATTGATAAGACAGAAATTTTTCCTGGTTTTTCTACAAAGTGTTGCACATTTTTAATGGAGTCTGTATGTTTGATGCACTCCTTTAGAAGATTAACCAGATGTTTTGATAACAAATAAGTAGGCTACCTAATACCATTTACGATAGGCCAAAGAGGAATATCAGTCTTGTGTGCATTGGGTGTTCCATATAATCATGGAGTTAAGGGGGGGGTACATAGATTTCAATCTTTTTTTAAGATCTGTAGGCCACATAGTCATATTGCATAAAAGGTTGTTGGTTTCTTCATGGTTTGTCCATTAGTCATAATCTAATGGATTGCAAGTAGAGGTCGGTATCTGAGAGTAAAAATGAAACTTTAGACCCATAGTCAGTTGTATTCATGATGCCGGTTGAATTGTCTTTATCAGCTTTTATTATTATTATTCAGGCCTCCATGGAGTCAAAAGACTCATCGTGGGAGGTCCTTTCTAAGAAACACAAGTCTATCAAGACTTATCTAGAGAAGTCCCACCTAGGAAACACAAAGTCTATCATAATACTCCTTAAACGCATTGACCGTTCTGGCTCTCACCACTCCATCAGGCAATGCATTCCATGCTTCAACCACCCTACATGCAAAGAAACCACTCCTCACCCTCTTTCTGACAGTTTCCTTTCGTAAGTTCCAGGGATGGCCCCTTGTCATGACTCCTTCCCGCTGTTCAACCAAGCGAAAGAACTCCCCAGTGTCAAACCTGTAACCACCTCTCAACAGTTTAAAAGTCTCAATCATATCACCTCTCCTTCTTCTATCCACCAAACTCTGCAGTCCACACTAACTCAGCCGATTCTCATAACTAACATTGTATGTTAGTTATGAGTCGATTTGCCTTTGTACCCTTTCCACAGTTAATTTATCCCCTTCAAATCCTGAGGATCAGATCTGAGAACAATAGTCCAAGTGTGGTCTGATCAGAGTCTTATACAAGGGAATAATAACCATTTTATCTCTGCAGGTCAGTGTCCTTCTCATTATTACAGCAATCCTCTGTGTTACCTCACTACCTGTCCCCTAAATTTCAGATTACTATCAATCATCAACCCCCAGATCTCTTGTCTCTCCTACTTCCTCCAGTTTAACTCCTCCTATAGAGTATGCAGCATCCCATTGATGTATCACAAACCTCAAGACCTGACATTTTGCTGCATTAAATTGACACACCATTCATTTGTCCATCTATCTAGCTTATTCAAATCCTCTTGTAGGGCTACCACATCTGCACTATTACTAATAACCCTTCCGAGCTTCGCATCATCCGCAAACAACTGAATATCCCCTTGCAATCCACGGACAATGTCATTGATATAAAGGTTAAATAATATAGGTCCCAGTACTGAGCCCTGTGGAACCTCACTTGTAACCTTCTGCCTCTTTGATATTGCTCCACCATACACAACTCTCTGAAACCTATTGGACAGCCAATCCTGAATCCAGCTGACATCCAGAACCATGTGCTGCAACTTGAATATCAGCTTATCGTGTGGCACCCTGTCGAATGCCTTTGCTAAGTCTAGGAACATGGCAGTATATGCCTTTCCCTCATCTAATGCTCTTGTAACTTTATTATAAAAGGCTATCATATTGCTAAAACAAGAGTGCCCCTTCACAGATCCATGTTGACTCTCACAGATAATATTACCCTAATCTGCCCTATGTTGTATATGTTTCCTCACTACTTTCTCCAAGATCTTACTAACTACTGATACCACACAAACTGGCCTATAATTAGACACTTCCAGTCTGCTACTGTCCTTATGCAACAGCACTATCTTACCTTCCTTCCATTCCTTGGGTACCTTTCTCACAGTCAGACTTTTATTCAAGAACTACGTCAACAGAGCTGTGAGCTCTTTAGCACATTCTCTCAAAACCTGTGGTGAAATACCATCCAGTCCCACAACTTTACTAACATCCAGAGTACTCAGTATGTGGAACACACTCTCTTCCTGCGCCTCTAAACCTCGAACCTACCCTATCCCCTCTACTATTCAAATTGACTCCTCCAGGATGAAATCCTCCAATAAAATGTTCATTGAACAATTCCACTATGTCCTCTGCATCAGTCACTCTATTCCCATTTTTATCCCACAATGTCATTCTTCCACAGTCATTTCTCCTCCTACTGGCCACATAGCTAAAAAATTCCCTATGATTTTCCTTGGATCCAAGGGCCAATCTTTTCTCATATTCCAGTTTCGCCTTCCTTACCATACTAGTCACTCTCCTGGTCTGTGTCTTATATTCTTCATGCATCTTCTATTCACCTGTCTCCTTATATCTCTTCCACAGCCTCTTTTTTTTGCATGCAGTTCCTGTTTAATATTGTTTGTCATCCACATTACTCTAAATTGTGTCCTCTTCTTCACTCGTGGAATACAGCTGACCATTCCTGATAACAAATATTCCTTCACAATTTCCCAAGCACTAATGATATCCTGGCCTTCCAATTTCTCCCTCCACGAAACTTCCCCAAGTTGATGTCTAAGACTATTATAATCACCTGCTTTATAATTCCACATATGTTCCCTTCTCTTTGATACTCCTGCATGTCTATTCATTTTCCAAGTCAAAACCATATGGTCACTGTCTCCAACTGGTGGGAGAGATGTCATCTCAGTTATTATCAACTCTTCTGATGCTATAACCAAATCCAAAACTCTTGAACCTCTTGTTCCCTCTGTTACATGTTGCCTAAGACATTTGTCCCTCAAAAATTCTAGAAATCCCATTCCCTTATTGCTACATGCATCTTCCTCTCCCCAATTTATACTGCTGTAGTTAAAATCTCCCATAACAATCACTCCTCTTACACTTGCCAAGCTCAACAGTCTAAACATCTCCTGGTCCCTACCTTCTGTGCTCCTTGGTCTGCAGCAACACGCCACTAAATATCCTGTGTTGCCCACCTCTACCTCACATCATGTGCTTTCAAAATAATTAGTGTCACTGCCTTCCAAAGTCTCCACTCTTAGAGGACATAGGTTGTCACTTATCATAAGCAGTACTCCACCACCACGCTTTCTCTTCCTACCCTGCTGAAAAATGCTGTACCCTGCTACTTCTATTCCTGTTATTATATCCTCTTCTGTCAACCATGTCTATGTGATCCCAATAATCTTTGGGATTTAATGAGGAGTCATTTAATGGTCTGCCACAAATTCATAAAGATGGATGACCACCGTGATTGTATTGACTCTCCCAGATATAGAATTGCTAAATTTCTTTAATGTTTATTAATTACCTATATTGGACAATCCAGATCATTCATCAAGAATTCCACATGTTTTCTTGAAAAAATCAAGGATACTCAAATACAATAATTTGTGGCAGACCGTTAAATGAGGAGTCTGAGTCCTTCCAAAATGAGTGTGAAACTTATACAAAGTAATTTGATCCCAACTTACAACTTCATCAAGGAGTTTAATTCTTTAATCTGTGTTTTTGTAGTTATAACTATTTCTTGAAAGGCAGAGGAATTCTGTAAAACACAATCTATCTTCCTCTCATAGTTGGCCTTATCTCTTAAACTACAGCTTTTCCTTTATATATTTTTGAAATAGGTATATGGTTTTAATGAAAGAAGTGTAAGGAATCCAGTAGTAGATAAATTACACATTGAAATCTGTTTTGAAAGTTTTAAAATAAATCAAGGTTGAACAACTTTCTGATGTGAACTGTAGAGTAAAATACATAAACATTATTCAAAAAAAAATGAAAGAGTTTGAAAGCAAGAGCTTTGGAGATTCAGTGGCAAACCTTGAAGTAAATATTGATTGAACTCAGCCTGAGAGGCATGTGTTGAGGTTGTCTGCAAGGATAGAAAGATCAGAACTCCATGATGGAGTCAGGAAGTTAAAGGGGCAATGAAGGAAAAGAAAAAAGCATATTGAAAGTCTATAGCAAGAAAGTCAGTTTGTGCTCTTAGAGACCGAAAAATGTAAGCAAGTGAAGCACTGTGTAAAACTAGGTAAACAAAAGCCATGGGAAGACTTTGGTAAGAACACAGATAATAAATATCAGGAAGGTGACAAAATATTCTGGAGGCTATTAAAAAAGCTTCAAAATGGAGGAAAGAGTAAGTAACTGTAAAAGGAATCAGAGATGATAAAAGTGACACGAAAACTGAAGATAAAGATATTCTAGATGTCTGGAATAATTACTTTGAAAGATTGCTAAATGAAACAAGCAGTTACAGTATTATGGTGGTAGAAAACACTGAACAAGCATGCGTTCAAGGATATATATGAATACTTGTAGAAAATGGCATCAAAAACCTGAAATGCAGAAAAGCACTCAAGTAGATGATACTTGACTGGAAATGTTCAAATAAGGAGGTATAAAAGTTTTACAGTTGCTATACTGCAAAATTCAGAAGGCCTGGACAGATGGTCAAATTCCAGATGATTGGAGTACAGTGCTCGTAATACTCATCTATGAAAAAAAAGGGGATTGGGAATTTTGAAAGTGAGAATTACAGAGATATTTCTCTACTGAGTGTTCCTGGTAAGATTTGTGCAAATATACTTGAAAATGGCTAAGAAAAATTGTGGAAAGACAGCTTGGTGAAGAACAAGCTTGATTCAAACAAAATTAAGGTGTTCAGAATCAGATTTTCACTTTAAGACAAATAGTTGAGAAATCATAGGAATATAACAAGGATCTGTATTTGAGTTTTGTAGATCTGGAAAAGGCATGTGAAAAGATGATAAGAGGAAAGCTATTCAAAACACAACAGTTATATGGTGTAAATTGGACATCGCATCAAGAAATACTTAGTCTTTAAGTGAGATGTAAGCCAGCAGTTAGAATGAAGGAGGCACAGGATGATGCTTTGATATTAAATCAGGTAGATAGGGATGCACATTATCCCTTCTGTTCACATTACATTATAAAGAAAAGTGGTATTAAACCTGGTGTCAAAACTGAAGATTGCAGATGATGATTTTATTATTATTATCTAACATCCATGAAGTCAAATGACTCAATGCAGGAGGTCTATACTCTTTTTCTCTCTCTCTCTCTCTCTCTGTCATGTATAAAGATCATCAAACAGTATCTTAAATCCATTCACATTTGCTTGTTGCACTCAGCATACCCCCAGGAAATGCATTCCACTCACCAATCACTTTATATGCAAAAGACCTGTTCCTCACTCCCCTGCTCACATGCTCCTTATACAACTTCCAGGAATGGTGTCAAGTTCTATCCTTGCCTCTCTCTCTCTCTCTACTCTATGAAAATCTCTTCTACATTAACCTGGTAATAACCCCTCACCAACTATATGTTTTGATCATATTCTGTGTTTTTCTTCAATTCACAAGCTCTGTAAGTTGCATTCCCTCAATCTCTCCCTATGTGTGTTACTAACTAAATGAGCAAACCTTTTCTTGATCTTCTCCAATACATCCTCATTCTCCCAAAAACTAAGAAGCAAATCTGTGCATAGCCATATATGGCCTTAATCAGCAATAAAAAGACAGAGACAATGAAAATAGGCAGAAACATTAAAAATATCAACTATATTCTGAATTGAGAACCTATTGAAAAAGTAAAACATATTTAGGCACAATTTTTGGTGAAGATGGAAAATAAAATATGAAAACAACATTAGCAGCAAAGCTGGTATGGTATGGTAGGAAGTCCATTGAATAAATTTATATGGAATGAGAGAAAAATTAGTCAAAACACTAAATTAGCTATATACAAGACAATATTCAAACATAAGAAAGCTGATCACAGATTGGAGACCAAAGATATGAACGTTCTGAGAAAGATTTGGGAAGTGAACAGATGTATCAATGGAAGTATAATATTAAAAATCAGAATATTAGGAAAGATCTTGACATTGTTAGCAGAGATGATTTCAGATGGTGCAATCACTTAAACAGAATAGAAGAGGTAAGATCAATAAAGCAAGTGTTCTTTGGCAGACTGGCTAGAAAAAAGGCCCCTTCATCTTGGCTTGAAAATCCTGACAGAATGCATTCAATATTATGCAAAAAATCGAGATACAGAATGGATTTAGGTACAAGAGCAAACTCACTGCCTTTAATTAACACACTAGTCTGAGCATCAGACAACAGACATCCAGAAGACAGAAATATAAAATCTGATAATATTGGTATTATCAGATCATATATTTCCTTGACAGATAAGATTAATCTGGAAGAAAACTGTTGATCAGAAATTTGTAATGTACCTGCTATTCCAGGAATTTGATGATGATAATTTGACTCTGAAGAGTGAAGCAGAAACTTGAAATTATAGTTTGTTAGCATCTTTTCTTGAAAATCCTGACAGAATACATTCAATATTATGCAGAAAATCCAGATACAGAATGGATTTAGGTACAACAGCAAACTCACTGCCTTTAATTAACACACTAGTCTCAGCATCAGACAAAGGGCATCCAGAAATGTTAATAACCCATTTATTACTAGGAGTGTTGTCAGTAAATTTTTGTTTATGATATAATGATTCATATTTCTGATTCAGTTTGTATGAATATCTTTCATAAGAGCAGATTAATGACTGTTCTGAAACATGCAGAATAATATCCTGTAATTCACCATCAAGAGTAGCCGGAATCCTTCTTTCAAGATGCTAAAATCTTTTTTTTTAGCTATTCAAATGTCCTATTCCTAAGTTGGTTCCATATCAAGGAAAAACTTGTGCGAGTATAAACTGCATGAGCTCCAGGTAACTGAATAGTCTCTCAAAATCTAGAAACGTAGGAATAATTTTTGTATCATAACATTTTTTGAGAAAGGCAATCTAAGTATGAAGTTCACCTTGTAAAACTGATACTTTTCCTAACTTGCCTACTAGTTTAACAAATTCTTCCTAATGAAGAATAACAAATCTAATCTTTAAAGGCACCAATGGCATAATTATAAAACAGTAAAATTACATGATAACCACAATACTAAACTTTAATGAAAGTGCAGATATTTCAATTATTCCTAACCCTTTCTTTAGTTTTGTTAAGTTCATGATGTTTTTGTTGTTTGGCCACATTCTGAAAATGAACTTACCACTTTTTTACATCATATTAATAGTTTTCATCCACTCATTCAATTCACCACTGTAAAAGAAAATGCTGGTAGTTTATCATTTTTGGATATCCTTCTTACTCGCATGTACTTTATCAACCAGCGTTTATCAGAAACCTACAAATACATTAATCAGAAGTCTGTAGGTTTTCTGATAAACACTGGTTCACAAAGTACAGGAGGCCTGTCGAAGAATCCTTAGGTGTTGGAATGTAGGAGTCACTTATCTGTTTGGTTTGATAAGGGTTGTAACCATTTAATTCCATCAAAATTTTGATAGTGAGATGTTCTTGTTGTAAGCTTGTAGAAGAGGAATCCACATAATGCACTCTAAGTTTAAGGGGATAATACATCCCTCATTATTTCAAAGCCGAATAAGAAACTCGAAGATCAAAATCTAAGACTTTCATACCAAAGAACTTCCGGAGTCCAAGCGTATGTCAACACTTGGTAGTACAACACCAGGGCAACTTGGAGCAAAGGTGGAGCAAGTTTCGATCACTGTCTTTAGTATTTTCTCATAATGTAAAATGCAGCTCCTAGGACATGTATTACTGTTTTTACATTATGAGGGAAAGCCACTATCCTGACCTTTATTGAGGTCTCATCAGTGAGTAGGCAGACTAATGCACTCTGTTAATTAATGACTTGATAACACCAACTAAAGTGATGTCCTAAATTAGGACATCACTTTACTGTAACAAAACTATCTATATGAAAGAATGTTTCTCTGATGTTGTCTTAAATAGAATATAGATTTGATGTAGTTAATTTTTGGCCAGTAGAATAACCGTTGATCAAAATCATTGTCTCTTCAGTATACTATGTGAAATGTAATTTAGCTTGTCTCTGCATATATATGTGTATACTCCAGATGATGACCTTAATATAAAGGTCAAAACATCAGGAAATTAAAATAATTATTTATAACACAGTTGTAGAGTCCATAATTTGTGTAAAATGAATGCTGATCACCATGTAACACTAAAGGAAAGGGTCCTTTACTTTCTACCTCAATATGTTGCAAATGACATAATAGATGACTGTGATTTTTCTCTCTTCTTCTTGTCCTAAAAAGAGCGTAAATTCCTCTGAAAAAAGAGCTCTTTTCAAATTTAAAAAAGGACAAAGATAACTGGTAAGAGTGTAATATATGGTAATGTATGGCACAGATCAGTGTAATACAATGATCTGTGGTGTTCAAGATAGGATGCATGAGGAGTGTTTGCCAGGAGGAACAATAGAAAGAGTGGCTATGGCAGTTAAGAGAGGTGAGAGGGTGGATGAGATGATTGTGATGGTGGGAACAAATGACTTGAGTGGTAGCGTAAATAGGGCAGCGAGTGATATGAGATTCTTCCTTAAGGTTCTACGAAAGAAGACACAGAGAGGAAAGACAGTGTGTGTGTTGCCTAGGTATGATAGTGAAGAGCTAGGCAGAAGAGGGGTGATATTGAATTGCATAATACCGAGATTGTGTCAAAAGAGAGGATTGGAATATGTGGATGCTTGGAGTGCATTTGAGAGCAGAGAGGAATTGTATGCGAGAGACCGCTTGCATTTGAATGAGGAAGGACGTAGGCATCTGGAGAGATTGCTGTTCTGAACGAGTCAGTGTGTCCCAGTGTGGATGGTAGCAGGGGTGGCTTCTTGTGGGAATGGTACTTGGGAGAAGGGGGACGACATCAGGTAATGCTGAGCCCAGTGGAGTCTAGAGGGGATAATGCTAGGTACAGAAACAATGTAATTTTTATGCCTTATACTAATGACAGGAGTATTCGGAATAAGGGAGAAGAAATATAATGCAAAATCATTATACAGTAAATTAAATAAGTCATATGTTATTACATTGTTTCTCTATTTATCAATATTCCGTTATCTGATATACTTAATTTAATGTTGAATGATTTCGCTCCTAATGTTGTGAAGATTTTTGAATTTGTTATACAACTAGGATATTTCAGCCTGAAAAACAAGATCCATAAACAGATTGAAGGTACTACCATGAGTGCCAACATGTGCTCCTCTCCCTCAAGCTTACAACAAGAACCTCTCACTTTCAGAACTTTAATGGAAATTATTGGTTACAACCCTCATCAAATCCAACAGATAATTGACTCCTACATTCTAACACCTAACGATTCTTCAACAAAGCACAGGGTTTCAATCCCTTATATTTGTTGTATCTCTGAACCTATTGGTAGAATTTTGAAGAAGTATCATCTTAGTTCTACATATTTTCCTATTAACAAAATTTCTCATCTGTTACTATCTACAAAAGCCAGACTGTTGCCAATATCTCTAGCTGGTGTTTATCAGATCTCTTGTGAATATAATTTGACATATTTTGGTCAGACAGGCTGTTCTGTTACAAAAGAAATTAATGAACATCACTAAAACATTGAATACCTCATGCCTCAAAAGTCTAGTCTGGCACAGCATAGTATTGACATTAAACACAGTATCATGTGGAATGAAGCTTTTCTTCTTCATAGAAGTAGTTTTAAATATGAATGCCTTTTCAAAGTAAGTTGTGAAGCCCTTTTACATTGGCCTAACCTGAATTGGAATGATTCTCTCTCTTCTAGTTTGGCTGATTCTCATTTTATATAAACATCAAAAATAGTTTTAATATTATTTATTAATATTAGTTTATAGCACACAGCAACCATTTTTAATTGGTAAATCAATTGTTGCATGTATGTGTCTTGTATTCTTATTCTTTGATTTATTATTATTATCCCAAGGTCTCATGGAGTCAAAGACTCATCTGGTGGGAAGTCCTTTTATCACACACACACACAGCTCATCATACCATGCCTTGAACACATTCAAACTCCTTGCAGATACCACACTCTCAGGCAAGGCATTCCAATCATTCACAGCTCTGCAAATTTGCTTGTTGTTTCCACACAATGATGATTTGCTGTTATTTTCAGTTTGAAATATGCTTTCATTAAAGTTATTACTGTGGTTATTATAATTTTTTTTGTTTTAGTAGCAAAAATTAATGTAACAAATTATATTTTTCAAAAAATTCAATGTTAATTTTACAGTTCTTACTATTATTATTTATGACTTTTCCTTCTTAGAATGGTTCTCACACCAAAGGAAATGTTTTCAAAACAATAATACAGTGCCACTGAGTACTCAGTAGAACTCTTATTGACTTTTTGAAACATAGCAATAAAAAATGAGGTGGGGGGAGTGTCTTGGACAAGTACGTTTTTTTTTTTTTTTGCATAAGATTTTGCATAATTTGTCAAGGCCTGCTTACTAGGATTGGATTGAGTGCTGACAATCTTTGAGATTTTCCCTAATCATTAAGAGCTAGTATGTTTAATTCCACTTAAATCTTATCTGTAATATTTAACTCTATATACATATATTGGTTTCCAGTTTTAAAACTGTATAATCGGGAGGGAGCGATGACAAGAGACCATCCCTGGAAGTTGTAAAAGGAAGCTGTGAGCAAGACAAGAGGTCGAGGAGTGGTTTCTTTGCATGGAGGGTGGTTGAGCTGGGGGGAATGCATTGCCTGATAGAGTGGTGAGAGCAAGAACGGTCAATGTGTTCAAGGAGTGGTATGATAGACTTTGCATTTCCTAGGAAGGACACCCTCACAATGAGTCTTTTGACTTCATGGAGGCCTGAATAATAATAATAATTATTTTCTTGTACAACTAGTCACAATCAAGCTGCATTTTTGAATATTTGAATAGCTTTATCAGCAGCCATTCACTGTAAACATTAGGTGGAGTTTTCCTTTCATTTAGCATATAGTGGCATACTTTCACATATGTTACCTAGAAAACAGTTCTTTAATATGGCTGTTGTACTGATTATATTAATTGAAAAAATGCCATCTGCTTTCTGCAGATGAACACTTTCAAGGCATGATGTTTGATTCCAGCAATGACATTTCACTGTCATGAAAACTGAACTTCATGTTTGCATTATCAGCTAAAAGTTCTATTGGAATTTGTTAATATCATTTTGCTGTTTGCTATATTGAACATTGGATTTAGGAGCTTAATATACCTGTGTTTAATTGATCATTTTTTTTTTTTTTCAGGGAGGAACTTTTCAATTCTTCAACGTTGGCTCCTTGGGAGTTAAATGCTATTCTGCTGGTACTGTTTCCCCTCAAGTTAGTGGTTATAATTTTTGTTTTATTTGTTATTAAGTGTCATTATATATAATTAAGGAATTAATTATATATATTTATGATTATACATGATTAGTTAATTATATAAAATTAATGAATTAAGGAGTTGATGTTGAGAATACATAGTGGTTGGTCGGCGAATTTAGTGCTCCTGTAAAGTTGGTGAGTTTTGTCTGTTTTTATTGTGTTTTCCCTTAGAAAATTAGTGTTCTGTAGTATACTAGTGTAGATTTTAGTGTTTATAGTGTATTTAATATTTTATCACATATTTTTTAAGATATTTCAATATTTAATATACATTTAAAATGGCATCAAAAAAGAGCAAATGTAATGCTAAAAATGCATTGCAGGTGAGAACAAGAAGGTTAGCTGTGCTAACAAGGTTATTGTACACATGGAGGAGCTTAATGAAAATGAATTAGCTGCCAAAATAGTGAAGTTGAAGGATATCATCAGAGAGATGATGTAGAAATTGCAAAAGTTGAGAGGCGTTTAAATGAGCATATGGAGAAAAAGAAAAATTAACAGGAAAATATGAAATAACAAAGCAAGGAAACAAGTAAGTCAGGAACTAACGGAAATCAGGTAAGTGACATTGTTAGTAAAAAGAAAGAAGTTATTTGGTATGGTGACTCTATAATAAAACATGCTATAGTTTTCCTGGAGCAAAAATTAAAAATATAATGCAAGCAATTCAAAAACAGAAAAGAAAAGTAAATGAAATCATAGTTGTAGTAGGTATGAACGATTTAACTGGCAATAAGTTCAGCATGAGAGAGGACATGAAAGGGTTGTTGGAAGAAGCGAGAGTGAAGAGTGAGAAAGTGAAAATCGCCAGTATTTTACCTTGCTATGATAAAAATGAATTAAGAAGAAGGGCTATGATGGCAAATGATTCGATGCGTAGGCTGTGTAGAAGGAATGGATGTGAATTTTTGGATATGTGGAGTGAGTTTGAGGGAAGACTGGATTTGTATAAGAGGGACAGCCTACACTTGAATGTGTTTGGTATCAGGAGTCTGGAAAAACTAATAACTGGTATGGTACCTAACACAGAGAGTCAGGGAAACTAAATTATAAAGGGAGGAATGGTGTTAATGTGAGTGTAAGAGCGACAATGTTATATAACTGTGTTAATGATGCAAATGGACTTTGTCATGAAAATGTTGATGAGAAGAGAACAATTTCAGGTTTGTGTTTGTCTGGTTCAGACCTATCAAATATGTGCAAAGATGTCTACGTGTGTAAGGGATTGGAGAATAGAGATCTGCGAGTTGTCCAACTGTGTCAAGCAGACTGCAGACAAGACAATACAAAAGAACAAACAGTTAGATTATTATGTCTGTGCACGAATGCTAGGAGTATCAGAAACAAAGGGATAGAGTTTGTTGCCATAGTCAATATGATGTGACCTCAGATTGCAGGTATTAATGAGACTTGGCTATCAGAATCAGATCTACTAACTGGCATTGAGTGTCAAGGGCACATTATTTTTAGGAAGGATAGAGAGGATAGGAGAGGGGGGGGGGATGCTGCAGCTAATGATATCTGATGACTTGAATCCAGTTTGAGTTGAGACCTATGATTGTAGGACTACTAGTAACAATATTTCATGTGGCACTGAGTTTGAAGCCATCTGGTGTGAGATGGAATCTAACAAGATCAACAAGGTGTTGTTACAGACATGGTGGATCAGTTGCTAGTGGTGAAGAAATGCATCACCAAATACAAAAGATGGTCCAAAAGAGTAATCACAATGGAAGACTTTAATTATCCAAATATTGATTGAGTAACAGTAGAATCTCATGAGAAGAATGAAAATGCATTTATTGAGCTGTTATGTGGGGGGGGGCAACTTCCTAAAGCAGCATAGATTTGATTATGGTGTCAGAGGGCATTTCAGTTAAAGACGTAACTATTCTTCCTCCAGTTGGTGACAGTCATCATGCAGTACTCATTTGGGAAGTGACTAAGTTTATATGAATGTTCCCATTCAGAAAAGGTTACATGCTGAACTACAAAGCAGGAAATTATGACCAACTGAGGAGTATACTGAGTGGAATGGAATGGGATCGGCTGCTGGATGGAAAGAATATCGACAGTGCATGAGAAGCATTTAAAGAATACTTAAATGATCGATATCGGAATGTGTTCCAAGAGTTTGAAAAATAAACATAGTAGGAGTCAAATGGATGTGTAATCTTATTAAGCAAGAGATTCTTAAGATAAGGACGATATGGAAGAATTATATTTGCATAATGATGATGTCCATTATGAACGTTATAAGCAGCAGTCTAGAATAGTCACAACTGTTGTACGGAAAGCAAATTCAGTATGAAAAGAAACTGAGTCTGTATGCTAAAGACAACCTACAAGAATTTTATCAATATTCTGCAAGTAAAAGAAAGAATATGAAAGAATAACTCTTATAAATCCAGCTGGCGTGTGGGTTATAGATGCAGAAGAGGTTGTTCAGTTAACGAGTGCCCATTTTGTTAAAAGCTATCAACCTGGTGAACACAATTGAGCTCACTATTACCTCTTCACTAGATGAAGAAATGCAGGTGTGTGAGGCTGAGGTATTAGAGCTGTTGCTGAAATTGAATAATAATTTATCAGTAGGTACTGATGGAATATCAGCATGTGTGCTAAAAGAGTGTTCAGCTGAACTGGCCATTCCTTTGACCAGACTGTTTAATATGAGTGTCAGAACAGGGAAGATTCTGCAGGAATGGAAGGAATGTATGGTAATTCCATTGCACAAGGATAGTGCAAAGACTGATGTATCCAACTATCAACCAATTAGTATCTCAGGAATGGTGGTGAAGATTTTGGAAAAATTGGTTAGGGATTGCATTCAGAAATGGGTTGACAGTGAATCTCTACTTTGCAATGAACAACATGGGTTTACTAAGAGAAGATCATGTTTTAACAACTTGCTCATATTCTGTAACAATGTTACCATTGAACTAGACAAGGGGAATGGATATACCATGATACTTTTGGATTTTGCTAAGGCTTTTGACAAAATACAGCATGATGAAGTGTTGCATAAATCGGAGAAAATGGGTTTGGGTTATACAATATTAGCATGGATGAGAGGATGGCTGACTGACAGATATCAAGAGGCTTTATTTAAGGTGTTCCAATTAAGATCTTTGGACCATCAGTGTCATAGACAGAATGCCAGTTACAAAGCCTTAGTTCAAGAATTGGCAGCCCATCCACCACAGGTAGGGGGACAGGTAATAACTCTGTATCTCCTGTCCCTGCCTCTCTGTCTTCCAGCCACCATCCTGCTGTTGAAGAAGAGGCTTTGATTCTCAGACTGACATCATCTCTAGATAATCCTCCTCTTCTGGAATATAACTATCATATTCTTAAATCTCTCATCCAGACTCACCTTCTGGGAATGGATATCACTGATCAGTTAAATGACTACCTCCATGCTGAATTCTCCGAACACTTGATGCCTCGTCAATATCAACCTACGTCTCATTCTACAATGACTTTGTCAAATAGGATGCAGAGGAAGAGGGCATAGGCAGCTATGCAGGCCCTCTATAAAAAGAATAGAGGGCAATGTACCAAAACCATCCTTTATGGTGCCTCTCCTCCACCTCTAGAAGACTTACATGATGATTTTGTTAAATTCTGGAGTACAGTCTTTTCTGCTCCACCTCCACACTTCCCTGATGATGATGACCAACCTACAATATTGAGGTCCATTCCTGCCTTTCAAATATACCAGCCTGTCTCCATCCAGATTAAAGCAGCTCTTCAATCCAATTTCTCTGCCTTCGGACCTGATGGCTTTCCTGCATCTAGGCTTTGGAAGGTGCTCTAAAGATTTTTCAAGACTTATTGGACATTATCCTTTCCAGTAAAGCAATACCACCATACCTACGTGCTTCAAGAACTATCTTCATTTCGAAGAAAGAAACTTCAAGCTGTGAATCAGACTTTAGACCTATTACCATCTTCCCTGTGATACTTAGACTCTATCATAAAATCTTAGTCAGGCAACTTCAGTGATATATACAGCATGATTATAGACAGAGCTTTTGTCCCTTCGGACGGCTGTGCCAAGAATATATATATATTCTTTCTTCTCTTCTCTCTGATTCTTGCTGCTGCCTTAAGCCTCTGTATATGGCATTGCTGGACCTCCAAAAGGCCTTTGATTAGCATCTCCCTTAATGCTCTCCTTCGAGTACTGTCTATTGCTGGATATCCAGAACTCTTTCTTTCCTGTGTTATGGAGCTGTACTTGGGTAGCTTCATCACTATCACTACAGGGTCCTGTGCGACTTCTATTCCTGCAGTGTGGTGTGTTCACCAGGGTGATCCTCTATCTCTGCTTTTCTTTAATTACGTCATAGAAGAGTTTCTTCACTCTCTTCCTAGCTATATAGGCTACTCTCATATAGGCTTCCTTTAATGCTATGACCTTTGCTGACGATCTAATTCTTGTAGCCTCTACTAAGGTAGGCTAGCAGGAACTCCTTCACTGAGCAGTTGACTTTTTCTCTATTAGAGGCCTTTCTATTGATGTAGAGAAGTCTTGCTCTTTAGCTCTTGTCCCCTCTGGTCATGACAAGAAGCTTAAGGTCGAGAATATAGAGTTTTCCCTGCACAGGAGGCCGTTGCATGCTTTGACCATCCTGGAAAAGTGGAGATACCTCGGCACCATGTTCACCCCAAAGGGAAGGTCCTCTGTCCCTTCTATCCTAAAAGCTGGGATCGCTTCTTTGAGGAAAGCTCCTCTCAAGCCCCAGCAAAGACTGGTTCTCCTTTCCACTATCTCCTACCTCGCTTTTACCACAAGTTGGTGCTTGGTAGGACATATATCTCGGTACTGTCCCAAATGGACAGGGCTATCCATTCAGCTGTGAGATCATGGCTCCGACTGCCACCTGACACTCCTACTGCGTATTTCCATGCAAGGGTGAAGGATGGCGGGCTCGGAGTTCCATTACTTAGATTGCTGATCCCACTCCTGCGACTGTCCAGAATCGTGAAGTTAGAACTATCTTCTTCCCCTATCTGCAGAGAGTCTTTCTATAGCCCATTAATACAAGAAGACTTTAGAAGGACTAAAGGCTGGTCCCATTATCAAGGTACCTTAATTGAGTCAGCACCCGCAGAACACAAGAGGTGGCCATCTCTGCTGCATTGTTCTGTAGATGATGCTCCTTTAAAAGAGTCATATCTGGTGTCTCCTCAGCATGAGTGGGTAAGGGATGGCACCAGACTCCTCCCTGGGTTTGAGTATATTGACCTTATCAGGATGATGATCAATGCCCTGCCCTGCCCGCACAGCTCAATGGGGTAGTGACAACTCAAACTGTAGGGATGGCTGCCACTACAGTGAGACATTGTCTCATATAGCCCAGTGTTGCTTCCGCACCCATGGGGATCTGTGTGCAGAGGCATGGTGACGTGCCTCTCCATTCTGAACAACTGCTTTAAGAACAAAGGTTGGGAGACCGCAGTGGAACCACATTATAGGATTTGCATAAGCCAGACTTAGTGATTAAAAGAGATGGTGACGTTTGGGTAGTTGATTCCCAGGTGGTAGAACAGGGCACCCACTAACCTATAGCCATAATAATAAAGTAAACTGTTATAAAAATAACCAAGATCTAATTAGTAAGATACGGGAGGAGCATGGGGCAACTCCGAGGTTTACCAGCGCCACCATCTCTTTACATGGTGTATGGAGTGTAGATAGTTATCAAGACTTAAAACAACTTGGGCTTACGCAGAAGGATATAAAAGTTCTTTATTTGAGGGCCTTACAGGACACACTGGTGGCATGGCATGGCCACCAGAAAATGACTGCAATGACAACTAGAACAGGCATAGCACTTGTAAAGGCTCAGGCCTATATCATGTCTGGACGAGACGTCAGGATGTGTTGTAAGGGTGGTACTGCCCATAACCAGTAAAAAGATTAATAAAAAATAAATAAATAAAAAACCAGTGATGTACCACAAGGTTTAGTGCTGCTTGGTCCATTGTTATTCAATCTGTACATTAATGATATTGGGAAGTATTTGACCAGCGACATACAGCTATTTGCTGATGATGCAAAGATAGGTAGGGTAATCAGGAATGCTGTTGATATGCAGTACTTGCAGAATGATTTGAATAGGCTGGAATTGTGGGCATGGGAAATTGGGTGTCAAGTTCAATGTGAATAATGTAAAGTCATTCACTTCGGTATGATTAGATATCCAATGTCGAGTTGTATTGGTGGGATTAGGCTTGAAGAAACTGGTGAGTCTAGGGATCTTGGAGTGTTAGCAGATAGGAAGTCTAAGTTCTGAGGCCATGGCAAAAACTGCAAATACAATACAAAAGAAAATTGTAATGCTGAAACGAACTTTCACGTGTAAAGATGTCATTTTGCTTCTTTACTAGACCTTCATAAGACCTCACTTGGACTATTGTGCGCAGGTCTGGTCACCTGGTTTCTGTTGTGATTATGATATATTGGAGAGAGTACAAAGGAGAGTGTTAAAAATGACATCAGGATTGTGGAATACTGATTATGAAGACAGATTGAGAATTTGTAGACTGCAGACACTAGCAAACAGGAGAAAGAGGAATTGATATGATTCAGACTTACAAACTTCTGAAAGACTTATACAGGATTCCAATTCAATTTATGGAGGGTGGGGGAAAGGATGAGAGGGCATCCTTGGAAGCTCATAATGAAGGCTGCTAAGAAGGCAATGAGGACTAGATTTTTCTCTCATGGGGTGGTGTGTGATTGGAATGGATTGCCATTGAATGTTGTGCAAGCACTATGAATGAATTCAAGAATAAGTATGATAACTGGTGTTTGTATTATATTGCCTCCCTTGATGAGTCTCTGACTCCCTGCAGGTTTCTCTTAATAATAATAATATAATATGGGCCAAAGTCTATATTCAGCAGTGGAAGAAGAAGCTGAAGAAGAAGAAAAATAATATATAATAGGTATTATTTCTGGGAAAATTACCATGTTACTCCTCCAAGTAAATATTATTTTTATGGCTATTTAGCCTATTTGGAGTATAATATATATACTCCTAAGAGTATCACTTTTTTATAATGCCATTGGCTTTTTCATTTACTCATTTACTCAAATTTCAATTGTCAATTTCAATAAAACTCATTTACTTTTTCATTTACTCAAATTTCAGGGCATTACTGATATTTCATACAGACATAAAATAATCTATATATAAAAAAAAAAAAAAAATCAGCTAACGCCTTTTTATTCCCGTATACGGGAGTAGGCGAGGCCATTTAGCCCTATCTAACTTTTGGAGACTGAGTGGGCAGTTCAATCTCCACTGGTACCCAATCAGAGACAGATGGCCCAAGGCTATCACTAATTAAGCGGTACGCAGTGAAGAGAGACGGCTCAAATGTGCCGCCATCTCGTGGTCCCTAACTCTAACACAATATATTTAATGTCTGAAATAATGTGGGTTCTACGGTCGATTTTCTTGAGTTTACAGGACGAAAAACCCGAGTTTCCGGGAGGAAAAACCTGCTTGCCCGTGCCAGAGATCGACTAACTCGGGAACCGGTCGAAAAAAGGCTTAGAAAAATTTCCTCTAGTCGCCGACTAGACTCAAAACCAAGACTTCCTTCGTGCGGCCAAGCGCGATGGTGTGTAAACGCCACATCCACTGAGCTACACACGCTCTTAAAAAAAAAAAAAAAAAAAAATCAGCTAATGCCTTTTTATTCCCGTATACGGGAGTAGGCGAGGCCATTTAGCCCTATCTAACTTTTGGAGACTGAGTGGGCAGTTCAATCTCCACTGGTACCCAATCAGAGACGGATGGCCCAAGGCTATCACTAATTAAGCGGTACGCAGTGAAGAGAGACGGCTAATCTATATATATATATATATATATATATATGGGGTGCTTAAGGGTCAAAGCTGTGTAACTGAGAGGAGAACTCCACATAGCCTTTAAAGGAATGCAGAGAACCGACCAGGGCTTCTCACCAAATGTCCAATCCTCACCTTCTCGTGGTGCATCCTGTTGGGTATCTACCTGGATACTGAATGAACGAGGATGGGCTGGCAATTTGGAAGTTAGCCAATCAAATTGTATTCTTATTGGCTTAAACCAAAATAAAAAATGATGGTACAACATTTCATGCCGGCTGGAACGTCGCCCAGTTAAACAAGGGCCCCTTTGTTTTCACCAGGGAACCAGGGTGAAGAGAGAAAAGTCAGCTACTGGAACAAATCTGAAAACACACCCCAACTCAAAATCACCAGAGTTAAAGATCGGTACTGTCAACATAAGAAACATGAATGGCGAAGATATGGAACTATCTTAGGAATTAGATAAGTACCAGATCGACATAATAGGGGTGACTGAAACAAAAAAGACATAAACTGGTGAGATCTTTCTGAACAATAAATACAAAATGTTATATTCAGGCAATGACAATCAAGGAAAGGAAGGAGTAGCCATAGTATTCAACACTAAATACGAGGCTAATCTTCTTGAATGGCAGGCAGTCTCAAGTAGAGTGATATGGACAAATATCAGAATGGGGAACTGGACAATGAGACTTATTTGCCTATGGTCCCACCAAAGGTTCTACTAAGGCAGAAGTGGAGGAATGTTTTGAGGATTTACAGAAAGCAACTGACACAATGAAAAAGGAAAAGCTAGTCATTGTTGTGGATCTAAATAGCAGAGTAGGAAATGATTGTCAAATATACAAAAATATTTTGTGAAAATTTGGAGAAAAGAGCAACGCTGATAATAATGGCAAACACCCGTTGAATTTCTGCTCAGGATATGGACTGGTTATTACTAACACCATGTTCCAACATAAAAATGGGCACAAATTCACATGAAGAGAAGAGGCAAGGAATAAGAAAAGTCTCATTGACTATGTTATTGTTGATCGTGAAGTTTTCTGCCTGGTAGTACAGGACACCAGAGTGTACAGAGGATTTGAAATTGGAAGTGATCACTATTTAGTCTTGAGCAGGATAAAATTGAATTTCATATTGAAAAAGAATAACATGTAAGAAAGTTTTAAAGTGAATGAAAGTTGAGCAGCTCTCAGATGTGAACTGTAGACTGATATACAAAAAGATTATTGAAGAAAAAAAGGAAATAGTTTGAGAACAGGAATTAAACCTTGGAGGTTCAGTGGCAAGCCTTGAAGAAAACCCTGATTGATTCAGCTAGAGAGGCATGTGGAGAAGTTGTCTGCAAAGATAGAAAAATTAGAACTCCATGGTGGACACAGGAAGTTAAAGAGGCAGTGAAGGAGAAGAAGAAAGCATATCAAAAGTTCCTGGCAAATAAGTCAGCTTGTGCTCTTAGAGAATACAGAGACAAATGTAAGAAAGCTAAACACTGTGTAAAACTAGCTAAACAAAAGTCATGAGAGGACTTTGGCAAGAACATAGAAAATAAAAATCAAGAAGGTGGCAAAATATTCTGGAGTTGTTGAAGAAGCTTAGAAATGGAGGGAAAAGGGCTGTAAAAGGAGTTCATCATCAAATTCCTGACATTTATCCTCAAGGGGGTGTACAGGATATGATAGTACTAAATGAAAAACTTACATGATTACTAACTTCCTGCCTACAATTTTCTGCCAAATCAATCTGTTACCTGTCAAAGCTACAACATTGTCACATCTTATATTTATATACCTATCTTCTAATGCACTTTTTTACCGTATCAATCCACCTATATTTTGGTCATCCTCTGGGACTTTTTTCCTGGAAACATGGCAGAGAAAACTTGTTTTGCTAATCTTTCCTCTCCCATTCTGTTAAGTGACCATATCACCTGAGATTAGCTCTGCTAACGAATTTCTGGACGCTGACAATGTCAAGTACTTTCTTAATATCCCCGTTTCTAATATGATACTGCCATTGATGGCATCTGTTCATGCCTTTAATCTTTCTCAGGACTTTCATAACTGTGGTCTCTAGTCTTTGGCCAAGTGTTTTACTTCTGACCCAGCTCTTAGATCCATAAGTTAAAACTGGTTTGAACACTGCCTTGTATACTGCTAATTTAGTGTTTTGACTAATTTCTCTCTTATTCCATATAAATTTTTCAGTTGACTTCCTACCATACCAGATTTGTTGATTCTGTTGTCTATTTCTATATTTAATTTACCATCTTCATTAAAAATTGTGCCTAAATAGCTGAAATGTTTTACTTGTTCTATAAGTTCTCCATTCACAATACAGCTGATATTTTCAATGCTTCTTCCTATTTTCATTATCTTTGTCTTGTTATTGCTGACCTTCGTACCATATCTATCGCAACAGTTATTCAATTTAGTCAGTCAATCTTGCAGACTTGTAGCGGATTTATTTAGAAGTATAACATCATCCATTTAGAAGTATAACATAAAGCAGGGAACTGACATTAACATCACCGATTTTGATATCAGGTTTAATACCACTTTCCTTCATAATGTAATCCATATAGATAATGAATAACATAGATGATAATGTATATCCTTGTCTGACACCAGATTTAACATTAAACCACCTCCCTGTATTTCCTTTAATTCTAACTGCTGACTTACAACTCAAATAAAGACTAAGTATTGCTTGATATAATGCCCCATTCACACCATATAACTGTAGCGTATTGAATAGCTTCTCTCTTGGCACCTTTTCATATGCTTTTTCCTGATCTACAAAACTTAAGTACAGATCTTTGTTATGTTGCCATGACTTTTCAACTATTTGTCTTAAAGTGAATATCTGATCTTGACAGCCTCTATTTGGCCTGAATCCAGCTTGTTCCTCACCAAGCTTCTCTTCAAATAATCCTTCTCAATCGTTTCTCAAGTATACTGGCATAAATCTTACCAGAAACACTCAGTAAAGAAATACCACTGTAATTCTCGCAATTAGTTTTATTTCCCTTTTTATATATGGGTACAATCAGAGCTCTACTCCAATCATCTGGAATTCGTCCTTCTGTCCAGGCCCCTCTGAACTGTGCAGTATAGCCACTATAAAACTTTTATACCTCCATACTCGGGCATTTCTGGTGTAATATCATTTACTTCAACCATGGATATGTATTCCTGATTGCATGCCTGGTCAGTGTTTTTTATCACTGTGCTGTCATCACTGCTAGTTTCTTTTAGCGATTTTTCGAAGTAATTTCTCCATACTTCAAGGATAACTTTTTCTCCCATTTTCATGTCACCTTTATCATCTCTAACTCCTTTTACAGCACTCATTCCTTCATTTCTAAGCTTCTTAAACAACCTCCAGAATATCTTACCGCCTTCTTGATATTTATTTTCTATATTATTGTCAAAGTCCTCTCATGACTTTTGTTTACCTAGTTTTACACAGTGTTTAGCTTTCTTACATTTGTCTCTGTATTCTTTAAGAGCACAAGTTGACTTATTTGCCAAGAACTTTTGATATGCTTCCTTCTTTTCCTTCACTGCCTCTTTAACTTCCTGTGTATCCAACATGGAGTTCTGATGTTACTATCCTTGCAGACAACCTCACCACATGCCTCTCTGGCAGAAGCAATCAATGTTTTCTTCAGAGCTTGCCACTGAATCTCCAAGGTTTGATTGCTGTTCTAATGAATGGTGGTATAAATGTAAAAGGAGATAGAGATGATAATGGTGACATGTAAACTGGAGAAAAAGATATCCTTGAAGTATGGAGTAATTATTTTGAAAAATTGCTGAATGGAAATCAAGCAGTGATAGCAGAGTGGTAGTACATATATGTCAGGAATACATATCCATACTTGAAGTAAAAAAGCCATCAAAGACTTGAAATGTGGAAAGGCAGCAGGAGTAGATGGTGTTTGATCAGAAATGCTGAAGTATGGTGGTATAAAAGTCTTACAGTGGTTGCACTGTACAGTTCAGAAGGTCTGGACAGAGGGACGAATTCCCGATGATTGGAGTAGAGCTCTCATAGTAACCACATATAAAAAGGTAAATAAAACTGAATGTGAGAATTACAGAGGTATTTCCCTACTGATGTTCCTGGTAAGATTTATGCATGTGTACTGAGAAACACTTGAGAAGAATATGAAGAACTTGACATTGTCAGCATCCAGGAATGCTAATCTCAGGTGGTATGGTCACTTAAACAGAATGGGGAGAAAAGTTTAGCAAAACAAGTGTTCTCTGCCAGGTTGGTAGGAAAACGACCCAGAGGAAGACCAAAAAAATATAGGTGGATTAATACGATACAAAGTTCCTTAGATCAGTGCTTCCCAAACTTCTGGATGTCAGGGCCCCCTTTGCAAAAATTAAAATATTTCATGCCCCCCCCTCGAAAAAAAATAGAGAGATATATTATTATAATATTTATTGTATTTATATTCAATACCAAACATATACAGTGAATATTGCAAAAATCAAATGCAAATATTACATTTTTAGCATCTTACCGTTTGGTTCTGAAGACGATGTGGGCTGTTCTGGTAAAATATGAAATACTGTCCTTTTTTTTTTTAGTCTGTTTCTGCTTCTTCTGATTGTTTGCGGAATTTTTTTTTTTTTTATCAGCCACTTATCCATCTCAAGGTTAAATTTTTTAACATAGAACAGATCAAATAATATCACCACTTAATGATACTGGCACACCTTAGACTGATAACATGAAATTAGTGAATATTACCTGAATAAGGGAATCACCAGACCAGGAACATTTTTCTCTTTTGTGACTTTTCTCCCTTTAAGGTAATTAAGCCTAACGCGAAACAGACAACAAAGGCAGGTTATTAAAACTTGCATATGATTGGTGCGCTATTAACAAAAGATCGCGCAACCGAAAGATAAAAGCATAGCTGACAATTGAGTTGAAATGCTAACTCTCTTCAACCGAATTCCATAAATGAAACTGCCATAACATTCATTATATATATATATATATGTTGAATTTTATTGCTGACTTGGGAAATCGAACTCATACACATCTAATTAATAACAATAGTTTTTAGTTAGATACTGTGTTTGCCCATGCAACATATGGTTTTGTTTCAGTCTATACAGCATAGTTTATGTATGAGGGGACATGTGATTCATTAATTAGTGTGTTTTTATCCCAGTTGTCTCTAATTCCACAATTTGTTGAGAAATATATTACACAGACTGCTCATACCTTATTCACTGGCATAATAAAAGTACTTGTTTTTATTGCCTCTGCAGTATAGTGGCTGTTAGGGAGGGCATGTGGTTTACCACTGCAAGCGAGTTACTATCTCCCCACATGAACTTGTTTAAGCTCTTTTTCATGTGTGAAGTATATGCGAAACTTTTATTGGTAACCGAAAACTAGCTCGGATGACAGTGATAATATAAAACGAGTTTTGATATGTATATAAAGTCAGCATCAAGTCCCTGATTACGAACGCATGATGAAAGGGACAGGAAGATTTGGAGCTTCCCTGGAGAGAATTCGAAGTAAATACAATTAACCACTGCTTTGAAATGAAACATATGAATAAGCAATATTTACTAATATTTATTAAGCGCCAAAATATGCAGGAAGCAAAGTTTGGTAACCAACACCAATGTGTGAATTTTTCCATTAAAATATAAAAAATAACAAAAAAGAAATAATAAATAATAAAAGTTAAATACGTTTCTTTTAAAATAAAAAAAATCTACTTAGTCCTAAAACATTTTAAATTTGTTTTCATTATTTCACAGCCCCCCTCAACAAAACCGACGGCCCCCAAGGGGGCCGCGGCCCACAGTTTGGGAAGCGCTGCCTTAGATAATAGAAATATAAGACCTGATAATGTTGGAGTCTTGACAAGTAATAGACTAATTTGGAGGAAAATTGTAGAAGAAAAGCTTGAAGAACAATCTGGATTCAGGACAAATAGAGGCTGTCAGGATCAGACCTTCACCTTACCACTAATAGTTGAGAAATCATGGGAATATAACAAAGATCTGTATTAAGTGTTGTCGATCTGGAAAAGGCATATGACAAGGTGCCAAGAGAGAAGCTATTCAATACGCTACAGTTATAAGGTGTGAATGGAGCATTATATCAAGCAATACCTAGTCTTTATTTGAGTTGTAAGTCAGCAGTTAGAATTGAAGGAAGTACAGGAAGGTGGTTTAATGTTAAATCTGGTGTGAGACAAGTATGTACAATTTTCCTCTAAATCAGTCTATTACCCCCCTCTGTTATTCATTATTTATATGGATCACATTGCGAAGTAAACCAGTATTAAACATTATATCAAAATTGGAGATGGTAGTGTCAGGTCTTTGCTTTATGCAGATAATGTTATACTTCTAAATAAATCCGCTACAAGTCTGCAAGATTCCCTGACAAAATTGAATAACTGTTGTAATAGATATGGTATGAAGGTCAGCAATAAAAAGACAAAGACAATGAAAATATGCATCATTGAAAATCTCAACTGCTTTGTGAATGGAGAACCTGTGGAACAAGTAAAACATGTCAGTTACTTAGGCACAATTTTTACTACAGATAGTAAATTAAATGTGGAAATAGACAACAGAGTCAAGAAAGCTGGTATGGTAGGAAGTCAAAGGAATAAATTCATATGGAATAAGAAAGAAAAATTCATATGGAATAAAAGAGAAATTAGTTGGAACACTAAATTAGCTGTATACAATATTAGCTGTAGACAGAGTTCAAACCAGTTTTAACTTATTGATCTGAGAGCTGGTCAGAAGTAAAACCACTTGACCAAAGACTAGAGACCGCATATATGAGAGTCCTGAGAAAGATTAGGAGCATGAACAGATGGCATCAATGGCAATATCATATTAAAAATGAGGATATTAGAAAAGAACTTGACGTTGTCTGCAACCATGAATGCATTAGCAGAGCTAATCTCAGGTGGTATGGTCACTTAAACAGAATGGGTGAGGAAAGATTAGCAAAACAAGTGTTCTCTGCCAGGTTGGCAAGAAAACAACCCAGAGGAAGACCAAGATATAGGTGGATTAATACGATACAAAGTGCCTTAGATGACAGAAATATAAGATCTGATAATGTTGGAGTTTTGACAAGTAACAGACTGATTTGAAGTAAAATTGTAGAAAAGAAGTTAGTATTGATGTAAATTTTTCTTGCAGTACCGTCATATCCTGTTAAAAATACCAAGCAATTTTAAACCTGGTTTTACTCCATTTCCCAAGTAAGCAAACAGACAAACAAGTCAAGTTTGCGCCTGCAAGTGATGCAAGTCTAGCTGATCCTACAGGTAGTTCAAGACCTAGGCAACTCGTGGTAAAGGTGGCATAAGCTCCGATCACTAATCTTAATATTTACCCTTAATGCCAAAACACATCTCCAAGAAGGGGATGCATGATGTTTTGTATTAAAGACCAAGACGCCACTACCCAGACCGGTTTCGACCTTTATTGAGGTCTCATCAGTGGAGCTAGGCTAGAAATACCAAGATTTAGTAATACAGAGCTTATAAGTATTTTACCAGAACAAGTTGCCATAAGGTGTTTTTAACCTTATTAAATAAAAAATCTCTGGAGGAGATATAAATGTAGAAAGTATTTTACCTTGGGTATATTAAATGTTAAAAATACCAAGCAATTTTAAACCTGGTTTTACTCCATTTATGCCACCTTTACCACGAGTTGCCTTGGTCTTGCACTACCTGTAGGATCAGCTAGACTTGCATCACTTGCAGGTGCAAACTTGACTTGTTTGTCTGTTTGCTTACTTGGGAAATGGAGTAAAACCAGGTTTAAAATTGCTTGGTATTTTTAACATTTAATATAACCAAAGTAAAATACTTTCTACATTTATATCTCCTCCAGAGATTTTTTATTTAATAAGGTTAAACACACCTTATGGCAACTTGTTCTGGTGAAATACTTATAAGCTCTGTATTACTAAATCTTGGTATTTCTAGCCTAGCTCCCACTGATGAGACCTCAATAAAGGTCAAAACCGGTCTGGATAGTGGCGTCTTGGCCTTTAATACAAAACATCATGCATCCCCTTCTTGGAGATGTGTTTTGGCATTAAGGGTAAATATTAAGATTAGTGATCGGAGCTTATGCCACCTTTACCACGAGTTGCCTTGGTCTTGCACTACCTGTAGGAACAGCTAGACTTGCATCACTTGCAGGCGCAAACTTGACTTGTTTGTCTGTTTGCTTACTTGGGAAATGGAGTAAAACCAGGTTTAAAATTGCTTGCTATTTTTAACATTTAATATACCCAAGATAAAATACTTTCTACACCATCATATCCTGTACAGGATATGATGGTACTACAAGAAAAATATATCAAATTCCTGCAATGTACCCTCAAGGGTACATTGCAGGAATTTGATAATGATGATATATATAGACACTAAATATATAGAAAATAAATATATTATTATTATTATTACGGGTATATCCATGGAGTCAGTAGACTCATCGCGGGAGACCCAAACTAGCAAAACAGTATCTGTCATATCTCTTCTTGAATTCATTTACAGACGAAGAGCTCACAACTAAGTCAGGCAATGAATTCCATTCATTCACCACCCTCCAAGCAAAAAAACCTTGTTCTGATGCCCTTGTTAACCACACTCTTCTTTAATTTCCAGGGATGACCTCTTGTTCTTCCATCACTATCGCACTGCTGAAACATTTCCCCTGCATCAATCCTATAAAAACCTTTTAGTAATTTAAATGTTTCTATCATATACCCTCTTCTCTGCCTATCAACCAACCTCTGCAATCCACAAGCTCTCAATCTATCAATGTAGGGAGCATTTTTTGCATCACTCACCAACTTAATCACTCTTCTCTGAAACCTCTCCACAGCCTCGTCATCTCCAAGGAATCCAGGTGACCAGACCTGAGCACAGTAATCCAAATGTGAAAGTATCAACGCTTTATGAAGGGGAATAATAACCTCTTTATCACTGGATGTCAGTGTGTTCCTCAACAACCAAGTAATCCTATGTGCAATCTTGGACAACTTAGCAATGTGTCCTCTGAATTTCATCTCCCTATCTACCAACACCCCTAAGTCCCTAGCCTTGGGAATCTCTTGGAGTACTGTTCCATCAATGTAGTATACAGCTGGTAATCTTTTAATCCCAAAATGCATGACTTTGCACTTTTACACATTGAACTGACATCCATTATCTTTTGCCCATTCTACCAGCTTATTTAAATCATCCTGCAAACTTTCAACATCAGCTTGATTTTTTATTGCGCTACCCAACTTTGCATCATCAGCAAACAACTGAATATCTCCCTGTAAGCCATTTCCTATATCATTTATATACAAATTAAACAACAATGGCCCAAGCACAGAGCCCTGAGCCACACCACTGGTCACCTGCCTCATCCTGGACTCGGTTCCTCCATACACCACGTTCTGGTATCTCTCCTTGAGCCATTCTCCTATCCATATCACTAATTTAGTATTCATTCCCATCTGCTCCAATTTGCATAACAGTGTTCCATGGGGTATCCTGTCAAAAGCCTTAGCAAAATCCAGAAGTACCACTGTGTAGCCAGTTCCTTTGTCCAACTCAGATGTCATTCTATTATGAAAAGTTAATAGATTGCTAAGGCAGGATCTACCTTTTACAAAACCATTTTGGCCTCTATAGAGTATCATATCCTGATCCACCCATTCTTGAATTTTGTCTTTAACCAACTTTTCCAATACTTTTACCACTACTCCTGAGATGGTGATTGGTCTGTAATTAAGTACCGCAGTTTTAGAGCTGTCCTTATGCAAAGGAACCACTTTGCCTAACTTCCACTCCCTAGGGACCATACCAGAGTTCGACCTTAAATTAAATATCCAAGTAAAAGGGGTTGACAATTCATTTTCACATTCACGCAACACCTGTGCTGATATTCCATCTAAGCCTGCAGCAGTATTTGCATTTAAATTTTGCAATATATTAAATACCTCTGATTCTTAGCTTCAATTCTCACATTAGTTATTGCTACAGGTATACAGAGGTATCCTCACTTGGGTGATAGACTTTTGAAAAGTGATCACTCAGTAACTCTACTATTACATCTGATTTTGTCACCTCAATACTATCAGCACCCACTAAAGTTATCCTTCCGAAGTCATTCTTCCTTTTACTTGCCACATAGCAGAAGAACTCTTTGGGATTAGCCTTGATCTCTTCGGCTAAGGGCTTCTCATAACCTGATTTAGCTTTTCCTAGCTTGAGCCTTGTACTGCTCATGGATGTACTGATCGCCTTTCTCCTTGTAAATTCTCCATAACATTTTCTTTTTTTGCAAGTCATGCTTGATACTACTGCTCATCCATCTAACGCCTGCCTTGTTAGACTTCCTGACCATGGGGGACACAATCTGATATTGCTTTCCTCAGATACCCACTAATTTTATCGTATGCAATGCTAACGTCTTTCCCTGCAATATGTTCTGCCATGGGATAGCTGCAAGCTCACTCCGAGGCTTGTTATAATTGCCTAACCTGTAGTTCCGTATATACCCCTTCTTAACAGAAAAATACGCAATTTTGCAACCTCCCAAGTCAATACCAGATGATCATTTTCACCAATTGGAGGTAACAAGGACACCTCATTTATGCATATAACTTCTGAACCAATAACCAGTTCCAATACTCTCACACCATGTGTCCCTTCAGTTATGTGCTGTTTCAAGTAATTATCTCATAGAAGATGTATGAACTCCATTTCCTTTTTGCTACGTGATATTTCCTCTTTCCAATTGATATCACCATAATTAAAATCACCCATAATGATCACTAAAACTGCATTAATTTGCTGATGCATGAATTCAATATCTCCTCTGTACTCCCTGGCCTATAGCAGCATCCAACTGTAAATTTGATTGCATTGGTCACTATTTCACACCAGACCACCTCAAATGAACTTTCATTCACATGCCTATCATCTTGATATACTACTTTCATTGGCTGCAACACATCAGCTATCATCAACAGTACTCCTCCCCCTGTTCTATCTTCTCGTCTCCTCCCTGAAAATACTGTACCCCATCACATTCAATTCCAGTGACCACATCTTCTGCTAACAGCCAAGTTTCACTAATGCCTACTACTTTTGGTGAGATTGCACTGACTAATGCCAAAAATTCTTCTCTCTTATTTCAAATGCTTCTTGCATTGGTATACAAAAATTGCAGATTCCCTCTAGATCTTGTACAGGCTTTAGAACTGATATGTCACTAATTTCAGTAGTCCCATGCCGATTTTTATCCCCCTCTCTTCTGCAATTTATTCTGTGAATAAGGATCAATAAATATACAATCAGTGCTAAGGTTTGTCTCTTACACTCAACCTTTTCAATATTAGTTTCCCTGCTCAATTACTTCAACTTGTTAAGAAAACAGTTACTTACTTCTTCAATCGCTTATGTCCTTCCATGTTCAGATGCAGTCCATCTCTAGCATACAACTGTCTTTTTCCTAGAGACCGCAGATATGAGAGTCCTGAGAAAGATTAGAGGAGTGAACAGATGCCATCAGTGAGAATATCATATTAAAAACGAGGATATTAGGAAAGAACTTGACATTGTCGGCATCCAGGAATGCGTTAGAAGAGCTAATCTCAGGTGGTATGATCACGTAAACAGAATGGGCTAGGAAAGATTAGCAAAACAAGTGTTCTCTGCCTGGTTGGCAGGAAAACGATCCAGAGTAAGACCAAGATATAGGTGGATTGATACGGTACAATGTGTCTTAGACGATAGAAATATAAGATCTGATAATGATAGTATTGGAGTCTTGACAAGTAACAGACTGATTTGGAGAAAAATTGTAGATAGGAAGTTAGTAATGATGGAAATTTTTCATGTAATACTATCATATCCTGTACACCCCTTGAGGGTACATGTCATGAATTCGATGATGATGATGAATACTGATATATCCTGGACTGTCGCTTGCAGGAAATTAGTGTGCCTTCTGGGAAGTGCTAACACAGAGAAAGCATTATTAGCTCTTATATATGAAATATAGCTGATTTTGCAGTAGGCTTCTTTTTAAAAGTAACACACAAACCTAACTTTTTTTATGGAAGAAATATAAATGACTTTTTGTATAAGAAAATGTAACAAAAAATTTATTTGTAAAAATATAAAAATGATTTCAGCTGTTTGCTATCAGGTTGAGAAGGGAAAGAAGTTGTGGCTCTAATAATCAAATTGCAAAGAAATAGTTCAATTTTTGAAGTAAGTGGTTGAGTGGATGGAATCAGCATTAATTTTATTTCTTTTCGCAAAATAGTAAAATAGAGTAATAGATTTTGGATGCTGAAATCTGAAATACTAACTTTGAAAAATTTTAAACTAGTAGGAAGTTAGATAATAAATAGTAATTTATAATTCATTTTGGGGTGCTGTTGGTGGGGGGGGGGAGTATAACTGGAATACTTATATAACATAGCTGACTTCTTTTTGATCATCCCCCCCCCCCCAAATAAAAGACCAGTTGTATCAGATCAAAACATACAAAATATTTTTATCAGATAATTTATTTTTTGATAGTAAAAGTAAAGCCATGATTATTATAAATGAGAAATTATGTTGTTTTTTGGTTAATTAGACAGACAGAATTAGTTATGACCAAAATACTATATTTTGAATACTGATATATGCTAGACTGTTGTTTCAAAATAAACAAAATTTTTGAATTAATCTATATATGATATGCTTCAGACATAATACTATAAATATTTCCCTTCCATATGAGGTATCTGTTCGTGGTGTAGAGGGTCTCCCAGTGATGGTGCTGGCCCTTTTAATTCTTCCTCATTTTCTTTGCTTTTCTTCATGTATTCTTTGGTCTATTTCTCCTGAATCTTTTTTGCTATCCTATCTTCCAGACTACCATCAGTGGGAGCCAATGCCTTGCTGCCATGTTGTGCAACCTGTGGACATCCAGAAAGGAGAATCTGGCAGTCTTGCACTGCATTGGCCTCTGCTTCAGCAAGACAGGCATTCCTGAATAGTCCATCCAGGATAAATCAGCTGGTGGGCTTGCCTGCAAGGGTCAAGTGTGTTGTAGTAAGGCTTCTTCCCCATGGTTCAGGGACAGGGCCTAAGGCTTGCTGTGGTGCTCATATGGCATTGCACTCTCGAGTGCAGTCATTGCTTTGCCAGTGAGTGGGTGTCCATGCATGGCTCCATGGTGCATGGGGAGCTCTGACACTGAATCAAGAACCACTCGAGCATGAATTCTTCATCCTCGGTCATTTCAGGAGCCTTAATAAAGCCTCACCCAAGTATTGATATACCTTTAGATAAAAAAAAAAAACAAGAAACAAAAGATGAGATACCAGTATAAATGCATCAGTTTTTCTAATCATTTATGCTACAGGTGAAAATCCAATATGGAAACTGTCACCCTTCTTCATTCAAAAGGACATAGAATGGCTGTAGGTTCTCCCAAAACAGTCAAGAAACTACGTTCTGGCAATGTCCTTGTAAAAACATCATGTCAACAACATTCTGAAAAACTACTCAATGGGTAGAATACCAATAACAGTTACACCCCGTGTTCAGAACTGAAAGATCAGGGGATGACAGGTATGATGCACATCATGATCTGTAGGGATGGTCACCTGATTCCAACCAGAAACATCATCCTTACATTTGATACTCCTAAGCTTCCAACATCTGTTAAAGCAGAGTATCTAAGTTGTCCTGTTTAACTGTACATCCCTAATCCACTAAGTTCCAATCATAAATCTATTTCAATCATAAAGTAACTAAATGTGTAAACTATCAGGGAGATTACCCAAAGTACTCCTGTGCATGTTAGAAGTGGAAAAATGAGAAAGAAATACAAAAAATAAAAACAGAACATATCATATCAGGATGCAAGAAGAACCACCACACCTGCTCTCTGAGATCCTCTTATGCTGAGAAGGTAACAGTAAAGAAAATGTCAACAGCAACTCAAACTCACATGTCCATTCCACCATTTGATAATTTCACCATATCTGAACTTTATAATCATGACTGTTTATCTGTTAAGTGCACAATGTATAGCCCCTCTCCAAAAATTGTTCCATTCAATGAGAACCCACATGTGAAAAAAAAAATATGCCAAGATTATCACTTAAAGACAAACCACTAGATCCTTCCACAGAGAATATGGATACTTCAGTATCCAATGAAAGCAACTTGAACCTACCCATTTATCCTGACACTTCCGATGATATACTGGATATTTTTCCAGAGGAAGAGATGGACACTGGTCATCTACACTTTGCAAAATCTAATGAGAAGTATAAACTTGATAAGGGCAAGTCCTCAACCTCTTGGAAACAAGACAAATCTAAGAAACCTAAACAATAGGGAAGTTTTTACAATGGAACTGCTGTGGATTTTGCCAGAATATCAATGATATCAAGCACCTACTGCAGAAACACAAACCTTTTTGTTTCTGTTGCAGGATACTTATTTGAAACAAAGTGAGGATCCTACCATCAGGAATATTACTCTTGTGCACAAGGACAGAACTGGAGATGGCCCTGCACATGGTGGAGTAGCTATTCTCATGGGCAGTCATACTCCATTCCATCATGTTCAGCTTAATACTGCTCTGGAAGTAGTAGCAATTTGCCTATTTGTGGGGTATCTAATCACAGCATGCTCAATATATTTACCACCAGGTTCTGAACTAAATGAAACAAAACTCGATAATCTCATAATGCAACTGCCTCAGTGCATACTCCTAATTGGCAACTCTTAATGGACATAACACTCTATGGGGTAGTGCTAACAGAAATAGACAAGGTCATATCATTGAGTCAGTGTTTCACAACCATGACCTCTCATTTATTACTAACAGAGCAAATACCTTCTTCCACATGTCTGTCTGCTCTTATTTGGCAATCAGTCTTACAATATGTTCCCCTGCCATTTTTTCACTGCTCATGTGGGATGTTGATTAAAACATATATGGAAGCAATCATTTTCCTCTTATCAGCACTGTCTTCACAGGAACCGTGTCCTCCTACCCAGATGCCTATGTGGAAAATGGACCAGGCTGAATGAAATACATTTTCCCATCTTTTGAAGCAGTAAAGCATGTAACAGACTGTATTGTCCATGCAGCAGTTCCAAAAACATCATCCTGAATTTCACCTGCCTAAAGCTTTGGTGGAACCAAAAGTGCCAATCAGCCAAAAAAAGATCAAAGAAGAACATGGAGTATAGTTTGTAGATATCCCACAACAAACTTAATAGCATTTAAACATTCTTGTCATGTGAGACATCAGAATCAAAAACAATCCTGGATCCAATTTACATCATCGATTAATCAAACAACCATTGCAAAACTATCTGGGATAAAATCCGGAAGATGAAAGGTAGATATATAACACATCGTTATCTACCTTGAACATAATGGATATATTATTGCTGATCCCAAAGCTCTCTTGCAGACACATTAGATGAAAACGTTGCCAGAATCTCAGCAACAGCCTCATATCTGTCTGAATTTTTAATATTGAAGGACAGCAAGAGAAAAAACAGTGGCTAAACTTGTGTACCAAGGGAATTGAGTTATACAGACCATTTTGAGAAGTAACTAAAAAGAGCCCTTTTGCGATCTCACCCTATTGCAGTTGATCCCAGTGACATTTATTATGAGATGATAAAGCACCTCCCATCATCTTTTATGGATCTCCTTCTCTTACTATACAACAGAATATTTACATAGGAAGAATTTCTGGAATCCTGGCATAAGTCAATTGTCATTGCTATCTCTAAATCAGGCAAGGATCCAACTCCATGCCAAGAATTATTGTCCCATTGCTCTGACTAGCTCTTTGTAAGGTCTTGGGAAAAAAATGGTAGACACAACTTCTGGTACTCAGAAAGCAACAAACTTCATTCTGATTTCTGATTTCACACAATTTGGCTATCGTAGACACTGGTCAACCTTGAACCATTCGATCCATTTGGAAACATAAGAGGTGCTTTCCTGAAATGAGAACATGTAGTTTTAGTGTTCTTCAACTTGAAAAAAGCTTACACCACATGGAGATATGGCATATTAGCATGTTAAAGGACTTGTTTAATCCTTGGTCTTGAAGGGATACATTCCTTTTTTATTAAAACCTTTCTCTCCAGCGATGTGTTCCAAGTTGTGGGTAGCAGGGCATCTCGACCATATCATCAAGAAGAGGGAGTTCCTTACGGCTCTGTCTTAAGTGTGACTTCTTTTTGCTATTAAAGTGAACTCAGTTACCAAACAGCTTCCTCCCACAGTAGGCAATTCTCTTTATGTTGATGATCTCACAGTTTACTGTCACTCCTGCAATATGTGAATCATTGAAAGATAACTTCAAGGAATTGATTGTGTCTCTTCATGGGCTCTTTGTCATGGGTTCAGGTTATCTGCTGAAAAAAAAAAAAACATCTGTGTACACTTCTGTCAAAAACACACTCTCCATTTCTTTACACACATACGTCATCTTTGGGAATAATTCAAAAAAAAAAAAAACACTGAATATCCTCCACACACTGTTCTCTACTGAATGGGGTGCTGATTGATGTTTGTTGCTCCACATTTATCATATACTTGTATGATACAAAGCTTGATTATGGGTCTGAGGTTTACACTTCTGCAAGGGAGAGCATGCTCTGATGGTTGGACTTGATCCATCATCAGGGTATCTGATTAGCTATCCGATGCGTTTTGCACATCACCCATTCAAAGCCTTTATGGTGAATCAAATGACCCCCCCCCCCCCCCAACTATCACTTAGATGAAAGCATCTGTCTCTTAATTATGCCCTAAAAATAAAGTCCCAGATCATTCTACGTGGACTAGTCTCTTTTCTCTATGTTGGGAGGTCCTATATCTCACACACACACACACACACACCAGACTGCTATTCTGGTGGTGTGTGTGTGTGTGTGTGTGTGTGTGTGTGTGTGTGTGTGTGTGTGTGTGTGTGTGTGTGTGTGTGTGTGTGTGTGTGTGTGTGTGTGTGTGTGTGTGTGTGTGTGTGTGTGTGTGTGTGTGTGTGTGTGTGTGTGTGTGTGTGTGTGTGTGTGTGTGTGTGTGTGTGTGTGTGTGTGTGTGTGTGTGTGTGTGTGTGTGTGTGTGTGTGTGTGTGTGTGTGTGTGTGTGTGTGTGTGTGTGTGTGTGTGTGTGTGTGTGTGTGTGTGTGTGTGTGTGTGTGTGTGTGTGTGTGTGTGTGTGTGTGTGTGTGTGTGTGTGTGTGTGTGTGTGTGTGTGTGTGTGTGTGTGTGTGTGTGTGTGTGTGTGTGTGTGTGTGTGTGTGTGTGTGTGTGTGTGTGTGTGTGTGTGTGTGTGTGTGTGTGTGTGTGTGTGTGTGTGTGTGTGTGTGTGTGTGTGTGTGTGTGTGTGTGTGTGTGTGTGTGTGTGTGTGTGTGTGTGTGTGTGTGTGTGTGTGTGTGTGTGTGTGTGTGTGTGTGTGTGTGTGTGTGTGTGTGTGTGTGTGTGTGTGTGTGTGTGTGTGTGTGTGTGTGTGTGTGTGTGTGTGTGTGTGTGTGTGTGTGTGTGTGTGTGTGTGTGTGTGTGTGTGTGTGTGTGTGTGTGTGTGTGTGTGTGTGTGTGTGTGTGTGTGTGTGTGTGTGTGTGTGTGTGTGTGTGTGTGTGTGTGTGTGTGTGTGTGTGTGTGTGTGTGTGTGTGTGTGTGTGTGTGTGTGTGTGTGTGTGTGTGTGTGTGTGTGTGTGTGTGTGTGTGTGTGTGTGTGTGTGTGTGTGTGTGTGTGTGTGTGTGTGTGTGTGTGTGTGTGTGTGTGTGTGTGTGTGTGTGTGTGTGTGTGTGTGTGTGTGTGTGTGTGTGTGTGTGTGTGTGTGTGTGTGTGTGTGTGTGTGTGTGTGTGTGTGTGTGTGTGTGTGTGTGTGTGTGTGTGTGTGTGTGTGTGTGTGTGTGTGTGTGTGTGTGTGTGTGTGTGTGTGTGTGTGTGTGTGTGTGTGTGTGTGTGTGTGTGTGTGTGTGTGTGTGTGTGTGTGTGTGTGTGTGTGTGTGTGTGTGTGTGTGTGTGTGTGTGTGTGTGTGTGTGTGTGTGTGTGTGTGTGTGTGTGTGTGTGTGTGTGTGTGTGTGTGTGTGTGTGTGTGTGTGTGTGTGTGTGTGTGTGTGTGTGTGTGTGTGTGTGTGTGTGTGTGTGTGTGTGTGTGTGTGTGTGTGTGTGTGTGTGTGTGTGTGTGTGTGTGTGTGTGTGTGTGTGTGTGTGTGTGTGTGTGTGTGTGTGTGTGTGTGTGTGTGTGTGTGTGTGTGTGTGTGTGTGTGTGTGTGTGTGTGTGTGTGTGTGTGTGTGTGTGTGTGTGTGTGTGTGTGTGTGTGTGTGTGTGTGTGTGTGTGTGTGTGTGTGTGTGTGTGTGTGTGTGTGTGTGTGTGTGTGTGTGTGTGTGTGTGTGTGTGTGTGTGTGTGTGTGTGTGTGTGTGTGTGTGTGTGTGTGTGTGTGTGTGTGTGTGTGTGTGTGTGTGTGTGTGTGTGTGTGTGTGTGTGTGTGTGTGTGTGTGTGTGTGTGTGTGTGTGTGTGTGTGTGTGTGTGTGTGTGTGTGTGTGTGTGTGTGTGTGTGTGTGTGTGTGTGTGTGCGCGCGCGTGCGTGCGCACATGAAAGAGGGCTATGGAAGTTATTGGCATGAGTGTTGACAACATTACTTGCACTAAACAAAATAGCATTCCTACATGGCAGGCTTGTACCCTATCCTGCAACCTCTCATTCATCAGCTGCAGAAGTCTCATACACCCTCATCTGTCTGTTTTCATTTGTTCAATGCATACAGAGCAGCCCACTCTGATTTCTTGCCCATCTATACTGATGGTTCAAGATCAGAGATCACTTTGGCTGTGCTGCAATGTGTTTCTTAACATTACATTACATTCTCCAACCAGATCCCAATCAATTGCAGTAACTATACAGCAGAGTTACATGCCATTCATCACACTTGTGCATACCAAAGAAAACTCCTATCAAAAGTGTATAATTTATATAGTTTTGTATAAATATAGACTGTCAAATGTTCTCTGTTAGTGAAATTATTAATTAACAGAGAAGTCTTCAGGTTGGAATTTAACTTTCTGAAACTGTTGTACTGTGATAAGTTGTTGGAATTCCAAATATATGCTGGTTTGAAGTCTAAGAAAGGCATTGTATACTGTTTTATTCATTATCATTAAACTACTTCGTTTTCAGACTTCATCAACTAGAGAGGAAAACACGGATTTTTTTAAAATTTTACTGAATCATCTTAGGATGAGACCAGTAGTCGTTCAACTTTACAGAAAAAAAATTCTATTGACGTATAAAATGGCGATGGTTTCAAATTAGCACAATGTAGCTATAGCTTTTTTTCCATGGAAATGCAAACATTCATTCACTATAAGAAGTAATGGCATTCTTGATCAAGTGCCAATTTTGGGGCAATAGCAGCTGTTAAAATTCCAGAATTTTGGACTTCGTATCTACTACTTTCACTGCATATACTCCTATCCTATTAACGATTACTTGCTTCTGTGACAGAATCCATATGTAAATTACAAATAGTTGAATTACACTGAAAATATTTTGTATTTATTATTTTTCATTTAATATATATATTTGCTTCCCCCATTCTTAGGCGTGCATGTTATCTATTGGAAAAGCTGAGCAGAGAATTTTGCCATCTACCAAAACAGGGTAAGTTTGTAAAAATCTCACATGTTTTGTTTTTTATGTTCATTTATTACAGTATTATATATCTTCTTCTTTTCATCTGTTTTCAGTCTACTGCTGAACAAAAGCCTCCTCGATCTCTTTCCATCTTTCTCTGTTCTTGGCTATAGGCGATGCAAAATTATATAAGTGGATATTAGATCCAGCATTATTTCTAAGCTCATCATCATCACTGTCATCATCAAATTCATGATATATATCCTCAAGGGGTGTACAGGATATGATAGTACTACGTGAAAAATTTACATCATTACTAAATTCCTATTTAAAATTTTCCTCCAAATCAGTCTGTTATCTGTCAAGATCCCAATATTATCAGGTCTTATATTTCTGCCTTCTAAGGCATTTTTTACTGTATTAATCCACCTATATCTTGGTCTTCCTCTGGGTCTTTTTTCTGCCAACCTGGCAGAGAACACTTGTTTCGCTAATCTTTCCTCTCCCATTCTGTTTAAGTGACCATACCACTTGAGATTAGCTCTCCTAATGCATTCCTGGATGCTGACAATGTCAAATTCTTTCCTAATATCCTCATTTTTAAGTGATATTGCCATTGATGCCATCTGTTCATGCCTCTAATCTTTCTCAGGACTCTCATATCTACGGTGTCTTTGGTCGAGTGTTTTACTTCTAACCCAGCTCTGAGATAAATAACTTAAAATTGGTTTTAACACTGTCTTGTATACAGTTAATTTAGTGTTTTGGCTAATTTCTCTCTTAATCCATATAAATTTATTCAGTTAACTTCCTACTATACCAGCTTTGTTGATTCTGTTGTCTATTTCCAAATTTAATTTAAGATCTTCACTAAAAATTGTGCCTAAGTAGCTGAAATGTTTTACTTGTTCCATAGGTTCTCCATTCACAATGTAGTTGATATTTTCAATGCTTCTGCCTATTTTTTGCCATTGTCTTTGCCTTTTTAATGCTGCCCTTCATACAATATCTATTGCAAACAGTTATTCAATTTAGACAAGGAATCTTACAGACTTGTAGTGGATTTATTTATCAGTATGACATCATCTGCATATAGCAAAAAAGCTGAGATTAACATCTCTAATTTAATACCACTTTCCTTCATAATGTGATCCATATAGATAATGAATAACAGACGGGATAATGTACATCCTTGTCTGACACCAGATTTAACATTAAACCACCTTCCTGTACTTCCTTGAATTCTAACTGCTGACTTAAAACTCAAATAAAGACTAAGTATTGCTTGCCCCATTAACACCATATAACTGTAGTTTTGAATAGCTTCTCTCTTTTGGTACTTTGTCATATGCCTTTTCGAGATCTACAAAACTTAAATGTAGATCTTTGTTATATTTCCATGATTTCTCAACGATCTGTCATAAAGTGAAAATCTGATCCTTGCAGCCTCTATTTGGCCTGAATCAAGCTCTTCCACAATCCTTCTCAACCGTTTCTCAAGTATACTTGCATATATCATACCAGGAACACTCAGTAATGAAATGCCTCTGTAATTCTTACATGCAATTTTATTTCTCTTTTTTATATATGGGTACTATGAGAACTCTATTCCAATCATCTGGAATTTGTCCCTCTGTCTAGGCCTTCTGAATTATGCAGTGCAGCCACTGTAAGACTTTTATACCTCTATACTTGAGCATTTCTGGTCGAATATCATCTACTTCTGCTGCCTTTCCACATTTCTGGCTTTTGATGGCTTTTTCTACTTCAAGTGTGGATATGTATTCCTGACTGCATGCCTGGTGAGTGTTTTTTACCACTGTGCTGTCATCACTACTTGTTTCATTTAGCAAATTTCGAAGTAATTACTCCATGCTTCAAGGATATGTTTTTCCCTCCTGTTTTCATGTCGCCTTTATCATCTCTAATTCCTTTTACAGCACTCTTTTCTCCATTTCTAAGTTTCTTCAATAACCTGCAGAATATCTTGCCATTTTCTTGATATTTATTTTCTATGTTCTTATTAAAGTCTTCGCATGAGTTTTGTTTAGTTGGTTTTACGCAGTTTTTAGCTTTCTTATGTTTGTCTCTGTATTTTCTAAGAGCACAATCTGATTTATTTGCCAGGAACTTTCGATATGCTTTCTTCTTTTCTTTCACTGTCTCTTTAACTTCCTGTGTCCACCATGGAGTTCTGATTTTTCTATCCTTGCAGACAATCTCACCACATGCCTCTCTGGCTGAATCAATCAGTCTTTTCTTCAGGGCTTCCCACTGAATCTCCAAGGTTTGGTTCCCGTTCTCAAACTCTTTCATTGTTTCTTCATTTTTCTCGTCAACTTTCATTTGCTTTAAACTTTCTTACATGTTCTTCTTTTCAATATGAAATTCAATTTTATCCTGTGCTCAAGACTAAATGGTGATCACTTCCAATTTCTAATCCTCTGTACACTCTGGTGTCCTGCACCAGGGAGAAAGCAACACTGTCAACAATAACATAGTCAATGAGACTTTTGTTATTTCTTGCCTCTTCTCTCCTTATGAATTTGTGCACATTTTTATGTTGGAACATTGTGTTAGTAATAACCAGTCAATGTTCTTTAAAAGAAATCTAAGAGGTATTTGGCATTATTTTTATCTTTGCTCTTTTCTCGAAATTTTCCCAAAATATTTTTGTACAGGGTGTTCGGGATAAATTTGACATATTTATAATTAATTATATTTTTCCGTAAGTTACATGTATTAACACACACTTCTCTTCATTTAAAAGTTTGGACCCTTCTTCATTCATATACAAGATGTCAGAAAGGATGGATAGCTGGAACCCACCTGAATCATGGAAGAGAATAACTTGTATCATGATGATTCGTGCCCACCATCAAAATAAGGATATTACGACTGCTGCCCAATGCTCCCTGAATACAGTAAAAACAATCAGGCATGAACTAGAGACTTGCAATGGTGACTACGAGGATGTAGCAAGAAGAAAGATCCCTAGCAGACGATCTGATTGCGTTCGTACAGCAGAATTCCTCGCAAATCTGCAGGAACAGGTGTTGAAGAACCCTGGCATTGGAATTCAGGCTTTGTTCGTGGAGTTGCTAACTGTAGTCAAGCCCTGGATAACAAGGGTAGCCAATGGTAGGCCGTATGTATGGCAGCAGGATTCGGCCCCTTGCCACACCTCTGGGAAAAGTCAAAAATGGTTGTCTGAAAATTTCTACGACTTCACCAGTCCAAATGTTTGGCCTCCAAACTCCCCAGACCTTAACCCCATGGATTATTTTGTATGAGGCGCAGTTGAAAAAGACACCAATCGCACTTCCAGTAATACAAAAGCCCAGTTAATGGATAAAATTAAAACAGTTTTTGCGGCCCTTCCCAGGGAGACTGTAGCATCAGCTTGTTCGAGGTTCCGAAGCAGAATTGAAGCTGTGATCGATGCTAATGGTGGTTATTTTGAGTAAATCTTGTTGATAGTATTGTAATTAACTCTGCCTGTAATGTTTTTTTGTCAATTCATTAAATTTAATAGATACAAAGAAGATTTTCTTTTTCCTTACGAAACTGTCAAATTTATCCCGAACACCCTGTATATTTCATTTATTACATTTATGTATATATATATATATATATATAAAATAAAAAATTAGTTTGAATGACTATATACCGAGAATGAAAAACAACAAGGTTTAATATTAAGATACAACTACTTTCATTGAACGATTCAACTTCTTCAGGTTCTTCAGTCTCATTCAATGAAACTAGTTGTATCTTAATATTAAATCTTGTTGTTTTTCATTCTCGGTATATAGTCATTCAAACTAATTTGTGAACAATAATATATGCATGTATGTGTATGTATGTGTATGTATGTATATGTATATGTATGTATATGTATATGTATATATATGTATATGTATGTGTATGTATGTATATGTGTATATGTATGTATATGTATGTATATGTGTATATGTATGTATATATATATGTATATGTATGTATATGTGTGTGTATATATATATGCATGTATGTATATGTATGCATGTGTTATTGTATATTTACATATTTCCCAAAATTTCAAATGATGGTACAACATGAAATTTCAAAGCTGAATGTAGATATTATTGCATCACCGAACTAAAACCTTTTGGCTCTTTCTTTTAGCAAATACTTTTATGCACTGACTGAGAGTTCACTTACGAAAAATACACCTCTCTGACATTTCGTGATCCTTAGTACTAAACGAGAGTTTTTGCTCTCTTAAGGTTTCTTCCTGGTCTCTGAGGAGAACCAGCCAGTTCGAAACAGTTGTCAGGCCAGTGAAACCTTATCATAATGGAATAATAGAAAGTGAATATATAGACGCTTGGATGATGCTTATGTTTTCTAAGTGGTCCGTGCTAAGGTAACTCGTGAATGCTGATGAGTGTATTCCCGTAAGCTCTCTGGTCAACTTATGTTTACAAAACTTTCATAGTTTCTATATTCAGCTTGAAATAATGCTGGATGTAATATCCACTTACATAATTTTGCATCGAAAAAGCCTTTAGTCTCTTTATTTTAGAAAACAGTTTCATTATTGCTTGTCCTTTTATCACTTTGGAATCATATGATCTTTGAGTTTAAAACCAGCACTGTAACTTGACCTTTTCTCAATATTTCAAGCAAAAATTAAAAGTAATTTACAAGACTTGAGATTAGCAATCAATCTTTCATGAATGATTAATGAGAAGTTAAAGTGGAATGCGAAATGGACAGCAATGGCAGACATGTAGAAATGTAAAATCTCTTGCATAAAAATTTTGCTGTACTTATTTTTTGCAACTGATTTTCCACATTTTTATATTTTCAGTATTTAGTAATATTTAAAGTGTAATGAAAAAAATGTGCTAAATAAAGTGTCACTAATAGTCCATGTACATGGACTATTATGCAAAGCTGTAAGTAGGGATTAAGCCAGATTAGCAATGGCAAAACACCAACTAAAAGTTGCAAGGTCAACTATCGTTGACCGATCGGGCAGAATTGACGTCATCGCTAGAGGCTAATCCTGAAAAGACAGCAATAGAGAACAAAGGGTGACAATTTTGCATAAAAGGAGATTGTCGCTTTTTCTTCCTCTCATCGTCAGGACTTTTAGTTCCAGTCGTCGTCAAGAGCTTTTCTCCTGTCGAACGCTGTAGGACCTTCGTCTCCAGATTGCAGCAGACCGATTTCTTCAGCAGTTACACGCAAGCCCAGCACTAACCACTGCTGATTCCATATTGAATGTCCAACGGAGGAAGAGACCTACTAGCAACCGCCTATGATGTCCAAGCAGCCAGGAAGTTTATCAAAAGAAGACGCTAAAGTCCTGAAGAAATATGCTGTATATTGGACTCTTTGTTTATGGTGAATATGTAAGTAGGCAGTATTTTTGTAATTAGTTAGAAAGTGTATCTTGGGTTCATGAAGGCTTACAAGAAAATATGTGTATATAAGGCAGTATTTTGTGGGAATATTATTAGAGAACTTGTCTGTTACGACTGTGAATGTGCACTTAGTTTAGTATAGGGAGCTGTACTATTGAGAATTTTATTTAATTTTGGTTACGCAATGTGGAAGTATGTACATAGCTATGTTTAAGGAGTTTACCCAGTAACTGGGAGTTTTGTCATACCTGTTTAAAAAGGTAATACAATCTGTCAAATAAAGTGTAAATGTACTTCTTGTCTAGTAAAATAAAGGTTTTTTTAACCACCTAATCTGTTCTTTTGGCTAATGCACTATCTACAAAAATTGCGAAGTTGCAGGCATAATAAGGTACTAATAGTCATGACTTGCATATAGAAATTTTGACATATTTGTGATTAATTCCTGTTTTACCTCACCCTAACTTTCTAACAGAATTTACCCAAATTAGATGGGGCAGTTGATAAAAAAATAAATTTTCTAATTTGATTTGAATGAGGGTAGGGAACTACACATGTTAAATTGATTTATAATACAAAGTTTATATAATAGCGGGGGGGGGGAAGAAATTGGTCACGGTAAGATTAACCCTGAGAGGTTTATGTTAAAGTAGTTGATAGACCTAACTTAGTGAAGTTGGAAAAAGTAAAGTTAAGTTTAAATAATTAATGTTGTTTAACCATAGTGCTGACATTCATTTAATTAACAAAATATTTTACAGAAATAGTGCAGCTATGTATGTATGAAGACATACATACAATTGGTGCAGTATTATGATCCTGTGTAGCTCAGTGAAAGCTCCTCAGCATTAAACCTCCCAAAGAAAGAGCATCAAGTCCAAGAATAGGGTTCTGTTCTTGGACCACTACTATTTAATTTGTTCATTAATGATACAGGAAAGGATCTGAGAGGGACTGTTCATTTGTTTGCTGATGATGCAAAGTTGGGTAGAACAATAGTGAATGCACATGATGTCAAAATTTGGGATACATGAAAATGTGATACTGTATGGGGGGACAGCATGGTTTTGTGAAGGGTAGATCATGCCTAACTTACTCACGTTTTATAACACAGTGACGGCTGAACTGGATAAGGGTAATGGGTGTACAGTGATACTGCTGGACCTTGCTAAGGCCTTTGACAGGATTCCACATGGAATTCTAATCAGTAAACTGCAGCATATGGGGATTATTAGGAGGGTGGTTGATGGAGAGATATCAGAGAGTAGTTTATTCAGCAGTAGAGTCCAAAAGATGACTAGTGATTTGCCGCTGGGTTCTGTTCTTAGACCACTATTATTTAATTTGTTTATTAACAATATAGGAAAGGATCTGAGAGGGACTGTTCATTTGTTTGCTGATGATGCAAAGTTGGGTAGAATAATAGTGAATGCACATGATGTCAAAATTTTGCAGGATGATTTGGATAGATTGGAGGACTGGGCAAAGGAGAATGGATGTCAATTTAATGTGGCAAAGTATAAGGTTATGTATTTTGGGGAGAAAAGATTACTGCATTAGTGGAACTGTACTCCAGGAGATTGACGAGCCAGGGATTTGGGAGTGTTGGTAGATAGGAAGTTGAAGTTTAGGGGGCACTCGCAAAAGTGGCTAAATCAGCTCATCAAATCACTTGGTTGCTGAAAAATACTTTAACAAGCAGAAACAAACAAGTTATTGTTCCTCTGTATCAAACCTTGATAAGACCCCATCTTGACTACTGTGCCCAGATCTGGGCACCAGGGTTTCTTCTTGATGGGGAGGAAGTGGAGAGGATCCAGAGGTGAGGGACCAAGATGATAGCAGGTCTATGGAACGAACCTTATGAGAACAGGTTGAAGATTTGTGGGTTACAGAAATTGGCTGATAGGCAGAAAAGGGGTGATACGATTGAGACATTCAAATTACTGAAGGGTTTCTATAAGATTTATTCAGAGGATATTTTTTAGAACAGGACTGGTGGTCGGAGGACTAGGGGCCATCCATGGAAGCTGGGCAAGAGTGTGGTTAGCAAGGGTGTTAGAGCTAGGTTTTTTACTTGGAGAGTGGTGAATGAGTGGAATAAGCTGCTTGAGTGTTGTGGGTGCCATGACTGTGAATGAGTTCAAGGCAAAGTATGACAGATACTGTGTGGATGTTAATAGTTGTTCTTGACATGATGTTTGGGTACTCCCTCGATGAGTCTGAGGACTCCTTGGAGTTGCCTGTAATAATAATCAGTTTGATTCTAATCACCGATTAGAGGAACTTTTTCTAAGCCTTTTTTTGACTGGTTCCCAAATTAATCAGTTTCTGGCACAGTAAGTGGGTTTTTTTCTCCCGGAAACTCTGGCATTTCGTCCTGTAAATTCTAGAAATTAGACCGTAGAATCCACACTATTTCAGACATTAAAAAGAAAAAAATATTGCATTGAGGTTAGGGAACATGAGATGGCAGCACTTGTTGAGCCGTCTCTTCACTGCAGGCTGCTTAATTTATTGACAGTCTTGGGCAAGCTATCTCTGATTAGCTACTAGTGGAGACTGAACTGCTCACTCATTCTCCAAAAGATAGATAGGACTAAAACAGCCCTGCATACTCCCTATAAAGGAATAAAAGGCAGCTGATTTTTTGCCAGCCTGGTTGGCTAAGTGGTTAGTGTATCCACTCTTCAGCCAGAAGGCTGTGGATTCGAATCCTGTCATGGGCATGGATGTAGGCAAGGCCATTTAACCCAAATTGGCCAAGGTTCTTAGGAAATACGATATAAGAACTTATTTACACCTCTTCCGAAAATCCACTCCTTAGTGAGCCATCTGAAACCTAGACATCATAACCTTAAATATCTCGGTGTTTACCAGATTTGGTGCAACTGATATACCATACTTTGGCCAAACAGAGAACTCGATCGAGTTACTCATTGAAGAACATAAGAGAGAGAGAGAGAGAGAGACATCAGTTACAGGAGAATGCGAGCCAGTGCTTTGTCTAGTCATGTTCTGTTCTCGACCGATTCTAATGAAGAAAACCTTAGCCATACAGTTCTATGAGACAAGTCTAATAACATTTTTCACTGCCATGTTGAATTAGAAAGAAAGATAACAGAATGAAAAGAAATCATTCTCAACCCCCCCCCCCCCACACACACACACACACATGCATCTCAACAACAACCTGAGTTTCAACTTATGAGACTGTCATTGTGCTACGATCAAATACTGGCGTTCGCGAGATGCTATACGCATGCATATTCCCAACAATGAAGCCAACGAGAGAACAGTTTTGAATATGCAGACTTCAACGTTGAATATATATACACTATCTTTCCGTGATTTACAATTATTTCCTGTATGTTTTACTGGTTATTTATTTTTTAATGTGAACCTGAGGAAGGTGGATACAAGCTGAAAATGGTTGTGCTATTAAACTTTGTTTTCATTTTTCTCGGTTTCTACTCATTCAATTTTTTTAAAAAATGTATGTCAACTGAGTAAATCAATCTTCCTACATCTCTAGTCCTTATGACGAGGCAACTCACAATAATATCAAGGATTTCCAGAAAACCTTGAAGAGGATAGGCTTGAAAATCAACAGGTTAGTGTTTTGCAAGTGCTGTAAATTCCATGCCATCTTTCATAAGTTTATCTCCTTTAAAGAAAACATTAAAACAGAATGGACTAGAAGGATTTGCCATACAGCTAAGTTAGATCTTCTCACCGAGAGGATATTTGATACTAAACACACTCTGGCTTTTTCATTTAGTAAAAAAAATCTCAAAAAATTGAACAGTCTCTAGATAGTGATAGTTGGAATCTTATTAAAGTGAGAAGTGAATCTCAAGCCACCAGAATTCAAAATGACAATAAACTGAAACTTATTAGAAAATTCTAAGCCCTTAAACAAATACAAAGAAATCCAACTTCTTCGAAACCATACCTCCACCCCGACAAAATTGTTATTAACAATCAAGTTATAATCTTTCCGATGCAGAGAAAAGTATCCTCAGTAAAGGCTTAAATTTTGTTTTATCTCCCAGATCCATTCCTAAAGAATTATTACTTACAAAGATCGAAAATGCTACCTCCTTTCTTCCTACCCGAGAGGCAAACCTACTCTGCATTGAATCCATTTTCATCATCAGTAACGCCAAACTCCCTACAGACAATATCTCTTCATTGGAACGACAGGCTATTAAGAAGTTACAAAATAACAAAAATATAATTATTCTTCCCACAGATAAAGGCAATGGCACAATTGTTCTTAACATTGATGAATATCATAACAAGATGATGGAATTGTTACGGAGTGACACTTACTTGATCCTCGAGAGAGATCCCACCCGTGTACTCCACAACCGGACCAACAATCTACTGAGAACTACCTAGAAATGTACGCCTTTCTCTTCGTTCTCTCCATCTGCTTATTCCACGATTATATGATCTACCTAAAATTCATAAGGAAAATACCCCACTCCGACCTATCTTAGAAGGAATTGATTCTCCAACATATGACATTTCAAAATATCTGGCTAAATCTCTCAAATATTTTTCCGGTAAATCATCCTCTTTTATTAAAAACTCTGCAGATTTTGTTTCATGTATAAAAGATATTATTATTAAGGAAGATGAAATCATAACTAGTTTTGATATAGTCTCCTTTACCAATGTTCCTACAGATGAAGTTCTTGTACTACTCAAAGATAAATTATCTAAAAGGATCATGGCATTACTTACTCATTACATCCACTCAGGATACTTTAAGTTTCAGGACACCATCAGTAAACAAAATTATGGCCTTGCAATGGGTAATCTGTTGTCACCTGTACTTGCGAACATCTATTTAGACAATCTGGAAGTTAAAGCCATCTCTTCGTATCCTTTAAAACCAAGAATTTGGAAAAGATATATTGATGACATTTTCCTGATTTGGAGCCATGGCCGTGAATCTCTCCTAAACTTCCTAGAACATCTAAATAATCAACACCAGAACATAAAATTTACCGCTCAGTTTGAAGCTAATGGTTCTCTTCCTTTTTTGGACATCAAACTGGCCCATTCCTTAGAGAAATTAAAAATCTCGATTTACAGAAAAGCACCCCACACCAACAGATATCTCCACAGTTAACCCCATCATTATCCTTCTCAGAAGTTTGGAATCATTTCTACACTAGTACATCGTGCTCGCTCTCTTCTTGATGATGAGATAGAACTTAATAAAGAACTTAGGTCTACTTTTCAATTAAATGATTATTCACAAAAAAGAATTGACAAATTCCAATTAAATCCACCCACTCTCAATAATGAAGAGACCAATAAGGTAATATTTCTATACCATACATAAGCTCTGTCTCACCCAAATAGGCCAAGGTTCTTAGGAAATACAACATAACTTTATTTACTCCTCTTCCGAAAATCAATCCACTCCTTAGTGAGCTGTCTGAAACCTAGACATCACAACCGTAAATATGTTTACCAGATTTGGTGCAACTCGAGTTACTCATTGAAAAACATAAGAGAGAGACATCAGTTACAGGAGAACACGAGCCAGTGCTTTGTCTAGTCATGTCTGTTCTTGACTGATTCTAATGAAGAAAACCTTAGCCATACAGTCCAATGGGCCATACAGTCCTATTTCGACCAATAAAGGTCAAAACTGGTCTGGGTAGTGGCCCTTCCCTTAATGCATAGTATTATACATGTCCACAAGGAGATGTGCTTTGCATTATGGGAGATACTAAGTCAAGGAGTGATGAGAGCTTGGTCCACCTTTACGTTGCCTCATTCCTAAAGATACTTCAAGCACAAACTTTGTTTGCTTACACTTGGATAAAGGATTAAACTAACTTTATTACCTTCCTATTTCCCCATAGTAAGACAAGTTACACGAACGTTGTACTTGGTATATGCCAGGTACCATCATTGGTAAGGTTTGTCTTTTGGAGAAAGTAGCAAGTTGTAAATTTGGTTGATGGGTTTGTAGGTAGCAACGAGTTTATATTTTCTCATAATTTTTGCCACACATTCAGAGATGCCTTTAACATATTGTAGGAGTCCTGTGGGCTTCTTCTGCATTGATTTGTAGGAGAGTGATTAAATAATTTTTGGGTTATTATTGGATTATATTCATTTAGTAAGGCTGTTTCTTTGATAATTTTCAATTCTTGTTTTAGAGATTCTTCAGAAGAATAAATCTTATGTGCTCTGGATACTAAAGATTTTATGATGCCATATTTTTAAGATGGATGGTGAGCTATGTATTACGGATGTAACAGCCTGAAAAAGTTGGTTTTTGGTAGATGTAAGAGGAAATGGATCCATCTTGTTTGTGCTGGATGTGTACATCAAGAAAGGAAACACCTGTTGATGTTTTCCTTTTCTAGTGTGAACTTGATACAAAGATGCATGGCGTTGATTTTTTTGTAAAAATTAGTAGAGTTCAGGTTCCGTGTGACCATAAACTTCAAAGACGTCATCAACATAGCACAACAACATTGTTGGTTGTGAGTCAAGAGCAAAAATTCTGTCCTCTGGGTGTTCAAGAAAAATGTTGGCTAAGTTGGATGATAAGGATGAGCCCATTGCTGTTCCTTCCTGTTGTTTATATATTTTATCTTTCCTAACCTGAAGTGATTGCAAATTTTAATAATTCCACTATATCCAGTGGAAATTTTTTGGGTTAACAATTCTGTTGTCTCTTTTTGAGGGATATTAGTGAAAAGAGAAACAGTCAAAAGCTTACTAACATGTCTGTATTTGCTAGTTTAATGTCTTTTATTCTTGTATGAAATTCTGTGGAATTTTTTTATCGAAGAAGCTGATAGACCAATGAGGTGGGCAGAGAAGGTTAGACAGAAATCTTGATATTTTATATGTGGGACTGCTTATAGAATCCACAACAGGTCTAAGTGGACAGTTACCTTTATGTAATTTTGGTGAACCGTATTATTATTCGTGACACCTCCAAGGAGTCCAAAGACTCATCGCAGGAGGACACTCATTGTACAACTCACCGTCTCCACCACTACACCGATCCTCTTCTATCAATCGTATTCTAGGAGGTCTTGCATGGTATGTTTTGAGCCTTTTGATGGTTTCTTCATTTATGGATGTTATTTTATCCAGTAACTTGTTGAGTTTTTTTGAGCTGACTTTTGGTAGGATCATTATTAAGATGAGGTAAATGTACTAGGCAAGAGGTCATAAGTTTGTGATTTTGCCCAAACATATTCATATCTAGATTTCATACACAACATTGAAAAAAAAAAAAAAAGAAAGAAAAAAAAAAAAGCACCAGTCATCTGTCTAGTGTTGAAACTAATAGACTACATTTTGAAATAGCCAAAGTGATCTGTGATGTCCAACCATCAAAATTTGAATAGTCCACCAGCAGAATTAAAAGCCCTGAATTCACTAAAACGTAATAAGAATATAGTTATCACCAAAGCTCCTCATTGAGTCTTTGGACTCCCTGGAGGTGTCAAATAATAATATTAAAGCCAAGAAACACAAAACCCCTGTAGTCTTAGATGCTAAATCATATAATCGGAATCAACAAATCAAGTTACTGGATGAAACAACATTTTCTGTGGCATAGGTGTTATTCTATAGTTAATAAAATTATGGCACATTATGTTCTATGTATTTTTCTTCAATCATACAAATGAGTCGAAGAGCTGGTGCATAACCTGCAAAAGAATTTGGCAATAAAGACAGATGAAATATCAGTACATATGCAGAAGTGATATTCAGTTGAATTGGCTTTGTCTTTGACATGTTTGTATAACTTCAATCTCAGCCTAGGAAATACACCACAAGAATGGAAAGAATGTATGATAATTGGACAAGGGTGGTGCAAAAGCTGACAATTCAGTATCTCGAGTGGTGGTGAAGATTTTAGAGAAGTTAGCAAGAAATCACATACAGAAATGGGTTGACAGTCAAGCCATACTCTGCAAGGAACAGCTTGGGTGTATGTAAGATCAGTCCTGTTATAGTAATTTGCTCATATTTTATAACAATGTTACAGCTGAGATACATACACCCAAGCTGTTCCTTCAGAAAATATAAAGCGAACAGATACACTATGATATTCTTGGATTTTACTAAGGCATTTGATAGGATACTACATGAAAGGCTGTTGCATAAATTAGAGAATATGGGTTTGGAATATAAACTCTTGACTTTGATAAGTAGATGGTTGACAGACAGGTATCAAGCAGTGGTGTACGGTGAGTATTAATCTGCCAGATTTATGCAGATCAGTCCTTGGATTATTAATGATATTAGGAGGGACTAACAGGAGATGTTCAATTGTGAACTGAAGATGCAAAGATAGGCAGGGCAATCAGGGATGCCACTAATGATATCCAGCACTTTCAGAATGACTTGAATAGGCTGGAAGTTTGGACAAATGATAATGGCTGTGTCAGTTCGATGCTATTAAGCATAAAGGTATGCACTTAGATTATGAGATTTTTAATGTTATATATTAGCAGGATTAGGCTACAAGAAACTGATAAGGCTAGGGATCTTGGCATTATGGTGGATAGAAATTTGAAGTGCAAAGGTGTCACGTAGCAAAAATTGCAAATACAAGACAGAGGATAATTGCAATGTTGAAGCAAACCTTCACTTGTAAGGAAAAGCCAGTCATTTTGCCTCTCTACAGGGCCTTGATAAGGCCACAAGTGTCTGGACTACTGTGTGCAGATTTGGCTGCTTGTGTTCCAAAAGAATAAAGAAGATGTGGAAAGAGTGCAAAAAAGTTACAAAGAATATATTGGGATTATGGAATGTATATTATGAGGATGGGTTGAGAGTATGTGGACAACAAACTCTTGTTAACAGGAGAAAGAGAGATGATATGATAGAGGTCTGTAAACTTTTAAATTGGTATTATAAGATATTGTACATTGTAATTTTTCATGATATGGAAGGCTGAACATGAGGGCATTCATGAAAGTTAAGTTCATTTTCAGTTTAGAAAAGGGTAAGAGCTAGATTTTGCTCTCACAGAGCAGTGAATAAGTGGAACAATTTGTCTGTTGAAGTGGTGAGTGCAGCTAATGTGAATGAGTTTAAGAAGATATGACAGCTGGTTTATTATTATTATGACAGGTATTTCGGTGGAGTAAGTAGACTCATCGTGGGAGACCCACGATGAGTCTACTTACTACAAACTATCAAAAAATATTTATCATATCTCTTCTTGAATTCATTTACAGACGAAGAACTCACAACTGAGTCAGACAATGCATTCCACTCATTCATCAGGCGAAAAATCTAGTTCTCGCACCCTTGTTAACCACACTTTTCCTTTATTTCCAGGGATGCCCTCTTGTTCTTCCATCACTATCCCACAGCTGAAATATTTCCCCTGCATCAATCTTATAAAAACTTATAAAAATTAAAAAATTTTTTTTAAAAAAAGATCAGCTAAGACCTTTTTATTCCTGTATATAGGGAGTAGGCGAGGCCTTTTAAGCCCTATCTGACTTTTGGAGACTGAGTGGGGCAGTTCAGTCTCCATTGTGGCCCAATCAGAGATAGCTGGCCCAAGGCTATCACTAATTAAGTAGCACACAGTGAAGAGAGATGGCTCAACAAGTGCCGCCATCTCATGCTCCTTAACCCTAACACTCGTATTTAATGTCGGAAATAATGTGGGTTCTACGGTCAATTTTCTTGAGTTTACGTGATGACAAACCTGAGTTTCCAGGGAAAAAACCCACTTGCCCATGCCAGAGATCGAATAACTCAGGAACCAGTCGAAAAAAGCTTACAAAAATTTCTTCTAGTCGCCGACTAGATTCAAAACCAAGACATCTTCCTTCGTGCGGTCAAAAGCCGTGGTTTGCAAATGCCACAGGCTCTCAATCTACTAATGTAGGGAGCATTTTTTACATCACTCACCAACTTAGTCACTCTCCTCTGAACCCTCTCCACAATCTCCTCATCTCCAAGGAATCCAGGTGACCAGACCTGAACACAGTAATCCAAATGTGAAAGTATCAGTGCCATATAAAGGGGAATAATAACCTCTTTATCTCTGGATGCTGTTCTTCAATAACCAAGTAATCCTATATGCAATCTTGGACACCTTAGCAATGTGTCCTCTGAACTTCATCTCCCTATCCACCAACACCCCTAAGTCCCTAGCCTCATCAATCTCTTGAAGTACCATTCTGTCAATGTAGTACATCGCTGGTAATCTGTTAATCCCAAAATACATAACTTTACACTTTTCCACATTGAACTAATATCCATTACCTTTTGCCTGTTTGCCAGCTAATTTAAATCATCCAGCAAACTCTCAACATCGGCTTGATTTTTTATTGCACTACCCAACTTTGCATCATCAGCAAACAACTGAATATCTCCCTTCCAGCAATTTTCTATATCATTTATGTACAAATTAAACAATAACAGCCCAAGCACAGGGCCTTGAGACACACCACTGGTTACCTACCTCATCCTGGACTCTGCTCCTCCATACACCACTTTCTGGTATCTCTCCCTGAGCCATTCTCTTATCCATATCATCAGTTTGATTGATATATATATATAGCGTCTCTTGATGAGCCCTCAACTTTCTGGAGGTCTCAGATAACAATACTAATAATATGGTCTATTGCACTTTTGTTTTTTCTAAATGCAACTGGAATTCTATAAAATTGTGCCCTTTTTGCTTTAATTCAGGACAGTAAGATGGCTAAAAATATTTTGCTTGGATGGCTGATAAGGCTAATTATTGCACTTTTCGCAGTTTCCTTTTTAGAATGGTAATAATAATAATAACTGATTTAATCTTTTACCAGATCTCAGTGCTTCACACCAGTTGGTAAATTTTATGAAATGCACTAACAATAGGTTCTTCCCCCACTTTCTTTAATAACAGTTCTGAATGGATATTGTAAACTGTTGCTGTTCTTCCTGTTTTGGATCTTGAAATATCTTTTTCTGCTTCCTCTTTAAATATAGGATAATCACTATGCTCTGTTATCATTGGGACAATTCCCTCTAAATTTTATTGGTCTGAGGTATAATCATACTTGGTTCTTTAATTATTTGGTATGCTATTATATTATTATTCTTTCAAAGATTATCCTCAATTTTGCATTCTTTGGATAACCACTTTTTTTGCGAGCTTTTGTCTCCTTTTTAATCTGTGTATTTAGAAATTACACAGGATGGAAAAATGAGTGGCATAAGTGTAGAAAATGAGAAAACAAGTGTGCAAGACAAACAGGGAAATGAGGAGACTTGGGACAAACAGGGAAATGAGGGGAACGCAACGTGAGAAAGGCTGATGCTCAAAGAGAAAATTTGTGTGTGTGTGTGTGAGAGAGAGAGATCCTAGGCAAGAGAATTGGTTGCCTAGGATGTAGAGAGAACAGTACGATATGAAGAAGGTTCTAGGGCAGGTACGAAGAAAAAGAAATGGCTTGCAAAAGGTATAGATGAATCATATTTAATAAGTGGTATCAGTGAAACTTATTTTAGATCCAGAAATGAGGTGTTGTGTTTGTATACAAATGCAAGAGGTATCAGAAACAAGGGAAATGAAATGGTTGCATTGATTGAGTTTGTTCACCCAAAAATTGTTGGAATAAGTGAGACATGGTTAGAAGAGGATGATATCCTGACAGGAATAAAGATGGAAGGGTATGATGTATTTCATGAAGATAAAAAGGGAGGTGGAGTGCTAATGATGGTAGAAAAAGTTATGTCTATACAAGGTAGAGATGCAAGGGGAAAAGTGGTAATGCTTTTGAGGCAGTATAGTGTGAGATAGAGGGTGAATAAATAGAATCAAATACTTCACTGGATGTTGCTATAGACCTGGTAATGTAGAGGATAGTGACTATGAAATGTATAAGTAAATAGGAAAAGGATGATCATTGTCGGTGATTTTAATTATAGCAACATCTACATGTATTTCAAAGGTCAGAAGGATAAATGAAGTAGGTATTAAATGGATGAATGAAGAAATTAAATATGCAATACAGAGAAATTTTGGAGGCCACATAAGAGGAATGGTAATAATCAATTACATGTGGAATAGAAAGAACAAACAAGGAAGGTAACTCAGTTTGTAAGGGTTGGATTGAGTGAGTTTGTTCACCCAAAAATTGTTGGAATAAGTTAGACATAGTTAGATGAGGATTACATCCTGACAGGAATAGAGGTGGAGAAGGTATGATATTTTTTGTGAACATAGAAAGAGTAAAAAAGAGTGGTGGAGTGTTATTGATGAAAAAAAAATAATTATGTTCATACAAAGGAAGAGATTAGTTGAATATTGCTATAGACCTGGTAATGTGGAGGGTGACCATGAAATGTATAAGCAAATAGGAAAAGGGTAATCATTGTGGGTTATTTCAATTATAGCAATATAGATTGGGATGACAAGATATCAACCAGAAGTAAAGAAAATGAATTTCTTGAGTTTTTGGAGGCATAAATACCTCAGAACAGTATGTAACAGAGGGCACACAAGGATTGAGGGATTTGGATTTGATCATCTCATCAGAGGATGTCATTATAAATGAAGTGTTAAATCTTGCTCCAGTTGGTGAGATTAACCATGAAATGATTACCAGGATGATTGTCAGTCATATGAAGACTTCTGTGAGGAAAAGATATTATTACGTAACACCTCCAGGGAGTCCAAAAGACTCATCGAGGTAGGGCACCTATTCTACAACTCTCTGTCTCCACCAATCCACACCAACCTCAGCTATCTTCATCATCTTCACCAACGCCATCTACCGCCGACCACCACGACTAGTATTTTCACAGACAATCACAAACATCCATGTCCACGACGGGATATATGTGGAACTACAAGACTAATAATTATGAGAAGCTCAGGAGGTGACTTGCAGCTGTAGCATGGAAGGAGGAATACAGCAGAAAGGAGATCAGTGCTACTTGAGTGGTGTTAAAGAACTGTCTAGTAGAAGCAATGTCTAAATGTATTCCAACTGTTTAGAAGTTAAATAAGCACATCAACATTAATTTCCTGATATGTACCCTCAAGGGATATTCAGGCTACTATGACAGCACTAGAGGATTAATTTACATTAATATTAATCTCCTATCCACCATTTTCCTCCAAATCAGTCAATTACTTGTTATCACTCCAATATTGTGATATTCAGCATTTCATACTTCCGAGCTTCTTACTGAATCAATCCACCTAGACCTTGGTCTTCCTCTAAGTCTTTTTCCTGCCATCTTGGCATCAAACACCTGTTTTACTTTCCTCCCCAGTTCTATTTAAGTGTCCATGCTAATGTCTTCATTATTAATATGATTCTGCTATTGATGCCATCTGTTCATTCTGCTAATTTTTCTCAGAACTCTCACATCTGTGTTCTCTAGTCTTTTATCAAATGCTTTATTTCTGACCCAGCTCTCAGATCCATAACTTAAAACTGGCTTGAACACTGTCTTGTATACTGCTAGTTTAGTGTTTTGACCAATTTCTTTCTTATTCCAAATAAAAATTTATTCAGCTGGCTACCAACCATACCAGCTTTTGCTTATTCTCACCTATCACCTAATTTTAACTTGCCATCTTCACTAAAAACTGTGCCTAAATAGCTGAAATATTTTACTAGTTCTATAAGCTCTCCATTCAGAATGCAGATTATGTGTTCAGTGTTTCTGCCTATTTTCATATCTTTTTTTTTTTTTATGATTTTCATGACATATTTGTTACATCTGCTATTCACTTTAGTTGGAGAATCCTGGAGACTTGCACCAGATGTGTTTAGGAGTACAACATCATCTGCATAAAGCAAAGAGCTATGTTTGACATCTGCAATTCTAATATCATTCTTGATGCCACTCTCTTTACTGATAATACATCCTTATCTTAGAGAGACGCTGATGTAATTCAGCAGTTAGAATTGAAGAATTACAAATTAAATGTAGACTGTGTATTGCTCTTTATAATGTTCCATTCGCCTCATATAATTGTAGTGTCTTGAAAAGCTTGTCTCTGGGCACCTTGTCATGTGCCTTTTCCAGATCAACAAAACATAAGTACAACTCTTTGTTATATTCCCAAGATTTCTCAACTATTTGTCTTAAAGTGAAAATCTGATCTTGACGATCTTTATTTGGTATGAATCCAGCCTGCTCTTCACCAAGCTTCCCTTCCACAATTTTTCTTAGCCATTTCTCAAGTACACTTTGCACAAATTAACCAGAAGTCATCCCTGGAAACTGTATAAAGAAGGTGTAAGTAGGGGAGTTAGAGGCAGGGTTTTTTTTGTGCCACAAAGACATTAAAGGTCATACTGCAGCCAGACACAGGTTACAGCAATACATATTGTAAACAGTTAGTAGGACAATTACAAACATTCATACCCTTGGAGAAATTTGAACCCTCAGCCTGGAGAATGAATATGTTAACCACTCAGCCAACCAAACCAGCATTATGGAGGTAATCAAAAAAAAAAATTATGGTTAGATGCCACTGTTGAAGAAAACAGTATAAGGACGATTGCTGCAGAAGATATAATATATTGAAAGTTTTTTCACTTAGTTAAACTATAAAGATGCCAAGAAATTATATTCTTGGTTTAATACTTTACAAAAGTGTAAGCAAAGAAAGTTTATGTGTGAAGTTTCTTCATGACTGGGCTACGTGTATACAGAGGCTAATGACTTTGCATCACTTTTCTTAATATACCATAATGCAAAGTACACATCTTTTTGGGGTGTGGGTGTGTGTGTGTATTGCTAAGCATTATAGGAAAGGCCAATATCCGAGACCAGTTTTGGCCTTTATTGAGGTCTTGTCAGTGAAAGCCAGACCCAGAAGAGATACCTGGATAACTGGTGTCGAAGCTATCAGGTGAAAGATGTGCTGTTGGAGAGCTCCTGAAACATTTGTGAATTTTGTTGATTTGTTAAGTGTTTTCTTAGATTTAAATGTGTCTTTTTCTTTTTAGTATATTATTGTAGTTTTTAGTGTAATTATTGTACAATAGCATTTTATAACATAATTGCAGAAATATTATTAATTTTTACTACTCTTAAAAATGGTGCCAAAAACTCATCGTAACAAGGCAGTGTCTAAAGCTTAAGTTGTTGCTACTGAGGAGAGCATTTATCCTGATGAACAAAAGTACTGCTGCAGTGATGATGATAATTTATCTAAGTATAAGTTGACATTAGAAATATCTCGATTAAAAGAAATTATTAGAAATTCTACCAGGGAATTGGAAAAGGTGGAAAAATGTTTGGCTAAACTCATCGTGAGTCAAGCACAGTGACATGTATAAGAAGAGCTGCTGATTAGGATAAGTTTCCTAGGAATAATTAAATATATATGCATAATTCTTTGAGTAAGAGAGGCTGTAAACGTTGTGCACAACCGGTTTTATTAGTGTTGGGGATTTTTTTTTGCCAAAACTTAATTACAAAATCATTATTATTAGACTTAGTAACCTGCAAAAAATGGTGGCAGAATTGTCGTTCCATGACTTTAATTTAGATTTCAGTTGTTTCGTTAAGTGTGAGGTCTGTTATATGTACTCTTTCGATTACATAAATGATTTGTGGATATTTGGTGAGGATGGACGGAGGGTGTGTGTGTGAAGTGTGATCTCAACGAGGAATTGATGAATGCAAATATGAAATTGATGACAGAAAGTTAGTAGGGAGATTGTCATGGGGAAAATGAGCGCATGTTTGAAAGAGAAGGATGGTGAGCAAGAGAGGCGAAAACATGTTAAAAAATCAGTGAAAAAGAGTGATTTGAAAACCATAATGGATGTTAAAAGGGATGAAAATGAGGTGAGAGTGGTGGAAGGAAATGAAATTGAGAGAACGAATGAAACTAGAAATGGCGTGATGCAGAAATCGAAATTAAAAAAAATCAAAAGAATGGATGATAGCGAAAAAAGAATGAATGATAGCAAAAGTTTGACGCATGTTGGACTGAAAGTACAGAAACAAAGAAAGATGAATGAGTGTGAAAATGGGAAGAATGATAGCGAATGATGGACGCATGTTGGACTGAAAGTATGGAAACAATGGATGAATGAGAGTGAAAGTGAGAAGAGGCTAAAATTTAAAATTTTAGCCTCTTCTCAAAGATTTTAAATTCTTTTTTGGCTAAAATTTTTTAGCCAAAAAGAATTTGGCTAAAAACTATTAAAATATATAATGATGGCATGAAAGGGTTAACGAAAGATGAGTGAGTGGCATATGGCAACTCCATTATTAATGGTGTGCTGGAGGATAAAATGCACAAGGTATTTTTTCCATGTGCTAAAATGAGTAAAGTGATTGAGGCAGGAGCGAGCAAAGGAGTTAATAGTATTAATAGGTACGAATGACTTGGGAGAGAAAACAAAGAGTGTGTCAGAATGGATATCAGGAGGCTGTTTAGAAGGATAAAAGAGAATAGTGTGATAGGAAGGGTAGTTCGCGTGTTTTCTCGGTATGACTGTGGTGAAATGAGGCGGAAAGCTAGGATTATGAATGATATGCTGGCTGAAATGTGTGAGGAGACGGGAGTACAGTTTGTTAATGTGTGGAATGAGTTTGAGGGACGAAGTGAGCTTATGAGAGCGATGGACTGCATTTGAGTGGTTCTGGTGTGAGTCACTTGTGAGAGACTGTGCTAGAAGGTAGAGAAGTGAATAGAGAGAATGAATCAGATTGAGTGGGAAGTGATGTGGAAGACCAGGAGAGTAAGACAGGAGAGATTGAAGAGGTGGTTATGGATGGGGAAGTGAGTGGTATGAGTACAGAAAATGAGAGAATGGGTGTGCAAGAGGAGCAGGGAAATGGTGAGGCTCAGGGTGGACAGGAGTACACAGAATGAGAAAGGTGGATGGTCCAAGAGGAGATGAGCATGTGTAGGCAGGAAAGGAATGGGAACACCAGGGATCAAGAGGAAACAGTTGGAATTATAAACTCCAGGCCCAGTCAAGCATGGAGAGATCACATCGAGAGTGGTATCACTGAAACTAGCTGTAGATCCAGAAATGAGCTATTGTGTATGTATACGAATACTAGAAGTATAAGAAACAAAGCAGATGAAATGGTTGCACTAATTGCATCTGCTCACCCAAAGATTGTCAGAATAAGTGAGACATGGTTGGAAGAGGATGGCATCCTGACAGGAATAGAGATGGAAAGGTATGATGTGTTTTGTGAGGACAGAAGGGGTAAAAAGGGAGGGGAGTGCTATCGATAATAGAGAAAGAGTTATATCCAAATAAAGTAGAGATGCAAGTGGGAAATTGTGCCAGTGGTTTCGAGGCAGTATGGTGTGAGATAGAGGTGAATGGAATCAAATACTTGGTGGGATGTTGTTATAGACCAGGAAATGTGGATTATGGTGATAATGAAATGTACAATCAAATTAGCCAAGTAAATAAGAAAAGGGTGATCATTATGGGTGATTTTAATTATGGCAATATAGACTGGAATGATGAGATAACAACTGGAAGTAAAGAAAATGAGTTTCTTGAGTTTTTGAGGGATAACTACCTCAGACAGTATGTAACAGAGGGTACACGAGGATTGAGGGTCTTGGATTTGGTCATCTCATCAGAGGTTGTAATTATAAATGAGGTGTCAAATCATCGACCAATTGGTGAGAGTGACCATGAGGTGATTACCTGGGTGGTTGCCAGCAGTGTGAGTAACCTCTGTGAGATAAGGGTATATGTGGAACTACAAGGGAGGTGATTATGAGGAGCTCAGGAGATAGCTTGTGGGTGTAGCATGAAATGAGGAGTTAGCTGGAAAAGAGATCAGTGCAGCTTGGGGGATTTTCAAAAACTGTTTAGTAGATGCAATGTCTAAATGTATTCGGGTGATACGGTTAAATAAGGTGGGTTTGAGATGGATGAATAAAGAGATTAAGCATGCTATACAGAGAAAAAGGACATTGTGGAGGCAGCATAAGAGAAGTGCAAATAACCAATTCCATGAGGTCTACAAAGACCATGCAAAGAGGGTGACTTGGTTGGTGAAGGTAGCTAAAGAGAGGTATGAACAACAGTTGGCTAATGAAGTAATGTATGCAGCCAGCAAAAGAAAGAATAATTATGGAAGGATGACATTGATTGGAGAAAATAGTATAAAGACAGCTGATGCAGAATGTGTGGTGAAGATACTTCATAAAGATATTTCGATATTGTGAATGTGACTTCATGGAGGGATTGAGAGCAGTTGATGATGGGGAGGAGAAACTGACTGTAGGTGAGCAAGAGGTGTATAGGGAGCTGAGTAAACTAGATGTTAATTAGGCTGTGGGACTTGATAATATATCACCACGTATTCTGAAGGAATGTGCCAAGGAGTTGATACCTGCCTTGACATATTTTTTTTAATATGAGTCTTGCACTCGGTCAAGTTCCTAAGGAGTGGAAGGAGGGCAAGATTTTGCCACTTCATAAAGGAGGTGATCAAACTCAAGCATCAAACTATAGGCCTATCTGTGTGTCAGGTGTGGTAGTTAAGTTGTTGGAGAAACTTGTGAGAACTAGGATCCAGAGTTCGGTTGATAACAATGGTATTATCTTTGATGGACAGCATGGATTTGCTAAAGGGAGGTCATGTTTTAGTAATCTACTTACTTATTACAATAAAGTGACTGCTTCCTTGGACAGAGCAAAAGGATACACAGTGGTATACTTGGATTTCGCAAAGGCTTTTGATAAAGTACTTCATGATAGGTTGACAGTCAAACTAGAGCAGATGGTGCAGGATATTAGATTGGTGCAATGGATTGGAAACTGGCTATCTGAGAGGTATCAACAAGTTGTGTATGGGGGAGCGATATCCAGGAAAAGGAAAGTCACTAGTGGAGTACCTCAGGGGTCTGTTTTAGGTCCATTACTGTTTAACTTGTATATTAATGATATAGGTGAAGATTTGGATGGAGATATTCAGTTGTTTGCAGATGATTCAAAGTTGGGATGAACCATGAAGTGTAGTGAAGATGTTGTGGTTTTACAGGATGACTTGAATAGATTCAGTGATTGGGCACGGAAATGGGGATGTGAGTTCAGTGTTGCAAAATGTAAGGTTTTAAAATTTGGAAAACAAAGATGGGATGCAGAATTTATGCTTGGTGAGAATATATTGTTGGAGGTAGAGTAAATAAGAGATCTGAGGGGTGATAGTGGATAAAGATCTAAAATTTAGGGGACACATCATCAAAATTGTGAAGACAACACAAAGGCTTCTGGGAATGATGCAGAGGACTCTGACGTGTAGAAGTATGGAGATTCTTGTTCCGTTGTATAAGGCTTTGGTTAGGCCACACATGGACTATTGTGCCCAGATTTGGTGACCTGGTTTTCATAAGGATGAAGAGATGTTGGAAAGGGGTCCAAAGGAGACTGACTCTAAGGTAGTTTCTAACCTCTGGAATATCGAGTACGAGGAAAGATTGAGAAGATGTAATTTGTAGAGTCTGGTGGACAGGAAGAAGAAGGGGAGATATGATAGAGACCTACAAGTTGGTAAGGGGTTGTAATAGGATCAATGCTGGAGAAGTTTTACAGAGAATAGTGGGAGATCAAGGGAAAACCAGAGGTCATCCCTGGAAACTGTATAAAGAGGGTGTGAGTAGGGGGGTGAGAGGACGGTTTTTTTCGTGAAGAGTTGTGAATGATTGGAATGCCTTGTCTGAGAATGTGGTATCTGCAAAGAGTTTGAATGTTTTTAAAACATGGTATGATGAGCTGTGTGTGTGTGATAAAAGGACCTCCCAGATGAGTCTTTGACTCCATGAGGTCTTGGGGTGGTAATAATAATAATAATAATATACTTAGACAGGATAAGAAAAAGGATCAGAACAAGAACAGGCAGGAAAGTAATGAACTTGGTAGTCAAAATATTAATAGCAACAAGGTATGTCAAGTAAAATCTTAAAAAAAAAAAAGGGATCGTATGGTATGGTGACTGAATTTTAAAATTTGCGCTTGCCAAAGGAGTCACCACTTCTAGTTTCGTGGGAGCAAAAATTAAAAATATGACAAACGTAATTGAAAACCAATTACAAACACTGGTAGGTACAAATGATTTAAGTAGTGATAAATATAGTATCAGAGAAGATATGAAAGGTCTGTTGGAAAAAACCGAGAAAGAAATGTGAGAGAGTAAAAATTGTAGGATTACTACCCAGATACGACAATACTGAGTTAAGAATGAGGGCAAAGATAACAAATGATTTCACGTGCCGGCTGCATAGAAGATATGGATGCAAGTTGTTAGATGTGTGGGGTCTGTTTGATGGCACAAAAGACCTGTATAAGAAGGATGGCCTGCACTTGAATTCATTTGGTATCAGAAAACCCTGGAGGTATCTCATACTTCTTGGTATGAGACCTAATGCAGAGAGTCAAGGAAACCAGATCATCAAGTGAGGAATGGGAAAAATGTGTGTGAATGTTCAGCTATGGTATGCAAATGTGATAAAGATATGGATGTCTTCAAACATGGTTATGTATGTGACGAAGGGGTGGGAAAATATGCTTTATGTTCAGTCGTTTTAAGTATGTTTGGGGAGGGAAAAGAGAAAATAATCGGATGATTTTTTTGGAGACCAATGAGGAGAACTCACAGAAATGCTTTGGGAAGGAGTCTAGGAGATAATACAGGATACAGTGAAGAAGTATCTCATCCCAATAAGAAGACCAAGAGACCCATGGATATCAGATTCAACATGGGAACTAATCAAAAGAAGGCGGTTGGAGAAACAAAGAGACACAGGGACTGAAGAATACCAGAGATTACATAGGGAAGTCAGAAGAGCCATCAAGCAGGACAAGGAAAAGGTCTACTAATAAATCTGAAGAAACAGAGTTCCAGATGAGAAGGCACAATTATAAAATGATGTTTTATTTAGTTTGTGACTTAAAGCACAAGTTTAAGCCTAAATTGAATGTCATCAAAGACAGGAATGGATCATTACTAACAGAAGAGTTGGAAATCAAAAAACAGATGGAAAGGATACTGTGAGGAATAGTACAGCAGAGTGGATAAAGAAAATGTGGAGCTCTCTCACCAGGAAAATTTTGATTTGGAACCTCCTCCACTTAGGCATGAAGTTGAAAGAGCAGTTGAGCAGCTTAACAGCAATAAGGCCCCAGGTGCAGATGAAATCCCAGCAGAGTTAATTAAGGCCACAGGGGACGGAGGGATAAGGGTTTCATAGATTGATTATAAGGATATGGGAGATAGGATCATGGCCTAGAAACTGGAAGAAGTCTGTTTTCATACCACTACATAAGAAAGGTGATATGAAGGCATGCAAGAATTATAGAACTATTAGTTTGATATCTCATGCAAGCAAAATTTTATTGAAGATCATGCTAAGTAGGGTTGAGGCAGAGATGCCCAAGGAACAAGCAGGTTTTAGGAAAGGTAAGGGCACCAGAGATCAGATCCTTTGCCTTAGACAGATCATAGAAAAATATAAAGAATTCAGACTCCCTCTGGTAATGTGTTTCTTAGACTACTCTAAAGCTTTTGACTGCATTGAGCATGTAAAACTGTAGGAAGTAATGAAAAAAATGGGTTTTCCTCAACACACTATCATGTTGATAGCCAACTTGTATAAGGAGCAAGAAGCCATGGTAAGAACAGGCATTGGATTGACTGACTGGCTTCAAGTTGGAAAAGGAGTTAGGCAAGGTTGTTTATTTTCTCGTCACTTGTTTAGTATATGTGTGGAGGACATCATGTGTGAAGCACTGGATGAGCTCAGGACAGGAATTAGGATAGGAGGTAGATCGGTAATCTGAGGTATGCTGATGACACAGTACTACTTTGTAATGACATGGAAGGACTAGGACTAATTCTTGACAAAGTTAACAAGATCAGTAATAACAGAGTACTTCGACTCAATCCTAGCAAGACAAAGATTATGGTTCTCAAAGGAAATACAAACAGAGAAGCTCTTGAGAAACAAGTGTACCTTAATGGAGAAAGAATTGAGGAAGTCAGCAAGTTTGAGTACCTGGGATCCATTATTAATGTGAAGAATTGCTGTTCAGAAGACATCAAAAAAAAAGGTTAGGAATCTAAAACAACAGTCAGAGACCTGTCTAAAATCTAGAAGGATGGATCTATCTCCACGGGAACAAAGTTAAGCATTTTGGATGCAGTTGTTTTTCCAACAGCGACTTATGGATCTGAGACTTGAAACCTAAAGAAATGGATATCTGCTTTTGAGATGTGGTGTTACAGAAGGCTGTTGAGGATATCATATACTGAAAGGTATACAAATGAATGGGTATTAGAAAAGATCAGTAGAACTTTAAGGCTCCTTAAGGATATTGACAGAAGAAAGTTTAAATATTTTGGACACATAGAAAGGATGGAAGGGGGACCTCTCAGAACAGTAATAAAAGGTAAAGGTTCTAGAAAAAGAGGAAAGGATAGACCATCAATGAGATGGATGGTGTGTGCATGCGTGTGTGTGGAGTGACTGATCTTCAGAGAGTTGAGGCCACCAGATAAGCAAAAAACAGGACTACATGGCGAGGCCTGGTGTAGCACATCACTGAGCATTGGAGTCACCATACAGCATCTGTAGATGCCCAGTGAACATAGAGAGATACACAAATTCCAGGAGCATTAGAAACAAAGTGGTTGAGTTCATTGCTTTATTGAATACCATGTGATCTAAGAATGTTAGCATTAGTGAAACCTGGCTATCAGAATCATATGTGGTAAGTGGGATTGAATATAATGGGTATACTATTTTTAGGAATGACAGAAGAGATTGGAGGAGGAGTACTACTAATGATATCAGATGATTTAAGTCCAGTTAGGGTAGAAACACAAGAAAACGATGATGGAACAATGCCCATGTAGTGGTGAGTTTGAGTCTATCTGTGTGAAGTGGAGGTTAACTGAATGAAATATATGGTGGGATGTTGCTACAGACCTGGAGGCTCAGTTGCAGGAAACGAAGAAATGCATTGCCAATTTAGCCTTATGGGTACTAAATGAATGATCATTATGGGTGACTTTAATTTTCCAAACATTGATTCGGTAGAAGAGAAATCTCATGACAAGAAAGAAGGAGAATTTATTGAATTGTTGTGAGGCAACTTTCTCAAGCAGCATGTGAAAGATGGAACTTGAGGTCAAAGAGTGTTGGATTTGCTCATAGCATCAGAAAGGATCTCTGTCAAGAATATGGCTATTTTACCACCAATTGGTGACAGTGATCATGCTGTTCTTTCTTGGGAAGTATCTAATTGTATTGATGCTCTGATTAAAACAGATTACATGCTGAAATACAAAGCTGGAAATTATGATCAACTTAGGAGAATACTATCCTTGGTTTTCCATGATGTCAGTTACTGAATTCGAAAAATGTCAGGGAATCTTTGAAAAAGTACTTAAATGAGGCCGTATCTGAATGTATCCCTAGTGTTTGAAGAATAAATAGGTTGGGAGTAAAATGGATGTGCAACCCTATTAAACAAGAAATCCACAAGGAGAAAGTGATGTGGAAAGAATATCATGAGAATAACAGCGAGAAGAGTTATGAAATGTATAAAGCTCAGGCCAGAAAAATAATATGTATTGTGAGGAAAGCTAAATTGGAGTATGAAAAGAAACTGGCCATGTAAGCTAAAGGCAATCCAAAAGAATTTTGTTATGCTGCAAGTAAAAGAAAGAATGAATGTGGAAGCTAATGAGATTGTTCAGTTAATGAGTGCTCACTTTGTTAAGATATATCAGCCAGGTGTATGTAACATGGTGTACAGTGCTACTGCTACATTGGATGAAGAGTTAGAGGTTCGTGAAAATGAGGTTGAAGAACTGTTGCATAACTTGGATAAGAATTTGTCCAAAGGGACAGATGGAATATCAGCCCGTTTGCTAAAGGAATGTTCAACCGAATTGTCTAGGCCTTTCACATGTTTGTATAACTTGAGTCTCAGCTCAAGAATGATACCACAGGAATGGAAGGAATGTATGATAGTTTCCATTGCACAAGGATGGTGCACAAACTGATGTGTCTAGCTATCAACACATCAGTATCTCGGTGTGATAGTGAAGATTTTAGAGAAGTTAGTAAGAACTTGCTTACAGAAATGAGTAGACAAGCTATACTCTGCAAGGAATAGCATGGGGTTTACTAAAGGAAGGTCATGTTTTAGCAATTTGCTCATATTTTCTAACAATGTTATGGACGAGTTGGATAAAGGGGAATGGATCCATTATGATGATGATGGATTTTTCTAAGGCATTTGATAGGATAACACACAAAAGGCTGTTGCATAAACTGGAGAATATGGGTTTGGAATGTAAACTCTTGACTTGGATCAGGGGGATGGCTGAATGACAGATATCAAAAAGTGGTATACAGTGGGTGTGAATCTGTCAGTGAATTTTAAGGTGACCAGTGGTGTACCTCAGGGTTCAGTCCTCGGGCCATTATTGTTTAATCTATACATTAATGACATCAGGAAGGATCTAACATCAGTTGTGAAATTGTTTGCCGATGATGTGAAGATAGGCAGCGCAATCATGGATGCTACTGATAATCAACAATTACAAAACAATTTGAATACACTGGAAATCTGGGCAAACGATAATGGCTGTCAATTTAATGTTAATAAGTAAAGTTATGCACTTTAGCATGATTAGAGTTCCAGCAGCATATTATATTAGCAGGGTTATGCTACAAAAACTGAAGAGGCAAGGGATCTTGGCATATTGGTGGATAGGAATTTAAAGTTCAAAGGTCACATAGCAAAAGTTGCAAATACAACTCGGAGAATAATTGCAATGTTGAAGTGAACTTTGACATGTACCGCACATGGATTATTGTGCACCAATTTGGTCTTGCGGGTTCCAAGAGGATAAAGAAGCTGTGGAAAAGGTGCAAAGAAGCATTACAAACATTATATCTGGATTATAGGATTTAGATTATGAGGACAGATTGTGAAAATTATGTGGTTTGCAGACTGGTTAACAGGAGAAAGAGGGGGTGATATGACAGAGGTCTATAAACTTTTGAATGGGTGTTATAGGATATCAACTGATGAATTTCATTATATGGGAAGCGGGGAGAGAACATGGGGTCAAGAAAGGGATAAGAGCTAGGTTTTTCTCCCAGAGAGCAGTGAGTGAATGGAATAATTTGCTCTTAGGGGTAGTGAGTGCATCTAGTGTGAATGAATTTAAGGGAAGGTACGATAGCTGGTTTGAGTGATTTATATCCTCTGTCGATGAGTCCTTGACTTCCTGTAGGTCTCAGATAATAATAATACCAAGGTATAAGTAATGCAGAAGTCATATATTTTCCACATACAACTAGTGAATAGGGTTCTATCACCTTATTATTAAATTACTCTGGATTAGAGATAGATGTTGAAATATTTTTAACTTGGTTAAACTACAAATTATCTCTTCTCGGTCTGGCTCCCGCTGATGAGATCGCAATAAAGGTCAAAACCACTATAGGTAGTGGCCCTTCCCATAAAGCTTACATTATACACACCCAAAAGGATGTGTGCTTTGCATTATGGGATACTAAGACAAGTGATGTGAAGTCGTTAGCCTCTAGATACAATAGTCCAGTACTGAAGAAACTTCATGCACAAACTTAATTTGCATACACTTGGATAGAGGATTAACCAAGAATATAATTTCTTGGCATTTTTAATTTGCTGAGGATATAGTTGAGATTTAATGAGCATCATGGATGTGACATCATGGAGGGTTTGAAATCAGTGGATGAGGAGAAACTCACTGAGTGAGCAAGAGGTGTATGGGGAATTGAGCAAAGACTTTTGATAGATTACCACATGATAAGTTGATAGTCAAACTAGAAAGGATGGATTTGGATAGTAGAGTAGTGCATTGCATTGGAGATTAGCTATCATCAAGTTCTGTATGTGGGAGCAATAGAGCAATATCCTGTAAGAGGAAAGTTACTAGTAATGCCTCAGGGGCCTCTTTCAGGGCCAAGGTTGTTTAACCTGCATGTTAATGATATTGGGGGAAGATTTGAATGGGGATATTCAGTTGTTTGCAGATGATTCAAATTTGGGAAGAAATATGAGGAGTAGAACAGATGTTGTGGCCTTACAAGAAGACTTTAATAGACTGAATGAATGGGCATGGGTGCGGGGATGCCAGTTGAATGTTTCAAAATGTAAGGTTTTAAAATTTGGAAAACAAAGATGGGATGTAGAATTTACTTTTGACGAGGATATAAGAAATTCTCACTAAGGATCTAAATTTAGAAGATACATTGTCAAAATGGTAAGGACAACACAACAAATTCTGGTGATCATGTGGAGGACACGGACTTTTAGAAGTAAAAAGATTCTGGTTCCATTGTATAAGGCCCTGATTGGCTACATATGGACTACTGTGCAAAAATATGGACACTTGGTTTTCAAAAGAATGAAGAGATTGGAAAAGGTCCAGAGGCAATTGACTAAGATAGTTTCTTGTCTCTGGAATGTTGAGTATGAAGAAATGTTGAGAAGATTCAATTTGCAGAGTCTAGTGGATAGGAGGAAGAGGGATGATGTGATAGAGACATTCAAGTTGTATTTAAGGCACAGCATGATGAGCTGTGTGTGTGTGACAAAGGGACCCCCCGTGATGAGAGCTTGACTTCATGGGGATAATAATAATAATAATAATATTGTTCGTTGTAGTTCCCATTGTTCCAAATTGGTCATATTTCCCGCTGATCACAGAGTTCTAATATTTCATGGAGAATCCAAACTATATTGATACAGCATTCTCTTCCTATGATATTTTCAGCTTTCAATGATTGTCCTGAAAAAAAACTTTTGGCAAGAGGCATCAGGATCAAGAGAGTCATCAAAGTATTTAGCGGCGGTGAATTTGAGCTGTGCAGAAGAAAGTGATTTTTAATCGGTGAATAGTCCGCTTTTTTTCCCGTTTTCTAAGTTTTTGAGTGCTAAATTGTTTCTCTGAATACGAGTGTACTTCAGTGGTTGTTTTTTGGAAGTTAGTTGCTGTCACGATACAATATATGTTGGCACCGTCGGAATCGAACGCATAACGGTGGAAGACAAAACGAAGCTAAGTTACTGTATTTAGTTATATTTCATTTATTTAATTATATTTAGTACTTAAATCTTCGATGTTTGTACTTTTTTCCCCTCTTATTTATTAATTGAATAATTATTAAAGATTACGCTACTCGGCAGTAAGGAATGATGGTGGATTCAGCAGCAGTCGCAAGTGGCGTAACGCCAAGTCCTCGCCATTTAGGAACTCAATTATTAGCAATATCATAAAGGACTTTGTGGCATGCAGTACTTGCGGCATGTATGCTTCTCGGGAATTACATATGTGGCTTGTTAAAGAGAGTGGAGAGCGTATGTGTGCAAAATGCAGGCAGTTGGAGGAAATAAGTACATTAGATATATCGATATCCGACTTTGTTGCTCCAGGAACGGAGAATGAATGTAGGAAGACAAGTAGTATGATAGGAGCGAATGAGAAAATAATAGTTGATAGTGTGGAAGGTGTGAGTGACTGTGGAAGTTTAGGAGATGGTTTTGTATGGGAGAGTGAATTTAGATTAAGAGTGACTGACCTGCAGAGGGAGATAGATGAGTTGAAAGAGGAGGTGGAATGTCTAGTGAATGAGAGCAGAAGTATGAAAGATAAGATTAGGAGAATAGAAGAGATAAATGCAAGGCGAATCAGAGTAGGAGAGAGAGAGAATTTAAGGAGTATGAGTGAGAGGTATGGGGGTGCTAGAAGAGGAGAGAATGGAAACAGTAGAAGAGAGGGAATGAGAGAGAGGTATGGGAATGCTAGCAGACGAGAGGATGGAAACAGTAGGAGAGACGGAATGAGAGAGAGATATGGAAGTGCTAGAAGAGGAGAGAATGGAAACGGTAGGAGAGATGGAATGAGAGAGAGGTATGGGAATGCTAGAAGACGAGCGGATGGAAACAGTAGTAGGAGAGACAGAATGAGAGAGGGATATGGAAGTGCTAGAAGTGGAGAAAATGGAAACAGTAGGAGAGAGGGAATGAGAGAGATGTATGGGAGTGCTAGAAGAGGAGAGAATGGAAACAGTAGAAGAGAGAGGTATGGGAATGAAAGAAGAGGAGAGAATGGAAACAATAGGAGCGAGGGAATGGTAAGATGTATAATGTATGGCGACTCAATGATCCGTGGTGTTCAAGATAGGATGCGTGAGGAGTGTTTGCCAGGAGGAACAATAGAAAGGGTGGCTATGGCAATTAAGAGAGGTGAAAGGGTGGATGAGATGATTGTGATGGTAGGAACGAATGATTTGAGTGGTAATGTAAGTCGGGCAGCGAGAGATATGAGATTTTTTCTTGAGACTGTACGGAAGAAGACAGAGAGAGGAAAAATAGTGTGCGTGTTGCCTAGGTATGATAATGATGAGCTGAGCAGAACAGCGGTGATATTGAATGGCATAATAGCGAGAATGTGTGACAAGAGAGGACTGGTATATGTGGATGCTTGGAGTGCGTTTGAGGAAAGAGAGGAGTTGTATGCGAGAGACCGTTTACATTTGAATGAGGAAGGACGTAGGCATCTGGAGAGATTGCTGTTCTGAACGAGTCAGTGTGTCCCAGGGAGGATGATAGCAGGGGTGGCCTCTTGTGGGAATGGATACTTGGGAGAAGGGAGACAATGTCAGGTAACACTGAGCCCAGTGGAGTCTAGAAGGGATAAGGCTGGGTATAGAAACAATGGCATTTATATGCTGTATACTAATGCCAGGAGTATCCGGAATAAGGGAGAGGAATTGGTGGCGCAGATAGCATCAGCCTGGCCAAAAATTATTGCGATCACTGAGACGTGGTTGACAGAAGGGGATATAAAAACAGGTATAGAAGTCGCTGGGTATAGCATTTTTCATCAGGATAGGAGGGGAAAGCGTGGTAGTGTGGTGCTGCTTATGATAAGTGATGACCTATGTCCTCTAAGAGTGGAGAATTTGGAAGGAAGTGAGACAAATGATTTTGAGAGCGTATGGTGTGAGGTAGAGGTAGGCAAGACAGGATATTTAGTGGGGTGTTGCTACAGACCCAGGAGTACAGAGGATGGGGACCAGGAGATGTTTAGACAGCTAAGTTTGGCAAGTGCAAGAAGAATGATTGTTATGGGAGATTTTAACTTCAGTATTATAAATTGGAGAGAGGACGATGCATGTAATAATATGGGAATGGAATTTCTAGAATTCTTGAGGGACAAATGTCTTAGGCAACATGTAACAGAGGGAACAAGAGGTTCAAAAATTTTGGATTTGGTTATAGCATCAGAAGAGTTGATAATAACTGAGTTGACGTCTCTCCCACCAGTTGGAGAGAGTGACCATATGGTGTTGACATGGAAAATGAATAGACATGCAGGAGTATCAAAGAGACGGGAACTTATGTGGAATTATAAGGCAGGTGATTATAATAGTCTTAGACGTCAACTTCGGGAAGTTTCATGGAGGGAGGAATTGGACAGCCGGGATATCACCAGTGCGTGGGAAATTGTGAAAGAATATTTGTTATCAGCAATGGTAAGTTGTATACCACGAGTGAAGAAGAGGGCGCAATTTGGAGTAAAGTGGATGACAAACAACATTAAACAGGAACTGCATGCGAAAAAGAGGCTATGGAAGAGATATAAGGAGACAGGTGAAGAGAGGATGGGTGAAGAATATAAGACACAGGCCAGAACAGTGACTCGTGTGGTAAGGAAAGCGAAACTGGAATATGAGAGGAGATTGGCCCTAAGATCCAAAGAAAATCCTAGGGAATTTTTTAGCTATGTGGCCAGTAGGAGGAGAAATGACTGTGGAAGAATGATATTGTGGGATAAAAATGGGAATAGAGTGACTGATGCAGAGGACATAGTGGAATTGTTCAATGAACACTTTATTGGAGTATTTCATCTTAGAGGAGTCAGTTTTAATGCTAGAGGGATAGGACTGGTACGAGGTCTGGAGGTACAGGAGGAGAGTGTGTTTCAGATACTGAGTACTCTGGATGTCAGTAAAGCTGTGGGACTGGATGGTATTTCGCCACGAGTTTTGAGAGAATGTGCTAGCGAATTGACAATACCTTTAACGTGGCTTTACAATGAAAGTCTGGCTTTGGCAAAGTGCCCAGGGAATGGAAGGAAGGTAAGATAGTGCCATTGCATAAGGGTGGTAACAGACTGCTGGAAGTGTCTAATTATAGGCCAGTCTGTGTGTCATCAGTAGTTGTTAAGATCTTGGAGAAAGTAGTGAGGGACCGTGTACAGCATTGGGCAGACGAGGGTAATGTTATCTGTGAGAATCAACATGGATTTGTGAAAGGACGCTCTTGTTTTAGCAATATGCTAGCCTTTTATAATAAAGTTACAAGAGCATTAGATGAGGGAAAGGCATATACTGCAATTTTCTTAGACTTGGCGAAGGCATTTGACAGGGTGCCACATGATAAGCTGATATTTAAGTTGCAGCACATGGGTCTGGATGTCAGATTGGTCAACTGGATTCAAGATTGGCTGTCTGATAGGTATTAGAGAGTTGTGTATGGTGGAGCAGTTTCCAGGAGGCAGAGGGTTACAAGTGGGGTCCCACAGGGCTCAGTACTAGGACCTATATTGTTTAACCTTTATATCAATGACATAGCCAGTGGATTGCAGGGGGATATTCAGTTGTTTGCAGATGATGCGAAGCTGGGAAGGATTATTAGTAATAGCGCAGATGTGGTAGCCCTGCAAGAGGATTTGAATAAGCTAGATAGATGGGCAAATGAATGGGGGTGTCAGTTTAATGCAGCAAAATGTAAGGTCTTGAGGTTTGGGAAACATCGATGGGATGCTGCATACTCTATGGGAGGAGTTATACTGGAGGAAGTAGGGGAGACAAGAGATCTGGGGTTGATGATTGATAGAAACCTGAAGTTTAGGGGACATATTGCAAAGGTGGTGAAGGTAACACAGAGGATTGCTGCTATTATGAGAAGGACACTGACCTGCAGAGATAAGAGGGTTATCATTCCGTTGTATAAGTCTCTGATCAGACCACACTTGGACTATTGTTCTCAGATTTGGTCCCCAGGATTTGAAGGGGATAAATTAACTGTGGAAAGGATACAAAGACGGATGACAAAGATGGTTTCAGGACTGTACAAGGATAGTTATGGGGATCGGCTGAGAGAATGTGGACTGCAGAGTTTGGTGGATAGAAGAAGGAGAGGTGATATGATTGAGACTTTTAAACTGTTGAGAGGTGGTTACAGGGTTGACACTGGGGAGTTCTTTCGCTTGGTTGATCGGCGGGAAGGAGTGATGACAAGAGGCCATCCCTGGAAGTTACGAAAGGAAACTGTGAGCAAGAGGGTAAGGAGTGGTTTCTTTGTGTGGAGGGTGGTTGAGCCATGGAATGCATTGCCTGATGGAGTGGTGGGAGCGAGAACGGTCAGTGACTTTAAAGAGTGGTATGATAAACTTTGTGTTTCTCAGGTGGGGACCTCCCCTCGATGAGTCTTGACAGACTTTATGTCTTAGGAAGGACCTCCCTCGATGAGTCTTTTGACTCCTTGGAGGCCTGAATAATAATAATAATAATAATAAAATAATAATAGATAAAGAAAAAAATTCAATGGTAAATAATCAGAGGTCACTGTGGTCATCAGAATTTGGTGGGCATTAAAGGCAGCAGATGAAAGTAAGTAAAGAAAGGAAATCTTAATCTAGAGTAGATCATATAGAGGCGATTCAAATAGCAGTAATTTCTACCATGTTATATCTGAGAAGTATGTACTCTCCTTATGGAAAGAATTATGCAGGTGTATAACTGTTAATTAAGGTGAACTGTATTGTAGTAGATGAGGTCCAGTACAAAATAACAGATCAGATTTAAATGCATGTTAGTGATGGTGAACATTATTAATTATTATGCTGAAACCCCATTTGTTAGCAGAGTGGATGTGAAAGGTTCATACATGTGATTTTGTCAATATTTAGGAATATTTTTTTGGTTTTTTTTGGTTTACGAAATTTTTTCTTATGTGTTTTTAATTTTTGTGAGAGTTTTTTTAGACAATGATGTCACTGTTATTTTTTTTTTATATATGATTGCTAATGACAGAAAGTTACAGAGCACAGCAGGATTTCAATATTCATAATTCAAAAATTACTTTCCTTAATACACCCCCACAGCAAAAAAAAAAAAAAATATATTTTGAGATATGCAAAATGAATCATGGGTTATATAATCATTTAAATCTTTCTTTGCAACAGGAATGATTACTTTCAAATCTTAAACTTATAGCATTCTATTTATCTATCATATTATCATCTTATTATCACTTTGCTTTCTTTTTTTTTAGGGACTATAGAACTGCTACAGTAATCAGTTGCACGTTAAGCTGCAACCAACATATAATCAATGGTATGGAAGGTGCCAAGTGGTTGTCCTATTTTAAGAAATTAATAGAAAAGCCACAGAGAATGATCCTTTAAAAAAAACATGCAGTCACATGGTTTTGCCTGACATGCAAAACACAACACATGCAGTAGCATGAAGATATTCCAGGAATTTGTACAGCATAAAACATTAGGACCTTGTTTACCTGCGCTCAGCTGTCATATTTGATCTTCTTGTACCATCATATTCTAGTAATGTGCCTATAAGGACAATGAATGAGTACAAGCTGAAATTTATTTAAACTTAAGAAGTCCCTCCTGAATCATAATCATAATAAAAACAAAGAGACACAACAGTCCTGACAATGTAATCTTTAAGAAGAGCACCGCATTCCTGTTCGGAGTGCTCCTGTAAGTAATTTGTATAGTTTCCTGCTTCTTACAAATTTACATTCTAAAATAATTATACATGGATCATCGCAGGAAGGAAATTTCATCCACGGTTAACTTTTCTAGATTATAATCATGAATGTTAGCAGAACACTTTACTTGGAAAACAAGTAAAGGCTCAGTACTCAAAACTGAGTACTGAGCCTTTATTTGAAAATTTGAGGCAAAAATATGAGCCCATATTTTCGCCTCAACACGAAAAGATGACATGTAGTTCCTCTTTTTCGATTGTGTGTTTAAGAGGATTCAACGTCTCGGGTGTTTATGTGCTTGTCTGCATATATGCCATGTATTAATTCCATTTTATGACTACACTCATGTGGTATTGTTTACTAATATATCCAAAGGACTAGCCTGTGAAATATAGTTGTTGAAAGTGATTGTTGCATTGCGGGGGGAAAAAAAAAAAGCTCTCTAACAGAAAAAGCAGACAAGCACACTCTGATCTAGTTACTAACAGATGGCGCTGGCATCTGATTCACCTCGTGGCTCTCTTTCTAGTAATCGGGAGTGGCCTTTATTGCCTTGCTATCTGAAAATGTAGTTTAAGACTATATGTGAAAACAGCAAAGTTAAAATAATTTCAGATTAAATATTTAGAACACTGTCATATATGTATAATTAATGACAAGTGTGAATGTTTCAAGGGATAAAAGAGCTCTGGCAGTAAAATACATAATTAACTTGCTTCCGTGTAAAACTAGTTTGATATTGGTATAATTAAATAAATCATCTGTAGAATTATATATATATATATATATATATATATATACAGGGTGTTCGGGATAAATTTGACATATTTATAATTAATTATATTTTTCCGTAAGTTACATGTATTAACACACACTTCTCTTCATTTAAAAGTTTGGACCCTTCTTCATTCATATACAAGATGTCAGAAAGGATGGATAGCTGGAACCCACCTGAATCATGGAAGAGAATAACTTGTATCATGATGATTCGTGCCCACCATCAAAATAAGGATATTACGACTGCTGCCCAATGCTCCCTGAATACAGTAAAAACAATCAGGCATGAACTAGAGACTTGCAATGGTGACTACGAGGATGTAGCAAGAAGAAAGATCCCTAGCAGACGATCTGATTGCGTTCGTACAGCAGAATTCCTCGCAAATCTGCAGGAACAGGTGTTGAAGAACCCTGGCATTGGAATTCAGGCTTTGTTCGTGGAGTTGCTAACTGTAGTCAAGCCCTGGATAACAAGGGTAGCCAATGGTAGGCCGTATGTATGGCAGCAGGATTCGGCCCCTTGCCACACCTCTGGGAAAAGTCAAAAATGGTTGTCTGAAAATTTCTACGACTTCACCAGTCCAAATGTTTGGCCTCCAAACTCCCCAGACCTTAACCCCATGGATTATTTTGTATGAGGCGCAGTTGAAAAAGACACCAATCGCACTTCCAGTAATACAAAAGCCCAGTTAATGGATAAAATTAAAACAGTTTTTGCGGCCCTTCCCAGGGAGACTGTAGCATCAGCTTGTTCGAGGTTCCGAAGCAGAATTGAAGCTGTGATCGATGCTAATGGTGGTTATTTTGAGTAAATCTTGTTGATAGTATTGTAATTAACTCTGCCTGTAATGTTTTTTTGTCAATTCATTAAATTTAATAGATACAAAGAAGATTTTCTGTTTCCTTACGAAACTGTCAAATTTATCCCGAACACCCTGTATATGACAGATTTTTTTTATAAAACTATATATATATATATATATATATTGCACGTTCGCTGCCACGCCCCTCGGGCATAGTTTGTTCCCTCACGCAAGCGCTTTTGCATCTTCAAGGTCACTACGAGTAATTTCATAGCAGGCTTATTAGACAGAATTTTGTTTAATACACCAACTACAAGTAATCTCGTATCACTCCCACCCATATATTACATGCGCTGATGAATGTGTTTATTGCGTCTAGTCTCTAAAAACCTTCAGTTTCGCCATGACCAGTAAAAGAAAACTTACTGATAAAGAATTAGAAGCTTATGCTAATATGAGCGATGATGTATTTAATGAATTCTTTCCAGTAATTATATAATATAATTACTGGAAACGTAATGACTGCCTTAAAATTTAGAGATCAATTTATCTCAGTTTTTGTTGGAATGGATGAGCTTACAGCATCACAGTATATCAGCAGGATTCGGGATCTTCGTTATTTGGAAATTTTACCCTACAGAAAAAAATATTTGCTTACAAAGCCATGCCGAGTATGTACACGAAACAAACAGCGACGCGAAACACGTTATTATTGTCCTGTTTGCAAGGAAAAACCAACATTGTGGGTGGAAAATTGTTTTAAAGTGTATCATTTGTAATTTGAATAAATTGGTTTTATTTTATTAATTTCATTTTATTGATTTTATCAGTTTTAAATTGATTTACAAACTACGTGTTATATACTACGGATTAGCTCGCGCTTGGCATAAGAGGTTGGTAATCGACCTACGAGTATATTCGTAGTTGGCTTCTGAGGCACATATATAATATACTATATTTTAGTTGAAATTATTTCCCTTCTACCAAGTCCCCAGACATGTTCTCCACTTTATTCAGAATCCAAGGGTCCCAATTAAGGTAATTATATTAAGGGTTAACTCGTGTTTGCCATAGCAGGTCGGTAAATCGACATACGAGTATACTCGTAGTTGGCTTGTGAAGCTCATATATGAACTACGAGTATACTCGTAGTTGGCAGCGAACGTGCTAATAAACAACAATAAGTAGTAACTACACTGGTGCATTACTTTTGGAAATGCTTAAATAGTGTGTGTGGTGTTAATATTATGTGTGTGTGATGTTAATAAATGTCTACAAAACCCTTTAGTAGAATCCCATGCAATTTATTATTATTATTATTACCCAAGACCTCATGGAGTCAAAGACTCATCTGGGAGGTCCTTTTATCACACACACACAGCTCATCATACCATGTTTTAAAACCATTCAAACTCTTTGCAGACACCACATTCTCAGACAAGGCATTCCAATCATTCACAACTCTTCACGAAAAAAACCTGCCTCTCACTCCCCTACTCACACCCTCTTTATACAGTTTCCAGGGATGATCTGTGGTTTTCCCTTGATCTCCCACTATTCTCTGTAAAACTTCTCCAGCATTGATCCTATAACAACCCCTTACCAACTTGTAGGTCTCTATCATATCTCCCCTTCTTCTTCCTATCCACCAGACTCTGCAAATTACATCTTCTCAATCTTTCCTCGTACTCGATATTCCAGAGGTCAGAAACTACCTTAGAGTCAGTCTCCTTTGGACCCCTTTCCAACATCTCTTCATCCTTCTGAAAACCAGGCCACCAAATCTGGGCACAATAGTCCATGTTTGGCCTAACCAAAGCCTTATACAACAGAACATGAATCTCCCTACTTCTACACGTCAGTATCCTCTGCATCATTCCCAGAAGCCTTTGTGTTGTCTTCACAATTTTGATGATGTGTCCCCTAAATTTTAGATCTTTATCCACTATCACCCCTCAGATCTCTTACTTACTCTACCTCCAACAATATATTCTCACCAAGCATAAATTCTGCATCCCATCTTTGTTTTTCAAATTTTAAAACCTTACATTTTGCAACACTGAACTCACATCCCCATTTCTGTGCCCAATCACTCAATCTATTCAAGTCTTCCTGTAAAACCACAACATCTTCACTACTCTTCATGATTAGTCCCAACTCTGCATCATCTTTCTCTGTATTGCATGTTTAATCTCTTTATTCATCCATCTCACACCTACTTTATTTAACCTTCTCACCCTTGGAATATATTTAGACATTGCATCTACTAGATAGTTTTTGAAAATCCCACAAGTTGCATTGATCTCTTTTCCAGCTAACTCCTCATTCCATGTTACACCCACAAGCTGTCTCCGGATCTCTTCATAATCACCTCTCTTGTAGTTCAACATATACCCTTTTCTTACAGAGGTCCTCACACTGCTGGCAACCACCTGGGTAATCACTTCATGGTCACTCTCACCAATTGGTGGCTGATTTGACACCTCATTTATAATTACATCCTCTGATCAGATGACCAAATCCAAGACCCCCAATCCTCGCGTGCCCTCTGTTACATACTGTCTGAGGTAGTTATCCCTCAAAAACTCAAGAAACTCATTTTCTTTACTTCCAGTTGCTATCTCATCATTCCAGTCTATATTGCTATAATTAAAATTACCCATAATGATCACCCTTTTCTTATTTACTTGGCTAATTTGATTATACATTTCATTATCACCACCACCCACATTTCCTGGTCTATAACAACATCCAACCCAGTATTTAATTCCATTCACCTCTATCTCACACCATATTGCCTCAAAACCACTGACACTATTTCCCTCTTGCATCTATACTTTGTATGGACATAACTCTTTCTCTATCATCAATAGCACTCCCCATCCCTTTTTATTCTTTCTATCCTCACGAAACACATCATACCCTTCCTGTCAGGATGTCGTCCTCTTCCAACCATGTCTCACTTATTCCGACAATCTTTGGGTGAACAGACGCAATTAGTGCAACCATTTCATCTGCCTTGTTTCTTATACTTCTAGCATTTGTATACAAACACAACACCTCATTTCTGGATCTGCAGATAGTTCCACTGATACCACCCACTCAATGTGATCTCTCAATGCTCGACTGTGGCCATTTCCCTTTCTGCTTATTCATTTTAAAACCCTTTTCAATTCCAACTGTTTTCTCTTGATCCCAGATCATCCCATTCCTTTCTACACATGCCCTCACCTCCTCTCGGAGCATCCACCTTTCTTATGCTGTGTACCCCTGTCCACCATAAGCCTCCCCGTTTTTCCGGATCCTCTTGCACACCCATTTCTCTCATTTTCTATACTCACACCACTCACTTCCTCATTCATAACCACCTTTTCAATCTTTCCTGTCTTACTCTCCTGCTCTTCCACATCACTTACCACTCGATCTGATTTAATCTCTCTATTCACTTCTCTATCTTCCAGCAGCAGTCTTTCCAAGCAACTCACACCATAACCACTCAAATGCAGCCCCTCTCCCATACAGCTCACTTCATCCCTCAAACTCATTCCACACATTAACAAACTTCACTGCCATCTCCTCACACATTTCAGCCAGCATATCATTCATAATTCTTGCTCTCCACCTCATCTCACCACAGTCATACCCAGGCAACACGCTGACCACCCTTCCTGTCACACTATTCTCTTTTATCCTTCTAAGCAGCCTCCTGATATCCATTCTGACACTCTCTTTGTGCTCTGTCAAATCCTTCATACTGATTAAAACCATTAACTCCTTTGCTCGCTCCCTTCTGATATCCAATGCCTCAATCACTCTACTCATTTTACCATTTATACTGTACAATTAAAATACACTGCACTAAAATTTTTAAATATTAGTGCAGTGTATTTTAATTGTACAGTAAGTGTAATATGCCCAAGTGAGTACGAAGGACAACAAATCAGAATGGAATAGTTAGTATAAGGTATCAAAATCGGGATAGGATAAATGGGCTTCTGCAATGTATACTAAATGCCAGAAGTATTAGGAACAAAAAGGAAGAATTTTTGGCCTTGGTTGGCACTTCCAGGCCACAGGTTATTGGCATTAGTGAAACATGTCTGACAGAAGATGATATAGCTAGTGGGATTGAATGTAAGGGGTATGGTGTGTTCAGGAGTGACAGGGAGAATAAAATGGGGGGAGGAGTGTTATTGATGATAGCTGATGAGCTACAGCCGAGGAGAATAGAATTTGAATTGCAGGATAAAGAAAAGAGAACATTTGAGGCTATTTGGCATGAGATTGAGGCTAGCAGAACAAAATATACAGTTGGGTAATGCTATAGACCAGGTGATGGAATAGATGGTGGAGATAGTATGCATAAGCAAATAGAAGAAATGATTGGAAGGAGAGTAATTATTATGGGAGATTTCAACTGTGGTAACATTGATTGGAAGGAGGAGAGAACACATGGGAGGAAGGAATTCAATTTTATGCGGCTATTAAGGGATAACTATCTGCGACAGCATGTAATGGAAAATACTAGGGGTCAGAGAGTGCTTGACCTAGTAATTGCATCTGAGAATTTGGCTGTAACGAATATGACCACGTTGCCACCAATAGGTGAGAGTGATCATAGGGTCTTGACTTGGGAGGTGGCTAAAGGTGTGGAATTTACAATTAAGACAGGGTACATGTGGAATTATCGGACTGGTAAGTATGACAAGCTTAGGAGTTTGATTGGTTCAGTGCCATGGCATGTAAAACTGCAAGGACTAGAAGTTAAAGTTGATAGTGCATGGGAGGCGGTAAAGAAGTGTTTCCATGAAGCAATGGCTGACTGTATACTTAGAGTTTGAATAATAAATCAAGTACGGGTTAAATGGATGAATAATAACATTAAGCTTGAGCTGCAAAAAAAGAAACAACTGTGGAGGGAATTTAAGGAGAAAAGTGACTGGCAGGCACACGAACAGTATAAAGCACAGGCCAGAAGGGTAACGAGTGTGGTAAGAAAAGCAAAAGCAGATTATGAAAGAACATTAGCCATGCAGGCTAAAGGGAATCCCAAACAGTTTTTTGATATGTTGCAAGTAAAAGATAAAATGTACATGGCAGAATTATTTTAAAGAATGCTGATGGCAGGGAGGTAACCGAATCAGTTGATATAGCTGAATTACTGAGCAAGCTCTTTGCAAGAATATATCATCCAGGTGGTGACATTGCAGGAATGAATGAATGAACCAATAGCTTATATAGGAATTGTGATGAATGAAGTGGAGGTGAATAGTCTATTACAAAACCTCAATGTCAATACAGCTGTGGGATTGGATGGTAAACCAGCTCGTGTCTTACGTGAAGCAGCTAAAGAATTGTCAGTGCCCTTGACCATTTTGTTTAATTTGAGTTATCTCAGGTCTGGGTTAGTCCCAAGGGGGTGGAAAGAAGGGAAAATAGTTTGACTGCATAAAGGAGGTGCCAAGACTGCTGTTGCAAATTACTGATCGATCAGCATATCAGAAATCATTGTCAAGGTCTTGAAGAAAATAGTCAAGAGAAAAATACAGGATAGATGAAAATGGGGTACAGTATGGGGTACAGTATGGTTTTGTGAAGGGTAGATCATGCCTCAGTAACTTGCTCACGTTTTATAACACAGTGATGGCTGAACTGGATAAGGGTAATGGGTTTACAGTGATTCTACTGGCATTGCTAAGGCCTTTGACAGGATACCACATGGAATTCTAATCAGTAAACTGCAGCATATAGGGTTGGTGAGATGGATAGGAGGGTGGTTGATGGAGAGAGAGAGAGAGAGAGAGAGAGAGTGGTTTATTCAGGAGTAGAGTCCAAAAGATGGCCTGTGACTAGTGGTGTGCCTCAAGGTTCTGTTCTTGGACCACTACTATTTAATTTGTTCACTAACGATATAGGAAACGATCTGAGAGGAAGTGTTCATTTGTTTGCTGACAATGCAAAGTTGGATAGAGCAATTGTTATTGCACAGGATGTCAAAATTTTGCCAGATGATTTGGATAGTTTGGAGGACTGGGCAAAGGAGAATGGATGTCAATTTAATGTGGCAAAGTGAAAGATTATTCATTTTGGGGTGAAAAGATTAGCAGCAGTATATTCATTTTGGGGTGAAAAGATTAGCAGCAGTATATCACATTGGTGGAACTGTACTCCAGGAGATTGACGAGGCCAGGGATTTGGGAGTGTTGGTGGATCGGGAGTTGAAGTTTAGGGGCCACATTGCAAAAGTGGCTAAATCAGCTCATCAAATCACTTGGTTGCTGAAAAATACTTTAACAAGCAGAAACAAACAAGTTATTGTTCCTCTGTATCGAGCCTTGATAAGACCCCATCTAGACTACTGTGTCCAGATATGGGTGCTAGGGTTTCTTCTTGATGGGGAGGAGGTGGAGAGGATCCAGAGATGAGTGACCAAGATGATAGCAGGTATATGGAATGAACCTTATGAGAAGAGGTTGAAGATTTGTGGGTTGCAGAAATTGGTTGATAGGCAGAAAAGGGGTGATATGATTGAGACATTCAAATTACTGGAGGGTTTCTATAAGATTAATTCAGATATTTTTGAGAATAAGACTGGTGGTGGGAGGACCAGGGGCCATACATGGAAGCTGGGCAAGAGTGTGGTTAGCAAGGGTGTTAGAGCTAGGTTTTTTACTTGGAGAATAGTAAATGAGTGGAATAAGCTGCCAGAGTCTGTTGTGGATGCCATGACTGTGAATGAGTTCAAGCCGAGGTATGATTGATACCGTGTGAATGTCAAATAGTTGTTCTTGACATGATGTTAGGGCCCTCCCTCGGTGAGTCTGTTGACTCCTGGGAGTTGCCCGTAATAATAATAATAACTAATCAATGACCATAAGAACAGTTTCTGACTAGTGTGTAGTAACACCATAGCATTGGAATGCCAATGTCAAAAGGGTGCCGCTCACAGGATATTTTATTTTTTTATTTTTATTTTTATTTTTATAATAAATTGAGTGATTGGGCACAGAAATGGGGATGTGAGTTTAGTGTTGTAGAATGTAAGGTTTTAAAATTTGGAAAACAAAGATGGGATGCACAATTTATGGTTGGTGAGAATATATTGTTGGAGGGGTGGAGGATTTAAGAGATCTAAGATATGATAGGATCTGATATAGAAGACTTCTCAGAAAACTGCCATTTGATAATAATAATAATAAAATGAGGGTATATATCAGGAAATTGATGATGATGGTGATGGTAATCTGTAGTACTCACAATCTGTTCAGGTCCACAACCTGGCTGTCTTAACCATAATCTTATGCCTAAATATATTTATGTTTGTGTTGTTGGATCCTATTTCTTCTCAATCTATGCTTTGGATCCGACATGATTACTGTTACGATGTTCTTAACTAATTGATGAGTTGCAAGTTGATTTCTAATTCAAATATAAAGAAAAGTTTTATTTAAAGACTGCGCCACTTTATATCTGAATTAGTTCAAGAATTGAAGATAAACCAACTCTCAACTACCCTTCCTTAATATGTTGTTATTATATATACTGGCCGAGTATATTTAACTTACTTAATTTTCCCGCTTTGGTTCGAATATTTTATGAATGATGCAGTAAAAGAGATTCAGGCAAAACACAACTTTAGATTGACAAAAACAAACATTTAATTTTAAAATCACAAATTTTACACTTAAGTTCAAATCACTAATTAAGTTATTATAATCACTTCAGCCTTTCTGATAATACCGTTATACAAACTCAGACAATGGTAAATCTGTCATCTCTAATACAGTCTTCTCACAGTTCCTTAAGTTCCAAAATACAATAAAATTTGCAGTAACACCTCTTCACAAACAAACACTTTTAATTTGATACCTCGGTTAATTCTCTGCAATAGCTACTGTTAGTTTCAGGGAATTCTGAGATGAAACTCACACACTTCTCTGTACAGAAATATTAAGGTTGGAATAATCTTAATCTTTTCTTCTTCATCTACTTATACTTAAACACTTTTTATAACAGTAAACGGTACTCATTAAATAAATCTTCTAAGTAATAACTAAATTAATCCATTCTTCCCGCCTAAATTGTTCACGTGCTCTCTTTAACTGAATTTCTTTCCAGCCCTTCAATACCGATCTACCACGCTCTGCTCTAAACTCGTGCAAGCTATCTAACATACGTTTCCATGACAACAAAACAAAATATAATAAAATTGAGCTATTGCATGACGTTAACTTCTACAAACAGGAACAAAATAAGAATATTTACATTTCAATTAATGCACAGTTTAAATGTTAAATACAAACTCCTATAATATTAACATAGTATTAAATAAAATGAACTTAATAATATTTAAATACAGAGTCTAATACTATTATTATATATCTTTGATTAATTAATTAATTATTATTATAACTTCAAGGAAAAATACATGAATAATAAATCTTAAGCAAGGGACTAACAAATAATATATAAACAAGTCTTGCTTAGTATATGGTAGATTATGTTAAATGTGAATGAATAACAAAAAATATACAAAACAATTTCATTCACAGTTTAACAGTGTGAACTGTATGCATTCTCCTGGCTGGTTTTGCTTGATTGCAGGATGAAAAACCTGACTGTTTCTAGGAGGAGAAAACCCTACCATCACTATATGATACTGGCTATTCATCTTTAGTTGAAAATCTCCTATAAAAGTTCTTTGCACTTTAGACAGAATTCAAACTTAGATCTTTTTTTACCCAACGGCTTCATCAAAACTCACTGGACTATGGAGGTGCTCCACTGTTAATTCGGTAGCCAGTTTTCTCAAAGGTTGGCTGATGACAGAACTCACAATTTCTCTACTGATATGATAAATCTTGTAGGGTCTAAACTGCATCCATTACCCTAAATACTTCTATTGATACTATCCTTTGATGGAGTTATGACACTTCAATGCTTCCAAAACACAGACCCTATAGTTTTCTTGCAAAAAAGATATTTGTTCATCTCCGTTTAGCTTTAATGACACTTAGTTCAACAGTGCAGACTAGAGCTCTCTCTTTTGTTGGACTGAAATTAATCTCTAGCCTTTCCTAGCACAAACATATCACATCCATCCTCAGCTCACCAAGGAATTTTATTCTTGTTTAATCATTTATCAAAGTGTAGGTAAACAAACTTTGCATATGAAGTATCTTCATGACCAGGCTACTTGTATATAGAGGCTGATGACTTCACATCAGTTGCCTTAGTATCCCATAACACAAAGTACACTTCCTTTTAGACATGTATAATGCTAAGCATTACGAGCCTCCTAAGTCTGTCATAATTATCAGCTTTATAGTTCAACATAACCCCTTTCTTTACAGAGAATTCCACATGTTAAGCAATATCCCAGAACAAGATTGCATAGTCACTCTCTTCCCCCAATTAGAGGCAGGGTGTCTACTTTGGTTATGGATATATCTTCTGTTGCTATTACAAGATCCAGAACTCTCAAATCCCAGGTCCCCGCTGTAACATGTTGTTTCAGTAATTATCCCTTAGCAACTAATATAAATTCCACTTCCATCTTGCCATGTCTCCTTTCTTCCTCCCAATCTATGTCCCCATAGTTGAAGTCTCCCATAATAGCCTTGCAGACCATGTTTTGGATACAACCCACAGGATCGCCTGAAAAAATACACCATTCTCCACCATAGTAAATTCAAAAAAGAAAGACTATTCTTTGAATCTGCATCTGCACTCAGAAATCAACCTAATTTAAACAAATATAGTTGCATTAAACTTCCTAAAATCTGGAAAACATTAATTATAAGAGATCCCTCTTTACATCCTAGGCCACCTGCAAATGCCCATAGAGAGCGCACCACACACACAAATACAATACACTTGGTAGTGTATTGTATTTGTGTGTCTGTTGTTACAAAAAAAGTTTTCTGTAATCCATGAAGATGTCTCTGTGACAGAGAAGAAATATTGGAAGTATTAAAATCAGTTTTAATCCTTTCTCAGTGCTGTTAATATTCCATTAAACCTCGAACATGAATTCTTCACAGCACTTAAGCCTCAGCATACGTCTCCTATAATAATTGTTCGGCCTATACTCATTGTGCTAATCTGCCAGTACATGGTATCGTATCTACAATCATCCTGTAGTAGCAACTACGGGATGATTGAGGGTCCATAGTAGCAACCGACTTCGTACAGAGTGTTTCAAAAGGACAGTATACAATTTTCAGTGAAATAGAAGATAAATAGCGATAGTTGAACAATTTTTATTACCGTGCAAATGTAATGTAACACTTGAAGTTTCAACACAGACAATTAAAGTTCAATATGACTATCTCCAGTAATTTTGCAGTCATCCATCTGTAATGAATTTCCTGCCACATGCAGCAGAGCATATCTGGTGTAACTTCAGCAATGGTAGCAGTAATTCTGGAATGCAGCTCATCCAAATTGGCTGGTAGAGGTGGTGGTACAAATACTTGATCTTTTGCAAGAAAAAACCTCACAAGAAAAAAGTAATGGTATAAGATCAGGGGAACGTGGTGGCTATGCTACAGGTGCCCCTTCTGCCAATTCATCTGCCTGGAACAGGTGTTGAGGTACGACCTTACATCTGTCAGGTAATGAGGAGGTGCTCCATCTTACTGGAAATGTAAGCGTCCATCATGGTCATCATCGTCATTTAATTATGGTATTAGGTGCCCTTGTAGCATATCCAGATACACACCGTTAGTAATGGTACATTCCAAAAAAAAGAAGAATCCATACACTTTCTTATTGCTTATGATGCAAAAAAACATTAGCCTTTGGGGTGTCGTGAACTTGTTCGACAATCGCATGTGGATTTTCACTTCCCTAAATTCTGCAGTTGTGAGTGTTTACTTGCCCACTTACATGAAAAGTGCACTTGTCACGGGAAAACGATCATGACCAAAAAGTCCTCATTTTGCTCTATCATACTGATCATTTCCGTATAGAAATCATGGCATATATTCTTATTGTCTTTCTTCAAATGTTGTACAAGGGCCTTAAATGTAGGTACTGTCATAAAACATGCCACACAGTCACGTGTGGAATTCCAATTTGACGAGACACCTGTCTGATTGACTTTCCAGGTAAACTGAAACTTTCCCGAACTTCTTCCACAACAGCATCAGTGGCACATGGCCTTCCTGTTAACCTTGGATGATGCACTGAACTCTGCCATAGAATCCTTAGGGGATCTCATGCCAGTCCCAAGCCTGGATAAAGGAGGAGGGTCGGTCAGATGAGCATCGATGATCTGACTATAAAGAAAAAACACATTTGTTATCTGATGCCTATACAATCAACAATGAAAACATGCTGGCTTGGACGTCGCCCGGATGAAAAAGGTCCATGATGCCAATCAAGTGATTGGGGTTGGATCGAAAAGTGGGATACCGAAAGGAAACAGAAACTGAACTAACAGAATTACTATCAGTAGGAACATGGAAATGTACAGACACTTTGGATATCAGGAAAGCTAGAACTACTTTACAAGGAAATGAAGAGATATTGGTGTGATATACTAGAGCTGGCAGAGATGCAATGGACATCACAGGAGAGATAAATGGATGCGAAGTCATATGATCAGGGCATGACACCAAGCACGAAGCAGGAGTTGGCTTCCTTCGTAACAAAAGAGCTAGGGAGGCACTGTTAGGCTACAAACCAGTCAATGAACAAATCATAGTAGCAAGATTCCAAGCAAAACCGCTTAATATATCAATAGTCCAGATATATGCACCCACATCTGACAGCACAGATGAGGATATTTACTTATTTTACAAGGATCTGACAGCAACAATAGAAACAATACCAAAGCAAGATGAACTAATTATCAAAGGAGATCAGAATTCCAAAGTTGGAATAGATAATGATGGTTGGGAAAGCGTCATGGGAAAATATGGTTTCGGAGAAAGAAATGAATGAGGTGAAAAATGTTAGAATTGGCAGTGGCCCATGAGATGATGATCTGTAACACAAGATTCCAACAAAAGGACTGTAGAAAATGGATGTGATGATCAAATGATGGGAAAAACAAGAACATGATCGATATGATTAAAAGAAGATGGATAACATCAGTACAGCAGTGTCGAACTTTTCAAGGAGTAGATATAGGCTCGGATCATAGTTTAGTGATTGCAAACACCAAGTTGAAATTAAAAAGAAAATATAAATCTCATCATCAGAAATGAAGAGATACAGCAAGAATAAGTGAAGCAGGAATAGGAAGAAGATACAGAACACTGTTAGAAGAGAAACTTAAAAGTGTGGACAAAGAAAAAAATTCGAATCTAAGAGTGAAAGGAATAATGAAGGTGATAGAAGACGCAGTTGAAGAAACAGTACCAGAAGAGAAGATCAAGAAGAAGTGGATTAGACAAGAAACACTGAAGTTAGTACAGGAGAAAAGAATGTTGAAGATGAGAAGGGATACATCAGAACAAATAGTGGAGTAATATAGAAAAAAAAAGTGTAATGAGGTGAAAAGAGCAGTCAGAATAGATAAGATGAAATGATTAGAAGCCCAATGCAGTAATATAGAACAGCATAATGGAGAGCATAAAACTAGGGAGGTGTAAAAAATGATTAGAACCATTACTAGAAGGTGGCAACCAAAGATGAAAAAAATAAAGTATTGATGAATAAAGATGAAAGTGTACAGCAGTGGACAAGATACTGTAGTGAGTTATATGAAGAAAAACAAGATTTAGATAGCATTGGGAAACTGATTTAAGAAGTGAAGCAGATATCACCACCAGGTAATGGGTATGATTTGGATGTTTTAAGAGGAGAGGTAGAAAAAGTAATAGGATGGTTAAAACACAACTAGAGCCCTGGTAATGATAACGTCACTGGAGAAATGATTAAATATGGTGGCAAAAGTATGGTTACAGAAATGCACAAACTATGTAATATGGTATGAAAAAAAGGAAAAATGCCAGAGGAGTGGGTGAAATCAACATTAGTGACATTATACAAAACAGGAAATAAGCTAGAATGTAAAAATTATAGAACAATTGCCTAGACAAGTCATCATCATTATTATTATTATTATTTGACACCTCCAGGGTGTCCAAAGACTCATCGAGGGAGAGTGTGCCAACAGCATCGAATGATTGGTCCCTTCCAACTACTAACCACGCTCAAACTTGCTTAACCTTTTGCATGAGCCATTAGAATCAGAGGCTCTACCAATCGACCAACCTTTGCTGGTAAGGTGATGATGATTGACAGAAAGATTGAGAACGCAATTGGAAGAATACCTTGCAGATGGGCAAGCAGGATTTAGGAGAGATAGAACTACAATTCACAGATTTTGACTATGCAGTTAATAATAGAGAAAGCTAGGAGAAAAAACATATATGCTTGCTTTAGTATAATAATATTTGGTTTACAGATCAAGTGTTGATAAAATGTCTGTTGTTTTTGATGTAGCCAATGTGTTCCTTTTGCCTGATTTCGAGGCTTCTTGAAGTCTGTCCGATGTAACTTGAGCCACATGAGCATGGAATATTATAAACTCCAGCATATTTATAGAAAGGATAGTTGTCTTTTGGAGATCTTAGTAATTTACGAATAGTTTCTATTGTCCTCTTCTTACACCTGTAACTTTTCTCATAATTCAATGATTATGTTAAACAGTAAACCAGACATTATAGAACCTTGCCTCATACGAGTCCTTATTTCAACCCATTCTGATGTTTGCTGTAATAACACAATTTTTACTTCCTTTATGCATTCCATTTATGATTCTCACATATTTGTCAGGAATTCCATATCTTTTAATAATTATCCTTAATGCTTCTCCAAAAAAACAACAAACATAACACTATACCCACGGTAATGAACTTTAATGAAGCACTGATAGTTCATGTTAATGTTTTAACAATAATTTTTTTTAATTTTGTTTTAAATGTTTTTAACAATTTGTAATGTTTTAACATTAAATTTTTTAAATTAATGTTTCTGTATCAATACTGTAAAATGCTTTGGAAAAAAATCTTTAAAATTTAAGTATAATTAGCTTCTAGGTTCTGTGCTTTGTTCAATAATGTTCCTTAACATCAAAATGTGATGCACAGTACCTCCACTTGTTCTGAAACCAATCTGTTCATCCCTTTAATTTCTTTTCTGTTTCACTTTTAATTCTGTCAGTATTTTACAGAAAATTTTTGCAGATACTGTATTGTTACTATAGGCCTGGGAATTTGGAGGGTGATGATGAAGAAATGTATAAACAACTTGGATTAGTTAACAAAGGAAGGGTAATGATTATGGATGATTTTAATTATATCAGTATAGATTGGAATGAAGAAATAGTGGGAATAGGGAAAATTAATTTCTTGAGTTCTTAAAAGATAACTATCTCAGGCAGCATGTAAAGGAGGGTATGCAGGGATTGAGAGTTTTAGATCCGATCATTTAATCAGAGGATGTAATTGTGAGTTGGTGAGAGTGATCATGAAGTGATCACCTGGGTTGTAGCTAGCCATATGCAGACTTTTGTGAGGAAAAGATATATGTGGAATTATAAGGCTGATGACTATGACAAGCTCAGGACATAGGATGGAGCTGTGGCATGGAACGAGGAGGAGTTGAGCAGTAAGGAAATAAATGCTGCTTGGGAACTGATAAAGAAATACATAACAGCATCAATGTGTGAGTATATTCTGAAGGTCAAAAGCTGAATATAGATGTAAAATGGATGAATGAGGAGCTTAAGCATGAAATCTGGAAGAATAAAGTACTTTAGAGGCAGTACAAGATGAATAATGGTAATAATCAGTTACATGAAGAGTATAAAGAACAATCCAGGAAAGTAACTAAAGAAAACAGAAGTGCAGTATGAGCAGAAATTGACAAATCAGGCAAAGAAAAGCCCTAGAGAGTTTTTTAGATATGTGACAAGTTGGAAGAATGATCATGGTAAGATGATGTTAATGGATGAAAATGGTAGAATCGTAATTGCTGCAGAAGACATTGTTGAGGTATGCGGTGATCAATTTATAAGGATGTTTCATCCTGATCAGGGTGGAATCATGAGGAACTTAAGTGTAGAAGACATAGGAAAAGATGGCTTAATTGTGAGCAAGCAGGCAGTATTTGAGAAAATAAATAACCTTGTTAATAAGACAATAGGATTTGATAACATTTTTTGGCATGCCTGTTTAATAAAAGTCTTACAACAGCACCTTTTCCAAGGGAATGGAAAGAAGATAAAATTGTTTTCACTGCATAAAGGTGGTGATAAGGCTATGGCTTCAAATTATAGGCCAATCTATATATCTGGAGTTGTGGTGAAGGTGCTAGAGAAATTGGTGAGAAGTAGGATACAGAAATGGGTTGATAACAGCAATATTCTCTGTGATTATCAGCATGGATTTATTAAAGGGAGACCGTGCTTTGCTAACTTACTTATGTACTATAACAAGGGGACAAATACCTTAGACAGGGGAGATATGCATATACAGTGGTATACTTGGATTTTGCAAAAGCTTTTGAACACACTATACCCTTCATATTCTATCCCACTAACTATATCATAAGGATTAACAATGGGTTTGTTGCTAACTGAATAGAATAACATTGTCAGAAGATGGACAGAACATTTTAATGCAATTTTAAATGTAGAAAACAATATAACTGACATGAATTGAAGTTCAATAATGGAAGAACCTCCTATAAGCATAGATTTAAATATTACACAAGAACCAAATTATAAAAATACAATAATGAATGGAATGGAGAAGATGAAAGTGGAAAGGCCTATGGCAATGATAATATAGCAGAAGAAATGCTTAAGACAACTAATGAAACTGCTGCTGATTAAAAAAATTGTATCTGATTGTTAACAATGTGGTCGAGACTGAAAAGATACGCAAACAGTGAAAAGAGGACATGATAATTATAATTCTAAACAAAGAAGATCTCTTGTGAAAAGTGGAGGGGAATTAGTCTACTGTCAGTATTATTATTATGATTATTACTATTAACATTTAACCTCCATCATTTTGTATATTAGCAAAGCAAGTGTTCTCTGCCAGGTTGGCAGGAAATCAACCCAGAGAAAGACCAAGATATAGGTGGATTGATATGGTACAAAGTGCCTTAGACGATAGAAATATAAGATCTGATAATGTTGGCGTCTTGACAAGTAACAGACTGATTTGGAGGAAAATTGTAGATAGGAAGTTAGTAATGATGTAAATTTTTCATGTAGTACTATCATATCCTGTACACCCCTTGAGGGTTACATGTCAGGAATTTGATGATGATGATGATATTTAACCTCCATTGAGTCAGAGACACATCATGGGAGGTACACACTTTTGCACATGTTCATCCAACCATACCTTAAACTGATTCAATGTGTCTACATTCACAACACACACACACACACACACACACATTCACAAACACTCTAAATGCAAAGAATCTGCTCCTCACTTCTCTGTCCACACTCTCCTTATACAGTTTCCAGCAGTGGCCTCTTGTATTATCCCCTCCCCATTCTATGAAAAATCTCTTCCATGTCAACCTTAATAACAACCCCTGATCAGCTTATATGTCTCGGTCATATTCCCTCCCCTCTTCCTCCCATTCACGAGGATTTGCAACTTACGTTCTTTCAATTTGTCCTCATACTCCACATTCCAAAGACCACTGACCACCTTTGTGAATCTTCTCTGGACCCCTTCCAACATATCCTCGTCACCATGAAAACTCAGTGATCAAATCTATGCACAATAATCCATGAGGCTTGATCAAGGCCTTATACAATGGCATCATAACCTCTGTATTTCTGCATGTCAGGGTCCTCTGAATCATTGCCATTATCTGATGTGAAGTCTTCACAACTTGTGCAATGTAGCCCCCTGAATTTCAGGTCCCTGTCCACCACCACTTCTAGATTTCTCATCTCCTCTACTTCCTTTAAAGTTTCCCCACCAAGTGTATACTATATATTCCATCGCTGCTTACCAAATCTCAAAACTTTACACTATGCAACATTGAACTGCAGTTCTACTTACCTGCTCATTCTCACAATCTATTCAAGTGCTCCTGTAAGGTTATAACATCTGCTTGACTCTGCATTGCTCTTCCCAATTTTGCATCATCTGCAAACAGCTGCATATCACTAACTAAACCCATCCCAATATCATAATAAATTTAGTTTAATCCTTTATCCCAGTGAGAGCAAACAAAGTTTGTGCCTGAAAATATCTTCAGGACTGAATATAGTGTTGTACTATCTTACCTGAGTAAGTATTGCAACACCAGGCAACTCGGAGCAAAGGTGGGGCAAGCTACCAACACTCCTGGATGCAGTTGGGTGCTGCTATAGACCACGGGATGGAATAGATGATGGAGATAGTATGCATTGGCAAATAGACTCAATGAGTGAAGGGCAGATAATTATTATGGGGAATTTCAACTATGCTAACATTGACTGGAAGAAGGAAATGGATTTTATGCAGTTACTAAGGGATAATTACCTCAGACAGCATGATGTAATAGAATATACTAGGGATTCGAGAGGGCTCAATCTAGTAATTGCATCTGAGAATTTGACTATAATGAATGTGACCACGTTGCCACCAACTGGTGAGAGTGATTATATGGTCTTGACCTGGAAGGTAGCTAAATGTATGGAATTTTCAGTTAAGAGAGGGTATATGTGGAATTACCGGACTGGTAAGTATGACATGCTGAGGAGATTGCTTGGATCAGGGCCATGGCATGTAAAACTGCAAGAGCTGGATGTTGATAGTGCATGGGAAATGGTAAAGGAGTGTTGGAGAGAGGTAATGGCTGACTGTATACCTAGAGTAGTCAGGAGAGTAAATCAAGTGGGAATTAAATGGATGAATGACACCATTAAGCTTGAGCTGCATAAAAAAAAAACAATTGTGGAAGGAATTTAAGGAGAAAGGTGACCCGCAGGCACATGAACAGTACAAGGCACAGGCCAGAAGGATAACTAGTGTGGTAAGAAAAGCAAAAGCAGTTTATGAAAGGAAATTTGCAATGCAGGCTAAAGAGAATCCCAAACAGTTCTTTTGATATGCTGCAAGTAAAAGAAAGAGTGTTTATGGAAGAATGATTTTAATGAATGCTGATGGTAGGGATGTAACTGAATCAGTCAAAATAGTAGAATTACTAAGTGAACACTTTGCAAGAGTATATCGTCCGGGGTAGTGATATTGCAGGAATGAGAGAGGCAAATGCTTATATTGGAACTGAAGTAAATGAAATGGAAGTGCATAGCATATTACAGAACCCTAATGTGAATACATCTGTGGGATTGGATGGTATACCAGCTTGAGTCTTACGTGAAGTGGCAATGAAATATCAGTGCCCTTGACCATATTGTTCAATCTAAGTGTCAGCTCTGGATTATCCTGTCAGGGGGAAAAGAGGGGAAAATAGTTCATTGTATAAAGGAGGCTCCAAGACAGATACAGCAAATTACCAACCGATCAGCATATTGAGAGTTGTTGTTAAAGTATTGGAGAAGTTGGTCAAGAGCAATACAGGAATGGATAGATGGAAATTGGATACTGTATGGGGACAACATGGTTTTGTGAAGGCTAGGTGATGCCTCAGTAATTTGCTCACATTTTATAATACAGTGTCAGCTGAGTTGGTTAAAGGTAATGGGTTTACAGTGATACTGCTGGACTTTCCAAAAGCCTTTGACAGGATATCATATGTAATTCTAATCAGTAAACTGCAGCAGATGGGGATTATTATCAGAGACCTCCAGGGAGTCAAAGACTCATTGAGGGGAACCATACATCACCCATCAGCTGTCCATATCTCCTGTTAAACTCATTAACACTAGGTGTACTCACCGCTTCAACAGAGAAACTGTACCATTCACTCAGTGCTCTGTGATATCTCTTTCTTAACTTCACAGAAACGTAACTTCCACTTTATTCCATATAATGAAATCCTTCATCAGCCAATATCCTATAATATCCTCTTGAAATTTATAGACCTATATCATAACATCTCCTTTCTTTCTCCTGTTTATATATCATTCTCAGTCTGTCCTTATAATCTTCATTCCATAATCATGATATCATCTTTGTAACTCTTTGCACTTTTCACAGCTTCTTCATCCTCTCGGAACCAAAGAGACCAAATCTGCACACTAGTCCTGATGTGGTCATATGAAAGCACTTGTAAATAGGCAAAATAACTTGCTTATTCTTACATGTTAGTGTTTGTTTCAGCATGGCAGTTATTCTCTGAGATGTATTTATAATTTTTGTTGTGTGAACTTTGAGCATCAATTTCCTATCCACCATAACTCCAAGATCTGACTTCATTAGTTTCTCCAAGCATAATCACATAAATATAATATGTCATCGGAAATCTCATCACACTTTAGTATGATGAGATTTCCAACTTTATACTCACTCACACTGAATTAATAACTAGTGTCATTTGTCCACTGCTCCAGCTCACTTAAGTTATTCTATGTGCTAAATATCAGTGGCATCCCTGATGGTCCTGCCTGTCTTTGCATCATCAGCAAACAATTGAGCATCTCCTATCAGATCCTTCCCAATATCATTAATGTATTGATTGAATAACAATGTGAGATTCACACTCCATATATAACTTTCTGAAACCATCTCTCAGCAACCTACCCATCCAAATCAATGTTTTATATTCCATCCCATATTCACCAGTTTATGCAACAGCCTTTAATGTGGTACCCTGTCAAATGCCTCTCAAAATTCAACATTAAATAGCTTATCCATTCTATTTATCCAGCTGAGACATGACCTTTTTAGACCTACTAATTCTTTTTCAACCAGATGGCAGCCTACAGTTTTTTTTGCAAATTAATTGCAATTAATTTCAATGCATTAATCAGATCCCATGTTAAGCAAGGTATACCTGCATATATATTATTACTTTATTCACATAATTGATGCACAGTTAAAACAAGATGTCATTTAAACAACAATTTGACTGGTGATACAAAACAATTCAGATTTTTCCCAAGAATCTAAGAATAGTCTGTCAGGTAGCATCATAAAATATAGACTGTTCCAAGTAATGCTGTTTTTTATAAATCATATGGGGTCACTTCATTGATGTTTAATTGCTGTAAATTGTTGGATAGACTCTTTGAAATTGCACCAAGTGCACCGATAACTATTGGGATCACTACTTCGTGTTTAAGCCACAGCCAGCCAACTTCAATTACCAGATCTTAATATTTAGTCATTTTTTCCAGTTCTTTGTTGTTAATGTTGTTATCACTGGGTATTGCGATATCAAGAATCCAAACCTGTCAATGTTCAATAATTGTGATGTCTATTGTGTTCTAAATGCCATCAGTTTGCATTCTAAAGTCCCAGAGAATTTTTGCTGTTTCGTTTTCCAATGCTGTCTCTATTTTATGCTGCCACCAGTTTCCTACTTCTGCCAACAGAAGTAGGAAAGCCATATTTTTGCATACATGGCAATATTTTGACCACTTCATTATGGCGGTATTTATAATCAGTTTGAGCTATCTGCTGTAGGCATGATTAGATGTTGTACAGCTCCTCTTTTTAATCACATAATCTGCATTTGCTGTTATTATTGATGTTCAAAATTTTTGCTCTGATTGCATTAGTTTGTAATGCCTGTTCTTGAGCTGATAGAATAAACCCTTCTATTTCTTTTTTAATATATCCATATTGTAGCCATTGTCATGTCTTCTTGACGTCAATTTTTTCTTCAGTATCTTGAAGAAATTGACCATGCAAGGGTTTATTTTTCCAGAGCACATATCAGTTATTTTGCTGTTCCTTTTTGTAGTCAGATTTGTTTCCTGAACTAATTTCTTCTTCTTCCACAATCTGTCTCACTTGCAGCAGACCCCATCCACCTATTCTCCTTGGTAGGTACAACAGGTCAATATCGCTTTGTTGATGTAATGCATGATGCATAGTCATTAATTTTCTAGTTTTGCGGTCCAATTTGTCCAATCTATTATGCCAGCTGTGTATCAGATCACTGTATAGCCCAAGAATTCATTGCTCTAATTGTTTAATCCATTTAGTTTTGTTTTTAGAATTTCTGACTTTTGGTGTATTCTGCTGCCTGTTGTTTAACTTTCGAGTGGAGAATATCACTGGCTTCTAATATTCCTAGGTATTTATAGTGTTCGTTAGCTGAAATTGCTTTTATATATTTCTCTTGATCAAAGTTAAAATTGCTAGTGTCATTAATTTTTCCTCATTTAATAGATAAAATTGCTCATTTATCTAAACCAAATTCCATTTTGATGTCCTGACTAAAAATATGAACTGTGTTCAGTAAAGAGTCTATTTGCTGTGCTGATTTTCCATATATTATTATTATTATTATTATTACGTGACACCTCCAGGGAGTCCCAAGACTCATTGAGGAAGGACACCTACTCTACAACTGTCTCTCTCTCTCTTCACAACTCAATCCACCAACTATACAACGAACTGCAACTACCATCATCATCTACTTCAACGCCATCTACTGGCCACCACCACCATTAGTATTTTCACAGACAATCACAAACTTCCATACTCATGGCGGGATTTAAACCCACAGCCTTTTGGCTGGAAAGCAGATATGCTAACCACTCAGCCAACTAGACCATTGAAGAAGTCAACAGACACCCCTATGGGCAAAGTGTATTGTGCCATGCAACAAGTCTGATGTTTGTAGCTGATATAAATTGGAGGAATATGATGTTCCCAAGTCAATGCAACTATGTCTGTGTGAATAGCAAGAAGGGAACTGACAGAGTTTACCATCATCATCTACACCAACGCCATCTACTGGCCACCACCACCACCATTAGTATTTTCACAGACAATCGCAAACTTCCATACTCATGGCGGGATTTAAATCCGCAGCCTTTTGGCTGGAAAGCGGATATGCTAACCACTCAGCCAACCAGACCAGCATATATATATATATATATACACACACACACACACACACACGCTGCTTGCAAAGAAGTCAACAGACACCCCTATGGGCAAAGTGTATTGTGCCATGCAACAAGTCTGATGTTTGTAGCTGGTATAAATTGGAGGAATATGATGTTCCCAAGTCAATGCAACTATGTCTGTATGAAATAGCAAGAAGGGAACTGACAGAGTTTGAAAGAAGTGTTGTGATAGGATGCGATGTTGCAGGTTGATCTGTTCAGCACATATTGTTGATAAATTGGGCCATCCGAGGGCAACAATCAGTGATACCATACTCAGATGGAAGAGCATGGAGTCAACTGCTAGTGCTATCCACAGTGGATGACCCACCACACTCACCAAATGTGACTGTAGGGTGCTATGAAGGATAATATGTAAAAATCACCATTTGTCTTCCAACCCATTGAATGTGAAGCTCTGGGCATTGGCTGGAACATGAATCTGCACAAAAACATTCAGAACTAAGGCTTACAACATGGGTTTCCATTGTAGGACCACAATATGCAAGCCCCATAACACAGCTTGGAAAGCTGTGTTATAGAGCAACGAATCATGCTACACCCTCTACTGAGCATATAGATAGGTGTGGAAGATGCCCAGTGAACGTTGGTTACCAGACTGCATAACCCCAACTATGAAATTCAGAGTTGGCAGTGTGATGGTATGGTCCTGTTTTTCCTGGTTTGGCCTTGGACCTCTGTTTGTGGTGCCATGAACATTGAACTCTGAGAAGTATCTGAGCATTCTGGACAATGTAATGCTTCCTACTTTGTGGCATTTCTGTGGAACTAACTGTTGTCTCTTTAGACAATGCACCTTGTCATAAGGCTACTATTGTAACTGCATTGTTTGTGGACATGAACATCACTACACTTGACTGGCCTCCACAGAGCCCTGATCTCAACCCCAATGAACATCTGTGGTATGAACTGGAGCATCGAGTGAGGTCAAGGAACATCCTTCCCCCAACACTTCAGAACCTCATCACATGCCTACAGGAAGAATGGTCTAAAATTCTCATTGATTGCTATCATATGCTTGTGGAAAGTATGTTCTCTTAAGATTTCTGTAATCATTGCAGTGAAATGATGTCCTACATCTTATTAAGGTGGATGCCATGGCTGTTTGTTTGAATGACTGTTTTGAACAAACAGTCATTCAAAATCCTACTTAGGTCACCAAAATCCTCCTCCCCATTATTTTAATGCTATGTCTAAATAAGTCAATAGGAGTTCCATAAAGGCATGGCTATTAATTAATAAAAACAACATTGCTTCTTTTTTTTTAGAAATTTAATTTGTTGCATTAATTTTTGTTACTAGATTGGCACTTCTGTTATTTTAAATATTTTGTTTAAAAAGTTATTTTTACTAAATAAAAAAAATCTGTCTTGTCCAGTCTAAAAGTTACTCACTGACTGGCAAACTCTACTCACCATGGGTAATTAAGTAAGTAAATTTGTCAAGTCCCCACAGGAGGAGGAGGAGGGGGGGATATGATTGAGACATATAAGCTAGTCAGGGGTTGTTATTAGGTTGATATAGGGGAGATTTTTCATAGAATGGGGGGTGGGTAGAACAAGAGGCCATCGCTGAAAATTGTATAAAGAAGGTGTGAGCAGAAGAGTGAGGAACAGGTTCTTTGCATGGAAAATGATTACTGAATAGAATGCATTATTGACACATTAGATTCAGTTTAAAGAATGGTGGATGACATTGTGTGCAGTAGAGTGTACCTCCCACAATGAGATTCTGACTCCATGAAGGTCAGATGTTAATAATCATAATAATAATATATTACATTATAATAATATATTATAATAATAATATATTATTTGTAATAATATATTACAAATATCAGAATGGTGAACTGGACAATGACACTTATTTGTGCCTATTGTCCCACAGAAGGTTCTAATAAGGTAGAAGTGGAGGAATTTTTTGAGACTTTAGAGAAAGCAGCTGACACAATGAAAAAAGAAAAATTGGTCCTTGTTGGGGATCTAAATAGTAGAGTACGTAATGATTGTCAGACATACATAAATATTATTATTATTATTACGTGACACCTCCAGGGAGTCCAAAGACTCATTGAGGGAGGGCACCTACTCTACAACTCTCCATCCCCACCAACTACAATGAATTGCAACTACACCAATGCCATCTACCATCAACCACCACCACCACTAGTATTTTCACAGACAATCACAAACATCCATGCCCACGGCTGGATTCGAGCCCTTAGGCTGGAGAGCGGATACGCTAACCACTCAGCCAACCAGGCTGGCAAAAAAGAGCAAAGATAATAATAATGGCAAATACCTGTTGGATTTATGCTCAGGACATGGACTGGTTATTACTAACACAATGTTCCATGTGCATAAATTCACATGGAGAGAAGAGGTCCTCCATGATCCTCTACTTATTCTGACAACCTCTCTTTGGCCTGAATTCAGCTTGTTCTTCACCAAGCTTCTCTTCCATAATTTTTCTTAGCCATTTCTCAAGTATACGTGCATAAATCTTACCAGGAAAATGCTGATTAGGGAAATATCTCTGTAATTCTCACATTCATTTTTATTTTTATTTTTATTTTATAGATAGCTAGTATGAGAGCTCTGCTCCACTCATCTGGAATTCAGCCCTCTGTCCAGGGCTTCTGAATGGAGTCTGCCAACTCCATGGAGAGTGAAATTATTATTATTATTGCCCTCCAACTAATTGGAGTTGGCAGACTCATTGTGGGAGGTTCATTCAACTGATAACATATTTATCATCCCAAATTTTAAAGCTCTTAATACTCCTTGCATTAACAACATATTCTGGTAATGCGTTCCATTCACTGACAAGTCTCCATATAAAAAATTTACTCCTCATTCCCCTCCTTCACCACACTCTTACATAACTTCCAGGAATGGCCTCTGGTCCTTCCCCTCTCACATTCTGCTCTCTTTATAATCCTCTCTTGGATTAATGCGATAAAATCCTCTCACCAACTTAAATGTCTCTATAATAGCACCTCTTTTTCTGCTGTCCACCAAATTCTGCAATCCACATCTCTTCATCCAATCCCCAGTGCTTCCACATCACATTGAAGACCAGGTGACCAAATCTTGCACACTAGTCCAAGTGTGGCCTGACCAGTGCTTTATACGGTGACACAACCACTTCCTTATACCTACATGTTAGAGTATTAGAGTACTTCTTATCATAGTGGCATTACGATTTCCAGTCTTTGCAACACTTGTAATATGCCCTCTAAAATTCAGTCAATTGTCAACCATCACTCCCAATGGATTGATGGTTGACAATTGACAATTGATCACTCCCAACGGAATGATGGTTGACATTATTAATAAACATTATTAAGCATTCCCAGAGGAATGCTTAATAATGTTTAAATATTTCAAAATTTTGGAAATTGCAACTTTGATATCATCATCATCAAATTCCTGCCATGTACCCTCAAGGGGTGTACAGGATATGATAGTACTACATGAAAAAAAATTACATCATTACTAACTTCCTATCTACAATTTTCCTCCAAATCAGTCTGTTACTTGTCAAGACTCCAGCATTATCAGATCTTATATTTCTATCGTCTAAGGCACTTTGTACCGTATCACTCCACCTATATCTTGGTCTTCCTCTGGGTCGTTTTGCTGCCAACCTGGCAGAGAACACTTGTTTTGCTAATCTTTCCTCGCCCATTCTATTTAAGTGACCATACCACCTGAGATTAGCTCTGCTAATGCATTCCTGGATGCTAACAATGTCAAGTTCTTTCCTAATATCCTCGTTTTTAATATGATGTTGCCATTGATGCCATCTGTTCACATCTATAATCTTTCTCAGGATCAGGACTCTCATATCTGCGATCTTTATTGGTTCTTATTGGTTAAACCAAAATAAAAAAATGATGGTACAACATGGCAACTTTGATATACCACTAGTAATATACTGAATAATTTTTTAATATACTGAGCTTTCTGCTCTTCATTTCTTATTCTTTCAAACAATAATGTGCTTATTGCGCTGCATTGTTTGAATGATTCCTTAGATTTCTAACATCATCATGCTACTAGCCTCAGAGAGGTAAAAGGAATGTGCTGTACCGTTTCTTTCTATTTCCATTCTTGCTTCATATAATTGTCTGTTACAAGCTGGTTACAAGCTTCTTCTGGGGCAAGGTGAGGAAGTCCTCAATGTTGGAGAATCCCATGCACTTCACCCACTCTCTTCTCTCCATATATAAATTACTTTTCTCAATAATAAATTTAGTTTAATCCTTTATCCAAGTGTGAGCAAACAAAGTTTGTGCCTGAAAATATCTTCAGGACTGAGGTAAGGTGGTGCATCTGTTGGCAACTCGTAGCAAAGGTGGACCAAGCTCTCATCACTCCTTGTCTCAGCATCTCCCAACATGCAAAGCACATCTGTGGACATGTATAATGCTATGCATTAAGAGGAACATAAAAGTCCATGTCTTTTATTCTGAAAATGTGATGAGATACTCATCACAATATATGTTTCTGCATTAAATACTTTATTTTGTCCTTATATAAACCTAATTTTAGGTTTACAGTCCATTCGTCCATTCATTATGTCTCTTAATCATGATAGTATTAATAATCAAATGTGTTGGCACATTGCCTGTGAGTTATTCATTTATTAGTATTAATTATTATAGCAGTAAATATATTTTCCTGTCAGTATAACAGGAACATGAATTTACTGCTTTTATTTCTAGTGTTATGCTACGAATAATTCATCAAATTATAAATAATGCATCATATGGTATTGCATATTTTTTGTTACAGTGTTGCAAAAAAAGAAACAAAAATGCATCTTCACAAAAAAATAACTAAATCTTATTACATGTAAATTAACACTTGAGCAGAATCAGATATATGAAAATTTTATGAATAAAGTTTGGAGTGAATCATCAACAGGTGATACTGGAGTAACTATGGTGACAGGATCCCATCTTCCTCAGCATTCTGATCACAGAAGATGTTTTCTTCATGGCAATGTCATTCAGGTAAAAGCATCTGGTGCTATTCAAATAATTTATTTTGAAATATGAATAATATTAATAAATATTTAATAGTCATGAATGAAACAGACCACAACTATTTCAGATTTTCTTATAACTTTTATCCCAACAACGGAATATAAATAGCTTTTTTTTAATTGTGGATTGCTAATTATAATTATTTATTTTCTACCAACGGTTTGAGAAGAATTGTGGAAGAAAAGCTTAGTGAACAACAAGCTGGATTTAGATCAAATAGAGCCTGTCAGGATCATCATCTTCACTTTACGACAAATAGTCGAGAAAGCATGGGAATATAACAAAGATCTGTATTTAAGTTTTGTCGATTTGGAAAAGGCATATGACAAGGTGCCAAGAGAGAAGCTATTCAATACGCTACAGTTATATGGTGTCAATGGGGCATTATATCAAGCAATACTTAGTCTTTATTTGAGTTGTAAGTCAGCAGTTAGAATTGAAGGAAGTACAGGAAGATGGTTTAATGTTAAATCTGGTGTGAGACAAGGATATACATTATCCCCTCTGTTATTCATTATCTATATGGATCACATTATGAAGGAAAGTGGTATTAAACATGATATCAAAATTGGAGATGTTAATGTCAGCTGTTTGCTTTATGCGGACAATGTCATACTTCTAAATAAATCTGCTACAGGTCTACAAGATTCTCTGACTAAATTGAATAACTGTTGTAATAGATATGGTATGAAGGTCAGCATTAAAAAGACAAAGACAATGAAAATAGGTAGAATTGTTGAAAATGTCAACTGTGTTATGAATGGGGAACCTGTGGAACAAGTAAAACATTTCAGCTACTTAGGCATGATTTTTACTGAAGATGGTAAATTAAATTTGGAAATAGACAACAGAATCAACAAAGCTGATATGGTAGGAAGTCAATTGAATAAATTCATATGGAATAAGAGAGAAATTAGTCGGAACACTAAATTAGCTGTATACAAGACAGTGTTCAAACCAGTTTTAACTTATGGATCTGAGAGCTGGGTCAGAAGTAAAACACTTGACCAAAGACTAGAGACCGCAGATATGAGAGTCCTGAGAAAGATTAGAGGCATGAACAGATGGCATCAATGGCAATATCATATTAAAAACGAGAATATTAGGTAAGAACTTGACATTGTCAGCATCCAGGAATGCGTTAGCAGAGCTAATCTCAGGTGGTATGGTCACTTAAACAGAATGGGCGAAGAAAGATTAGCAAAACAAGTGTTCTCTGCCAGATTGGCAGGAAAACGACCCAGAGGAAGACCAAGATATAGGTAGATCGATACGGTACAAAGTGCCTTAGACGATAGAAATATAAGATCTGGTAATGTTGGAGTCTTGACAAGTAACAGACTGATTTGGAGGAAAATTGTAGATAGGAAGTTAGTAATGATGTAAATTTTTCATGTAATACTATCATATCCTGTACACCCCTTGAGGGTACATGGCAGGAATTTGATGATGATGACGACTTAAGCCCATCTAGACTGATAATGTATAAACTCAACAAATTACTCATATTCATATTTATAGCAGTTACATGTACATTTGTGTACATGTAACTGCTATCAGGTGTGTTTGAAGTCCGTTTTATGTTTGTGAGAGAGAAAACCAGTACCTAGATGGAGAACCAATCCCACATCTATGATCTAAGGTTGATTCCGTCATGGTGGGGGAAGAAAGAAATTAATATATGGTGAACCATATTTTATATTATATATATAAGATCCACATACAAAAGGTTGCAAAATTTATTATAGAGTAAGAAGAAAGAAGGAATCTGTTGACATGACACCACTTCTGGGTCTGCCTCCCACTGATGAGACCTCAATAAAGGTCGAAACCGGTCTAGGTATTGACCCTTCCTATAATGCATAGCATTATACATGTCTGCAAGGAGATGTGCTTTGCATAGTGGGAGATGCTGAGACAAGGAGTGATGAGAGTTTGGTCCACCTTTGCTACAAGTTGCCAGCAGATGCACCACCTTGCCTCAGTCCTGAAGATATTTTCAGGTGCAAACTTTGTTTGCTCACACTTGGATAAAGGATTAAACTAAATTTATTATAGTCTAACCAAGTGCAAAATAAACTTCCAACATCTTTCTCTAAATCCAGAGTAATTTAATAATAAGGTGGTACACTGGTTGGCAACTCGTATAGGTAAATATGACCTCTCCATTGCTTCTGCCTTGGTATCACCACTTCTGGGTCTGGCTCCCACTGACGAGACCTCAATAAAGGTCTCGTCAGTGGGAGCCAGTTTGGGTAATGTACCTTCCCTTAAAGCATTATACATGTCCGCAGATGTGCTTTGCATGTTGGGAGATGCTAAGACAAGGAGTGATGAGAGTTTGGTCCACCTTTGCTATGAGTTGCCAACAGATGCACCTCCTTACCTCAGTCCTGAAGATATTTTCAGGCACAAACTTTGTTTGCTCACACTTGGATAAAGGATTAAACTAAATTTATTATTGAGAAAAGTAATTTATATATGGAGAGAAGAGAGTGGGTGAAGTGCATGGGATTCTCCAACATTGAGGACTTCCTCACCTTGGCCCAGAAGAAGCTTGTGAGCAGTTGCAAAGGTTAGAAGACAGACCGTAAGATAATAGTTGTCTTGGCAGACTTCTGTTGTGTCGACTTCCTTCTAATATATGTACCTTTTAGTCTATCATACAAATACTCGTAAGACTTTTTCTTAGGTATCACGTGGTATCTCTGAATAACAATGGAATTGCCTCAGGGTTGAGCCAATACCAGAGTATCAGAGTATCTGAGATCTACCTCTCCTAAAGCACTAAGAAATTTATTTTTATTTTGCTGTGCCACTTAGGGCTTTTAGATTAAATAAACTATATCAACCAAGAGGCGATCTCTAGATTGTACTTAAGTGATACCTTGCAGATGTGGCCAAAATCTCTTCTTTCTAATTTCCCAGCTAGGTTCGTATTAAGTTTTATAAGAGGTGCATCGGATTCCAAATTACAGATAGTCTTAATTGGATTCAAAAGCAAGGTTTATTGAACATTATAATTATATATATACAGTACATGTTAGTTTAGTTCTCATTCTAAGAGAGTTCCTGACAATTAGATTAACATTAAAACACTCTAACAACATACAGATACTCAAACTGATTATTTTTATATTAGCAATATAAATCTTATCAACAAACAAACACTCTAACTAGGTATGATATTCACAGCAATAATTTTTCCAATCCAGTCACAACCAAGCCACTCTAGATAGCATCAATGTCTTTTACAATTTGTTATTAATATCACTTTTTACTCTGAACTTTATCATAACATTCTTTAAATACATAATATAATTCGATTCCATAAGGAGACAGTAAATTTACGGTATTTATCTCAAGATCACTACAGTTCAGTTCTTTATATTACTATTAATGGTCTTTCCTCTGAATCACAATGCAGACAAATCCTTTCATCCATAGCTAACAAATTTAATAAAGTCTACTTATCTGTCTTGAACGTTCATCACATTAATTGATTTTCAGGAATCTGTTCCTCCTTGACCGAAATTTCCATAGTTCCTCTCTGGCTTTCTGTGGATGGCTGGGCTTATACTCGTTCCACGGGACTACGGACTTCGAGTTTCTGTCGATGCTTCGATCAAAACCTCCGGAGTGGAGGTGCTGCCACCCTTCTCCAGTTCACGACACCGAGAGACCAACACCAGGAGATCAGGAACAAAAAGCCTCGTGTAGGGGATTCTTGACCCTTTTATTTCGCCTTGGTCCCCGGCTATTCTTGCACGCCACGATGTCCACCTAGTGCTTTCACATGTGTCGACGTCACAGCGTCCACCTTTCTCTGCTACCCTTCTCGAGAGCCATCGGTACGAGATTGCCCAGGGCAAACCACTCCCCTCGCATTATTGCTCTGTGACCTTTGGATTTACATCCCCTTTAGAAATTTGTACAAGTCATTCAATAACTCCTAATACTTATTGCTCTAACAAATATTAAGTATTTACATATCCACTGTTATTTACACAAACTAGTGAGTGGTCTTTTGTTGAAATACTAGATAACTACTCTTTTTTCTTAAATTTGAAACATTTAACATATTTACAAAGCAGTATTATAACACCTAGAGACAAACACATGTATTTATTTTCCTTTTCATTGGGTTATGTATGTTAAACAGTGATAAGATTGGAATTTCTTAAATCACAATCCATCACAATTTAACACTTCTTTACCAGACCAAGTCAAATCTCAGAAATATCAAATGTCACCACATGAGTTACTTGAAAAACTTTCCATAGCTTGTGTTCCAAAAGTAAGTGGTTATGGCTAGCAGATGCTGTAGATGAAAACTTTCAAAGTCTGTATTGTTAGTACATCCTCCAAGTGGCAAAGAAGTTAACTGTTAATGACATTCTCCATGATTTGAGAGAACTGAAGTAAGAGAAGTTGCACAATAGTTTGTTGAGTATGATTTATCACTTTTTTTTTTATATTGGTCTGATTTGAAGCAATCCTGGACAAGAAGAAATCATATCAAAAGTTCCTAGCAAATAAGTCAGCAGATGCCCTAAAACAATACACAGAAAAATGTATGAGAACTAAGCTATCTATAAAAGTAGCTAAACAAAAGCCATAGGAAGATGTTGGAAAAAATATAGAAAATGAATATCAGCAAGGGGGCATGTTGTTCTAGAGATTATTGAAAAGGTTTAGAAATGGAGGAAAGAGTACAATATGAGCTTAAGTGGTTGATGAATAAAATGCATTGTAGACACATTGAATCAGTTTAAAGCATGGTTGGATGACATTGTATGCAATAGAATGTACCTCCCACAATGAGATTCTGACTCCATGGAGGTCAGATGTCAATAATAATATATTGCATAGCAGGCAATATCAAGTAGAGTCATATGAGCAAATATCAGAATGGGGAACTGGAAAATGACACTTATTTATGCCTATTGTTCCACAGAAGGTTTTTAATAAGGTAAAGAGGAGGAATTTTTTTAGGCTTTAGAGAAAGCAGCTGACACAATGAAAAAAGAACAACTGATCCTTGTTGGGGATCTAAATAGTAGAGTAGGAAATAATTGTCGACAACAATACAGAAATATTTTTGGGGGGGGGGGGGGTGGGGGGGGGGGGGGGTGGGGGGGGGGGGGGGTGGGGGGGGGGGGGGGTGGGGGGGGGGGGGGGTGGGGGGGGGGGGGGGTGGGGGGGGGGGGGGGTGGGGGGGGGGGGGGGTGGGGGGGGGGGGGGGTGGGGGGGGGGGGGGGTGGGGGGGGGGGGGGGTGGGGGGGGGGGGGGGTGGGGGGGGGGGGGGGTGGGGGGGGGGGGGGGTGGGGGGGGGGGGGGGTGGGGGGGGGGGGGGGTGGGGGGGGGGGGGGGTGGGGGGGGGGGGGGGTGGGGGGGGGGGGGGGTGGGGGGGGGGGGGGGTGGGGGGGGGGGGGGGTGGGGGGGGGGGGGGGTGGGGGGGGGGGGGGGTGGGGGGGGGGGGGGGTGGGGGGGGGGGGGGGTGGGGGGGGGGGGGGGTGGGGGGGGGGGGGGGTGGGGGGGGGGGGGGGTGGGGGGGGGGGGGGGTGGGGGGGGGGGGGGGTGGGGGGGGGGGGGGGTGGGGGTGTTAATCGTGTTTTGGCTGTATCCGTTTTTTTTTTTTGTAAGTTATTAGTGATAATTTTAAATTCGTCTTTCAGTGCCGTTCACTGGAACAGTTCGTCTGAGCTCTGTTTTTCAGTATGTTGATGACACCTAGTTTTTGTGTTGGGTAGTGGTAGGAGTTTATGTGTATATATTGTCCCATATGTATCAGTTTTCGGTAAACAGTGAAGGAAAGATTGCCCGATGGAAGACGTGTGAGAAGTTTATCTAGAAACAGAAGTGTGTTGTGTTTTTCAATTTCAATTGTGAACTATATGCATTTGTGTTGTTTGTTTAGGTGGTTAAGGAATGTGTCTAATGTCTGGTGGCCATGGGACCAGATCACGAAAACATCGTCAATGTATCTAAGCCAGACTTTGGGTTTCAGAGGGGGAGGAATGTAGGGCAAGTTGCTCTAGCTCTCTCAGTAGAGAAAGCACTACTGAAAGAGCAGATCCAAGCTACCAGAAAGAACCTGGCCGCTACACAAAACCAGCTACTAAAAGAAAACACGGAGCTGTCTAGCTACTTAAATGCAGATATCTGGATTATCCTAGAAAAGATTACAGACAACACAGCAAACCACATCCAACAAACAAAGAAAGAAAACTAATTTCCAAATTACAAAGACTAAAAGAATGACAAAACCAGCTGCCATATTCAAAGTTTGCCACAGTGAACAACAACAACCAACCAGAAGCAAGAAACAACAGGAGCCACCAATCACCCACAGACATCAATAACATAGTCAACCTATCTAACCACATTCTAAACAAAGACAATATCTCTATACTTAACAAAGGTTTAAATTTTGCTATAGCACCGAAATCGACAGACAAACCTGAAGTTATTTGTAATATGGAAAGAGGCCTAAGATTCATACCTAATAACATAGCAGACAAAATATGTATAGAAACTGCCAACATTTTAAACCATAAGAAAACAATAACAAGCAACATAACTAAACATGAATTAACAGCAATAAAATCACTTAAAACAAATCCGAACATAGTAATAACCAGAGCCGATAAAGGAAATGCCACTGTCATTTTAAACAATATATACCACTTATACAGAAAAAATGAATCTTCTGCTGGTCTCTGACAATAACACATACAAATTAGTTAACTACAACCCAACTAACAGAACAAAAAACAAAATAGAGAAACTACTTAAGTCAATTACCACATGGCCCGAAGATACGGTCAAAAAACTGTTTCCTCACTACGTGCCCCAAGAATTTACGAGCTACCGAAAATTCACAAAGAAAACACTCCGCTAAGACCTACTGTTGAAGGAATTGATAGCCCGACGTATCACTCAGACAAAAAATTAGCAGCAACACTCAAGGAGTTGGTAGGTCATTCACCCTCCTATATCAAAAACACACAACACTTCATAAACATCATCAAAGACATTACATTAGAAAAAGATGATTTATTTCAGTTTTGATGTCTCTGCCCTCTTTATGAATGTCCTAATCAATGACACAATCCTTCTCCTACAGAACAAATTCCCTCCAGATATCACGGCGCTCTTTGCGCATGTATTACGGTCGGGTTATTTTGTATGGCAAAGCGCCTTCTACTTACAAAAAGAAGGCACAGCCATGGGCTTGTCATTATCCCCCCCATTACTAACTTTTACATGGAACATTTTGAGCAACTTGCCCTAGATTCCTCCCCTCAAAACCCCAAAGTCTGGCTTAGATACGTTGGCAATATTTTCATGATCTGGTCCAATGGCCGCCAGACATTAGACACATTCCTTAGCTACCTAAACAACAACACAAATGCAGACAGTTCACAATTGAAAAACACAACACACTTCCGTTTCTAGATACATTTGTCACACATCTTCCCTCGGGCAATTTTTCCTTCACTGTTTACCGAAAACCGACACATATGGGACAATATATACACATAAACTCCTACCACCACTCAACACAAAAACTAGGTGTCATCAATACGCTGAAAGATGAATTTAAAATTATCAGTAATAACTTACAAAAAAATGGATACAGCCAAAACACGATTAATAAAATTCTCTATAAAACCACAATAAAAAACAAAGACAAACCAGACTACAGTAAAACTATAACCATTCCCTACATTAAATGAATATCAGACAAAATAAACAGAGTACTACAAAAGTACATACGGGACAATATATACACATAAACTCCTACCACCACTCAACACAAAAACTAGGTGTCATCAATACGCTGAAAGATGAATTTAAAATTATCAGTAATAACTTACAAAAAAATGGATACAGCCAAAACACGATTAACAAAATTCTCTATAAAACCACAATAAAAAACAAAGACAAACCAGACTACAGTAAAACTATAAAAAACCATTCCCTACATTAAATGAATATCAGACAAAATAAACAGAGTACTACAAAAGTACAACCTCAAAGCCACCTTTAAACCTCCTGCAAAATTAAAAAGCTTACTCAACTCATCCAAAGACCCACTCCCTCCACTAGCCCACCCTGGAGTATACCGGATTTATTGTACTTGCAACATACCATATATAGGAGAAACAGGACGCACAATTCCTATTAGACAAAAGGAACATAAACGACACATTAAATATAATAATTATGGTGAAGCTGGCCTTTCTGATCATGCCCTGAATACCTTACACAGAATTGACTGGAAAACCACCAGCTGTCTACATCACACTAAAACATGGTATGAACGGAAATTCAAGGAAGCCAGTGAGATTATTATCAACCACCCCAATCTGAACAATAATGATGGTCTAAAAATCCCAAACATGTGGAAGGTATATATTCGACCTTCCTCACTAAGAACAACTATAAACAGGACTGTTTATAGTTGTTCTTAGTGAGGAAGGACTGTAGAAAATCCAGTATTGTAAATCAAAAATAAGAATTGCAATACTAAAAATAGGACACCAATTGTTTCTGAAAGAAAACCATCTAAAAGAATGTTTATTCCTGTCATTATAAAATAGAATTTAGCTTGATGTAATTTTTTTATTTTTTTTTATTTTTTTTTCACCAGAGGTCACACCAGTAGAATAACGTGATGAAATCATTGTTTCTCTAGCTTACAGTTAATGATGTAACTCAGCTTGTCCTGTATATTTATGTACGCTCCAGATGATGATCTTGATGTGAAGATCGAAACATCGGGATAATAAAAAATAGTTTTTAACACGGTTATAAATTCCATAAAAAATTTTAAAATGAATGCTGATCACCGCGTAATCCTAAAAGAAAAGCTCAAAGGATTACTTAGATGTTGTGAAGAACACATTGACAAAGTACAGTTAAAGAGGTTATTATCCCCTCTTTATAAAGCTACGATTCAATGAACACTACTGTTTAACTGTCACCTTCTTGCACTGACATCTCTAACACAAATACATTCACATCTATAATTTCCAAAACCTTGATATTCTGTTCTACTTAGGATGTTAATTTGCCCTTCTTAAGCTAAAAAAAGGCCCCTCCAGTCTCATACATTCCAATCACTGTTTTGATAGATGGTCCTTTTATCTTCTCTTGTGCCTTTTCTACAGTTACTTCCATGGGCAATGTTCCATAGAACTGGCATTTATAATATTCCCATGTCTGATAATGCTACAAAAAAAAAAAAAACAAGCAGAAGCTGCCAAGTATCCATTTACAGTTACATTTGACTGCTAACCCAGCTGCTATTCCCATTCAACCTTCATGCCATCAACCACTATTCTCTGGAACAGCCTTCTCCACAAAGTTTTTCCCAGACTTTTACAATCTTCATCTTTTCAAAAAAGAACATCAAATTCCTTCTTAAATTTGGCTTCCACACCAGCCTCAATTTGATATTAAGTTCTGAAACCTCTTGTGTGTGAGAATGATACAAAAACTACATTACTATACAATCATGTATTATTTAATTAATGACAACAAAATTAGATATAAGATGCCAAGAAATTATATTCTTGGTTTCATCCTTTATCCAAGTGTAAGCAAACAAAGTTTGCATGTGAAGTCATTTCATGACTGGGCTACTTGTATATAGAGGCCAATGACTTCACATCAATTGCCTTAATATCCCATAATGCAATGCACATATCCTTACAGATGTGTAATGCTATGCATTATGGGAAGGGAAACTACCCAGACTGGTTTCACTTTCTATACAAGTGAAGGGAAGTCTCCAAAAACTCTGGCGATCCCCCAGATCGCTCAAAAACTCAGTAAGGTGAGTGACCCAAAGAATTATTTTACTCAGCAATGGTTCCACTCAGTGACAGGCCCACTCTGCCATGGAAAGGAACCTCAGAAGTGGCTCTGCCTAATGGCAGACTCACCCCCACCACTGAGCAGACCCATGAACTCAGCAGTGGCCCCACTCAGAGACAGGAGAAACCTACCCCTGAGAGCAGAGCTGGTCATACCTCATTGCAGCAACCACTTCTGCATAAAGGCTTCTGCATCAGTGGAAACCAGATCCAGAAGCAATACCAAGGTTGAAGTAATGCAAAAGTCATATTTCCATATATAAGTGCTGAAAAGGTGTCATACCTTATTACTAAAATACTCTGAATTAGAGATAGATGTTGAAAGTTTTTTCACTTGGTTATACTATACATTAAAGACCAAGAAATTATATTCCTGCTTTCATCCTTGATCCAAGTGTAAGCATGGTTTTGCAGGATATCTGCTATCTAGCGATACCCGATTATTTACATTAATTTTTTTCAGCGACGGCCAAATTTTGGAAATGTAGTTAAACATTTCCAAAAGTGTATAGCAGAAAAATGCATTATTTTTCTTGTAATAATTAGAAATGTTAATATAAGAAAGCTTTGTTACTTATGGCCTGTAGAAAACTATTTGATCATGATATTTTTATTTGTAAAAAGGACTCACCTCCAGCATAGTTATTTTTATTTTTGTAACATAAATATTCTTATGTTTTTGTAACATGGACTTGAGAGAAGAAATTATTGAACTTTTCGACGACATTTTCATAGCAAAGAACTGCTGCCTTGTAAACAAGTGCTCTTCAGCTCAGTACGCTTGCAGAAATTTCTGAAGAAGTCTGTGCAAGCTTACTTTCTTCATTATACTTCTGAAGAAGTTAAATGAGTGTGAGAGAGAAAAATAGAACAACTGTCAGGTTCATTAGAACAGAAAAAGAGACGATGTTCTGGAGAAGTCAGTTTTGGAAGTTTTAGGAGAGAAAATAGTTTTAAAGGAATTTCTGAAGCCAAAAAGGTGGATAAGAGTGTTATGAGAGAAACAAATAGTTATCCTAAAATTAACAGATGAATTTCCTTTATATGAAGTAAAGTTGTGACAGATAAAAAGTGATTATATAGATTCTCCTGAAGCAAAGAACAGTTCCTTTTTGATACAGTATTCAGAAAGCATTCTGGCAAAGTGCTATAAATGAACTTTTTGTTTAAGAATAACGATGAAACTTCCATAAGGAAACTGATAAGTTTAAAATTATATTCATATTCTAAAGAAAAAGGAAAGGAACTGATATTCTAAAGAAGATATGAAAGAAATACGTTCTTTTTTATTTTTTTAAGAAAGAGTATCCAAGAGTAAACAAACAAAGTTTGCACATGAAGAGACTTCACGTGCAAACTTTGTTTGCTTACACTTGGATAAAGAATGAAACCAGGAATATAACTTCTTGGCATCTTTAACTTATAGTATAACCAAGTGAAAAAACTTTCAACAACAAAATTAGATGTTATTTCCATAATATAATTGCATTTTGAAAAAATGTACCCATGACTTGTGAAAATTTCAGAACAAATTTTACATAAGGATATAACCCCACCCCTATTTCTACCACTAAAGAAAAATTAACAACATAGGTCTATAGGAATTTGATGGTTTAACTGTCTCCTAATAACAGTTCCATCAGGTGGCCGAATAATAATCTTAAAAATCCATGTAGATTTTTAAGATAAAATTAAAACATTCATAGAAAAATTAACGAAAATACTTTATTCGGAAAAATAAGCACCATCACAAATTAATAAGCAATGAGATATGAATTTATAAATATTGCTCCTATAAAGCTTCCACTTTTTAGATGCAAAAAAATCATTCCATTCTCTAAATGCCTGTTGAGTTTTGAAAGTGTCAGCTGTGCATATGATTGTCCAGCAATAAGGAAAGGGGATAATCAGATAAGATTGTCTAAAGCAGTGCTGCCCAAACTTATGGATGTAAAGGCCCCTTTCGAAAAATTAAAATATTTCATGCCCCCCCATCAAAAAAAAACAAAATTCGTAATACAGGCATATATTATTATAATATTTATTGTTTTTATCTTCAATACAAAACATACACAGTGAATATTGCAAAAATGAAATGCAAATATTACATTTTTAGCATCTTACAGACACATTTGACATGATCTTAAAACATTTGACTTAGTCTTAAAACATCTTAAATTTATTTTCATTATTTCACTGCTCCTCCTCAACAAAACTAATGGCCCCCATAGTTTGGGAAGCGCTGGTCCAAGAAACATGGAGAATGGGATGAAATTTTGCAACCAAAGTCCAAAGCACAGAAGCTCTGGTTTGCAAAATTGCATTAATTCTGGTATTCATTAATACCAAACAATGTGAAACTTCACATACCATGTGAAGTTTCACATTGTTTGGAAGATACATTATGCCTTTGCAGTTAATTGGCACAGATCATTTCTGGAGGGACATTACAAATCCACTGCAGTTTTACCAAGCAGATATCTCCTGTGATCATATGGACAGAGAGTAAAAATCCATAATGGAAAATATCAGCTGTATGCCACCAGACAACATGCCAAATCTTCTGTACATGAAATGTGGCTTTGATGTCTGCGACATATTAACTGGATGATAACTTCCTTCCTCATTTATGCTTATGCGTAGACCACCCACACTTCACTGTGCAGATGTCTGAAACCATATCTGACAGAACAGGTAGGTTAATCCTTATGTCTGAAGTGTCCTATGTATGTATGTTGTGTGTGTTCTTCCAGTCAGTGTGTCCATTCTGATGGACAAAAAACCTCCACCTCCATATGAGACCAGCTAACTCACAATTTGATTGAAAACACCAGATGAAGGTTCCTCAGATCATAGGATTTGAACCTGGGTCTTTCCAACCAAAGGACTCATCTAAATCAACTGAGCTACAGAGGCTCAGGATCATAACTAATGATGTAATTATTTAATGTTGCTAAACATAAGCTATTTGTCATCACAATTCATAAATTGGTCAGAAATGTTACAAATGCAACTGGTTTCAAAAGTTTGTGCTCAGTTGCGAGTCCATGTGGAACCAATTGCTAAGCCCGTACATGCCTTTTCATTCAAGGCAAATGCAAAGAAATAGTTTAATCACTCACACTGAAACCTTTTTTTTTTTGCCAGTTCCTGACATATCTGGCAAGAATTTGATTGATATCTCCTTTCAATCCATGAAATATCAGTAACAAATAAATTAAACGGTAAGGTCTCATGATACATATATACAAAATATTTGTACAATAAATATTTTTTTTACTGTGATACATGTGTGATTTCATAATTAAGAAAACTCCACAGGTCCCTCATTTTCTAGAACACTGCACCCTCCCTATACCACTTACTATTGGCTCTCTGAACAATACCACTGGTATTGTTCAGCTTATCCATCTGATTATAACTGATTATCCATCCCCTAGTTTGTAAGCTGCAATCATATGTCAAGGGCTTTGGTTGGCCAAATGGATAGCATCTCTGCTCTAGATGAATTATGATTATTAACATCTGACCTCTATGAAGTCAGAGACTCATCGCTGGAAGTACACATTATTGCACACAATGCTCATCCAACTATGCCTTAAATCAATTCAATGTGTCTACAGTCACACACTCAGGCAATGCATTCCACTCACCAACCACTCTCCATGCAAAGAACCTTCTCCTCACTCCTCTGCTCATACCCTCCTTATACAATTTCCAGTAATGTTCTCTTGTTCTACCCCCCCCCCCTCCCATTCTATGAAAAAAGTTTGCATGTCTCAATCATATCCCTACTCCTATTCATGAGGCTTTGCAATTTACATTCTCCCAATCTGTCCTTGAACTACACATTTCAAACACCACTGATTACCTTTGTGAATCTTCTCTAGATCCTAACATATCATCATCACCATGAAATCCCAGCGAACAAATCTGTGCACAATAATCCATATGATGCCAATGTATAACGCCTTTATCAGGTCCTTGTCCACCACCACTCTCAGATCTCTCATCTCCTCTTCCTCCTTTAAAGTTGCCAACCAAATGTATAGTTTGCATTCCATTGCTGCTTACCAAATTTCAAAACCTTACACTTTGCAATACTGAACTGACAGTTCCATTTACCTACCCATTCCCACACTCTATTCAAGTCCTCCTGTAAGGCCATAACATCTGCTTGACTCTGCATTGCAATTCCCAACTTTGCATCATCTGCAAACAGCTACATATCACTAGTTAAACTCATCCTAATATCATTAATATGCAAATTGAACAACAGTTCCAAAACTGACCCCTGTGACCCACCACTATTAACCTTCCTCTTTCAGGATACTACACCATATACAACTTTCTGATACCTATCTGATAGCCAGTCACTGATCCAACTTGGAAGTCTGTTATCCAATCCCATCTGTTTCAATATATTTAACAGTTTGTCATGTGGCAGTCTATCAAAGCTTTTGCAAAATCCAAGTACACCAGTGAATATGCATCTCCCATGTCCAAGGTATTTGTCACCTTGTTATAATACATAAGTAACTTAGTAAAACATGGTCTCCCTTTAACAAACCCATACTGATAACCACAGAGAATAGTGCTGTTATCAACCCATTTCTGTATCCTCCTCCTCACCAAACTCTCTAGTACCTTCACAACTCCAGATATACAGACTGACCTATAATTTGTAGCCACAGCCTTATCACCACCTTATGCAGTAAAACAATTTTACTTTCTTTCCATTCCCTTGGAACATGTGCTGTTATAAGACTCTTATTAAACAGGCATGCCAATGCTCTGCCAATTCTCTGGAACATTTCCTTAAGATGCATAGTGATATGTCAGCCTTCAAAAACCTCCTGCTCACTCACAATTAAACCATCCTCTCCAATGTCCTCTTTACTTAAGATGCTCATGATTCCACCTGATGAATGAAACACCTTTATAAATTGATCACTGAATAACTCAACAATGTCTTCTGCAGCAGTTACCATTCTACCATTTTCATCCATTATCTTACCATAATCGTTCTTCCTTCTACTTGTCACATATCTAAAAAACTCTCCAGGGTTTTTCTTTGCCTGATTTGCCAATTTTTGTTCATACTCCACTTTTGCTTTCTTTATTGAGTCACTCTCCTGGCTTGTTCTTTAAACTCTTCATGTAACTGATTACTACCATTATTCTTCTTGTACTTCATCCAAAGTACCTTCTTCCAGATTTCATGTTTAAGCCGGTCATTCATCCATATTACACCACCCTTATTCAGCCTTTTGGTTCCGGAATACATTCACACATTGATGCTTTTATGTATTTCTTTGTCAGTTTCCCCAAGCAGCATCTGTTTCCTTACCAAAACTCCTCATTTTGTGCTATCCAATCTATCTCTTAAGCTTGTCATAATCACCAGCCTTGTACTTCCACATAAATCCTTTTGTCACAGAAGTCTGCATATGGTTAGCCACAACCCATACAATCATTCTCACCAACTGGATGAAAATGTGAAACCCCATTCACATTACACCCTCTGATGAAATGTTCAAATCTAAAACTCTCAATCCTTGCATGCTATCCTTTCCATGCTGCCTGAGACAATTATCTCTCAAGAACTTCATGAATAAGGAAAATGAGAAATTCATTTTCCTTATTCCCAAATGCTTTCATTCCAATGTATACTGCCATAATTAAAATCATCCATACTAATCACCCTTCCTTTCTTCTTTAATCCAAGTTGTTTATACATTTCTTCATCACCACCCTCCGCATTCTCTGGCCTATAGTAATATCCAACTAAATATGTCTTCCTGTCAACCACTACCTCACACCACACTGCCTCATAACCATTACCATTATTTCCCTCTTTCATGTCCATCTTATGTGGACATAATTCCCTTGCTATCATCAGCAGCACTCCGCCTCCCTTCTTGTCCTTTCAATCCTTGTGAAAAATACTGTATCCTTTCATTTCTATCAAGATATCTTCATTCAACCTTGTTTTACTGATTCCAATGATTTTTAGGTGAATAAACTCAATCAGTGAAACCATTTCATTTCTCTTATTTCTGATACTTCTGGCATTTGTAAACAAACACAGCAGTTCAATTTTAGGTCTATAGCCAGTCCTATCCAAGCCACTTGTTGGTTGCGAGTTCCTCACCACACCTGCCTTTCCCCAATCACCTTTATTATCACTTACCACATATCCATTCAGTCTGAACTTCTCCACCCACATCACAATATACTCCATCTCCATACACATATTCACTACTACTTTCAACATCCACTCTCCCTACGTCATAACTTATCTGTCTCCACCCAGGGGGGGGGGCCCCACCCATTTCCCTGTTCTTCTTCCATTCCTATTCTCTTTTCATCTCTCACACTACTACTGTTTCCACTGCCAAGCACTTCTGCCTCTTCAATACCACTCTCCTGATCTTTCACTTCATCTCTTACTTCTGATCTCTTACTTGCATCACACACTGCACTTCCATATAGTAACACTTTCTCCAATGCACTCACTCCAAAGCATTCAAATGTAACCCATCATGCCTATATAATTTCATTCTTCCCTCAAGCACATGCCATACATCCACAAACTGTACTCCCTTCTCCTTACACAGCTCCACTAGCATAGCATTCATGATTCTGGCTCTCCATCTCAACTCATCACTGTCATACTTTGGCAACACACTGACAACTTTTCTCACTACACTTATCTTTCACTCTTCTCAATAACCTCCTGATATTCGCCCTCACATGCTCCTTATGTCCACTTAGAGAATTTGTCCCCTCAACCACCATTTCTCTTGCTTGTTTCTTCCTCATGTCCAACGCCTGAATTATACTACTCATTCTCCCTCCTGCTATCCAGGAGGGAGAATGAGTCAATTTCACTCTGTGTTGCTCCCTGTAGGCTCACTACCTCTCGTTCTGGAATCTCTACCTCTCAAATTCCACAGTGATGTACAGTTTTGTGATCATTATGCAGCAGATGATCTTGGCCACTGAGTGGGAGACCACCATCCCATTTATTGCATGTTTGAAACAACTTGTAAAAATTCCAAGTTTAGTTTAGAGCAGGAATGCCATATTATTTAACCCTTAGAACACCTACAGTACTAAATGGGCTACAAAAATTACCTAACAACCTTTCATGGATGGGACTGACAAAGTGCTTCAATGAGCAATGTAAGTCATCTACTACCTAGATGTTAATGGCAGCAATACTCCAAGTTCACACAGAGAACTGTTTGCAAAAACAAGCCACACAATGGGAAGGTGGGATGAAATTGACAGAAAGTCTTTGTGTAGATCATAGGTTATAATTAGTAGGTAGCCCAAATGCATGGTAAATAAAATTTTGTAAATCAATAGATAAATACAAAAATTATAATTAAAATATAATAAATACAAATAACTACAAGTAAGGGGAGGAGAGAATGATGCATGTGCACAACAATAAAAAAATTTCTAGTAATAAGAATTATACCTGTTTTGCAGTATTACAGTAAGGACAATGTGATTTAGAAAATATCACAACACAATTTTGCTGAATGAGATTCTGGATATAAAGAGCTACTGAAGAATTCATATCAACTAATGTGCTGCTTCTTGCACCCATTCTTATAACTGAAATATATCATAAAAACAATGTTTTAAAATGAATTTTTAGTTAATAAAATTATCACAGAAGAACAGATAAACTAGAACAGATTTCCAAATGTTGTACTATGGAAGAATCACAAGAATATCACAAAATTTTCATGTTAAATAGGAGTAATGTAATGCTTAAAAAAATAAAATAAAATTATACATGCACACATAGATTTTGTTAGTAACCTGTAGTACAATTATTACTATGGATAGGTTAAGGATTAGATAATCTGGAAGCCTACTCTTAGAGCCCAACCATGGAACATTTTCAAGAAGACACCTTTATGCCTCCAATAGGGAGAGTGAGAGAGAAAGTTTCATTTTGGTGATGAAAATCATCTACTTCCTAAATACTTTCACAAATATCATTACCACAGTGGGATTCAAACCCAGATCATGTTAGCTGGAGAGTGAAGACACTATCCAGTTGGCCAACAAGCCAGTTAAAGCCCAGTTGATCAAGAAATATTCATATTAAAAGGAAAACTTATTAAATCTCCCTTTTTATATTATTATTATCACACAGTCTATCATATCACTCCTTGACTGGTTGTGTGCTCACCACTCTATCAGGCAATGCATTCCACGTTTCAACCACCCTCCATGCAAAGAAACCACTCTTTACCCTCTTGCTCACAACTCCCTTTCATAACTTCCAGGAATGGTCCCTTGTCCTCGCTCCTTCCTCGTGTTCCACCAAATGAAAGAACTCCCCAGTGTCAACCCTGCAACTACCTTCCCACAGTTTAAGTTTATTATTTGTTAAATATGTTAAATGTTATTTGTTAAATGCATTAAAGTTTATCATTTGAAATCTCAAAACAATCAAAGGGTTCATCACAGAAGATGACTAGTTCACATAATAGTTAACATATCTCTTCCTGAACTCATTCACTGACAATGCTCTCACCTTCTCCACCCACTCACTATAAGAAAAATCTAGCCCTTACACATCCTTATTAACTATTGTTTCCAAACTTTCAAGGATGATGTAGTCTTCATCCTCCTGTCCTTACAAACTTACACATCTCAATCATGTCCCTCCTACATCTATTTGCTAAATTTTGTAGCTTCAATCCATTAATAAAATCTCATAATCAAGAATCAAAGTTCTTAGATCTTAGTTATCAACCCATGAAGCTTTTTATTTATTTGATCATCCTACAGACAGTGCCAAAAGAACATGAACACCTGCCCAGAAGACACAAGTAAAATACATTAAAAAAAAAAGTTTGTTGGTTTATATTAAAATATAAAGTATTAAAACAAAAATGTTGATTTCTGTTTTTGAAAAAATGATCTATATATATATATATATATATATATAAAAATAAAAAAATAAATAAATAAATAAAAAAAAAGAGGCATCCATTAAGCCATTAAGAGGGGGATACATAATTAGTACTTAAGTCTCACATTTACAAATTATGAGCTATAGAACACTACCATCAGATAACCAAATCTGAACCACAGTAGTCCATGTGGTCATATAAGTACCTACAAACCAAAGGATTATTATTATTATTATTTTACACATCTTCATGGAGTCTGGAGACTATCAGTGGGAGATCGAAATCAACCATCCTACACATAAATCCTATCATAACTCTCCTTGAATCCATTCCACTCACTCACTACTCTCTATGCAAAAAATTTGGTCTGCACATCCCTACTAACCACACTTTTACACAACTTCCACAGATGGCCCCTAGTTCTCTATTTATAATATATTGAAAAGTTTCACTTCCATCAATTTTATAAAACCCCTTTAATATTTTAAAAGTTTCTATCATGCCCCCTCTTTTCCACTTATCAACTAAACTTTGTAACCCACAAACCTTCACCTTTTCCTCATATGGAGTATTCCATATGCCCAGCCTGGCTGGCCAAGTGGTTAGCGTGTCCGCTCTCCAGTCAAGAGGCTGTGAGTTCGAATCCCGCCATGGGCATGAATGTTTGTGATCGTCTGTGGAAATACTAGTGGTGGCAGTCAACAGTAGATGGCAGTGGTGTAGTTGCAGTCAATTGGTAGATTGTGAGTGGTGGAAGCAGAGCTGTAGAGTAGATGCCCTCCCTCGATGAGTCTTTGGACTTCCTGGAGGTGCAAATAATAATAATATATCTGTCACCATCTTGGTCACTCATCTCTGAATCTTTTCAACCCTCCTGGTCCCCAAGAAACCCTGATGACCAAATCTGTGCACAGTAGTCAAGATGTGGCTGAATCATTGCCTTAAAGAGGAGGGGGATAATAACTTCCTTATCTTTACTTGTTAGTGTTTTTCAACATCCAAGTAATTTGTTGAACTATTTTAGCAACTATTCCCTAGCCTCTTCAATTTCCGGCAACCAGCAGCTACATGCAACCTTTTCAAATCAAAGTACATAATCTTACATTTTACAACATTAAATTGACAATCAATATCTTTCGTCCACAGTGTCAATTTATTTAAATCATCTTGCAGGATATCTACATCACCTTTATTAACTATTGCTCTCTCCAGTCTTGCATCATCAGCAAACTGAATATCTCCTCCTCTTAAATCTTTCCCCTATATTGATATACAAATTAAAGAGTACCAACACTAGTACCAGAGTTTGGTACTAGTGGCCCTAGTACCAAACTCTGAGGTAAACCATTAGTCACTATCATTCTCCTAGATTCCACTCCACCATATACTACTCTCTGATGTCTGACCCCCCCCCCCTCCATCCATGCTGCTAGCCTCATATCCATCTCCATTTGCTACAGTTTTTGTTATAGTTTTCCCATGTAGTATTGTGTCAAATGCCTTGGCAAAGTCAAGCAGTATCATTGTGTAACCATTTCTTTCATCCAATTCTGCTGTCACTTTATTATAAATGTGAATAAGTTACTAAGAAAGGACCTACACTTTACAAAGCCATGCAGCCCACTATAGAGTATCACATCCCTATCCACCAACTGTTGAATTTTGCCTTTCACTAACTTTTCCAATACTTTAACAATCACTCCTGATATATTAATTGGTCTGTAGCTTGCTACCTCTGTCTTGGAGCCACCGATAGAGGGTAATATGATAAATATTATCCTCTTTCCACTTCCTCGGAACCCTGCCAGTTCTCTTGCACATTCATGCTATACAGTCCAACTGCTGTGTTTGCATTCATATTTTTTAATATGCTGAACACCTCCTGTTCATCTACCTCGATGTTGATATGAATCTCTGTAACATCAGCAACTGCAAAATCACCACCTAGATGATACATCTTTGCAAAATGATCACTCAGCAACTCAACTATTTCTTTTCTAACTATAAATTCACACATATGCGACATTAATTAACTTTTTAATAATATGTAAATATTTTGCCTTAAGTATCATAAGACATCATCAGTACATTTATTAAACAACAATAGCAATTACATTCAGAAAAACACAGTGTGCATGCTTACATTGGAATCCCTCTATGTATATATAATAGCGTGTTTAGGGATTAAAACTATTGGATGTAATTAAATTCAATTAAAATTGAGTTGAAAATGCCAACCACAGGATCCAATGGCAACACACCAAACTACTACATCGATCCATATATAAACATGAGCATTTGTATAAAGAATATGTTGAAGCCTTACATCACAGACCCAATCTTAACCGTAACGACTGTCTCGCTATCTCAAAAGTTTGGGAAATTGTCATCCTTAACTGTATAAAATAAATTTATCAGTTATACTTTAATTTAATTTAATTACATCTAAGATGTTTTTAATCCCTAAACACACTACTCTACACATAGAGGTATTCCAATGTAAGCATGAGCACTAATGTGTTTTTTTTTAATGTAATTCATATTGTTGTTTAATAACTGTACTGATAATGTCTTATTATACTTAAGATGAAATATTTACATATGATTAAAAATGGTAATTACTGTGGCATACGTGTGAATTTATAGTTATGAATACTCCACAGGTTTCTCTATATAAGAAACTATTCCTTTTGGTTCAGTCACCTTCCTACCATAAGCACTGTTTAAAGTCATTCTACCATAGTCATTTTCCCTCTTACTTGGTACATAACAAAAAAACTCTTGGGTTTATTTTGGCCTATTTGGCTAATTCCCTCTCTCTCATAGTCTGATTTGGCCTTCCTTACCACACTAGTCACCCTATTTGCTGGTACTTTGTACTGCTCATTACTATGCTGATCTCTTCTTTCTTTGTATTTTGCCCAGAATTTGCTTTTTTTCCCAGCTCTTGCTTTATATCCCTACTCATCCACTTAAATTCAGACTTGAATGCACCTCCTCCTGACCTTGGGTACGCAGTCTGATACTGCTACCCTCAAGCAATCCCTGACCACTTGTTATGCAGTACTGACATTCTTTCCTTGTTGCTTCTCAAACCATGGCACTACTCCAAGATGACTCTAAAGGCTCTCGTAATCACCAGCATCAATAATTCCCCCTCCCCATTCTTAACAGAGAGCTCCACATGTTTGGCAACTTCTCAAAACAAGACCACATGGTCACTCTCCCCAACTGAAGGCAGAATGTCTACCATGGTTATGGATACATCTTATGCTATTATCAGATCCAACACCCTCAAAACCCTTGTTCCCTCTGCAATTGTATAAATCCCGCTTTCATCTTGCCATCCTCCCCTTTCCTCCCTCCAATCAATGTCTCCATAGTTAAAGTCTCCCATAATAATTGTTCAGCCTACATTCATTCTAATAATCTGAAGATACATGGTATCTTCCTATAAACAACCTGGTCTATAGCAGCACCCAAATATAAGTCAATATATTCTTTAATTTGTATCCACTACACTGTCTTTAACACTAGTTAGTGAACTTCCTAGACAATTTTCCCCAACATCCTGGGTCTTGTTAGCATTTGCTGTATTTTCCTGTTATATAATCTGCAAAAACCTCTTCAATGCAATTCAACCTTACAGCTGTAAACACTGAAATGGTATACTCATAATTGACATGCCACTCTCTCTGTGCATCTCCTCATGTCAGAGAGAGGACTCGTGATTCTAGCCACAATGTCTCTTCATTTCTTTCTGTCTTTTGTTGCAGCAGTAGCCAACTCCAAAGTAAGTCTGGTGATCATTTTAATCTGGTCTAATGACCTTGGTCTTGGGCATCCTCTTTTTCTTTGTCCTTCCTCCACTTTCCCTGGGTGATAAGTTTTTCAAGGTTGTCATTTTCATGTCTTGAAATGTGACTGAAATTTTAAAAATTGTTGCACTTATATTATATTTTCATTAGACCTTTTGTCCATCCAAGAGATTCTCAACATCCTTCACTAACACCACACCTAGAAAGCTATTTATCTTGTTCAAAGTTTGGTCGATTGGTAGAGCCTCTGCTGTTAATTGCTCACAAAAACTTAAAAGCAAGTTTGAGCATGGTTAGCAGTTAGAAGGGGATCAATCATTCGATGCCGTTGGCACACTCTCCCTCGAGAGTCTTTGGACTCCATGGAAGTGTCACATAATAATAATATCTTGTTTTGTTGAGTGTCCAACCTGCGCGGTTAGCCTAGTGGCTTTGCGCTTCGCAACCATATGCCTGGGGAAGGAGTGTCCCAGGTTCGATTCCCGTTGTAGACGTGAGGAATTTGAGGATCTTCCTCAGGCATAGCCAAGTTAGCCGGTCTTGGGCACGGTCAGTAGGGTTTTTTCCGCCAGCTTATCTGGCATTTTTCATCCCGCAAACAGGCAAACCGGCCCCATGAACATACACCTCTACAGTCAAAAATATATCGCCCCCCCCCAGCGGCAGACCAGGCGACGGGTTGGTTGGGAGTAGTACTAACAAGAAGAGGCATCTAAAGTAACACGCAGACCCTGCATGGGAAGCGGTAATAACGCCTAGTAGAAGAAGAAGTTGAGTGTCCAAGATTCAGCATCATAAATAAAAATCAAAAACACCAAGCTATTGACCAGTCTTGATTTAGTGGTGATAATGTAGAAATCTTCTCTGCAATTGTATCCCCTATCATGGTAATTCTTTTCATTTCTGGTTGACATCTACTACTGGTGATTATTAGAGCTGCAAGGTAAATGAATTCATCCACCTTCTCGAAGTCAACACTGTTGGCAAAATTGTCATTTTTTGTACATTTTGGCATATATTTTGTTTTACCATAGTTAATTCTTAAACCATATTTCTGGCTTTCCCATTCAACACTTTTAATAAGGGACTCCAGTTCTCCGTTGCTGCTGGCAATAAGAACAATATTATCATAACTAAGATTATTTATCATTTTGCCATCAACTGAGAAACCACTATCATGTCCATTAAAGTGTCTTTGTAATAATGTAATCTCTGTAAAGTTTGTAATAGATCAAGGGAGTGTCTCACACCTTTGTCGATGTTGAACCACTCAGATATTTTATTGATCTTCACTGCCTCCTGATGCCTCTTGTGAAGTTGTTTTAAAAGGTGTGTCAAATATCCTGGTATATCCATTTTAGCTAGTATTTTCCACAAGCCCTCCCACCTGACAGAGTCAAATGCCTAGGTATAATCAATGATTATACCTAGGCATTTTATTAAATTCTTGTATTAAATTCTTGAGCCTTTTCAATCAAGTGCCTTACAAGGGCGATCTGAAAAGTTCTCGGCATCGACCATAGATGGCAACACTATTGGCAAGATTTTTTTTTCTAAGTTGGCACATCTGTCATAAGCATCCATATGAAATTGCAAGTCATTCTATCAAGTAGTTTGTTTTACAAAGCTATCTGAAACAAAAGTGTTGTCTGTATCTCTTGAAATGGATAAAATTGAGTATTGTGCGGTTATAAAATTCTTTGTAAAAGAAGGTTAAATGCCAAAAGAAATTCATTCAAAGTTCATAAAAGTTTATGAGCAAGCACTCTTCTCCGTTTTTGACAATTAAGAAATGAGCTGCAGAGTTTAAACATGGCCATACCAGCCTTGAAGATGATCCACATGAAGGACATCCAAAAAGTGTAACAACACCAGCAATCATTGATCACGTGCATATTATTATTATTATTATTTCGGGCAACTCCAAGGAGTCGAGAGACTCATTGAGGGAGGCCCTAACGTCATGTCAAGAACAACTATTCGACATTCACAAAATATCTATCACAACTCGCCTTAAACTCATTCACAGTCAGAGCCCCCACAACAGACTCTGGCAACTTATTCCACTCATTCACCACTCTCCAAGTAAAAAACCTAGCTCAACACCCTTGCTAACTACATTCTTGCTCAGCTTCCATGTATGGCCCCTAGTCCTCCCACCACCAGTCCTATTCTCAAAAATATCTTCTGAATTAATCTTATAGAAACCCTTCAGCAATTTGAATGTCTCAATCATATCACCACTTTTCCGCCTTTCAACCAATTTTTGCAACCCACAAATCTTCAACCTGTTCTCATAAGGTTCATTCCATAGATCTGCTATCATCTTGGTCACTCGCCTATGGATCCTCTCCACCTCCTCCCCATCAAGAAGAAACTCTGGTGCCCATACAGTGGTTATTATTACTATTATTTAGCACAGTAGTCTAGATGGGGTCTCATCAAGGCTCAATACAGAGGAATAATAACTGTTTAGGATTCTCTTTAGCCTGAATGGCCAATGTTCTTTCGTAATTTTTTTTTGCTTTTCTTACCACACTCGTTACCCTGCTGGCCTGCACTTTATACCGTTCGTGTGCCTGCCGGTCACCTTTCTCCTTAAATTCTCTCCATAGTTGTTTCTTTTTTTTGCAGCTCAAGCTTAATGGTGTTATTCATCCATTTAACCCCTACTTGATTTATTATTCAGACTCTAGGTATACAGTCAGCCATTGCTTCATTGCAAACATTTCCTAACTGCCTCCCATGCGCTATCAACATCTAGCCCTTGCAGTTTAACATGCTATGGCACTGAACCAATCAAACTCCTAAGCTTGTCATACTGACCTGCCCGATAATTCCACATGTACCATCTTAAATGCAAATTCCACACCTCCCAAGTCAAGACCCTATGATCACTCTCACCAATTGGTGGCAACGTGGTCATATTCGTTACAGCGAAATTTTCAGATGCAATTACTAGGTTAAGCACTCTCTGATCCCTAGTATTTTCCATTATATGCTGTTGCAGACAGTTATCCCTTAATAATCGCATAAAATCCAATTCCTTCCTCCCATGTGTCCTCTCCTCCTTCCAATCAATGTTACCATAGTTGAAATCACCCATAATAATTACCCTCCTTCCACTCATTTCTTCTATTTGCTTATGCATACTATCTCCACCATCTATTCCATCACCTAGTCTATAGCAGCACCCAACTGTATATTTTGTTCTGCTAGTTTCAATCTCAGACCAAATAGCCTCAAATGTGCTCTTTTCTCTATCCTGCAGTTCCACTTCTATTCTCCTTGGCTGTAGCTCATCAGCTATCATCAATAACACTCCTCCCCCATTTTATTCTCCCTGTCACTCCTGAACACACCATATACCTCACATTCAATCCCACTAGATATATCATCTTCTGTCAGCCATGTTTCACTAATGCCAATAACCTGTGGCCTGGAAGTGCCAACCAAGATCAAAAATTCTTCCTTCTTGTTCCTAATACTTCTGGCATTAGTATACATGAATTGCTGAAGCACATTTGTCCCATCTCCCTATTTTGATGCCTTATACTAACTATCCCATTCTGATTTGTAGTCTTTTGTACTCGCTTGGGCATATTATACACATTTATACACTCAACTGTCTCCCTAAAGTCTGCATGTCTACTTACCCCCCCCCCTTAATAACTCTAGTTTCCCTGATTCTGCACATCCACTTCCACTACGTTCAACAACACCTTTTCAAGTCTCTGTACGCCAAATCCATTCAAATGTAAACCATCCATCTTATATAAATCCTTTCACCCATCGAACTCACTTCACACATCCACAAATTCCACACCACTCGTCCTGCATAATTCATGCATAAAGTCACTTGCAATTATGGCCCTCCTTCTATACTCTTCACTGTCATACCGCGGCAACAGACTCACCATTCTAACTCTCTCACTCTTCTCTTTTGCTACCTCAAGCAATTCCTTTACATTCTCACTCATAGCCATTTTGTCTCCTTTCAAATCATTTATACCTACTACTACCACTATCGATTCTTTCACCCGCTGCTTTTACATTCTAATTGACTCACTTACATCCTTGACGTTCGCACCAGGTTGGTACGATTTTGTTGAACTAAAATGATCTACTGCCATCGCTGTAATTACGCTACACAAAACTTCTTAATATGGTATTGGATGACCGGTGAGTCAAAGTGAGTGAAATTGCTGAAAACTTGCTGGCAGTTCAAAAGAACGTGTAGAATATATTTTACACGAAGAATTGCAAGTGAAAAAGCTTTTGTGCAAGATTGGTGCTGCGCTTGCTCAGAGCAGGTCAAAAACGCACTCGCATGAAAATCTCTGAATAGTGCTTGGAGCATTTTAACAAGAATAAAACTGATTCTGTGCATTGATTTATTACTATGGATGAGACTTGAATTCACCATTACACACCAGAATCCAAACAGCAGTCAAAACAGTGGACATAAGCCAGTTGTTCAGTGCCAAAGAAGGCAAAGTTGGTTCCATCAGCAGTAAAGGTCATGGCATCAGTGTTTTGGGATTTGGGATGCTAAAGGCATTTTGTTCATTAATTATCTTGAAATGAGTAAAACAATAACTGGGGAATATTATTCTAATCTTTTAACCAGACTACATGAAAAAATTTGTGAGAAAAGACCCTGTTTACAGAAGAAAAATATCATCTTTCATTAGGACATGCATCTGCCCACAAAGGCATTTTGGCAATGGGAAAATTAAGGGATCTGCACTATGAATTGTTGGAACATCCACCCTATTCCCCAGATTTGGTTCCCTCTCACTTCTATCTCTTCCTAAAACTCTTCCTCGCTGGTCAGCGTTTTTCTTCGAATCAAGAGGTGATTGCAGCTGTAGAATGGGGTATTTTGAAGATCCTACTGAGAACCACTAAAGGAACAGGATAATGGTGCTGGAGTGATGCTCCAGTACCATTATCCTAAGTATTAGTGTTAATGTATCAGAATAAATGTATTAGTCTTAAGGGAAATTATTTTGAAAAATAAAAATAATTGTGAAATTATAAATTTCTTTTTTCATTGTTTGGCCGAGAACTTTTAAGACCACCTCCGTATATATATATATATATATATATATATAAAAGAGAGAAGATAGTGCAGTTTGTGAATGAGTGGGATTGACTAAACTGCATAAGAGCAATGAATTGCAACTGAGTCATTTATGTATGAGTCATATGATGAAGCAACTATCCAGAGATAAAAAATGACAGATCTGAGAAAGTAAGGAAGAGATGTGAAGAGATAAAAGGTGAGCTGGTAGAACATGGACAGGGAGAGAAAAGCAGTGAAAGATCAGTGGAATGAGTGTAAGATGAAAAAGAAATGTAATATAAATGGAAAGGTACAATGTAGGGAGTGTGTGTGTCTATTTGTGTATATTATACTATCTGAATCGATCTTCCTCAAAATCAATAAAAGTGAAGGATGATACTAATGAGAATGCAGATGGAGAGAATGTTTCCTTCGCAACAGGACAATAGGTTGATACAAGAGGAATTGCGCCCACCCGAAATGGAGATGCAGAGAAGAGAGAGAGAGAGAGAAATATTAGCACTGGGAGGTAAGTACAGCATGAGATGGAGATAGACAAGGTGACACATTTAGGGTGATGTTGTTATGAGCAATGACAATAGCATTTAGGCAACCTGATTTGGCGAATAAAAGGAGGATTATGGTTATGAGTAATTTTAAGTACAGAAATAAAGATTTGAATACTGTTCATCACGTTAAAAAGTGAGGACAATGGGTTAACAGTTTCATGGCTAACTTTAATCTCCCCCTTTTAGGGACAGGATGGATAAAGAAGTGCTTCCATGCTGTTGGGCAGATGTCAGAACCATGACAGATTATACAAATAATATAGAATGGGAATTAATTCTATATTAGCACAAATGGAGAGATATCAACTAGAGGGATAGTTCTCTTTACATAAAGGAATAACTGGCTGGTTAAGAAAAGTTCCAGGGTGCTGAGAGAATGAGCAGGAATTTCTGGTATTCTATTAAGTTGATGAACGATATTTTGGCAAACCATTACTGACAGCAAATAATTCTGCTTTTCTTCCAGCAGAATTGTGTGAACTTAGAAAAGGGAAAACAGCATGAATTAAGGACAATGAATATTATATCACTGTTTGGGTAATTAGACTGTATCTGATCCACTTTCAGAGATAAATAATCAAAAAGGTCAGAACAGTCAAGAATCAGAGCGGCAAAGTCAGCAAATGAAGGCAACAAAGTGAAACAAGGAAATCTTGAGAAAAAGCAGGATTTCAAGTCTGATGACTTTTGGTACAGACTATCAGACTTGACAAAAACACATCTTCCATCCTTCTTACAGAGGGTAGCATGCATGTTGTAAATGCATGGTGACATAGTGGAAGACTGAGATGAGTTGTAGCTGTAGAGAATGCCGGCTGTGGCTCAGTGATAACAGATCAAATCTGGATGACTAAGCAGTGGTGAACATCAATGGTGTTGGTAGTGAAATCCCAGATGTTGGTAAAGTTAATGTGAGACTTTTGGTGGGGAGAAGAATTTTTTTGGATATATTTTTGTTGTTGTTGCAATTTTTTGTTAAGTTTTTGAAAATGTTTGTAGTTTTTGTTAGATTTTATTTTAATTGCAGTGACACTATAATTTTGTTATACAAACTTTCATGTTTGTATAACAAAATTATGAGTCATTTTCAACATCTTTCTCTAAATCCAGAGTAACTTATTAAAAAAGGGTGGCACACCAATTGGCAATTCCTATAGGTGGAGATGACCTGCTAATGCTTCTGCCTGATATCTCGACTTGGGCCTGGCTCCCACTGAAGAGACCTCAATAAAGGTCGAAACCGGTCTGGGTAGTGGCCCTTCCCTTAATGCATAACAATAGACATATCCGCAAGGAGATGTGTTTTGCATTATAGGAGATACTAGGATAGGAGTGTTGGTAGCTTGCTCCACCTTTGCAACGAGTTGCCCTGGTGTGTACCACCTTAACCCAGTCCTGAAGATACTTTCAGGCGCAAACTTTGTTTGCTCACACTTGGATAAAGGATTAAACTAAATATATTATAGTGAGATAACCTGTCCAGCAGGGGGTGATAAACTTATGGATGCACTTTCCACGAAGAGAGCACTCAAACTCAAACATAACCTCAACAGTACCCTCTGTGAACTCTCCATGCACAACCTGGCTGGGTAAGCAGCAACAGGATTATTTGCCAGCTGATTAGAAAGCCTCACAAATTGTTAACAGGCTCTTTCCTGTGCACCATTCAGTACTTGGGCTTTTGGAAACTGTTTTACTTTTCAATCTTAGAATGGAAGAAGTACTGGTTCCTTAGCAAAGCCATTACTAAAAATGCACATACGTGGAACAGGCAGGAAGAGAAACCAGAAACTGCTTCATGCTGCCAACAAACAAGGTTACAGTGTTTTGCTGGGATATGAAAGTCATCCACTACCTAAAGGTCTAGAGTTCTAGTGGCATGTCTTCCAACTAAGGAAGATAGTTTATAAGGCAGATATGACTAAAACGTTAACGTCTGACCTCCATGGAGTCAGAGACTCAGCATGGGAGGTACTCACTATCACACACAAAGCTCATTCAACTGTGCCTTGAAATGATTCAGTGTCTCCATTCACAACACACTCAGAAAATGCATTCCACTCACCAGCCACTCTCCATACCAAGAACTTGCTTCTTACTCCTCTGCTCACACTCTATTTATATAGTTTCCATGGATGGCCTCTTGTTCTACTCCCCGTCTCCCATTCATGAAAAATCTCTGCAATGTCAACGTGATAACAACCGCTGATTAACTTATATGTCTCAATTATATCTCCCCCCCCTCCTCCTATTCACAAGACTTTGCAATGTGCATTCTTTCAATCTGTCTTCATACTCCACATTCCAAAGATCACTGACTACCTTTGTGAATCTCCTCTAGACTTTTTCTAAGATATCCTCATCACCATGAAAACCCAGTGACCAAATCTATGCACAATAATCCATATGAGGCCTGATCAAAGCCTTATACAATGGCATCATGACAAATGACATCATGGAATTGATGTCATGAAATAATGACATCATTATTTCAGCACATCAGGATCCTCCATATCATTGTCATTATCTGATGTGACGTCTTCATACTTGTGCAATGTGGCCCCTGAACTTCAGGTGCTTGTCCAGCTCCACTCCCAGATCTCTCATTTCTTATACCTTCTTTAAAGTTTCTCCACCAAGTGTGTATTTTACATCCCATTGTTGCTTACCAAATTTCCAACCTTATGCTTTGTAACACTGAACTGATAGTTCCACTTACCTAACCATTCATACAGTCTATTCAAGTCTTCCTGTAAGGCCATAACATCTGCATTGCTCCCCAATGCAGATGTTATGGTATAACATCATGCCAATGAAGCTGTACAGAAAAATAAAAATGGAATTTGAAGACTGTATCCTGTATACAAACTGTAAGGACCAAATCCTCAACTTGAAGAATACAGCTGTTGCACTTGGAAAGCAGAATTTAGGTAACTTAGGTAACCAGAAGGGTAACAAGTGTGGTAAGAAAAGCAAAAGGATTACGAAAGAACATTGGCCATGCAGGCTAAAGAGAATCCTAAACAGTTTTCTCGATATGTTGCAAGTAAAAGAAAAAATGTATATGGCAGAATGATTTTAAAGAATGCCGATGGTAGGGAGGTAACTGAATCAACTGTTATAGTTGAGTTACTGAGTGAGCACTTTGCAAGAATATATCATCCAGGTGGTGACATTGCAGGAATGAATGAACCAATAGATTATACGGGAATTGTGGTGAATGAAGTGGAGGTAAGTAGTCTATTGCATAACCTCAATGTCAATACATCTGTGGGATTGGATGGTATACCAGCTCGTGTCGTAGATGAAGCGGCTAAAGAATTGTCAGTACCCTTGACCATTTTGTTTAATTTGAGTCAGGTCTGGGTTAGTCCATCCCAAGGGGGTGGAAAGAGGGGAAAATAGTTCCACTGCATAAAGGAGGTTCCAAGACTGCTGTTGTAAATTACCGACCAATTAGCATATAAGGAATCGTTGTCAAGGTCTTGGAGAAATTAGTCAAGAAAAGAATACAGGATTGGATAGATGAAAATGGGATATTGTATGGGGGACAACATGGTTTTGTGAAGGGTAGATCATGCCTCAGTAACTTGCTCATGTTTTATAACACAGTGACGGCTGAACCGGAAAAGGGTAATGGGTTTACAGTGATTCTACTGGAGCTTGCCAAGGCCTTTGACAGGATACCACATGGAACTCTAATCAGTAAACTGAAGCAGATGGGGATGGATATAGGGTTGGTGAGATGGATAGGAAGGTAGTTGAGGGAGAGATACCAGAGAGTGGTTTATTCAGAAGTTGAGTCCAAAAGACTGCTTGTGACTAGTGGTGTGCTGCAGGGCTCTGTTCTTGGACCACTACTTTTCAATTTATTGATAAATGATATAGGAAAGGATCTGAGAGGAAGTGTTCACTTGTTTGCTGATGCAAAGTTGGGTAGAGCAATTGTGAGTGCACAGGATGTCAAAATTTTACAGGATGATTTGGATAGTTTGTAGGACTGGACAAGGGAAAATGGATGTCAATTTAATGTGGCAAAGTGTAAGGTTATGCATTTTGGGGTGAAAAGAATAGCAGCAGTATATTACATTGGTGGAACCGTACTCCAGGAGATTGATGAGGCCAGGGATTTGGGAGTGTTGGTGGACAGAGAATTGAAGTTTAGGGGGCACATTACAAAAGTGGCTAAATCAGCTCATCAAATCACTTGGCTCCTGAAAAATACTTTAACAAGCAGAGACAAAAAGTTATTGTTCCTCTATATTGAGCTTTGACAAAACCCCATCTAGACTACTGTGCCCAGATATGGGCACCAGGGTTTCTTCTTGATGTGGAGGAGGTGGAGAGGATCCAGAGACGAGTGACCAAGATGATAGCAGGTCTGTAGAATGAACCTTATGAGAACATGGTGAAGATTTGTGGGTTGCAAAAATTGGTCGATAGGTGGAAAAGGGGTGATATGATTGAGACATTTAAATTGCTGAAGGGTTTCTATAAGATTAATCCAGAAGATATTTGTGAGAATAGGACTGGTGGTGGGAGGACTAGGGGCTATACATGGAAGCCGGGCAAGAATGTGGTTAGCAGGGGTGTTAGAGCTAGGTTTTTTACTTGGAGAGTGGTGAATGAGTGGAATAAGCTGCCAGAGTCTGTTGTGGTTGCTACGACCATGAATGAGTTCAAGGCGAGGTATGACAGATACTGTGTGAATGTCAAATAGTTGTTCTTGACATGATGTTAGGGCTTCCCTCGATGAGTCTGTCAACTCCTTGGAGTTGCCCGGAATAATAATAACTTGATCAGGAAAGAGCATGTAAAGAATCTGAAAAACAAATCATACAAAAACAATTTCGATTCTTGGGGGGGGGGGGGGGGGGGAATTGATGGCACACAAAGAAGAGATTTTTAAAACTGCACAGAATGAGAATATGATATGCCATAAAGAGAATGACGGAGATAAAGAGGAGCTTGAGAAGCAAAAAATTACATTTTCTCAACTACGTGACAGCTTAAACGATACTGTTTATGAATACTATACTAAAATCATAGATATTTTCAACTTTCTTCAAATTAACCAAGACATAATATCTTGCGTTTTGTTTAATTAACAAACAAGACATGGCATCCTTAAAAACATCATAACCTCTTAAGATGTTCTTAATCATTTTAAAAATGATTAAGAACATCTACATCATACATAATATCATACATCATACATACAAATCAGCCCTTCAGAACACACGCAATTTACAGACAAAAATTACTAGTTGTGGTGGTGTTGGAGGTGGGCGGTAGATGGCGTTGATTCGTAGTAGAAGTAAGGTGTAGAGACAGCTGAAGATGTCCTCCCGCAATGAGTCTTCGGACTCCTTGGAGGTATCAGGAATAATAATAATAATAATAATAAAACATATCTATGAATCTAATAAAAATCTACTTCTAACCTAATTTTTTTATTAAAATACATTTTAATTTTGATAAAATATATTATTATTATTAGCAGTATTCCCAATGGGAGACAAAAATATCAATTATTTTAATGTACATGTCTCCCATGAAACACTGTAAAGTTACTGCATATTAGTAATAAGGATGAGCTAAGGATTAGATAATTTAGAAATCCTCTCTTAGAAGCCAAAACTAGAACCTTTTCAGTCCACTTCAATTCTTCACAGACTCGAGGCACTTGTCGAACATCAATGAAAGGCATTCACAAACATCCATAACTGCAGTGGAATTCACACTCGTGGCCTCCTGATTGGGGGGGGGGGGGGGGGTAGAAATTAACTTGATATATCTAGCATTGAAAAATATGTGACTAGAACTCACTTATTCCTGAATACTAAATGGTGGCATGATCACTTAAATAAAATGAACATTAGGAACAGTTGCTTCAGGAAAGAATGGCAAAAAAAAAAAAAAAAAACAGAAGAAACTAAGATTTTAATGGACTGATGCATGTAGTAATTCCTTAGAAGACCTGGAGTATGACAATATTGGAGATATGATACATAAAAGATTAATGTGGAAGGTATCTATTAACTAATGTCAATGTTAATTATGTAGAACTATCATAATATTCTATGCACCCTTGAGGATACATATGAGGAAATGACGATAATCATTGCATAGACAAGTAAAAAAACACTGTTTATTATTATTACACCCTCCATGAAGTCAACAGACCTATCGTGGGAGGTTCTTCAATTTATAACATATTTATCATATAAAATCTTAAAATCCTCAACGCTCCTTGCATTAACAACACATTCTGGTAATGATTCCAATCACTGACAATTCTCTATGTAAAAAAATCTACTCCTCACACCCGTTCTTCACCACACTTATACACAACTTCCAGGAATGACCTCTGGTTCTTCCCCTCTTACCTTCTACTCTTTTTATAATTCCCTCTGGATTCACCTCTCTCTCACTCCATAGCCACCATTCCAAACTCCTGATATTGTCTTAGTCACTCATCTCTGGACCCTCTCTAATGTCTTCACATCACATTGAAAACCAGGTAACCAGATCTGAACACAATAGTCCAAGTGTGGTCTGACCAGTGCCTTATACAGTAGCACAACCACTTCCTTATCTTTGCATGTTAGAGCGCTTCTTATCATTGCAGCACTACGATAAGCAGCCTTTGCAACACTAGCAATATGCCTTCTAAACTTCAGTCTACTGTCAACCATCACTCCAATATCTCTAATCTCATCCACTTCCTGCAGTACAACACCATCGATATAGTACACAGTCTTATATTTCTGCATTCCAAAATGCAAAAACCCTGCACTTAGTGATATTAAAACTACAACCACCACTCTTTTGTCCAAGTAAAAAGTCTATTCAAATCTACATGAAGGGATTCAGCATCAGCAGTGCTACTTATAATTCTTCCTAACTTTGCATCATCAGCAAATAACTGAAGATCTTCAGTCAGTCCACATGACATATCGTTTACAAACAAGTTAAACAGCAGGGGCTCAAGAGCAGAATCCTGGTTACCCTTCTTGTTTGAGACACTGCTCCATCATACACAACCTGCTGGTATCATTCAGAGAGCCAATCTGTGATCCATCTAACCAATATACTATCTATTCCCATCCTCTACAGTTTGTAAACCAACTTTCATGTGGTAATCTATCAAATGCTTTTGCAAAGTCTAAGATACTAAAACAGGGCCTACCTTTTACAAATCCATGCTGACCATCATAAAGAATGTTATGTCCATCAACTCAATTCTGTATTCTATTCCTTACCAATGTCTCCAATACCTTGACCACAACTGCAGTTATACAGACTGGCCTATAATTGAGACTTCTGTCCTAGAACCATGTTGTTGGAGTGGTACTAGTCTGCCTTCTTTCCAGTCCTTAGGAACCTGACTCACTGCAAGACTTTCATTAAATAACCAGGTCAAAGGCATAAACAACTGTGGTGCACATTCTTTAAGAATACATGGTGATATGTCATCCATTCCAACAGCCTTATTCACATCTAACCCAACCAACATCTGATATACCTCTGTTTCATTCACTTCCAATTCTCCCAATACTTACCTCTCTTCTATATATTGCACCAGATCATTTATACCAGTATGATATATGCTGATAAAGTGCTCGTTCAATAATTCCACTATATTCTTTGCAGCTGTTAGTCTGCTGCCATGACTATCCACCAATATTAATCTGCCATAATTATTCTTCCTCTTGCTTGCCGTGTAGCAGAAAAATTCCCTTGAGTTAACCTTGGCCTGACCAGCCAATACTGTACCTTTTCTTTCTTTACCATGCTTGTCACCTTTCTAGCCTGCACTTTATACTCTTCATGCATCTGATCACCATCACCATCTTGTACCTCCTGCATAGCATTTTCTTTTCCAGCACAGCTTGCTTGATTTCACTATTAATCCATTTCACTCCTACTTTTGCAGTCATACATTGCTTTTGTCAGATACTGCCTTGTGAGTTTCCATGCATTGTCAAAATCTTTTCCACTCAGCTCATCTACCCAATGTACTGATGCTAACTGACTATATAGCTTCCTATAATCACCTGCTTTATACTTCCACATGTATCCAATTCGGCAGTTATCTTTTCTTGTTTCATCACTTCCCAAATAAGTACCTCATGATCACTCTCACCAACTGGCGACAGTGTCAACACTTCATTAACAACTACACCTTGTGAAGTTATCACCAAATCCAAAACATTTAAAGCCTCCAGTGCTGCTCGAGATACTTATCTCTCAGAAATTCCACGAACTTGCTCTCCTTGTTCCCATACACTATCTTCTCCTTCTAGTCTATATTCCTGTAATTAAAGCTTTCCATCAGGATCACCTTCTTTTTTACATGCCCAACTAATTTGACTAAAGATTTCACAATCAGTATTCTCTGCATTCCCTAGTCTATAACAGCATCCTATCAGATATACTAACCTGTTTATTTCAACTTCACACTAAACAGATTCAAAATCTGTGCATGCACTATCAACTTTGTGGACATAATTCCTCTGCAATCATTACCAGCACACTCCCTTCCTCTTTTCACATCTCTATCCTTCCAGAAAATTATACATCCTTCTAATTCTATACCCGACATCACATCCTCCTCAGACAACAAGATTCATTTATTCCAATTACTTTTGGGCATACCATCTCAATGAATGCAACAAACTCAACTCTCTTGTTTCAAATACTCCTTACATTTGTGTATAAACATAACAATCACTGTGTGTTTGAGGCCATTCTACCAGCACTAACATTCTCTGTTCTAGCTGCTATACTACATCTCTCTCTGGTTTGACCACTACCGTTTCCCTAATCTTAAATGTGATTTCCATTCCTACGTGTCTCATCCTCACCTTTATGCATTCCATCAGTTCACCTTCTACTGCTGCAACCACATCTTCAACCTCATATCCATCTTCCTCCTGCAGTACAATCTGTTTATGTTGATAGTTTTTCTGCTTGGTTATACTATAAATTAAAGATGCCAAAAAATTAGATTCTTGGTTTAATCCTTTATCCAAGTAGAGCCTTTGCTACTAATGGCTCAGTTAAGTAAGTTTAAGTGCAGTTAGTAATTGGAAGGGGACCAATCGTTCGATGCTATTGGCACACTCTCCCTCGATGAGTCTTTGGACTCCCTGGAGGTGTCAAATAATAATAAGCAAAGTTTGTGCGTGAAGTAACTTCATAACTGGACAACTCATATACATAGGCTAATGACTTCACATCACTTATGATTTCTGCATTACTTCAACCTTGGTATCATTTCTGGATCTGGCTACCACTGATGAGACCTCAATAAAGTTCAAACCCGGCCTGGGTAGTGACTCTTCCCATAATGCATAGCATTATACATGTGTAATGCAAAGGATATGTGCTTTGCATTATGGGAAACTAAGGCAAATAATGTGAGGTCATTAGCCTCTATATGCAAGTTGCCCAGTTGTGAAGTTACTTCACACAAAAACTTTGTTTGGTTACACTTGGATAAAGGATTAAACCAAGAATATAAGTTCTTGGCATCTTTAATTTATAAAAACACTGTTTACGTAATTGTTTGTAAACATTATGAGTTCCGCAAAAATTCAAAATATTAAGAAAATTCAAATCTTTAGCATGAGCTACTTAGGCATTGTATTACTTAAGAGACAAGCTTGATCCAAAGTAAGTATATTTATCTCTTATTTGTGCTTATGAGTAAGAGTTTCAGTAGCTGGCCTGACAGCTGTTTCAAACTGCTGGTATGCACCAGGGACCAGGCTAACACTCTAATTTTGTTGTTAGAGTTCAAATTTGGAGCTGTGAATCATCAAAAATTAAATATGAGGCCTTTAATTAATACTTCTGACTGCTATGTAAACAATTTTAAAATTATTCAAATAATTAAAAATTGAAGATTTTTGTTTTGTCCTCTCTCCATCTAATCATAATGCTCAACAGTGCCATACATTTTATTCTCTGCATATTCATAATATGGTTAACATACACAATTTCAAACTAGAGAAACCAGTGGTATATCCACTAGAAACAAGCTGCATCATATACCCAAAGTATGGCAAGCTTAGGATACTACAGCACTTGCTTAAATGGCAATTCATTTACTTCTTTAATTGGAAGATTTAAAAATGTTACTTCAATTAATCTGATTACATATAAATATGGGTAGGATTGACATTATCCCTCTTTCACATACACTTACAATATGATACTTTCATATACATGCAATACACTTATAAATTCAAGTATTTTATCTGTCAAATGAATTGTGACCACCAGTGCTTTGTCTCTATCCTCTGAAAACTACAAATTAGGTATCCTTCCTTGGTTTCATTGCAAAAAGTTATTAAAAGTGTTCTTTTTCATATCCTTGTTAGCAATGATCTGGGAATTTCAAAAGAACAAGATGCAATACTATCTGAAAGTGTTAAAGAAAAGCATTATTTAACCTACATTAAAGTTTATAATGAGAAGCATTTCAAAACCATTACTGAAATAAAAAGGCTTATTTAATGAAATGAATCCACTATACGTAAAAATCTATGTAATGGGGGGGGGAGAAATGAGAAAGTGAAAATCTGGACCAATAAATGCAAAACAACTGAAATTGACTGAGAAAAGGTTGATCATTATATTTTTTTAATGTGAATTCCACTTGAAAAAATGTTATTAACCCATAGTACATCAATACCACTGATGCTTGAGGGTTAGATAAGAAGTCCTGCTCTAGAGGTGTCAAAAAGCAAATGGTGTAGAAATGAGATATGAAAATCTTTCACCTACTGTCATTCACACATACAATACATGCCATTGTGTATGGCTCCCCATCCATAGCCTATGGCATGAAAAGGTGGAAATTCTGATTCTTGTCATGATTGGAACTTGCCAATCATGACAAGTTCCAATACAAACAAGCAAGCTGAAAAAGTGATGGCACCTTCTCTTAAAGGACCTCTAGTATACTGTCTAGTTGTTAAATACGAAATAAAATATTGTTATCCTTACGTAAACTGAGATCCATGCAATATCTTCAGTTTATCCAGAAGCCCAAAGTTCCAGCAAAAATATTTTTAAAATTATTCACACAATTTGACCCTCGCACATTTACTTCTCACTTCGTATTGGCATGGGAAAATTGGGATTTCTATAAGATTTTTAGCTGACATGCTAAATCAGTAAAAGGTGCAATTACTAAGCAAGATAACTTTTACGAAGAGATCCAAAAAAAAAAAAAAAAAAAAAAACGGAAACCAAAATCAGCTTCATATTTCTAACTGCATTTTTTACTGTTTCACTATAAAATAAAACAAATAATTACCTTTTTTTTCTGCATGTTTAATACAAACTCTTTTCCCCGGGTCGCTGAGTAGTAAACAATTTCCTTTTGGTCTCAAAAACTTTCTCAAGAAAAGAGCTTATAGAAGGCATGTAAAAAAAAAAAAAAAAAAAATCCTCTTTGATACTATTTGGTCTGGAAAGGTAGTATTTCTATGGATCTTTCAATCAATAATGCTGATTTCGATTCATTAATTAAGCAGTTTAAAAACATTTCTAATTTCATGTGCTTGTAAACTATTGACGTGACAATCATCCTTCTGCATCTCTTAACAAATAGAAAAAACAAGTAGGTACCTCGTACTCCTAAGAAAGTTTTATAGGACGAAAGCACTCACGGATGTAACAGAAGCTCGATGTGGAAAAAGTAAGCATAGTTCCGAAACTGCTTAACTGCTAAATTAATTTTAACATTCTTTCTAATTTTATATCAAATGCTGCTAAAAATGGAGAACATTGATAAAAAAAGTATATAAACTTTATTTTAAAAAAAATCTGAAAAAGCCAACACGATATACAAAATTTTCAATATTGACAGATGCCCAAATCTCCACCCTAAACCGCAGAGCTGTTATGAAATCAGTAGGTACATTCAAAGCAGCTGACTGGTGAAAATACGTGTGCAGCCATATGACGTAATCATTCACCTGAACTATTTACTGGGTTGGCATCATGATGGCGAAAAATTACTCCCCCCCCCCTCTCCTTCAACCTGATATACTGTACTTACTCATAGAAAGGGAAGGCATTAATCTTCAGCTTCATGAAAATGATAAAGGAATGTATAATATATTAATCTTACTCAGTAGCTTTTATTTTCTACAGCATTTATTATGAAATTATGATCAACTTAAGAGAATACTATCTTTGGTCCCATGGTATCAGTTATTGAATGGGGAAAATGTCAGTAATACATGAGAATCTTTGAAAAAGTGCTTAAATGAGGCGGTATCTGAATGTATCCCTAGTGTTTGAAGATAAATAGGTTGGGAGTGAAATGGATGTCAAATCTTATTAAGCAAGAAATCCACAAGAAGAAGATGATATGGAAAGAATATCGTGAGAATAGTTATGAAATATATAACGCTCTGCCAGAAAAGTAACGAGTATTGTGAGGAAAGCTAAATCTGAGTATGAAACGAAATTGGCCATGCAAGCTAAAGGCAATCCAAACGAATGTTATCGTTATGCCGCAAGTAAAAGAAAGAATGAATGTGGAAGAATAACTTTATTGAATGCAGATGATATTCAAGTGTCGGAAGCTCATGAGATTGGTCAGTTAATGAGTGCTCACTTTGCTAAGATATATCAACCAGGTGTATGTAACATGGTGCACAGTGCTACTGCTACATTGGATGAAGAGTTAGAGATCCATGAAAATGAGGTTGAAGAGCTGCTGCATAACCTGGATAACAATTTTTCAATAGGGACAGAGAGAATATCAGCCGTTTGCTAAAGGAATGTTCAGATGAATTTGCTACGCCTTTCGCATGTTTGTATAACTTGAGTCTCAGCTCAGGAATGATACCACAAGAATGCAAGGAATGTATGATAGTTCCATTGTACATGGGTGGTGCAAAAACTGATGTGTCCAAGTACCAACCTATCAGTATCTCTGGTGTGGTAGTGAAGATTTTAGAGAAGTTGGTAAGAACTCGCATACAGAAATAGGTAGACAAACATGCTATACTCTGCAAGGAACAGCATGGGTTTACTAAAGGAAAGTCATGCCAGCAAAGATTGGTCGATTGGTAGAGTCTCTCCTACTAATGACTAATGCAAAAAGTTAAGCAAGATTGAGCGCGGTTAGTAGTTGGTAGGGATCAATCGTTCGATGCTGTTGGCACACTGCTCCCTCGATGAGTCTTTGGACTCCCTGGAGGTGTTACATAATAATAATAATGTTTTAGCAATTTTCTCATTTTTTATAACAATGTTACGACCGACTTGGATAAAGAGAATGGATACACTATGATAATTTTGGATTTTTCTAAGGCACTTTATAGGACACCACATGAAAGGCTGTTGCATAAACTGGAGAATATGGAATAGGAATATAGACTCTTGACTTGGATCAGGGGATGGTTGAGAGACATATATCAAAAGTGGTATACAGTGGGTGTGAATCTGCCAGATTTAAGGTGACTATTGTTGTACCTCGGGGCTCAGTCCTTGGGCCATTATTGTGCAATCTATACATTTATGACATCAGGAAGGATCTAATATCAGATGTGCAATTGTTTGCCAATGATACGAAGACAGACAAGGCAATCAGGGATGCTACTGATATTCAGCAATTAGAAAATGATATGAATAGACTGGAAATTGGGGAAACGAAAATGGCTGTCAATTTAATGTTAGTAAGTGTAAAGTTATGCACTTTGGCTTGATTAGAGTTCCAGCGGCATATTATATTAGCGGGATTATGTTACAAAAACTGAAGAAGCAAGGGATCTTGTATTGGTGGAGAGGAATTTAAAGTTCATGGCGACATAGCAAACGTTGCGAATACAACTCAGAGGATAATTGCGATGTTGAAGCGAACCTTGACATTTAAGAATAAGGAAGTCATTTTGTGGTGTGGTTTTATCAAGGCTTTGATAAGACCACACCTGGATTATTGTGTGCAGATTTGGTCTCCCATGTTCCAAGGGAATAAAGAAACTGTGGAAAGTGTTACAAAGTGAGTTACAAAGATTATATCTGGATTATAATATTTAGATTTTACAGACAGATTGCGAGTTTGTGGATTGCAGACTCTGGTTAATAGGAGAAAGAGGGGTGATGTGATAGAGGTCTATAAACTTTTGAATGGGTATTATAGGATATCAACTGATGAAATTTTTCGTTATATGGAAGGTGGGGAGAGAGAGAGAACACGGGCGCATCCATGGAAGTTAAATTTATTTCCAGTCAAGAATGGGGTAAGAGCTAGGTTTTTCCTTCCAGAGAGCAGTGAGTAAGTGGAATTATTTCCCATAAGGGTAGCGAGTGCATCTATTGTAAATGAATTTAAGGAAGAGTATGATAGCTGGTTTGGGTGAGTGATAGCCTCCTTCGATGGATTCTGGACTCCCTGGAGGTCTCAGATGATGATAATAATAATAATAATAATAATAATAATAATAATAATAATAATAATAATAATAATAATAATAATAATAATAATTTTATTAGCATCAAACATGGCTCCTAGGGTGCATTTTTCCCTAGAATAAACGTTTGACAGGATTACTAATTCGATATTAATAAATTCACTAAACTAGGATTTGTTCTTTGAATATTTAAAATACACTTATGAAAAACTTAAATAAAATTTTTAAAATATATATCTTCTAATGACTTTTATTCCCCAAAGGGACATAGACAGACCATGGATGGTCTGTCTATGTCCCTTTCAGCTGCATCTCCGCAGTCCCCCCTTTCAGCTGCATCTCCGCAGTGCAATTGGAAGAACGAGGCATTGCATCCTTCTATTGAAAAAAAAAAAAAAGTACGATTGTTATCGTGACGAGATGAATCTTTATATGGGCTTTTTCAAATGAAGGCGGGTTAACCGATCATAAGGAGGTAGCAGGGTTTTTTCACCTGAAACTCGAGATTTCATGCAGTATACAGGCAAAGGCTTTTTGAAGTCTATAAAGTTGATGAAGCCTTTGAATACATTAATATAGAAGAAATGTTTAAAATACTCAACTTCTATGGTCTACCCTCAAAAATCATGCAAGCAATATCAACAACAGTAACTATAGTAATCTTTAAAACAGAAACATTTGAATCCTTTCCGGTGACAACAGAAGTCCTGCGAGGTGATGTACTAGCATTTGTTCTTGGTATGGTTGGATCACATCTTCCGGACCATCAACACAGAAGATCTTGGTTTTAACATTAGAACATCCACCCACACCATGAAAATAACTGATCTTAGATTTGCTGATAATGTTGTACTTATTGATACAGACCCAACAAATGCACAAAAACATTTCGGTCTACTAGCGGCACAGGTTAAATTTATTGGTCTGCATATCAACATCCAAAAGTTCAGTGTTCTCAATAGGTTATGAAAACTTTATACTTCATATCAACAATAAACCCTTAAAAAGCATAAAGGGCATTCAATATTTTGTATCGTACATCAGCAATACAGAAAATGATATTAGAAAACGTAAACATCTGGTTCTAGTCTTCCATAACAAACTCAACACATCTGTAAATCATCATTAATACCATTAAAGACAAATTTTAAGACCATACCATGCAACCAGTAGATCCATCTTCTTGTATGGTTCTCAAACATGGACAATAAGCATCAAAAAAAAAAAAACTACAGATCTAATTAACTCCTTTGGAACTACATGTCTCAGACTTTATTTATTTATTCATGTGGAGTCTCCTCCCTTTTCTTCCCCGTCTCTATTGGGGCAAGTTGAGCTCCCTCATGGGGAGTTAAGTATTTATGGCTGTAGATCCGAGTTCACGGGGCCGGTTTGCCTGCTTGCGGGATGAAAACTCCAGATAAACTGGGGAAAAAACCTGCTGTCCATGCCCATGACCGGCTAACTTGGCTATGGCTGAGGAAGATCCTGAAACTCCTCACGTCGGCGACGGGAATGGAACCCAGGACACTCCTTCCCCAGGCATATAGTTGCGAAGAGCTAAGCCACTAGGCTAACCGTGCAGACTGTCTAACCTAACCTGATCCTTGGATACATTTGGATGGACCGTGTCACTAACTCTGCTGTGCTAACTCTGGCTAAGCAAGAACCACTTTTCAATATAGTCAAAAATTTACAACTCAATTGGCTTGGACATCAACTCAGACATTCTGAGGTCTCACCCTTTTTTGGAATCCCTCATTCTTTACAATCAGAAGATGACATTTGCAGTATAGAAAGACCATGCAAACAAGTTTGACAATACATCTGTGAAACCATCAGTAGGCTAAACTGTAAAATTGCATATCACATCTACCAGTTAGTCAAGATAGAGAGACTTGGAAGACCATAATTTGCAATCCTTAATTTTTAATGTAAATTTCTTTTTCATTTTCACATTACATCACATTGTGAATAAACTATGATGATACAGGCAAATCGGACAAGATAGCACTTGCAATTTACAGTCAAAAGCATACCATTATTGATGCTATTGGAGTAGATGGCATGGTGAGTGGATGGTAGTATAGGTAGAAGATTAACTAGGAGAGACGGTGAGTTGCCTATAGTGCAGTAGGGTCTTCCACGATGACTCCTTGGAGGTACCAAAGTGATGATAATAATAATAATAATAATAATAATAATAATAATAATAATAATAATAATAATAATAATAATAATAAACTTTCTGACGACTACTGGGCTGCTGTTTTCAAACATCCAAGCATTATCCAAGTATCCAAATATCCAAGGTAACTATTGCCATCTCTTGTTCCTATATCTTAATACTTGAATTAGTAGCTATAAAACAGTAAGCTCTGCAGTCAGTTTTCTTGATATAATTGGTTAAAAACCTGATTTTCTGGGGGAACACCCTATTTATGCATTCAAATTATATTTTCAAAAAATTCTAAAAATATCCAATTGTCTACAATGAAAAATTATTCCTTTTAGCCATAACTCTCGGGAATCTGTGAGCTTTACAAGTGTTCACCTCTAACTGCCACCAATAGCTGATTTGGCTACTGATGCATTTGAAAGTATTCAGTTGATCTTTCGAGTTTCAGGAATTAAATGCAAGTTTCTAGAAAGAAAATTCTTACTTTCCTCTGCTGGAGATCGAAATATTTCTTCTAGTCAGTTACAACAATAGAATTTATAAGGATTCTTATTCTTATGGTTTAGCATTATAATTTCCACAGGTCACTCTTGATCTTGGTGAAAGTAAAAGTAAAAGTGAAAGAACAGACAGAAGACTTGAGTTTGCCTTCTACCATGACATGTTAATTTGTAATATAATATTCCAGCAAAACAATGCAGAAAGTGGAAGAACATTCACATTATACTCAGAGGAGATGGGCTACATCAAACCAGTACTGTGAGTCGTTTCAAGAAGCAAACATGGAATCGGATCTTAGCTTAGTGACTGCCAACATCAACACTTGTTTGCCCGTCTCTTCATCGGTTGCCGCCTATAATTGTGACAGTCGTGGGCTAGCATCTCTGATTGGCTACGGGGGGGGGGATTGAACTGTCCACTCTAGTCTCCAAAAGAGCTAGATAGGGTTAAAAGGCCTCTCCTCCTACTTCCTGTAAGGAAACAAAAGGCGTTAAGGATTTTTTTTTTTTTAAGAAGTGTAAAATGTTCTTTATATAGAAGCAGGATTGTACAGTCAATTTTTACGCTTTGTCACACAGTTAATTTCATCAAAGACACTTTAATAACTTATAATAAAGTTGGTTTAGCTTGGGTGGATAGGCCATGAGGCAAAGTAAGAGAGATGAAGCATTTTTGAAATAGCATCAAGTGTCCATCATTAATTCTATACAAAATATCATCTAGGCAGCCCATTCATTATTATTTCTTAAAATTAGTGATAGTCTTGAGGCAGCTGTCTGAATGGCTACCAGTGGAGATTGAACTGCTCACTCATTCTCCAAAGTTGAGCTAAAACGGACTCGCCTATTCCATATAAGAAAATAAAAGACGTTAGTTTTTTTGAAAGTATGGATAACATTTTATTTAGTAGACCTTGATGACAGCTGAAATAGTATGAGAGTTGGAAATATTGCTGAAGATGACGACCCAATAAGTGAGCATAGAAATATATATCAAATAGCAGAAATTCAACATGAAAAAAACCAATCACAGTAATAAGTAAAAGTAAATTATGGATTTTAAAAAAGTTCAGAATTAGAAATTAAAGAACGATACATGGCAACTCAGCAACATCAATAAAGGTATGCTAGCCCTTTCATTGGATGTCATCGACAGGGCCGTACTTATGCAAAGCTTGAGCGACCGAAAAACGATTTAAAACGATGACCAAGTACAGCCTTGGTCATCGTTTTAAATACAGAAACCTGACGATGAGCTTGTCGCATGGTTCATGAAAAAATGCGGAATTAAGTGGGGTTAATTAGTTCGATAGTCAGGGAAAGGATTTTATCTTGAGCAACTGCCATGAATACATAATCTGTTAGTTACTGCGGTTTTATCAAGAACGGAAAATATCTGTTATACGTTTGATTTCTTGATATAAAGCAGTGATTGATGATGACTATTTTGTGAACGAAATGCAAATAACTTCCAAATTTAGTTGCTTTGTGATATACTTTAGCACCAATAGATTCATCTACTTCATATTCGATAGCGAATTATCATCCATGGCTAAAGCTGTTCAAACAACGAAAGTTTCTGTATGGCATTCTCGTTACTGATACATACGCCCTCTTATGTATATCTACTGTAGTAGGAGATACCAATGGCGAAAGAGTGGGAAGGAATAAGAATTGTGATCATCCATATGGAAAAGAAAAGTTCAGTGAGTTGAACGCTGTTTTGACCCATGGGAAAACCGAACATTTCTGTCAATACCGTCATGTATTTAAATAAATTAGATGAGACTATTACTTTAATTAGTAAAAAGATATCTAGATGGGATAATTTTTGCGTTCAATTTGGTTGTAGTTATTTATAAGCTGTGTGTGTGTGTGTGTGTGTGTGGACGATTGTCCCAGGTTTTGTCCGTTTTGTATTTATCTATTTTTATTTCCTCTTCTGAGTTGATGTAAAAGCATTTGATTTATTTTATAATGTTGGGAATAAATCTTCTACATTATAAGTATTGGTATCACTAAGGATGTCTAAAATTTTATTATGGTAAACAGTTTTGTTAAATAGGACAATAATATTGTTTTGTCTGTTTTATTGTTTGTAATATTAGTTGGGTTTTTTTCCAATATAGTTTGTCAAAAATCTGGAGAGATTTTTTTTTTATTTTTTTGGATTTAAAAGTATTTTACTAATACATACGACCTGTTATGTATATCTATAGTAGTACGAGTAAAATACCGGAGTAAGATACAAATAAAAATTTATTATACAAATTTATCTTTTTGAAAAATATATCTTTGTTAAAGGGGATGTGGAAAGGAACGTGCGAAATAATCAATATAAACTCTTCTATGAAATTACCTGCATTCGAATATCGAAAAGCCCATACAAATGAGAATCTTGCATGGGTTTTTCAACTGAAGGTGAGTTAACTTAGCCGATCTCATGCAGAAATATTATTATTATTACTATTATTATTATTATTTGACACCACCAGGGAGTCCAAAGACTCATCGAGGGAGAGTGTGCCAACAGCATCGAACGATTGATCCCTTCCAACTACTGACCGAACTTAAACTTACTTAACTGAGGCATTAGTAGCAGAGGCTCTCCCAATCGACCAACCTTTGCAGGCTAGCAGGGTTTTCTCCTGGAAACTGAGGTTTTTCATCCCGTTGCCTGTGAGACCAAACGCAGTTTACAGATAAAAAAATACGGTTGGTGGTGATGGGTGCTGGTAGTTGCTGTGTGGTTGTAGAATTGAGTAGGTGAGGCGAGTTCTGTAGAGGAGTAGTGTGGTGTGTCCTCCCTCCCGCGAAGAGTCCTTCGACTCCTAGGAAGTATCAAGTAATAATAATAATAACAACAAACTTATCATACCCTGGATGCCATTTGCATATCCCAAATAGATTACATATATTTGCACATTGACAAGTATAGCAAAACTAATTTGTTACACAATGTTGCCACTATTAAAATTAATGGTTACACTGTGTATTTAAATTAAACATAATTAGTCATAAAAGAAAATAGGGTACCCGAAAATGAAGATGATCTTCTTTTTTGGGTACCCGATTTTCTTACGCTTTATAAGAAGCATAACAAAATTGGCAGCCTGAGAAGGCAGTATGTAGAGTCCAAATGTAAGAAGCATAACAAAATTGGGAACCTGAGAAGGTAGTATGTAGAGTCCAAATGTCTTCTTAACAAATGTTACTAATAATCCACTGGAATTACATACACCTGTTTCAGGATGGGAAAAAATAGGAAGTAATGAAAGATATGGATGTAAGGGCAGGCAATTATGACTGCACTGTGTAAACTCTGTGTAGGCAGTATGCTTGCGAGTCTCACTTCTCACTGCATGCCCTACTTCCTTTGTATGACTAAATAAACACACGTAAAAACCACAGTAATTGGCTTTTTAATACATAAATATTTCGATCTAAGTGTCTTAGGACATCGTCAGTACAGTTTGGAACAATACTAGGAATAACATACAAATAGGAAGCATGAATACAATGGAATCGAAATGCGTGCAACAGCGCTTTCTAGCGTAAATAATAATAATAAAATAAAAAATACATTAGATTATTTAGATTACAATAAAATTAAAATAAGGCCTGTGTAGCTCAGTGGAAGTGGCGCCTGAAACTACAGAGAAAAAAAAATCACTCCGAATAACATAAATGAAGAATTAAATAATAATTGCCCGGTTGAAGATGAAGAATTTTCAAACATTGAAATAATTCAAACACAAATTACAGAAAAAAATAAAACGGATTTAGAAAACGAAGTAGAGAAATCAGAATGGAATACTAAACAGACCCCAGTAAAGAGAGCAAAAATGAAGTTTACGCCTAACATCACCAAAAGCCGGAAGTCAAAACCCAAAGAAAAAAAATTAACTAAGAGTCCGGAAAGAAAAGGCTCTAGAAAACTTTCACCTTTCTAACTATGACTTACAATCTAAAAATCATTACACTAAACGTAAACGGGCTAAATAATAAAACATCGATTCAACTAACAGTTAATTTAATATTTCAACACAGACCCGATATACTTATGATACAAGACACTAGACTACACAACAACACTGACCCATCAAACAGCTTCAAATACAAGTTACAAACAATGTACCATATCGTTGCCGAAGAGGCTCAGATTAATGGAATAGGTGGAGTTACTACACTAATAAAAAAAAATCGGGTAACCTCCAAATATTATCCCATAATGTCGTATTCAGGCATAGAGTTCTGGAGGTCGAGCTCCTTTGGCAGAAAAAAATACACAGCATAATTAACATATATGGAGCAGCCACACATAATCATAAGACCACCTTCTGTGAGGAAGTGCGAGACTATATTCAACAAAAAAATAACCCAATAATAGCAGGAGATATGAACTTTACAGAACAACCACAAAAGGATCAAGAACACCCAAACTTACTTCCGCAGAAAATTTTCACAAGAGTTTTCACCCACTGTGGCCTATCAGATGCCTTCAGAATCTTGCACCCCAAAAGAAGGAATTCACATATTTTGCACCCAGAAACGCCTCTAGAATAGACCATATATACATCCAAGCATGCAGAAATATAAAGGTTAAAACTGTTTAACACACACCTGTCATGTTTAGCGATCACCATATGGTGATGGCTGAACTACAATATCAACAAACAGAAACAGCTGATAAGTTTACAAACAGAAATTTCACCCTATGGAAATTTAATAAACACCTTAAAGATGACGATGAATTCAACAATAACATAGAGAAAATAGTTGAGGAAATAGAATCCATAGAAAATGCTATAACAGCCTGGGAGAAATTTAAACACATGACAAAACAAACAGTAATCAAAATTAGTAGAATAAAAAAGCAGCAACAAAGGAACAAACAGAATGCGGACATGAAGAAATTATCAAAATTGTATCACCACCATGATAGAAATAATGAAAACATCAGAACAGAAATAGAAGAAATTAAAAACCGCATCACAGCGAAACAGTTTCAGGAAATAGAAGGGGCGTGGCTACGTGCTGAGTAGTAGGGGAGGCACTTCTGACCAGATCAAGATCAAGATAAGATAAGGAAAGTGGGCGTGTCTTCCTGACGTCATTGTGAGTGACGTCATGAGTTTGGAATTTCCATGTGGGCAAGTGTGTGAATGGCTTCAGTTCTTGTGTTTTGGTTCGCGTATGGGATTATGGGTGATTTTTTTGGTTCGCCTATGGAATTATGGGTGATGATAGAGATAAGGATTCGTGTTGTGATTGGTGGGACACTTTAAACCAAATGCTTCCGGTGTGCGTGGCTTCCTGAGTCAGGAATTTCCCTGGGAGCATATGTGGTCACTGGCTTCAGTTCTTGTGTTTTGGTTCGCGTGGGGGGGGGGTGGGGGGGGGGGGGGGTGGGGGGGGGGGGGGGTGGGGGGGGGGGGGGGTGGGGGGGGGGGGGGGTGGGGGGGGGGGGGGGTGGGGGGGGGGGGGGGTGGGGGGGGGGGGGGGTGGGGGGGGGGGGGGGTGGGGGGGGGGGGGGGTGGGGGGGGGGGGGGGTGGGGGGGGGGGGGGGTGGGGGGGGGGGGGGGTGGGGGGGGGGGGGGGTGGGGGGGGGGGGGGGTGGGGGGGGGGGGGGGTGGGGGGGGGGGGGGGTGGGGGGGGGGGGGGGTGGGGGGGGGGGGGGGTGGGGGGGGGGGGGGGTGGGGGGGGGGGGGGGTGGGGGGGGGGGGGGGTGGGGGGGGGGGGGGGTGGGGGGGGGGGGGGGTGGGGGGGGGGGGGGGTGGGGGGGGGGGGGGGTGGGGGGGGGGGGGGGTGGGGGGGGGGGGGGGTGGGGGGGGGGGGGGGTGGGGGGGGGGGGGGGTGGGGGGGGGGGGGGGTGGGGGGGGGTAAAGCCCTCTTTGTTTGTAACTTTTTTCTATCTAAACGCACTTGTCTGTATGTTGCAACATCATCAGTGTGTGAAGAAACACCCAGAACAAGTGCTCGGGCCATGCAAAGATTGTCTTTGTTGTTAATTTCCACAATAGCTTTTTTTATTTTCACAAATTCATCCAGGCTAAGCAGCGTTCTTCTTTTAACATTGCTTCTTCCACCACCGTTATTACTGATATTGATAAGTACGACATCGATCACAAGATCATTTGCCAAAAGAAACTCACGTTTCGATTGGGAGACAGCATAAAAAGCATCAACTATCCTATGGATAGTTAGTTCAGAAAGCAACATAAATGGTAAGTTTATGTTGCTTTCTAAACTGGATGCACTAACACCCAACCGAACGTGAGAAAAAGTTCCAGAACCCAATAAACGCTGAATGATCTCATTAAGCATATCTCGAAAAATATCAAAAAAACACTCTGGTGAAAAGAGTTCCAGATCACGAAATCGAACTTGATACTCTAATTGACGAGTTTGATATTTGATAGATTTACGTGATCGGGCCACCGAAACAGTATAAAAGTCCCTGTAGAGTGAGGGTTCGATTGTAGTAGACGTAGAGAGTTTAGTTTCACATCCAGTAACTGAATGTGAATCATATAAATTTTGGGGAGGGTCGCGACTTCCTCCAGCCACACCAGCGATTGTTATATTAGAATTAATACCACGTCCTGTGATTTCATCATTTTCACCAGTCAAATCTATCTCTACAATAGTGGGTTGATGATTGGATATATTCCCATTACCATCAATAAACCGAATAACAGATGATTGCTATAAAAAAAAAATAAAATAAATAAAATTACTTTCTAGATTTCAGAAATATCGTTTAGAAATAAAAACTCAAGGTGATTTTAGCAATTTCAATACTACATAAGAGTTTCACTAACACACTTTTACTAAATATAACCCCTCAAAAATTTTACCCAAAAAATCCTAATAACCAAAAAATAAAACTAAATGTTACTCATCATAATGTTTTTAGCAATTTCGATACTACACAATGGTTTCACTATAACACAATATTACTAAATAACCACACTTAATATCTTTTCCCAATCAAAAAAAAAAAAAAAAAATATATATATATATATATATATATATATTTCAAAAAATAGATTTAATGACTCCAAGACCGAGATAACATATAAAGATTTTAATGATAAATACTACTAGTTTCGGCATATAGCAGCCTTCTTCAGGTATTTATAAAGGAAAGGAATACTAATAAACATTGAATTATTTAAATAAACAAACTGGAAATTACAGGTACAAATTGCCTCACATAATCGATACATAAAAACGTTGTATTTTTCAAGTTGTTCCAACTGGCGTGCCATTGTTTGTTGCAATTGTGCGTGCAAGTTCACGTGAACGCCAATATTGAATAACTGCAGCATGGCTATCTGGGATGTTATAACTTAAATTATTATTTAAGTGGACCGGGTTCAGTAGGATTTCCCGTGATTCTACGATTTTTCTTTCAAACTCATCTTCACAGCGAAAAATATTTTCTGATCTATTCCAGCATACAGAGTGGCTTTGTTGGTCATCATTAGGATTATTTGAAAAAAGAACATGACTGGATAAAGCAGTTGCATGAGATCTTTTGTATGAGATGTCTCTCTTATGCTCTTCTATGCGTTGTTCAATAGATTTGTTAGTTTGACCAAAGTATGGGATATTGCAATCACACCACAATTTATATACTCCAGGGTACTTAAGGTTGTGATGAGTAGGTTTTGGATGGCTGATTAGAGAGCGGATTTTTGGAAGTGTGGTGAAGAAGGTCCTGATATTATATTTTTTAAGGACTTTAGCTATTTTCTTAGAGACTGTGCTAATGTATGGAATAGAGATGCTACCTTTAAAATTAATAGTCTCTGTTGTGCACTGCTTAGGAGGGTTCAGAAGAAGTTTCTTAATTGTTTTTTCAGAGTATCCATTTTGTTTAAAAATAAGAGTGAGGTGATTCATTTCTTTTTGTAGTTCATCTTGTTCATTTAAGAGAGAACGTGCTCTGTGTCCTAAGGTAGATATAATTCCAAGTTTTTGTGGTGGAAAATGATGAGAAAGATTATGCAGATATCTATTATACAGAGCACGTTCTCTCTTAAATGAACAAGATGAACTACAAAAAGAAATGAATCACCTCACTCTTATTTTTAAACAAAATGGATACTCTGAAAAAACAATTAAGAAACTTCTTCTGAACCCTCCTAAGCAGTGCACAACAGAGACTATTAATTTTAAAGGTAGCATCTCTATTCCATACATTAGCACAGTCTCTAAGAAAATAGCTAAAGTCCTTAAAAAATATAATATCAGGACCTTCTTCACCACACTTCCAAAAATCCGCTCTCTAATCAGCCATCCAAAACCTACTCATCACAACCTTAAGTACCCTGGAGTATATAAATTGTGGTGTGATTGCAATATCCCATACTTTGGTCAAACTAACAAATCTATTGAACAACGCATAGAAGAGCATAAGAGAGACATCTCATACAAAAGATCTCATGCAACTGCTTTATCCAGTCATGTTCTTTTTTCAAATAATCCTAATGATGACCAACAAAGCCACTCTGTATGCTGGAATAGATCAGAAAATATTTTTCGCTGTGAAGATGAGTTTGAAAGAAAAATCGTAGAATCACGGGAAATCCTACTGAACCCGGTCCACTTAAATAATAATTTAAGTTATAACATCCCAGATAGCCATGCTGCAGTTATTCAATATTGGCGTTCACGTGAACTTGCACGCACAATTGCAACAAACAATGGCACGCCAGTTGGAACAACTTGAAAAATACAACGTTTTTATGTATCGATTATGTGAGGCAATTTGTACCTGTAATTTCCAGTTTGTTTATTTAAATAATTCAATGTTTATTAGTATTCCTTTCCTTTATAAATACCTGAAGAAGGCTGCTATATGCCGAAACTAGTAGTATTTATCATTAAAATCTTTATATGTTATCTCGGTCTTGGAGTCATTAAATCTATTTTTTGAAATGTATAACAACCGAGTAAAAACTAATCGCCACATATATATATATATATATATATATATATATATATATATATATATATATATATATATATATATATATATATATATATATATATATATATATATATATATATATATATGACTTATGGGATTTCACTTAACACAAAACAGAATGAATATCATGAACATGATTTTATTTTTCCATTGCAAAAACCACCTTATAACTTTATAGACAAAAATCGCTAATGTAGTCACTAAAATTCATATGACATTGCTAAAAAATGACAAAATTAACTTACTTTTTCTCCAGAAAAACTCATTTTGAAACTATAATAATCTTCTGAATGCATACAATTGTTACAAATACTACTAGAAAGTTACTACTAGAAACTCAAATTGGAACCAAAGAGCGACCCTTTAGTCTATTTATAAAAAATCAGAACCAATGGAAAACCAATAATCACAACATGTGACAATGAATAATTTAGTTCTGAACGATCACTCAAGGTCAAATTACGAACCTTTGCTACCCATCAGTAGGGTATCACCTCGAAAACACTTAGTCACAACATTAAGCTGGAGTGCAATATGTGTAGGATAGGATGCGATGCGAACAAGTTAGGTCTCAAAGATCACATGAGGTCATTTACAAATCTTTGCTACCTAACACTATTGTAAACATTACTCACATGAAAGCTTGACTAATACACTACCCTGGAAATATTTTACCTTTGAAGTAAGCGCTATATACGGCTATGAAAAGAACGATGACTGGCTGACCGGAAATGAGTCACTCAGTTATCTACAAACTAGCTTAATGAAAATTAACAGTGTGGGAAAGTAATTCACACACAATTTATTTATTTTACTCAGTTATTCTGGTTATAATATGTAGTTAACTGAATTTTAAAAGTAAAACCTATAATGAAAACGTCAAATGGATTTCAGATTTGTGTTTGTGTTCTGTGCTGTGAATATATGTTAAAAATCAACAATTTGGAATATTCAGAAAACCTAGTTAGTACCAATATGTTCTCATTCTGGAAAGAAATGTAAGTGAATTTTAACTTAAACATAACAATTGATAATTGTAATACAATAATCAGTGGTCGTATGTTTTTAGTAAACGTAATTCTAAAACTGAACGGTTTTTTTTTTTGTTTTTTGTTTTTTGTTTTCATAAGAATAATCACAGGGTATATTAGAGTACCAACATGGACACATTAGCGACTTTTCATGTCTAAAGTGTATGTGAAAGAAAAACACCATTTGCATTGGTGATATATGTAAATTCAATTCCTATTTCTTGCATATGTAAATAATATCTGTGAAATAAATATGTAAACTTAAAAGAACAAACAGTGTCTTTGATGTGTTATGTATGTATGTTTAAGTAAGAACACTTTCGAAATAACCGTGAAAACACACACGATTTGTTTATTTATTTATTTATTGAACTTTAAGATCTTACTTTTAGACAAATCAAAATATCCGGATGAATTATGAATAAAATATGAACTTGATTAGAATATGTATATAGAAGAAAATACAGATGAGGTATGGAAAAAAAAAAAAAAAAAAGTATGTGTGTTGAGTGACATCAGTATATAATTAATTATTCAGAAAAGCTCGAAAGACTGCCACCATCACGACTTACTCTAAGAATTCCCACCCTTTAACAGGAAACAAATACCCCAAATGTATTGGAAATTAGTACAAACATCTATATAAAATAAAATAATAAAAAAAATTAAAAAAAACCGTATGTTTGGGTGACACTAGTATATAATTCATTATTCAGAAAAATCTAATCACACCCGCCATCACGACATACTCTAAGAATTCCCATAGACGACAATGACGGATGTGTGCCACCCTGGGAAAATTCAAAGATATCTTATCATCACACCACGTGATATTTCTGACAGAAGGGGGGCCCAGCGAAATTCCAAACTCAATAACAACAAACATTCGCGTCACGATTCCTTATCTTATCTTGATCTTGATCTGGTCAGAAGTGTCCCACCAATCACGACACGATTTCTTATCCACTAATATCATCCTTTCCATTCAAAACAACAACGTCACTTATTTACAAATAACAAATGCCGACATTTATTTACAAATAACAAATGACGTCACTTATCTACATCTGAAAACAACACACACCCACAACACGAATCCTTATCTCTACCATCACCCATAATGCCATACGCGAACCAAAACACAAGAACTGAAGCCAGTGACCACATATGCTCCCAGGGAAATTCCTGACTCAGGAAGCCACGCACACCGGAAGCATTTGGTTTAAAGTGTCCCACCAATCACAACACGAATCCTTATCTCTATCATCACCCATAATTCCATAGGCGAACCAAAAAAATCACCCATAATCCCATACGCGAACCAAAACACAAGAACTGAAGCCATTCACACACTTGCCCACATGGAAATTCCAAACTCATGACGTCACTCACAATGACGTCAGGAAGACACGCCCACTTTCCTTATCTTATCTTGATCTTGATCTGGTCAGAAGTGCCTCCCTTACTACTGTGCTGGTCTCAAAATAATTGAAAATGATGAAGGGAAGACCTCGACAGCATGGCTGTTTGAGAAACAACGGAATGCAAAACAGATAACAAAAACCATAACATACGAAGGCCAAACTCTAAACAAAGACTCCGAAATGATTCGTGGTGTTCAAAAATACTTTTCTTCACTATTTCAAGAAAAACCCAGCAGTCAGGAAGAAAGAGAAAGAATCCTTTCACTCCTCCCCAAAATCACCCAGCAGGAGGCCGAGGAGATCGACGCACCAATCACCTTAGCAGAATGCCGCCTTATAGTGAAACAGCTCCCGGATAACAAATCACCAGGTGAAGACGGACTAACAGGCGAATTCTATAAAGAATACTTCCCAAAAGTTGAACATATTTTTATCAAAATGATCAACACGATGATTACAACACAGACAACGCCTGCAAAATTCAACACAGGACACATTGTACTACTACCAAAGGTTGGAGATCAACAGAAGTTACAAGACATAAAAAACCGGAGAGGCATAACCCTGCTGAATACTGATTACAAAATAATATCTAAAATACTTACAAACAGAATACAAAAGCAACTCCATAAACTTATCTCACCGTCACAATCATGTGCAGTGAAAGGAAGAAATATTCTTGACACAATAATGCACCTCCAATGCATTTGCGATTATTACAGCCTCACAGAAAATCCATGTATTGTAATGGGGGCTAGATATTCAAAAGGCATTTGACACAGTTAGCCACCAATACCTGTTTGAAACACTAGACCGAATAGGAGTTGGAGTAAACTGGAAAGAAACGAGTAAGCTTTTGTACAGAAACGCGGAAAGTAGGCTGATCATTAATAAAAATAAAAATCTCTCAGCCTCTTTCCCAGTAAAATGTTCCATCCGGCAAGGAGATCCATGGCTTTATTTGTTCTAGCCCTAGAACCACTCATTATAGCCATTAACACAAACAACAATATCAAAGGAACATATATACACGGAGAAAGTGACGCCAAAATTTTGGCATATGCTGATGACGTCACTTTAACACTAGGAACACAAAAATCTTTGGACACAACACTCAAAATAATAAAAGACTTCAGCAAAGCCTCAGCACTGAATGTGAATCTGGCAAAATCCCACTGCAAAATAATTGGAAAGTGGGAAAACCAACCAAGGATTCCTTCAGGAGTACATGTGAATAATTACATACCGGTTCTGGGCATCAACATTTGAAGCTCAGAATCACACGTAGAACAGTGGAAAGAACTCCATGACGGCATAAAGAAGAAAATTAATGCAATGCGCCCTAGACAACTGTCCGTCAGAGGAAGGGCCCGGATTTGCAACATCTACCTAACATCTCACCTGTGGTACAAGATACACAACACCCCGTATCACGGAAGGTAGGCTGAAAAAATACACAGGCTCTGCGCTACATACATCTGGGGCTCTCAGTATGAGCCCATGCGCAGATCAACACTCTTCCATGAAGTTGAAGCTGGAGGTTTAGCATGGCTAAACATCCATCTGAAAACTCTCATCGGCAGGGCAATAACAGCAGCCCGAGCACACACACAAAAACCTATCATGTCTATGCGGCAACATTCTTACAAAAGTGTTTGCCGCATAGGTTTATAAGCTCACTTCCAGATATAAAAAAACCAAGCCCGAGAATGTTCAAAGAAATAGCCGAAGGGTACACATATATAATGAAACACTCAGATACCGAAAACTTACTGACAATCAAACCAAGAAAACTATACAAAACATTAAGTCAAGTGAAATTCCCGCCTCCCCAACACAGGGAAATAAGAAATGGAGAAATTAGGCTAAGTCCGGTGCTTAACAAAGTTTTCCGACTTCCAATATCACCAAAATACAAAACATTCTTCTATAAAGTACATCATGCCTGTCTCCCCATGAAAATGTGGTGTGTAGCAAAAAAAATCCCTTTACAAGGCCCAGCGAAGTGTCATTTCTGTCCCAACCCAGAAACAATATATCATATTATGATGTTCTGTAACAAAACGTCCACAGTATGGAACACCATACAGAAACTTCTACATAAGACACAACCATTCTCTGAAAATACATTATTTTGGTTGGAAGACCAAAAAATGAAAAAAAAAAAAAAAAAAAACAGAACTAATAATCATAATAATAACAATGTATGCAATATGGTCCCACAGATGTGACAAAATACACGGAAGAGACACCAGACCAAACATACTAGTAAAAATTAACAATTATTTAAAGGAAATTATCATAAACACTACACAAACCAACAGCATAACAACATAGCAATGGAAGTAACTCGGCCTAATTGAAGAAGGAGAAGAAGAAGAAAAAATAAAACTTATACCGATAATGGAACCCCCGTAGTTAGTGGTAAACAATAATGATAACCCGCTATCTGAACAAAAAGCATAATCCCAGACAAAGGTGCTGTTAACGTAGGCCCATTCGCCACAATGAGCGGAATAATGACAACAAGATATCAAATCTAATAAAAAAAAATAAAATAAAAATAAATAAATTAAAAAAAAGTATATATATATATATATATATATAATAATAATAATAATTAAAATAAATAAATAAATAAAAGTTTAAAAAAATATTAAAAATATTAATAATAATATATATGTACGCCTATATATAAGGGATAAGAATGTTATATATATATATGTATATCTAATTGTGTAAGGGGGGGAAAATGTAAATGTAAATAGCAAATTACTCCTTAAGATAAGTCAATACTACTTTAGTAATAAATATGTAGATTACGATATATTACCACAAATATGTATATGTTCTTGTATATACAGACATAAGGACGGAAGATATGTCAATTGTAAGAAATGTAGATAACATAAGTTCATAACATGATAATAACCCAAAATGTTAATAGGATATATTATCCATTTATAGACCTGTAACTAATTCTGCAATTCAGAAAACTTTGTATATAAGAAATTACAGATTTACCTCTTAAGTTAAGCAAACAATATAATGTTAAAGCAAGATGGAATTCTTTTTTGTAAAAATAAGAGTGCCTACAAAAAAATAAAATCTGCATGAGATATAGAGATTCTACCAAAATATATGCATATATAAATGTAAATAAAAACATAAGCAATGTATGTATTTTAAGAATAAGATTTGCATTTATATTAAGTTAATAAAATAATCATCCGAAATATGTGAACAAAGATATAAAATGAAGATATATGTAAAACGAATTGTACATATGGAAAATGTCAATGCTAACATACAGGGTGTTCGGGATAAATTTGACATATTTATAATTAATTATATTTTTCCGTAAGTTACATGTATTAACACACACTTCTCTTCATTTAAAAGTTTGGACCCTTCTTCATTCATATACAAGATGTCAGAAAGGATGGATAGCTGGAACCCACCTGAATCATGGAAGAGAATAACTTGTATCATGATGATTCGTGCCCGCCATCAAAATAAGGATATTACGACTGCTGCCCAATGCTCCCTGAATACAGTAAAAACAATCAGGCATGAACTAGAGACTTGCAATGGTGACTACGAGGATGTAGCAAGAAGAAAGATCCCTAGCAGACGATCTGATTGCGTTCGTACAGCAGAATTCCTCGCAAATCTGCAGGAACAGGTGTTGAAGAACCCTGGCATTGGAATTCGGGCTTTGTTCGTGGAGTTGCTAACTGTAGTCAAGCCCTGGATAACAAGGGTAACCAATGGTAGGCCGTATGTATGGCAGCAGGATTCGGCCACTTGCCACACCTCTGGGAAAAGTCAAAAATGGTTGTCAGAAAATTTCTATGACTTCACCAGTCCAAATGTTTGGCCTCCAAACTCCCCAGACCTTAACCCCATGGATTATTTTGTATGGGGCGCAGTTGAAAAAGACACCAATCGCACTTCCAGTAATACAAAAGCCCAGTTAATGGATAAAATTAAAACAGTTTTTGCAGCCCTTCCCAGGGAGACTGTAGCATCAGCTTGTTCGAGGTTCCGAAGCAGAATTGAAGCTGTGATCGATGCTAATGGTGGTTATTTTGAGTAAATCTTGTTGATAGTATTGTAATTAACTCTGCCTGTAATGTTTTTTTGTCAATTCATTAAATTTAATAGATACAAAGAAGATTTTCTTTTTCCTTACGAAACTGTCAAATTTATCCCGAACACCCTGTATATATGTATGTATATGTATGTATGTATATATGTATGTGGATGTATATGTATATATATATAAACGAGAATAGACTGATCTGATAATGGGACTTAGACTGAAATCACTATGTAACATATACCAACAAAAATAACAGCTCAAACAATTCAATAGGACAATTCATAAGGAAAATAGAAATTGAGCATCTGATGTATCTTATTTAAACAGTGATTATAAAACAAGTGTCATAAGTATATTGTAACGAGTAAATGAAAATGCCTAATAGAATTAGCAGCCTATGTACAAATTGTAAATAGCTGTATATATATATATATATATATACAGCTATTTATATATATATATATAAATATATAAATATATATATATATATATATATATATATATATATATATATTTATTTATTTATTTTTAAATGTACACAGCTGCTGTTGTTGATAAAATAAACTCAGTGGAAGTGGCGCTTGCTTCCTCTGCGCTTGGCCGCTAGAAGTTAGACCTAGGTTCTAGTCTAGTCGCTGACTGGAGGAACTTTTTCTAAGCCTATCTTCGACCGGTTCCCGAGTTAGTCGCTCTCTGGAACAGGCAAGCGGGTTTTTCCTCCCGGAAACTCGGGTTTTTCGTCCCGTAAACTCAAGAAAATCGACCGTAGTACCCACATTATTTCAGACAGTGACCTATCTTGTTAGGGTTAGGTACTAAGAGATGGCAGCACTTGTTTGCCAGCCTCTTCATCGGCGGCTGCTATAATTAGTGATAGACATGGGTCAGCTATCTCTGATTGGCTACCGGTGGAGACTGAACTGCCCACTCAGGCTCCAAAAAGCTAGAATGGGTATAAAGGCCTCGCCTACTCCCTATTAGGGAATAAAAGGCGTTAGTTGATTTTTTTAAAATTAAAATTGAATTATTTTACACAATTTTGTATGACAATTTCCCATTCCTAAAGTATGGAATTCCTAATCTAAATAATCTAATGTATTTTTATTTATTTTTTTACGCTAGAAAGCGCTGCTGCACGCATTTATATTCCATTGTATTTATGCGCCCTATCTGTATGGTATTCCTAGTATTGTTTCCAACTGTACTAACGATGTCCTAAGACACAAGTCGAAATATTTACGTATTAAAAAACCTAGTACTGTGGTTTTATGTGTTTATTTGGTCATGAATTCTCCACAGGTTCCTTTGTATCTCTTCCTCAGAAGACATTTTGGACTCTATATACTGCCTTCTCAGGTCCCGACCCTCCCCCAAAAAATTAAAAAAAAAAAAAAAAACAGAAATCCAACCAAAAAATCCATCGACATTAATTCTTTCAAGAAAAAAAATTCTACTTCACCAAATTCTAGATGAGTCTTTGACTCCATGGGGTGTTGGGTAATAATAATAACATCCATGGCCTAACAGCAATATCAATGACATGCAGTACCACATACAGTCATCTAAACACCAACTAGCAATCCAAACTATAGATCACACAGTTATTTCCACCATAAGGCTGCACTTGTGCATTCATCAGAACCACCATACTATTACCAGAGATTGCAAAACGTCGAATCCCCACCGTCTGATCTGCTTTAGCTCAAAATTTCCCTACAAAGTAAATTTACCATTTTCATATGCTTTCTCTATCGCTCTTCAAACTTCATTAACCACTCTAACCTCTTCAGCTATCTCCAAAGCTCGACTTTTTGCAGTTGAAATACCCCAATAGTGAGGTCAAACAAGAAAAAACAAGTTAATGGGGGGAAAAATGTATGGAGACTCAATAATCAGGGGAGTACTTAACGATAGTATGACAAAATTGTGTTTTCCAGGAGCAAAAATTCACGATATTAGCCATCGGGATGAAAAACGATAAGTCGATGGAAATGGTTGTCTTGGTTGGTATCAATGATTTGAAAGGCGAGAAATATTCTATGAGGAAGGATGATAAGGAGTTGTCAGAAGAGGCAAAACTGAAGAGCAAGAAGGCGAAAATTGTAAGTCGCCTACCACGCTATGATAGAGGTGAACTGAGGAAGAAGGCATTGATAGCCAACGAGTCAATAAGTAGATTGTGCAAAAGGAAGATGTAGAATTTGTGGATCTGTGGTCTCTATTTGATGGAAAGGATTTGCGGATGGACTACATCTAAATCGTTTTAGTGTCAGGTGTCTGGAGAATGCTGTGTTCACCGATCATGCTGATGTGCAAATTCAGAGAAACTTAAGCAATTAGGTGGAAGCAAGTGAGTTTGTATGAAGGCACCCATGAAGCGAGTGAGTGTGATAATGATCAAGTGAGGAATCTAGTCTCTCAAGCAAAAATATTGAATATGGTATTCAATTCAGAAAGAAAATGTGGGTGGGGGAATAAAGGGATATTGCTTTCTATATACTAATGCCAATGTTTCTATATACATTTCCTTCAATTGGTGAAAGTGACCATCCCGTCTTGACTTGGGAGATTGTGTAAAATATAAGGAATATTCTATTGTGGAACTACTACTTCTTCTTCTTCTTCTTCTGCAGCTTCTCCCACTTAAGTGGGGTCACTGTTTGTTATGAGTCTCCTCCACACCTTCCTGTCTTGGGCTGTCACCACATCCAAGTTCTTCATCTTCAAGTCCTCTTCTACCAGCTCCCTCCATCTCTTCTTTGGCCGCCCACGCTTCCGCCTTCCTTGCACATTGTGGAACTACAAGCCAGGTAATTATGACATGCTTAGGAAAAAGAGCTTAAATCTGTACCATAGCATAAATTACTGCAGGATAAGGATGTTAGTAGTGCATGGGATATAGTTAAGGGTCATCTAAAGAAAGCAGTATTAAATTGTATACCTAAGGTAAGGAGAGTTAATCAGGTAGGAGTTAGATGGATGAGAAATATCATTAAGAATGAGCTGCATAAGAAAAAAATGCTGCTCAGGCAAGAATGGTGACCAACATGGCAAGGAAGGCCAAATCAGATTATGAGAAAAATTTAGCCGAGCAGGCTAAAAAATGAAATCCCAAAGAGTTCTTTTGTTATGTAGCAAGTAAGAGAAAGAATGACTATGGAAGATTATAATGAGTCATGATGGTCACGAGGAGACAGAAGCAGATAAAATAGTTGAGATACTGAGTGATCACTTTGCCAGCATATATTCCTATTGAGTAATTATCGTTGGATTGGAGGATATTTGGAGGATATTGCAGAAGTTCAATGTAAATACAGCTGTGGGATTAGATGGGATATCAGCTAGGGTTTTGCAAGAATGTGCAAAAGAACTAGAAATGCCTTTGACTAAACTATTTAAAATGTAAGTCTCGACTCTGGTAAAGTTCCAAGGGAGTGGAAAGAGGACAAAATTATTCCTTTGCACAAGGTTCTAAAACTACAGTAGTAAATTATAGACCAATCGGTAGCTCAGGCATGGTAGTAAAAGTACTAGAAAAATTGTAATAAAGAGAATTCAAGAATCGGTAGATAAAAATATGATACTGTATGAAGGTCAACACGCCTTAGTAATTTACTAACTTTTTATGATAGAGTAACAGCTGAGATGGATAAAGGAAATGGTTACATGATGATTTTGCAAAGGCATTTGACAGAATACCACAAGGAACACTGTTATGCAAATTACGACAAATGGGGATGGATATGACATTGGTTAAGTGGATAAAAGGGTGGCTGCTGGACAGATATCAGAAAGAGGTATATGGAGGAACAGAATCAAGTCGAAAACAGGTGACTAGCGGTGTGCCACAAGGTTCAGTGCTGGGATCATTGCTGTTTAGTTTGTTCATAAATGATATATAGGAAATAACCCGAAAGGAAATGTTGTGTGCTGATAATGCATAATTAGTCAGAGTAATAGTTAATCAAGGTGCCCTTGCAGGAAGATTAAATAAGCTGTCAGTATGGGAAAAAGTTAATGGGTGTCAGTTTAATGTCGAGAAATGTAAAGCTATGCATTTTGGGATAAATAGATTACAAGCTGTGTATCACATTGATGGCACTGTACATCCAGAAATAGATGAAGCTAGAGATTTTGGGGTAGCAGACAGAGAGTTAAAAGTTTAGAGGACATATTATATGTATATTAGGCCTAGTGGCCTGTTATGTTCATATTAAGCATAGCCTATTACAATTTGAAATTGCGACCGCCTTGAGAATATGGTGGTTAGTCCTGTGTGCTTTATGTCTATATATGAGTATGTTCACAGGGCCAGTTTGCCTGTTCTAAGGAACAAAAAACCCGAGTTTCCAGGTGGGAAAAAAAAATCCCTACTCCCTATATGAATCCAGCTAACTCACCAGATAAAGGTTTCTCATGTCACTGACTGGAATGGAATCCAGGTCTTTCCAATCAAAGGGCTTCATCTACACTGATTGAGCTACGGAGACTCTGGACATATTGTCAGTTCGTTAAATTAGACCATAAGATTACTTGGCTAGTGAGAACACATTAACAAGTAGAAATAAGGTGTAATTCCTCTTTATAAGGTCTTGATCCACTCACATCAGGATTACTGTGCTCAAGCCTAGTCCGCTGGTTTTCTTGGGGGGATTCAGTAGCGATGGAGAGGATTCAGATGCAAGTGACCAAGACGGTGAGTGGCCTGTGAAATGTTCCCTATGAAGATAGATTGAAGGTGGTGTGAATTGCAAAAGTTGATTGATAGGAGAAAAAGCGGGGATATGATAGAAACGTTTAAGTTGCTTAAAGGATTTTATAGGATGCAGGGGAAATGCTTCAGCATTTGGCTAGAGAGACCAGAACAAGGGGTCATCCCTGGAAGTTGAATAAAGGTGTGGTTAGTAGGGGTGTGATGTCTAGATTTCTTGCTTGGAGAGTGGTGAATGAGTGGAATGTGTTGCCAGTGATTTGTCTGTTAATGTGTTCAAGGAGAGGTATGATAGATTGTGTCTCCCACAATGTCTTTAGACTCCATGGAGGTGCCTGTATAATAATAATAATAATCCTTCTTGGAGACTTCATCCACAGCTGTTATTGGCTTCCCTTCTCCAGTTTTACCAATCAAGCAGGAAAGAATTCATCATCAATGACCAATCACAAATCATCAGTCTCCCCACCAGAATACCTGACAATCCTCTGCAACTTGCCAACACGCTTGAACCCTTCCAAGTATACTGTAGATGTCATTTTTCCTCTTGGTAACTTGGATAATAACCTCATACAATTCACTTTTGCAACAGAACAACCTTCACCCATTAGTTCACAGTCTCGTGTCCTTTGGCACTACAAGAATGCCAAATGGAATGACCTCCATGACTTTTATTCCTTCTGCCCACAGTCTGAAGAATACCACAAGTAACTACTACTTCAGTTCTTTTGGATCAAAAGAACTGAAGTAGTAGTTCTTTTGATCCAAACACCTGCTGAGGCCAAAATAACAGTAATCATCCTTATGGGAATGAAGGCTTTCATCCCACTCTAAATTCACAGGCCAAGCCAACCCAAGCCTTGGTTCTCAAAAAATGTGCTGTGATACCTAGCACAGAATTAAATGGGGCCAGAAAACTACTATGCTTCACTAAGCAAGTACAAACTTGAAAGACTTTTTAGAAAATCAGCAGCAATTTAAAATACCAACCTAACCTAAATAAATATGGTTGTGCTAAACTTCCCAAAATTTGGGAAAATTTCTTAGGTTTCATGCTAACAGCATTCCCAGGGGGGCATAGGACCTAGGCTTCTAGTCTAACTTCTTCCAATTGTTTGATTTTACAATATAAATATTGTATCCCTATATGATGTGTCTGTGACATACACAAAATATAGCAACTACTAAACTTGTGTTTAATTATTTTCCTGAGCTAGATTCATTCCTTAATTATGAAATTCAGAGATTCTTTACAATTCTAATGTGCTGCTCAACACAGTTTTATGAAGTACAAGCCGAAGGCCTACAAAAATATGCACCTGAAGACATAACCAGACCCATAAATGTAGTAAAACATATATCAGATATGCAATTGCTTTTCAACAACATAGTCCTCCTGGTAAACTGATGATTTCTCTCTCTCTCTGGTTAAAGCCAGAGAGAGAGAAAGCCTGACACGTTCACTAAATTAAACGTGTTAGGCTTTATTCAATAATGAAATTGCTGAAGGATTGCAGTATATGAAAAACTTAATAGATCCACTTTCCCCTTGGCAAAGCACCGAGAACACAAACAAGATAATTTTGAGATCATAGACATTGAGTAGAAGGCACAGGGGATATTCTAACATAGATGTCTGCATTGACATCACTGGTTCTCTGTTGGATGTAATTCACAATGCAATCTGATTGTAACTACCATCCATCTGTGCAAAACTCCATATTAATGGAGTTTTGCCTAGGTGGGCAATACTGTCTGTAGTAATAAAGTTTCATGGAAGGTTTCACTTCAACAATCTATAGTGCCTTTGCATATTCAGTAAAAATTTCAGCACTAACAACAGGATGTTTTGCATGCTGGTGAATGCCAAAGTTGATAGAAATGGTAATGGCTTGATGGCATTCTGGTTTAACAGTGTCTTTGAGATGATGTTCCTCATTGGACTAAGATATTTTAATAGCTGGATGTTGTAAGAATACTGGAAGCTGCAGAATGTTCCTCTTCAGTAGTCCATTTTTGCTATTCAGCATATACTTCAACATCAATGGGATATTGCACATGATAGTAAATGCCAAGACCAATAAAGTGGTAAAAGCTCACAAGACATACTAGACATAGTGTCTCTGAGATAATGGTCATGGTTGAACCAAGATATTCTGATAATTGGATGTTTCAAGAAGGTTTAAAGTTACAGAAAGGGTCACAGGGATGATGGAATGTTCTGCTCACTAATGCATACCCAAGCCTGCTGAAGTAATAAAGACCTTACTGCCAGCAGGACAAATGTACCATCTCTGAGTTGACAGTTGTAACTGAGTAATAGTCATTATAGAATTCAATGATGATCTAATGGCTAGTGTTCTCATGGAGATGGTGGAAGTTACTTTGTTGGCATTGCAGGCACAGGTGACAGACATTGCCACCCAAGTCAAGAGAAGGATTAGACGTGGCTTGATAAAGTTCTGCACTTGATCCCTAGGCAGAGTTTCTAGATTATTATTATTATGACACCTCCAGGGAGTCCAAAGACTCATCGAGGGAGAGTGTGCCAACAGCATCAAATGATTTATCCCTTCCAAGTACTAACCGTGCTCAAACTTGCTTAACTTTTTGCATGAGCCATTAGTAGCAGAGGCTCTACCAATCGACCAACCTTTGCTTATACAATAAATAAATAATAAAGAAATCCTTGGCTTACCCTTGATGGTACTAATCCACTATAGATTTATTTCCCTAAGTTTTTTTTTTTTTTTTTTTGTGTGTGTGTGTGTGTGTGTGTGTCACATATGAAGAAAAAAAAAAGTTCTGTGAGACTCATTTCTTGTCCACTGATAAAGAGTATCCCTACCTCTTCAACCAATACACTAAGTTCAAATTCTGCTATAGGTATAAATATTTGTATTTGTGAATGCCTTTAGGTGAGAGATGAATTTCATTGCTTGCATGACCAACATCCTACTTATTTAGAGGCCTAAAGTGGCTTTCAAAAGTGATTTCTTTCAACTCTTAGAGTTCCCAGATTTAAAAACAAAATATCATTAAAAAAAAATAAATAAAAACATCAGCATAAAAAAAAACCTTAGCCCAACGACACTACGAATGTACTATAAGTTTACTTTTTGTAGATGGGAACATAAAACAAGTTTTTATTATTATTATGTAACATTTCCAAGGACTCATCGTGGGAGGGCACTTCACTCTACTCTGCTGCACACATCTCTCCATCTCCTCTATTAAATTCTCCACCCACACAAAATCACACTAGTATCATCATTGCCATCTACTGCCCACCACCAATTTTTTTGTGTGTAAATTGCATGTTCTGATAGCCGATTTGTCTGTATGCAGGATAAAAATATGAGTTCCCAGGATGAAAAAAACCCCTGCTACCTCAGTATGAGATCAAGTAAGTCACCTTCAGTTGAAAAAGCCTATATAAAGATTCCTCTTATCAAGATTAAAATCTAACCCAAGTCATTTCCAGTCAAAGAATGCCAATGTTCTGTTGTCCTTCCAACTGAGTTATGGAGGAAATTGCTTTCTAGAGCTCCGATAGATAAAGAACATACTCGTCGTCATCGTCGTCCAGTAGCATCCTCTAGCAAGAAGGTTACAGCAGATGAGCAGCTCTTCTCCATTTTTCTAAGTCTGTCGTCTCTGTCATTCTTAAACCAGTCTATTCTACGATGTCACTGAACCACTCTCTAGTTGGTCTTCCACGTCTTCTCTTCCCCTCAACTTTCCCTTGTAATATAGTTCTTGTCAGGTGTCCCGAAGTACCTCTCAGAAGATGTCCTGCAAATCTGGTCTTTCTTTGCATAATATTCTTGAGCAATGTTCTTTCCATCCCAACTCTTCTTCTTGATTTGATATTCTCTCTGTATAGCTAATCTTTTCTATCTTTCTATAACACCACATTTCCAATGCATTAATTCTTTCCATATCTCTCTTTCTGAGTGTCCATGACTCACTTCCATAACTTGCAATACTCCAAACTGTTGCTTCAACTATTCCAACTCTAAGACCAATTTTCATATTCTTGTTTATTAAGATTCTCATTTCCATAAATGCCAATTTAACTTTGCCTATTCTATTTCTAATGTCCAACTCTGAAGTTCCTTTCTCTGAGATCCAGCTACCTAAATATTGAAATATTTCCACTTCTTCTAAAATCTTTCCTCCACATGCTAAGGAGGTAAAACACGAACTAAAGGCTATGAAGTCTGTAACTCAAAAGAATCAATAATTCTCTTTGCCTTTTTCCGGTGAGGAAATATCCTCAGTGTCTCAAAATATCAAAATAGGGAAGGCTCCTGGATTTGACAATATTCATATTGAATTCCTGATACGCTGTGGACCTTATGCAAGATCGTGGCTGGATAAATTCTTCGACTTGGAAGTGGCTACGTTCCTAAAGAATTTAAAAGGACAAAAATCATTGCTGTGTTAAAACCAGGGAAGCCAGCAGACAGAACTGAAAGCTATTGCCCCATAGCCCTTTTAAGTACAACCTACAAATTGTTGGAGAGACTAATATTGAATAGGATCAGTGATAAAATTTTGGAACGTGTTCCAATAGAACAAGCAGGGTTCAGAAGAGATCGCAGCTGCACAGATCAAGTTCTCAGCTTAATTACATTGAAGTAGGATTTCAAAGATGCTTGAAGACTACTGCAGTCTTTATTGACTTAACAGTGGCTTACGATACTGTTTGGAGGGAGGGACTCAACTCATATAAATTTCTTAAGGTCATCCCATGTAAAATATTGGGTAATCTCCTAAACAACTTACCGTGTGATCGATATTTCAGGGTAATTACCAGAGTAAGCATCAGTAAACAGAGAGTGCTTAAGAATGTGGATCACCTCAGGGCTCAGTGCTCACACCACTGCTTTTTAGCCTTTATATTGCAGATATTCCTGAAACAGCCAGCAGGAAGTTTCCTTATGTAGATGATCTAGCTTTGGTGATCAGCGACAAGTCTATAAAAATAACTGAAGAAATATTGACAAATGATCTGTCGGCTTTATGGCAGTTCTATAAAAAATGGAGATTAACACCAAATTCTGGTAAAACCGAATGTTCTTGCTTTCACCTCAATAATAGACTTGTAAATCAAAAACCAGAGATATATGCTGATGGAACATTAATTTCATTTAATCCGACACCAAAATATCTGGGAATAACTCTGTCATATAAACAGCATATGATTAATATCGCTGCTGAAGTTCACACCAGAAATAACACAGTTCAGAAGCTTTGTGGTACTATATGGGGCTCAAGTGCCACAACTCTGCGGTGTACTGCCATGGGTCTAGTTTACAGTGCAGCAGAGTATGGTGCTCCTGTCTGTCTCAATAGTTACCATGTCAATAAACTAGATGCTCAACTTAACTCCACTCTGCCTTTAATAACGGGTTGCATTAGGAGTATACCGTTACAATGGGAGCCATATTGCTCCTCTGGAACTGTGATGACAGGAAGCCTTGCTTCGTGAACATAAAAGAATTTTAAATAACCAAAACCTCCCAATACAAGAATTTATTACAGATGCTTTATCTAATAGACTAAAATCCAGAAGACCTGCCATAAAAACGGCCCATAATCTTCTTAGCCAGAATGACAGTATGGTGAGTAGGTGGGATGTACTGTGGTCCCAAGCAGTATCACCTGAAGTTTGGAATTACATAAACATCTTCCAAAAACCATCTGGATTTGACCTGCCCAGGAATATATGGATGATGACTAACAGGATTCGTACAGTACATGGTGCATGTGGAGACTTGCTTTCAAAGTGAGCTAAGATACCAAATCCCCACTGTCCCTGTGGAGCCAAGACCCAAACAATTCACCATATAGTACAGGAATGTGAGCTGACAGCATATCCAGGTGACTTTAAGGATATCTTTGACCTATCCCCAGAGGCAATCAACTAGATTAAAAACCTAAATGTTAAAATATGATTAATCTTCTGTCTGATGCTTGTCATAAATTTCGTATTTGTGTTTGCCTGAATGTAGACGTTTTACTTTTTTTTAATTTATATTATATGTATTTTATCTATATTCATGTGTATTTTATCTTATTGTCTTTTAACTATGTGTATAAGCCATATAATAAATAAATAAATGGAGGAAATCAAATGTATGTATGTATGTATGATGCAAAGATTAAAAATGAATCAAAAATAATCTGAATATATATTTATTTCAGGAATGTAGCAGTAAGAAAACAAGATTAATGTATAATTTACATCTTTACTTGAAAAATATACAAATGGTTTTTCAATACAGAAATATTAGAAATAAAATTATCTGAAATATAACAAATTTTTATTTTCTTCATTAGAAAGCACTTCATTTAAATGGGAGACAAGAAAAAAAAGTTTGTTCATATACATTACAAAACAAGTATAGTTCCCCACTCTAGGAATTATCACTTTTTTGGATAGTTTAAACCTATTTGAAAATGGCTCAAGGGAAATATAGTGAACTGTCAAACATGTTAAAACCACAAAATGACTAGACATTTGTATAGTGAAAAAATATATTTTATGACATGACTGAAAACTCTTAATTTTTTAACATTATCATCATGATCATTATCACAACATAATATTTTTCATTTATATCTTGAAATATTAAAAGCACTGGTTGTAAAACTTTAACACCTTTATTCATTTTACACCTTGTGGAATTCTTTTAAGCTTATGCTGCTTAAAGTGATTAAGCAGCATAATGAACATGTGTATCTCTGTGGAATAATTTCAGCAGATGAAAAAAATATGCGCAAATAATATATTAAGTGACAATCTTATGAAGACCTTGGAATGCTGTATAAATAAACTGATACGAAAGCTATCAGTTGTTTCAAAATTTGTTTTTTTTTTTTTTAATTTTTATAAAAATAAATAAAGACATTTTGATAATTTTAAAATATTATACAGGCAGTTTCACAGCTAAATTCTAACTATTTTTAGAATTTTGAGCTTTGTGGATTTTACTATGATGACAGATATCTGATTGCCACTGTAGAATAAAAAGGATTTTTTTTCCCTATTAAAAATTGATGCTTTGTTATATGAAAATTATGCACTAATGAATAGCCCTATCAGATATTTTTTTTTAATTTAGCAGACATTGCAAGAAATACCAAAGGTCAAGTCAGAATAACTTTATTCACAAATTTAACCAATGAAATATGAACCGAAAAGAATTTGTGTGCAACAAGAACATAAATGATAATTTCGTATGCCAACTGCTTTCACAATTTTTTTCACTGTCATTTTTGTAAAATGTACATGAATATTTATTTTTGTATTAAAGTTTAGCCTTAAGGGCACTCAGAATATTGCAAAAAAAAAAAAAAAGTATCAACATGATAATTTTTCTTAAAACATTGGCATAATTCTCACAATGATAAATTATATTCATAACACACATAAGGGAAATTCAAGGTGGTCTGGATCCTTCATTTCATAAGCAGTGTATACCTTTGTGCTGAAAGATCACCATTTTGAGATGGAGGGCAGCACTATTATTCTGACCGATTTCATTATCACAGTGAAATTTTGACACTGATCAATATCATAGATGACAGAGAAACTGGATGAAAACTCCTGTATCTGTGTGCATGCATGCACATGACACAGGGAAGATCAAAAAAAGGTATCTCACTTTAAATTACATTTTTGGTTTTTTTTTTTAATATAATGTAATGTGAAATCTGTAATTAATCAGCATAGCAAACTTTAGAGAATGTACTGTTACTAGGGTAACTTCCTGAATCACTAATGAGTGTTCATAATATAACATGTATTTATAGTGATAACATCTTATTTCATTTTATTAGTACTGCAATGCAAATGTAACATGGGTTATTGGAATATTCAGTTGTAGGATTGACGAACAACGTAACCAAACAACTGAATTCTGTCATAAAAACAGAGAGATTGGTTAAATCTGCAATATATCTGTCACAACTGTTGGTTACATTGCTAGTAATGACTAAATGGATCTTAGCAGAAATTCTGAAAATGTTCTCATATAAGAATGAAATGTGCCAACCTCGGCAGATATACCTAAGATATTAGAGTTGATTTTTGTAGTCCATTTCTGCTATTACAAAGAAATTCTCCAGCTGTTCTTCAAAACATCTGGTTTACAGTAAAGAGCTTTTCACCTCCAGGTTATTCTAACATGCAAAATATGATTAAGGGTCATATATAATCAAAATGTGATCAAGGGTCACAAAATTCCAACATATTAATGGAGATGTAATCACACCTGTAAAGGTGCACAATGTGGTGAACATTTGCAGCCACTTCCTGGGCAAATTTTCCTCACTGATTCTGTGGCTTGTAAATGATATTAAAGAACATTTCTTTCCTTCAACAGATGGGTATTGTCTTGGAAAACATTATTTTTGGATGTTCTCTTTGAATATTTGGCAATATTGTTATCTCAAATTGTTTTACTGGATGTTTTCTGTATGGTGGTCTTGGCACACTATATTCTCTTAAACTGAGCTGCAGTGATTATTTTCTACAGGCAATGAAAGACAATGTGTACAGAAATAAAATTCACACAGTTGACGAACTGAAAGAAGAAGAAATTAATCTTCTATCATCAGAATCACTCTTGTCTCTAGCAGAACAGCTGCCAATCTTGAAGAGCATTTTACACACATATATACACACACACACACACACACACACACTATAAATATATTTTTCACTAACTACCTTGTTTGGGTATGCTAATTATCACTAAAATCAATTTTAAAAAATAATCTTACTGAAAAAATAAAGCAATTAAAACTGAAGCATCTTTTTGGATTGTTCCTGTTTATATATCTTTCACAAAGTGAATTGTTTTGTGTCCTTAAATTGAGCCTGGAATATAATGCTTCCACACGGATGCTTCTGTCAGACTTGCAGAAGAGGAAAAGAACATATTGCCATCTTTAAGAAAACAAAAATGCATATTTTTCTTTAAGAATTAGAAAAACTTAAAGAAAAGAATTATGAAAAATAAAGATTTAAACAACTGCTTCTTCGGCATTGGTCAGTTATGTGGCTGAGGAAACATAAAAAACAAAGAAAAATATTTTCTTATATGGTGAAACCTGTGGAGTATCCATAACTATAGAATAACATGTATGCCACAGTAAATAACTTTTTTTTATTATGTAAATATGTCTTATGTCTCATAAAGACATCATCAATGCAAATATTGAACAACAACAGGGATTAAATTAAAAAGCAGTAATGAGCATGCTTAAATTGGAATTCCTCTATGTATATAGTCGCGTGTTCATTGATGTAAAAACTTAACGGGCTGAAATTAAAACTAATTAAATTAAATTAAAATATAGCAGATAAATTTATTTAATACAATTGAGGATAACAATTTCCCAAACTTTTGGAAGTGAGACAGTCTTTCCGATTAAGATTAGGTCTATGAAGTAAGGTTCAGCACTTTCTTTATATAGACATTTATGTTTACATATGAATCTATGCAACAACAGCTTAGCATTTTGCCATTGGAGCCTGTGATTAGCATTTTCAATTCCATGTTGTGCAAGACCAGATTTACGAAGTATGATAAAATGAATGTGGTCTTGATGTTCAGAGATACGTTTATTTATAGATCTTCCTGTTTGTAAGTAAGACAAGTTATACGAACATAGTACTTCATATATGCCAGGTAGCATCATTCATACTCTCACCAATAATGCTATTGGCATATATGAAGTAGTACCATGTTCATGTAACTTGTCTTACTATGGACAAACAGGAAGATTTATGTATAAATAAATGTATCTCTCAACATCAAGACCACATCCATCTCATCAAACCGCATAAATCTGGCCTTGCACAATATGGAACTGAAAACACTAACCACAGGATCCAATGGCAAAATGCTAAGCTGTTATATAGATCCATATATAAACATGAACGTTTATATAAAGAAAGTGCTGAAACCTTACTTCATAGATCTAATTTTAATTGGAAAGACTGTCTCACTTCCAAAAGTTTGAGAAGTTATCCTCAATTGTATTAAATAAATTTATCTGTTATATTTTAATTTAATTAGTTTTAATCAATGAACATGATTGCATACATAGAGGGATTCCAATTTAAGCATGCACATTACTGCTTTTTAATTCAATTTCTATTGTTGTTCACACTGATGATGTCTTATGAGATATAAGATGAAATATTTACATAAAAAAGTTATTTACTCTGGCATAAGTGTGATTTTATAGTTATAATGAAAAATATTAAAAAGAAAGAAAGAAAGAATAGTAATAATAAACAAAAAAATAATGTTAGAAGAATAACTGAGAAGAATTTCTATCTGTCATAGAACTTTTTTTAATTGGAACAAAAAAAAAAAAATAAAAATAAACATTGAACAAAATTCTGACAGGATTTTGTTCAATAAAATATTAACTATGAATTAAAATGCATGGTATAAGATACTTTGCTAATTATTTATTTAAAAGAAAAGCATCAAAGCATAGTTATCTCATGAGCAAAATTATTTATAGCTAACAATGTAAGTAAAATCAAGAATGAATAAATATTGTAAAAGGTGGATTATGATAATCTGTTTGGTGATCATAATGGCACAGTGATAGTGTTATAATAGAGTTACTTAGAGCAATTCAATAAAAAATGGAACAAATTACTTTACACAAAATTTTCAATCTGAATATAAATAAAATTCAAATTTTGACAGCATTAAAACACAGATAATGTGACCATCTGATCAAAAATATCCAAGCTAGAATTTTTTGTAGGGAAATTAAAGCAAACAAGTTACTTGGTTACTTATCTCCTTCAAAGTAGAATGTTAGCTTAATTGTATACAGTAGTTCCATAGATCCTTCCAGTGTTAAGTATGCCAGCGCACTGCTGGCATACTATGTAATAGTGACTGTGGCTACCATACTCAGTTATACATCTGTGATGTTTTTGAAATAATTTTCTGTTTAGTGTGCTTTCAGGCTACGGAAAAGAAAGAAGTCAATGGCCAAATCTGCTGGGTAAAGCAAAAATTAATTCATTAAAGTACATTTCTAGATTATCCTTATAGTTGCTGAGAATTCCTGAATATGTTCAGGGTTATATGGCATGGTACATTGTTGCAGTGCAAAAATCCAGGTGCAGAAGACAAGTGTGAAGCAATTTCCAATGAACTGCATTTAAAAATTATTCACAAATGGTTTAGCAAACAGCTCTTGGAAAGAAATTTCAGATGCCTAAAACTCCTTGCATCAGAGAAACCAATCAGTATTGCCTTGCCATTATTCAAATTATCACCGAAATATCTTCAACGAACTCTTTCTCTCAATGGGTGTCATATAACTTATGTATTTGTATTTTTATTTGCAGTAGAAACCCAACATACAGACACTGCTCCTTCAAATTCATTTCATAATATGATGAAGACAAAAATATGCATGCACTTTAGATCATCTCATTTTTAACTGCATCAGCTGTCACTCTTTCTGACATCAAGAGATCTTTTCAAATATCCAACCTAATTGTCAACTTAATAGCTAATTTCTCTACATAAAAAACAAAATCTGTTCAAGATATTTTTGTTCAGTTCCCATATTGCAATATATATATACACACACACACACCCCTCTCTCTCTCTCTCTATATATATATATATATATATAATATTAAACAAAACAAACATATATTCCTTCCAATCTGCGAAATTGAAATGAGTATAGACAAAATCAAATCTGGAAGGAAATAACTGATTTCATGTGAACATAATGAGTTTTTAAGTACCTGTAAAGAACAGTTTTTCTATTCAATTTTTAAGACTTAAAATTTTGCCCATTGGATTCTTTCCCCTTCCCAAATCCAATGCTTTTTAACTTAAAATGCTAACTCGAGAATAATTTTAAAGATTTGTATTTTTGCTGAATACATAATTGCATAAAGAGGACACATTTTGCATTTTTCAGGCCTGACAATAATTATGCTACTAAAAAGACAAACATGTTATTAAGAAAAAATATTCCTTGCATTCTCTTAACATTACATAATTGAATAGCCAAATGAAACATGGTCACTCTTTAAAACAGTCAATTAAAACACATTTTATAACCACACAATTCTGTTTCTTCAGATGCAAAATAAAAGGTGAAAGGCACTTTATATATATATATATTTCATCAAAAAATGTACAATCACAAATTTATTAACTAACCTTTAAATGTGAAATTGAAAGAGCAAAATCTGATATTGAGTTGCTTTGCATAAGAGTAGAACAAAATTTTACCATAAATATACATATATATACAATATATACATTTTTTATTATATACATAATCATAAATATAAATAATTAACTCTAGTGGATAGTATTGCAAACCACACAGATATATTATTATAAATCATTAGTACCACCAGAATAAAGAAAACTTGTTTATGATAAGAGAGTAAAATATTAAAATTTAAACAAAAATGCATTGATTATTAAGGCACTTTATTGGCTCCTTTAAATCATAACCCACACAAATTGCACCTTTACCTATTGATAAGGAAGTTATCATACAGAACAAAAAACTATCCATATTGTGCTGTTGCATTCTTTAGAACAGATGATGTTATTATAAAAAATAGTCACGGCACATCAAATCAAATCATGTTTTTAATGACAGTATCTTACAAATGAATAATTTAAAATGAATTGGTATCCTAAAGGGCCATTCAAATTCATTTGGGACAATACCATTTACACCAGACTCAAAAAAATAAAACAAAGGAAACCATATTCTGGTTCTCCTCCTATCATTCTGCATCAGTGCTCGGTTGTTGGCTAAAGTATGGTAGTACAGGAAAAGGCGAGTTGAAATATAAAATGCTATGAAGACATCTATAGAGTAATGTTCATGACCCGCAAGGATAAAAAATATTCCAAACAGATTCATCACCCATGTAAAGGTATGCAAATAATATAATCTGGCTGGAGTATCTAAATTGAAAAGATACACAATCAAATTAATTAAAACCTGAAAGGATAAACATAATAACATTAATTTAAAATTTTTAAATTGTGAAATTGCATTCTTAGCTTTGCAACTTTATAAGTAGTAGATAACAAAATTTTACGTATTTTGTTAAGACTGACATGAAAATACATAGCAAATTAATGTAAAATTGTATTGGTATGTACAGGGTGGCCATCTTTCCCTCTTTGGAGGCATCTGTAGCTAAAATCAATAAAAGGAATGAGATCAAATTTTATATTGAGACTTTCGAAGGCATGAGGAGATGATTTCCGTGTAAAAAAGATTTAGTACCAAAAGTCGCCGATAGGGAAAATTTTGGCGCTGGTGGAGCAAAAACAAGCAGATAATTACATTAAAGGCAGATAAAATGGAATAATAACATTTCAACGGTGTAAACGACAGCAGCATCACTCATTCCAGCTGGATGTGTGGCGCGTTACAATGATAATAAAAATAATAATAATTAAACTAAAACAACAACTTGCGAGAGACACAGAAATTAATGTAGTGATTGAACTCACAGGAAATAATGTTTTATTCATCAGAATCAAGGTCCCCTGGACCACATACACGATTTTCAATGTGCTGACCTTTCTTGTGTACAACAAATTGCATCCGGTGTGCGACATGCTCTACAGCTGAGCGTAAGGAGTTGGATTGGATGTTCATAACAGCCCATTTTATGTTACTGTCTCTTCTTGCACTGCTTTCCGTCTTCTGCCAGGTCTAACTCCTAGTGATCCGGTTTCTTCGAACTTCTTAATCATAGTTCTCAGTGCAACAGCTGACATAGGACCTATACGCAGGTTATGAAGCCTTCTAAATTCCCGAAGGGCCGCTATGACATTGCATGGTTTAAGGTAAAACAACTTAACAAGTAAAGCATGATGAGGTAAGGTAGGATGCATATTGGGCACAATTCATCAGTCATTCAAATAACTGCCTGAATGTTCCCAATCCCTTTTTAAGGGGGAATTGTTGGTGCTGCTGTCATGTACGCACAGTAAAATTTGCATAACCCTTTTTACCTGTGTTTGCTGGAAATATTTGACTGCTTTCGGCTCTGCCAGTGCCAAAATTTCCCCAATCGGCAACTTTTGGTACTAAATCTTTTTTTTTGTGTAATTCATCTCCCCATGCCTTCGAAAGTCTCAATATAAAATTTGGTCTCATTCCGTTTATTGGTTTTAGCTACAGATGCTTCCAAAGAGGGAAAGTTATTTTATGGCCACCCTGTATATTAACACTCAGCATTTTAAAATTGTTCATGAAGCAAGGAAAATAAAAATAAAATAAAAATAAATAAATAAATCCTATTGCTCGAAAATGACACAAGATAACAAATATCAATTTGGACTTGCTTAGGCTTTGTGTACACAACCTTCTATGCGTCATGATTTTCAGGAATTATAATTTGAAATGGAAAACTAATGTTTCATTTTTTCAAAAATTCTATAGAGTGTATACAATTGAAGAATGAGCATTCCTTAATGAAGTGGAAGGAGGGGAAAGTGTATTTTTAACATCAATAAACTGAAATATCCAGTTTAAAACTGTTCGCTTCAGAGAGAGGGAGAGAGGGAGGGAGGGAGGGTTGGATATTGGACTTAAGAGCACTGGATTGGAAATTGGCTGTTTGATAGATATCAACAAGTTGAGTATGGGGGAGCAATATTGCAGAAGAGGAAAGTCACTAGTGGTGCTCAGGGGTCTGTTTTAGGGCCATTGTTGTTTAACCTGCATGTTAATGATATTCAGGAAGATTTGAATGAGGATATACAGCTATTTGCATATGATGCAAAGTTGGGATGAATTATGAGGAGCAGAACAGATGTTGTGGTCTTACAAGAAGACTTGACCATATTGAGTGAATGGGGACAGGAGTGAGGATGCTAGTTCAATGTTGTGAAATGTAAGGTTTTAAAATCTGGAAAACAAAGATGGGATGTAGAATTTACTCTTGGTAGGGATATACTGTTAGAGGTGGAGGAAATAAGATATTGGGATGATGGTGGATGAGGATCTGAAATTTAGAGGACATATTGCTAAAATTGTGAGGACAAGACAATGAATTCTGGGAATGATTCAGAGGACATTGACTTGTAGAAGTAAGGAGATTCTAGTTCCACTGCACAAATCTCTGATTAGGCCACATATGGACTACTGTGCACAGATTTGGTCACCTGGTTTTCAAAATGCTGAAGGCATGATGGTGAGGTTCCAATGGCGACTGACCAAAATAGTTTCTGACCTCTGGAATGTTGAATATGAAGAAAGATTGAGATGATGCAATTTGCATAATCTAGTGGATAAGAGGAAGAGGAGTGATATGACAGAGAAGTACAAGTTAGTAAGGGGTTGTTATAGGATTAACATTGAAGAGGTTTTTCATAAAATGGTGGGAAATTAGAGAGAACAAGAAGTCATTTCTGGAAGCCACATAAGGAGGGTGTTAACAAAGGAGTGAGAAGCAGGTTTTCTGGTGATTGGAATGCATTTCCTTAAAAACATGTTATCTGCAGAGAATTTAAATGTGTTTAAGGTGCGGTATGATGAGCTGTGTGTATGACAAAAGGGATCTCCTGGATGAGTCTGTGAATCCATTGGGTGTTAGGATATTAATAATAATGAAGTGATCACTTCAAGGATGGCCAGCCACATGAAGACTGTTAGAAAGGGAAATATGTGGAACTATAATGCTGATAATTATGAGAAGCTCAGGAGACAGCTTGCAGCAACAACATGGAATGAGGACTTGGATGAAAAGGATATCAATGCTGCTTGGGCCCTACTCAAAAACTATCGGTGGAGATAATATCAAAATGTATTCTAATAGTCAAGAGGTTAAATAGAATACATGTGAAATGGATGAATAAAGAAGAAAGGCATGCAATCTGGAAGAAGCACAAGATGACTGATAACAACCAGCTGCATGAGGAGTACGAGGAGTGGATGAGGAAGGTGACTCGCTTGATAAGGATAGCAAAAGTGCAGTATGATCAGCAATTAGCTAATGATGCTGAAATAAATACTAGGGAGTTTTTTCGACATGTGGCAGCAAAAGAAAGAATGATTATGAAAGGATGACATTGACAGGTGACAAGAGGATATGGTTGAGGTATTTAATGAGAGATTCACAAATGTATTTCATTCTTGTGAATGTGACATTATGCAGAACTTGAATGTAGTGAGAAAGGAGGAGGAACTGTTAGTAAGTGAGCAGGAGATATAATGAGGAAATGAATAAACTTGATGCTAATAAGGCTGTAGGACTTGATGATATTTCACTATGTGTATTGAGAAAATGTTCCAGTGAGTTAACAGCTTTGACATATCCTTGAAACAGGAATCTTCATCACTGGGTCAAGTTCCAAAGGAGTGGAAAGAGGACAAAATTGTTCCACTTCATAAGGGAGATAATATTAAGGCTTTGAATTATAGGCTAGTCTACGTGTCTGAGTTGTGGTTAAAGGGATAGAGTGGTTAGTTAGGACTATGATTCAGAATTGGTTGGATAACAGCAAAATACTCTTTGATGGTCAGGATGGGTTTGTTAAAGGAATCGTGTTTTAGCAATCTGGTTACTTATAATAACAGGGTGACAAATGCATTGACAAAATCTAAATGTACAGTAGTATTTAGATTTTGCAAAGGCCTTTGATAAAATACCACATGAACAAACTGGTAATTAAATTGAATCAGATAGAGCTAGATAGTATAATAGTGCTGGATAGGAGATTGGCCGTCAGATAAGTATCAGTGAATTATCTATGGAGCAACATCTAAGAAGAGGGCATTCACTAGTGGTGTATCCCAAGGGTCTGTTTTGAGGCTGTTGTTATTCAACTTGTTTGTTAATGATACTGGGAGAGGTGTATGATTGTTAATGATACTGGGAGAGGTGTATGATTGTTAATGATACTGGTGATATGTAGTTGTTCACAGATGATGCAAAGTTTGGAAGATCTATGAGAAGTGGAGCAGATGCCATGGCTTTGCAAGAAGATTTGAAGCACTGCCTAAATGGGTTGAGTGAGGTAGTCAGTTCAATCTCCAAAGTGTGAAGTTTTTAATTTTGGGAAGCAAGGATGAAGTGTAGAGTACACAGTTGGTGGACATATCTTGGAAGAAGTAGAGATGAGAGATCTGGGAGTGATTGTGGACAATGACCTAAAATTTTGGGAACATAATATTAAAACTACAAAGGACAGCAAAGCAGATAATGAGAATGATGCAGATGGTATGATTTGCAGAAGTAAGGATTTATGGTTCCACCGTATTAGGCTTTGATCAGGCCACATATGGATTACTGTATGCGACAGAGATCTGGTCACCTGGATTTTCTAAAAGATAAAGATGAATTGGAAAGTCTTCAGAGATAAATGACTAAGGTGGTTTCTAGTCCCTGGAATGCAGAGTACAAAGACAAATTGAGAAAATGCAATTTGCAGAAACTGGTGGGTAGAAGAAAGAGGGATTGATTGAGACATACATTTTTAAGAGATTATTACCAGAATAATGTGGAGGAGGTTTTGCATAGAATGAGTAAAGACAGAGAGAACAAGAGATCATCTCTAGAAGCTGTATAATGAGAGTATGAGCAAAGGAGGGAGGAGCAGCTTTTTTGCATGTAAGTGGTGAGAAATTGGAATGTAGTGCCTGAAAATGTGGTTTGTGCAGAGATGGTGAATATATTTAAGATGCAGTACAATAAACTGTGTGTATGAGACAGTGGGATCTTCCGTGATGAGTCAATTTCACAGCTGATGCAGAGACAATATGAAAAGAAATTCAGGTATAAAAAAAAAAAACTTTCTGAAAGATTAATAAATTAAACAAAAATTATGCCTACAAGTAATCCTAAGCAACAAGAAACCTCAGAAATAATTTTAACATATCAACATGAAAAGCAGTAAAGGAGATATTGTGGTAATGAACCAAATACTAGCAAGATAAACTACCATCCACAACCAATGACCCTGATGCCAACCAACATGAACAAAAAATTACTGAAAACAGTTTACAAAGACTCCACCAAAAAGAAAAATAAATAAACAGAAACAACTCACTGCTGCAATCCTATAAAAGGCTTCCCCTTCTTGACTAAGTCAAAATTCATAAGCTTATGTGACCCTTAGTCAAATACAGAAATACCATCACTGCTCCTTTATCTGTATTTCTTGTAACCATTATAAAACTTCTCTTTAAACAATCCAAAGCTTTTTCCCATTTGTAATTAAGAAACTCAAGTTTCTTAATTACAAAACTAGTTATCATTAAAGCCAAAAAATAATAGAAACTAGCAAAGAATAACTTGTATCAAGAAAACTGTTCAACAGAAAAACCCAAGTCACCATATGCCAGTTTCTGCTTTTGGTTCCAGTGTGTGTGTGTGGATGAAAAAGAGCATACCAGTCATCTTCCAAAAAAGAAAAGCATCTGACAGTTTAGGTCTCCATCCCTTCATTGTCACAACACATTTCATCTTCAACTGAGCATCAATAAGGGGTGCATGTAGAGAGAGAGAGGGTCCCTCACTGAATCAGTACCATTCCACAAATGCAATAATCAAACAGAAAGAGCCAAATGAAATAGCTAGTTAATAAAAGTAATAACAATATTATTTAACCAAATAAAATTATAATTGCCATAAGCTTCAAATTAGTTATTAAATAGCAGAAACTACAGTTTCTCATATGTAATATATTACCAAGAAACAATACTAAGTATTTCATTTATTCATTTGTGGTTTTGTAATTCACAGAGAACAAAATAAATGAGATACTTATTTAGCTGCTAACATTTCACTGTTCTTTTAGGGATACTTATGCCAAAAGGTTTCTTCAATTTACACAATAACACAAGAAAAGGAGTGAATAATATTTATTCACTCCTTTCCTTGTGTTGTCAAGTGTACTCTCTGTAATTCTAGTAGACAGGCTTATGTGTTGGTTATGCATTACTAAACCACTTAAGGAATTGACAACATAGACACGAATATAAATTACATTACACTTTAATAAATATTGGAAATATTTATTAAAGTGTAATTTAATTTATATTCGTATCTACGTTGTCAATTCCTTAAGTGATTTAGTAATGTACTCTCTGTAGTCTGCTCTGCATGACCCAGTTGGAAACTTTCAGATTCCTGTTCATACTCAATGCTTCATTTATACAGATATCTCCTTACATACTTAATAAGTCAGAACCAGAGGAACACACAATCATATTTTCTTCATAATCACCTCCATTATTAAGCATATTTATATCATTAATATAGTTGTGCAACTTTTCCATTTTTACACAGATTCTCACCATTTTCCCAAACTAAATCTAGTTGGGGAAAATGGTGAGAATCTATTACTAGACAAATCATTTGTTCCTATCATCATCTCTTTTCTGCTTTTCAATTATATTCATTAAATTTTTAATTTTAGCTCCTGGAAATTTTGTATTCATTTACCAAAAATCTGGGAAACAGTAAATTTAAGAACAAATGCAACTTAAAAGATGTAAACTTTTTATCCAACAATATAGAGTGCCAATTCAGGACTTTAGTTCTTTTCATTTGTATTACAATTTTACATTTCTTTTATTAATAACTTTCTTTATAGTGATCCAAAAAATGAAAAGTCACAGAACCTATAACACAACAGGGCCATATGTGGGTAAATGTTTTTGGAGAGTGAAGTAATTTATTATTGATATTTTACTTAGAGTTGGAGGGTGTACTCATTGAGGAAAACAGAAAGGGGTGGAGGGAAGATTGTTCCAAAGAATTAAAAGTGGATGGAATGAAGGAGAAGGATGAGAAGTTTGTTTGGCATATCTAGAATTAGACAGTTATGGATGTTGGCCAATGGCTGCTCCAGTTCTTACATGGTTAGAAGAAAGTAGAGGAATGGTAGTGGCCAACTTAGAGGAGCAATGCCCATGAAAATACCTACATAAAAGGCACAATGCAGAAACAGAGCACTTATGGGAAAGTGATGGAAAGGGAGAGGTCTGTGAGGGAAGGGTCGCCTATTAAGCAGACTGCCTTCTTCTATATATCATTAAGAATTCTTAGGGAGGTTTTGGGTACATCACTCCAGATGTGGGAATAGTATTTGAAGGTTGGTTGGATATGAGACTTATAAAGTTGAGCAGTAATGTTTTGAGCAGAAAGGAACAAGTTTTGAAGAGGCTGAAAAGACTGTACATAATATGTTTGTTCCAGGATAAACTGGATGCAATAGTCAACACAAGAAGAGAAAGCTGATTTTTTAAGGCAATTTGAACATTAGAATAAGTGGGAATGAAGTAGAATCTTTCTTGCAGGAAATAAGGCAGGCCTGGGTTTTTATGGCATTGAAATTTACTAAGTTGTCTTCACCCCATTTGAGGATGTTGAGAAGATTAGTATTTAAGTCATTGGTAATAGAAGATCTTGAGTCTTCTATCATTTGAATACTATACAGTTTCTCAAATGAAAAAAGGAATGAAGAGCACTGTCATCAGCAAAACTGTGAATACAGGATTTGAAGTCAGAGAAAGAAGGTCAATAATAATGAGGAGGATGGGCATGGGTGAGAATACAGAACCCTAGGGTACTCCATTATGACATACAACAAATGGTTAGCTGATAAGTCAATTACAGAGTGTAGGGGAAAGGCCATAAGATGGCAGCTTGTTCAGGTGGCCTTGAATGCCAGACATAAATGCCTTTGAAATATCGAGAGTGACAACATGGGTTTCTTCAAGTCGTTCCATGGCCTCTGTCCAAAGGTAGTCACGATCAGCTGTAGAACAAGAATGGCAGAATCCATATTAGTGATGGCACGATAGATGGCTGACTTTTGTCTCCCTTTTTAGGTACAGGCTGGATGAAGGCCTGCTTCCATGCTGTTGAATACATGATGGTAATATAATAGCTTATACAGGCAATATAGGATAGGTGTTAATTCTGAGACAACACAAGTTTTGAGTACAACTGCAGGAATACCATCTGGACTATATGCCTTATTAGAATCAACATTAATTAGGGTTTTTCTGATGTCCTTCTGGCAAATTCAGAGAAGGTAAGCAATGGACAGGTCAGGAAGTGATAGGGCAGGAAGTGATTTGCCTTGATCACCCAAGAAAGAGTTGGAAGGGAAAAAAATGATGCCAAGATGTCTGCCTTTTCCTAGGGTGAGGTTACTGTAGTACATTAAGATGCAAGAGAGGCGGAAACAGAGGATGGCAGAAGTTATGCCCAACAGCCTTAGCAAGGGACCAGAAAGCTCAAACTGCGAGTTGGACAGGAAGAAAGTTTATTGCATCCATTCTTATGAAGTCTGCTTTGAAATTTTTGAATAACTTTTTTGCACTTGATTTGGGCTGTCATGTCAGCTGAATGAGAAGCTGGAATTTTGAAGTTAAGCCAGTTAAAATATGCTGCATTTTTATTATGGACTGCAGAGACATATTTTTTTTTTGGTTTGGATATGAGTTGGGCGAGGGGTTACAGTGGAGTAAGGAATATTTCAGTTACCATTTCAACGGAGATGTTTGGACAGCAAAAACACTAATCTGACCATGGAAAAGAGGCACAAAAATTCCAGAGATCATCCCAGTTGGCACAATTGTGGTGCCATACAGTACAAGGCTCAAACTGGTGGGAGGAGAATGAACTGTAGAGAAGGAGATGAACAAGATTGTGGTCAGAGTTGGCAAGGGGAGAATGCATTCACAGTGCATCTGCAGGGAGTGCAGACAAGATACAGAGTAAGGGAAGAATGATGAATTGAAAGAAACAGCCAGTTTGTATTATGAACACAAACTGGCTCCCTTACTCCAGTTTGTATGAAATTAATATTCAGTGATAAGCAGTCAAAAAGGACAGCATGGTTGTCAGAGTTAGGGGAGCAGTAAAGGCAGCAAAACAAACAAAGGCTATAAAGGAAAGTAAAGAAATCTTGAGCCAGAGCAGATCAAAAAGATTTTACAAAGGAACATGTTCCTCCCTTTTTTTGCAGAATGCAAGATGTAGCTGGTGCTGTGATCATAGAGGATGCCAACTGGGATTCTGTTAAGAGAAGGAGATCAAATTTAGATCTAAGTGGTGGTGGCAGCAGCAGCAGTGGTGGTGTATATCACTGATGTTTGTATCAATGCCTCGAATGTTAGTGAAATGGATGTGGAAGCACTTTTTGCTGAAAGAAATTTATGGAAGGGGTTTGGCATTTTTCTAAATTATTTTTTCCAATTTTCATAATTTTTGATTCTTTTTGTTATTTTTCATGGGAGATTTTTTTTTATATCTGCAGTTAAAATACTAGTATTTGTATGATTGCCTTTCACATCAGAGTAATTGCTGATTCAGTTACATAAAAAGCAGGGTGCAGCTTTTTATGTTCCAGAATCGGCAATTACTCATGGGGCATGCAGCTAGGGTGAGGGACTTGTGTACATAACTCACACAAAGAGAGTGCACAGACTCCAATGTTTGTATCAATGCCTTGAATGTTAGTGAAATGGGGATGTTTGAATCAGGACAGCAAAAACACTAATCTGACCATGGAAAAAAGGTACAAAAATTTCAGGCAAAAATACATTTTTGCCTGGAATTTTTGGATGATTAGAAAATCTCCAACAGAAACGTTACCATCAGGTGTGGTTCCATGCACTATCTGTCAGCCAGCAAGCAGAAAGCTGTTTTACTGCTGTACCCTCAAATGGATTAGAAAGTGGCTCCCTAGTTGAAGAATAATGCACTGCAAGCCTCCCTTTCTTTCCACATCCCCTCCCCCCACTGCATGTGGAAGAAAGGGGAGAAGACAGAAGTCAGGTAGCCTTCTGGAGATGAAACATGGCACTAGTAATATTACACCTCCATAAATCAGGATAGTGATGTTCACTGGGTAATGAAAAGCATCTACCACCTAGAGGTCTAGTTGGCATTTCCTCATAACTAGGGAAGATAAGCATCTAAGCTGACAATACTTAGCTTACTAGAGCCTTGTGGAAATAGGTCACACCATGGAAAGAGGACTTACTTGGCTGGAAGAGCATTTCTATTGTGCAATAACAGTGCTTTTGTAATTTAACAATTTGTGCTTGGAAGATGGTGGGTTTAAAACCAGAGATATTAGCAGTTAAATAAATTTATCCTTTATTTTGTTCCTTTTATGTTGTGAATTATACCATGAAACCACAGATGAATAACTGGTAGTATCTACATTTATTCAAGTAAATATGTGGTCAAGTATGACTTCAATAATCTCATTCATTAACTTAATTTACATATCCTTGCAGCACATAACAGTAATTTTAATCAGCTGTCATTTGTGATATGCAAAACCAATTCAATGAGGAAATGAACTTCTGCAAGATCATTATCATCTTTGTTTTCTCCCTCCTCACCCACCCACTCTCCACAAATTAGGCACAATCACAAAACCTGCACAATATATGAAAAAAAGGCTTTTAGGTATTGATAATTATTCAAATTAACCAAATTAAATTTTCATATTTTGTGAAATTAACTTGTACCACCACCACAAGAACAAACTAAATATGATAATGTATTAAGCTGCTGATATTTATCAAAAAAATTGAAAAATCTTCATTTCAAGGCCATTCCAGAACAATAGTTTTCACTGAATCCAGACTAAAGGACACCATAATGGGATATCATTTGTTTGTTACAATTTGGAATGATTTCCCCAATTACTCGATTGTTAGCATTTTGTGTAAATGTTTATTCTGCTCGTTTGAAATTCAGCAAAATATAGGGATGATTTCAAAAGTCTGTGTAGCCAGAAAGGCCTGCTAAAAGAAATACAAAACTTACAAAAATGTTGAGCAGCAACTGGGCAGTAAGGCAGAATGAAGATTACTGAAAGCCTATAAATGTGTTTTCTTAAAGAAATATTTAGTCTAATATTTGGAGTACAGTATGCAGAACATTTTGATACAACTCTCAACATTAGCAGCTTAATAAATTAATATATTTATTATATTCTAGCATTATGAGCCAAAATCATTTAGAGCTATGCTGAGTGAATTAGGTTAACCTGTCTAATGTATGGCTCTTCTTTATTATTTTGCATAACAATAGCAAATTTTTTGGCATTATAAGCAAGAAGTTACAGAATAAATTCATGTCTGTAATTTAGTGAATAGTCCCTGTCATCTTGTCTCATCTCCACAAAAAAATAATACTTAACACATCAAATCACATAGTAATCAAGATGACATCCTAACATCTCCCTCACACGTTCTATAAAAAGAAAACTAGAAAAATATATTATATTTCATATCCAACTATAACTTACATTCTGTAATGAAAAAATTAAGCAGAGTAAGTGTCACTGTATGACCACTGAACATGTAATCTCCACATGTACGTACTCCTTGGATTGACATACCACCACCCTGCCATATCAGAAATGCAATCTGTAACTTCTCTTGCCAGTTACCAAATGACTGAAATAAAAATAAAAGAGCTCAAAATTATTAAAAGAACGTTTTCTGAATATTCAGAAATTAATTACAAAATGAAGGTTTTTTTATGACTTTTTATATGAAACAACATACTGTTGTAATTCCCTATCAAAATCAACAAAAAATAAAGACAAAATTTACTTGCTCCAAGACTTAGCAGGGATGCCCCAATAGAATTTAAACGTACTTATTTAACTGTATAAAGCATATCTGGAACAACTTAAACATGTTTTTTTTTTTGTTTGCTTTTATTTATGTCTTCCATTCACAAAAGGTTGTATATGTCAACAGTGTGGATGGGGTAAGGAATTTATTATTTATTTTGTATTGTTCACTTTTATTTAATTTTAATAGTCATGAAACCCTATATTAGATACAAAATATGAAAACTCAAAACAGTTCAGGCCTCTAATAAGATTCAAGGTCTCATAAAATGGAATCATACCTTTATTTCTGTACATCGAGATCCTCCTTATTACTGCTCGCACTGATCCTCCTCAATCTGATGCGACTACTTCACAATTCTTGTATTGTGACCACTGAAATTTAGTCCTTGTTCACCACAACCAGATCTCGTTTTCTGAAGCTCCCTCAAAATTTCCTCACACGGTATATACTCTGAATCTTATCATGTTTACCAAATTTCAGAATCTTACACTTCTGCTTCACTCCTCATGGCTCTCCTCAATTTTGCATAATCTGCAAATCTTAAGTTAAACTCATCCTGCCATCATCAAGATCTCTCTCTCTCTCTCTCTCTTTCTCTAATTGCTCCAATACTTTGACAACTCCAGATAGATTGCCTTTAATTTATATCCAAAGCATTATCACTGCCTTTGTGAAGTGGAACAATTTTACCTTCTTTCTACTGTCTTGGGATCAGTGTTTTTGCAAGACTTATTCAACAGGTAGGGCCAAGGCTAACATCACACTCCTTGGAGCATTCCCTTAAGACACATAGTGACATGTCATCAAGCACTATTGCCTTACGAACATCAAGCTTATTAATTCCTCTTGCACACTCCAAATTAAGCCATCCTCACCCATTTCCTCTAAACTTGAGTTTCTCATGATTTCACATTGAAGAGGATTATCAAACTATCATATTCTTTCAACCATTTTCATATCCATTTTTAGTAACAGACCACCCCCATTTGTCTCCATATTGCTCTGTTAAAAGCTTCCAGATGCCAACATCTTCCAACCATCTCCACAAGGTCAACTTGCATCTTCTCTCTGGTCATCCAAGCATTCATCTTCCTTCATATGGATGCCACCGAGTGATTGTCTTTGTCAGTCTATTGCTTTTCATCCATGCAATATGACTTGCCCATCTCAATTTTAATTTTAAAACCTTTCCCCTATATATCCAACACTTTTGTTTCTTTTATGTTCATTCTTTATTTTGTCTTGGAGTCTGCTGTTTAGTATGGTTCTATCCATTCTTTGATCAGTTTTCCTCATTTTTTACGGCATTTGTGTGATTATTTGACAGCTCTGATCTGTATGTCATAACTGAGAGGACACACTAGTTGAAAAGTTTGGCGCTATTTTTTGTTTATATTACTGTACAGATTTTTTTTTTTTTTTTAGTTTGCTAAAAGCCCATCCAGTATAGCTGAATTCTACTTCTTTCTTCATGAATGCTTCGTTTTTCTTAATGTAAAAGTTCTTCCAAGGTATACACATTCTCATACTTGAACAATTTTGTTACTGTCTATTGTTATTTGTTCTTCTGTTATCTGGTTTCCTTCGACATGTCATTATATTAGTTTTCTCAGAGCGCATATATATATATATATACAGGGTGTTCGGGATAAATTTGACAGTTTCGTAAGGAAAAAGAAAATCTTCTTTCTATCTATTAAATTTAATGAATTGACAAAAAAACATTACAGGCAGAGTTAATTACAATACTATCAACAAGATTTACTCAAAATAACCACCATTAGCATCGATCACAGCTTCAATTCTGCTTCGGAACCTCGAACAAGCTGATGCTACAGTCTCCCTGGGAAGGGCCGCAAAAACTGTTTTAATTTTATCCATTAACTGGGCTTTTGTATTACTGGAAGTGCGATTGGTGTCTTTTTCAACTGCGCCCCATACAAAATAATCCATGGGGTTAAGGTCTGGGGAGTTTGGAGGCCAAACATTTGGACTGGTGAAGTCGTAGAAATTTTCAGACAACCATTTTTGACTTTTCCCAGAGGTGTGGCAAGGGGCCGAATCCTGCTGCCATACATACGGCCTACCATTGGCTACCCTTGTTATCCAGGGCTTGACTACAGTTAGCAACTCCACGAACAAAGCCCGAATTCCAATGCCAGGGTTCTTCAACACCTGTTCCTGCAGATTTGCGAGGAATTCTGCTGTACGAACGCAATCAGATCGTCTGCTAGGGATCTTTCTTCTTGCTACATCCTCGTAGTCACCATTGCAAGTCTCTAGTTCATGACTGATTGTTTTTACTGTATTCAGGGAGCATTGGGCAGCAGTCGTAATATCCTTATTTTGATGGCGGGCACGAATCATCATGATACAAGTTATTCTCTTCCATGATTCAGGTGGGTTCCAGCTATCCATCCTTTCTGAGATCTTGTATATGAATGAAGAAGGGTCCAAACTTTTAAATGAAGAGAAGTGTGTGTTAATACATGTAACTTACGGAAAAATATAATTAATTATAAATATGTCAAATTTATCCCGAACACCCTGTATATATATATATATATAAAATCCTACTTTATTAGATAATGTATTTACGCTTTCATCATGTCATCTTGTTCTCTTTTGTTGTTTACCATTACTACAATATTATTATTATTGGACAAGAACTTCATGGAATCCTAAGATTCACCGATGAAGACGAAATTATCAATACAATATCTATCATACCTCTCCATGAAACCATTAAACATCTATCATACCTCTCCATGAAACCATTAACAGACAAAGCATTTATAAAATGACTCAGGTAACTCATTCAGTGAAAATTCTAGTCATCATGCCCTTGCTAACCACACTCTTACTAAAATTCCAGAGATGACCTCTTTTTTCTGTTCCCTCTAGAAAAGTGCTGAAACATTTCCCCTGCATCAATCCTATAAAATCCTTAAAGTTACTTAAATGTTTCTATCACACCCCCCCCCCATTTTTTTGCCTAGCAACCAACTTTTGCAATCCATAAACCAATCTATTTTCATAGGGAGCATTTAACAGACCACTCACCATCTTAATCACTCACCTCTGGATCATCTCCACAGCTTTCTCATCCACAAGAAACCCAGGTGACATGAGCACAGTAATCCAGATGTGGTTGTATTAAGATTTTATAAAACAGGAATAATAATTCCTGTTTTATAAAATAAAATCTCTGCTTATTAGTATATTCTTCAATAACCAAGTAATCCTGCGAGATAACTCTGTCTACTTTAGCAATAAGATCTGTCAACTTCAACACTCTACATACTACTAATCCCAAAATCAATGGTTTATTCTAATTTCTTTCTTTTATTCGAGATATTTCTAATGTCAAATGCCGGCCTGGTTGGCCGAGTGGTTAACGTATCCGCTCTCCAGCCAAAAGGCTGAGTTTGAATCCCGCCATAGGCATGGATTTTTGTAACTGTCTGTGAAAATACTAGTGGTGGTGGGCAGTTGATCGCATTGCTGTAGATGATGGTAGTAATTGTGGTTGGTTGTAGTTGGTGGAGACAGAAAGCTGGAGTAGGTGCTCTCCCTCGATGAGTCTTTGGACTCCTGGAGATGTTACAAATAATAATAATAACAACTTATCCTCAGATAAATTATCATCATCACTGCAGCAGTACTTTTGTTCATCAGAACAAGCAACAACTGGATCTTTAGACACTGCCTTGTTATGACAAGTTTTCAGTGCCATTTTTAAGAGTAGTAAAAACTAATATTTCTGCAATTATATTATAAAATGCTGGAGTAGAATAAAAACTTCAATAATAGAAAAATGACACAATTAAATCAAAGAAAACACTTAATAAATCAACAAAAATCACAAATCTTTCAGGAGCTCTCTAACAGCACATCTTTTCACCTGATAGCCTCGACAGTGATTTTCTTCCTATTATGTGATCTTCCTTCATTCCCTTCAAAGTCATCATCATCTAACCTCAAGGGGTGTATAGGTATAGGATATGATAGTACTACATGAAAAAAATTACATCATTACTAACTTCCTATCTACAATTTTCCTCCAAATCAGTCTGTTACTTGTCAAGACTCCAACATTATCAGATCTTATATTTCTATCGTCTAAGGCACTTTGTACTGTATCAATCCACCATTATCTTGGTCTTCCTCTGGGTCGTTTTCCTGCCAACCCGGATGAGAACACTTGTTTTGCTAATCTTTGCTCGACCATTCTGTTTAAGTGCCCATACCATCTGAGATTAGCTCTGCTAATGCATTCCTAGATGCTGACAATGTCAAGTTCTTTCCTAATATCCTCATTTTTGATATGATATTGCCATTGATGCCATCTCTTCATGCCTCTAATCTTTCTCAGGACTCTCATATCTGTGGTCTCTAGTCTTTGGTCAAGTGTTTTACTTCTGACCCAGCTCTCAGATCCATAAGATAAAACTGGTTTGAACACTGTCTTGCATACAGCTAATTTAGTGTTCCGACTAATTTATATCTTATTCCATACGAATTTATTCAATTGGCTTCCTACCATACCAGCTGTGTTAATTCTGCTGTCTATTTCCATATTTAATTTACCATCTTCACTAAAAATCGTGCCTAAGTAGCTGAAATGTTTTACTTGTTCCACAGGTTCTTGTTCACAAAGCAGTTGGCATTTTCAATGATTCTGCCTATTTTCACTGTCTTTGTTTTTTTATTGCTGACCTTCATACCATATATATTACAACAGTTATTCAATTTAGTCAGGGAATCTTGCAGACTTGCAGAAGATTTATTTAGAAGAATAATATCATCCACATAAAGCAAAGAGCTAACATTAACATCTCCAATTTTGATATCATGTTTAATACCAATTTCCTTCATAATGTGATCCATATAGATAATGAATAACAGAGAGGATAATGTACATCCTTGTCTCACACCAGATTTAACATTAATCCATCTTCCTGTACTTCCTTCAATTCTAACTGCTGACTTACAACTCAAATAAAGACTAAGTATTGCTTGATATAATGCCCCTTTGACACTTTATAACTAACGTATTGAATAGCTTCTCTCTTGGCAATTTGTCATATGCCTTTTCCAAATCAACAAAACTTAAATACAGATCTCTGTTATATTTCAATGATTTCTCAACTATTTGTCGTAAAGTGAATATCTGATCCTGACAGCCTCTATTTGGTGTGAATCCAGCTTGTTCTTCACCAAGCTTTTCTTCCACAATTCTTGGCAACCGTTTCTCAAGTATACTTCCATAAATCTTAACAGAAACACTCAGTAGGGAAATACCTCTGTAATTCTCACATTTAGTTTCATTTCCCATTTTATATATGGGTACTATGAGAACTCTACTCCAATCATCGGGAATTCGTCCCTCTGTCCAGGCCTTCTGAACTATGCAATGCAGCCACTGTAAGACTTTTATACCACCATACTTCCGCATTTCTGGTAGAATATCATCTACTCCTGTGGCCTTTCCACATTTCAGGCCTTTGATGGCGTTTTCTCCTTGAAGTATGGATATGTATACTTAACTATAAAGAGCTAATAAGCTTCATTTCGGCAATGAAAACATTACTCAAATTAAGGGGATATTAAATCCCACATAGTTTTAAAACCGAATAAGAAACTCAAAGATTGGAATCAGAGAGTTTCTTGCCGAATATCGTAAACTATAAAGTATCGATGACACTAGCGTTAGCCAATGCAAGTGATCCTAGTATGTAGTACAATACCGGACGACTCGTTGCAAAGGTGGGGGAAGTTCAGATCGTTATTCTTAGGTATTTTCCATAATGTAAAAACACATTTCCTAGGAAATGTATGCTGTTATTACTATATTCGGCAAGAAACTCTCTGATTCCAATCTTTGAGTTTCTTATTCGGTTTTAAAACTATGTGGGATTTAATATCCCCTTAATTTGAGTAATGGATATGTATTCCTGACTGTATGCTTGTTGAATGTTTTTTACCACTGTGTCATCACTACTTGTTTCATTTAGCAGTTTTTCAAAGTAATCACTCCATATTTCAAGGATACCTTTTTCTCCCGTTTTCATGTCACCTTTATCATCTGTAACCCCTTTTATAGCACTCTTTCCTCCATTTCTAAGCTTTTTCAACAACCTCTAGAATATTTTGCAACCTTCTTGATATTTAGTTTCTATGTTCTTGCCAAAGTCCTCCCATGACTTTTGTTTAGCTAGTTTTACACAGTGTTTTAGTTTTCTTACATTTGTCTCTGTATTCTCTAAGGGCACAAGATGACTTATTTGCAAGAATTTTTGATATGCTTTCTTCTTTTCCTTCACTTCCTCTTTAACTTCCTGTGTCCACCATGGAGTTCAGATTTTTCTATCCTTGCAGACAACCTCACCACATGCCTCTCTGGATGAATCAATCAGGGTTTTCTTCAAGGCTTGCCACTGAATCTCCAAGGTTTGGCTTCTGTTCTCAGACTCTTTCATTTTTTCTTCGATAAACTTTGTGTATTTTAGTCTACAGTTCATATCTGAGAGCTGCTCAACTTTTATTCAACTTAAAACTTTCTTAGATGTTATTTTTTTCAATACGAAATTCAATTTTATCCTGCTCAAGACTAAATAGTGATTGCTTCCAATTTCAAATCCTCTGTACACACTCTGGTGTCCTGCACCAGGGAGAAAACATCACTATCAACAATAACATAGTCAATGAGACTTTTCTTATTCCTTGCCTCTTCTCTCCATGTGAATTTGTGCACATTTTTATGTTGGAACATGGTGCTAGTAATAACCAGTCCATGTCCTGAGCAGAAATCCAACAGGTAATTGCCATTTTTATTGGCTTTGCTCTTTTCTCCAAATTTTCCCAAAATATTTTTGTATGCCTGAGAATTATTTCCTACTCTGCTATTTAGATCCCCAACAAGGACAAACTTTTCCTTTTTCATTGTGTCTGTTGCTTTCTATGATGCCTCAAAAAATTCCTCCACTTCTACTTTAGTAGAACCTTCTGTGGGACCATAGACACAAATAAGTCTCATTGTCCAGTTCCCCATTCTGATATTTGCCCACATCACTCTATTTGAGACTGCCTGCCATTCAAGAAGATTAGCCTCGTATTTAGTGTTGAATACTATGGCTACTCCTCCTTTTCTTTGATTGTCATTTTATGAATATAACATTTTGTATTTATTGCTCAGAAAGATCTCACCAGTTTTTATCTTTTTTTGTTTCAGTCACCCCTATTATGTCGATCTGATACTTATCTAGTTCCTCAGCTAGCTCCATTTCTTTGCCATTCAGGTTTCTTATGTTGACGATTTTTAACTCTGGTGATGTTGAATTGGGGTGTGTTTTCGGATTTGTTCCCAGAAGTCGAAGTCCCAAATAATTATTACTCGAATTGCATTCATTACACTAATCTGCTGATGCATGTCTTCCACATCACCTCTGGCACTTGTGACTATAGCAGCAACTAGTTTTATACTTGTCCTATTGCCTTGATCTTACCCTCGACTGAATCAAAAGAACTGCCAGAATCTGCACAACAGAAAATACTAAACACTTCAAATTCTATGCATGTGACTAAATCATCTACTGTTAACCAAGTCTCATTAATGCCTATAAATTTGGCAAAGTTGCAATAACCAATGTCAAAAACTCTTCCCTCTTATTCCTGACTTCTCCATCCATCTTTTTATCATCAGATGCAATAAGGTCATTCAGATGCTCGGTGATGTGCCACACTAATCTTTGCCATGTGGTCCTGTTGTATGCTTTTTTGGAGGTTTCAACTTTCAGAAGATCAGTCACTCTAGACACACCATCCATCCAATCTCATTGAAAGTTTATCCCTTCCTCTTTTTCCAGGAACTTTACCTTCTATTGCAGTTCTGAGAGGTCCTCCTTCCATCCTTTCAATGTGTCCAAAATATATCAACTTTTTTCTGTCAATATCCTTAAGGACCCTTAAAGTTCTACTGCTCCTTTCTAGCACCCATCCATTTGTTTGCCTTTCAGTATACGATAACCAAGTCTCACATCCATAAGTCACGGTTGGAATAACAGCTGCCTCCAAAATCATCAACTTTGTTCCATCTTCTATCCATCCTTCATTCCAGATTTTAAACAAGTCTCTGAATGTGGTTTTAGCCATACTTAATCTTCTTCTGAACAGCAATTCTTCACATTAATAATGGATCTCAGGTACTCGAACTTGCTGACTTCCTAAATTCTTTCTCCACTTGTTTCTCAACAGCTTTCCGGTCTGTATTTTGTTTGAGAATTGTTTTCTTGATAGGATTGAGCTGAAGTCCTCTGTTCTTACTGATCTCGTTAACTTTGTCAAGAATTTGTCTTAGTTCTTCCTTACTTTATCATCAGCATACCTCAGATTACTGAGGTATGCTGATCCTAATTCCTAATTCCACCTATCCTAATTCCTGTCTTGAGCTCATCCAATGCTACACAAATGATGTCCTCAGCATAGATACTAAACAAGTGAGGAAAAGGTAGATATCCTTGCTTAACCACCTTACCGGCCATTATGGATCAAATACGCATCCTCATACGCTTCGTATTCATCACATATTTCAATGTAATGTCAATGGTATTACAATTTTAATATGCACTTTGCATCCATAGTAACTTGGATGTATATATATACATCCTGGCCGGTAGAGTGGTTAACTCCATTTCCAACCTGAAGCCAATAGTGTCTCAATCCAACACCTGTTCTTACTGTGGCTTCTTGCTCCCTATTCAAGTTAGCTATCAGCCTGATAGTGTGTTGAGGAAAGCCCATTCTTTTCATTACTTCCACAGTTTCACATGCTGAACACAGTCAAAAGCTTTAGATTTGTCTATGAAACACATACCATAGAGAGTCTAAATTATTTATACTTTTCTATGATCTGTCTAAGGCAAAGGATCTGATCTCGCACAACCTTACCTTTCCTAAAACCAGCTTGTCTCTCAGGCTTCTCTGCCTCGACTTCAGCCTCAATTCCATTTAGAATAATCTTTAATAATATCTTGCTTGCATGAAAAATTAAACTATTACTTCTATAGTTCTTGCAATCCTTTATATCTCCCTTTATATGTAGTGGTATGAAAACTGACTTCTTCCAGTCTCTAGGCCATGATCCTGTCTCCCATATCCTTGTAATCAATCTATGAAACACTCTTATCCCTCCATTCCCTGTTAGCCTTAACTCTGCTGGGAGTTAAGGCTAACAGGGGATGATAAGAGAGCTGTTTAACTGCTCTTTCAATCTCATGCCTATGTGGAGGAGGTTCCAAATTGAAATTTTCCTAGTGAGAGGGTTCCTCCAAATTTTCTTTATCCTCTCTGTTGTACAGTTCCTCACAGTATTCTTTCCATCTGTTTTTGATTTCCAGTTCTTCTGTTAGTACTGTTCCATTCCAGTCTTTGATGACATTCAATTTGGGCTTAAACTTGTGCTTTAGGTCACAAACTGAAACATCCTTTTATAACTGTCTCCTCACCTGGAACTTTATCTCTTCACATTCATTAGTATAGAACTTTTCCTTGTCCTGCATGATGACTCTTCTGACTTCTCTATGTAATCTCTTATATTCTTCAGTCCCCGTCTCTTTGTTTTTCAAACTGCCTCCTTTCAATTAGATCCCATGTTGAATCAAATATCCATGGGTCTCTTGGTCTTTTTATTGGGCCAAGATACTTCTTTGCTGTATCCTGTATTATAATCTTGACTCCTTCCCAACACATTTCTGGTGAGTTCTCCTCACTAGTCTACAAAAAAAAAAAATCATCCAACGAAGTTGTTACTTCAGTGAACCCACTAGGATTACTCTAACATCCAGACTAATGGGATGTACCTGCCTTGAAAGGTTTTGGAGTCTTAGTCTTACTTTGGCTGATACTAGCTGATGGTCTGTACCACAGTCTGCTCCAGGACAAGTATGCACCTCTGACTTTAGTATATAAAAACTGATGCATGACTTGCATCAGTCTATTCCATGTCTAATATGTTCAAACAGCCCAAGGTGGGCCTACAGCTTATTAATAAAAAAATTTGTAGGCGTTTCCATTATTTTTATAACCTCCTGTAAGTAAACTAGCAGTTTTTCACATATTTTGTTCATGAGCTATATCTAATTTTGGTGTTTCCATGTTTCTTCATTGCTATTAGGACTATTTGTTTTTCAACTGAACTGGTAAGTACAATGGTAAGTTTTATTCATTGCATTTTTCTCTTAGGTAATTCAATGTCTGCAGATGGTCAATTGTGCTAAACTCCTTTCTGAATCCAGCTTGTTCACTAGGCTGAACTTCATCAAATAATCTCGTGATTCTGTTTGTTATCATTTTTATAAACCATTTATATACTTGTGACAGTAAGCTTAAAGATCTATAATTTCCTATCTTTTTCTTATTACCCTTTGTGAACAAGAATATCATAATAGCACTGTTATAGCTGTTTGGTATATCTTTTTCTTTTAGGCATTTATTAAATAGATTATTTTAGTTCATCTGTTAATATTTTCCTTGCAGCTTTATAATTTCTATTGTAAGCTTCTCCTGGCATTCTATCATTTTTCATATCTTTCATTGCTTGTTCTATTTTGAAATTTTACATTTCTGGAATACTTTTCTCTTCTTCCTGTCCTTCTAGCATTTTCAGCACTTGTGGTGTTATACAATTTTGAAAAATACTGTCTAGCCCTTTCTACTATGACTTTTTTATCTTCTAGTATTTTTATCTATTTTTTCTAACTGTGAGATTGTTTTGTAGTATTTTCATATTTTTCTTGTTATCTGTTGTTTCTTGTATCATTTTATCTTCTCCTTTCTTTTTATCTCCTTCAATATTTTTCTGATTGTTTTATTTATTTCTGTTAGTTCTAATGTATTTATTTTTCCTTCTCTGATTAGTTGTCTTTTTTCACCAATAGATTTTTTTGTTTCATCTGAGAGGTTTTTATTTTTTCTTTATTATTCTCTCTGAGAAGTTTCTATTAAATAAGCCAGGTGGCACATTCTGAATGGACTGTGTGATCATGAACTTGCAGCTAAGTACCTGTTTTTATATCGATTTAATGATATTTAAATAAGTAGTAATTGTATTATTGTGTATGACTGTGTGGTTGAGTGTATTTATTTTTGATATATTTATACCATCTACGATAGATAAACTGTGTTATTCATGGCACTGATGCATACAAGAACAATGGGGCCAAGACATCATTGTACAAGGGTTTGACATGGGGGATTTTGTGAAATGTAGTGTGTGCACACTATGCACTTGTTCCAAGAGAAAATAGATTGTGGTATGAAAGCAGCAGTGGAGAGGGAGAGAGAGAGTGTCATAGCTATTTTACGAGCCAGAAATGCAAGCCTGTCAAGAAGCGAGAGAATGAAGTAGCAGATGTTAGTACTGAAGGCAGTGAAATCAAATGCATTCGAGTGAATGGAGTTCTGGGTTTAAATGATGGTGAAAGAGAATATAAATGAGGTGACTGAAAGTAGTGGTGATAGCATATGCAAAAGTTGCAGTGGTGGAAGTTCAAGACAATGTAGAAGACCTCAATAAAGAAATAACTCTTGCATGTAGTCCTTCGCAGGACAAAGCTGAAAGGATGCAGAAACAACAAGAGATCAGTCGAGCTAAAAATAAAACAAAACAAAAAAAAAGAGGTCTGAAGCCAAAAAAGGCAAATTGTAAGAATAACTGAGAGAATGAGCATAAGCAAATAATTCAATGATTCTATGATAAGGAGAATTCTTCATGAAAACACTACAAAATCTTGCTTCTCTGATACAAAAATTATTAACATTAGTAATGCAGTCAGAATACAGAAAAGGAATGTGAAAAAATTGATTATTTTGGCTGGAACCATTGACCTGAAAAGTAGGAAATATTGTATGAGGCAGAATGTGAAAAAATGGGAAAAAACAAAAAAAGAAGAGTGAGGGTAAAGTTTGTGAGTCTGCTGCCATGCTATGATAGGGGCAAAATGAGAAGGAGAGCGAATATAGCTAATAATGAAAAATTGATTTATTTTTCATTATTAGATACACAGATTGTGCAGAAGGAATGATGGTGAGTTTGTTGACCTACAGCCTGAGTTTGATGGACATAAAGATTTGTTCAATGCTAATGGACTGCACTTAAATGGATTCAGAGTTAGGTGTCTGGAGAGCTTTGTTCACTGAGTGTGTGGAAACAGAAAGTCAGGAAAACTAAAGAAATTAAGGTATCCACCTTAATTTCAGATATGTGTGTGTGTGTGTGTGAAAGCACCCATGAAGCAAACAAGAGAATTCAGGAATAGGTGGATATGAATATGATACTCTATGACAGGTAACATGGCTTTGTAAAGGGTAGGTCATGTCTTAGTAATCTATTAATTTCTTATAATAGGGTGACAGCTGAGTTGGATAAAGGGAATGGCTATACAATGATACTACTGGATTTTGCAAAGGCATTTGGCAGGATATCACATAGAACTCTATTATGCAAACTGCAACAAATTGGGATGGATATGAAACTGGTAATATCCACAGGGCTCTGTGTTTGGACTACTGCTGTTTAATTTGCACATAAACGATATAAGAAATAATATGAAGGGAAATATTCAGTTGTTATGCAGATGATGCAAAGTTGGGGAGGGTAATTAATGAAGGTGATGTAGAGAGCTTGTAAGGTGATTTGAATAGGCTGACAGTATGTTTTGATCCATTATGATCAAAACATAATGGATGTCAAATTAATGTGGAAAAATGTCAAGTTATGCATTTTGGGATACCAAGACTGTGTACCACATTGAGGGAACTGTACTCCAGGAAATTGATGAATCTAGGGATTTGGAGGTGGTAGTAGTAGTAGTAGAGAGAAAGTTGATGTTTAGAGGTCATATTGCTAAAGTAGCCAGGGTTAGCTCACAAGATTACTTGGTTATTGAAGAACACACTAACAATCAGCGATAAGGGAGTTATCATTCCTATTTATAAAGCCTTAATACAGCCACATCTACATTACTGTGATCATGTCACCTGGGTCTCTTGTGGATGAGAAAGTAATGGAGAGGATCCACAGGTAAGTGACCAAGAGTGGTCTGAGGAATGCTCAATATGAGAATAGATTATTAGTATTATTATTATTACATGACACCTTCAGAGAGACCAAAGACTCATCAAGGAAGAGCACCCACTCCACAACTCTCTGGCTCCACCACTTCAATCCACCAACCACATGAGCCACAACTATCATCATCCACAACAACACCATCTACAGGCCAACACTACCACTAGTATTTTCAAAGACAATCACAAACATCCATGCCCACAGCGGGATTCGAAACCACAGCCTTTTGGCCAGAGAGCGGATATGTTAACCACTCAACCAATGCAAAACAAAGCCACTGGTTACATCATTGTTATGTAAGTATTTTCAATCTTTTTATCTTGAAGGTTTTATCTTGAAGGGATTGCAAAAGTTGGTTGATAGGCAAAAAGGAGAAGAGGGATATGATAGAAACATTAAAAGGATTTTATAGGATTGATGCAGAGGAAATGTTTAAACACTTAGCTAGAAGGAGCAGAACAAGAATTCATTCCTGGAAGTTGGGTAAGAGTGTGGTTGGCAAGTGTGTGAGGACTAGATTTTTCACTTGGAGAGTGGTGAATGAATGAAATGGGTTGCCTGAGTCCATTGTAAGTGTTTTGTCTGTTAATGGTTTCAAGGAGAGGTACAATAAATATTGTGTTCATAGTTTGGGTCTCCAATGATGAGTCTTAGGACTCCATGGAGGTGCCCATGCAAATAATAACAATAACAATTTTCAACCTTTTTAGCTTTTCCAATCTAATGTGCACTTTCTATAGCAATTAGATTAGAATTTTCTTGTATATTATCCATTTGTAGATTTCTGTTATCATTCATGTTTTATTTCTTTGACTGTATAATTATTTGTGCAATTTCTTCTTGATTTGTAAGTTTAATTTTTTGTTTTCTACATTATATCATTATTTATCTTTACATATTTTGTTTTATTCTGTTTCATCCTGTAATTTTTTTTTTTTCTTTTATTGTTATTTTCTAACTAGGAAGTGATCACACTACCCAGACCGGTTTTGACCTTTATTGTGGTCTCATCAGCAGGAGCCAGACCCAGAAGTGGCTCCCACTGATAAGACCTCAATAAAGGTCGAAACCGGTCTGGGTAGTGGACCTTCCCTTAACCACGCTACTGGCCATGACGTATATACAGGGTGTTCAGGATAAATTTGACATATTTATAATTAATTATATTTTTCCGTAAGTTACATGTATTAACACACACTTCTCTTCATTTAAAAGTTTGGACCCTTCTTCATTCATATACAAGATGTCAGAAAGGATGGATAGCTGGAACCCACCTGAATCATGGAAGAGAATAACTTGTATCATGATGATTCGTGCCCGCCATCAAAATAAGGATATTACGACTGCTGCCCAATGCTCCCTGAATACAGTAAAAACAATCAGGCATGAACTAGAGACTTGCAATGGTGACTACGAGGATGTAGCAAGAAGAAAGATCCCTAGCAGACGATCTGATTGCGTTCGTACAGCAGAATTCCTCGCAAATCTGCAGGAACAGGTGTTGAAGAACCCTGGCATTGGAATTCGGGCTTTGTTCGTGGAGTTGCTAACTGTAGTCAAGCCCTGGATAACAAGGGTAGCCAATGGTAGGCCGTATGTATGGCAGCAGGATTCGGCCCCTTGCCACACCTCTGGGAAAAGTCAAAAATGGTTGTCTGAAAATTTCTACGACTTCACCAGTCCAAATGTTTGGCCTCCAAACTCCCCAGACCTTAACCCCATGGATTATTTTGTATGGGGCGCAGTTGAAAAAGACACCAATCGCACTTCCAGTAATACAAAAGCCCAGTTAATGGATAAAATTAAAACAGTTTTTGCGGCCCTTCCCAGGGAGACTGTAGCATCAGCTTGTTCGAGGTTCCGAAGCAGAATTGAAGCTGTGATCGATGCTAATGGTGGTTATTTTGAGTAAATCTTGTTGATAGTATTGTAATTAACTCTGCCTGTAATGTTTTTTTGTCAATTCATTAAATTTAAGAGATACAAAGAAGATTTTCTTTTTCCTTACGAAACTGTCAAATTTATCCCGAACACCCTGTATATACGTCCACATTTCCATGGATGCAAAGTGCATATTAAAATTGTAATACCATTGATATTACATTGAAATTTATGATGGATACAAATCTTTTGAGGATGCGTATTTGATCTATAATGGCCGGTAAGGTCGTTAATGCATAGCATTATACATGTCTGCAAGGAGATGTGGTTTGCATTATGGGAGATACTGAGACAAGGAATGATGAGAGCTTAGCCCACCTTTACTATGAGTTGCCTCAGTCCTGAAGATACTTCAGGTGCAAACTTTGTTTGCTTACACTTGGATGAAGGATTAAACTAAATTTATTATAGTCTAACCAAGTGGAAAATAAACTTCCAACATCTTTCTCTAAATCCACAGTAATTTAATAATAAGGTGTGTACACCTTTTGGCAACTCGTATAGGTAAATATGACCACTCCATTGCTTCTGCCTTAGTATCACCACTTCTGGGTCTGGCTCTCACTGATGAGACCTCAATAAAGGTCGAAACCGGTCTGGGTAGTGACCCTTCCCTTAATGCATGGCATTATACATGCCTGCAAGGAGATGTGCTTTGCATTATGGGAGATACTGAGACAAGGAGTGATGAGAGCTTGGTCCACCTTTACAACGAGTTGCCTCAGTCCTGAAGATACTTCAGGCGCAAACTTTGTTTGCTTACAATTGGATAAAAGATTAAACTAAATTTATTATAGTTTATTTCAAATTTTGTTTGCCCATTTCAACTATTCCATATCCACTTCTGGTTTGGTGATTTCTAGTAAAAAGTATTAACATTCAACTAGTTCCTTATTATAAAATTTAACATCACATTTTCTCTTTCATTTCATTCTTTCTCACATGTCATTTTTTTCTGTACACTTTTCAAGTTCATTTTTATGCTTTTCCAGTCATGTATTAGTCTCCCACCACTATATAGGCTGTAGGATCCTGCTGTACTGTATTGGACATGTGTCACAGAATTCTTCTACTTTTCCATTTTTCATAACTGCTGGTTGGTGAAATTACATTAGAACAGAAAACCATTTTTTTAATGGCTTGCTTTTCTGATGTTTGCACTATGATATATGCTATCTTATCTGATATTCCTGCATATTTAGTAACCTTTTTTTTGTTGTACTTGTTTATAATGAAACTTACTGCTTGACGTCATCTGGTCCTCGCCAGTAAAGTACATTTTCTGATTTTAGTGTTATCCATTCTTCTGATTTTCTTTACACTTCTCTTAGTCCTATTCTATTCCATTTCATTTTGCTTATTTTCTATTCTAGTTCTACTTTTCCATCATAATAAATTAGTTTTCTTACACTTGTTTTATTATTCTGTTTCAGAGTAGAATGTCCAGTTCAATAGCTCCATTTCTCTACCAAACTAGATTCTCTGGAAATTGTAAGGCCCAGTGATGCATAATACTGTGGGCTTATTCTTGAATGTAACATTTTCATGGGGAGGGATAAATGTAGGGGGGAAATCACCCTGAGAGAGGATTGGTAGTTGCTCATCTAACTAGAACTGTAGAATGCCATCATCAATATTATCACTCTTGCCATCCGAAAGGATAGGTAACCTTCCTCTGTTCCTAACCAGCCAACACTGTTCTGCTTCAGCATAAGTCTGAGTAACTAAGTAAGTTGTACAGCCAGCTATCAACCTCCTCGCTTCTCAACAGTGTTGCTACCCTTGGGGGTGAGGGGGTTGATAGCTGGCTGTACAACTTACTTAGTTACTCAGACTATCACAACTAGTTGGGATCATCTTACCATAATCACTCTTCCTTCTACTTGTCACACACTGAAAAAATACCAAGATTTTTCTTGGCCTAATTTGCTAATTTTCTACTCAATGCAGTACTTTTGCTGTTCCTATGGAGTCACCTCCCTAGCTTGCTCTTTATATTTTTCACAGAACTGATATTACCCATATGTTAAGGCTTAAGTGCTGGGAAAAACTCATGATAAAAGCTTAATGGAGTGAAACAGCATTAGGAAACAATTAAAACTAGTATTTAATGCTTACAATATTTCGTCTCAGTTACAAAGATATTGTCACAAAGTACAAAAGGTCATACTACATCATACATAAAAATTGTTCCCATTTTAAAAACTCCATTGAAAATATAATTGTTAAATGATACTAAACAAATAGTTTTCCCCCTTGATGTTATTGACCTCTTTTCCTTTGCTATCCATTCCAGTTATTTCTCTTGGAAGAACAACATTTATAAACAGAGGGTACCTATATGCCCCCCCCCCCCCGTGCTTGCCAATTTTTTTATGGAAAATTTTGAAAAACAAGCTCTTGACTCAGCCCCTCTGAAACCTTCTATCTGGTTGAGATATGTAGATGATGTCTTTTCTATTTGATCTCATGGTCAAGACTCATTAGATACTTTTCTATGTCACCTCAATAGCCTTCGTCCTAGAATCCAATTTACTATGGAAAAGGAAAGTAATAATAGTCTGGCCTTTCTAGACACCTTGGTGACCTGCCTATCTAATAGTAACCTGTCCTTTTCAGTTTATAGGAAACTCACTTACACAGACAAATACATTCACAATTCACAGAATCTTAAAGAAATACAATTTTTGCACCACTTTGAAACCATTTAAAACTAGCTACCCTTATCCGCTCCACTAAAGACAAATTCCTTCCCTTCTCAGTTACAGGTGTATATAGAGTTCCTTGTTGCTGCCTATGGATAGACAGGAAGATCAGCTACATCCAAATGGAAGAACACAAAAAATACATCTTAATGACTATGGTCAATCTGCATTGCAGACTATGCTTTGGATACAGCTCACAGAATCAACTGGAAAAAAAAACCATGCCCCATCAGTAAGAATTATGTTCCATTTAGTAAGAATCTGCTGCTGCTCTTAAAAATCAGCCTAATTTAAATAAATATGGTTGCATAAAACTTCCAAAAATATGGGAAGCTCTAATAGTTTGAGATCCTAGTTTACATCCTAGGCTGCTGATAGGTGCCTGCAGAAGGCACCCCATCTAGTTAGGATTCTAACCATTTGTCCATGTGTTTTAGTTAGATTTGTGCTGGCTTTGTGTGTTACAAGTCTTATTTTGTATTCCCTGATGATGTCTCTGTAACCAAGATGAAATATTGGAAACATTAAATACTACTTTTAATTGTTTCCTACTGTTGTTTCACTCCATTAAACTTTTATCATGAACTGATATTACAATTTTGTGCTGCCTCCACAGTACTTGCTTCCAGATTTCATGTTGAATTCTTTCATTCATCCATTTGAAACCTACCTTATTCAGCCTTTTGAACTTTGGAATAATACATTCCCACACATGTTGTTAAACATCACTTGTCAGTGTCCAAACAGTCTTTATCTCCATCCTGCTATTTCCTATTCCATGTTATGTTCTGAGCTGTCTCCTAAGCTTTTCATAATCACTGGCCTTGTAATATCCACATATCCATTCCTTGCATAATTACTACTTTATATAGCTGGCCACCACACAGGTAATCACCTCATAGTCACTCTCATCAACTGAGGGTGACTATGAGCTGTTAACTAATCATTTCATTTTCCAATGAAATGATTAGTTAACAGCTCTAAGACTCTCAATCCTCACATGGCCTCCCTTACATAGTAAGACAGCTCTCTCTCTCTCTCTCTCAAGAATTCAAGAAATTCGTTTTCCTTACATCCAAATGTTCTCATCATTCAGATCTATATTATAATAATTAAAAACACCCATCATTGTTCACTAACCCAAGTTGCTTATACATTTCATCATTTTAAAACCATTCCCACTATTTTCCTCCTGCATCTCTACTTTCTGCAAATATAATTCCCCTGCTTTAATCAGCAGTATTCCCCCCCCCTCCTCCCTTCTATTCTCATGAAACACTGTGAAAAAACTTTCAACATCTATCTCTAATCCAGAGTATTTTAGTAAGAAAGCATGACACCTTTTGACTACTTGTATACGGAAATATGACTTCTGCATTACTTCAATCTTGGTATCACTTCTGGGTCTGGCTCCCAGTGATGAGGCATCAATAAAGGTTTAAACCAGTCTGGATGGTGGCCCTTCCCATAATGCTTAAGGATATATGCTTTGCATTATGGGATACTAAGGCAATTAATGTGACGTCATAGCCTCTATATACAAGTAGCTTAGTTGTTAAGTGACTACACGTGCAAACTTTGTTTACTTACACTTGAAGGATGAAACCAAGAATATAATTTCTTGGCATCTTTAAATTATTCTAATCTCAGGGCATATTCTATATCTGATTTCTCATTCTAATCAACTTATTCATCAAATCTTGCATCCTGGTAATCACACTATCTGTAACTCCTGCAGTGTTGCTCCATCTCAGTCTGTCATTCATTTTTTTTTTTTGTTTCCTTGTTCCTACTTTTCACTTGCACAGTCACTCACTTTTGTTTCATCATCCAAACTTTCTTGCATTTCCATAGTTTCACTTGGTTCCATTTGATGATTCATAGTCTTTTGCTGAATTATGCTCACTTGCTTTCATTCCATCAGTCAGTTTGGTATTTATTGATAACTCATAGTACAACAAAATATTGCACTTTTAAATAAACAGTTTTAACAGAATATGTGTACTTATATTTAAATAACTTTCACAGCTTACCCATGTCACAAAAAATATCTAAATTTTATTCAAAAACTCCAATATATTTCATCCAATGTTACATGGACATCACCAGAAAGACAGATTGTTAACTATATTCAAAACATGAATCACAATAATGAGTCAAAAATCATGTGTATACTAACTTGTATCTCAGTTGCAGCTGAGGTATATGACTACACTATTAGAGTTCAAAGGAACAACTGTAAAAATACTTGAATATAGAGGCAAGCATCTCTTATTAGTGTCTAGACCCTGTCACTTCTTTTACCAAGAAGCACTGCATTTTATATTCTTGCAATGCATTCTCATAATCTACATTTCACAGCAACAAAATTATTTTCCTGCCTCTGCACTGTTTCTAGGACACCAGAAGAAAGATCTGGTTGAAACTTTCTTATGGAAGGTGGTTTTTATAAGATAATTTCTTGTCTCATCCTTGTTTTCAAAGCTAATCCCTTGAAATTGCATGAGAGTAAGATAAAGTATGAGTGTGTGTGAAGAGCACACATAGTTCCAAACATATAACTTGCAAAAGAACAAAAACGTTCATTGATAACATGAATGTATTGGTCCATGACTTCCAAGGAATATAGGACTAGAGGGAGGCCAAACATCACTGACAGATCCTTAGCCTCATTAGTTTAACCAAGCATAAGCCAACAAACATATCACTGGATATCTTATCACACCAAAGTGCATAACTTTAGAAAGTGCTGCATTACTGATAGCTGTTATCATTTGCCCACACTCCCAGCCTATTCAAATCATTCTGTAAGAGTTGACAGCGGAATTCCTGATTGCCTTCCTTATCTTTGCATCATCAGCAAACAACTGAACATCTCATTAGATCTTTGCCACTATCATTAATATATAGATAGAACAAAAATTGTTCAAGGACTGATCCTTGGAGTATGCTACTAGTCACCTTAAAACTGACAGTTTCATCCCCCCCCAGTACTACTTTCTGAAACCTGTCCTTCAGCCACCTACCTATCCAAGCCAATAGTTTATATATATATATATATATATATATATATTCATTTTTCTAAATTAACTGACTTAAACCCGAGAATTATAACACAATGACATTTATTTGAAAAAATGCAACATGTTTCGTCAAGAATGACTTCTTCAGGCGATAAGAACGATGGGATATATATATATATATATATATATATATGGTAAATTGAATATGGGATATAGTATATATATATATATATATATATATATATATATATATATATCCCATATTCTCCAGTTTATGCAATAGCCTTTCATGTGGAATTATATCAAATGACTTGGCAAAGTCCAACAACTTCATAATGTATCTATTCCCTTTATCAAACTTAGCCATAAAGTTATAATATATGATACCCTATTAAAACATGATCTTCCTTTACGACACTCACATGTTTCTTGCAAAGTATAGCTTATCTATCACAGAATTTTGTATGCAAGTTCTTACCGGTGTCTCTAAAATCTTCAAAACCACTTCAGGGATACATTCAGGTTGATTAGACACATCAGTGTTTGCACCATCCTTGTGCAATAGGATTATCAAACATTCTTTCCATTCCTGTGGGATCTTTCCTAAGCTGAAACTAACTGCATAAGCATGTCAAGGGCCTACATAGTTGGCTGAAAATTCATTTGATATATGTGCTGATATCTTGTCTGTCCTATTGCCAAATTCACATCCAGGTGATGCAACACCTCAAGAACCAACATGTCATGCACCTCTATCTCTTCATCAAATCCATTGTGCACAATGCAGTGGAAGCATTGTGCACAATGCTTCCGCTATGCTACATACATCAGGTTGATAGGTCTTAGTGAAGTGATGGTGCCATCTACATATCTTTTTCATTCATTTTTTCTTTTACTTGCAGCATAATGATAAAATTCTTTTGCATATACTCCAACTCAGAATAGTCCTCACTTTTCTAGTCTGCTTTATATATTTCATACTTCCTCTCATTCTTATTCTCATAAACTTTTTCCACATAATCCCCTTCTTGCAGATCTCTTGCTTCATAAGGTTGTACATTCATTTCACTCCCACCTTATTTGTTCTTTGAACTCTAAGGACATATTCAGATGCTGCATTATTTAAGCAACTTTTCAAGGCTTCCCAAATAGTGATGATATTCTTCCCAATCAGTAAACAATACTATGGGACCAAACATAGTATTCTCCTGTGTTTGTCATAATTTCCAGATTTGTAGTTCAGCATGCACTACAGCATGACTGTTGTCACCAACTGGTAGCCAAATAATCACATCCTTATAGAAACTCTTCTTCTAATGCTATAAATTAAAGATGCCAAGAAATTATAATCCTGGTTTCATCCTTTATCTAAGTGTAAGCAAACAAAGTTTGTGGGTGAAGTATCTTCACAAATGGGCTACTTGTATATAGTGGCTAATGACTTCGCATCAGTTGCCTTAGCATCAATCAACCATCTAATGCTATTATCAAATCTAACACACTATGGCTTTGAGCTGCTTCTTTTGCATGCTGCTTGAGAAAGTTGTCATGCAACAGTTCAATAAATTCTCTTTTATTCTCATCATAAATTCTCCTTCATTCTTATCATAAGTTTTCTCTGCTATTCAAAATCAACATTTAGATAATTAAACTCAATCATTATGGTTACTTGTTCAACACCCATAGCCAAATTACTCAAGTAATTTGGCAATGCATTTCTTTGTCCCCCAGCAACTGAATCACTAGGTTTATAACAATACTCCACCATACATTTCATCCTGTTATCCCCCATTTCACATAATAGATAGGAGACAAGGTTTGGTATACTATTAACGATACTGGGTCTTTCCTAAAAATACAAAGATAGTATTGCCATCTATGACCTTTCAGACCACCCTCATAGCTAATTATAATTGCATTATAATTAGCTACGAGGGTAGTCAGTATTTAATACTGACCTAGTGTAAAACTAGCTAAACAAAACTCACGGGAAGACTTTGGTAAGAACACAGAAAATAAATATCAAGAAGGTGAAAGATATTCTTGGAGGTTGTGAATAAGCTCAGAAATGGAAGAAAGAGTGCTGCAAAAGAAATTAGAAATGATAAAGGTGACATAAAAAGTGGAAAAAAAGATATCCTTAATATATGGAGTAATTACTTTGAAAAATTGCTAAATGAAACAAGCAGTGATGACAGCACAGTGGTAAAAAACATTCAACAGGCATGCAATCAGGAATACTTGAAGTAGAAAAAGCCATCAAAAGCCTGAAATGCAGAAAGGCAGCTGGAGTAGATGATATTCGACCAGAAATGCTCAAGTATGGAGGTATAAAAGGCTTACAGTGGCTGTACAGCATAGTTTAGAAGGTCTGGACAGAGGGAAGAAATCCAGATGATTGGAGTAGAGCTCTCATAGAACTCATATACAAAAAGGGAAATAAAACTGAATGTGAGAATTACAGAGGTATTTCTCTACTGAATGTTCATGGTAAGATTTATGCAAGTATACCTGAGAGACAGTTGAGAAGGATTGTGGAAGAGAAGTTTGGTGAAGAACAAGCTGGATTCACACCAAATAGAGGCTGTCAGGATCAGATCTTCACTTTATGACAAATAGTTGAGAAATCATGGGAATATAACAAAGATCTGTATTTATGTTTTGTCTATCTGGAAAAGGCTTATGACAAGTTGCCAAGAGATGGGCTATTCAGAACACTACAGTTGTATGGTGTCAACGGGTCATTATATCAAACAATACTTCATCTTTACTTGAGTTATAAGTCAGCAGTCAGAATTGAAGGAAGTACAGGAAGATGGTTTAATGTTACATCTGGTGTTAGACAAGGAAGTACATTATCCCCTTCTCATTCATTATCTATATGGATCACATTATGAAGTGATATTAAACCTGATATATATCAAAACTGGAAATGTTATTCTCAGCTCTTTACTTTATGCAGATGATATTATTTTTTCTAAATAAATTCAGTACAAGTCTGCAAGATTCACCTGACTAAATTGAATAACTGTTGTAATAGATATGGTATGAAGGTTAGCAATAACAAGGCAAAGACAATGAAAATAGACAGAAGCACTGAAAATACCAACTGCATTGTGAATGGAGAACTAATAGAACAAGTAAAACATTTCATCTACTTAGGCATGATTTTTAATAAAGATGGTAAATTAAATATGAAAATAGACAACAGAATCAACAAAGCTGGTATAAGGTAGGAAGTCAATTGAATACATTTATATGGAATAAGAGAGAAATTAGTCATCATCATTAAATTCCTGCCATGTACCCTCAAGGGGTGTACAGGATATGATAGTACTACATGAAAAATTTACATCATTAATAACTTACTATCTACAATTTTCCTCCAAATCAGTCTGTTACTTGCCAAGACTAAAACATTATCAGATTTTATATTTCTATTGTCTAAAGCACTTTGTAGTATCAATCCACCTATATCTTGGTCTTCCTCTGGGTTGTTTTCCTGCCAACCTTGCAGAGAACACTTGTTTTGCAAATCTTTCCTCACCCATTCTATTTAAGACCATACCACCAGAGATTAGCTCTGCTAATGCATTCCTGGATGCTGACAATGTCAAGTTCTTTCCTAATATCCTCGTTTTTAATATGATATTGCCATTGATGCCATCTGTTCATGCCTATAATCTTTCTCAGGACTCTCATATCTGTGGTCTCTAGTCTTTGGTCAAGTGTTTTACTTCTGACCCAGCTCTCAGATCCATAAGTTAAAATAGGTTTGAACACTGTCTTGTATACAGCTAATTTAGTGTTCCGACTAATTTCTCTCTTATTCCATATGAATTTATTCGATTGACTTCCTACCATACCAGCTTTATTGATTCTGTTGTCTATTTCCATATTCAATTTACCATCTTCACTAAAAATCATGCCTTAATAGCTGAAATGTTTCACTTGTTCCACAGGTTCTCCATTCAAAACGCAGTTGACATTTTCAACGATTCTGCCTATTTTCATTGCTGACCTTCATATCATATCTATTACAACAGTTATTCAATTTAGTCAGGAAATCTTGCAGACTTGTAGCGGATTTATTTAGAAGTATAACATTGTCTGCATAAAGCAAAGAGCTGATATTAACATCTCCAATTTTGATATCATGTTTAATTCCACTTTCCTTCATAATGTGATCCATATAGATAATGAATAACAGAGGAGATAATGTACATCCTTGTCTCACACCAGATTTAACATTCAACCATCTTCCTGTGCTTCCTTCAATTCTAACTACTGACTTACAACTCAAATAAAGACTAAGTATTGCTTGATATAATAATCATATCAACCCCAGGGGGGTCAATATCGACCCCTTTGGCGACCACTGGTTGAGATAATTTATACACAGTGTTTAGCATTCTTACATTTGTCTCTGTATTCTCTAAGAGCACAATCTGACTTATTTGCCAAGAACTTTTGTTATGCTTTCTTCTTTTCTTTCACTGTCTCTTTAACTTCCTGTGTCCACCATGGAGTTCTGATTTTTCTATCCTTGCAGACAACCTCACTACATGCCTCTCTGGCAGAATCAATCAATGTTTTCTTCACAGTTTACCACTGAATCTCCAAGGTTTGGTTGCTGTTCTCAAATTCATTTTTTCTTCAATAATTTTTGTGTATTTTAGTCTACAGGTCACATCTGAGAGCTGCTCAACTTTTATTCGCTTTAAAACTTTCTTACATGTTATTCTTTTCAATATGAAATTCAATTCTATCCTGCTCAAGACTAAATAGTGATCACTTCCAATTTCAAATCCTCTGTACACTCTGGTGTCCTGCACCAGGGAGAAAACATCACTATCAACAATAACATAGTCAAGGAGACTTTCTTACTCCTTGCCTCTTCTCTCCATGTGAATATGTGCACATTTTTATGTTGGAACATGGTGTTAGTAATAACTAGTCCATGTCCTGAGCAGAAATCCAATAGGTATTTGCCATTATTATTAGCTTTGCTCTTTTCTCCAAATTTTCCCAAAATATTTTTGTATATCTGACAATCATTTCCCACTCTGCTATTTAGATCCCAACAAGGATCAACGTCTTCTTTTTCATTGTGTCAGTTGCTTTCTCTAAAGCATGAAAAAATTCCTCAACTTCTACCTTAGTAGAACTTCCTGTGGGACCATAGGCACAAATAAGTCTCATTGTCCAGTTCCCCATTTTCATATTTGCCAATATGACTCTACTTGAGACTGCCTGCCATTCAAGAAGATTAGCCTCGTATTTAGTGTTAAATACTATGACTACTCCTTCTTTTCCTTGATTGCCATTGCCTGAATATAACATTTTGTATTTATTGCTCAGAAAGATCTCACCAGTTTTTGTCTTTTTTGTTTCAGTCATCCCCATTATGTCGATCTGGTACTTATCTAATTCCTCCGCTAGCTCCATTTCTTTGCCATTCAGGCTTCTTATATTGATAGTACCGATCTTTAACTCTGGTGATGTTTATTTGGGGTGTGTGTTTCAGATTTGTTCCAGTAGCTGACTTTTCGCTGTTCGCCCTGGTTACCTGGCGAAAACAACGGGAGTCATGTGTAACAGGGCAATGCCCCAGTCAGCATTAAATTTTGTCATGTTGTACCATCATTTTGTATTTTGGTTTAAGCCAATAAGAATACAATTTGGTCGGCTAAATACCAAATTGACAACCCATCCTCGTTCGTTCAGTACCCAGGTAGATACCCAACAGGGTCCACCACGAGAAGATGAGGATTGGACATTAGGTCAGAAGTTCTGGTCGGTTCTGGACATTCCTTTAAAGGATATGTAGAGGTCTCCTCTCAGTTCTATAGCTTTGACACTTAAGCACCCCTAGAAATTAGTCAAAACACTAAATTAGTTGTATACAACACAGTGTTCAAGCGAATTTTAACTTATGGATCTGAAAGCTGAGTTAGAAGTAAAACACTTGACCAAATACTCTCTCTCTCTCTATGTTCACTGGACATCTACAGATGCCGTATGGTCACTCGGATGCTCGATGATGTTCCACACCAGGCCTCGCCATGTAGTCCTGTTGTTTGCTTTTCTGGCAGCCTCAACTCTCTGAAGATCAGTCACTCCACACATGCCATCCATCCATCTCATTGATGGTCTACCCCTGCCTCTTTTTCCAGGAACTTGACCTTCTATTACTGTTCTGAGAAGACCTCCTTCCATCCTTTCTATGTGTCCAAAATATTTTAACTTTCTTCTGTCAATTTCCTTAAGGAGCCTTAAAGTTCTACTAATCTTTTCTAACACCCATTCATTTGTACACCTTTCAGTATATGATATCCTCAACAGCCTTCTTTAACACCACATCTCAAAAGCAGATAGCCGTTTCTTATCTGACTTCTTTAGTTACCAAGTCTCACATCCATAAGTCGCTGTTGGAAAAACAACTGCATCTAAAAATCCTCAACTTTGTTCCCATGGAGATAGATCCATCCTTCCAGATTTTAGACAGGTCTCTGACTGTTGTTTTAGCCATTCCTAACCTTTTTCTGACCTCTTCTGAACAGCAATTCTTCACAGTAATAATGGATCCCAGGTACTCAAACTTGCTCAATTCTTTCTCCATTAAGATACACTTGTTTCTCAAGAGCTTCTCTGTTTGTTTTTTCTTTGAGAACCATGATCTTTGTCTTGCTAGAATTGAGTTGAAGCTCTCTGTTATTACTGATCTTGTTAACTTTGTCAAGAATTAGTCCTAGTTCTTCCATGTCATTACAAAGGAGTACTGTATCATCAGTGTACCTCAGATTACTGATCAATCTACCTCCTATCGTAATTCCTGTCCTGAGCTCATCCAATGCTTCACGCATGATGTCTTCTGCATATATACTAAACAAGTGAGGAGAAAGTAAACATCCTTGTCTAACTCCTTTTCCAACTTGAAGCTAGTCAGTCAATCCAACACCTGTTCTTACGGTGGCTTTTTGCTCCTTATACAAGTTGGCTATCAACCTGATAGTATGTTGAGGAAAACCCATTCTTTTCATTACTTCCCACAGTTTCACATGCTCAACACAGTCAAAAGCTTTAGAGTAGTCTAAGGAACACATTACCAGAGGGAGTCTGAATTCTTTATATTTTTCTATGATCTGTCTAAGGCAAAGGATCTGATCTCTGGTGCCCCTACTTTTCCTAAAACCTGCTTGTTCCTCGGGCATCTCTGCCTCAACTTTGGCCTCAATCCTATTTAGCATGATCTTTAATAAAATTTTGCTTGCATGAGATATCAAACTAATAGTTTTATAATTCTTGCATGCCTTCTTATCACCTTTCTTGTGTAGTGGTATGAAAACTGACTTCTTCCAGTCTCTAGGCCATGATCCTGTCTCCCATATCCTTGCAATCAATCTATGAAACACTCTTATCCCTCCATCCCTTGTGGCCTTAATTAACTCTGCTGGGATTTCATCTGCACCTGGGGCGTTATTGCTGTTGAGCTGCTTAACTGCTCTTTCAACTTCATGCCTAAGTGGAGGAGGTTCCAAATCAAAATTTTCTTGATGGGAGGACTCCACATTTTCTTTATCACACTCTGCTGTACAGTTCCTCACAGTATTCTTTCCATCTGTTTTTGATTTCCAACTCCTCTGTTAGTAATGATCCATTCCTGTCTTTGATGACATTCAATTTAGGCTTAAACTTTTGCTTTAAGTCACGAACTAAATAAAACATCCTTTTATAATTATGCCTTCTCATCTGGAACTCTATTTCTTCACATTTATTAGTATAGAACTTTTCCTTGTCATGCTTGATGGCTCTTCTGATTTCTCTATGTAATCTCTTGTATCCTTCGGTCTCTGTCTCTCTTTGTTTTTCCAACCGCCTTCTTTTGATTAGTTCCCATGTTGAATCTGATATCCATGGGTCTCTTGGTTTTCTTATTGGGCTGAGATATGTCTTCGCTGTATCCTGTATTATCATCTTGACTCCTTCCCAAAGCATTTCTGGTGAGATTTCCTCATTGGTCTCCAAAAAATCATCCAGCCGAGTTGATGTTTCTTCTGTGAATCCCTAGGAATTACTCTAACATCCAATCTAGTGGAATGTGCCTGACCTGGAAGTTTTCGGAGTCTTAGTCTTACTTTGGCTCTTACCAGCTGATGGTCTGTACCAAAATCTGCTCCAGGACAAGTATGCACATCAGAGATGCTTGTCTTCCACTGCTGGAGAGCCAGGTTGTACTCAATCTGGTGCCTTGACCTATCAATGTTAGATGTCCATGTATAAGTCCGTCGTGGATGTTTCTGGAAGCAGGTATTGGTAATAACTAATCTGTTAGCACAGGCAAATTCCAACAGTCTTTCACCATGGGTGTTACGTTCACCCAGACCAAACATGCCGCACTCCGACCTGACTCTCATACTCTTTCCCACTTTTGCATTTAAGTCTCCTAAGATGTACAGTATCTCCTTGGTAGGCAGTCCAAAACAGTTTGTAAGTTTTCATAGAATTCTTCACTCTCTTCTTCAGGCCTATCCGTGTGGGGTGCATAAACTACCACAATTGACACATTGGTAGGCTGAGCCTTAAGTCTAATGGAGAGTATCCTATCATTAATGGGGTTATAACCAAGAAGGCATCTTGCCTGAGCTGTCTTCAGTTTCACAGCTACCCCCATGATGTTTTGGGTCACCACCTGAGTAAATAACTAGCTTACCATCCTGTCTTTTGAAGTGACCTTCTCCATTCCATCTGGTCTCTGTAATTCCCAAGATGTCAATTTTATACCTATCCATCTCTTTACAGACAATCTCAAGAGTACCCATCTATAAACTCCGGACATTCCATGTGCCTATGTAAAATTCCTTTCTAAGATTAATCTTATACATTCTGTCTTGCTCATTCACAGTATCACTGACTTTTGATGGAGACTGATGTAATATACTTCTCGAACAGGACCCTCTGCCTAAGCCCTGAACGTGGCTCTGATTATTCTGTGCGACAGCCGATGCAGCATGAGATGTGTTATTAGGCACATCATAGTAGCATTTTGGAGTGAAGTCACTGCAAGAAGAAAGTGGTAGGGTTGCAGAGGCCCTTTCCACATAAGATGAAATAGCAAAATAGGAAAGATTCACCCTTAGCCCTCAAATACTCTAATAGCATTAGGGGTCTTGAGAAAGATTAGGGGCATGAACAGATGGCATCAATGACAATATCATATTAAAAATGAGGATATTAAGAAAGAACCTAACATTGTAAGCATCCAGGAATGTGTTAATAGAGCTAATCTCAGGTGGTGTGTGGTCACTTAAACAAAATGGGAGAATAAAGATTAGCAAAACAAGTGTTCTCTGCCAGGTTGGCAGGAAAAACACTCTGAGGAAGACCAAGATATAGGTGGATTGATATAGTAAAAAGTGTCTTAGAAGACAGAGATATAAGATCTGATAATGTTGGAGTCTTGACAGGTAACAGATTGATTTGGAGAAATATTGTAGATAGGAAATTAGTGGTGATGTTTTTCATGTAGTACTATCATATCCTATCAAATTCCTGACATGTACCCTCAAGGGTACATGTCAGGAATTTGATGATGAACTTATACACAAAATACAAAGCCATAATACTTAAAACCATAATCTTCCCTGCTCAGATGTGCATTATTAATATTACAGACATTAGAAAAGCTGAATAAAAGAAGTCATATAATTAAACATTCACACATGTGCAACAGTAAAAAGATATTTTATACAAGAAAGCAGTTTTATAGTACACTTGTGAATTTTTTTTTAGTTCAGCCAACCTCAAGAAGCATGGAAGCTTTGCATTTCCATGTATTAGAATTCTGCTATTTAAGCAGTGCAGCTTCAAAAATCCATGAAATGTTGCAAACCTTCTCCGGTACCACCTGAGTTTTCATCTCCTGCCATTTTCAGTAAATAATCATAAAGGTCCAAAAGCTGAGATTGTTCCTGAATACTACAACATTCTGTTCTTAACTCTTAAGACTATTATAACTTTCTGGCATTGACATTCTTTCCATTAATAACAGCAAAAACTTGGTATAAGGAAATCAACTGCTTTCATCATGAACTTCCACAGCTGGGTACTGATAACACTGTTACATAATTTAATGAAGTTCCAAGGATATAGATACACCACAAGGGATCTTGCTTGGAGAATTGCATATGGTCACCATCCTGCAAATGTCATCTAATGGAGATATTTTAACATTAGAGATCCAATCTGTGACATGTTACAGATTGGAAATAGTAGAACATGCATTCTACAGTTGTCCTCTTGCCATGCATATTTGGAACAGATTATGTAATGTGTTGGGCATTCCACTATTTACAACAGAACAGATTTTTTTTGTAGTACCCCCCCCCCCAACCTATCAGTAATGGGAAGAGAATTTTGATTTTTATAATTAATGAGTTAAAATACGATTCACAAAAAGCTAGAATTTTATTGTCCAGTCCAATGATTTTTGTATTTAGAAAGCATTCCAGGAGATATCAAATTTTTGGCTAGGTAATGTACCACAAACATAATGCATATTCACCTGGAGGAGAAAAAATTCTGTCTATTTTTACTATGAGGTTTTTTAAATGATTCCATCCTCTTAGTTCATTGTGGTATTATGGTCAATTGCAAAGATGACTGGAGAGCAATCCCAAGCAGAGAAGGCCAACTTAAAGGTGGGTGACTTAGCTAACCACCTGAGTATCACTCATCTTGGACTTTAGCTTCAAATGGTCTTTGGTTGTTAAACTGCATGAGACTGGTGAAAAACAAAAAAATGACAGTCTTTGGCTACATGATGATATAAAAGAGTTTAGGTATTTTTTCCCCCACTTCAATAAAGGTCAAAACTAGTCTGCATAGGTGACCCTTCCATAATGTATAGCAATATACATGTCCAAAAAGAAGTGGGCTTTGCATTATGAGGTACTGAGGCAAATGAGTGAAGTCAACAGCCTCTATATGCAAGTGGCCTAATCAAGAAGATACTTCAGCACAAACTTTGCCCACATTCGGGTAAAGTATAAAAACAAGAATATAATTTCTTAGCAAGTATAATTTACTTACTGAAGAATATCTCATAATGCAAAATGCACATGCATCATTTTGATTATATGCTTTGCATTGTGAAATACCAAGGCAATTAATGAGAGGTTATTAGCCTCTATATATATAAGCAGCCCAATAATGAAAATACTTCATGTGCAAACTTTGCTTACACATGGGTAAAGGATTAAAGAATATAATTTCATGACAAGTTTAATTTAATTTGCAACCAAGTGGAAAAAACTTTCTACATACTCATATTAGGGTTAACTCCTATTATAATTTTTTATATACAATATGATATTTATACTGAATTTCTTGATTTGTCAATATTACCATAGTTGTTGTGACATTAGAGTTTACATTATTGATACTACTTCATCAAGTAATGGTACTTCTGTAAAAATCTAATGAGTATGTAAAAAAAAGTGGTAAGACATTATTAAACTCTGACCTGTTTCTGGTTTGTGTATTCTGACACAATTTTGCTTTGCCTTTTTTGGCAAAACAAATGGTCTGATTAAAACAAAACTTGAAACAGTTCAATTATATTTTATAGCAATCATCAATATCAAATTTCATTCAGCCAGTAAAATTATTAATGTTTGTTTCGTTCATTTTAAATTCTGTCTACTTTTTCAATAAAAATGTACCAACTGAAGCCAAAATTGAACCACCTAAGTATGTTCTTATGCACTTGTCTCATAGCCTTAGCTACTTCAGGAAGTAATTCTTAAAAACAATCTGGTGATTCAGGCTGGCTACTCTAAAACATAGCCCATCTATCAACTCTATTATAATAAAATGCCATTCTATTCCACTGTTTTTCATCCAAGAGAGCTGTGGTATGTTAGAATATAGTGAGTTACTTTGGGAGATAATCAAATGTTAAAATGGAGGAGGGGGTTCAATGTTCAGTAATTTACAGTATAAAAATTGTAAATAACAGACAAACTGTAATGACCAAATTTTGGTTGAAGACCAAATGGTAATAGGAATCTGACATTTAAAAAATTAGTAAAACTGCAAATAACAGATGTAACTGATTTTTGGACTTTTCTGATATAAATAATGAAAACAAATGATTTTTGTATGCTAACTTTGAGTTTGGAAAGGTCAGATACTAGAAAGACAGTATCTGATGTGCCTGAAGCCAGTATACTAGGAAGTTAAGTATTCTGGATTATAGCTGCATACAGTTTCTTTTAAATTAAAAATTAATTTAGAAATACTAACTTTTGATATAAGAATTTATTTAAATTCTTATTTCACTAAAACAACTGAAACTTACTCTTGTTTTGCACTGCAGGTGCTTGCCAGGTACAGAAAGTGAGGTAATAATCATAGTAACACAACGCAGGAGAAATACTGAACCAAATAAGGAAAACATACGGCGCATCAGTATAAACCTAAAATATTAATCAGATTTTGGTAATGTCAATTGTCATATACTACATTACAAATAAAGATAAAATTTCATTAGAAATAATATTCTGAAATTGATACTACTTTAATAATAGTCTGATCATAAGCCACTCATTGGAACATTATTAAACAAAACAACATCAAAATAAAACTCTTTCAGTACCTAACATGGTATCATTGGGTTTATCAGAAAGATACACCTACCATGTTGCAACACACAATATTATCAAAAGATACCTCCAGGAAGTCAGGAACTCAACAAGAGAGGCCACAAATTACTCACACCACCTATTCACCTATCATACTGTACTTTTCTTGAATTCATCTACCCTATCTGTACTTACCACCTTCAAAGGCATGCCAGCATTGAAGATGATCCATGTGAAGGATGTCCAAAAAGTGTAACAATACCAGAAATCATAGATCAAGTGTATGATATTGGATGACTGGCAAGTCAAAGTGAGTGAAATTGCCGAGACTATAGACATTTCTAAAGAATGTGCAGGATATATTTTGCATGAAGAATTGAAATGAAAAAGCTTTGCGCAAGATAGGTGCCGTGCTTCTCAAATACGCACTTGTATGAAAATCTTTGAACAGTGCTTAGATTGGAGAATTTTAACAAAAATAAAACTGATTTTGTGAGTCGATTTATTACTATGGATGAGATTTGGATTCACCATTACACACCAGAATCCAAACAGCAGGAAAGGTTACATCATTTTAAACATCGGTTACATCATCAGGAAAGGTCATGACATTGATGTTTTCGGATGCTAAAGGCATTTTGTTCATTAACTATCTTGAAAAGGGTAAAACAATAACCGGGGAACATTATTCCGATCTTTTAACCAGACTAGAAGAAAAAGTTCGTGACAAAAGATCCAGTTTGCAGAAGGGAAAAAATCATCTTTCGTCAGGACAATGCACCTGCCCATAAAAGTGTTTTGGCAATGGGAAAATTAAGGAATCTGCAGTATGAATTGTTGGAACATCCACCCTATTCCCCAGATTTGGCTCCCTCAGACTTCTATCTCTTCTCAAAACTAAAGCTCTTTCTTGCTGGTCAGCATTTTTCTTCAAATGATGTATTAGTAATGATGTATCTTTTTCATGTAGTACTATCATAATAATTCTCCTTGGATAGCATATTTCCCATATCTGGAGGGCTGGGCAAAGGGCTAATCACCTTTCCCCATAAAAATTCCCTGAATATGGAAAATTCCTTCACTTTTGATTTATAATTTTTTTACTCCTATGCAGTATCAGCTCCTCACCATATTTTAACATCTAAGAGCACACTGTTAAAATTATTCTTGATTGCAATGCGATGAATTTGGGTTTTGGTTTTGCCATCTAGTATATCCAGATCATTTTATGTATATGTATGTCTTTATATTTAAATAAACTTCCTCTTATCACAAGATCCTGATGAATACAATTTAAGTTGGCAAGAGGATAATGAATGGATAAAGTTTTGAGTTCAAAAGCTACATGAACCTTTGAAACAGATGACGTCACCACTTTCACCCAAACAGAAAACGTTAAGTGCAACGTTGAATGTTAGAACTATGCTTTAAAGTGGAAGGACACAAGAAGTTATTAAGGAAATGAGAAAGTATCATAGATATTATGGGAATAAGAACTGAGATGACAGCTTTGGAAGAGTGAGAACTATAAAATGGATATCAATGCTGGCCTGGTTGCCAAGCGGTTAGCGTATCCAGCCAAACAGCTGCAGGTTCGAATCCCGCCGTGGGTATGGATGTTTGTCTGTGATGGTCTGTGAAAATACTAGTGATGGTGGCTGGTGGTAGATGGTGTTGGTGTAGTAGTTGGTGGATTGAGTGGTGGAGACAGAGTTGTAGAGTAGGTTCCCCTCCCTCGATGAGTCTTTGGGCTCCCTGGAGGTGTCACGTAATAATAATCAAATACTGTATTCAGGATCTGATGAAAATCATAAAAGAGGAGGGAGTATTTCTTATATTTAGCAAAAAGACGAAATTCTAGATTATATTCAAGATGTATTAAAATAACCATATAGGTTTATGCACCAACAAATGAAAAAGATCTTGAAGAATAAATTACAAATATGTATAGAACAAGTACCAAAACACAACATGATTATTTTTATGGGTGTCATAATGCTAAAGTTGACAAAAGAAATAATGAAGATGAAAGTGCAGTAGGTAATGAAGCCTGTGGTCAAAGAAATGAGAATGGTGACCTACAGGTGGCTTTTTTTGCAAAATGAATAAGCTTGCGATAAGAGGAAGTTTATTTAAATACAAAGACATAGATATACATAAAATGATCTGGATATACTAGATGGCAAAACCAAAACCCAAATTCATCGCATTGCAATCAAGAATAATTTTAACAGTGTGCTCTTAGATGTTAAAATATGGTGAGGAGCTGATACTGCATAGGAGTAAAAAAATTATAAATCAAAAGTGAAGGATAAGCTATATCTAAATTAAAAATAGATGAAATAAAGAAAAATTTTTCTGTTATGATAAAAAATCAATTTAATCAAAAATGAGCACCTAGAGAGTAGAAAGCCTAGAAGACGTGATTGAGAAGTTGAGAAGCAATGGAAACATTTTTAAATTGGTTATCAGACAAGAACTGAAAACTCAAAGAAAAAAAGCATAAAATTAAAATTGTTTGAAATTGCTAAATCCCAAAGAAAGAAAGAAATTAATATGAGCAATTATAGACAGAAAGACATGTGAGTTAAAAAATTTCCAAGAGAAGATAAAAGACATTATGTAGACAGTATGGCAAAAGAAGCACAAAAAAAGGATACCATTAGAACACATTGGAAAACTGTATGAGGTGAACAAGTAAAATATGCTCTGAAGAAAAGAAGCAAGTTAATCCTATACGGCAGAGGTCTCCAAACTGCGGCCCACGATATGATTTTATCCAGCCTGCCAATTGGGCTAATTTTTCAATAAGAATCTGCCAAAAAAAAACATGGTGTTGATAGATTTCAAATGCATTAATTAAAATTTGTTCAAAATATATTCCTGAATAGCAAAAAGTAACCGTAATCCAAGTTAGTCTTTCTGACTGTAAAAGGTTGGTTAAAATGTACTAACGAAGAAAAAAAATTTAAAAAGAATTCAAAACGAAATAAAAAAGTTACATCCAAATAAACTTTTTTATCAACAAAAAAAATTTATGTCGCACGAAATAAGACCATTAAAAAAGTCGGTAAAAACATGGTTAAAATGAACTGATGAGCAAAAATCGAAATAAAAACAAAATTGCCCGATCTGTATTCAGTGACAAAAAAACTCGAAGTTACACGAAATTATATGTACATGTAAATTGTCGGTGTATATTCAGTCAAAAAAACTAACGACTAGCAAAAATTTAAACAAATTGTTTCCCGAATGGGAAAAAATGAATTCGACTATTTCAAAAAAAAAAAAAAAGTATCAGTTTGCACGTAGAAATTGTCATGATAAAATTTTTTTTGGTAATTTTTACAAAAATATTTTTTTTTTTAAATAAATATTTTATAAATAAATAAAATTTTATAATTATTTATAAATTTATTCTCTTTTATAGGGTTAACATGGATGGGAAAAAGAAAAGTTGATCTTGAATGTCGTGTGTTTAATGAAGAATGGGGTGTAAAATACTTTTTCATACAATCAAACTCAAAGGATAAAGCTGTATGTCTCATTTGTAAAGGTACTGTTACTGTGTTGAAAACAAAACACGCTTCAACGTTTTTGCAATTTAGAGAAAAGGAGTGTTCAGATAAATTTGAATCATTATATCATTGTTTGCATTCTCAGCAAGGCTTATTTATGAAAGAAAACTCAGAAAATGAAGCCTTAACCTTGGTAAACTACAAGGTTGCTTGTGTGTTGGCTTAAAAAGGAAAACCATTCATCGATTGCAATATCATCAAAGAATGTATGATGAAAGCAGTGGCCGAGTTATGCCCAGAAAAACTTAATATTTTTAAAATAATAAGTCTTTTGCCAAATACTATTGCTCGTTGGGTTGAAAATTTGGGAAATAACATTATCCAGCAAGTTGTAGGCAAAGTACAATGTTTTAGTCGGTATTATTCTCTCGCGCTAGATGAATCGACTGATGTTTGTGATACCTCGCAACTCGTAGTATTTTTACGTAGCATTGACGATGAACTTAATGTCACACAGGAATTAGCATCACTTTGCAACATTCATGGTACTACAACAGGAGAAGCTATCTTCAAAGAAATTCAAAAAACACTAACAGAATATAATTTGGACTGGAATTGTCTGCAGTGCATGACAGTGGATGGAGGAAAAAACATGTCTGGTATAAAAATGGGGTTGGTTGGGCAAAACCAATATTTCTTCACTGTATTATCCACCAACAATCACTTTGTGGAAAATACGTTGATATGAGCTGTGTCTTGAAGCCTGTTATTTCTATGGCAAATTTCATTCATTCTCATGCGCTTAATCATCGCCAGTTCTTTTCTCAAGGAATGTGATTCTGAGTATGTTGACTTGCCATATTATACTGCAATTCCCTGGCTTAGCTGTAGAAAGGTGCTTTCGCATTTCTTTCATCTCAAGAATGAAACTGATATATTTCTTACTGAGAAAAACCGTTACGAACCACTTTTATCAGATATTAAGTAGGTTTGGAAATTGGCATTTTTTGCAGTGGTGAACCACATGAACAATTTAAAGTTGCAGGGTGAAAATAACTTAGTTTGTGATTTATTATCTCATATCAAGGCATTCAGAGCAAAGTTGATACTTCTGGAAGGCCAGGTGAAAAATTGTAACTTTGCTCATATGCCATACCATGCAGAATTACATAAAAAGGGTGAAGCAGAATTTCCTTTCTCATTCGCAAATTTAGTTATTTCAGATCTTAAAAAACAATTTCAGAAGTGATTTGCTGATTTGGACGCCAATGCTAGGGAAATAAGATTGTTTCAAAATCCGTTTGACTGTGTTGTTACTGATGTCCCAAGTCAACTTCAAATGGAAATTATTGAACTTTAGGCAAATGAACATATTAAAGATAAATACCAGGAAGGAAACTTGATCGATTTTTATAACTTTTCGAACTCTGAGCAGTTCCCAAATTTGAAGAAATTTGCTTGTAAATTTATCTCCATTTTTGGGACAACATATCTTTGTGAACAAAGTTTTTCCCAAATGAAATATATCAAGTCAAAATAAGGGCAAATTTATCTGATGAACATTTGAAATCATTACTTGTAATTAGCACTTCAAAATTTGAACCCGAGTTTAATAAAATTTTAAAAACACAAACACAGTTACATCATTCACATTAATGGGTTTATTATAATTTATGATAAAAATATGAGAATTTGCTGATAGTGTTCGTTGTCATTAATATACAATAATTTAATCTCACATACTCTGTAATTAGTTTTTATCTGCTTTCAATAAAACTCATATATCTAGTTCTAGAGTTTTTTATTACGACCACCCGCTGAACAGTGCTGAAGTACCCAATGTGGCCCTCATGGCGAAAAGTTTGGAGACCACTGCTATAAGGGATAAAAAATGGATTGCTGCTAACTGAAGAGAATAAGAAGAAAAAAAAATACAGAAAGAATACTTTGAAGATAGAAGAATATTTTATTAGTTAAATGTAGAAAACAATATAACTAACATGATTAGATGTTCAGTAATGGAAGAACCTCCTATAAGCAGACTTAAATATCACACTAGAACCATCATTATCATCAAATTCCTGACATGTACCCTAAAGGGATATACAGGATACTACATGAAACTTACATAATTACTAACTTCCTATTAACAATTTTCCTCCAAATCAATCTGTTACCTGTCAAAACTCTGACATTCTTCTTCTTCTTCTTAAGTATTCTGCAATTGGGCAGGTTTCTTCTTTTGGTAGCAGAAACTTTCCTTCCACTTTCTTCTGTTCTGAGCCAACATTATCAGATATTATATTTCTGTCTTCTAAGACCCTTTTAACTATATCAATCCACCTATACCATGGTCTTCCTCTGGGTCTTTCTCCTGCAAACCTGGTAGAGAACAATTGTTTTGCTAATCTTTGCTCTCCCATTCTGTTTAAGTGACCATATTACCAGAGATTAGCTCTGCTAACACATTCCTACATGCTAACAATGTTAATTTCTTTGTAAATATCCTTGTCTTTAATATGATATTGCCATTGATACCATCTGTTCACACCCCTAATCTTTCTCAGGATTTTCTCAGAAAGTAAAACACTTGACTAAACTCTTAGTCAAGTGTTTTACTTCTAACCCAGCTCTCAGATCCACGAGTTAAAATTGGTTTGATTGCCTTGTATTCAGCTAATTTAGTGTTTTGACTAATTTATCTCTTATTCCATATAAATTTATTAAGTTGACTTCCTACCATACCAGCTTTGTTGATTCTATTGTCTATTTCCATATTTACAAGGATGGTCTGAAAAGCTATCGGCCTCGACCATAGATGGCAACACTATTGGCAAGATTTCTTTATCTACGTTAGTACATCTGTCATAAGCATCCATGTGAAATTACAAGTCATTCTATCAAGCAGTTATTTATACAGTTGTCTGAAACAAAAGTGTTGTCTGTATCCCATGAAATGGATAAAATTGAGTATCGTGATGTTATAAAATTCTTTGTAAAAGAAGTTTAATGGCAAAAGAAATTCATTCAAAGTTCATAAAGGTTTATGGGCACTCTTCTCCTTTGTTTTCAACAATTAAGAAATGGTCTGCTGAGTTTAAATGTGGCTGTACAGCCTTGAAGATGATCCACATGAAGGACATCCAAAAAAAGTGTAACACCACCAGAAATCATTGATCAAGGCATGATATTGTATTGGATGACCGGCAAGTCAAAATGTGTGAAACTGCTGAGACTATAGGCATTTCAAAAGAATGTGTAGGATATATTTTGCATGAAGACTTCAAATGAAAACGCTTTGGCAATATGGGTGCCGCATTTGCTCACAGCAGATCAAAAATGCAGTCACATGAAAATCTCTGAACAGTACTTGGAGCGTCTTAACAAAAATAAAACTGATTTTCTGCATCGATTTATTACTATGGATGCGACTTGGATTCACTGTTACACCAGAATCCAAACAGAACTAAAAATAGTGGACAGAAGCCGGTTCTTTAACACCAAAGACAAAGTCAGTTCCATCAGGGGGAAAGGTCATGGCATCAGTGTTTTCGAATGCTAAAGGCATTTGTTTAATTATCTTGAAAATTGTAAAACAATAACCGGAGAATATTATTCCAATCTTTTAACCAGACTAGATGAACAAATTCTTGAGAAAAGACTCAGTTTCAGAAGAAAAAATCATCTTTTATAAGGACAATGCACAAGCGGCTGCTTTTCCTAAAGAATTTCAAGACTGTGTAGAACAAGGAAGTAATCCTCCTGATCTCATTTTTAATGTTGATGAGACTGGGCTCTACTAGAAAAAATTGCCATCATGCACCTTCATTTCCTGTGAAGATCGTTCCGCTACAGGTTTTAAAGCTGCAAAAGATAGACTTACGCTTTTGTTGGGTGCAAATGTCTCCAGAACTTTGAAGCTTAAACCAATATTGGTGTACCATTCATAGACACCACGTGCCTTCAATGGTCTAAAAGCAATGCTGCCAGTCTGTTGGAAATGGAACAAGAAAGTTTGGTTTACACAAGACGTTTTTATAGATTGGTACACAAATTATTTTTGTCCTACTGTGCTTCGCTTCTGTAAAGAAAATGATTTGAAAGCCAAGGCACTGCTTCTCTTGGATAATGTCCCTGGACATCCTCAAAACCTTGCTGAAGTAAGAACACCATTGAATTTCAAGGTTGTTTACATGCCCCCAAACACAACATTGCTTTTGCAACCGATGGATCAGGGGATTGTATCAATCTTCAAAACCTATTACCTCCGTATAACATTTATGGAAATGGTAAGAGTCTTGGACACTTCAGGAAAAACTATTAAAGACTACTGGCGGTCATTCGATATTTTGAAGGGCATTAACAACATCGAGGCAGCTTGGAATGATGTGTCAGCAAAGTGTTTAAAAGGAGCATGGCGAAAAATTCTTCCGGCATTTATGCACGAATTTGAGAAAGAAAAAACGAAGAAGGCCCTCTGAGAGATATGAAAATGGCCGATTTACAGCATATCCTTGCAAGCACAGAGACATCGACTGATGAACTCTGCAAAATGGACCACAATTGGGAACAGAGTGCGAATGTAAAAGGGAGTGTAATCGGATCTATTTGACCTTATACTGAACTCCTTAAAGAAAGACAAAGAAAATCTAGGCAGTTAACACTGGATACTTTTTTAAAACAAAGTATCCAGTCTTAATTCTTAAATCTGAAACCAGGAACTTCAACATAGAAATATGTAATATCTTTTCGAAGTTTCATATATAATTTTATTTTTTGTATATAATTTTGTTTTGTTTTCGCTATTAATAATTTTATTTTAACAAATATATATGTATGTATTATCAAAGCTTTAAATATAATAATGTTACACATACTTCATGTGCATATTTTTTGACTGTGCGGAACGTAACTTCATACCTCCCATTAAAATTGGGTTCGTTTTACGCCAATTCAGTTTACACCCGTTTTTTCAGGAATGGAACTGAGGCATAAACCAAGAGCTGCCTGTACTTGTAAAATTTTGCATATAATATTAATAAATAGGATTAATAATGAAATAAAAAAGATATTAAAGAATGAACAAGTTGGTTTTTGAAGTGAGAGTATTTCATTGCATATAGATGGAATGAAAGAGGCAGATAAAAAGTTAATTCAGTATTTGGAACTGGAGAGGACCAATTTTGTGTTTACAGGCTTAAAGCAAAATTAAAATAATGGTAGCAGCCAGTTCAGCACCCATAATACGTAAAAGAAGCATAAGGCAGAAAGAGAATATCTATAGCTGGAGAGAGAATGTCAGAAAGGGATCACCAATTTAACCAGGCAGCTCTCTTTTGAATGGCATCAAACATTTTTACAAAAGTTTTTGCTGTATCACTCCATAGAAGCAATATTCTTGCATGGGAGAAGGGAAAGGCGTTGCGAATTTTAATGTTGTACAGGTGACTTTTTTGAAGGAAAGGAAATTTATGGATGTGACGTTTAGGCCAGGATAGGCTATAGGTGTGAATCAGTCCAAGAAGAGAGATATCTGATCTTATGAAGATCAGATATTCATAAGATATTTCATAAGATCAGATATCTCAGCAGAGATATCTGATCTTATGAAGAGATCTCAGCATTATCAAATGAAGGAAAGTGAAGTGTGATCCTTCTTACATAAATAAGACAAGGAGATTAGTTTTTGTACCTTGGGATATAAGAGCACTGTAAAGTTGGTCAAATGAAAAGGGGGATTTCAGAGTACTGTGATCAGCAAAATTATGGATAGGATCTGAAGTTAGTGACAGATATATTCCAGCATTAGCAGAGTAATCTGAAGAATGGAAGCCATCCACCATGACATGCAGTGAACAACCAGACAGGAAACAGGCGATCCAATTGCAAAGGGTCAACAGCAGACCATAAGATGTTAATCTTGCAAGCAGGCCATTGTAGCAGATCTCAATGTTCTGGATGCATCTTTCACTTAAACCTTTCTAGAGTTTGCATTAATGAGTGAAGCGGCAAGAAAATCCACATTGGATTTCCTTGCCACTCATAAATCCATATCAGTGGTCAATAATTAACTAGGAGGTTTCCTGGTGGTGTGACAGAATTGGTGACTAACAATTTTTGATAGAACTGATGTGTATAAGTGGAATGATAATTTAATGGTTTAATGGTTTAGAGGCAAGGTTGGGCATTTATTCAAAAACCAACTCGTGAACATATGATAAAGTAGGAGGTGCCTTGTCTTGATCATCAATATAGGAGCTGGACAAGAAGAGATTTTGTCTTTAGATGATGTTGCACTAGTACTCTGGATGTGAAAGAGAAACGCGTGGATGAGTAGAAGTTGAACCCAATAGCCTTTATGGGGGGAGGCAACCAGAACACTCAATTACCACTTAAGAGGAGGGAGATTTAGTGCTTTGGTTCTTACAAAATCTGACTTGGATTTTCTGATGATCTTTCTGCAGCTATTATGTGCTACAGTTGGGAGTGGAGACCAAGTAGGATGCTGGAGTTTTGGATTTCAAGTCCCCCTTGTGATATACTGAATTCTTTTCTTGAACTGGCACACCTGTTGGAGGACCAGGATTTGGACAGTGTCTGAGGTTTTGGATGGAATAGAAGGAGGTGTTCGGATCGGGGGGGGGGGGGGGGAGCAAGTCAGCCTAAAGATAAGAAGAGTAGATTTTACAGAGGTCATCACATTTGGAGCAACTGGTGATAATGGACATGAACTTAACTACTATAACATGAATGATAGTAGTTAAGTGAGAGAAGTACTACAGAGAAAGCAACTGGGATGGGGTTATCATCTGAGCTACCAAAAGGAGAAGTGACATCTACATCATACTTACAGGAAAACTGGTTAAGAAGACATAAAAGGTGTTGGGGAAAATGGAGAGGATTATCAGCTATTCTGGTCAGCATATGGACCATTTGATAAAAAACTACTGCTGTTATCAAATATCTCTGCATCTCTTCCTGCTTGATCAGTAGAACAAGAGAAAGGAAGCCAGCCCAAATTGTAAACGTGAAGTCACCAAGCGAATGAGAGAGAACGTCAAGTTATTTGGATTGTAGATAATCAAGATTATCTACAATCCAAGTAATGAAAAAAAAAAAAAAAAGGTCAGAATAGTAATCAGAATTTGGAGAGACAGCGACAGCAAATGAATATGAATAAATGAGGTAAGAAAATTTTGAGGCAGAGCAGGTCATGAACAGGTGATTCAAGATCTGTAATCTCTAACAAAGGATGTCAGAAACATGCAGGGTCTACCCTGGTGGTTGATGCTACTAGTTGAGATTTTGTTAAAAATAACAGATCAAGTTTAAATGTCTGCAGGCAGTACAGCATATCATCTACAATATACTGTAGGTGAAATCAAGAATACTGGTGAAGTGAATGTGGATTTTTTTTTAATGCATTTTAGTTTTTTGTGTTTATTGGTTGGATTTTTTAAAATGTTTTTAAGGTTGAGTTTGGTTTTTTGTTATTTTCTAAGAGTTTTTATTTATTTTTTTTATATAGACATTGCTAATGATATTACTCACATTGACATGTATGACTGAATGAGAAGGCTAATTAAAGAGAGTTGGGGCCATGTAGCATGACAAAGTTTCAAGGGTGTGCATTCCACAGAGAGAGAGAGAGCAACCTAGTCTCTAGTCCAATGCAAGTCCCCCATAACAGTTTCTCCCCCAGCATATAACTACAGTGAGCCTATTCCCAGGCACACCCTGCTAGAGTAAGAAGCAACTACATTTTTCACTAGCTAATAGGGAAACCTCTTAATGTGTTACCAGCAGGTTCAGTCCTCTGTACTACTGTATTTGCAAATGGGAGAGGTTTGGGTCCCAATAGTGAGTCTGGCATTCTCTGAGACGGTCAATGATAGGCCATGGAAGAAGAAGATGGGGACACAGGAAAGCAGAAAAGTTGATAATTATGTCAGAGAGACATATGAATCTAAAATGTGTGCAATATCAGTTAAGACATTAAATATAAATAAAAATATACTAACTATATCATACAGAACTGTAATCTGTAATCCAATGTTTCATCTACCCATTTTATTTATTTAATTTAGGTATTTATTTTCATTGAATTTATCCCTTTTTTCTTTCTTTGGCTCAATGCTTGAAATCACAACCAATAGTATCAGTAATTTGGTTTGCATCTGAATCTCACCACCTAATTGTTAACTTTGGAGCTGGTCATTTATTAATGATATTTTCTCATGACAATAACCTGACTCAATATAGGAAATAGAATGCTTTCCTGTTTTAATTAGTTTTCTTTTTTGTTAAATTAAAATAAATCTGCTAACGCCTTTTATTCCCTTATAGGGAGTAGGTGAAGCCTTTATACCCTATCTAACTTTCTGGAGATTGAGTGGGCAGTTCAATCTCCACTGGTAGCCAATCAGAGATAGCTGGCCCATGTCTATCACTAATTATAGCAGCCATGGATGGCTGGCAAACAAGTGCTGCCATCTCTTGGTACCTAACCCTAACAAGATATGTCACTGTCTGAAATAATGTGGCTACTACGGTCGATTTTCTCGAGTTTATGGGATGAAAAACCCGAGTTTCCAGGAGGAAAACCCGCTTGCCTGTGGATGCCAAATTATATTCTTGGTTTCATCCTTTATCCAATAGTAAGAAAACAAAGTTTGCACATGAAGTATATTTACAACTAGGCTACTTGTATAGAGGCTAATAACTTCACATCAATTGTCTCAGTATCCCATAATGCAAGGCACATATCCTTACAGACATGTATAATGCTATGCATTATGGGTAGCGTCACTACCCAGAAGAGATACCATGATCCTTATAGTCCTTATAAGGACCGGCTTAAAGAGGCAAAGCAAGAATGCTTTTCATATTCCCTGTTGTCTGTAGAGGACAGTTTAAGGATAAGGTGTTATTGAGCTATAAAGCTCTGATCATGGCAAGAGGGTAACAGCAATAGCCGAGCCTCAGTTAGAACTTCATTGGCTACAGCATTGCCATCCATTACCCTCCCTGGGTACCCGTTTTAGTTGCCTTGTATGACATGCATGAGCTACATTGGTGCTAGTCTTATCCCGGCAACCACACAGGGAAGAAACCATGATTGAAGTAATGCAGAAATCATATATTTCCCATATACAACTATTCAAAAGGTGTCACACCTTATTACTAAAATACTCTAGATAGATAGATAGATGTTGAAAGTTATATCACTTGATTATATTATAAATTAAAGATGCCAAGAAATGTTATTCTTGGTTTCATCCTTCATCCAAGTGTAAGCAAACAAAAGCCCTTCCCTTCCCAGTCATGAAGTTGTTTGCTTGGCTTCATCCTTTATCCAAGTGTAAATAAGCAAAAGCTCTTCCTTTTCCAGTTGTCAAGATACTTCATGCACAAGCTTTGTTTGCTTACACTAGGATAAAGAATGAAACCAAAAATATAATTTCTTGGCATCTTTAATTTATAGTATAACCAAGCAAAAAAAAACTTTCAAATTCTATTCTAATCTAGAGTATTTTAGTAATAAGGTGTGACAGCTTTTGACTACTTGTATGTAGGAAATATATGATGTCTGCATTACTTCAACCTTGGTATCTCTTCTGGGTATGGCCTGGCTCCTACTACAACAGTTATTAATGCTTGTCACTTGCTTTGCTTGCTTCTTGGGGGATAGAGAAGCTCTGCTCAGTGGTGGGATTTTGCCTGTTGCTGGGTGGAGCAACTGCTGAGTTTCCTTTTCTGGAGTTGGTAGTGATCGTTTAGGATAGCTCAGAGTTTATGGAGAGGTATTCCAACGCCTAAATATACCTCAATAAAGGTCAAAAGCGGTCCTGGTAGTGGCTGTTCTCATAATGCATAGCATTATATATGTCTGAAAGAGTGTGTGTGCCTTGCATTATGGGATACTAAGGCAGTAGATATGAAGTCATTCACCTCTATATATACAAGTAGCCAAGTCGTGATGATACTTCACTTGAAAACTTTGAAACTTTGTTTGCTTATACTTAGATAAAGGATGAATCCAAGAATGCAATTTCTTGGCATCTTTAATTTATAGTATAACCAAGTGAAAAACTTTCAGCATCTATTTCTTGTTTTATTTCTAAGTAAAAGAAATACACTGCAAACCAAATCAGTTCAATCACAATTATAGCCAAGTTAAATATCGAAATTCACTGTAGAATGCAAAATATACTGCTCAAAACAATTAGGGGATATTTTGGTTTTTGTGTAAATTATAAAGTTATAAAAAATAATTTACAAATGTAACACAATTTGTAATAAATATAAATTATTTAATCAATATCATCAATTACACCCTATCGTTAAGTAAGAAATATTTATTCGTGTATAATTATTTGCAGTTATTATTATAAAGTTATAATTATTTGCAGAAATTTATAATTATCCAAAAGAAACTAAAATATCCCTAATTGTTTTGAGCAGTGTAAAATAAGATTTCACACAATGTGCTTCATATTATATGAAAGTATACAAGCCATTAAAAACTCTTACCTGTGCTTATGAAACATAAGAATAACTGCCCAAATTAAAAAAAGTACAATTCCAGTAAATTCACACATAGAAAAAGCCCAAGGAATGAGGGGAACATTATCTAAAAATATGTCTGGTAATGGAGGATATGTCTGAGTATCTGGAACTCTGTCATGGACAATTACCATTACAATGGCAGTAATCCAGGTCACAAGAAAAAAATATAGCATTCCAACTATAGTCTTCCATAATTCTGGTTTCAACTGAAAGGAAATAATATTTCATTGTAACTTATGAAAAATTTAAACAAGCAACATTAAATAATAATCTCTCTCTCGTGTGTTAATACTGTACTCTTGATCACTTGGGACATTGTTAGTGCACAAGTACTTCAATACCTTATTTTTTAAACTTGCACTGGGATTTGCAGAATATTGCAACTGTTTAAACCCAGTCAACCAACCAAAAGATACATTAAAATTCCCATCTAAATTTAATTAAATCAGCTAATGCCTTTTTTGTTCCTGTATAGAGAGTAGATGAGGCCGTTTTAGCCCTATCTAACTTTTGGAGACTACCAGTGGAGATTGAGTAGTTCAATCTCCACTGGTAGCCAATCAGAGATTGCGGGACCAAGGCTACCATCACTAATTAACCAGTACTCGGTGAAGAAGGTGGGTAGCAAGTGCTGCTATCTCATGGTCCCTGACACAATATTTTTAATGTCAGAAAATAGTGCGAGTTCGATGGATGATTTTCTTGAGTTTACGGGACGAAAAACCCGTTTCCGTAAGAAAAAACCTGCTTGCCTGTGCCAGAGATAGACTAACCCAGGAACCAGTCAAGGAAAGGCTTAGAAAAATATTCCTCTAGTCAGTGACTAGATTCAAGTCTTCCGTCGTGCGGTAAAGGACCATAGAGTGCAAACACCATTTCTACTGAAAGCTACACAGGCCATCTAAATTTAATATGCTGAAAAGTATTTTATTTAAAAAAAAAAGTGCACTTAGTGTTCAAACAAAACTTACTGCTCAGAAATTTAGTGAACTCTCAGTTAACTATGAAACCACTGTTTTATTCAATTCTTCAGAAGCCAATGATTCAGAATATTTTCTACTGAGACACGCATCTCCACTACCAGAAATGGTAGCAAATGCAACTGTGTTTCAATTCTACCATAAACAATTAGCTCGCTGACAATGTCTCTCTCTCTCTCTCTGTCATCAAGGATAATTTCAATCTCTTTCCATGTTTATTAATAATTTTGAAATTTTGTCCCTGTAAGGACAACTATTATTTGATTCAATGTGACAATTTTATTATAAAAAAAATCAAATATACAAGAGACATTGATTAAAAAAAAATTACTATATCTACACTGAGTTGGCTTTGCATTAGGAACACTCCCCTCGATTTACATATCTGGCACAATAATGAAGTACTACGTGACACGTACATCACATGCGGCTACTATAAATGGGCACACCTATCCTCTGTATATAATCTGCAAACGTTTGCCAATAATGGGGAAACATGGCTATGTAAGCAAATTTGTACCACGGGCAGATAGCTGGAGACCGGAGGGCAAGTGTGAGTATTTTAGAAACGGTTGTTGGTTGCTCCTATACTACTGTATTGGGGGTATACAAGGACCAGATTAACCATGAACAGACATCCAGAAGAAGGGCTCACATTGGTCAGCCATGCATGGTTGATCCTAGAGGCGAGCATTGGGTGCCACGACTGGTATCTCAGCAAATGACGTGTAACAGTCACACAGCTCACTCACCAGTACAACAGTGGAGGCAGTTCAACCCATTTCCACATACACAATGTGCCACACACCTTGCTTTGCCTGGGGTTTCACAGCCAGAGACTAACATCATGGGTACCCTTGTATGGGCTAAGGAATGTTCATAATGCACCCTTGATAGATGGTAGAAGGTTGTCTGGAGTGATAAGTCCTGTTTCCTGCTGCATCATACTGATGGCTGGGTTCATATTTGGCATAAACAGCATGAAACCCTATCTGATGGCCTGAGGTGCTTTTTCCTGGCATGTCCTAAGTCATAGAAATACTGAATGGTGAACATTATAGGGACCTGTTAGCTGACCATCTCCATCCATATCAACAGGAGGCCTACCTTAACCTAAGCGCCATCTTTCCAACAGGACAACTCACCTTGTCATTGGGCTTGTACAATACTGAGTGGTTTGAGGAACACAACAACAAATTTGTCACATTGTCTTAGCCTCCAAACTCCCATGACTGTAACCATTTGAATATGTATGGGATATGTAGAATGGAGCATGAGAACTGCTGATCCTCCTCCACAGAACAAGTGTGAACTGATAGAGTTGCTGCAGTGGACATTGGTCAAGTTAAGCACAGAGGATGTTCAACACCTTGTGGAATCTGTTACTAGGCATTTGTGAGACATGACTGCACAGAGATGTAGACCAACGCATTATTAGGTGGGTATTCCTAATGCAATGCTAACTCAGTGTATACTTGATAGTAAATTAATTCAGACACACTAATTATATAAATTATTTTCAATTATGCAGCACCATAACTGAATGCTCATGGGCTTAACTTCAATGAGCCTCATTAGCAGCAGTGTGTGCAATTTTCATGATTATACAGCACATACATTATCTAATATTTACTAACTTCAAGATTATTTTATTATCAACACTTAAGTTAGTTCACCCACTGGAAAATCATGTTTACCGTGTATTTATAACAATAAACATCTTCTGATAATTATGAATATCAAGAATTACACGGTGTCCTAAAATTCACGCAAGAAGTAATTTTGATAGAAAACACAGGTTTTTAATTAAAAATTGTAATTTCTTATTAATTCATAAAGTATACAGTATAGGATTATGCATGGAATAGCATATTGGGTAAATGGCCTCCACGGCTTTGCTGGCACATACGCACTCTTTTGTTGAAATTTTCCATGACTGTTTTGCATAAATGTGGCTGAATTTCGTTGACACAGCACTCAATTTCCTCCTTCAAGGCATGGGTGGTCGTGGGCTTCTTGGTATAAACCTTAGACTTCAAAAAACCCCAAAGAAAAAAGTCCAATGCCGTTAAGTCACATGATCTGGGCGGCCAATTCTGATCACCAAAACGGGAAATTACACGACCAGGAAATGACTCATGCAGTAATTGAATTGTTTCTTGGGCTGTATGGCATGTGACACTGTCTTGTTGAAACCACATGTCATCCACATCCATATCTTGCAATTTAGGCACAAAAAACTGGATTATCATGTCTTATTGCCTTACCAGCTGCATTTTTGAAGAAGAATGGACCGATGATGCCTCCATCCCAAAATCTGCACCAAAATCTACATGATACATTGTGGATGCATTTTTTTCTCAACAATCACTCGTGGATTTTCTGAACCCCAAATGCGACAATTTTGTCGATTAACGAAGCCATCAAGATGAAAATGAGCCTCATCGCTGAAGATGATTTGGTTCGAAAAATAAGCATCCACTTGTCGTTGTTCCATAATCCGTGAAAATGCACTGTTCTTTTGTGTAGCGCTCCATTTTTAATAACCCTGAACTGTCAGCTGTCATGCTGTCTTTTTTTTCTTGTTGGCAACACTTTACCACACAAATGGCGCTAAATTTAAATCTTGCGTGAATTTTGGGACACCCTGTTGATGCAACACTTGAAGAATCAAATTAGAGACTGGGGGTTGGTGGGATAATTACATGTATTAGTTGAATGTAAGAACATGCATAAGTCATAAGAATACGCGTAATTTCCCCCTCTCCCAAGGATAAATCATTAAAGCATTCAACCTCAAAAAATGCTGATTTCTCTAACTTGATTTTTTTTTTTATAAATGGATTAATTGTTGTCACAAAAAAACAATAGAAGGAACATGAGATTAGGAAAAGTTGTTATAGTTTGCCCACCGTTTGTAGATCTCTCCTTGGCATTTTGCCAAGAATAGTCGATTCATGCTGAAGGGGGAGAAAGAAATGAAGGATGTATGAATTGGTCGCCAACATACAAAATCACGTGCTTTCTTGTCTGTCGCTGTACTGGTACTAGTTTGATTTTTGTTGTCGCTTTTTTGCATTATTTTTTTATTATCAATTTGTATGATGGATCCAGTACAGTCAACAAGCTCTGTTGTTAAACGTTTCAGTAGCTCTTGCAAAAGAATATTGAATAATTGAAAGAGTGCTGACATTCTGCGAAAAAGAATGGTCTCCTTGTTCCCCTTTCTCAAGTCATAAAACGTGAAAGTGCAATTGCAGGTGTATCGGGATCGACTGTTAAAAGAATTTGTAGGAAATCAAAAGGTGAAGGTAAGCCAAAATTTAAATCTCCTAAAAAAAAAAAAAAACGCCAGAGTAAAGAAAAACATCGAAACCGTAGCTTTGAATGATTTTGATGTAGATGTTATAAGAAGAACTATTCACGAATTTTACGTAGTCGAGAAAAGAGTGCCAACTGTTCCGAAATTGATTCCTGTGCTTAAAGAAAAAATTAATTTTCCTTGGAAAAGAGAAACTTTAAGGAAAATACTTTATGAAATTGGATTTTGTTTTAAAAAGTCCCAGAATAAAAGGAAACTTATCATGGAGTGAAGTGATATTGTTTTATCTAGAACGCAGTATTTGAGAGCAATAAGACGTTTCAGGGAGGAGAAAAGACCGATTGTGTATCTAGATGAAACTTGGATTGATAGTAATTTAACTTATGGAAAATGTTGGCAGTCTAAAGAAGAACGTGGAGTGCTACAAACCGGAAATGACTCGTGGCACATAATTTTGTGTGCGGGTGGAGAAATGGGTTTCTTACCGAATTCAAACTTACTATACAAAGCCAATCACCATAAGCAAATGAATTCTACGATCTTCGAAAAGTGAGCAGAAGAAAAACTGATTCCAAACCTTCCTAAAAATGCTGTTGTTATAATTGATAACATTTCATATCACTCTATTCGATTAAAGAAAGTTCCAAATTGGTCTAATAAGAAGCAAGTTCTTATGGATTGGCTCTCTGCAAATAACATTTCTCATTCCCCAGATATGCGAAAAATTGAATTGCTTAATTTGGTCAAAAGAAACTCACCCACAACTAACTATTTAAATTCGACATGATGCTCAAAGAGCATGGATTTCTAGCTTTGAGGCTACCCTACCACAATATCATTGCGATATTAATGCTATTGAGTAAGTTTGGGCAGAAGTGAAACATTTCATTCGCCATCGCAACGTAACTGGGGATATTGACATGTCGAAACTTTTTAAGCTTTCAGAACAGGTGATTGACAGTATTACTTTCATGTCACCTCATTGGAAAATATGTATTGGGACAGAGACGGAATTATGCAAACCTTTGGTGATCAGTTTAAGTGAAAGTGATGGCGATTCGGACACCGATTCAGATGAATCAGAAGTTTAAAAGGATTTCATAATGGTATTTTCTTCCAACCTTTTTTTGCATGGGTTTGTTAAAAGAGTCACAAAAAGTCAAATAATTAATTGGTTTAGGACATTAAAGTGTCTCAGTTCTCTCAACTGTAAGTTTAGAATATCTAAGTTCATTTGAAAAAATTTCTGTTTTTCTGTATAATTATTTTTATTTTATAGAAAACTTTCATAAATTTAAAATTTTTGTTTTATGCTACACCTTTTTTAATTTTGTTAATACTCTACGTACATTTTTCCAACTGTTATACAAGCAAAATAGTTACACTTTAAAAATTACAATATTCGTAAAAGAAAAGCTAAATTTTCCGACCTGTAATAATAAACAAACACATCCCAGAAGACAGATTGATTACCCTATTATCGGAATGGATTCTCCTTTTTTCTGACATGCACAGAAGTGTTGAGGGACCTCTAATCGGTGGGCGAACTATAGTCATAACAGAAATAAGAAGTTCACACTTAATTGCACATCTAACCTACATACTATACGAAGAAAACATCTATAGTGTCATACTTCGAGAAAAAGTTCTTATGTTTTGAAGAAAATCTTGTAAGAAATATTATCTATAAACCTGATGAAGACAAGACTCAGAGACACTAACTACATAGATGATTTTTAAGTGAATTTATTCACTTACATGGAACTCTTCACAGGAAACAAGGAATATTCTAATGGCTACTGGAACACAATAAGAAAAATGAAGGACAAACAATGTTTGCAAAACAAGTTCTGAATTTTCCATAGTTAATATATTCTTAATGATTTTTATTGTGCTGTATCATATATTAAGATGGTGAAATTTGGTGTATAATTATTTACTAATTATTTATACAATAAATTTACCATCTTTATTCTGAAATAAGAGCAGTACTTTTATTTTAATGAAGCAGCGGTGATAATGCTGTGCACCATTACAGAATCACTATAAATAACATGATGCAATTCATCTATTGAATGGATATAACAGATGATTCATCAGAAAATTCCTACGTGACAACAAGTGGAACAGACTATTAAAGACAGATTATAAATTCTTGCTAACACATTCATGCTAGGCAGTGCCTGCACACGCCTAAACTGCCGACAGGAATTAGCTTTAGGTTATGTGTGCTGCTTCCACATTGGGCAGTTGCATTTTCACAAATACTAATATGGCAACTTTCTCAGTAGAATTTTATTTGCAAAATTAGCATTCGAAATGCCGTAATGCTACCAATTATATATTTGGTTTAATCCTTTATCCAAGTGTAAGCAAACAAAGTTTGCGCCTGAAGTATTTTCAGGACTGGGGCAACTCTTGGCAAACATGGTAAAAGTTTTCATCATTTGCCTTAGTATCCCATAACGCCAGTTGCGACCTTTATTGAGGTCTCATCAGTGGGAGCCAGACCCAGAGGTGGTGATACTAAGGTGGAAATAATGGAGAAGTCATATTTCCATATGCCAGTGGCCAAAAGGTGTCACACCTTATTATTAAAATTTCATTCAAAACCATTCCAAGCTCATTAATTTTGATAATTTTTCAATGAACACTTATTCACTTTCCGTGAAACACCAGTGTTCTGCAGAACATAGTTTGGGAAACACTGATCTAGATGATGTCTTTGAGACATTACAAGACATCGAAGTTGCAACTTTATTCCTTCACTAAAAGAACTTCTTTAAAACACAATTCTCTTAGCACAGCCTTCTGTCTTTTATACTGTTGAGTGCTACCATATAATCCCTTTGCAAGTGATTCGAAAATATGTGTACCTAGTTTCTACTCGAAATCATCAGTTATACTGCCAATTTACTATCACAGCTGTATACAAAATTTTTACATCCGGTATTTTAGAAAAGAATCACAAGATGATGCACAGTCATACACTCAAGTAAAGCTTCAGAGCAAAGTACAACAGATCCACACTATTAATCAAGTGATAGAAAAAGTAAATGAATATTAATGCATTTTTAAAAATTATGGAAAAACTACCGTGTTTGAATAAAAACTTTAGTTTAATATAACTAAAATCTACATTTGACGTTTCGACCTTTATGTCAAGGTCATCTTCTGGAGCATACAACTATACACAGAAAACAAGCTACACTACAATCAAACGGTTTGTTAAAGATACTGACCAACCGCTGAAACAATTGTTGGCCTGACCTCTGATGAAAAAAATAAAAATTATACATCAAACGCTAGAGTCCTATTATTAGTGTTATCTGTTGGTTGTAGAAATACATTGGGCATAACAACCAGTATTTATCTATATACATATATTAACATCATGATTATACTTGTATATTCCAGTCAGTTGGTCTGGAATGGTTTCTAATACTAGCTGAAGATCGGCTAGAGTCCTGACTTATGCTGGATCTTATATTTTAGGTAGACCGAATGTGTGCCATCCAGATCTTTGGAATTTTCATGCCATCTTTTGTTGTTGATATTAGGGTGGTTTATCAGGATTTTGCAGGCTTCCTTAAATTTCCTTTCATACCAGGTTTTTGTGTGGTGTAAAGAGCGGGTACTTTTCCAGTTGATTTGGTGTAAGGTGTTGAGCGTGTGGTCTGAGAGGCTTGCTTCACCATAATGGTTATATTTAATGTGTCCTTTCTTGTGTATGGGGATTGTCCGTCCTGTTTCACCAATGTAAGGGAAGTTACAGGTGCAGCGGATGCAATAGACTCCAGGATGTGCTAATGGGAGGAGAGGATCCTTAGAGGAGTTGAATATGGTTTTAAGTTTAGTGGGTGGTTTAAAGGTGGCATTGAGGTTACAATGTTGTAGGATTCTGTTGATTTTTTCTGATAACCCTTTAATGTATGGGATGGCTATGGTTTTACTGTAATCTAGATTCATTTTTGTTGTTATTTTATGGAGTATTTTATTAATAGTATTTTTGTTATAGCCATTATTTATGAATGTGTCGCTGATGATTTTTAGTTCTTGTTTCAGGGCTTGCTGGTTAGAGCAAATTGTTGTAGCTCTGTTTTTAAGGGTGTTAATGACTCCATATTTTTGTGGTGGGTGGTGGTATGAATTAGCATGTATGTATTGGCCAGTGTGTGTCGGTTTTCGGTAGACCGTGAAGGACAGACTGCCTGAAGGAAGACGTGTGACTAGTGTGTCTAGGAAGCGAATTTTGATTTTCGATTTCGATGGTGAATTGTATGCGTTCGTGTTGTTTGTTCAAGTGGCTAAGGAATGTGTTAAGCGTTTGTAGTCCGTGCGGCCAGATCGCGAACACGATGTCAACGTATCTAAGCCAGACGGTCGGTCTTAGCGTGGCAGAATCAAGAGCCCTTTGCTCAAAGGTTTCCATGTAGGAGTTAGTGATTGGGGGTGATAATGGTGAGCCCATGGCTGTATCTTCTTTCTGTAGGTAAAATTTGTTTTGCCACACGAAGTAACCGGACTGTAGCACGTGGGCAAAGAGGACCGTAATGTCGGGCAGAAATTTGTTCTGTAGTAGGAGAATTGTGTCATTGAATTGTGTAAATGAATATTAACTCTTCCTGCATATTCAGCATTTGTAGATTTTAAGAAAACCTTTGATTCTTTATGTTAGAAGCATGAAACAATGGGTCATCACAGCAAAACATATCAGATTATTAGAAACTATATACTGCAACTCAACAGGTAACAGAAAGTTAGAACATCAAGCAAAGGCACCAAAAGAAGAGCAAGGCAAGATGCGATATCCCCCAAACTGTTTCTTCTTGCAGAAATCTTCACTACATGCTATTCTTGCTGAACTAATAAATTTTTTTCCTCAGAGACCTAGTCTCCAGAATTTTTAAAAGTGTTTTAAGAATATATCATGGGAAAACTATGACACTAACATCGATGGAAAAAATGCAAATCGTTCACATTTTGCAAATGGCATTGCTCTGTTAATAAAAAAATAAAGAAGCTTAGAAAATGGTAAATGACCTTGAGAGGGAAAGCATAAAAAAAGAGTTGAAATCTATCATAAGTTATAACAAAATTTAAGACAAATTCATATCCAAATGAATTAAATTAAAAGCTAACCCAAATGAAACTGTGAATTAATGAAAAGCAAGATATAGAAATAAATAGAAGAATCGCACCAGGAAATGAATAATTTTAGTTAAATAGAGATTATCTATTAGCCAGATCTACTAACAGTTGTACTGATCATTCTTCTCTCCAAGGTTTTTAAGGCCACTTGCAACCTGTCCTTCTTGGTTTGTAGTCAGTGCTCATGTCTTGCTTCCATCAGTTCACAAACAGTGGAAAGCTATTTAATCTTCTTCTTCTACAGCTTCTCCCACTTAAGTGGGGTCACTGTTTGTTATGAGTCTCCTCCACACCTTCCTGTCTTGGGCTCTCACCACATCCAAGTTCTTCATCTTCAAGTCCTCTTCTACCAGCTCCCTCCATCTCTTCTTTGGCCATCCATGCTTCCGCCTTCCTTGCACATCCATCTGCATGACCCTTCTTCCCACATATTCGTCCTCCCTCCTCATCACATGACCAAACCATCTCAACCTTGCCTCCTGTATTTTTGCTCCTAAGTTCATAACTTTCACTGTTCCCCTGACATAGTCATTTCTCAGATGATCCTTTCTGGTCACACCGCACATCCACCTAAGCATTCTCATCTCTGCTACTTCCATCCTACTGATGTTATTTTTCCTCAGGGCCACAGTTTCTATAGTATATGTCATAGCTGGCCTCACTACTGTCCTATAAATTTTGCCTTTCAGATTGATCGGCACCCTCTTATTGCATAACACTCCAGCCATCTCCCACCAGTTCCTCCAACCTGCTTATATCCTGCATCCCACTTCCTTCTCAGCTCCTCCATCTTCTTCCACTGTTGAACCTAAGTATTTAAAGTCTCTCACCTTCCTGATGACATTTCCTTCCAGCTCCAGATCTGTCTCCTGGCCGCCACCCACTGCACAACACATATACTCTGTCTTACTTCTGCTCAGTCTCATACCTCTCTCTTCTTCCAGTACTTTTCTCCATCTTTCCAGTTTAGTTTCCGCTTCTTCTCTTGAATCTACACACAGCAAGATGTCATCTGCATACAACATTGTCCAAGGTGCATCTTCTCTCACCTCCTATGTTACCACCTCCATCACAATATTAAACAGAAATGGACTTAATGCTGACCCTTGATGCAAGCCAACTGTTACTTGAAAACTTTCTGTCTGTCCCAAACAGGTCTGAACACTTGTCTTCACATTTCTGTACATTTCCCACACCAACCTGACATATTTCTCCGGCACCTTCTTCTCCCTCAGACACCTCCAGACTTCTTGTCTTGGCGCTCTATCGTATGCTTTCTCCAGATCAATAAATACCAGATGTAGCTCCCTTTGTTTCTCTCGATATTTTTCCATCATCTGTCGTAACCCAAAGATAGCATCTGTTGTTGATCTACCAGGCATGAAGCCACTTCTTCATGAACTTCGTTCATTTAATATATGGGTTAATAGTGGTTGAGACAGTTGTAGGTATCTGCCTGCGATGAGTCTTTGGAATCCTGGGAGGTGTCAGGAATAATAATAATAATAATAATAATAATATATACATTATTCCAGTGTTTGTGAACTGATGGAAGCGAGACATGAGCATCGACTAAAAACCAAGAAGAGTTGCCAGTGGCCTAAGAAACCTTGGAGAGAAGAATGATCAGTACAATAAAAATGTGGCTAAGGATGAGAGAAAATGTGGTGAAAGAAAATGTGGCTACGAATTAGATGAATGGAGTTAAAAATATTGTGAAGTAGTGGAGTACCATGTTGGCAGTTTAACAAATGAAATGCAAACAAAATTCTGCAATATTGAGAAGTAGTGGAGTGCCATGTTGGCAGTTTTACAAATGAAATGCAAACAAAATTCTGCAATATTGAGAAGTAGTGGAGTGCCATGTTGGCAGTTTTACAAATGAAATGCAAACAAAATTCAGCCCAGAGTGGATACTAAGAGAAGGAAAGGTTACAAAGAACAAGAGATGGATGATTTTCAAATGTATGACATAAGATGGCAGACAGATAAGGACAGAGAGAACTAGAAATTTATGTGGGAGGTCTATATCGAGCAGTGGATGGAAAGAGACTGAATAAGAAGCACAATGTGCTGTTTAGGAAATACAAAAGCAATGAGAATGTTCAAAAGGACAGCACCTCAGATGGCAAATGAAACCGGAGTCGAAAAAAAAATTTTTTCCCCTTCAAAAAAATAAGAAAATTGATTTCTGTAGACACGGAAATTGAAGATTATCAGAACATATCAGGAATTTAATGATGATGACTATTCAAGAAAGATTTGAGTTAAACATCATTAGAATGAAATGAAATGAAATCAATAATAATAACACTGAATATAATGGAATCTTGGACTATCTGATATGCATGGAACAATGTATATATTAAAGAAAGAAATGATTATATATATAGTGAAAATAATACATATAAAAACTTCATATATATATATATATATATATATCAATACAAAAACCTGATTGACTCGTTCATCTGGGGTGTCATCATCACTTCCATCGCTTGGAAAGGAATTAATATCTGAAGAATCATAATGATAATTATTTTGCCTCCTCCTTAATCTTGGTATGTGGTGATTATTCATGACATGGAAAGCAGAACCATCAACAGTTGTTCCTATGTAATTCAACAAACTTGGGTTTCTAGCCTGAAGATGATGAATGGCTATTATTAATCTCTTTATGTCTCCAAGTACCTGAAACAGAATGTTGGATTTGTTTCTTTTTTTTTTTTTTTTGTTTAATGATCAAATTATGCCATTAACATATAGGAAATTATGCTTATTATAATAATAGCATCAAGGACATGTTCAGAATTATCCAACAAAACATAAACTTGCAAGAAAAACAACTTTTTCTTTTTCACTTATGAATTACTTATCAGTTGCATAACACAATACAAACCATACGTTAAATTAAACTACAAGCAAACTTCAAACCGGTTGTAATTTATGGTATTATATGGAATATATGGGATGTTATAGCGCAATTGGACATCAGCACCTCCAAAGTACAAATGGAAGAACCATTGCACCATTCGATTGGAAAAGGCCTAAGTTCGATTCTTGTCAAGATGGGAGGAATCTTTATATGTTTTTTTTTCAACTGAAGGCGAATAGTTGATCTCATATGGAGGCAGCAGAGTTTTTTCTCCTGGAAACTTGGGTTTTTCATCCAACATACAGACAAATCAGCCTTCAGAACACATGCAATTTATAGACAAAAAATACTAGTGGTGGTGAGCCGTAGATGGTGTTAGTGTAATTGGTGAATTAAGTGGTGGAGATGGAGATTTGTAGAGTAGATACTCTCCCTCAATGAGTCTTTGGACACCTTGGAGGTGTCACGAAATAATAATAATAATTTGTAGCAATACGTATTCTATATTTATGTTGTTAAATCACTGGTGAGAACTACAAGTGAGACATGAAGATGGATAAGGAATATGATTCGATGTGAAACAAAAAACATAGGTTTGTACTGTCTCAACTCTTATTCACAATCATTTATGTTGGTTTCTACATGAAGGAAAATGAAATTAAACCTGGCATTAAAATCAACTCTTATTTTATGCAGATGATATTATACTCCTGAACAAATCCAGTGCAAATCTTCAGAATTAGCCAGCCTGGCTAGCTGAGTGGTTAGCATATCCACTCTCCAGCTAAAAGGCTGCAGGTTCGAATCCTGCCGTTGGCAAAGATGTTTCTGATTGTCTGTGAAAATACTAATGGGGATGATAAACGGTAGATGGCGGTGGTGTAGTTGTGATATGTTATAGTAGATAGATGCAGAGTTGTAGAGTAGGTGCCTTACCTCAATGAGTCTTTGGACTTCTGTAATATACGGTATCACGTAATAATAATTCTCAAACTTCACTGATATACACCCTCTATCCAAAAAGAAACCGAACTTTTTGAAAACAGAAGAAACTAATGGCGCCCCTTGTTGTATCTTTTTGTTATCAAAAGCAGCAACCTTCATTAGTGCTGTGTCAACTGTTTATGACATTTGTTTCATCAGCAGCAGAGTTATAGTGCCAAGAGTGACTGTGTTTTGACAAACGGTTGGAAAATGAGTTTCAAACAGAGAGCTGCGATTGACTTTTGTGTTAAACTTGGTAAAAGTTTTACCGAAACACATCACATGATTCAAAAAGCATACAGTAATGAATGCTTATCCCGTACTCAAGTTCACCAGTGGTTTAAGAGACTTCAAAGTGGTCGTGAGATGCTTGAGAACGACGAAAAGCCGGGCCGTCCAAAAACTGGACTGAGCGAAGTTAACATCCAAAAAGTGTGTGACTTCATCAAAGAAAACATGAAATCATCTATGAGATTGATTGAAGATGAATTGGGGATTCCAAAATCAACTGTGCACAACAACGTTTTGACTGAGAGTTTGGGCCTTCGTAAATTGAATTTGCGATTTGTTCTCCACAAGCTAACAGACGACCAAAAAATGGATCTAATTGAACACTGCAAGGACCTTATTAAAACCGCTTGTAAGGACTCAAACTTCCTTGAAACAATCGTTACTGGTGACGAAACATGCCGTTTTGAGTATGAGCCCGAAACAAAAGCACCAGAGTGCTGAGACCACCAGAAGAGGGGCATCAGAAAAAAAGTCGCTTGGAGAAGTCAAAAGTAAAGACAATGCTGATTTGTTTTTACAATTCCAAGGGCATTATCCACAAAGAATTTGTTCTGTCTGGCCAAACGGTGAGTTTTATCTCGAAGTTTTGAAGCGATTGATAGCGAGAATTCATCACGTACGGCATGAATATTGTGACGACCGACTGTTCGTCAAAACACACTTTCACTCTTGGCACTATAACTCGGCTTCTAATGAAATAAATTTCATAAACAGTTGAAACAACACTAATGAAGGTTGCAGCTTTCAACAACAAAGAAATACAACAGGTGGCGCCACTAGTTTCTTCTATTTTCGAAAAGTTCGGTTTCTTTTTGGACAGAGGGTGTAATAACATTGGTAAGAAAATTAGCAATAAAAAGACAAATTTATGAAAATCGGCAGAAACATGGGAAAATACTAACTGCATTCTCAGGAAAGAACATATAGAACAAGCAAAATATTTCAGGTTATTTAGGCATAATTTTTTAGTGAGGACAGGAAGTTAAACATAGAAATAGTGAATAAGCAAAGCTCCTATTGATGGGGAACCATTTAACTAAATTTGTATGGAATAAGAGAGAAATTAGCCAAAAAACTGAATTAGTTCAAACCATTTTAACTTATCTGAAAAAAAATTAAAAGAGTGACAAGATGGTATGGTAGAATCACACTGAAAAAGAAGACACTAGAAAACACTTGGACATTGTTAACATTCATGAATGAGTGAATGTGAACAAAGCTAATCTAAGTGTTATTGTCATTTAAATGGAATGGAAGAAGATAGGTTAGCAAACAGAAGTTTTAATGCTAGGATGGCAAGAAAAAAGACCCCAAGGAAGAGCAAGGTCTAGATGGATTAAAGCAATCATAAATACCTTAAGAAGACCAAAATATATGCTCTGCCAATATTCATATCTGGACAAAAACTAATCTCAAGAAAAATGGTTTAAAGGAAGTTAATAATTATATAAACTTAACCATGCAGTATTATCAGAGTAAACTGCAACATCTTTTGAAGGTACAAATCAGGTATGATGGATCTGAAAATTGGTCTTCCGAGGCACTTCTTACTGTATCAATTTACCTAGATCTTGGTCCTCCATGATCATTTTCCTGCTATACTAGCAAACAAAAAAAAAAAACACTTGGTTTGCTAACCTTTACTTTCCTATTCTGTTTCAGTGACCAAACCATTTGAGATCAGCTTCTGCTATAAAACATACCAGAATACTATTAAAGTCAAGTTATTTCCTAATATCCTTGTTGTTAATGGGGTATTGTCATTGATGTTGCATGTTCATCCCATGATCTTTTTTCAGAACTGTCATGTCTGTGACCTCCAGTTTTTAATCATATGCTTTGTTTCCGGCCAGCTCTCAGATCCATAAGTTATAACTGGTTTGAACACTTTTTTATACAGCTGGTTTACTATTTGTGACTAATTTTTCTCTTTAACAACAGAAATTTATTCAGTCAACTTCCTACCATACCAACTTTACTAATTCTATTTATTTTGATATTTAATTTGACATCTTCGTAAAAATTTCACAGCCTAAATAGTTAAAATGTTTTACTTCTACAGGATTTCTATTCATGATTGAAGTTTTCAGTGTTTCTGCCTATTTTTACTATCTTTGTCCTTTTATTGCTGATTTTCACACCAAATTAATTACAGCAATTATTCAATTTAGTCAGGGAATCCTACAGGCTTCTACTGGATTTATTTAGGAGTACATCATCTGCATAAGGTAAAGAGCCGAGACTAACATTTCCAATCAAGTTTAATATGACTTTTCTTCATAATGTGATCCACATAATTGATGAAAACAATGTGCACCTTTGACATCTGAGTTAACTTCAAACCATCTTGTATCTCCTTCAATTCTAACTGCTGACTTGCACCTCAAATGTAGATGATATATTGCTCAATGGTGGTGGTGGTTTTCCCTTTCAGTCATTTCTGATCCTAGGTGACTTTGTAGGCATTGCCCACAAAGTGTTCCTGATGAGATTTTTAAAGGTGGTTCACCACTGCTTTCCCCAAACCGGCAATTTTATCTGGGCTCGTGACCAGCATATGGCTGGGGCAAATTCATGACTGCAATCCATGTGTGTTCACAAAGCCGGTTTGCATGTTCTGGGAGATGAAAAACCCGAGTTTCAGGGTGAAAAAATCCCCTACCTCTGTATGAGACTGGCTAACTCACTTTTTGTAGAAAAAGACCAGATAAAGGTTCCTCACATCATTGATGGGAACGAACCCAGTCTTTCCAACCAAAGGGCTTTATTTATACTGACTGAGTTACAGAGGCTCATACTGCTCAATATAATACTGCATTTACACCATACAATAATAGCATAATGAACAGCTTTTCTCTTGGTTGGCAAGTATCCAGCTTGTTCTTCTTCAAGCTACTCTTCCATATGAGCAGCACAAAGTGCAAGCAAGAAGAGTGACTAGTTTGGTAAGAAAGGTCAAATCAGATTATGAGAGAAAAATTAGTTAAGCAAACCAGAGCAAACTCAAAATAGTGTTTTTCGTTATGTAACAAGGAAAAGGAAAAATGACAATGATAGGATGACTTTAACATGTTGACTGCCAACTACGGGATAATTCATAGTAGGCAATCTGGCCGAAAGGGCAGACTACGAGTTATCTCGTAGTTGCTGGACTTGCCTTTTTCATGCAGTTGCGAGTATATTCATAGTATATAAGTGTAACTAAGGATAGTTGGCTTCTGGGAAGAGAACAAAAAATCAAGGCTGGCATACACGAACAGGAAATTTAATTACACAGTGCAAATCAAATACAAAGTAATAGAACAATTTTATTTTTTGTGATATTTTTTAAAACAACCTTCCACACAAAGTGCTGGCTTCTCTTTGCAGGCTGTACAATAATAACAAGTTTCTCGTCATTTTTTAGCTTGGGTACAAATTCGACATGGCTTTGTTGGATGCATTTTTTTTTCGGTAGGTGGGGATACTCTCTAAATAATGAACTTCTTCCGATCTAACTTTCTTTGAAACTGGTAGAATCTCTTTTCGAATCAATGCCTCGATGAATGCTTCTCTAAATTTTATAAGTTTTATGTTAGAAAACTTTATGAACTTTATGTAACTTTTTTCGTTATGTAACAAGGAAAAGGAAAAAGGACAATGGTAGAATGACTTTAACATGTTGACTGCCAACTACGAGATAATTCGTAGTAGGTGTTCTTTAGTAACTTTATGAAAAAATTTGAACACATTGTGTATACATATATTTCTATAATATGTAATTCTATAATTGAGTCAGTGGTCTTTTCTTATTCATATTGTGGGATTATAAATATATAATATAATAATAATTAGAAAACAAAATACTGAAGAAAGAAGTAAATGTAACATACTTGACTAAGTTTGATTCACTATTGATGAATTTATACACATATTGCTAACTCTGCTTTAGTGAAACAACAAATCGAAGCATGTCTGAGTATGAATTAACTCGTAGTTGGCTCCAGCGAAGAACTTTCTGTTACATATGCCAACTATGAGATAACGCACGAGACTTTTTTTTTTTTCCCAAAGAAAGCACATTCTGTATGTTTTTTGGTGATTACTATGCATTATAATTAGGGTTTTGAATAATATGATATGATTAAATCAAATTGGCTTCTGAGACCCGAATTCTGAAAATTGCCATGGCATTCAACGTGTTAAACAAAGCACATGGTACGAAGGTGATGAATGAAACAGTTGAGTTGCTGATTGATCATTTTGCAAAGGTGTATCAATCATCCAGGTGGAGATTTTGCAGTTGCTGATGTGAAAGATATGCATATCAAAATTGAGATAGATGAGGAGTAGGTATTCAGCATATTAAAAAAATATGAATGTGAACACAGCAGGGGGGACTGGATGGCATGTCAGCCCATGTACTACAGGAATGTGTAAGAAAACTGGCATTGCCTCTGATGAAGTTGTTCAATCTAAGTCTCAGCTCTGGCAGGATTACAGAGGAGTGGAAAGAGGGTAAGGTAGTTCCATTACTTAAAGGTGGCTACAAGACAGAGGTAGCAACTACAGACCAATTAATACATAAGGGATGATTGTTAAAGTGCTGTAAAAAATGGTTAATGTTAAATCCAACAGTGACTGGATAGGGACGTGATACTCTATGGTAAGCACCACAGCTTTGTAAAGATTGGGTCCTGTCTTAGTAATTTATTCACATTTTACAATAAAATGATAGCAGAAATAGATAAAGGAAATGGCTACACCATGCTAAACTATCACAAAAGTTAGAGCAAATGGGAATGGATATGAAGCTAGTAGCATGAATAGGGGGTGACTGACAAACAGACACTAGAGAGTAGTATATGGTGGAGTGAAATCTTGGAGAATGAGGGTGACTAGTGTAGTACCTCAGGGTTCTGTACTAGGGCCACTATTCTTTAATTTTTATATCAATGATATAGGGAAAGATTTACAAGGAGATATTCAGTTGTTTGCTGTTGATACAAAGCTGGGAAGAGCAATAGTTGATGTAGATATCCTGCAGAATGATTTAAACAGATTGGCATTGTGGGCAAAGGATAATGACTATCAATTTAATGTTGCAAAATGTAAGATTATGCACTTTGGATTGAAAAGGTTGTATATGGTGTATCATACTGATGGTACTGAATTGCAAGACACTGATTTGGCTAGGGATTTGGGGATAACATAGGACAGAGATTTGAAGTTCAGAGGACATATTGCAAAAGTTGGAAAAAAAAAAAGACTCAAAGGATTGCTTGGATGCTGAAAAACATAGTAACAAGGAAGGATATGGAGGTTATCCCTCTTTACAAGGCTATGATTTGGGCACCTTGACTACAGTTAATTTGGTCGCCTGGGTTTCTTGGGGACAAGGAGGTGTTAGAGAAGATTCAGAGATGAGTGACTAAGCTGCTAGTGACAAGTTTGTGGAATACTCCCTATGAGGACAGGCTGAAGGTTTGTGAGTTACAAAGTTTAGTTGATAAGCAAAAAAGAGTGGACATGATAGAAACTTAAAGGGATTTATAAAATTGATGCACAGAAATTGATGGAAGAAAATTTTAAATATATGACAGTCAGGGAACTATGAGCCATTAGTGAAAGCTGTGTAAGAGTGTAGTTAGTAGGAGTTTGCAGACCAGATTTTTTTGCATATACCAGGAGAATGCTACTTGCTCAAATGTGCTATGCCAACTGTGAAGGTTGATGGAAGTTGCATCATGGGCTTGGAATGCTTTTCATGATTTTTTGGGCAGGACTCTAGTTCCAGTGATGGGGAATCTTAATGCTGCAGCCTATAATGCCATTATAGACAATTCTGTAGCTCCCAACTTTATGAAAACAGTTCAGTGAAGGTCTTTTCTTCACAGCAATATGGCAATACCTTCATCCACAAAGCGAGGTTTGTGCAGGAATAATTTGATGAGATGAGTGTTTCCTCTCTAGACCAGTCATCTGTCTCGTCTAAAGGGAGACCTTATCTCACGAATACTTCGGGGATGAACTGAAACAACAACTGCAAGCCATTCTGATAGGCACATATCATTGACCTGCCTCAGCAATGCTCTTCTGGTAGAATGGATAGAAATTACCAAACAACATACCACAATCTAATGTAAAGCCTTCCCAGAATACTGAAGGCTGTTATAGCAGCAAAAGGTGGACCAACTTCTTATTAAAGCCATTCATATTAGAGTGAGACTTAAGATGTGAGCAGGCATCCAGATATTTCTGATCATATAGTGTACTATTTATAATACACTATATGATCCGTATAGACTTTTTGAAGATAAATGATAAAATTCTTTCAAAAATCTTCCAGCAACTTGTTTAAGCTATGTTTACAAATAACTTGGCTTTCTTACATTTTGGTCTGTTTTCTCTAAAGACACATGCTGATTTACTTGTGAAGAATAATCAATATGAATTCTTCTTTGCCAAAATTGCCTCCTGCACTTTAATTCACCCTGTGTTTTCTGACACTTCTATCCTTACAGACAACTTTACTACATGCTTTCTTGACTGAATCAGTTTTCTCTGAATTTTCCTTTCAATCTCTTCATGCTCTAAGATTTAGTTCTATTATTATTCATACAATACTCCTTCACTTTTCAATTATACAGTCATCCCTCGACTTACGTCCATTCGAGTTACGTCCTTTCGAAGATACATCCGTGATCCCATAACAGAATAAATAACATACTTTCGAACAAGATGCAAGTGAGTGTAAAGTAAAAATGTTTTTATTTAGCAGCAATGCATCATGCAACGGGACATTCAGCAGTAACCTCCCTCGGCAGTTGGCACTTGGCTTCAATAGTTCCTCTGTTGATTTTGTGTTTGAAAAATATGTTATTTGTGTATTTATCGGTAAATATTTTGCGATATTTTGTACAATATGGTCCTGACACAGCCAATTAAAAAATCTAATAAAGAATCACAGAAAAAGAGGCGACCAATTGATCTTAAAACAAAGTTGCAAGTTCAACGATGGTGATGAAGCTAAGACAAGGTCCTATCAGTGATTGGAAAAGCTACTTCCATCATGCATAGAGGACCTGAAACAAAAGTGCATGCCTCTTAGCACTATGACCATAACCACTAAGGCACTAAGTCTCTTCAACATGTTGAAGGAGAAAGCAGGATCCGATTACGACTACGAATTCAATGCTACTTCCGGTTGGTTAATGAGATTCGAGTGGCATTTTGCACTGCATAATATGAAAATATATGGTGAATCTGCAAGGTTCCCGATGAGAAGGCTGCCAAGGAGTTTGTGGAGAAATTGGATAAAATTATTACTGACAAAAATTATTGGCCACAGCAAATATCTAATATGGATGAGACCTCCTTGTTTCGGAAAAAAAATGCTCCAGCGGACAATTCATCCACAAAAAGCTAAAATTTATGCCTGGTTTCAAAGCTCTTAAAGATCGTATTACGATTCTATTAGGGGGTAATGTGGCTCAATATAAACTGAAACCATTTGTGATATGGCATAGTGAGAATCCACAAGCCTTCAAGAACATTAAGAAGCATACTCTTCCAGTTCATTAGCGGAGAGATAAGAAGTCATGGATCATCAAAAATTGTCTGTGGATGCTTTATCAACTATTATGCGACTGAAATTCAAAGCTGTTGTGTGAAAGAAAATGTAGAATTTAAAATTTTATTAATTCTGGATAATGCTCCAGGTCATCCGTCTTATATCGATGATCTTCACCAAGTTCAATGTCATGTTTCTCCTTCCAAACACTACTTCATTGATCCCACCGATCGATCAGGGAGTTCTAGTAGTGTTTAAGGTTTATTATCTATGGAGAACTTTTTCATAAGCCATTTCTGCTAATGAAGGAAATAACTAGACTCTCATGCAATTCTGGAAAGCATTCAATATTTATCATGCTATTAAAAATATTGCTGTAGTTTGGGACAAAGTGATCTCTCAGTGTATGAGTGGCATATGGAAAAAGACATTAAAAAGGCTCGTGCAGATTTTTGGAAGTTTTGAAAAAAAAAAAAAAATGAAGACCTTTGTAAATTGAGTGAAGAAATAGTGGGCCTAGCAAACATCCCAAATCTCGAAGTGAACAGTTCAACTCATAGGAAGTGCCCCTGAAGAGTTGACCAATGAAGAATTCGTCGAACTGGAGGAACAACGTGTTGCAGAAGAAGAACAAGAAAAGGAAGAGGAAAAAGAGAAATATAAGGAGGGGTAGTTAAACAATTCACAATGAAGCATCTTGCAAAAATGTTCTCTGCAGTTAGTGACGTTCTCAAAATGGTTGAAAACATGGACCCCAATGTTGAATGCTACTTATTAGTAGAAAGGAAAGTATAGGATGCGTTTGCGTGCTGTAAACAAATTTATGATGAAAAGAAGAGGAGGAATAAGCAAAGCACATCAGACATTTTCATCAAAAACACAAAGGTTATATTACACTAAAAGAGGATGATTTGGGTGATTATTCTCCTGTTTTATAGTGGCAGTAATGCACAGTACAGTTTTATAATAAGGTTTAAAAATTAAAATGACAGTATACATATTACTGTTAAGTAATATGTATACTGTCATTAGCCATACTAACCCCGATAACTCTGTTGATTTAATATAGCGACTTACGTCTGAACAGACTTGCGTCCCAAATTATGGAACAGAACCTGACGTAAGTCGAGGGATGACTATATTCGTATATTTGGGTCTACAGTTCACCTCTGAGAGCTGCTTCGTTTTGCTTCTTCATAAAATTCACATTGAAAAGCAAATAAAATTTGCTTTTCAACATGATATACTTATTTTTATCCCAATTCACACTAAATGGTAATCATTTCTTATTTCAATTTCCCTGAATACTCTTGTTTTAATCATTCTGGAGGTATCGCTAACAACATAAATCAGCAAGACAATTTATTTCTTGCCTATTCTCTCCACATGAATTTAGGCACATCTTTATAAAGTTGTGACATGTTGGTAATGACTATTCCTTATTCTGAAAAGAAATTTTTACATCCTGAATGAAGAACCTTTAAAAGGAAACAATTCATTCAGGATTTAACAAGTGAGAAAAATCAGCTGAGAGAAAAAACTTGCACTCGAGCAGAAGAAATAAAGTACTAAATAGAATTACCTGCTTTTAGTAGAACTGTAATACTTGTAAAGAACTTTGTGTACAAACTAATGATTCCATGTAAAAGAAATATTAGGTTAAATTTGTGTCCTATTAAGTTATCTCAAATAACATAAGTCGGCAGATAGGTAATGAGTAACCGTACAAAGGTCGTGTCTGAAATGCACGTATTGGTCGTAAAGCCGGAGGCTACAGCATACACGGAAAATAACGTAAGCGCGCTTTCCTCGAAGACAGCACCTAACAGCAACAGGGAGAGAAAGGATCATCTTAAGAGCATTAAAACTAAGGGTCGTGCGGAAAAAAAAGAATATCGCAAAAACAGGGCGCTAGAACATTGAATATAAGGCAATGCGCGCCATATTGCAAGTCTTTTTGTTCCGGATTTCATCTCGAGGATTCTTGACTGGTGGTTGGAGAAAGGACGAGCCAAGGTTCTATGATGTCAGACAGCAGGCTGTTTTCCTGATTATGCTGAACAAGATTCCACGTGGAGCTGTACGCGAGTCATAAGCCTATGCAGAAATCGTGACGGTTGCTGGATGTCCCATTGGAAAAGAGTGGAGATAGCCCTCAGTTGCAGAAGAAAATATTTTGATTCCAGCAGCAGTAGAAAGGACGACGTAGCCAAAAGCCAAGATCTGAGATAGCCAATTGAAGGATGACCAGAACAACACGTGGTAGTTAATAGACCTACGGAAAGAACTGAGTAATGTAGAGATCTTTGTTATGTGTTACGGAAATCATAGAAGATTGAAATTTATGTTTGATTAAGTAATGTGGACAATGCTTTAGAGAACTTGGATAAAATTTCGTATTTGAGACAGCAAATTCTGTTGGACAAGGAATTGTCAGGAACGAATCTAATTGTATGTGACTGAAGTAATAAGTGCATTTTGTTTAGTAGATAACTTTAACTGAGAAAGCAACAGGTTGTATAGTATGTACTCTATGAATAGCATGCATGAGAGAATCTTAATTTTGTGTAATATTGTCATTGCTTTCTATTGTTCTGTGTGATTAACAATTTGATCTGTCTAGGTGAATTTGATTAATTTAGAATTGTTTAATTATCTTAGCATGAGATTTAACTTAGCGAGAGATTTAGAAGGTTTAGTAATTTGATTCAATTTAGTTGTAATTGTCATTTAGTTCCAATAAACATGTTTTATTGCATATGCCTGAATTCGAGATATCAAATTACCACTTATAAAATTAGAACCATAGAGGGAGAAATTTTACATATATATGTATATATGTAATAGATTATTGGTCATGACTGCAAAGTACCATTATCCATTTAAGTGTGTGTTAGAGTGTATGCCAGTGAATCTAGGAATATTTCCCTGAACCTGAATAAATTCCTGTTATAGGATACTGGCTGGTGCAGTAAAAATACAAATTTGCTAGTATTTGAAAAGGAAATATCCCTAGGTGGAATCTAGTTAGGCTACACACAAGAAAAGATAATAGAGGTTAATGAAGTATATAAAATAAGAAAATAGAGAGAAACGGCGATATAAAAAAATACAGCTAGCTACTGTTTACCCCATTATTGTGTTGCTATTTTTACAAAACCAGTCAGAAACTATGATTCATTTTCTACTCTGCAGTTTAGGTCTCCAACAAAAATCAGCTTTTCCTCTGTATCAGTGTCTTCTCCTATTGGCTCAAAAAAATTCCTCTACTTCTTATAGTTTGCCCACAGTTTGAAGATCTCTGCTTGGCGTCTTGCCAAGAAAAGTCGATTCATGCTGAAGGGGAGAAAGAAATGAAGGACGTACGAATTGGTCGCCAACATGCGAAATCATGCTTTATAGGTAAAATTTTCCAACTGTTATACAAGCAACATAGTTAAGTACAATGATCATAAAAGAGAAGTTAATTTTCCAATGTGTAATAATAAACAACTCATTCCACAATATGGACTGATTACCCTATTATCAGAATGGATTCTCCTCCTGTTGACATGTGTAGAAGTGTCGAAAGGTCTCAAATCTGTGGGTATACTATAAAGTAAACTTTCTGATGCAAGGATTTTGATGCCAACTGAAGAAATGTTGCTGGGAAGATATTTTTTTTTTAAACATTCATATCACTTAAGATTTCTCTTGATCTCTTTCTGACAGAGAAAGTGTAAAGCATGAAATATTTGGTGGATAAGATTTTCCAGGTTAACTGCACACATTCAAAAAATATAGGTTTTATTTCTGGGAAAATTCCCATGTTACTCTCTAAAATAAACTCTTATTTTAGAGGAGCCCCTTTTTTCAATGTCATTTCATTCAATGGCTCTTTATCCAAAAACTTAGGGCATCACTGAAGTGTAATAAAACTAATATATGAAGATTAAAAAGGAGGAAAAATTTGGACATACTTTTTTGGATGTTGATTTCTGTCTCCTTATCCAGGCAATGTGCCTTCCTCTGCTGTTAAAGAGGGTTTTTTTTGCGGGAAAGTGGGAGAATTATTTGAAAAAAATGCTCTCTACCCACCCTTAATAATAATAATATGCATATAAAAATCCCAGGAGGTTTTTTTCAAAAAAACCCTTCCTTTAACAGCAGATGAAGGCACATCGCCAGGATAAGAAGACAGAAAACAACATCAAAAAAAGTATGTCCAAATTTTTCCTCCTTTTTATTCTTCATATATTAGTTTTATAACACTTCGGTAATGACCTAAGTTTTTGGATAAAGAGCCAATGACATTGAAAAAAAGGGACACTCCTAAATGAAAGTAGGTTATATTAGCCATTAAAATAATAATTCGAAAAATATGATGGAAAGAGTTCAGCTTTGCGCTTTGTGATATCACAGAAGAAGTATTAAGATAATGAGTTGAGTTGTTTTGAACTATGGCCATTGCTGCTGAGTGGGTATGAATTATGGAAATAATACAGAGGCCAATGTATTATATGTGTTAAATGCACATGTTCTTCTGATTAGTATACTTCTGTAGGATGAAAAACACTAACATCTCTGTATGAGACCCACTAACCCACTTGCAGCTAAAAAACACTTATGGAAAGATTTTTTTTGCATCCCAGACAGGATTCAAACCCAGGTGTTTTCAACCAAAGGTCATAAATAATATCAAATGAGCTATGGAGATTCAATCTTTTGGGATGTAGAAGATACACAAACAAATATGGTTAAGGTACTACAAATGGCACCAGAGAAAAGAAGCACCAGAAGACAAGACCAACATTGAAGAACGAGACAAGTTTTCCTCTTTCAGATTTTTTAATATCTCAAAAACTTTCAGTTATTACTCAGTTAATTTTGTTAATTGGTTTATGATCTTTCTCACATGCATTTCATGATTAGAATATAAGAAGAAGAGCATTTGCTCTTCTTCTTGTATTCTAATCATGAAACAAAACTCATAGGTTTCTATAAGTTTTATTTCAGCCAACTATGATATACTTCTATTTCGACATAGAGGTGAACTATTACATCTATTAGATAATCAAGGTTTAAATGAAGGACGTTCAGAATCAGGAAACGGGACGATTTACTTTGACCAGGTAAATAAACAGTAGCAATTGCAACAGATTCCATTTTACGTTGTTATGCATACAGTAGCAAACAACAAATATACAGTAGCAAAGCAGAGAATTACCGTATTTACTTGAATATAACTTGCCCTCGTGTATATCTCGCACCCCTGATTTTACATTATGAAAATAGAAATTAAAATGTTTTGCATATATTTCGCACGCAAAAAAAAAGTTTAAAACTTTAAGAAATGGATAGTGAATGTTGTTATGGCAGTTTCAGATATTTTGGAAATTTGGTTGAAGAGAACCAGCATTTCAACTAACAATCGTTGGCTTGCCTTTGTTGTCGAGTTGTGCAATCTTTTGTTAATACTGCACCAATCACATGCACAACTCCATAGCTGCACTACCTCTACCGGCCTCTCATTGCTCTCTGCTTTCACTTCTCATTAGTCATTCGTGAAGGACTGTTCAGAATATATCTCAAGTCTTGTAAATTACTGGTAATTTTCGCTTGAAATATGGAGAAAGGTTCAAGTTACAGTGTTGGTTTTAAACTCAAAGATTTTGAGTTTAAAACCAACGTTTTAAATGATTCCAAATTGATAAAAGGACAAGCAATAATCAAACTTTGTTTTAATCTAATTACAGAAGCCCTGTCGCTAGAGATTCGAGTATATTTCATGATGAAGGTGAACTGCCAATTGTGTAAATAACATTGATAATTAAAATTTAAATGAATTCATTTTATAATGTGAGCAATTATAATAAATACTGAGGATTTAATTATAAACATCAATTTAGTCTTTTTTCCTGAAAAACTTTAGTTTCCAAAAATCCCCACATATCTCCCGCCAGGATTTTTTTGTGAAGTAGTAGGTATGTAATAACATTATCATCTGAAACTAACAAATGGAGAACTGAAAGAGTTATCAGCAAAAAAATATAAAAAGTGTTGTTGTATGACCAGCAAAGATGAATGATATAAAAGAATTATTTGCTTACAAGAATGCTTAAGCATCTCTTCCAGATGGATCTCTGAAAAAGGGTTACATCAACAATTCAAAGAGACATCTTCCTCTGGTACCTTTCCCCTAGCATCAATCTGAAAGAAACTGATATTAGAAGAAAAAAAAAAGTAAAAATGTTCTAAGTGGTTTTGTAGAAGTGACAGAAGCAGCAAATGAAACATGCTGCATCTTTTCAGTGGAGTTTTATTCCATTGTCCTCTTTTTTTTTATCCTTTTTTTTTTCAGCTCAGATTATGTTTTTATGCTTGTGTAGGAAAGTTCTTCTTCTTCTTCTAACATGTATAATGAAATGTGCTAGTGTTTTCTATGATGTGGCCCTCGTGTGCAGCTCAGAACTATAAATTATAGTTCAACCACAGATGAGAGAACCCTCGATGCTTCTGCACATGGCAGAAGGCGGCAAATCCATTCTGAGAATAGGATAATCATTCTATTTTGTGGGATGAGTGTTTATTATTACCTGTCAGAAAATTAGCTTTTATTTTATGAACATTCTAGTTTTTAAAGTGGTAAATCCTTGTGTGTCTGTCATCATTTTGTGGAAGCAGTTCATTTCAGATTATAATTATCTTTGATTCCAACTTTTAAAATGTGTATATAACATTAAGTGTATACAATAAACCTGTGCTCATAAGTGAAGTTTGTGTTAGCTTTGAACCCAAAACATGCAGAAAATAGAGTAGAATAAGATTCAAAGATTAAGAGTTTAAATATCCTTGCTTTATGACACTCTCTATGAAATTATTACTAAAACCAATGATAAAAAAAGGTTGATTTTATATGTTCTATCCTTTGGTAATAGTCAGCAGAACAAAAAGTAAGCCCAGTGAACAAGAAACTTGTAGTGGTGGTCTGAAATGGACAGGTTATGTTATCTGTATATCTTGGATTTCTGACACATATGATAGTGAGATAGAGCATAAATATCTTGGGTGTATGTGCTTTCTTCCTAATGCTCCACTGCATACAATGCATATATGCATTTATATATAAATGCCAAGCTTGTTGCCAGTGATTAACATACCCATTCTCCATCAAACAGGCAGCAGGTCAAATCCCACAGTGAGGAGGGAAGTTTGCAATTGTATTTAGATTGAAGATGACTCAATGTGAGACTGCTGACCCACTTATTTGAGATTTTTATTTTCTAACTTTGCATTGAAATAGTACTATATACTATGGCCTCCACAATGTAGGACCAGAAGAGACCTAGGCCCCAACAATATTCTGTACTATCCAATTCTAGACCTGTGGATTTGAGAAGTCATTTTCTGGTAAGTCCTCCACATGCCACCAGTGTGTCTTGCAAGGCAAGCAAAGAGAGTATCTTCAAATTAGCCTGAGGGAGTCCAAAGCTTAATAAGTTCATATAACTCTGCTGAACCTATACACCTTTAAAAAATATAGTTGTGGAGGGAAATTTTGATACAATGTCATGTTCTTCCTGAAGTAGACACACCAAGTCTTGGTTTTCAGCATAGTAAGAAGTTTTCTCATGATGGAGGATAGTGAGTTGTCACCCAGCACACACAACTTATACATCAATAACAACTAACTCATCTCCTCTCTTTACTACAAGGTCACAATTCCATAATCTAATGTTAGTCCTATAGTGGGGATTTACTGCTGTTATCCAACCTTTTCACTATTGCATTGCATCTTCTAACAAGTACTCCATGTGTGAGATAGCAACATTGAGCTTTCTCAACATAACAAGAAATGTTATGTTGAGTCATAACATTTCTCAACATAACCAGGACTTTATAAAGTCCTAGAGGCATGATATACTTCTGAAGTGGAAACAGAAAATTTCTGTAATCTAGACAGATGTAATCTAGGTACTAACCATCAAAAAGAGGGAATCCCAAGACTGCCATAATTTACAGTGGCATGGAAAAATGCTAGTGGCACATCATGAGATAAACATAACCATGATTTGACTGCTGAGCAAACTGCTACATCCATCTGGGATGGTACTGAGAGAGACTTTACCTAGGACTAACATATGGTAGAGTCTAGGAAGAAGGAAATAATTCAGAATGAAGAGTCTCTGTTGAAGTTTAAGTGGAGCTTTATAGAGAGAAGAAAGACAAGATCCTAGACTGGATGGGAAAGAGGAACAACCTATTAGAGAGAAAGAACACCAAGGTATTTCCATTCCCCCAGAACCCAGATAGAATGCAAGGGCATGCCATGCAAGGAAAACTCATAGTTCTCAACCTTCAATTCCTTATCTCTACCTGAAGGGACAAGAGAAAGTGCACTCAACTTTGTCACAACGGATGCTTAAGCCTTCACTTGAAAGAAGCCAACTTGGTTGAGGAGTTCCTGCAATACGGTTTACTAAAAATCCACAAACCTAATTTCTCCCTAAGACATATAACAGATGCCACTGATGCACCATGCCACAAATTGTCAAAACAGCTGGGAAACTCTCTATCCTATATAAAAAAAATCTATTCATTTTAAAACTTTGATTGAAAATCTAACTTTAAATAATACAGATATATTGGTAAACTTTGACATCACCTCACTATTTACCAATATTCTCTTAAATGACACTTTAATACTCTTAAAAAAGTTTTTATTTTTGATATCTTAGATCTCTTTTTCTTTGTCATCAATTCTGGTTATTTTTCTTGGAAGAACAAAATTTACAAAAAGATAGAGAAAACTACTATGGGTTTACCCCTCTTGCCAATTTTTATATGGAAAATTCTGAAAATCAAGCGAAACTCAGCCCCTCTCAAACCTTCTGTCTGGCTAAGATATGTAGATGACGTGTTCTCTATTTGGCCTCATGGCCCAGACACATTAGACTCCTTCCTCAGTCACCTTAATAGTCTACATCCAAGAATCCAGTTTACAATGGAAAAGGAAAATAATAGTTTACCATTCCTAGACACCTTAGTAACATGCCTTCCTAATGGTAACCTTTCCTTCACTGTATATAGAAAACCACTCATACAGGCAGATACATTCACAAACTCTTCCATAACCACCTCTCTCAACGATATGGCATCATTAAAACTCTAACCAATACAGCCTATAATCTTTGTTCCAGTGGAACCTCTCTCTTTCAACAGAATGCAACCATATACAACACCTTCCTATACAATGTCTATAGTATATCTGGCTTACAGAATTAAAAAATGAATCAGTTCTATTCCTCAGGCATCCCTTTCACAGGATTTCAAAAATGCCATCATCATCCCCTACATCCAGGGCACATCGAAAAATTAGCCAGATCTTTAAAAAAGTACAACCTGCATACAGCTTTTAAGCCCCACCAGAAACTTGCTACCCTTATTTGTTCTACCAAAGATCAGCTCCCTCATCTCTCAGTACCTGGAGTATATAAAGTACCCTGCTCCTGTAAGTTGGCTTACTTCGGACAGACAAGTAGATCAGCAACTGTCCTTTTAGATGAACACAAATCTTACATCTGCAATCAGGACTATGGTCAATCTGGCCCTTGTGGACCATATAATGGACACAACTCATAGGATTCTTCTGGAAGAACCCATCATGCTCTACCATAGTAAATTTAAAAAGGAAAGACTGTTTTGGAATTTGCAGCAGCATTCGGAAATCAACCTAATTGAAACAAATATAGATGCATAAAACTTCCCAAAATTTGGGAAAGAATAATTGTCACAGGTTCCAGTTTACATCCTAGACCACCTACAAACACCCATAGAGGGTGCACCACCCAGATAGGACTTTAGACTCACCCACATGCTTCATTAACTATTTTGTTATCTTTGTGCACATTACAAGTGTAATTTGTACTCCTTGAAGATGTCTCAGTAACCGAGATGAAATATTAGAAGAATTAAAATTAGTTTTTAATTTCTTTCCTAGTGCTGCCAATACTCCAATAAACCTCCAACATGACTGTGTTGAGAGTATCCAATATGGCTTGGAAGAGAGCGAAGAAACTCATCAATGACACAATTGAAGAAAATAGGAGAGAGAGAGGATGGATGAATATTGATTTGGAGTCCAGAGTGATAGTAGGGGAATTTGAAGAATAAAGCTCTCATATGTGGGTGAGGAAATCTTCTGAAATTCTGCAATAGACAGAGCTCAAAGTTCATGTCAGAATTCAGAGAGAAAAGAATGAAGATATTCTCACCACAGCCATCCATAGGGATGAAGATTCTTTGCCTCAATCATGTTGAATGTATGATTGCAGACATCTAGCTTACACTTTATGAAGGAGATATAAGAGAACAGGAGCAATTGTAATTGGACAGTAGTAAGAGGGTATGGATTCATCTTACTTCTTTGGAATGAACAATGTTCTTGACAGGCAAAGATATGATGGTAGATATTAAATTAAATCTTGCAAGATAGGCAGAGGAATCCATCAAAGCTCTGAAAGCAGTAAAGCTGTCCCAGAGCTGATGAACTAGTCAGAAGTAAAAACTATCTCATCAAAAGAAGATGGATTGAAAAGTTCTGCTTTCGGAATGGACTTGAAACAGAAGGAACAACCAAATCAGGTAGGTATGATGCAAAAATAATGCAGGATGATGCTCTACTAACTGAGAAGTAGGATGTTGCCTGGAAATTCCATTTTCAAATAATAATTCAACTTTGCTGTAATAGATACTTCACTGAGTGACAATCTAATAATACTCTTTAAAACCCTATTACTATACTGAGGGAGAGGAGGTTGACCCTGAGATTTTGTAAGGCATACTTGAAAAGGAGACAGAATTGTACTGGCCCTACTTCTCTCTCTTGAGATGATAGCAATGGAGCAGGAGGTATCGGAGAGTATTTCCTGCTCTTTTTGGATCTTCTAACAGACATCCACAGTCGCATCATTAGTTCTCTCTGTATGGTGGTAATTTACAGTGTGATTTGATTGCAACTATTCTCCACCTAGGCAGAAAGCTCTGACAAAATAAAAACAAAACAAAACAAAACTCTCACTGATATGAGCTATATCTTCTGCAACTAATGAGGCTTCACAGAAGGCACGACAATGATCCTCTTCGACAGTCGACTGCGACTTTACATGTTCAGTACAAATTTCAACATTAATAGCAACAGGATGTTTGGCACAGCAGTGAACACCAAGACCAATAGAGGAGTAAAGTCTCGTTGACATTCTAGGCAGACAAAGTGTCTTTGAGATGATGTTCCTAAGGACTAAGATATTTTGGTAGTTGGATGTTGTAATATTGGATGTTGGATGTCTAGTCCATTGTGCTTTGGCCTGCTGAGTATAAATTTCACCATTAACAGCATTGGGATGTTATGCATGGCAGTGAATACCAAGACCAATAGCAGTGATAAAGGCTATCAAGACAATCTGAAAAGGAAGTGTCTCTGAGATAATGGCCCTGGTTGAACCAAGATATTTTGAAAAGTGGATGTTGTAGGAAGAGTTAAAGTTGCAAAAGAGTTCACAGGGGTGATGGGATGTTTTGCTCACCAATGCATACCCTCCCTTAAAGGTATCTCCACCTTGACATGGTGGGGGGGGGGGACTTACATGCTCTGACAACCCAGAGAGCTATACTGGCAGTTGCTTAGCAACTGGCAGGTCTACCTAGCTAATCAAGGTCTCATTTGGGTAGGAGCCAGATTAAGTGAGATACCCTGGAAGTGGACAGCAGCATATTCCAGTATTAGCATAAGGATGAAGATATGCAAATATCATCAAAGGGCTTTTGTCCGGATAGCTATTTGGCATGGCTGAATCAGCGTTATTTGCAACAGCTCTGTGGTAGAGAAGACAAGAGGAACCACTCTACTACTCTCCCATGACAAGCACAGCCACAAAGAAGAATGATAAGAGTTGGGCAACTCGCCATCTGGCATACCTCCGAGCACAGAGAAGAAAGGAACGTGTGCTCCCAATCTCAACACCTGCTGAGAACCTATGACGTTCAAAAAACTGTTCAAAAATATCTCTTAGTCATAATTCAACAAGGGCAAAAAAGCACCAATTAATGAAAATGAAATGAAAAGACTAAACATCGATATACTAGGAATCGCAAAAACGCATTGAAAAAACAAGGGACACTTGACATCACAGCTAGGCAATATCTTTTATTTTACTGGATATCATTCTATAAGCAGAAACAGAGTAGCAATAATTGATAAAAAATGTATGTGCAAATCAGTATTGAGCTACAATCCAATCAGTGACAGGATTGACTGTAATCAATGCCAATTACACTCCCACAAATTTATGCCCCTACAAGTGATGCAGACGAAGAGACCACTGACCTCTTCTACAGAGATCTGAATTTAGCCATAGATGCTATACCAAAAAGAGACATTTTGATCATTAAGAGTGATTTTAATGCAAAAGTTGAAAAGAGAATGGAAAACCACAACAGGACAGTACTGGGATCTCACGGACTGGGTATACCCAAAAAAAGAAAGAGGTTAAAGACTGACAGACTTTTGTATAGAACAAGAAATTATAGTTACTAACATGTTCTTCAAGCAACACAAATGGAGACTATAAACCTGAAGGACAAATGGAGACATAACAAGGAATCAAATTGATTACATCCTTATTAACAAAAGATGGAGGTCTATGATAAAAAATGCTAAAGCATTTCCTGGAGCTGATTGTGACTCTGATCACCAACTGCTCAATACTGATATGAAAATACTTTTGAAAACAAATATCATTACATATCCACCCAGATTAGACTTCACAGGAATTACGAGACCTGTAGCATTAAATGGGAAAAGAAATTTCTAGAACTAGGAATTATACTGATGAAGCGAGCCCAGGAGAACTTTGGGATACAACCAAAATAATATTACTGGAAACTGCAAAGCCAATGTTACCCAAAAAAGCCAGAATCAACACACTCTGGATATCAAATGAAACTCTGAAACAAGTCGAGAAAAGATGAGAAAGTCAAAAGGACTTTCAATAGAAGATGATAGACAGATCAATAGCAAGTTATCCAAGCTCATCAAAAAACTTTGCATTAAAGATAAAAACAACTTTATCAACAACATATGCAGAGAAAATTGAAGATTACTCAACATCAAAATCATACCAAAGACCTATTTAGCAAAATAAGGCTGTTGAGAAAATAAGGCTTTCATGTGAGAAAATACTCTTTCGGCACATGCATTTGTTCCAGGGATGCACATAACAAACGCCACTACTTTCTTTAAATTTGATAGTTCTCCTTCAACATTTTTTAAGAGCTCCACCCAGACTTCATCTAAATGTTTGGATTTCAACATGTCCTTAACTTCACTATCTTCTTGCCACATGTCAATGCACATGAGCACTGTTCTAATGAACTTATCATTGTTGCAGTGTTGCCATCACTCACCTTGAGAAAATAACGCATCTACAGTTCCCTACAATGACAGAGAGCGATGTTTGTAATAGAATAGAAATTGTAACTCATCGATTTTGTTATTCAGTCTTGAACTCTAAAATACAGGACAAAAAGCTGTCCTGAAGAGTTTTCTTGGGACAACGGGACACATTAGCCAAAAACGGGACATCTGGGATCCCTATACTATAGGCATTTCAAAAGAACGTGTAGGATATATTTTGCATGAAGAATTGCAAATGAAAAAGTTTTGCGAAAGATGAGTGCTGCTTGCTCACAACAGATCAAAAACGCACTTGCATGAAAATCTCTGAACATCCTTGGAGCATTTTAACAAGAATAAAACTGATTCTGTGATCGATTTATTACTATGGATGAGATTTGGATTCATTACACAGCAGAATCCAAACAGTGGGCAGAAGCTGGTTGTTCAGCACCAAAGAAGACAAGATCATGGCATCAGTGTTTTCGGATGCTAATGGTATTTTGTTTATTAATTATCTTGAAAAGGGTAAAACAATAACCGGGGATTATTATTGTTCCAATCTTTTAATCAGACTACACAAAAAAATACGTTGAAAGTTTATTTTTTACTTGGTTAGACTATATTAAACTAATAAATTTAGTTTAATCCTTTATCCAAGTGTGAGCAAACAAAGTTTGCACCTAAAAATATCTTCAGGACTGAGTAAGGTAGTACAACATCTTCAGGAATGAGGTAAAGTAGTACAACACCAGGCAATTCGTAGCAAAGGTGGACCAAGTTAACATCACTCTTATCCCAGTATCTCCCATAATGCAAAACACATCTCCTCGCAGATATGTTTTGGATTCATTACACAGCAGAATCCAAACAGTGGGCAGAAGCTGGTTGTTCAGCACCAAAGAAGACAAGATCATGGCATCAGTGTTTTCGGATGCTAATGGTATTTTGTTTATTAATTATCTTGAAAAGGGTAAAACAATAACCGGGGATTATTATTGTTCCAATCTTTTAATCAGACTACACAAAAAAATACGTTGAAAGTTTATTTTTTACTTGGTTAGACTATAATAAATTTAGTTTAATCCTTTATCCAAGTGTGAGCAAACAAAGTTTGCACCTAAAAATATCTTCAGGACTGGGTAAGGTAGTACAACATCTTCAGGAATGAGGTAAAGTAGTACAACACCAGGCAATTCGTAGCAAAGGTGGACCAAGTTAACATCACTCTTATCCCAGTATCTCCCATAATGCAAAACACATCTCCTCGCAGATATGTATAATGTTATGCATTAAGGGAAGCGCCACAACCCAGACAAGTTTCGACCTTTATTGAGGTCTCTTCAGTGAGACCCAGGCTCAGAAGTGGAGATACCAGACAGAAGCAATAGCAAGGTCATCTTTACTTATAGGAGTTGCCAAAAGGTGTTCCACCTTTTTATTAAATTACTCTGGATTTAAAGAAAGATGTTGAAAGTTTATTTTTCACTTGGTTAGACTATAATAAATTTAATTTAATCCTTTATGCAAGTGTAAGCAAACAAAGTTTGCGCCTGAAAATATCTTCAGGAATGGGGTAAGGTAGTACAACACCGAGCAACTCATAGAAAAGATAGACCAAGCTTACATCACTCCTATTCCAGTCTGGGTGGTGGCACTTCCCTTATTGCATAACATTATACATATCCGCAAGGAGATGTATTTTGCATTATGGGAGATACTGGGATAGGAGTGATGATAGCTTGGTCCACCTTTGCTATGAGTTGCCTGGTGTTGTACTACCTTACCCCAGTCCTGAAGATATTTTCAGGCGCAAACTTTGTTTACTCACATTTGGATAAAGGATTAAACTAAATTTATTATAGAAAAAATACGTTGAATAAAGACCCCGTTTGCAGAAGAAAATATCTTTCATGATAATGCACCTGCCCACAAAGGTGTTTTGGCAATGGGAAAATTAAGGGATCTGCACTATGAATTGTTGGAACATCAGCCCTATTCCCCAGATTTGGCTCCTCAGAAGGAGCCAAATCTGGGGAATAGGGTGGACTTCTGTCTCTTCCCAAAACTAAAAATCTTCCTCACTAGTCAACATTTTTCTTCGAATCATGAGGTGATTACAGCTGTAGAGAGGTATTTTGCAGATCTTACTGAGAACCACTACAGGGATGGGATAATGGTATTGGAGTATCACTGGAATAAATGTATTAGTCTTAATGGAGATTATGTTGAAAAATAAAAATAATTTTGAAATTATAAATTTGTTTTTTCATTGTTAGGTACAGAACTTTTCTGACTGGCTATGTACCTTATATGTCTCAATCATATACCTCTCCCCTTCTCTTCCTGCTATTCACAAGGCTCTGCAGAATACATTCTCTCAATCTCTCCTCGTACTCCAAAGACTACTGACCACCTTTGTGAATCTTCTCTGGACCCTTTACAACATATCTTTGTCATGATGAAAATCTAGTGACCAAATCTGTGCACAATAATCCATATGAGGCCTTATCAATGACATAATAATCTCTCTATTTCTGCATATCATGATCCTCTGCATCATTACCATTATCCAATGTGACGTCTTCACAACTTGTGCAATGTGGCACCTGAATTTCAGGTCCTTGTCCACCATCAACCCCTAAATCTTTCATCTCCTCTACTTTCTGTAAAGTTCACCCACCAAGTGTACTTTGCATCCAATCATTGCTTACCAAATCTCAAAACCTTACACTCTGCAACAATTTACTGACACCATTTATCTGCCCATTCATGCAATCTAATCAAGTCCTCTTGTAAGGCCATAACATCTGCTTGGTCTGCATTGCTCTCCCCAGTGTTGTATCATCTGCAAACAGCTGCATATCACTAGTTACTCATCCCAATATTATTAACGTACAAATTGAACAACAATGGCCCCAAAACTGACCTCTGTGGCACATCACTAGTGACCTCTCTCTTTTGGGATACTTCACCCACATATACAACTTTCTGATGCCTATCTGACAGCCAGTCACTGATCCAACTCAGGTCTGTTATCCAATCCCATCTGTTTCAATTAATTTAAGAGCTCGTCATGTGGCAGTTTATCATATACAGTCTACCACTGTATATGCATATCCCCAGTCCAAGGTATTTGTCACCTTGTGTTTAGCACATAAGTTAGTTAAACATGATCTCCCCATAACAAATCCATGATGATAACCACAGAGAATACTGCTGTTATCAACCCATTTCTGTATCCTACTTCTCACTAATCTCTCCAGTACCTACCACAACTCCAGATATACAGACCAACCTATAATTCGAAGTTACAGCCTTATTCACCACCTTTATGCAGTGGGACAAGTTTACCCTCCTTCCACTCTTTTGGAACCTGTGGTATTGAAAGACTTTTTATTAAACAGGCATGCCAATGCTACTGCCAATTCCCTGGAACATTCCCTTAAGATGTGATGTCATCGAATCCTACTGCCTTATTAATATCAAGTTTATTTGCTCAAATACCTCCTCCTCACTCACAATTGATCACCGATAATCTATTTTTGCATTTATTCCTGTTAAAGACCCCTTCTAATTGTTTCCTGTCTTCACATGATTCCTAAAATTAAACACAATGTACTAATGCTTCATGAAGAGGATACTTTTCGAAGCTTAAACATTGCATCACATTTGCATTAATAGCACAGAGGTGTGGTCACGAATACATACACCTTTGAGCCCTTTGAAAAGATGGATGGCATGGGGTCAAATGCTTAGCATTCCAGTGGTTTTATATCATCCAGAAGGCAAGACAAGGTGGGTGCTGAGACAATGCTCACTGTGTGTTCAAGTCATCTCTAATTACACTAATTGTAGGTCTGGATGATCGAGTGGTTAGCATATCTGCTCTCCAGCCAAAAGGCGGCAGGTTCGAATCCTGCTGTGGGCATGGATGTTTGTGATTGTCTGTGAAAATAGTAGTGGTGGTGGTGGTTGGCAGTAGATGACACTGGTGTAGATGATGAAGGTAATTGCGGTTGGTGCATTGGTGGAGATGGAGAGTTGTAGAGTAGGCGCCCTCCCTCGATGGACTCCCAGGAGGTGCTATGTAATAATAATCACAACAACAAATATAGTAAACAGATATTAAATGTCTGTTTACTGTATTTAGTGATGAACAAAACTGCTTGTTTTTCCTTGCTTGTAAGTATAGCATCTGTTGAAGTTGGAAATTTTTTTTTAACAATATAGGGACATTTTCATTCTAGACTTCAGAAACAACAGCATACAAAAATTCTATTCCTGAATAAAAATGATTACTTCTCTCTATTATAAGAAGTTGATTTACAACAAAATACTAACATATGTGAGATATCTATTATTAATAAGACAGAAGAGTCATTGACTCTAAAAAAAAAAAAGAAAATATATATATATACTGTGTATATAATATATATATATAGGATTCCCAAAAGTGTGGATAATTCCAATAATAATTGCATATTATGCACCCAATTATTGCATAAAATGTATACTGAGTCTCAGTAAACAAAAGAAAATTCTTCGAAAGCAAGATATTGTTAGATCCTAAATGAAGGAATCTTGAATAGAAATCATTCATTTAGGGTCTAACATATAAAAATGGCAAACATAGAGAAATACCTGCACATCAGTTGTAATTAAAAGTGAAACTTCCTCACTTTATGTAAAAATGTGTATTCTTTATTTAAGCACCTTATATTTAAGCTACTGTGATTAATTTAAGATTTCATTTTGTATGTCTTTAAAAAGAGGGATAATGTGAATTAAATTTAAGCCTTACTTAAGCTATGTAAAATCTATTGTGAGTCATCATAAAGCTGTTAAGTATTAATTCCTGGAAGGCCTAAAGCTACATGCGTACAGTGTAATGTAACCATGTATTCCACGAATCCGAGTATATCAGCGTCGTAGAAATGAAGGATAAGCCAAAGGGTGAAATTAGTAAGGATCGTGTGAAAAAAGGAGCTGAAAAAGAGGGTGCTCTATAAGAGTATAAAAGGGGATTGAGCCTGGAACAAAAGGGCTTTTTCTTGATCACATGTCATATCGTTTTCCTGTTGGGTGGTTTGGAAGTTGGCGGGCAGTTTCGTGTAAAGGGGGGGGGTGAAGTCTGTGATGTCGGGCATAGCTTAAAGTCCGTAAAGAAATGAAGCTGGATTCTATGCAAAGCTGAAGGAAGAAAATTCCAGTCTTAGCAGAATCAAGCGGTCGCTGGAAAGCCCCATCGAGTTGTTCCTGAAACGCAAAGATTTTGAGTCCGTTTCCAGCAGAAAGAATGAAGATAGTGTAATCCCTACGTTGCCATATAGACAGCCAAAATAGATGAGAAATATCCAGACAAGCACATGGTGCAGAACGACGCAGAGAAAAAAGGTCGGTAAGGTGCTATTGCTCTAATTTTGTGTGAATATTCATTAGAAGAAAGAAGACTGTTTACAATTATGAAATTAAGAACTTTATAATAAGGAACTCTGTGGACAGTCACTATTTAGAAAATTAACCTCGTTTGTGAGTAAGAAGAACTGTTTAGGAAAAAAATTTGTAACTTGTATGTGATAGGATTAACTTGACGTGATATGAAAGGCAGAATTTAGAGTATCAGTAACATTAGAATGGTTGATAGTCTGTTCTTACAAGAAATACTGCTAGAAGGAATTTAGCTTAACTTATTATCATTTGATTTGAATCCCAATGCGTAATTACAGTGTTTAGCATTTCTTATAAGTTTTAATTAGTTCGAATGTGTTAATCTCTTAGTTTGAGTTTATTTAGTATTGAATATAATTAAGTGTATGAATTTTGTATTGTGTTTTAGATATTCCAATAAACTTGTCATATTTTCCTGAACCTGAGTCATGCCTGATTACGATTCCAAATTACCACTTATAAAAATAGAACCTGACTTTGGCGGGAAGGATTTAGTGAGTGAATGTAAATATAGATTTAGGTCATGACTGCAATAATCTGGATCTATAGGGCAGTTAAGTAAGATATTGAAGAAAGCTAAGAATCCAGTATTGTCTCCCTGAGTAAGGATCTTTTCTACTATAGGATACTGGCTGGCGCAGCAAAATATAAATTCGCCAGTATCCAAAGAGGAAACAATCCTAGATATAAAAAAAAAAAGATTAAAAATTAAGTATAAAGATATATAGAACATAGATATAATAATAAGAAACAACTTTTTAACAATGGTGCAGCCAGTAGGATTTTGATTGAACAAGGTTTTAAGTAAGAAAGGATAGAATTAAGTATAAGTGAAGTATAAAAGATAACAGATATAAATAACGAGTAAAAAACTTTTTAACAATATAATAGGATCACAGGCTATTCGCTCTACCCAGCAACTTATAGGACACACATATCACAAATGTTAATCATTAATAATTCGTTTGCCATTAATGAAGGTATTTCTACTTACACTTATTCTTTCTTTTACATTTCCCATTCTCACATGGATTATAAATGACGGTTCACATATTTACACCTTTCAGTAATTCAAACATACCAATCAAATATAGCATTCTCCTTCATTTTTGTTTTCTAATATATCTTAAAGATTGTTTCCCCACTCTACATAGATCTGGTTACAATTAATTGACAAATTACATTATTCAAAGTTATCCTACAATTAATAGCAGTGGACCAATTAAGATGAGTGCTGATGTGCTATTCATTCTTAAAACTTTCATACATCGATAAAAATGTGGTCAAATTGATGAATTTTGTAGTGAAGGTTGAATAAGAAGTTGTAGAGTTGCACGCGATGCCATTGATCACTATATATATTACTGCAGTCTTTTGATGAGAGGTGTTACAATGAACAGACTATGGCAAGGTTTCTGCTTGACTGTTTGGACAGAGAGGATGTAGTATGAAAGAGTATTCTTTTATAATGGACTGTCCATTATCCATTATTTCCTTCTGTTTCACTTCTATCAATATATGTGATCTATTTTTTCTTGTTTTAAGAGCTTTCCTTCTTAATATATATTTTCTTAGCTGGGTGAGTCCACTTACTGTAGTGAAGTGGAAGTTTAAGGGTTTGGATCAATGTTGGAATTTTCTTTGTATCTTTCAGAAGTGACATCATATATAAGGCAGAATTTTTGCATCTTCTTGCATTATCCTGTATTCTCTAATTATGTATGATTATAAGGCCTTATATTGCGTTAAATATTTGTTCATTTTTCTTATATTTAGTGCCTCTTTCCAAAAAGGGTGCAACATATGTCATGAGTGGCAAAATGGCACCTGTACATATTGTCTCAGTGATTATTATTATTATTTATGTAACTTGAACCTCCAATAAGTGGGACAATGGTTTTGCACTGCATGATGAAATTCATCTCCCACCTGAAGACAACCACAAACATCCATGCCCACAGCAGAATTCGAACCTGAAAGGAGAATAGATATGCTAACGACTCAGCCAATTTAGTCAGAAAGTTTATTACTTGTATGTGGGGTGTTCAAATAAACAGACAACATATGAGATGTGCTTACTGAAGTTGGATTAGTTTTCAATTATCACTCCTAGGTATTTTATCTTGCTCACTAGAATTTCCTGCTTAGGAAGACCATTACACTGTCCAAAACAATTTTTGCTGACTTTTACATGAGACTTGTTTTTTACTAATATCGGTGCACTGATTTCAAATATCAAACCCATTTTTCTCTATCACGTCAGGTTTTTCCTCTATGGCATTTTCTTTTTGCTAATTTGTAAGTTTTTGATAGTTTTAAGGAGGCAGTACTATTCAGAGGATCAAAAAATCAATTTTTTAATATTATTTTCTGAAAGTATGTACTTTTAAAAATCTGTTCCTAACTTTTAATCAAGAAATTCGAAAAATTCCCGAAGATATAGCCTATTATTCAAAGCAGTGCACAGATCAGAATTGGAGCGATCACCGCTCTCGTTTGTTAGTAAATGAATAAATGCATAAGAACCTGCAACGGCACGTACTGGTGCTTTGAATGCGAGAGAGGCCGATAATTAGAATACATAACTACTTAACAATATTCATTAAAAATTACAAGAATATTTATACAAAAATAATTTTACTTACACATGAGTTTCAGGGAATAAATTTTTGTTTGTAGCAATTAGTAATTTCTGCTGTGTGTTTCCCTTGCTCCACTGTCGTAAATTTTCTACACATGACTTACTTTATTTGGAGCCCATGACTTGTCCTGATCTGCAAGTTTTACGTCAAAGTATGCAAAGTACACTTTCTTAATGAAATCAATGATATTTGTCCTTTGACTGGGAACAGTAAAGCTGCCACAAATATAGCAGAAGGAATCTACACTATTGACACAATTTCAAGTAGTAGACATGATGTATTTTCTTCACTGCCAACTAACATGCAATTAACAAGACAAAAAAAACCAGAGACTTTATTGAAACGTTATAAGTGCTCATCATACTTTCACAATCGATTAACGACTGACTGATTGCGATCGTTCTTTGTCTGCTATGATGCATATAGCATTCATTTGTTTTACGCAGTTGTCATCGCCTACTTTTCATCACCTAAATGTATTAGGTCGGTTATCGGCCTCTCTTGCATTCAAAGCGCCAGTACGTTCTTATGCATTTATTCGTTTACTAAAAGCGAGAGAGCAGTGAGCGCTCCAATTCTGATCTGTACACCGCTTTGAATAATAGGCTATATCTTCGGGAATTTTTCGAATTTCTTGATAAAAAGTTAGGAACAGATTTTTAAAAGTACATACTTTCAGAAAATAATATTAAAAAGTTGATTTTTTTTGATCCTCTAAATAGTACTGCCTCCTTAAAACTATCAAAAACTTACAAATTAGCAAAAAGAAAATGCCATAGAGGAAAAACCTGACATGACAGAGAAAAATGGGTTTGATATTTGAAATCAGCGCACCGATATTAGTAAAAAAACAAGTGTGAGATCATAATCAGCAGAAAAAAATTTTTTTTTTTGTTGGCCAGTGTTATTAGTTGTTTTGATCACTTACATGAAATGTACAACACTTTAGACTTTGTGCTATTGAATATAACTTTAAGAACCCATTAGAAATTTTAAACAGTTCTTCAGTGTACTTTGCTGCTATTTATAAGCCATCTTGTTTTTGAATCATAACCATTCAAACATCAGCAAAAGCAATAATGTTTCTTTAAGTACCGTAAGAAAGTTGCAAAAACAAATCATTCTTTAATGTTCCACAATCGTGGTCAACTACAAGAATCTTGAAGACAGCCTCATTTGACTTTTTTTGTATCGACTGTTTTTTTTTTCAATGTTATGATAGATATTTAAAATGTTTTTTTAGAAACGTTTTGGGCATTAAAAATCCCTTAAATGATTAATTATGCATGTAGCATCAAAGGTTACTTGAACACTGAGGGAGATCAGTATAGCATTTTTTTTTATGTCTTCTGTGAATTTTTTAACTTTCTTAATAGCATCTAATTACTTGAATGAGATCTAAATGTATACTGTGACTTAATAGGTCTCTTGAAGAGATAAAATGCATTAATGGATCAACTAGGAAGTTTTTCTACTTGCCAGTTCGGCAGTATTTACCATCATCACTAAATATTTCTTTCCCAAATTTGATTATTCATAAAATTTCTGCACGCTTCCATATGAATTGAAATCATTCTTTCTTGAGGAATCCATTGCAGACAGATGTTATGAATTTTGAGAATTCAAGTTCTCAAAAGTATGTTGTTAGTGACATCCCTAGAAGATGCAAAAAGAAAGTAGTAAGTAAGAGGATGAGTACGTTTTGTGCATGTAATATGAGTAGGAGAATGCAATATGCTGCCCAAGAGGATGGTGAGAATGCAAAGAGTAGACAAGGAAGGTATGATACTTCCTGTTGTATAAGGTGAATCTCCCATCATGAGACATGACTCCATGGAGGTCTGGAATAATAATACAATTCCAAGGAAGGGTCAAAGTTGTATAAATGAGAGGAGACCTGCACATAGCCTTTAAAGGAATGTGGAGAACTGACCAGCGATTGTGACCTAATGTACAATTCTCACCTTCTCGTGGTGCACCCTGTTAGGTATCTACCTGGATACTGAATGAACAAGGATGGGCTGGCAATTTGGGATTTAGCCAACCAAACTGTATTCTTAATGGCTTAAACCACAATATTAAATGATGGTACAACATGATAGAATTTCATGCCGGCTGGGACGTCGCCAGGTTAAACAAAATCCCCATTATTATCCCCAGGGAACCAGGGCAAACAGCGAAAAGTCAGCTACTGGAACAAATCCTAAAACACACCCCAACTCAATATCATCGGAATTGAAGATCGGTACTATCAACATAAGAAGCCTGAATGGCAAAGAAATGGAGCTAGCTGAGGAATTAGATAAGTACCAGATCGACATAATTGGGGTGACTGAAACTAAAAAAGACCAAAACTGGTGAGCTCTTTTTGAGCAATAAATACAAAATGTTATATTCAGGCAATGAAAATCATGGAAAAGGAGTAGACATAGTATTCAACACTAAATACGAGGCTAATCTTCTTGAATGGCGGGCAATTCCAAGTACAGTGAACATGGGCAGATTCAGAATGGGGAACTGGACAATGAAACTCATTTGTGCCTATGGTCTCAAAGAAGATTCTACTAAGGTAAAAGTGGAGGAATTTTTTGAGGCTTCACAGAAAGCAACTGACACAATGAAAAAGGAAAAGTTGGGCCTTGCTGGGAATCTAAACAGCAGAGCACGAAATGACTGTCAGACATAGAAAAATATTTTTGGAAAATTTGGAGAAAAGAGCTAAGCTAATAATAATGGTAAATACCTGTTGGATTTCTGCTCAGGACATGGACTGGTTATTACTAACACAATGTTCCAACATAACATTGTGCACAAATTCACATGGAGAGAAGAGACAAGGAATAAGAAAAGCCTCATTGACTATATTATTGTTGATAGTGATGGTTTCTCTCTGGTGCAGGACACTAGAGTGTACAGAGGATTTAAAATTGGAAAAGTGGACAAAATTGAATTTCATATTGAAAAGAATAACATGTAAGAAAGTTTTAAAACGAATAAAAGTTGAGCAGCTCTCAGATGTGAACTGTATACTAAAATGCACAAAGATTATTGAAGAAAAAATAAAAGCGTGAGAGAACAGGAACCAAACCTTGGAGATTCAGTGGCAAGCTCTGAAGAAAACATTGATTGTTTCTGCCAGAAAGGCATGTGGTGAGATTGTCTGCAAGGATAGAAAAATCTGAACTCCATGGTGGACACAGGAAGTTAAAGAGGAAGTAAACGAAAAGAAGAAAGCATATCAAAAGTTCTTTGCAAATTAAGTCGGCTTGTGCTCTTAGTAAATACATAGACAAATGTAAGAAAGCTAAACACTGTGTAAAACTAGCTAAACAAAAGTAATGGGAAGACTTTGGTAAGAACATAGAAAATAAATATCAAGAAGGTGGCAAAATATTCTGGAGGTCGTTGAAGAAGCTCAGAAATGGAGGAAAGAGTGCTGTAAAAGGAATTAGAGATGATAAAGGTGATATGAAAACAGGAGAAAAAGATATCCTTGAAGTATGGAGTAATTACTTCGAAAAATTGCTAAATGAAATTAGCAGTGATGACAGAACAGTGATAAAACACTCACCAGGCATGCAATCAGGAATACATATCCATGCTTGAAGTAGAAAAAGCCACCAAAAATTTGAAATGTGGAAAGGCAGCTGGAATAGATGATATTAGATCAGAAATGCTGAAGTATGGAAGTATAAAAGTTTTACACTGAATAGTTCAGAGTGGTTACACTGCATAGTTCAGAGGGCCTGTACAGAAGGATGAATTCCAGATGATTGGAGTAGAGCTCTCATAGTACCAATATATAAAAAGGGAAATAAAACTAATTGTGAGAATTACACAGGTATTTCTCTACTGAGTGTTCCTGGTAAGATTTATGCCAGTATACTTGAGAAACGGTTGAGAAGGATTGTGGAAGAGAAGCTTGGTGAGGAACAAGCTGAATTCAGGCCAAATATAGGCTGTCAAGATCAAATCTTCACTTTACGACAAATAGTTGAAAAGTCATGGGAATATAACAAAGATCTGTATTTAAGTTTTGTATATTTGGAAAAAGCATATGACAGGGAGCCAAGAGAGAAGCTATTCAAAACACTACGGTTGTATGGTGTCATTGGATCATTATATCAAGCAATAATTAGTCTTTATTTGAATTGTAAGTCAGCAGTTAGAATTGAAGGAAGTACAGGAAGATGGTTTAATATTATATCTGGTGTCAGACAAGGATGTACGTTATCACTTCTGTTATTCATTATCTATATGGATTACATTATGAAGGAAAGTGGTATTAAACCTAATATCAAAATTGGAGATGTTTATGTGTCAGCTCCTTGCTTTATGCAGATGATGTTTTACTTCTAAATAAATCCGCTACAAGTCTGCAAGATTCACTGACTAAATTAAATAACTGTCGTGATAGATATGGTATGAAGGTCAGCAATAACAAGACAAAGATAATGAAAATAGGCAGAAGCATTGAAAATATCAGCTGCATTGTGAATAGAGAACCTATAGAACAAGTAAAGTATTTTAGCTACTTAGGCACGATTTTTAGTGAAGATGGTAAATTAAATATGGAAACAGACAACAGAATCGACAAAGCTGGTATGGTAGGAAGTCAACTGAATAAATTTATATGGAATAAGAGAGAATTTAGTCAAAACACTAAATTACTGTATACAAGACAGTGTTCTAACCAATTTTAACTTATGGATCTGAGAGCTGGATCAGAAGTAAAACACTTAACCAAAGACTAGAGACCGCAGATATGAGAGTTCTGAGAAAGATCAGGAGCGTGAACAGATGGAATCAATGGCAATATCATATTAAAAACGAAGGATATTAGGAAAGAACTTGACATTGTCAGCATCCAGGAATGCGTTAGCAGAGCTAATCTCAGGTGGTATTGTCACTTAAACAGAATGGGCGAGGAAAGAATAGCCAAACATGTGTTCTCTGTCAGGTTGGCAGGAAAAAGACCCAGAGGAAGACATAGGTGGATTGATATGGTAAAAAGTGTCTTAGAAGATAGATATATAAAATAAACATAAGATCTGACAGTGTTGTAGCTTTGACAGGTAACAGATTGATTTGGCAGAAAATTGTAGATAGGAAGTTAGTAATGATGTAAATTTTTCATGTAGTACTATCATATCCTGTACACCCCTTGAGGTTAAATGTCAGGAATTTGATGATGAGGATTCAATGCTGGCAAAGGATTAACAAAAATACAAACATTTTTTCATTATTTTATTTTCAAATTTGTAATCTCAGGCCTGCATTTGTTTCATAATAATTTTGTCGTATAGTTTGCGTTAAATTTTGATTGTTAGTTGTGTGGCATCCTCATTTTAATGCACTGATGCATTTTCTCAAGATTGTTAGTTCATCATTCCACCAAACTATTTTTTTATCTTTAACTTAAATATTCTTAGATATTCACCTTCTTAAGTATTCTGACTGTTTGGTATGAGGATTTTTTCAAACATGATGCAAACTCAGAGAAATGGAAATCTATATCATCCTGTGCCAATATCCAAATAGCTAAGTGCTGGTCTTGGTTATGATGCTGCTGCTAGCTGGTGACAATCAAGTGATGATTTGATATCATCATCATCAAATTCCTCACATGTACCCTCAAGGGGTGTACAGGATATGATAGTACTACATGAAAAATTTACATCATTACTAATTTCCTATCTACAATTTTCCTCCAAATCAGTCTGTTACTTGTCAAGACTCCAACATTATCAGATCTTATATATCTATCTTCTAAGGCACTTTGTACCGTATCAATCCACCTATACCTTTGTCTTCTCTGGGTCGTTTTCCTGCCAACTTGGCAGAGAACACTTGTTTTGCTAATCTTTCCTCGTCGATTCTATTTAAGTGACCATACCACCTGAGATTAGCTCTGCTAATGCATTCCTGGATGCCGACAATGTCAAGTTCTTTCCTAATATCCTCGATTTTAATATGATATTGCCATTGATGCCATCTGTTCATGCCTCTAATCTTTCTCAGGACTCTCATATCTGCGGTCTCTAGTCTTTGGTCAAGTGTTTTAGTTCTGACCCAGCTCTCAGATCCATAAGCTTTTCTTCCACAATTCTTCTCAACCGTTTCTCAAGTATGCTTGCATAGATCTTGCCAGGAACTCAGTAGAGAACTACCTGTGTAATTCTCACATTCAGTTTTATTTCCCTTTTTTTATATATGGGTACTATTAGAGCTCTACTCCAATCATCGGGAATTTGTCCCACTGCCCAGGTTTTCTGAACTGTGCAGTGTAGCCACTGTAAGACTTTTATACCACCATACTTCAGCATTTCTGGTCAAATATCTACTCCTGCTGCCTTTCCACATTTCAAGCCTTTGATTGCTTTTTCTACTTCAAGTATGGATATGTATTCCTGACGGCATGCCTGGTCAGTGTTTTTTTACCACTGTGCTGTCATCACTGCTTGTTTCATTTAGCAATTTCTCGAAGTAATTACTCCATACTTCAAGGATATTTTTTTCTCCCATTTTCATGTCACCTTTATCATCTCTAACTCCTTTTACAGCACTCTTTCCTCCATTTCTGAGCTTCTTCAACAACCTTCAGAATATTTTGCCACCTTCTTGATATTTATTTTCTATATTCTTGCCAAAGTCCTCCCATGACTTTTGTTTAGCCAGTTTTACACAGTGTTTAGCTTTCTTCCATTTGTCTCTGTATTCTCTAAAGAGAGCACAAGCTGACTTATTTGCCAAGAACTTTTGATATGCTTTCTTCTTTTCCTTCACTGCCTCTTTAACTTCCTGTGTCAACCATGGAGTTCTGATTTTTCTATCCTTGCAGACAACCTCACCACATGCTCTCTGGCTGAATCAATCAGAGTTTTCTTGAAGGCTTGCCACTGAATCTCCAAGGTTTGGTTCCTGTTCTGAAACTCTTTTATTATTTTTTTTTTCAATAATCTTTGTGTATTTTAGTCTACAGTTCACATCTGAGAGCTGCTCAACTTTTATTCTCTTTAAAACTTTCTTCGATGTTATTATTTTCAATATGAAATTCAATTTTATCCTGCTCAAGACTAAATAGTGATCACTTCCAATTTCAAGTCCTCTGTACATTCTGGTGTCCTGCACCCAGGAAGAAAACATCACTATCAACAATAACATAGTCAATGAGACATTTCTTATTCCTTGCCTCTTCTCTTGTGAATTTGTGCACATTTTTATGTTGGAACATGGTGTTAGTAATAACCAGCCCATGTCCTGAGCAGAAATCCAACAGGTATTTGCCATTATTATTAGCTTAGCTCTTTTCTCCAAATTTTCCAAAAATATTTTTGTATGTCTAACAATCATTTCCAACTCTGCTATTTAGATCCCCAACAAGGCCCAACTTTTCCTTTTTCATTATGTCAGTTGCTTTCTGTGAAGCCTCAAAAAATTCCTCCACTTCTACCTTAGTAGAACGTTCTGTGGGACCATAGGCAATAAGTCTCATTGTCCAATTCCCCATTCTGATATTTGTCCACATTACTCTACTTGAGACTGCCTGCCATTCAAGAAGATTAGCCTCGTATTTTGTGTTGAATACTATGGCTTCTCCTTTTTTCCCTTGATTGTCATTGCCTGAATATAACATTTTGTATTTATTGCTCAGAAAGATCTCACCAGATTTTGTCTTTTTTGTTTCAGTCACCCCAATTATGTCGATCTGGTACTTATCTAATTCCTCAGCTAGCTCCATTTCTTTGCTATTCAGGCTTCTTATGTTGATAGTACCGATCTTCAATTCCGATGATATTGAGTTGGGGTGTGTTTTAGGATTTGTTCCAGTAGCTGACTTTTTGCTGTTTGCCCTGGTTCCTTGGCAAAAACAATGGGGGCCTTGTGTAACTGGGTGATGCCCCCAGCCGGCATGAAATTTTGTCATGTTGTACTATCATTTTGTATATGGTTTAAGTCAATAAGAATACAATTTGGTTGGCTAAATCCCAAATTGCCTATCCCAAATTCAGCCTATCCTCGTTCGTTCAGTATCCAGGTAGGCACCCTTTTGGTGACTACCTGGATACTGAACGAGAAGGTGAGGATTGGACATTAGGTCAGAACACTGGTCGGTTCTCCGCATTCCTTTAAAGGCTATGTGGAGGTCTCCTCTCGGTTGTACAGCTTTGACCCTTAAGCACCCCATGATTTGATATTAGGTTTGTAAATATGCCTCTCAGTGCTTCTTCCAAATGTGTTTAAGATGGTTTTCTTACTGATGTACTTAAAGTTACTGCAGTGGTTTGACTTGTGAATTCTGTTTGAATTTTTGTTTCTGATGATGAAACTTAATATATGATGAAAAAAACAACTTTCTTCTTCTTCCTAGTATCTTCACGAAGAGATCATAGATAAAAGTATCACTTACTATTATTAAGTCAATGAAACTACTTCTCCTGATGTTTTCAAAAGGTAGAATATTAATGTTGCCATTTAATATGCGTACAGAATTTTATGCTAAAATTTGTTACAGATTTTTACCATTTTCATTTGTGCTCTCATTAAACCACAAAATGAAATAGGAATTGCTACCCATTGCAAGGATTAAGTTAAGCAAATCTCAAGATGTCTAATTTTTTAAGTTGTATTTCATATTCTATGATAGTCTTAAAAATGAAGATATTCGAAACGAACTTAACACTGGTAGCATTCACGAATTCATAAACAAACTAATCTAGGGTGGTATGGCCCCTTAAATAGAATGGGCGAGGAAAGGTCAGCAAAACATGTTTGATGCCAAGATAGCAGGAAAGAGACTCAGAGGAAGATAAAAGTCTAGGTGGATTGATTCAGTCAGAAGTCTCTTGGAAACACGAAATGTTAGATATGACAATATTGGAGTGCTGACAAGTAATAGACTAATTTGGAAGAAAATTGTGTACAGAAGATTAATAATAATATAAACCTAATCATATAGTGCTGTTATAGTTGCCTGAACACCCACTGATGGTATATATCAGGAAATTGATGACGTGATAGTCTAGGTATATGCTTTTAGCAAAAGTTTTGTTTTCGTGGTAAGTAATTTCAACAAGTACTGAACCCTAATTGCTGTACTCAGAAATTAAGATTGCATCAATTTCTGGGCTGACCCACAGGCACTGAGGCTTTTTTTTTTCTTTCTTCCCTTGCCCTTTAGAAAATATTTTTGTACTTAGTTGAAAAGTCACAGATTTGGCTACTGATGTTCTAACGATCTCGACTGAATTAACTAATCTGCTGTTTCTCCTGTTTATGAGATGCAGTAAATTATTTACAATAATGATTGAGCACTGATGCTTTATTTGAAGACATGAGGAAGTAATGCTGTTTTTAATAACTTCTTTTTTGCTTTTCATAGTCAATATTTTGAATTTTGAGCTACTGTAGAAATGTTGGGCAGTCTTTGCTTAGTGCTGTGTGCTTGCAGTTAACCTTGTTTTTCATCTTGGCATGTTTATTATGATTGTGGCAGTTCACACAATTCATCTCAGACTCATTCATGGGAAATCACTAAGCTTGTGTTCTTAAGAACAGAATGAACTAGTTTAATCCTGTTACAGTCAGTCTTGTGTGTGATGGTGGAATTTATTACAGTTAAAGCACACACACACAGTTGGAATAATGGAAAATTCTCCTTAGTATTTTAACTCTGGGTTTCAAGAGTTTTAATTAAGTTTCTCCTGTTTATTTTTTTATTTTTCATAATAAATTTCCGTGTGATCTCTGAATAGGAGTAAAGATCTCCTCATGCTATAACCATATTGAACTGGTTGACCTTGACCTTTTCGTATTGACTTTACTGGGAATATTATTACAGGTAATAGGGATAGTCTTGGGAGATATTTTTTATTGGTATTTGTCACTATCATGTCTTTGCATTCCTTGGAGATATTGTTATATAATATAATAATCAACATCTTTCTTTTCTTTGGATTATTCAATTAAAATTCCTCCATTATTAATACTTTTCATTTTTATGATTCCAATTTTGATTTTTTTCTAGGATCAATTTCATATCTTATGATATTCTTAAATTTCTTCACTGTTTAACTGAACAACAACTACTAGTTTGCAATTATATATTTGGTTTAATTCTTTATCCAAGTGCAAGCAAACAATGTTTGTGCCTGAAGTAATTTCAGGACTGGGGCAACTCATGGCAAAGGTGGTATAACTTCTCATCACTTGCCTTAGTATCCCATAATACAAAGCACATCTCCTTGTGGACAAGTATAATGCTATGCATTAATGGTAGGGTCACTACCCAGACCAGTTTCGACCTTTATTGGGATCATATCAGTGGGAGCCAGACCCAGAGGTGGTGATGCTAAGGTGGAAGTAATGGCGAAGTCATATGTCCATATATGAGTTGCCAAAAGGTGTCACACCTTATTATTAAAATTCTCTGGATTAGAGATAGTTGATGGAAGTTTTTTCACTTGGCTATGCTACCAATTATATATTTGGTTTAATCCTTTTATCCAAGTATAGGCAAACAAAGTTTGCACCTGAAGTATTTTAAGGACTGGGGTAACTCGTGGCAAAGGTGGTATAACTTGATCAGCCACAAACTTTGTTTGTTACACTTGGATAAAGGATTAAACCAAATATATAATTGGTATCATAGCCAAGTGAAAAAAACTTCCATCAACTACTGGTTTGACTATTAATTAAGGCAGGAAATGACTTGTAAATACACTGCTTGGGAAAAAAGTCAATGGACACACCCCCATGGGCAAGGTGCATCATGCCATGTAATGAGATACGCGTTTGTAGCCAGTATAAATTAGAGGAATATGATGCTCCCAAGTCAGTGCAACTGAGTCTGGGTGAAATGGCAGTGAGAAGGGAACTGACTGAGTTTGAAAGAGGCATTGTGATAGGATGTCATGTTGTAGGTCTATCTGATCAGCAAATTGGGCCCTCCCAGGAAAACAATTAGTGATACCATGCTGAGATGGAAGCACAAGAAGTCAACTGTAAGTGCTACCTGTAGCAGATGACCCACCGACTCACTGAAAGTGACCACAGAGTGCTAAAGGATAATTTGTAAAAACCATCATTCATCAGCTGACATGTTGAATGTAGAGTTCTGGGCATTGACTGGAACATGAATCTGCCCCCAAATATTCAGAACCGAGGATCACATGGGTTTCCATGGTAGGACTGCAATATGCAAGCCCCACATTACCAAAACCAACATGCAGCATCATCTTCAGTGGTACAAAGAGCATATATATACATGGAAGCTTTGAAAGTAGTGTTATGGAACAATGAATCATGCTCCACACTCTTCCAAGTGGATGAACAGGTATAGCCGATGCCTGGTGAACATCTTTTACCAGAATGTAATCAGGAATGTAACCCAACTATAAAATTTGGAGGTGGCGGTGTGATGATATGGTTCTGTTTTTCCTAGTTTGACCTCAGATCTCTGTTTTGGGTGCCAAAAGCATTGAACTCCGAGATATATGAACATTGTGGACAATGCAATGGTTCCTATTTTGTAGAATTCTACAGAATTCTACAAAATTAAGAAATGATCTCAAAACAAGATGAAAAATGATATAAAATGCACTAACAATCCACTACTACTACTACTAAGCAGATGCAGCCATAATTTAGCTCAACCCACTCTATTATAGTCTGCTTGGAAAGAAGTCAATAGACACCATAGTGTTGGGGAACAAACAGCCATGGTGCTCACCTTAATAGATGTAGGATCTCCTTTTACTGCATTGACTGCAGCAATCCTGTGGGGAATACTTTCCACAAGTGTATGACATTGATCAATGGGAATTATGGACCATTCTTCCTGTAGACATATAATTGTAATAAGGTCCTGGACTGTTGTGGGGAAGATTTCCCTTGATCTCACCCAATGTTCCATCTCACCCCACAGATGTTCAGGGCTCTGTGTAGGTCAGTCATGTGTGGTGACATTCATGTCCACAAACCAGGCAGTTACAGCAGACAAAACAAGTGCATTGTCTATTTCAGCAAGACAATGCAGCTGTAAACTGTCTTACTTTGGCCAAACAGGCAGGACAGCGAATATCAGAATTTCGGAACATGAGGGCTACATCCGTTTTCACAAGTACAGCCACTCTGGTCTTGCAGACCATGCTCTGGATACACGCCATAGAATATGGTAGAAGAAAGTTACAGTAATACACCGTAGCAAATACAAATTCGAAAGACTATTCATGGAATCAGCCTCAGCCCTAAGAAACTCTCCAAAGCTCAACAAATTTGGTTGTATAAAACTGCCCCAAATTTGGGAGGCTTACATCAGCAGACCTTCAGCCATTGGGCTGAAGGTCTGCTGATGTAAGCCCCAAGAACACCTACTTAGCCTACTAGGGGGACACCATCACGACTTTTAGGAGAATAATAACTTCATCACTTCATTCTCAGTTACTGTCTTGTAGTGCCTATGTGCACGTGCCTTTTTTGTAAGTTCCTTTTGAAGATGGCAAAGTGACTTTGCTGAAATATCAGAAATATTTATTAAAGTGTGATTTAATTTATATTCTTATCTACGTTGTCAATTCCTTAAGTGATTTAGTCATGCATAACCAAAGTATAAGCCTGTCTTAGACAAGTAGTTCCAAAGCTATTTATAATATTGGTAGCTGCTTTTGTTGAGATGTTCCAGGTCTGAGAACCATACAGAAAGATAGACTGGCTAATGCACTTAGAAAGATGAATCTTCGTCTTCTTTGAGATGAGGCTCGACTTCCATACTTTATTAAGACTTCTGTGGAACTGCAGTGCTTTCTGTTTTCTTGTTTTAATGTCTGTTAAGGAGTCTGAGATATGTGATCCAAGGTATACAAAATCCTGTACATTGTTCTTCTTCCGAGTCTTTTTTCCACATCGTATCAAACATCTCTATTAATTTTTCTTCTCCCATTCTGTTCAAGTGACCTGAGATTAATCTGTTCACAGATTTCTGGATGCAAGCTATGTCAAATTTCTTCCTAATATCTTCATTTTAATATGATTCTGCCACTGATGTCATCTATTTATCCCCTAATTTTTCTCGGAGCTCTCAAATCTGTGGTTTCTAGTCTTTGATTGATGAAATGTTTTTTTTTTGTAGGCAAGCATTCAAATGCAAGTTAAAATTGGTGTGAACATTCTCCATTCTTCTCCCCACACTGGCTTTTGCTTATTCTGTTGTCTATTTCAACATTAATTTGCTATTTTCACTGAAAACTGTTTTCTTGTACTATACATTTCCAGTTAGGAGGCACTAATGTTTTCAACTTTTTTTTCTTTTTTCTTTTCAAATTTGTATATTTGCTATGGATATTTACTAGCTGGCCTGGTTGGTCAAGTGAGTAACATATCTGCTTTCCAACCAACAGGTTGTGGGTTTGAATCCTTTTCTTTTGCACCTTGTCGTAATGCCTCTTCCATATTTCCAAAACTTAAATATAGATCCTTGTTATATTCCCATACTACCTCAACTATCTGTCTTATCTTTCAATCACAATGAAATCCAATCTTGACAATCTCCATTTGGCCTTAACTCAGCATTTTTTCATCCCAGTTTCCCCCTTATACAATTTGTCTTAGCTTCAAATTTTTTTTTTTTCGAGGTAAGCATAAATCTTATCTGGAACACCCAGCAGGAAAATCCCTCTTTAATCCTCATATTATTTTCCTTCTCTCTTTATAGATGGATACTGTTAACTCCTTTTCTCTATATGCAATTTTTACATATTCAGCTAAGGACAATAAGTTAACAATATTTATATATAGTGTCATTTATATATTGGGCGGTTAGAATGGATCTGTGATGGTGCAGTGACTTCAAAGATCAACATGTGAATTCAAAAGAATGAAATTCAAATATAAAAAAATCAGTTGTACAGGCAATTATTAAATAATTTCTAATATTCTATACATTATAGCTTTTATGTTTTTATTAATTACAAAAGATAACTATATGAGACCTTTCTATAGATCACAATGTGAGACTTTAAAAAAAAAAAAGTCTCCCATTCTCTGATTATCACAGCTAAATTCAGTTCCAAGGGATTACATCAATTACTACACAAAAAATAATGACTAACTATGGATTTATTACTTATGTAAGATCTTATTTAACAGAGAAATTTTCACTCTTGTACCAAGAGAATCTTCAGTATATCTTTCAAATTAATCAGGTAAAAGAGAAAATCAGAAGACTCAAAAATAAAAAATATACATGATATATTTATCATGTATATTAATCTACGCATACATGATATAGAGTGGCATGCTAACATAGGCCAACATCCTAACTGCACAAATTATTTTTTTTTTCAAAATGTGCAATTTAGTCTAAAATATATATATTAATCAGAATTTCTCGGGGTGCTTAAGGGTCAAAGCTGTATAACTGAGAGGAGACCTCCACATAGCCTTTAAAGGAATGCGGAGAACCGACCAGGGCTTCTGACCTAATGTCCAATCCTCACCTTCTCGTGGTGCACCCTGTTGGGTATCTACTTTGATACTGAACGAACGAGGATGGGCTGGCAATTTGGGATTTAGCCGACCAAATTGTATTCTTATTGGTTAAACCAATATAAAAAATGATGGTACAACATGACAAAATTTCATGCCGGCTGGGGCGTCGCCCGGTTAAACAAGGCCCCCGTTGTTTTCGCCAGGGAACCAGGGCGAACAGCGAAAAGTCAGCTACTGGAACAAATCTGAAAACAAACCCCAACTCAACATCACCAGAGTTAAAGATCGGTACTATCAACGTAAGAAGCCTGAATGGCAAAGAAATGGAGCTAGCTGAGGAATTAGATAAGTACCAGATCGACATAATAGGGGTGACTGAAACAAAAAAGACCAAAACTGGTGAGATCTTTCTGAGCAATAAATACAAAATGTTATATTCAGGCAATAACAATCAAGGAAAAGAAGGAGTAGCCATAGTATTCAACACAAAATACGAGGCTAATCTTCTTGAATGGCAGTCAGTCTCAAGTAGAGTAATGTGGGCAAATATGAGAATGGGGAACTGGACAATGAGACTTATTTGTGCCTATGGTCCCACAGAAGGTTCTACTAAGGTAGAAGTGGAGGAATTTTTTGAGGCTTTAGAAAAAGCAACTGACACAATGAAAAATGAAAAGTTGGTCCTTGTTGGGGATCTAAATAGTAGAGTAGGAAATGATTGTGAGACATACAAAAATATTTTGGGAAAATTTGGAGAAAAGAGCAAAGCTAATAATAATGGCAAATATCTGTTGGATTTCTGCTCAGGACATGGACTGGTTATTACTAACACCATGTTCCAACATAAAAATGTGCACAAATTCACATGGAGAGAAGAGGCTAGGAATAAGAAAAGTCTCATTGACTATGTTATTGTTGATAGTGATGTTTTCTCCCTGGTGCAGGACACCAGAGTGTACAGAGGATTTGAAATTGGAAGTGATCACTATTTAGTCTTGAGCAGGATAAAATTGAATTTCATATTGAAAAGAATAACATGTAAGAAAGTTTTAAAGCGAATAAAAGTTGAGCAGCTCTCAGATGTAAACTGTAGACTAAAATACAGAAATATTATTGAAAAGAAAATGAAAGAGTTTGAGAACAGGAATCAAACCTTGGAGATTCAGTGGCAAACTCTGAAGGAAACATTGATTGATTCTGCCAGAGAGGCATGTGGTGAGGTTGTGTGCAAAGATAAAAAAATCAGAACTCCCTGGTGGACACAGGAAGTTAAAGAGGCAGTGAAGGAAAAGAAGAAAGCATATCAAAAGTTCCTGTCAAATAAGTCAGCTTTTACTCTTACAGAATACAGAGACAATTGTAAGAAAGCTAAACAGTGTGTAAAACTAGCTAAACAAAAGTCATGGGAGGACTTTGGCAAGAATATAGAAAATAAATATCAAGAAGGTGGCAAAATATTCTGGAGGTTGTTGAAGAAGCTAAGGAATGGAGGAAAGAATGCTGTAAAAGGAATTAGAGATGATAAAGGTGAAATGAAAACAGGAGAAAAAGATATCCTTGAAGTATGGAGTGATTACTTTGAAAAACTGCTAAATGAAACAAGCAGTGATGACAGCACAGTGATAAAAAACACTGACCAGGCATGCAGTCAGGAATACATATCCATACTTGAAGTAGAAAAAGCCATCAAAGGCTTGAAATGTGGAAAGGTAGCAGGAGTAGATGATATTCGACCAGAAATGCTGAAGTATGGTGGTATAAGAGTCTTACAGTGGCTGCACTGCATAGTTCAGAAAGCCTGGACAGAGGGACGAATTCCCGATGATTGGAGTAGAGCTCTCATAGTACCCATATATAAAAAGGGAAATAAAACTGAATGTGAGAATTACAGAGGTATTTCCCTACTGAGTGTTCCTGGCAAGATCTATGCAAGTATACTTGAGAAACGGTTGAGAAGAATTGTGGAAGAAAAGCTTGGTGAAGAACAAGCTGGATTCAGGCCAAATAGAGGCTGTCAGGATCAGATCTTCACTTTACGACAAATAGTCGAGAAAGCATGGGAATATAACAAAGATCTGTATTTAAGTTTTGTCGATTTGGAAAAGGCATATGACAAGGTGCCAAGAGAGAAGCTATTCAATACGCTGCAGTTATATGGTGTCAATGGGGCATTATATCAAGCAATACTTAGTCTTTATTTGAGTTGTGAGTCAGCAGTTAGAATTGAAGGAAGTACAGGAAGATGGTTTAATGTTAAATCTGGTGTGAGACAAGGATGTACATTATCCCCTCTGTTATTCATTATCTATATGGATCACATTATGAAGGAAAGTGGTATTAAACATGATATCAAAATTGGAGATGTTAATGTCAGCTCTTTGCTTTATGCGGATGATGTTATACTTCTAAATAAATCCGCTAAAAGTCTGCAAGATTCTCTGACTAAATTGAATAGCTGTTGTAATAGATATGGTATGAAGGTCAGCAATAAAAAGACAAAGACAATGAAAATAGGCAGAATCATTGAAAATGTCAACTGTGTTGTGAATGGAGAACCTGTGGAACAAGTAAAACATTTCAGCTACTTAGGCACAATTTTTACTGAAGATGGTAAACTAAATATAGAAATAGACAACAGAATCAGCAAAGCTGGTATCGTGGGAAGTCAATTGAATAAATTCATATGGAATAAGAAAGAAATTAGTCGGAACACTAAATTAGCTGTATACAAGACTGTGTTCAAACCAATTTTAACTTATGGATCTGAGAGCTGGGTCAGAAGTAAAACACTTGACCAAAGACTAGAGACTGCAGATATGAGAGTCCTGAGAAAGATTAGAGGTGTGAACAGATGGCATCAATGGCAATATCATATTAAAAATGAGGATATTAGGAAAGAACTTGACATTGTCAGCATTCAGGAATGTGTTAGCAGAGCTAATCTCAGATGGTATGGTCACTTAAATAGAATGGGAGAGGAAAGATTAGCAAAACAAGTGTTCTCTGCCATGTTGGCAGGAAAACGACCCAGAGGAAGACCAAGATATAGGTGGATTGATACGGTACAAAGTGCCTTAGACGATAGAAATATAAGATTTGATAATGTTGGAGTCTTGACAAGTAACAGACTGATTTGGAGGAAAATTGTAGATAGGAAGTTAGTAATGATGTAATTTTTTCATGTAGTACTGTCATATCCTGTACACCCCTTGAGGGTACATGGCAGGAATTTGATGATGATGATGATGATGATGATCAGAATTTCTCATGTAAAAATTCAAAATTTACAGCTACACTCATGGAAAAACTATTTGATATTCTTGCAAAAAAAAAAAAAAAAATGATGCTTATGCTAAAAATTATGCATAAGCATAATTTTTATGATGGAAGATGTACGAAGTTAGTCCGAAGAGATACTCGAGTTAGTCCACTGAATGTATTTTCAGCCATCTTGTGACATGAAAAAAAGTCGAAAAGAATGGAAACAACTTGTCAAACTGCAGTTTCAATAACTTATTACAACATTAAAGAATTCAATTGTATCATGCCTTTATAGAACACTTCCAGAAAACAGAGATGTTCCAATAAGAAGGAATTCCACACTATCATTAGAGAGTGCATGTTGTTTTTCAGATTAAACTAGATATAAAAATGCATTTGGCATTTTTGAATTTAATGTAGTTCAAACTATAGCAGTCATCATGCATTTTTGCAAAAGCATTAAAAAACTGGTACAAATTATGGCATGAATTCAAGCATGGATGCTTACAGAGAAAGGGTTCCCAACTTTTTTTTTTTTTTAAATGCCATTACCAGAAAATTTGTCTTAGCACTCTTTCTCAATCTTCAATAATTTTATAAATTTATAATTCAAACTGCAATAGTATAAATATAAGAATAAAATTTTTATAATTAACTTTGCAATTATGTTATAATATGAACTTAGCATGACAGTAGGTAGAAGTTTAATAGAACTGTGATGGTTTCAAACACAAATCCTGTTCAACAGAAACAGAGGTGTGCTAGCATTGTCCTCAGCAGCGGCTGCCATACACATGTTGCTCAGACAAATCCTTATTTTTTAGTAAATATTAGCAATATTGTTAAATATAAATAGTGTTATTTTCTTTATTTCTGATTGTGTTGTTAAGTATGTTGTTTAATCATGATTATTATTACACAATATTATTTCAAAAAGTGTTCTACGTTATGGCACCGATTTGTACAAGAAACATGGCAGCCAAGACATCGATGTTGAATGACATTAACCACGTTGCCATCAATATGGATAAAATACATCACTCCTCTACACTTCTTATCCGTCATATATTTCAATGTAATATCAACGGTATTACAATTTCAATATGCACTTCACATCCATGGTAACCTTGACATATATGCATGTCACAGCCAGTTGGGTGGTTAATATGCAGGATTTAGGGTGACATAGTGTGTATTTAATGTATTCATTGCCAAGAATGTATTGTTTGTGGTACAAGAGTGAGAAAGCAGAGAAGATTTATTGGAAATGTTTCATGAGTGAATGCAAGAAATGCTAGTCATGTTGGGAGCAAAAGAATGAAATCACTGATGATATTAAAAAAATAAGGAAAACTGTGAAAGAGTTATACAGAATATAGCAAAAGCAGTGAACAATAGTACATGAAATACAAATGAGAGTTTGAAGGAAGTGGATGAAAGTATATATATATACAGGGTGTTCGGGATAAATTTGAGAGTTTCGTAAGGAAAAAGAAAATCTTCTTTGTATCTATTAAATTTAATGAATTGACAAAAAAACATTACAAGCAGAGTTAATTACAATACTATCAACAAGATTTACTCAAAATAACCACCATTAGCATCGATCACAGCTTCAATTCTGCTTCGGAACCTCGAACAAGCTGATGCTACAGTCTCCCTGGGAAGGGCCGCAAAAACTGTTTTAATTTTATCCATTAACTGGGCTTTTGTATTACTGGAAGTGCGATTGGTGTCTTTTTCAACTGCGCCCCATACAAAATAATCCATGGGGTTAAGGTCTGGGGAGTTTGGAGGCCAAACATTTGGACTGGTGAAGTCGTAGAAATTTTCAGACAACCATTTTTGACTTTTCCCAGAGGTGTGGCAAGGGGCCGAATCCTGCTGCCATACATACGGCCTACCATTGGCTACCCTTGTTATCCAGGGCTTGACTACAGTTAGCAACTCCACGAACAAAGCCCGAATTCCAATGCAAGGGGTCTTCAACACCTGTTCCTGCAGATTTGCGAGGAATTCTGCTGTACGAACGCAATCAGATCGTCTGCTAGGGATCTTTCTTCTTGCTACATCCTCGTAGTCACCATTGCAAGTCTCTAGTTCATGCCTGATTGTTTTTACTGTATTCAGGGAGCATTGGGCAGCAGTCGTAATATCCTTATTTTGATGGCGGGCACGAATCATCATGATACAAGTTATTCTCTTCCATGATTCAGGTGGGTTCCAGCTATCCATCCTTTCTGACATCTTGTATATGAATGAAGAAGGGTCCAAACTTTTAAATGAAGAGAAGTGTGTGTTAATACATGTAACTTACGGAAAAATATAATTAATTATAAATATGTCAAATTTATCCCGAAACACCCTGTATATATATATATATATATATATATATATATATATTGTGAATATTCATTTTTACTCGGTAGAAAATATTATAAATTATTTTAAATGACTGATACCGAGAGAAAAAGAGATGACATGGTTTATTAAAAAAGATACTACTAGTTTACGAGTTTCGTTGAATGGATCACTTCTCCAGGTATCACAATCAAAGAAATATACAAAAAATAACAGAGACTTGAAAATTGCATTAACAGTACTAGTCCAAAACTCGTGACAGCACGTAGTCAACTTTTATTTGGAACTCAAGCTCGCATTACTGTTTTCAAAATGTACTACTGTTTTTTTGGACTAGTACTGTTAATGCACTTTTTAAGTCTATGTTATTTTTTGTATATTTCTTTGATTGTGATACCTGAAGAAGTTGATCCATTCAAAAACCAGTAAACTAGTAGTATATTTTTAAATAAACCATATCATCTCTTTATCTCTCGGTATCAGTCATTTAAAATAATTTATAATATTTTCTACCGAGTAAAAATAAATATTCACAATATCAATTTTCCTGATGATAAGGAATTAAATTCACTTATCAAAGAATATCAGAAAAATCTGAGGACCATTGGATTATACATTAACAGACTTGTGTTTCTAAAAAGATGTAAGTGCAATTCCATTATTCCACGCTTCCTTAACTTTAAAGAATCCATAAAAACTGCTAAAGCTGAAAGAATTTACTGCAGAATCAAACTGGAACTTTTTTCGGAACGCATTTTTGAAACCAAATGTTGCCTTGCCACTTATTTCTCAAAGAAGTTTTATTTTGAAACCCGTTTATCTCATTCTCTAGACAGTTCATCTTGGAACCATTTAAAAGAAATTAGCACTCTTAAAGCTTCTAAAGTTCAGAATTCTAAGAAAATTAACCTAATCAGAAAATTTGATTCTCTTAAATATATGCAAGAATGCCAAACTTCTCATTTTGATTCTACCTTTTTGAAAAAACTTGTTATCAATAATTCTTCCCACCAACTATCTTCGGCAGAAGAAAGTAAACTTGCTAAATGTCTTGATTTTGTCACTGCTCCTACCTCCATCCCTAAAGAATAACTCTTAACGAAGATAGAAAAGACGGCATCTTTATTACCAATCAATGAAGCTAACCTCCTTCGTATAGAAGCCATTTTCACCATAAATCATGCTAAACCACCTACAGACAACACTGAAAGAGCAGCAATTAAGTCTTTAAAAAATAATAATGACATCGTGGTTCTACCTGCTGACAAAGGGAATGCGACTATCATCTTAGACAAGTCTGATTACCATAAGAAAATTTTGGAACTTATAAACAGTGATACTTACTCTGAACTTAACAGTGATCCTACAATTGAATTACACAATAGGACTAATAATTTATTAAACACCACCTTGGAGTTACCAAGAAACACCCGTCTTTCACTTAGATCACTTCATCCTTTAATCCCTCGATTATATGGTCTCCCCAACATACACAAGGCAAACGTCCAGCTCAGACCAATAGTTGAAGGGATTCACTCACCTACCTACAACCTTTCTAAGTACCTCGCAACTTTTTAAAGAAATCTTTCTGAAATTTCCTCTTCTCATATTAAAAACACTGATGACTTTGTATCAAAAATCAAGAATATCAAACTTAAAAAAAACAGATTTAATGGCTAGTTTCGATATTGTTTCTCTCTCTCTCTCTCTCTTCACAAATGTTCCTGCTCAAGAAATCCTCAATCTTCTTAAGAACAAATTATCCAAAAAACTCTTTGCTTTACTCTCCCATTGCATAAAGTCAGGATACTTCAAATAGGACAATAAGATCTACTTACAAAACTCAGGTCTAGCCATGGGCAGCCCATTCTCTCCGATTCTCGCAGATATATTTCTTAACGATTTTGAAGAAAAAGCTATTAACTCCTTCCCCCTTAAACCAAAATTTTGGTATCGTTATATAGATGATATATTCCTCATCTGGGAAGACGGTGTCAATAACCTGAATTTATTTTTGGACCACCTAAACAAGTTTCATGAAAAATTCTCTTTTACCTTCGAACTGGAATGTGATGACTGCCTCCCCCTTCTAGATCTGAAGCTTACTAGATGTTCTGAAAGTATTAAAATCTCAATTTTTAGAAATCCTACTCATACTGACAGATACCTTCATGCTTCTGCCCATCGCTATCCACCCTAAAAATATGGTATTATTTCTACTTTAGCACACCGGGCTAAATCTTTACTTACAAAAGAAACAGAAATTGAAAATGAACTACTTTTTCTTAAAAAAGTCTTTTATTAATAATGGTTTCTCTCCTGATAAGATTGATAAATTTCTTTCTCTCCATCACTCAACTGCTTCTGAAGATCACTCTTTCCCCAGAGCCTTTATTTCTTTGCCTTATATCAGCTCTCTTTCACCAAAACTAGCAAATTTCTCAAGAAATTTAACTTCAGAACTTGCTTCACTACGCTCCCAAAACTTCGCTCCATACTTAGTAAACCTAAAGAGAAACATCTTCCTATTCAGTTTCCAGGAGTCTACAAGATTTTATGTGATTTTGGAAAGCTATACTATGGCCAAACTGCTAAATCCATCCTTTTATATATGGAAGAACACCGTAGAGATATTTCCTACAACAGCCAGCGGTCTTTCTAGCCACGTTCTTTTTTCTGTTAACTCAGATGAAGGCCGCCAGCATATTGTGGACTGGATACAAACTTCTAATATCCATGTGTGCTATGATGAACTTGAAAGAAAGATTGTCGAATCTAGAGAAATTACCTTAGATTTTTCCAATATCAATAGCAGCCTAAGTTTCAATCTCTCTGACGCACACATTGCCTCTGTTCAATACTGGCGCACTCGTGACAGCACGTAGTCAACTTTTATTTGGAACTCAAGTCGCATTACTGTTTTCAAAATGTACTACTGACTTTTGAACTAGTACTGCTAATGCAATTTTTAAGTCTCTGTTATTTTTTGAATATTTCTTTGATTGTGATACCTGAAGAAGTTGATCCATTCAACGAAATTAGTAAACTAGTAGAGTATTTTTAAATAAACCATGACACCTCTTTATCTCTAGGTATCAGTCATTTAAACTAATTCATATATATATATAAAGACGATAGCGTGGGAGGGGATTTTTTCCCCTACACGTTCATGCAAATAGTCAGGGAAACACGTGCAATATATTGTTGATACAATAAATATATGGTGAACTTATCCATAAATTTATGGTTACAAAATTCAAGGATATATATAACTGAACTATCTGAATATGTGGAATATAAAGTACTCTATATGCAAATACTGAAGGCTAAAACGGCCTTTCCTACTCCTTATACCACACGCACGCATGCACACACACACACACACGCACGCACGCACACACACACAGTTAATCATACTGTTCCTCAAAAGCATTCACTATCTCTACACTGGCCACGCTCTCGGACAAAGCATTTCTACATCCCATGCAAATAGTCTGCTCCTCACATCCTCTTTATGCAGCTGCCATGGATGGCTTATTTTTCTCTGCCTGTCTCCACCCATTTTATGAAACTATCATTAACATAATTCTGATGATATTACCAAGCTCTACAATCTGCATTCTCTTAATCTGTTCATCATAGTCAACATTCTAGATCAGTGGCGGCCGGTGAAATATTAAGTGGGGGTGCTACCTATAAAAAAAAATAAATAAATAAAAAGATCTCTTTTTCCTAATCAGTAACCAAGTTATTAATAAATAAATCTTAAAATTTCACTGGTAGGCACTGTTCTATTTACTAGAAACCACATTAGTTAATCATCTCTGGATCGTTTCTAAAATCTCTTCAGCCTGTTAAAAATCAAGTGACTAAATCTGTCTAATTCTCAATATCTGCCCTGATTTAAAAAAAAAAAAAAAAAAAAAAAAAAAAGCCGTATACAACAAAATCACAGCATCCTTATTTGTAGCTCTACCGACTCAAAATGTGCACAGGGCGGCAAGTTTTTTTTTTTTTTGGTGGGGGGGAATTATAATAAACTATACGAAAAATAAGAGGGAAGCACTGCTGCCCTCACAATTTTACAAAATACCTCCGAAATATTATGCCGCTGTCCGCCATCACTCTCATGTCCCCCACCTCCTATAAGGTGTATCCACCAATCGTAAACGCTACATCCCATATTGTTTCCCGAATTTTAAATCCTTACACTTTGCAACAACGAACTGAGAATCCATTTCACCTATTCAAGTCCTTATGCAAAGCTACAACATCTGTTTTATTTCTGATATTGCTTCCCAACATTGCATTATTAGGTCACGAGCAGGAGAATTTGACATAGATGAGGGAAAACGTTTCACTTTTTTTCAGAACAGAACGAGGAGGGGGAAGAGGGAATTGGTTTCTTGATTCATAAAACTATCAAAAGATGAGTGATGGATTTTAAACCTATAAATAGCAAAAATGCTCTTGTCAGACTGAAAGGAAAACCAATCAATGTATCAGTAATGTGCATACATTATTATACAAAGAAAAGTTAATTAATGACTTCTATGGACAAATTAACTCAGTGATAAAGCAAATTCAAAATAAAGACTATTTCATTATCCAAGAAAACTTGAATGCAAAAATATAATGGGCTACTTTATATCTTCATAAGCCATCAAGAAAATGGACATGAACTTCATCCAATGGATCCGCGTACAATTTAATTGATTATACTATTGTTCAGACAACACATAAACCATCAGTTAACCTTCCTAAGACTAGATATTTCCCAGGAGATGATAATGACAGTTACCATAGCATGGTCATTGCTACTATCTAAAATTAAAGCACATAACAGGCAACCAAAAACGAAGAAAAAGATGCAGTGTTGAGAAGTTGAAATCACTACACATCAGAAAACATTATAAATCCCACATTACTAATTCCTCGAATACCTTCAAGGAAGAATTCATAAATATTGATAATAACTACAAACTATAGACGAGTGGAAAGGCTCATACGTTGGTAATACGTGTTAGATTATTTTAACGTTTTCATCACAACACCGAATGATAAGAAAATAATTGGTATTTATTAACTTATTAGCTGATATTTCGCTTCTATTATATCCAGCATTTTCAGAGCAAAGAAGTTTGTCACAATATATGAAACAACAACAATTTGGTATAACAGCGGGTCTAGTTTAAAGAAATTTGTAGCGGACAACACAGTGAACTAAAGTCCTAATTGGCGCCATGTATCTTGGAAAAAGTATTAATTAGATCTTAAAATGACTTATTAATTAGATCAAGTATTAATTAGATCTTAAAATGACTGTCTCCCAGATTTTTGGTAAATTTATGCAGCCATTCTTGTTGGGGTTTGGAGTATGTTTTAAAGCTTCTGTTGATTCCAAAATCAATCTCTCTGACTTCTAATGACTTCTCTGTAGCATTTTTGTTTTCTTCCATTTGATCCTGTATGAAGGGATATCCAAAGCATGGTCTGCTAGACCAGACTTGTTTTAAGTTTTCACAATTGAATATATTTTTTATGTTCATCAAGGCGGACATCAACAGTTCTTCCTGTCTCTCCATAGTAAACCAGGTCACAAGAACAAGGTACTTAATAAACTCTTGAATGTAATAAAGAAGAGAGTTTGTCCTTCGATGAACGGATGAGGGTTGCCAATTTGACATATGGTTTAAATATCGTGCGTAGCCGATATTTATTAAGCACACTAGATATCTTTTCAGATGCCTTGAACAGGGCCGGCCATCTCGGGGATGCAGTGGGTGCAATGCACCCCGGCCCCACGATCGAGTGGGCACAGTCGGTTCACATTTGCGGAAAAGTATTATATTTCGAATGTTTATTTTTTTTTGTTTGTTTTGTTTTCTGTGGCAAAATCATTTGCATGTAAGAGGTTTTACAATACGTTTATTTCGAATCCTTTAATTTTTACCTTTGAAAAATATTTTAGGGCCCCAAGAGGTTTCTTGCACCCGGGTCCCTTTATAGAGAAGGCTGGCCCTGGCCTTGAATGTATGGGATGGTAACAGTTTTGCTGTAGTCTTGTTTGATAAATAATGAAGGGGATTTTTTTAGGGAGGATTTAGTATTTTTTTTCTATCCTATTGGAATTTTAGCCATTGGTTAAGAAAGGGTGACACAAGTAAATGAATTTAGTGATAAGAGCATTGTCATTGGAACAGATAGCTCTGGCTCTGTGAATTTATGTTTTTAGGATACCATGCTGTTTGGCTGAATGATGGTGTGAATGGTTGTGGAAATATATCCCAGCATGTGTCTGTTTTCTATAAACACAAAAAGATAACGAACCATCAGGAAGTCGTGAGATTAGTGTACCTAGGAAGGGCACACAGTCAGCTTCCTGTTCCCTTGTGAAGTGAATTTTAGTGAATATTAACTATTTAAATACACTAAAATGTATCCAATGTGTGTCAGGACCATGTGACCAAATAGCAAACACATGATCAACATAGCGTAGCCAAATCACTGGTTTCAGAGTGGTTGGATTCATAGCTAGATTTTCCAAGTATTCTATGTACAAATTGGCTATACGGAGAGAAAGTGGGGAGACCATTGCTGTCCCATCTAGTTGTTTGTATATCTTCCCTTTCCGTGAAAAATAACCTGCTCGTAATGTAAATTTAAATAATTCAAATATATCTGGGGAGAAACGTGACTTTAGCACATCAAGGATTTCAATTAACGTTACACTGGTAAATAGTAAAGTAATATCGAAAACTAATCACTACATCTGAACATTTTAAGATATAGTTTTCAAATAACTTTTTTAGGTGAAGGGAATTTTTTACAAAAGAGGCAGAATTATTACTGATGGAGCTAGTAATTTAGATAAATGTTTAGCAAGTTTGTATGAAATATCGTGGTCACCATCTCCGACGGAAAGGCAGACAGAATTCCTCAAGGTCAAAAACTGCCACCAGAAAAAAAATTTGGAATCCTTCAACATCGTAGTACTATGCAACGATCACAATTACAACAAGATCGCGTGGTTGTTAATTTATCATCGGTATCCCTAACGGATGAAAATATATGCGAAGTCAAGGACATAACTGGGCTGTTACTCCCAGGCAGGTTCCAAAATCTGAAATAATGGATTCCGTTGAAAGAGGAACATACAACTTGCCTCCAGCGATAGCCAATAACATTCATTTAGAAGTGGCCAACATCTTAATCCAGTCCAAGCCTCCCAAAAAACAATATGCAAAAAATTGAAATCAGTGCTTTAAAAGATCTATACTGTGATAACAATATTGTTATAGCTAAAGCAGACAAATGTAATGCAACTATAATGATGAATTTAGCTGAACATGAAAGCAAAATGCACATACTTTTAGAAGACCAGTCTACATACCAAATCATATATTGTGATCCTACTAACTCTTAAAAGAATAGTTGACATACTGAGGGCAGTTACATCCTAAATAAAAGAAACAGTAAGCAAACTCAAGACTTTTTATGTAAAACTCCCAGAATATAAGGAGCATTGTGGATAGTACGAGGGTGTTCTGAAACATTATCGGCCTCGACCATAGATGACAACACTATCGGCAAGTTTTTTTTTTTTTCTAAATTAGTACAGCTGTCATAATCATCCATCTGAAATTGCAAGTCATTCTATTAAGTAGTTTGTTTTATACAGCTGTCTGAAGCAAAAGTGTTGTCTGCATCCCTTGAAATGGATAAAATCGAGTATCGTGCAGTTATAAAATTCTTCGTAAAAGAAGATTTAACGCCAAAAGAAATTCATTCGAAGTTCATAAAAGTTTATGGGCACTCTTCTCCTTCGTTTTCGACAATTAAGAAATGGGCTACCGAATTTAAATTTGGCTGTACTACCCTTGAAGGTGATCCACGTGAAGGACGTCCGAAAAGTGTAACAATACCTGAAATCATTGATCAAGTGCACGATGTGGTATTGGATGACAGGTGAGTCAAAGTGCGTGAAATTGCTGAGACTATAGGCATTTCAAAAGAAGGTATAGGATATATTTTGCATGAGGAATTGCAAATGAAAAAGCTTTGCACAAGATGGGTGCCAAGATGCGCAAGATGAAAGATTGCTCACATCAGATCAAAAACACACTCGCAAGAAAATTTCTGAACAGTGCTTGGAGCGTTTTAACAAGAATAAAACTGATTTTGTGCGTCGATTTATCCAAGTCATAGATGAGACTTGAATTCACCATTACACACCAGAATCCAAACAGCAGTCAAAATGGTGGAGAGAAGACGGTTATCCAGGGCTTGACTACAGTTAGCAACTCCACGAACAAAGCCCGAATTCCAATGCCAGGGTTCTTCAACACCTGTTCCTGCAGATTTGCGAGGAATTCTGCTGTACGAACGCAATCAGATCGTCTGCTAGGGATCTTTCTTCTTGCTACATCCTCGTAGTCACCATTGCAAGTCTCTAGTTCATGCCTGATTGTTTTTACTGTATTCAGGGAGCATTGGGCAGCAGTCGTAATATCCTTATTTTGATGGCGGGCACGAATCATCATGATACAAGTTATTCTCTTCCATGATTCAGGTGGGTTCCAGCTATCCATCCTTTCTGACATCTTGTATATGAATGAAGAAGGGTCCAAACTTTTAAATGAAGAGAAGTGTGTGTTAATACATGTAACTTACGGAAAAATATAATTAATTATAAATATGTCAAATTTATCCCGAACACCCTGTATATACTTTCACCCACTTTCATACAAATAATATGGATGATGAGATATCAATGCAGAAATAAATTGCACACTTACATGAATTCCTGCACAGGAAAAAACATGTGCTCGAGCAACTGGAGAAATGATTAGCATGTGGTATAGCAGAAGGGAGAAGGAAACAGTGAATGGAAAAAGCATAAAAGTGCTATATGGGGATTCAATAATAAGAGGTAGACTTAATGAGAAAGTGATGAAAGCATGTTTCCCAGAAGCAAAGATAAAGGATGTTAATGAAGTTACAAGTTTGCAGTAGAAATAAGTGAACAAGTTAATTGTTTATGCAGGCACAAATGATTTGAAAGGTGAGAAATATGCAACGGGAGAGGATATGAAAGAGTTGATGGAAGAAGCAAAAATGTAGAGTAAGAAAGTAAAGATTGGGAGTCTTCTGCCTTGTATGATAGAACAGAATTGAGAAGGGTCTATGCTGAATGGACTGCACTTGAATGAAGGGTATATGCTGAATGGACTGCACTTGAATGGCTTTGGGTAGGTAATGACATTATGCAAGGTAATGACATTCATTATGAACTCTCACTGAGCTCAGAAGTGCAAAAGCATGGAAACTAGAGATATTAGAGGGGAAGCAATCAAGCATGTGTCTAGCCATCCCTGGAACAAATGAGTGTGAGTGTAGGAATGACTGATAAAATAGGGATAGAGGAGTATGAGTGCAGGAATGATTGTGAAGAGCTGGATACAATTTCCCAGGTTAAAATTTTGGGTAGGTAATGACATTATGCAAGGGTAACTGGGGACCCATGGGGATACTGAAATGCATGTATGTGAATGCCCGAAGTATTATCAGAAATAAAGAAGAGGAGTTTTTGTCATTAGTCAGCTTGACTTGGGCAAAAATTCTTGGTATCAGTGAGACCTGGCTGTCAGAGAATAATGTAGTTGCAGGGATAGAATTGAACAGATATTGTATTTTCAGAAAAGATAGAGGAAATAGGGAAGAAGGATGGATATTATTAATGACAGCTGAAGAATTTTAACCAACAAAAATAGAAGTTAAGGAAGATTGTAGATCTGAGGAAAATGGTTCATTTGAGGCTATCTTGTGTGAAACAGAGCCAAAACAGCACAAAATATATTGCTGGTTGCAGATACAGACCTGGAGATGCTGTGGATGACATGCATCAGGAGATTAGCATAATGACTGCATGCCAAACAATTATCATGAGAGACTTCGACTATGAGAGTATAGATTGGAAGGAGAAAAGGGCACATGGCAAAATGGATATGGAATTTATACAGTTACCAAGGGACAGTTACTTGAACCAGCACGATATATAGAGAACAAGGGGATTGAGTGTTGGATGATTTAGTAACAGCATCAGATGATCTATCTAATAACTACAGTAGCAACTCTACCTCCGATTGGGGAAAGTGATCATACAGTTGTGTTCTGGGAGGTTGCTCAACATATCAAATTTTCAGTCATGAAAGGGTTTATGTGGAACTACAAAGCTGGCAATTATGAAAAACTTAAGAGGCAACTTGCAGCAGTAAAATGGCATAAGCTACATGGAACGAATGTCATTAATGCATGGGAAGCAGTTAGAGATTGTTTGAGTGAGGAACTGCATACCCAGGGTCAGGAGGATCAGGAAGATAGACTGAGTAGGATTAAGTGGATGAGTAGCAATATAAAGCAAGAGTTGCAAAAAGAGAAAGCATTGTGGAAGGAATATAAACAAAAAAAAAAGGCAATCAGCATGCTCATGAGCTAAAATACAAGCAAAAATGATAACAAGTATGGTAAGGTAGGGCTTAACTAGATTTTGAGAAAATTAGTTAAGCAGGCCAAAATAATTCAAAAGTTATTTTTGCAACATAGCAAGTAAGAGAAAGAATGATTATGAAAAGATAACTTTACTCAGTGTAAATGGTGGAAAGTGACAGAAGCAGAAGAAATAGTTCAGTTACTAAGTGATCACTTTCAAAGGGTATATCATCCATGTGGTGACTCTGCAGTTAATAATGTGACAATGTGACAAAGACTGAGTCAGACGAACTGGAGGTGGTCAGTATATTAAAAAATATCAATGTGAATACAGCAGTGGGTCCAGATGGTATGTCAGTTCATGTGCTACAAGAATGTGCAAGTAAACTGGCAGTGTCTCTAACGAAGTTGTTTAATCTAAGTCTCAGCTCAAGCAAGGTTCCAAGAAAGTGGAAAGAGCAAAAGATAGTTCCATTACATAAAAGTGGTTCCAAAAAAAGAAGTAGCAAATTACAGACAAATTAGTAACTCTGGAGTAGTGATTAAAATATTGGAAGAGTTGGTTAACACTCCAACCGGCCACGACGTCTATAGACATCCAGCTAAATCTGGATACGATTCTGTAACACCCATTGAATAACATGGATAAGAAGTACAATTTGGTCTCACTATTTCATCCACATCAGCCGGTAGGGAAGTTAGAAGTAAAATTCAGGAATGAGTGAATAGGAAGACACTCTACAGGGAAAGCATCACTTTGTAAAAAGGAGGTCATACCCCAGTAATTTATTCATATTTTATAAGGTGACAGTGGAATTGGATAAAACAAATGGTTACACTGTGATATCACTGGACTTTGCAAAGGCATTTGACAGAATCCACATGGAAAATTATTACTTAAGCTGGGGATTGGGTAATAAGCCCCAGTAAGTAATAAGCTTAAGGGATAGCTGATAGGTAGACATCAGAGGGTAGTGTATGGTGGAGTGGAATCAAGCCGAATAAGGGGAATTAGTGGAGTGCCTCGGGGCTCTGTACTAGGACCACTACTCTTTAATTTGTACATTAATGATATAGCAGAAGATTTGAAAGGAGATATTCAGTTGTTTACTGATGATGCAAAACTGGGAAGGGCAATAATTGATAAAGGTGATAGAGATATCTTGAAAGATGATTTAAATAAATTAATAGTGTGGGAAAAAGGACGTGGTTGTCAATTCAATGTTGTAAAATGTAAAGTAATGCACTTTGAAATGAAACAATTACATATTTTGTATCATATTGATGGTACCGGATTACAGGAAAGTGATGAGGCTAAGCATCTGGGGGATGATGATGGATAGAGATTTGAAATTCAGAGGACATACTGCAAGGGTTGATAAAATAGCTCATAGGATGAAGGTTATTATCCCTCTTTATAAGGCTATGATTCGGCCACATGTTGACTACTATTCACAGATTTGGTCGCCTGTTTCTAGGGGAAAGAGATGTGATGGAGAGGATTCAGAGAAGAGTGACCAAGCTCGTGACAGATTTGGGAAATATTGCCAATGAGAACAGACTGAGGATGTGTAGGTTGCAGAGTTTGGCTAACAGTTGGAGGAGAGGGGACGTGATAGAAACTTTTAAGTTACTAAAGTGACTCTATAAGATTGACACAAAAGAAACTTCTCAATACATGGGGAATGGGAAGTAGGGGGAAAACACAGGATCATACTTGGAAGTTTTCTAGGAGTATGGTTAGTAAGGGTGTGCAGACTAAGTTCTTTACTTGGAGAGTGGTGAATGAGTGGAATGGATCATCAGGCAGTTGTGAGTGTTCCAACAGTGAACAAGTTTAAGGAGATGTATGATAAGTATTATATGTTAATGAATAGTGTAGGTCTTCCATAATGAGTCTCTTGACTCCAAGAAGTACCTGTATAAATAATAATAATCCATTTGACCTTTGTTTAACATCACTAATTTGATCTGGGAAAAGTGAAGTTAAACAAATTATATGTTCAATGAAGTTTTAGGTAATCTATTTCAGAAACCCAGAAGGAAAAATACATTGCCACTAAAGCTATTAATTTAAGCTTTTGTAAATTTTAAATTTAAGTTCATAACTTATGCATATTAATTATGCCTGTCATATATACAAATTGAATGTGTGGTTATAGCCTTTCGACTGTTTAGGGCAGCTATATGCCACCATCAAGGGAAATGACTATGAGCAAGATGGTTTCCTGTTGCCTTCCTTGCCATACTATATCCTATGACTGTACCCTGTGTTCACGGGGCCGGTTCGCCTGCTTGCAGGATGAAAAACCCCCATAAACTGGTGGAAAAAAACTCTACTGTCCGTGCCCAAGACCGGCTAACTTGGCTATGGCTGAGGAAGATCATTAAGCTCCTCACGTCATCAATGGAAAATGAACCTAGGAGACTCCTTCCCCAGGTATATGGTTGCGAAGAGCAAAGCCACTAGGCTAACAGTACGGACACAAATTGAATAATAAACAAATAATAACGATAAAAAAGATCTTGGTCTTATACATGCTAAGCTTTAGGTGATGGAGAGGTGAGGTGAAGTGAGAAGGATTAGTGTTGCGAAGAAGAAGTCTCCCACAGAATTATCAGGGAGTTCTATGTATTTCTACGTACAGTACTGCAGTAGTATGTACAGTGGTGAAATAAACACAAGTCACCTAATACTATCCCTGCCACCCAAAAAGTATAAAAATGAAGTCAGATGTTACTATGTACAACAAATCAACAAAACACGAGAACAACTGACTGGGCAACAGTCATCATGTAGGCCTCACGGGAACATCGCACATCACATGAGCAATGCATGATTGTAAACGGAATAGATGATGAAGAACAAATACATGTAGGCCAATGGAAGCTTTGACATTAAACGAAAAGACAAAAACCGCACACAATGTGAAATGAGGTTCAACTGTAAGAAACTTAGAATTCTCTCTTAACTTACAAATATACAAAATTATGTTTCTTCCTTGGACTAACTACTGTTTTTTTGTGTGATACTATGAAAATCTAGCAATCCTTGTGCAGCGAGATGTTTCTGTTCACCAGTTACATCTTATTTAGATCTTATTTACATCTTATCCTTTGTAAATGTGGCGGTCGAGTTTAGCTAGTCTAGAAAACGTGTTTTTAAAGTTAAATATAGTGTGGCTTTTTGTCACAAATTATGCTGCAATTGTGCATCGGTTAGAAACAAGTGTCCTTCAGTGGTATTATTGTTTAGAACTGTGTTGTATATATTGTGTTTTCACTGCCGTTTGTTTCACTATATCAACGTGTAAAGATGGCGTCCAACAAGAAACGTACGTCAGCGGCGCGCAGGACTTCTACTACTACACGAAAGGCTGGCTCAGCGTTAGATTTTTCGCAATGGATGCGTTGCGGAAACTGCTACATGTATGCACCGAAAAATGTGAAGGATCTGTGGTCGGTCTGGCAAAATGAGAAGAAAGAAAATGTCGACGTATGTGAAAAGTGTCGGGATAGGCTGGAGCGTTTAGGAATGGAAGCTGACATCGGGACCGTAGCGGAAGAACTTCGGCGGGAGTTTATGAAAATGAAAAATGACCTTCATCTTCTTCATGAGGAAGTGGAAGTGATCGGTAAGGAGATACTGGAAGTTAAAGCTGAGTTTAATGTGTTAAACAGAGAAATTAGGACTATAGAGATTACTTTAGCTGAAGTAACTAGAACAGGATTACATATGGGTGAGTCTTTGGTGAATGATTCAGTAATAAATAGTATGGGAGTCAACATAATAAAACCACAAGTGGCCTAGAAGAAATGAGATGTAGTGAGAGTGGGGGGGGGGTAAGTAATAGAGAGTTGAGTAATGAAGCTGGGAGAGTCATGCTGAATAGTGTAGAGAATGAGTCCATGAGTGTGGACTTGAATGAAGTTAAGAGTGGTAAAATATATGGCGATTCTATGATTAAGGGTATGGAGAGTGGTATGCATGAGGAGTGCTTGGCTGATGGGACAATAGAAAGAGTGGCTTTAGCAATAAAGAGAGGGCATGAAGCAGACAAGATGATAGTTATGGTGGGTACGAATGACCTGAGAGGTAGTATAAATCGGGTAGGAAAAGATTTAAGAACATTATTAGATATTGTGAAGAGGAAAAGTGTCAATGGGAGAATAGTGTGCATGCTGCCTCGTTTTGACGATTACGAGTTAAGTAGACGAGCAATGATAATGAATGATATGATTGTAAGAATGTGCAGAAAAAGAGATCTGGAGTTTGTTGATGTTTGGAGTGTGTTTGAAGGAAAAAGGCAGTTGTATGCTAGAGATGGACTGCATCTTAACATGGAAGGACATAAGCGATTGAAGAAGTTATTGTTTTCTGAACAGGTTGAAGTTATTGGGCAGGGAAACTAATATTGAAAAGGTTGAGTGTAAGAGAGAGAAACTTTAGCACTGATTGTGTATTTATTGATCCTTATAGGCAGAATAAATTGCAGAAGAGAGGGGATAAAAATCGGCATAGGACTACGGTAGTTAGTGACTTATATATCAGTTCTAAAGCCGGTACAAGATCTAGAGGGAATCTGCAATTTTTGTATACCAATGCTAGAAGCATTCGAAATAAGAGAGAAGAATTTTTGGCATTAGTCAGTGATATCTCACCAAAAGTTGTAGGCATTAGTGAAACTTGGCTGTCAGCAGAAGATGTGGTCACTGGAATTGAATGTGATGGGTACAGTATTTTCAGGGAGGATAGAGAAGATAGAACAGGAGGAGGAGTACTGTTGATGATAGCTGATGTGTTGCAGCCAAAGAAAGTAGTATATCATGATGATAGACATGTGAATGAGAGTTCATTTGAGGCAGTCTGGTGCGAAATAGTGACCAACGCAACCAAATATACAGTTGGATGCTGCTATAGGCCAGGGAGTACGGGGGAAGATATTGAATTCATGCATCAGCAACTTAGTGCAATGAGTGAAGGCTTAGTGATTATTATGGGGGATTTTAATTATGGTGATATCAATTGGAAGGAGGAAATATCACGTAGCAAAAAGGAAATGGAGTTCATACATCTTCTACGAGATAATTACTTGAAACAGCACGTAACTGAAGGGACACGTGGTGTGAGAGTGTTGGACCTGGTTATTGGTTCAGAGGTTATATGCATAAGTAAGGTGTCCTCGTTACCTCCAGTTGGTGAAAGCGATCATGTGGTATTGACTTGGGAGGTTGCAAAATCTGTGGATTTTTCTATTAAGAAAGGGTATGTACGGAACTACAGGTTAGGCAATCATAACAAGCTTCGGAGTGAGCTTGCACCCATCCCATGGCAAAACATATTGCAAGGGAAAGATGTTAGCAGTGCTTGGGATAAAATCAGCAGGTATCTGAGGAAAGCAATATCAGATTGTGTCCCTATGGTCAGGAGGTCAAACAAGGCAGGCATTAGATGGATGAGCAGTAGTATCAAGCTTGAACTGCAAAAAAAGAAAATGTTATGGAGAATTTACAAGGAGAAGGGCGATCAGGACACCCATGAGCAGTACAAGGCTCAAGCTAGGAAGGTTACCAGCATAGTAAGAAAAGCTAAATCAGATTATGAGAAGACCTTAGCCAAAGAGATCAAGGGTAATCCCAAAGAGTTCTTCCGCTATGTGGCAAGTAAGAGGAAGAATGACTTCGGAAGGATAACCTTAGTGGGCGCTGATGGTATTGAGGTGACAAAATCAGATGTAATAGTCAAGTTACTGAGTGATCACTTCTCAAAAGTCTATCACCCAAGTGAGGATATCTCTATACCTATAGCAATACCTAATATGAGAATTGAAGCTAAAGAATCAGAGGTATTAAATATATTGCAAAACTTAAATGCAAACACTGCGGTAGGCTTAGATGGAATATCAGCTCGGGTGTTGCGTGAATGTGCAAATGAATTGTCAACCCCTCTTACCTGGATATTTAATTTAAGTTTGAACTCTGGTATGGTCCCTAGGGAGTGGAAGTTAGGCAAAGTGGTTCCTTTGCATAAGGGTGGCTCTAAAACTGCGGTATTGAATTACAGACCAATCACCATCTCAGGAGTAGTGGTAAAAGTATTGGAAAAGTTGGTTAAAGACAAAATTCAAGAATGGGTGGATCAGGATATGACACTCTATAGAGGCCAACATGGTTTTGTTAAAGGTAGATCCTGCCTTAGCAATCTATTAACTATTCATAATAGAATAACATCAGAGTTGGACAAAGGAACTGGCTACACAGTGGTACTTCTGGATTTTGCTAAGGAAGGCTTTTGACAGGATACCCCATAGAACACTGTTACGCAAATTGGAGCAGATGGGAATGGATATTAAATTGGTGATATGGATAGGAGAATGGCTCAGGGAGAGATACCATAAGGTGGTGTATGGAGGAGCCGAGTCCAGAATGAGGCAGGTGACCAGTGGTGTGCCTCAGGGCTCTGTGCTTGGGCCAATGTTGTTTAATTTGTATATAAATGATATAGGAAACGGCTTAAAGGGAGATATTCAGTTGTTTGCTGATGATGCAAAGTTGTGTAGTGCAATAAAAAATCAAGCTGATGTTGAAAGTTTGCAGGAGGATTTAAATAAGCTGGTAAAATGGGCAAAAGAAAATGGATGTCAGTTCAATGTGGAAAAGTGTAAAGTCATGCATTTTGGGATTAAAAGATTACCAGCTGTGTACTACTTCGATGGAAAGGTACTCAAAGAGATTGATGAGGCTAGGGACTTAGGGGTATTGGTAGATAGGGAGATGAAGTTCAGAGGATACATTGCTAAGGTGTCCAAGATTGCACATAGGATTACTTGGTTGTTGAGGAACACACTGACATCCAGAGATAAAGAGGTTATTATTCCCCTTTATAAAACATTGATACTTCCACATTTGGATTACTGTGCTCAGGTCTGGTCACCTGGATTCCTTGGAGATGAGGAGGCTGTGGAGAGGGTTCAGAGAAGAGTGACCAAGTTGGTGAGTGATATAAAAAATGCTCCCTACATTGATAGATTGAGAGCTTGTGGATTGCAGAGATTGGTTGATAGGCGAAGAAGAGGGGATATGATAGAAACATTCAAATTACTAAAAGGTTTTTATAGGATTGATGCAGGGGAAATGTTTCAGCTGTGTGATAGTGATGGAAGAAACAGAGGTCATCTCTGGAAATTAAAGAAGAGTGTGGTTAACAAAGGTGTCAGAACAAGGTTTTTTGCCTGGAAGGTGGTGAATGAGCGGAATTCATTGCCTGACTTAGTTGTGAGCTCTTCGTCTGTAAATGAATTCAAGAAGAGATATGACAGATATTGTTTTGCTAGTTTGGGTCTCCCGCGATGAGTCTACTGACTCCATGGAGATACCCGTAATAATAATAATAATAATAATAATAATAATAATTTTGTAATGAAAGAGGTTAGTTTACGGCTTGTGCATTTTTGCTACGACAGCCCCTTTGTGCTTCTTTTTAGCAGTGAATATAATATCTGAACAACTATCATGTTGAATAGAAAATTTAGCTCTACAAACAGTGCATAAAACTTTACTGTTATGGCTTGCTTTCAGTTAGGAAAAGGAATTCTTGTTTCAACGTGTCCATGAAAGTACATTTTCTCTTGGGCATTTCATGACCACTCTTCAACAAATTGCATTTATAATTAGTTACTAAATCGTTTAAATAATGTTACAAAGTTTAGGCTACCACCAATATATCCAATACTTTGAAAAATACCAAAGAAAATACTAGAATTCATTCACACGTCTGCTTGCATCGGCTATGCTACTCAGAAAAGTCAACTGTCATATTCTTAACTTGTGTGTGCATCATAATTCAACCTGTGGAAACTATGTAAAAGTCATTTGAATCTCATCTGAGTAGATAGTAGTGCCATTTATTGGAAATACAGTAGACCATTTTACTATCTGCAATAAATTGCATAGATAGGTTACAGTTTATGAAAAAGAGGAAAAATAAGAAAAATTGGATGTTTTTTTTTCTTTTTTTTTTTTAAATGGAACAGCTGTGTTCTGCTTGCATTTGGTCAGGACAATGATGACATCAGTGGCTTAAAAAAGGGAGAAAATACTGTTAAAAATGGGACATCTGGTCACTCTAGTGTACACCCTCTAATTTCTCAAGCCAACATCCTCACATGATGCCATCTCTGATATGTTCCATCCTTGCAATTCTAGTTTCCCTGTCTTAGCACACTCAGTGGCTCAGAAAATAACAGTTTCTCCAAATTTTCCAAATGTCTGCATCCAAATATACTCCATTTCTCAAATGCAGCTCTCTTCTCTCCTCAAATGTATTCCACTATCCACTGATCCCAGATATCTCTTCCTACACATTCCCACTATTAATCATTATCACTACTCTTCTCCTCTACTCCACATTCTATCATAACAGGACAACATGCTCACTACCTTCCCTGACATATTTCTACTGCACTATCCCTAATCAATCTCAAATCTCTCACTGCACAATTCACATTACCTCTCAGGTCGTTTGTACCAACCACTACTCCTCTACATTTTTCACCTCACTTCACTGCCATTGCCACACTCTCTATCATTCCACATGGCAAGCATTCATCTGGCACATCGCCTCACCATACATGATACTCTGTTCAAATTCATTCACTCTTCTCTCACTCTCATTCTGACTCTTTCTGCTTCCAACCTCTCTCTCTCTCTCTCTCCTTCTCTCCCCCTTCCAATTTCCCTCCTTACCTCATCTCTCTATTGCCTGCTTCCGCAGTCCCTCTCTCTACTTTCTCCAATTTTCTCTCTTCCCATCTCTCCAATTCTCATGCCTTCTCTCCCATGCTCTCTCATGCCCACTCACATTTGTCACACCAGCAGCCTCTCCAGCTTCAATTCTTCATCCACCCTCCTCAACTCAGTCTTTATGCATTCTATCTCGTTTCTCAGCAATTATATTTCTCTCTCTCCACATGTCTTCTTTACAACTGATATCATTCAGGCACACAGCAATCAGATAAACCATCTCCTACAATACTGCCCAAGACAAAATCCATATGTACATCTTTCACATTCTCTTAGCCTTCTAACACACTACTGGTATCCACAAATAAGCATTCACCAATTCACTGTCTCTGCTGCTGAATCCCGAGATCAAAATATTTACATCTCTCATCACTTCCCAATGTCTACATTTCAGGTGCGCGTGCGCACGCACATACATACACACACACACACATTCCTCACTTCCCACATTTCTAAACTATGAGATGCATATATTTTACATGTGTTGTAAGTTACAAAATTCTCAAGTTACACTACGAATAATGTTTATAAATGTTTGGGAAACAACATCTCAGAACTTGGGGCCGCCATGATGAATATTAAAGACCATAAATATATCCATACAGATGTTTTACAGTCTTTTTGTTTGAAATTTCTGTTTTAAATTATCAGTTTCTGTTGTTAATCCATTTACGATGGTGGTCTAAAAAGTTCTCAGCCTCGACCACAGGCGAAAAGAGGATTTTTTTTCTAAGTACATCTGTCATAAGCATCCATGTGAAATTGCAAGTCATTCTATCAAGTAGTTTGTTTTATAATACAGCTGTCTGAAGCAAAAGTGTTGCCTGTATCCCTTAAAATGGATAAAATTGAGTATTGTGCAGTTATAAAATTCTTTATAAAAGAAGGTTCAATGGAAAAAGAAATTCATTCAAAGTTCATAAAGTTTATGGGCACTCTTCTCCTTTGTTTTCGACAATTATGCCTTCTGAGTACATGCTCTCTCATGATCCCACGTCACATTTGTCACAAGCAGCCTCTCCAGCTTCAATTCTTCATCCACCCTCCTCAACTCAGTCGTAACATTGCTCAGACAATTATATTTCAAAAGAATGTACGGATATCATTTCAGGCACACAGCAATTGCAGATAAACCATCTCAAAGTGCCATGCTTGCTCACAAGACAAAATCGCACTCGCATGTACATCTTTCAACAGTTCTCTTGGAGCGTTCTAAAACTACTGGTCAATTTACAAATAAGCATTTCCACCAATTCACTGTCTCTGCTGGGAAAATTAAGAGATCAAAATATGTTGGACATCTCTCATCTACTTCCCAATGTCTACATTTCAGGCTCCCTCACGCACATCTGCTTACAAACTAAAAATCATTCTATGCTGGTCAGCGTTTTTAAACTATGAGATGCATATATTTTACATGTGTTGTAAGTTACAAAATTCTCAAGTTACACTACGAATAATGTTTATAAATGTTTGGGAAACAACATCTCAGAACTTGGGGCCGCCATGATGAATATTAAAGACCATAAATATATCCATACAGATGTTTTACAGTCTTTTTGTTTGAAATTTCTGTTTTAAATTATCAGTTTCTGTTGTTAATCCATTTACGATGGTGGTCTAAAAAGTTCTCAGCCTCGACCACAGGCGAAAAGAGGATTTTTTTTCTAAGTACATCTGTCATAAGCATCCATGTGAAATTGCAAGTCATTCTATCAAGTAGTTTGTTTTATAATACAGCTGTCTGAAGCAAAAGTGTTGCCTGTATCCCTTAAAATGGATAAAATTGAGTATTGTGCAGTTATAAAATTCTTTATAAAAGAAGGTTCAATGGAAAAAGAAATTCATTCAAAGTTCATAAAAGTTTATGGGCACTCTTCTCCTTTGTTTTCGACAATTAAGAAATTGGCTGCTGAGTACATGACAGCCTTGAAAATGATCCACGTCAAAAAGTGTAACAAGACCAGAAATTATTGTTCAAGTGCACGACATGGAATTGAATGAACGGTGAGTCAAAGTGCTTGACATTGCTGAGACAATAGCATTTCAAAAGAATGTGTAGGATATATTTCGCATGAAGAATTGCAAATGGAAAAGCTTTGCGCAAGACGGGTGCCATGCTTGCTCACAGCAGATCAAAAACGCACTCGCATGAAAATCTCTGAACAGTTTCTTGGAGCGTTTTAACAAAAATAAAACTAATTTTGTGAGTCAATTTACAATTGACCCATTTCCAAAACACAAAGGTGTTCTGGAAATGGGAAAATTAAGAGATCTGCACTATGAATTGTTGGACATCTGCCCTATTCCCAAAATTTGGCTCCCTCCGACATCTGCTTCCCAAAACTAAAAATCTTCTATGCTGGTCAGCGTTTTTCTTCGAATCAAGAGTTAACTGCAGCTGTAGAGGGGTATTTTGCAGATCTCATTGAGAACCACTACAGGGAGGTGATAATGGCACTGAAGCATGGCTGGAATAAGTCTTTAGGGAGATTATGTTGAAAAATAAAAATAATTTTTAAATTATAAATTAGTTTTTTTCATTGTTAGGCCAAGAAATTTTCAGATCTTGGAGAAAGCAGTCAAAGGAAAAATACAGGAATGGATTGATGAAAATGACATACTGTACGGGGGACGGCGTGGCTTTGTGAAGGGTAGATCATGCCTCAGTAACTTGCTCAAGTTTTATAACACAGTGATGGCTGAACTGAATAAGGGTAATGGGTTTACAGTGATACTGCTGGACTTGGCTAAGGCATTTGACAAGATACCACATGGAATTCTAATCCGTAAACTGCAACATATGGGAATGGATATAGGGTTGGTGAGATTGATAAGTGGGTGGTTGATGGAGAGATATCAGAGAGTAGTTTATTCAGGAGTAGAGTCCAAAAGACTGCCTGTGACTAGTGGTATGCCGCAGGGTTCTGTTCTTGGACCACTGTGTTCAATTTGTTCATTAATGATATAGGGAAGGATCTAAGAGGAACAGTTCATTTGTTCACTGATGACGCAAATTTGGATAGGGCAATAGTGAATGCAGAAGGTGTCAAAATCTTGCAGGATGATTTGGATAGATTGGAGTTCTGGGCTAAGGAGAATGGATGATAATTTAATGTGACAAAATGTAAGGTAATGCATTTTGGGGTGAAAAGATTAGCAGCATTATACCACATTGGTGGAACTTTACTCCAGGAGATTGATGAAGCCAGGGACTTGGGAGTGTTGGTGGATAGGGAGATGAAGTTTAGGAGGCACATTGCAAAACTGGCTAAATCAGCTCATCAACTCACTTGGTTGTTGAAAAATACTTTGACGAGCAGAGACAAGCAAGTTATTGTTCCTCTGTACTGAGCCTTGATAAGACCTCATCTCAACTACTGTGCCCAGATTTGGTCACCTAGGTTTCTTCTTGATGTGATGGAGAGGATCCAGAGGTGAGTGATCAAGATGATAGCATGTCTATGGAATGAACCTTATGAGAACAGGTTGAAGATTTGTGGGTTGCAGAAATTAGTTGATAGGCAGAAGAGGGGAGATATGATTGAGACATTCAAATTGCTGAAGGGTTTCTATAGGATTAATTCAGAGGATATTTTTGAGATCTGGACTGATGGTGGGAGGACTAGGGGACATCTATGGAAGCTGAGCAAGAGTGTGGTTAGCAAGGGTTTTAGAGCTGGGTTCTTTACTTTTAGAGTGGTGAATGAGTGGAATAAGCTGCCAGAATCTGTTGTTGGTGCTATGACAGTGAATGAGTTCAAGGCAAGGTATGATAGATACTGTGAGAATGCCGAATAGTTGTATGGACATGATGTTTAGGGCCTCCCTCTACGAGTCTAAGGACTCCCTGGAGTCACCCGTAATAATAATCTAGCTTGCATATCATCATCATCATCAAATTCTTGTCATGTACCCTCAAAGGGTGTACAGGATATGATAGTACTACATGAAAAATTTACATCATTACCAACTTCCTATCTACAATTTTCCTCCAAATCAATCTGTTACCTGTCAAGATTTCAACATTATCAGATCTTCTATTTCTGTCTTCTTAGAGACTTTTTTACTATATCAATCCACCTACATCTTGGTCTTCCGCTGGATCTTTTTCCTGCCAACCTGGCAGAGAACACTTGTTTTGCAAATCTTTCTTCTCCCATTCTGTTTAAGTTACCATACCACTTGAGATTAGCTCTGCTAACACATTCCTGGATTTTGACAATATCAAGTTCTTTCCTAATATCCTCGTTTTTAATATGATATTGCCATTGATGCTATCTGTTCATTCCCCTAATCTTTCTCAGGGCTCTCATATCTGCAGTCTCTAGTCTTTGGTCAAGTCTTTTACTTCTGACCCAGCTCTCAGATCCATAAGTTAAAATTAGAATGAACACTGTCTTGTATACAGCTAATTTAGTGTTTTGACTAATTTCTCTCTTATTCCATATAAATTTATTCAGCTGACTTCCTACCATACCAGCCTTGTTGATTCTGTTGTCTATTTCCATATTTAATTTACCATCTTCACTAAAAATCGTGTCTAAGTAGCTGAAATGATTCACTTGTTGTACAGAATTCTCCATTCATAATGCAGTTGATATTTCAATGCTTCATGCTATTTTCATTGTCTTTGTCTTGTTATGCTGACCTTCATACCGTTTCTATTACAACAGTGATTCAATTTAGTCAGGGAATCTTGCAAACTTTTAGTGGATTTATTTAGAAGTATAAGATTGTCCACATAAAGCAAAGAGCTGACATTAACATCTTCAATTTTGATATCTGGTTCAATACCACTCTCCTTCATAATGTGATCCATATAGATAAGGAATAACATAGGGGATAATGTCCTTGTCTGACCCCAGATTTAACATTAAACTCTCTTCCTATAATTTCTTCAATTCTAACTGCTGACTTACAACGCAAATAAAGACAAAGTACTGCTTGATATAATTTCCCAGTGATACCATATAACTGTAGCATTTTGAATAGCTTCTCTCTTGGCACCTTATCATATGCCTTTTCCAGATCTACAAAACTTAAATACAGATCTTTGTTATATTCACATGATTTCTCAACTATTTGTCATACAGTGAAAATGTGATCCTGACAGCCTCTATTTCAACTGAATCCAGCTTGTTCTTCACCAAGCTTCAATTCAACAATCCTTCTCAACCGTCTCTCAAGTATACTTGCATAAATCTTAACATGAACATTCAGTACGAAAATATCTCTGTAACTCTCACATTCAGATTTATTTTCTTTTTTATATATGGGCACTATGAGAGCTATACCCCAATCATCCAGAATTCATCCCTCTGTCCAGGCCTTCTGAATTATGCAGTGCACTCATTGTAACACTTTTATACCTCCATAAGTGAGCATTTCTGGTCGAATATCATCTACTCCTGCTGCCTTTCCACATTTCAGGCCTTTGATGGCTTTTTCTACTTCAAGTATGGATAATCATTTCTAATTCCTTCAACAACATTTTATTCCTCTATTTCAGAGCTTCTTCAACAACCTCCAGAATATCATGCCATCTTCTTGATATTTATTGTCTATGTTCTTACCAAATTCTTCCCATGACTTTTGTTTAGCTAGATTTACAGTGTTTAGCTTTCTTACATTTGTCTCTGTATTCTCTAAGAGCACAAGCTGACTTATTTGTCAGAAACCTTTGATATGCTTTCTTCTTTTCCTTCACTGTCTCTTTAACTTCTGGTGTCCACCATGCAGTCCTGATTTTTCTATCCTTCCAGACAACCTCACCAAATGCTTCTCTGGCTGAATCAATCAGAGTTTTCTTCAGGGCTTGCCACTGAATTACCAAGGTTTGGTTCCTGTTCTCAAACTCTTTCATTTTTCCTTGAATAATGTTTGTGTATTTTAGTCTTCAGTTCATGAAGCTCAACTGCTCAACTTTTATTCGCTTTAAAATTTTCTTACATGTTCTTTTCGATATGAAATTCAATTTTATCCTGCTCAAGACTAAATGGTTATCACTTCCGATGTAAAATCCTCTGCACACTCTGGTGTCCTGTACCAGTGGGAAAACATCACTATCAACGATAACCTAGTCAATGAGATTTTTCTTATTCCTTGCTTCTTCTCTCCATGTGAATTTGTGCACATTTTTATGTTGGAACATGATGTTAGTAATAACCAGTCCATGTGCTGTGCAGAAATCCAACAGGTATTTGCCATTATTATTAGCTTTGCTCTTTTCTCCAAATTTTCCCAAAATATTTTTGTATGTCTCACAATCATTTCCTACTCTGCTATTTAGATCCCCAACAAGGACCAACTTTTCCTTTTTCATTGTGTCAGATGCTTTTTCTAAAGCATCAAAAAATTCCTCCACTTCTATCTTAGTAGAACCTTCTGTGGGACCATAGGCACAAATAAGTCTCATTGTCCAGTTCCCCATTCTTGTATTTGCCCACATCACTCTGCTTGAGACAGCCTGCCTGCCATTCAAGAAGATTAGCCTCATATTTAGTGTTGAATACTATGGCTACTCTTTCTTTTCCTTGATTGTCATTGCCCAACGTCGCAACCCCTGTCGGCTTATTTACAAGCCACAAATTCTGCTGCCAGTGATCTACAGTACAGTATAGTATAATACTGTACAGTCTTCTACAGTTTTATAGTCTACTAGCATCCTCTTTATTAGAGACATAATGACCAAAACTCAACTGCCCTGACAATCATCTCACACAATATAGAGGGTCTCTCATCAGTAAAAGAAGATCTTATTGCAAAAATGTGTAAAGAACAAAAATGTGATATTTTATGTCTACAGGAGACACACAAAATACCTCAACAAGACAGACCTTAAAATGCTGGAATGAAGCACATTAAAGAAATACCACATGAAAAATATGGAAGTGCTGTTTTCACTCAGCAGGAGATTCAGGTTACAGGATGCCTAACCACAAGCCAAAATAACATAGAAATCCTTGGAATAGATCTGGATAACATCAGTGTTTTCTCAGTATATAAACTACCTAATATAACCTTTGCTTTTGAAATTTCCCAGTATTTGACAAAAAAGAAAACCTGCTATTATTATAGGCGACTTTAATAGTCATAGCATACAATGGGGTTATAGTGAAACAAATCAGGAACAGTGGAACAGTGAGCTGAACGTAATCAAATGAGTCTTATACACGATCCTAAATAGCCATCATCATTTAACACTGAAAGATGGAAAAGAGGATATAACCCAGACCTTGGTTTGCCAGTAATAGAATAGCTAATCTGTGCACTAACAGGTACTTGCACCAATCCCAAGTTCACAACATAGACCAATAATGCTGCAAGTTTTCCCACCAGTCCGACTTAAGGAGATCCCATTTAGAAGACACTTTAATTTTAAAAAAGCTAACTGGGAACAGTTCTCCAGAGAATTAGACATAAACTTGTCCAACATTTCACCCACACCAGAAAATTATGGAAAGTTCAAAGCTATTAGACTGTCTACTACCAGGTACATCCCAAGAGGTTGTAGAACATGCTATATTCCAGGTTTTGCAGAACACAATGTGGAAATATATGAAAGATATTGTGACATTTATGATAAAGATCCATTTTCATCAGAAACAATTGATGCAGAAGAGGAACTTATAGCAGCACTGTCTGAAAAAAGAAGTCAACAATGGGCAGAGAAAATTAAAAGCTTAGATAAGGAGATCCCATTTAGAAGACGCTTTAATTTTAAAAAAGCTAACTGGGAACAGTTCTCCAGAGAATTAGACATAAACTTGTCCAACATTTCACCCACACCAGAAAATTATGGAAAGTTCAAAGCTATTAGACTGTCTACTGCCAGGCACATCCCAAGAGGTTGTAGAACATGCTATATTCCAGGTTTTGCAGAACACAATGTGGAAATATATGAAAGATATTGTGACATTTATGATAAAGATCCATTTTCATCAGAAACAATTGATGCAGAAGAGGAACTTATAGCAGCACTGTCTGAAAAAAGAAGTCAACAATGGGCAGAGAAAATTAAAAGCTTAGATATGAAACACAGTAGTAGGAAAGTCTGGCTTTTATTCAAAAAATTATCTACCAGTGGGAAATTGCATTTATATTAACTTTGGTTGCTGCTGCAGCAACCAAAGTTAATATAAATGCAAACCAAATTGCACTCAGCTATCTCTGAATGGTAAACCAAGTACCAAAGTTAAAATACCTAAAGATTACATTAAAAAAGTTAGGGATTCAGAAATAATCTCTTCAAAGAACCATTTACTAAAGAGGACCTAGAAAATTCCCTAAAAGTCTTAAAACCTGGAAAAGCTGCTGTATAGATGACATCTGAAACAAGATAGTAAGAATCTGGGAGAAAAGGCAAAGGAGTGGTTGTTAGAATTTTTCAACTTTTGTTGGAAATTTGCTAAAATACCCAGCAAATGGAGGCAAACGAAAGTAATACCTATCCTGAAACTGGATCCAAAGAGCTACAGGCCTATAGCTCTCCTATGCACACCACTGAAGCTGCATGAGAGGTTAATCTTGAACAGACTAAGCCCAGAAATAGAGAAAGTGCTGATAAAAGAACAGGCAGGATTTAGACCAGGAAGATCATGCACTGGAAAAGTATTAATCTTAACACAGTTTATTGAAGATGGCTTTGAAAGGGGGTTAGCAATAGGAGTTGTATTTATAGATTTAACAGCAACATATGACACATTAAATCTTAGGAAGTTCATAGTCAAAATTTACAGCATGACAAAAAGCTATCAGTTAGTGGAGGTATTCAGATCACTGCTATTTAGTAGGAGATTCTTTGTTGATTTTCAAGGAAAGAAGAGCAGACGGCGTATCCAGAAAAATGGTCTACCTCAGAGAAGTGTGCTCTCTCTCTTTCTCTCTCTCCACTTCAATATATATACTAACAACCAACTTATAAACCCACACTCAAGAACCTTCTTATATGCAGATGACCGGACAATAGCTTATCAAGCAAAATCCTTTGATAATCAGCTCACACAAGAACTAGAAACCCTTACAGTTTACTATAAGAAAAACCAACTGAAACCAAATCCCAGTAAAACTCAAATGTGTCTTTTCCATCTCAATAATAGGAAGGCAAGGAGAGAGCTGAATATAGAATGGAATAGCATGAAATTGGTCAATTATCGAAATCCAACTTACCCAAGTGTCACACTAGATAGGACCTTAAATTATAAGCGGCACATAAGAAGACAGCTGCTAAAATTCAAATATGTAATAATATCCTGAACCGATTAACATCATCACAGTGGGGTGCAAGTCCACAAGTACTGCACACCTCTGCACTGGCACTTTATGCTAGTCCTGTTTGGGAAAGATCATCAATGTCAAAATTGACAAGGTTCTTAATGAAACATGTCAGCACATTACTGACTGCCTTAAGCCTACAAAAATTGACCACCTATATTCACTGTCTGGTATTGCACCTCCTCATATCAGAAGAGTAGATATGAGCGGAAACAACAACAATTAAATGATGAACACCATCCTTTGTATGGACATGTTGCAGTAAATAGGAGGCTAAACTCAAGGAAAAGTTTTATTCACTCAGTAGAACCGTTGGTTGATTACATAAAAGACACAAGGTGAACAATATGGCAAGAACAATCTCCAGAGGCTCTGAACTTCTTTGGAACGGGGAGATCAAAGCAGAATATGGCCAAATGAGGCTATATAGACAATGACAACGTTCATGTGGTGAAACACAAACCATGGATCATCTTCTACAATGCTGCGTAATAGACATTAATAATATATGTAACCGAGAAGATTTAATGCAGTGTAATGAACAGCTTTAAAATATATTACTCACTGATGAGTGAAATTTGACATTTTATGTTTTTGTGTAATATTTTATGCAAGTGGCATTTTTGTCTCTTAATGTATGCTTTTAATCACATTCTTTTAATGTCTATTTCTTTAAATGTATGCTTTTAATCATTTATATGTATGATCTCACATTTTATGTAGTTCGCACATGAAATAAATAGCCTAATATAACATTTTGTATTTATTGTTCAGAAAGATCTCACCAGATTTTGTCTTTTTTGTTTCAGTCACCCCTATTATGTTGATCTGGTACTTATCTAATTCCTCAGCTAGCTCCATTTCTTTGCCATTCAGGCTTCTTATGCTGATAGTACCAATCTTGAACTCTGGTGATGTTGAGTTGGGGTGTGTTTTAAGATTTGTTCCAGTAGCTGACTTTTTGCTGTTTGCCCTGGTTCCCTGGCAAAAACAACGGGAGCCCTTGTTTAGCCAGGCGATGCCCCAGCTGATACCAGAATGTTGTATCGGATGGTACAATATTCTGTCATATTGTACCATCATTTTTATATTTTGGTTTAAGTCAATAATAATACAATTTGGTCGGCTAAATCCCAAATTGCCAGCCCATCCTCGTTCATTCAGTACCCAGGTAGATACCTAACAGGGTGCACCACGAGAAGGTGAGAATTGGACATTATGTCAGAAGCCCTTGTCGGTTCTCTGCATTCCTTTAAAGGCTATGTGGAGGTCTCCTCTCAGTTACACAGCTTTGACCCCTAAGCCTCCTCACCACCCTTTATATACCCTTTATATATTGTGTAGCAAATCACAACTGATTGTTTTCATTTATATATAACATAACTGTGCATTGTAAACATATTGTGTTTATGTATAGCAGTAAATTTTAATGTGAATGTAGTAAAAGATTTGCTTGTAAGTTAGTACATCCAAAATAAGAGTTACATTTTAATGTTCTGTGTATGTTTAAAATTCATCGTCATCATGCGTATTGATCCTTGATACGCATGATGATAGGTCTAGCATGGCCTGTTCAGGCTTTAGAAGTCATCATTGAATTGTTTAAGAGGATGTCCTGGTTTTCTTTTGCCTAATGGCTTGTACTTTAAGGCTTGTTTTGGTAATCTTTCTGTTTTCATTCTTTGAACATGTTCCATCCATTTATGTTTATATTTTTTAATTTTTTCGATTACTGGTTCTTCATTTAATTCTTTGATAATTTCTTCATTTCTGCTGTTGTTAATCTTTGTTTGTCTTTGTGTTTTATTTTGCTTTATGTTTAAAATTACATACGATAAAAAAAGACATACTTAGTTCACTGAAAGTGTGAGTTTTTGATACTTTCAAGCAAAGCACTGTGAAGTTAACACATAATGGCAACAGATTGTCTCACTTCATGAATGAAGCAGAACTGAAAATGTTATACATACTGGAGCATGTGCAAGTGAAAATAATATGGTAACTAGTAAACAGTGAATATATGTAAAGTTATAGAAGAATTTTTTTGGAAGTTCCAAAAAAGACAGTTCCATTTGTAATAGTCTTTCAAAAAGAAAGATTTTTTAAAACTTATGAGTTGTTATGTCACAAAGGCAACTGGAATAACTGTGGAAGAATTTAAAGGAACTCTGGAAGTCGATCAATGAAGTTTCTCATACAAAAGGAGAAATGTTTATCTGATGCTAAATGTTCTATTTCTGTGATGATTTAATAGTTGTTTTGGAGAAAAGATACAGCAACTTGATTTTTAAGTGTTCAATCAGTTTCCTTTGAAAGCCTTTTTACAGGAAGAGCAAAACACAGCTGCAATTCTTGATGAAAGTAGAAAGAAGGAATGTTTTTTGTGTGATTTTTCTAGAAGGTATTAAAGAAGTAATGCCAGACAATGTTCAAAACTGAACACTGTCTGGCATTCCTTCTTTAATATCCAATTCTGAACTCTTAATTTTATTATCCAATTCTGAACACTCATATCTCTTATGAAGAATAAGAAATCTACAACTATTTTCAGGAGAAAAGTAGTTTGGTTTTCAGGTTTTATGATGAAGAGATAACGAAATTTCTTTCAAGAAAAGTCTAGATGAAGTTAAGAAACAATGTTCTTTTCAGATGACATAATTTTAGGCCTAGATAAGATGTGATTTGTGTAATTATCTTTTTAGATTTTAAGATAAATTTCTGTTGGTGAGGTTAAATTTAGAATATCATTTTCTTTTAATGTGTGTTGGTATTATTAAACTGTTTTCTTTTTCTACTTATGGATGTGTGCAGACTCGATTTACTTAATTATCATTGAAGTTTAAGAAATTGAAGTTTAAGAAATTTCTGTTGGTGAGGTTAAATTTAGAATATCGTTTTCTTTTAATGTGTGTTGGTATTATTAAACTGTTTTCTTTTTCTACTTATGGATATGTGCAATTTACTTAATTATCATTGAAGTTTAAGAATAAAAGAAAATTATCATAGAAAAATATAGATATCTAGGATTATACCTGTGTGCTTAGATTTCAGTATGAAAATCTCATACCACTTCTAGATGAAGTTAAGAAACAATGTTCTTTTCAGATTGCATAATTTTAGGCCTAGATAAGATGTGATTTAGATTTTAAGACAAGTTTCTGTTGGTGAAGTTAAATTTAGAGTATCGTTTTCTTTTAATGTGTGTTGGTATTATTAAACTGTTTTTTTTTTTTGTTTTGTTTTTCTTACTTTTGGAGGCGTGTAGACTCAATTTACTTAATTATCGTTGAAGTTTAAGAATAAAAGAAAATTATCATAGCAAAATATAGATATGTAGGGTGTATAGCAAAATTGCAGTATGGAAATCTCATACCACTTGTGGCCTATTTTTACAACTGGCACAATCAATGACAGAATATCATATAATCTAATGCATGATAATTAAATACTAAACTTTCTTCAGTACAACTGATAAAATCCAGAGACAATAATATCCTAACAAAAGACTGCACCATTCATACAAAAAAACTGTCAATTTCAAGAGTTCAAACTTAAAAATCAGTATGGGGTAACACAATAAAATCCTTCCTTACTACTAATACTTATCTTTTTTAAACAGCTCACGTTGACCAACTACATATATCTTCATGCACTAAAAGAAAACTGCTGATAGGAATGTAGTGATAATGAAAACTTGTGTGTTGGACTATTACAATATCCTGTACACCCTTTAAGGGTACATACAGAAAATGGTGCTAATATAATACTTTCTATTTTGTATAGTCAAAATATATTATTTCTGTACAGTTATTTTAAGTCTAACAATAGAACAAGCAGACAGCAACGAGTTTACTCTCAAGGTTTGTTATGAAGGAAAGGATTCACAACATGGATTAAGTTTTTCTTGAAACTTTGCAATAATTATTATAAACAAATATTCAAAGATTTCATTGAGATTACTGATGTTCAGTATAGTCATCAATGCTAAATAAATGACTAAGTTCCCATTAGGATGTTTCAAAATAAAGATCATATGCAGCATCAAACCTCTGATAGTAATTTAATATTTGAGATTCACAATAAATATTTCTTAATATAGTTTAAATCATTTCAAATGAAAAAAAAAAAATTAATATCAAGGAATCTAAATAATTTAAATCAACGATGCCAAGAAATTATATTCTTGGTTTAATCCATTATCCAAGTGTAAGCAAAGTTTGTCCATGAAGTAACTTTATGACTAGGCAACTCACATATAGATACTAATGACTTCGCATCACTTGCCCTAATATCCTATCCTTACAGACATAATGCTATGCATTATAGGAAGGGTCACTACCCAGACCAGTTTTGACCTTTATTGAGGTTTCATCAGTGGGAGCCAGACACAGAAGTGATACCAAGGTTGAATAATGACTGCTGCATTGCTTAACCAAGGTTAAGTAATGCAAAAGTCAAATTTCCACATACAAGTAATCAAAAGGTGTCACATCTTATTACTAAAATACTCTGGATTAAAGACAGATGTTGAAAGTTTTTGGTTATACTATAAATTAAAGATGCCAAGAAATTATATTCTTGGTTTAATCCTTTACCCAAGTGTAGGCAAACAAAGTTTGCACATGAAGTTACTTCACATCACTTGCCTTAGTATCCATTTCAAAATTTTAACATTTCAACATAAGGTAACTTCACATGACCTGCCTTATTATCCATTTCAAAATTTTAACATTTCAACATATATAATTTAACATAGGATATTTTACAAAATCTCATATCTAATAACATTAAGATTAAAGTATCTAATGTTATGCTAACTGTTTTTAACTGAAGTTTTTAAATGAGAATTGACAACTTCAACTTAATATAACTTTAATATAGACAATCTTGCCATAAACACTGTTACAACTTATGCATGCCCTGGCGCTGCTCACAGAATTGTGCAAGCCCAGTTCTGCTACTGGCACTGTGTGCAGCCAACCTTTGCATATTTATTAGTAGAGAAAGAGTTGTCTAGTTATATGGGTTAGAATGTAGTGGGGAGAATGTGAGAACCGTGTAACTGTAATAGCACTTCACAAGGTTGAAATGCAGCCACCTGTTATTTTCAACATGCTAAAAAAGTACACTTTGGACCAGTAGGATATTTGTCTATCAGAGTATTAACTGTTATAATGATACAGAAGATGTATCTGACTGTTAATGAACAGGTTGACCATGATGCTTTAGGGCACAACAGCTTGCGAGGGCTGTGAAGGCATGTCTCCACTGTAATCCTGTGAGAGCACAGAAAGTGATGTCATGAGAGATGAACATTTCTCAGAAAACGATGTCACATGTACTAACTGATGACCTGGGAGCGAGAGCCTATCATCGTTCCACAGGGCATATCTGATAGTATCCAGATTGCATTTCTGCAAGAGTCCGCAGGGGTCAAAAACCTCTACCAAAGTGCATTAAGATACCATGCTTGGAATCTGTAGTACAGTCCCCAAATCCTTGTTTCACAATAGGCAGTAGACCTTACAACAGTCAGCTCCTGCACACAAGGTGAAGACCACACAACAGTGGTTGGGTATGCCTCGACTGTAATCCTGTGAGAACACACAGAAAGTGATGTCATGAGAGATGAACATTTCTCAGAGAACAATGTCACATATACTAACTGATGACATGGGGGTGAGAGCCTGTTGTTGTTCCACAGGATGTATTAGACAGTATTCAAGTTGCATTTCTGTAAGAAATGCAACTTGAATACTATCTAATACCTCTATCAAAACCTCTACCAAAGTATATTAAGATACCATGCTGGAACTTGTGTTACTGCCAATGAACCCTTGTTTCACAATATGCACTGGACCTTACAACAGGATTCAGCCCCTGCACACAAGGTGATGACCACACAACAGTGGTTGGAGGTAAATGTGCTCAACTGCATAACATAATCTGAGTGGTCATCTGGAAGTCCTAAACTAAATCTTTTGGACATTAAATTGGGGTCAGAGCTTGAGAAAGAGAGTAGCCTGCAAGAAACAACACCCAGCATTGCCATCCTGACAGCGGATTTGGAGCAAGCAGTTACAATGTTTCCACTGGATGTTGTGCATGCCACCATCGATATGTTGCCCCCCACAGACATCGGGCAGGCATGAAGACAAATGGGGGACATTTCAAACATTGAGTGCCGCTATATGCACATTATACGTGTGGTTTGTATGTGCTGAAAGCTGTAAATGATTTACTCATAGATTTAAGGTTTATGCACTGTTCAAATTGTAACAGTGTTTATGGCTAGATTAGGTATACTTGAAATGTGGGGAGCATAATGAAAGGCTTTCATGGATGTTATTGGCCACCTCATGAGCAATTAGCGCCTCAAAGTTTTAGATGCCAATTGTTAACTGTTCATTAAAGATACCAAGAAATTATATACTTGGTTTAATCCTTTATTATTATTATTATTATTATTTCGGGCGACTCCAGGAGTCCTTAGACTCATCGAGGCCCTAAACATCATGTCCACACAACTATGCGATTACATTCTCACAGTATCTATCATAACTTGTCTTGAACTCGTTCACCGTCATAGCACCCACAACAGACTCTGGCAGCTAATTCCACTCATTTACCACTCTAAAAGTAAAGAACCCAGCTCTAACACCCCTGCTAACCACACTCTTGCCCAGCTTCCATAGGTGTCCCCTAGTTCTCCCACCACCAGTCCTGATCTCAAAAATATCCTCTGAATTAATCCTATAGAATCCCTTTAGCAATTTGAATGTCTCAATCATATCTCCCCTCCTCCGCCTATCAACTAGTCTCTGCAACCCACAAATCCTCAACCTGTTCTCATATGGTTCATTCCATAGACCTGTTATCATCTTAGTCGCCTCTGGATCCTCTCCGCCTCCTCCCCATCAAGAAGGAACCGAGGTGACCAAATCTGGGCACAGTAATCGAGATGAGGTCTTATCAAGGCTCGGTACAGAGGTACAATAACTTGCTTGTCTCTGCTCGTCAAGGTATTTTTCAACAACCAAGTGAGTTGATGAGCTGATTTAGCTACTTTTGCAGTGTGCCCCCTAAACTTCATCTCCCTATCCACCAACACTCCCAAGTCCCTGGCCTCATCAATCTCTTGGAGTACAGTTCCACCAATGTGATATACTGCTGCTAATCTTTTCACCCCAAAATGCATAACCTTACATTTTGTCACATTAAATTGACATCCATTCTCATTAGCCCAGAACTCCAATCTCTCTAAGTCATCCTGCAAGACTTTGACATCTTCTGCATTCACTATTGCCCTACCCAACTTTGCATCATCAGCAAACAAATGAATTGTTCTGCTTAGATCCTTCCCTATATCGTTAATGAACAGATTAAACAGCAGTGGTCCAAGAACAGAACCCTGCGGCACACCACTAGTCACAGGCCGTCTTTTGGACTCTACTCCTGAATAAACTACTCTTTGATATCTCCCCATCAACCAACCACCTATCCATCTCACCAACCCTATATCCATTCCCATATGTTGTAGTTTACGGATTAGAATTCCATGTGGTATCCTGTCAAACGCCTTTGCCAGGTCCAGCAGTATCACTGTAAACCCATTTCCCTTATCCAGTTCAGCCGTCACCTTGTTATAAAACTTGAGCAAGTTACTGAAGCATGATCTACCCTTCACAAAGCCATGCTGTCCCCTGTACAGTATCTCATTTTCATCAATCCATTCCTGTATTTTTTCCTTGACTACTTTCTCTAAGACCTTGACAACAACTCCTGATATGCTGATCGATCGGTAATTTGCAACCGTAGTCTTGGATCCTCCTTTATGCAGTGAAACTATTTTCCCCTCTTTTTACACCTTCGGGACTAAGCCAGACCTGAGACTCAGATTAAACAACATGGTCAAGGGCACTGATAATTCTTTAGCCGCTTCACGCAAGACCCGTGCCGGTATACCATCCAATCCCACAGATGTGTTCACATTAAAGTTCTGCAATAGACTAGTCACCTCCACTTCATTCATCACTATTCCCGTATAAACTAATGGTTCCTTCACTTTTTCAATGTCACCACCTGGATGATATGCTTTTGCAAAGTGCGCGCTCAGTAACTCCACTATATCGACTGATTCAGTGACCTCCTTACCATCGTCATTCCTTAAAATCATTTTGCCATGTACAGTTTTTTCTTGCTTGCAGCATATTGAAAGAGCTGTTTTGGATTCTCTTTTGCTTGCAAAGCTAGTTTCCTTTCATAATCCGCTTTTGCTTTTTTTACCACACTCGTTACCTTTCTGGCCTGCACTTTATACCGTTCGTGTGCCTGCAGGTCACCCCTTTCTTTATATTCCCTCCACAGTTGTTTCTTTTTTTGCAGCCCAATTAATGGTATTAATGGTGTTATTCATCCATTTAACCCCTACTTGTTTTACTATTCAGACCCTAGGTATACAATCAGCCATTATCTCCTGTAAATGCTCCTTGACCACTTCCCATGCTCTATCGACGTCCAGCCCTTGCAGTTGTACATGCCATGGCACTGATCCAAGCAATCTCCTAAGCTTGTCATACTTGCCAGTACGGTAATTCCACATATACCCTGTCTTAATCGAAAATTCCACACCTTTAGCCACCTCCCAGGTCAAGACCTTATGATCACTCTCACCAATAGGTGGCAACATGGTCATATTCATTACAGTCAAATTCTCAGATGCTATTACCAGGTCAAGCACTCTTACATCCCTAGTATTTTCAATTACATGCTGTCTCAGATAGTTATCCCTTAATAATTGAATAAAATCCTTTTCCTTCCTCACATGTGTCCTCTCCTCCTTCCAATCAATGTTACCATAGTTGAAATCCCCCATAATAATTACCCTCCTTTCACTCATTTCATCAATTTCCCTATGCATACTATCTCCACCATCTATTCCATCACCTGGTCTATAGCAGCACCCAACTGTATATTTTATTCTGCCAGTCTCAATCTCACACCAAATAGCCTCAAATGAGCTCCTTTCACTATCCTGCGATACAACTTCAATTCTCCTTGGCTGCAGTTCATCAGCTATCATCAATAATACCCCTCCACCCATTTTATTCTCTCTGTCCCTCCTAAACACACTATAACCTACACATTCTATCCCACTAACCATATCTTCTTCCGTCAGCCATGTTTCACTAATGCCAATTTAAACAACATGGTCAAGGGCACTGATAATTCTTTAGCCGCTTCACGCAAGACCCGTGCCGGTATACCATCCAATCCCACAGATGTGTTCACATTAAAGTTCTGCAATAGACTAGTCACCTCCACTTCATTCATCACTATTCCCGTATAAACTAATGGTTCCTTCACTTTTTCAATGTCACCACCTGGATGATATGCTTTTGCAAAGTGCGCGCTCAGTAACTCCACTATATCGACTGATTCAGTGACCTCCTTACCATCGTCATTCCTTAAAATCATTTTGCCATGTACAGTTTTTTCTTGCTTGCAGCATATTGAAAGAGCTGTTTTGGATTCTCTTTTGCTTGCAAAGCTAGTTTCCTTTCATAATCCGCTTTTGCTTTTTTTACCACACTCGTTACCTTTCTGGCCTGCACTTTATACCGTTCGTGTGCCTGCAGGTCACCCCTTTCTTTATATTCCCTCCACAGTTGTTTCTTTTTTTGCAGCCCAATTAATGGTATTAATGGTGTTATTCATCCATTTAACCCCTACTTGTTTTACTATTCAGACCCTAGGTATACAATCAGCCATTATCTCCTGTAAATGCTCCTTGACCACTTCCCATGCTCTATCGACGTCCAGCCCTTGCAGTTGTACATGCCATGGCACTGATCCAAGCAATCTCCTAAGCTTGTCATACTTGCCAGTACGGTAATTCCACATATACCCTGTCTTAATCGAAAATTCCACACCTTTAGCCACCTCCCAGGTCAAGACCTTATGATCACTCTCACCAATAGGTGGCAACATGGTCATATTCATTACAGTCAAATTCTCAGATGCTATTACCAGGTCAAGCACTCTTACATCCCTAGTATTTTCAATTACATGCTGTCTCAGATAGTTATCCCTTAATAATTGAATAAAATCCTTTTCCTTCCTCACATGTGTCCTCTCCTCCTTCCAATCAATGTTACCATAGTTGAAATCCCCCATAATAATTACCCTCCTTTCACTCATTTCATCAATTTCCCTATGCATACTATCTCCACCATCTATTCCATCACCTGGTCTATAGCAGCACCCAACTGTATATTTTATTCTGCCAGTCTCAATCTCACACCAAATAGCCTCAAATGAGCTCCTTTCACTATCCTGCGATACAACTTCAATTCTCCTTGGCTGCAGTTCATCAGCTATCATCAATAATACCCCTCCACCCATTTTATTCTCTCTGTCCCTCCTAAACACACTATAACCTACACATTCTATCCCACTAACCATATCTTCTTCCGTCAGCCATGTTTCACTAATGCCAATAACCTGTGGCCAGGAAGAGCCAATCAAGGCCAAAAATTCTTCCTTCTTGTTCCTAATACTCCTGGCATTAGTATACATGAAATGTAGTGATCCCTTAGTCCCACCCCTATATTGATACGTTATTCTAAATGACCCATTCCCATTTTTTGTCCTTAGTGCTGGCTCGAGTACATTATATACATTCTTACACTCATCTGTCTCGCTGATGTCTGCATATCCATTCACCCCCCACTTAGTAGTTCTAGTTTCCCTGGTTTTGCACATCCATTTTCACTTCATTCAGCAACACTCTTTCCAGTCTCCACACACCAAGTCCATTCTAATGCAGGCCATCCATCTTGTATAAGTCCTTTCGCCCTTCAAACTCATTCCACACATCCACGAATTCCACAACACACCGTCTGCATAACCTACACATAATGTCATTTGCGATTATGGCCCTCCTCCTAAACTCCTCTCTGTCATACCGCGGCAACAGCCTAACCATTCTAACTCTGTCACTCTTTTCTTTCGCTACCTTTAACAATACTTTCAAGTCCTCTCTCATAAAAAATTTATCACCTTTCAATTCATTCGTACCCGCCACAATTATTAATTCTTTCACCCTCTGTTTTTGCACTCTAATACTCTCACTTACATCCTTAAATTTCGTACCCGGTAAGTACGATTTAGTTACACTGCCATCTATCACCCCTCTTAATAACGAGTCACCATACAACACTCTTTCCTTCATTTCAGAAACTCTCTCATTCTTGCACTGTTTTTTTACGTTAGCCGAATCACTCTGGAAAGAGTTTTGCAGGTGCTCTAATTGCCGCTGCGCATTTTGTATCACTGCGCACAACCTAGCGATCTCACTTCCTACAAATAATTCCTCATTATTTTTATCATTTAAACCATTTTCTCTCTCAGTATGGTTTCTTTCACTCTTTCTTAAATCACCGCTCTCATTGCCATCTTGTACATTGCAATTCTCTATCAAGCCACTATTTTCACTCACATTCTGGCAATTCTGGCTTTCTTCAACCATAACTATCTCACTACCTGACACATGCTTCAACTCCTCACTTTGCTTACACTTTCTGCACATTCTCCCACCACTATCACTTTCAATTCAAATTCCAGCCTCATTCGGAAATGCATACATCCTACACACATCACATTGGACAAACTCTCTCACATTATAGTTTTTGTACAATGGCATCGTATTTTTGGATGCCATTATCTTACGTCGCATTGGCGCCATATTCAAATCTATGAAACGTAACGTTATATACTAAATTAAATAACGTAATTCACACCAAAATCCCACAGACACAACAAGCTACCAAAATTAGGCAATATTACGTTATGATTTTAACCTATATTCTAATTTTTACTCAAAATTGTACTTAGCTTTCGGGAGCTCTCTGAAAACACAACCATTCGTCTGGCCCTCTAGCGGGCAATTCTCGAGTGTAATTACTTACAATTACTTACACTTTATCCAAGTGTAAGTAAACAAAGTTTCCCATGAAATAACTTCATGATTGAGTAACTCATATATATAGATGTTAATGACTTAACATCACTTCTCTTAGTATCCCATAATGCAAAGCACATATCCTTATGAACATGTATAATGCTATGCATTATGAGAAGGGTTACTACCCAGACTGGTTTTGATCTTTATTGAGGTCTCATCAGTGGGAGCCAGACTCAGAGGTGATACTAAGGTTGAAGTAACGCAAAAGTCATATTTTCATATACGAGTAGCCAAAAGGTGTCACACCTTATTATTAAAATACTCTGGATTAGAGACAGTTAAGTTTTTTCATTTGGTTATACTATAAATTAAAGATACTAAGAAACTATAAACTTGGATTAATCTTTTATCCAAGTGTAAGCAAACAAAGGTTGCACCTGAAATATTTTCAGGACTGAGGCAACACATATATAGAAGCTAATGACTTCACATCATCACTTGCCTTAGTAGCCCATAATGCAAAGCACATATCCTTATGATCATGTATAATGCTATGCATTATTTGAAGGGTCATTACCAGACCCGTTTCGACCTTTACTGAGGTCTCATCAGTGGGATCCAGACCCAGAGGTGTTACTAAGGTTGAAGTCATTAGCTTCTATATATGAGTTGCCCCAGTCCTGAATATATTTCAGGCACAAACTGACACTTTGCTTACACTTGGATAAAGGATATTAAACCAAGTATATAATTTCTTGGTATCTTTAATTTATAATATAAACAAGTGAAAAAACTTCCAACAATTATTAACTTTAATTACTAACCATTAGTAACAGTTGACCCTCACTACAGCAAACTTATAGGGACTATAGCTGTCCAATGGAGAGTTTAATCCAGACTTTTTGTATGTGAGTGAGAGTTTCTTAAATGATATTTGATATAGTGAATGTCAACTGTGACTATTTGGATTAACAATTGTTAGTTGTGTGTATTTTTCTGGTCATTACTAGGACAAAAAAAATTGCCACTTCTGTATACAAGACAAGCTGACTGAACTTCCATCAAAAAGTATCCTAGTGGTATATTAAAAATCAAGGTCTTTCTATCCAAAGAACAAACATCATTTCATCCTTGCAACTGTGTTGCACATATTAAAAAATCCATCATACTAACTATAATTCTTGATCATCAGTTTAGAACTCCCAAAATATCATAAAATATAATAGTTAAACACATAAAAAACTGCCAATATGAATAGAAGCATTACACCTTAAGGATTTCAAAATATTTTAGCGGTATAAGTATTAGAGAATGTTATTTTTTAGTTGCTGTACAACACACTAGAGATGAATCAAAACCAACTAGTTTCACAAATACCTATAATCCAGCAGCTTCATCAGGGCCTGTTATGGAAGAAATAAAGAAAACAGTTGATGTTAAAAGAAAACAATATTCTAAATTTAACTTCAACAGCAGAAAATTATATGGCTTGAAGGAAAAAAAAAAATTAATAATAGTATGGGGTGGCTCATAAGTCATGAATGGATTTAAAATAAGTGGTTTTTCATAACTAATAAAAAAAAAATTAAGTTCTGTATTTCATTATAACAAAAAAAAAAAGAATAAAAATAATTAATAAATAAAAAAGTTAGTTTTTTATTTATTAATTTAAACAGTAAATTTTATTTACTGTTTAAACCCCTTCATGACTTATGAGCCATCCTTTATTTTAGATAATGGAAGTTTTAAGGGACAGTGAAAAAGATTACTGATGCCAAGTCATATAACTCAAAAACCTGCACGGTGCAAAATTTTTGAAGCCCTTTTGAAGCTTGGTGCTTAAATTCATATCGGTAATTTTTAGAACATACACACGAACGCTCGGTTTTTATCTGAAGTTGTGAAAGTTTTAATTTTTATTACTGATAAAAATTTATTATTTATTATTATCAACAGACCTCCATGGAGTCATGAGACTCATTGAGAGAGGTCCCACTCTCATATGCATAATTTCATCATTTCATCAAGTGCAGAGACAGTGACTAAAATTCATTCACTATCTCTGCACTCACCATCATAATGCCTCCAATCACCAACCACTCTCCATGCAAAAAAATCTACTCCTCACCCCTTGCACACATCCAAGGTGGGTGTGAGCAAAAATCTTATATCAAATATCTCATCCACATTAATCAGGTAATTACTACTTAGCAACTTACAGGTCTTGATCATGTCTCCCCTCTTTCTTCAATCTCCTAGGCTCTGTAATTTGCATTCTCTCAATCTGTCCTCATATTCCACATTTCCAGAGACCAGAAACCAATTTAATCAATTGTCTCTGAATTCTCTCCAACAACTCATCATCGTGATGAGTCTCTGAACTCCATGAAGATGTCATAAATAATAATTCATCCCAACTTTACATCATCTGCAAACAACTGTATATCATCATTTAAGCCCTTCCCAATGTCATTTACATACAAATTAAACAACAATGACCCAAAACAGACCCCTCAGGCACCCCACAAGTGACTTTCCTCTTCTGGGATATCACTCCCCATACACAACCTGCAAATGATTAAATCCTGACAATCGATCGCACCTTTTGTAAAAATAGGCTGCCAAGTTGTATCAGATTTCTATACTGAAATCTAAGCACAAGTAAGATCCTAGATATCTCTATTTTGCTATGATAATCAGCTATCTATTCTCAAAATTCAATCTTCATTTCAATAATAATTAAACAAATTGAGTCTTCACACCTCTAATTACAAAAATGAAAAACAGTTTAATAATACTAAATACTCTCACTTGAAATTGTAGCGAAGATACTGGAGAGAGTAGTGAGAAGTAGGATACAGAAATGGGTTGATAACAGCAGTATTCTCTGTGGTTATCAGAATGCATTTGTTAAGAGAAGATCATGTTTCACTAACTTATGTACTATAACAAGGTGACAAATACCTTGGACTGGGGATATGCATATATAGTGGTATACTTGGATTTTGCAAAAGCTTTTGATAGACTGTCACAAGATAAATTGTTTAATAAATTGAAACAGATGAGATTGGGTAACAGACTTTTGAGTTGGATCAGTGACTGGCTGTCAGATAGGTATCAGAAAGGTATATATGGGTATCCCGAAAGAGGAAGGTCACTAGTGGTGTACCACAGGGGTCAGTTTTGGGACCATTGATAGTTCAATGTTGCAAAGAGTAAGGTTTTGAAATTTGGTAAGCAGCAATGCAAACACTTGGTAGGGAAACTTTAAAGGAGGCAGAGTAGATGAGAGATCTGGGAGTGATGGTGGACAAGGACCTGAAATTCAGGTGCCACATTGCACAAGTTGTGAAGACATCACATAGGATAATGGCAATGATGCAGAGGACCTTGACATGCAGAAACAGAGAGGTTATGATGACGCTGTATAAGGCCTTGATCAAGCCTCATACGAATTATTTTGCACAGATTTAGTTGTGAGGGTTTCATGGTGATGAGGACATGTTGGAAAGGGTCCAGAGAAGATTCACAAAAGTGGTCAGTGGTCTATGGAATGTGGAATAGAAGGAGAGATTGAGAGAATGTAAGTTGCAAAGCTACATGAATAGGAGGATATTGAGAAATATAAGCTAGTCAGGAGTTGTTATCAGGTTGACATGGAAGAGATTTTTCATAGAAAAAAGGGGAGGGGGTAAAACAAGAGGTCATCACTGGAAACTATAAAGTGGTTATGAGCAAAGGAGTGAGGAGAAGGTTCTTTGCATGGAGAGTGGCTGGTGAGCAGAATGCATTGTCTGAGTGTGTTGTGAATGTTGACAGACTCATTGAATCAGGTTGGATGAGCATTGTGTGTGTACCTCCCATGATGAGTCTTTGACTCCATAGAGGGTCAGATGATGATGGTAATAATAATAATAAAATACATTAAAAGAAATTTACAACATTATGAACATTAACCACAACTTAAAATCTAAAAGATAATTAATTAAATCACATCTTATCTGGGCCCAAAATATGCCAGATAAAAAGTGCAAAATCGGTTGCACTTCCAATAAAAGTTGTGAGAAACAGTTTTTTCAACTCTTCAGTGGAAACAGTTTGTTATCTTGAAAATCACTTGCCTTTTAAAAATCTTGAAAATACTCTAAATTGCTTTTTTTTATAGTCAGAGATATGAAATTTCACACTTCGATAATAAAATCCTTGATTTTGAACACTGTCGTCTTGCATTCCTCCATTAAATACCCAAAATTATCTCTTCTTTCTTCGAGTTTAACAACATTTTTTCTCTTCCTGTATGAAGGATTTGCAGAGAAAAATTATCAAGGATTTAAAAATCAACTTGCTGTAATTATCTCCAAAACAGCCATTAATTCTTGTTTTTCTAATCAACTTTTAATATCCAATAAGCAATTCTCTTTCTATATGAGGAAAGTCATTTATCACATTTAAAAGTTCTACAGATTTCTTCCACAACTGTTATTCATAACAGCTAAACTTTTAAAACATCTTTCTGTAAGACTAGTACTAATGGAACATTCCTCTCACCAGTTCCAAAAATCTTTCCATATCTCCACCTCTTTCTCTCCCTTCCACACAGCTCCATCCTCCATCCAGTTGTTTACTAGCTACCATGTTCTTTTTTTTATTTACACATGCCTGAGTGTGCATTAACATTTTTAGTTCCACTTCATGAAGTGAGACGAGCTGCCACCATTACATGTTATCTTCATGGTGCTTTGCTTGAAAATTGTAAAATCTCACAATTTCTCAACTGATTAAGTCCTTTTTTAACTTATGTATTTTAAACATATCTGAACCACAACTGTATCCTGAATACTGAACCTACAGAACATGTAAAATAGTTCAGCTAGTTAAGCACAATTTTTAGTGAAGATGATTTGCCAGCAAAGGTTGGTCAATTGGTAGAGCCTCTACTACTAATGGCCAAAGAAAAAAGTTAAGCAAGTTTGGGCAGCACGGTTAGTAGTGGGAAGGGGATCAATCGTTCTATGATGTTGGCGCACTCTCCCTCGATAAGTCTTTGGACTCCCTGGAGGCATTACATAATAATCATCATCATCAAATTCCTGACATGTACCCTCAAGGGGTGTACAGGATATGATAGTACTACATGAAAAATTTACAACATTCCTAACTTCCTATGTACAATTTTCCTCCAAATCAGTCTGTTACTTGTCAAGACTCCAATATTATCATTATCAGATCTTATATTTGTAAATTTAGAGACACAAAAACAGACGTGTTGAACAGATTATTTTATTAATTACTAACAAAATAAAACTTGACGTTTCGACCTCTGTATCGAGGTCATCATCGGAAGAATACAAGTGTATAAGGAACCAAGCTACATGCTCATGCCCTGTATACCGGTAAACTAAATCTACGTAGATAATTAATCCTTTTCCCTAGCCTGACCCCTAGTGATAAAATAAAATAAAATAAATAAATAAAATAAAATAAAATAAAATAAATACAACTACAATAAACTGCTAAAGTCCTCATGTATTAATATTCATCTGGATAGTTCTGATTGTTATAAGATTTCTTTCAGTTGTTGTTGGATCTTACAAACACACACCAGGTTGTCTTCTTGTAGTGGGATTTTTCTATGGCTAGTTTAGGTTGTTATACAGGTTGTAGATGGGTCCTCCACATTCTTGAAATAATTAGGCCATCATTTTTGTTGAGATTTGGGTTGTGTTTGAGCATTTCACGACTCTTTAAATTTTCTCTAAAACCAGGTTTTGGTGCAGTGTAGGGACTTTGTATTTTTACCTAATTTATTTATTTATTAAAAAGTAAGTTATTAAATAGTAATTTATTAAAAAGGTGACATACCATTTGTCAACTCCTATAGGTAGAGATGACTTTGCTAATGCTTCTGCGTGGTATCTCCACATGGGCCTAGCTACCACTGAACCTCAATAAAGGTCAAAACTGGTCTGGGTAGTGGCCCTTCCCTTAATGCATAACATTAGACATATCTGCAAGGAGATGTGTTTTGCATTATGGGAGATACTGAGATAGGAGGGATGTTAGCTTGCTCCACCTTTGCAATGAGTTTCCCGTTGTTGTATCACCTTACCACAGTCCTGAAGATACTTTCAGGCGCAAACTTTGTTTGCTCACACTTGCATAAAGGATTAAACTAAATTTATTATAGTCTAACCAAGTGAAAAATAAACTTTCAACATTAAATACAGATCTTTGTTATATTCCCATGCTTTCCCAACTATTTGTCGTAAAGTGAAGATCTGATCCTGACAGCCTCTATTTGGCCTGAATCCAGCTTGTTCTTCACCAAACTTTTCTTCACACAATTCTTCTCAACCGTTTCTCAAGTATACTGGCATAAATCTTGCCACGAACACTCAGTAGGGAACTACTTGTGTAATTCTCACATTCAGTTTTATTTCCCTTTTTATATATGGGTACTATTAGAGCTCTATTCTAATCATCGGGAATTCGTCCCTCTGCCCAGGCTTTCTGAACTATGCAGTGCAGCCACTGTAAGATACCACCATACTTCAGCATTTCTGGTCGAATATCATCTAATCCTGCTGCTTTTCCACATTTCAAGCCTTTGATGGCTTTTTCTACTTCAAGTATGGATATGTACTCCTGAGTGCATGCCTGGTCAGTGTTTTTTTTTTTTTTTTTTTTTTTACCACTGTGCTATCACTGCTTGTTTCATTTAGCAATTTTTCGAAGTAATTATTCCATACTTCAAGGATATCTTTTTCTCCTGTTTTCATGTAACCTCTATCATCTCTAACTACTTTTACAGCACTCTTTCCTCCATTTCTAAGCTTCTTCAACAACCTCCAGAATATCTTACCACCTTCTTGATATTTATTTTCTATGTTCTTGCCAAAGTCCTCCCATGATTTTTGTTTAGCTAGTTTTACACAGTGTTAAGCTTTCTTACATTTGTCTCTGTATTCTCTAAGAGCACAAGCTGACTTATTTGCCAGTAACTTTTGATATGCTTTCTTCTTTTCCTTCACTGCCTCTTAAACTTCCTGTGTCCACCATGAAGTTTTGATTTTTCTATCCTTGCAGACAACCTCAACACTGCCTCTCTGGCTGAATCAATCAGGGTTTTCTTCAAGGCTTGCCACTGAATTTCCAAGGTTTGGTTCCTGTTCTCAAACTCTTTCATTTTTTCTTCAATAAACTTTGTGTATTTTAGTCTACAGTTCATATCTGAGAGCTGCTCAACTTTTATTCAACTTAAAATTTTCTTAGATGTTATTCTTTTCAATACGAAATTCAATTTTATCCTGCTCAAGACTAAATAGTGATCGCTTCCAATTTCAAATCCTCTGTACACTCTGGTGTCCTGCACCAGGGAGAAAACATCACTATCAACAATAACATAGTCAATGAGACTTTTCTTATTCCTTGCCTCTTCTCTCCATGTGAATTTGTGCACATTTTTATGTTGGAACATGGTGTTAGTAATAACCAGTGCATGTCCTGAATGTCCTGAGCAGAAATCCAACAGGTAATTGCCATTATTATTGGCTTTGCTCTTTTCTCCAAATTTTCCCAAAATATTTTTGTATGTCAGACAATCATTTCCAACTCTGCTATTTAGATCCCCAACAAGGACCAACTTTTCCTTTATCATTGTGTCAGTTGCTTTTTCTAAACCATCAAAAAATTCTGCCACTTCTACTTTAGTAGAACCTTCTGTGGGACCATAGGCACAAATAAGTCTCATTGTCCAATTCCCCATTCTGATATTTGCCCACATCACTCTATTTGAGACTGCCTGCCATTCAAGAAGATGAATCTCATATTTTGTGTTGAATACTATGGCTACTCCTTCTTTTCCTTGATTGTCATTTCCTGAATATAACATTTTGTATTTATTGTTCAGAAAGTTTTTGACCAATTTTTGTCTTTTTTGTTTCAGTCATCCCTATTATGTCGATCTGGTACTTATCTAATTCCTCCGCTAGCTCCATTTCTTTGCCATTCAGGCTTCTTATGTTGAAAGTACCAGTCTTTAACTCTGGCGATGTTGCAGGGTGTGTTTGCTTTCAGATTTGTTCCAGTAGCTGACTTTTCACTGTTCGCCCTGGTTCCCTGGCAAAAACAACAGGAGACTTGTTTAACTGGGCGACGCCCCAGCTGGCATGAAATTTTGTCATGTTGTACCATAATTTTCTATATTGGTTTAAGCCAATAAGAATACAATTTGGTCGGCTTATTCCCAAATTGCAGCCCATCCTCATTCGTTCAGTATCCAGGTAGATACCCAACAGGGCACCATGAGAACGTGAGGATTGGACATTACGTCAGAAGCCCTGGTCGGTTCTCCGCATTCCTTTAAAGGCTATGTGGAGGTCTCCTCTCAGTTATACAGCTTTGACCCTTAAGCACCCCGTTACATAATAATAATAACAATGACAAATTAAATATGAAAATAGACAACAGAATTAGTGAAGTTGGTATGGTAGGAAGTCAACTGAATAAATTTATATGGAATAAGATAGAAATTAATCAAAACACTAAAGTAGCTGTATAAAAGGCAGTGTTCAAACCAATTTCAACTTATGGATCTAAGAAATGAGTTAAAAATAAAACGCTTTATCAAAAACTGGAGACCTCTGATATGTGAGTTCTGAGAAAGCTTAACGAGTCAACAGATGGCATGAATAGCAGTATCACATTAAAAATGAGGATGTTAGGAAAGAACTTTTAATTGTTAGCATTCAGGAATGAGTAAGTAGAACTAATCTCATGTAGTATGGTCACTAAAATAGAATGGAAGAGGAAAGATTAGCAAAGAAGTGTTTATTGCCAGGTTGGCAGGTAAAAGACCCAGATGAAGACCAAGATGTAGATGGAGTAATACAGTAAAAAGTGGCTTTTAAAGATGGAAATATAAGATTTGATAACACTGCAGTCTTGACAGATATTGTTAATTGAAAATTAACAAAGTGTAATCTTTTCATGTAGTGCTATCATTCCTGTACATCCTTGAAGTTAAATATCAGGAATTTGGTGATGACTTATTCTGGAGAGTCTAATAAGCAAATCTAATACATTTACTTCATTAAAATTTACTGCTATACATAAACGCAATATATTTACAATGTACAACTGTATAAGATATAAACTAACAATAAATTGTGTGTCTTTCTACATAATATAAACGTATTAACAACAGAAGATAATTCAAAAAGAGTATTTATGTTTACACTGATTTACATAAACAAAATTTTGTAGAACATCTGTAAGCATATAGTGATTAGTCTACAAAGTGTTTTTAATAAAATATGAATATTCAGAATGTTGACGGTTATAACCAGTACAGTAACGAGGGTATGAAGCGCTTTGTGGCAAGTGATTAACTTGTGCCCTGTAACCCAAAAATGACAAAAAGTTTAAAAAATTTAAATGTAACAAGTTAAATTTTACTAAATGCAATATGTTAAATACTTACTATTAACCCTGTCAAAATGAGTTGCAATGTGTTGCAGAATTTGTATGTCTAAAACGACGTATTGCCGAAATTAAAAAATACAATATAAAATAGCGGACTTTTATATCTATTTATTTATTTTTAACGTTTTGCACCCCAAACCTAGTTGCGCCCGTGGTGGATGCCTCTTTCGCCATGCCCTCGTTATGGCGCTGGTTATAACATTTCATTTTCTGTTTGTTAGACATAATTATTTCCTATCTTAACTGCAGTCTCAAAATGTATTTATAGTTTTGTCACCCCCATTTCTCAATCCCACTCAACTTCAAGTAAAACATCTACTGTTTAATTCAATGCTATACTCAAAAATTTAAGGTAGGTCAAGAAGATAGTATATAAGGAAAGGAGATTCACCTGGCTTTTGCCAACCTTGTGTTAATATTTTTAATATTTCAAAGACATAATAGGCAGTAAAAGGGAAATTTAATTCCAAATTTCAAATATTTCTAATATAGAATATTACCCTAGGTATGCAAAGTAGACTATTAAAGGGGAAGTGACATCAGCTGTTCACTATGTAACTATTTCAACAACAGAATAAATACAGTCTTACTCAAAATGTGAACTTTTTTTTCCCCTGACCCACAGAAAATTCCCTATGGCATTTGAAATGAGGTATGTACAACACTAAGTAATTCTATGCAACTAAGTCTCGATAAGGGTGGTGCTAGTGTCCTTGGTGAATGTGGCGGTCGTGTTTAGTTAGGCTAAAAAAAGTGTTTTTAAATTTAAATATAGTGTGGCTTTTTGTCTCAAATTGTGCTGCAGTTGTGCATCAGTTAGATACAAGTGTCCTTCAGTAGTGTTATTGTTTGGAACTGTGTTGTATATATTGTGTTTTGCTGCCTTTTGTTTCAATACTTCAACGTGTAAAGATGACATCCAACAAGAAACGTACGTCAGCGGCACGCAGGACTTCTACACGAAAGGCGGGCGCAGCATTAGATTTTTTGCAATGATGCATTGCGGAAACTGCTACATGTATGCGCCAAAGAATGTGAAGGATCTGTGGTCGGTCTGGCTAAGTGAGAAGAATGAAAATGTCAACGTATGTAAGAAGTGTCGGGATAGGCTGGAGTGTTTAGGAATGGAAGCTGACATTGGGACCATAGCGGAAGAACTTCGGCAGGAGTTCATAAAAATGACCATCTTCTGCATGAGGAATTCAAAGTGCTCAGTAAGGAGATACTGGAAGTTAAAACTGAGTTTAATGTGTTAAACAGAAAAATTAGGACTATAGAGATTACTTTAGCTGAAGTAACTAGAACAGATTTACGTATATGGTGGAGTGTTTGGTGAATGATGCAGTAATAAATAGTATGGGAGTGATTGGGTAAGATATATAGTGATTCTATGATTAAGGGTACAGAGAGTGGTATGCATGAGGAGTGCTTGGCTGGTGGGATAATAGAAAGAGTGGCTTTAGCAATAAAGAGAAGGCATGAAGCAGAGAAGATGATAGTTATGGTGGGTACAAATGACCTGAGTGGTGGTATAAATCGGGTAAGAAAAGATTTAAGAACATTGTTAGATATTGTGAAGAGGAAAAGTGTCAATGGGAGGACAGCATGTGTGTGCTGCCTCATTTTGACAATTACAAGTTAAGTAGATGAGCGATGATAATGAATGATACGATTGCAAGAATGTGCAAAAAAAGAGGTCTGGAATTTGTTGATGTTTGGAGTGTGTTTGAAGGAAAAAAGACAGTTGCATGCTAGAGATGGGCTGCATCTGAACATGGAAGGACATAAGTGATTGAAGAAGTTACTGTTTTCTGAACAAGTTGAAGTAATTGGGCAGGGAAACTAATATTGAAAAGGTTGAGTGTAAGAGAGAGAAACTTTAGCACTGATTGTATATTTATTGATCCTCATTTGCAGAATAAAATGCAGAAGAGAGGGGATAAAAATCAGCATGGGATTACTGAAATTAGTGACAATATATCAGTTCTAAAGCCAGTACAAGATCTAGAGGGAATCTGCAATTTTTGTATACTAATGCAAGAAACATTCGAAATAAGAGAGAAGAATTTTTGGCATTAGTCAGTGCAATCTCTCCAAAAGTTGTAGGCATCAGTGAAACTTGGCTGTCAGTAGAAGATGTGATCACTGGAATTGAATGTGATGGGTACAGTATTTTCAGGGAGGATAGAGAAGATAGAACAGGGGGAGGAGTACTGTTGATGATAGCTGATGTGTTGCAGCCAAAGAAAGTAGTATATCAAGATGATAGACATGTGAATGAGAGTTCATTTGAGGCGGTCTGGTGTGAAATAGTGACCAATGCAACCAAATATACAGTTGGATGCTGCTATAGGCCAGGGAGTACAGGGGGAAATATTGAATTCATGCATCAGCAACTTAGTGCAATGAGTGAAGGCTTAGTGATTATTATGGGGGATTTTAATTATAGTGATACAAATTGGAAAGAGGAAATATCACGTAACAAAAAGGAAATGGAATTCATACATCTTCTATGAGATAATTACTTGAAACAACACATAAATTGAAGGGACACATGGTGTGAGAGTGTTGGACTTGGTTATTGGTTCAGAGGATATATGCATAAGTAAGGTGTCCTCGTTACCTCCAATTGGTGAAAGCGATCATGTGGTATTGACTTGGGAGGTTGCAAAATCTGTGGATTTTTCTGTTAAGAAGGGGTATATACGGAACTACAGGTTAGGCAATTATAACAAGCTTCGGAGTGAGCTTGCAGCCATCCCATGGCAGAACATATTGCAGGGGAAAGATGTTAGCAGTGCATGGGATAAAATCAGTGGGTATCTGAAGAAAGCAATATCAGATTGTGTCCCCGTGGTCAGGAAGTCAAACAAGGCAGATGTTAGATGGATGAGCAGTAGTATCAAGCTTGACCTGCAAAAAAAGAAAATGTTATGGAGAATTTACAAGGAGAAAGGCGATCAGTACATCCATGAGCAGTACAAGGCTCAAGCTAGGAAGGTTACCAGCATAGTAAGAAAAGCTAAATCAGATTATGAGAAGACCTTAGCAAAAAAAGAGATCAAGGGTAATCCTAAAGAGTTCTTCCGCTATGTGGCAAGTAAACGGAAGAATGACTTTGGAAGGATAACTTTAGTGGGTGCTGATTGTATTGAGGTGACAAAATCAGATGTAATAGTCGAGTTACTGAGTGATCACTTTTCAAACGTCTATCACCCAAGTGAGGATATCTCTGTACCTGTAGCAATATCTAATGGGAGAATTGAAGCTAAGAAATCAGAGGTATTTAATATATTGCAAAATTTAAATATAAACACTGCTGTAGGCGTAGATGGAATATCAGCTCAGGTGTTGCATGAATGTGCAAATGAATTGTCAACCCCTCTTACTTGGATATTTAATTTAAGTTTGAACTCTGGTATGATCCCTAGGGAGTGGAAGTTAGGCAAAGTGGTTCCTTTCCATAAGGGTGGCTCTAAAGGTTGGCCAGCAAAGGTTGGTCGACTGGTAGAGCCTCTACTACTAATGGCTCGTAAAAAGTTAAGCAAGTTTGAGTGCGGTTAGTAGCTGCAAGGGCCAATCATTTGATGCTGTTGGCACACTCTCCCTCGATGAGTCTTTGGACTCCCTGGAGGTATCACATAATAATAAAATTGCAGTAGTTAATTAGAGACCAATCACCATCTCAGGAGTAGTGGTAAAAGTATTGGAAAAGTTGGTTAAAGACAAAATTCAAGAATGGGTGGATCAGGATATGAGACTCTATAGAGGCCAACATGGATTTGTTTAAGATAGATCCTGCCTTAGCAATCTATTAACTTTTCATAATAGAATGACATCTGAGTTGGACAAAGGAACTGGCAACATAGTGATTATTCTGGATTTTGCTAAGGCTTTTGACAGGATACCCCCATGGAACACTGTTACGCAAATTGGAGCAGATGGGAATGGATACTAAATTAGTGATATGGATAGGAGAATGGCTCAGGGAGAGATACCAGAAGGTGGTGTATGGAGGAGCCGAGTCCAGGATGAGGCAGGTGACCAGTGGTGTGCCTCAGGGCTCTGTGCTTGGGCCATTGTTGTTTAATTTGCATATAAATGATATAACTTACAGGGAGATATTCAGTTGTTTGCTGATGATGCAAAGTTGGGTAGTGCAATAAAAAATCAAGCTGATGTAAGTTTGAAGGATGATTTAAATAAGCTGGTAGAATGGGCAAAAGGTAATGGATGTCAGTTTAATGTGGAAAAGTGTAACGTCATACATTTTGGGATTAAAAGATTACCAGCTGTGTACTATATTGATGGAACAGTACTCCAAGAGATTGATGAGGCTAGGGACTTAAGGGTGTTGGTAGATAGGGAGATGAAGTTCAGGGGACACATTGCTAAGGTGTCCAAGATTGCACATAGGATTACTTGGTTGTTGAGGAACACACTGACATCCAGAGATAAAGAGGTTATTATTCCCCTTTATAAAGCGTTGGTACTTCCACATTTGGATTACTGTGCTCAGGTCTGGTCACCTGGATTCCTTGGAGATGAGGAGGCTGTGGAGAGGGTTCAGAGAAGAGTGACTAAGTTGGTAAGTGATGTAAAAAATGCTCCCTACATTGATAAATTGATAGCTTGTGGATTGCAGAGGTTGGTTGATAGGCTGAGAAGAGGGGATATGATAGAAACATTGAAATTACTGAAAGTTTTTTATAGGATTGATGCAGGGGAAATGTTTCAGCTGTGTGATAGTGATGGAAGAACAAGAGGTCATCCCTGGAAATTAAAGAAGGGTGTGGTTAACAAGGGTGACAGAACAGAACAAGGTTTTTTGCCTGGAGGGTGGTGAATGAGTGCAATTCATTGCCTGGCTTAGTTGTGAGCTCTTCGTCTGTAAATGAATTCAAGAAGGGATACGACAGATATTGTTTTGCTAGTTTGGGTCTTCCGCAATGAGTCTACTGACTCCATGGAGATACCCGTAATAATAATAATAATAATAATAATTTAGAAGGAAATTTAAAGGTTATGGTCACAGAAATGAAGAAATTTAAATGTGTCTAAATTTAAATAAAATTTAGACACATTTAAAGTAGAAATACTACATGTTAAATATGTTTGGAATACTACATGTTAAATATGGAGGAGCAGAGTACAGGATGAGGCAGGTGATCAGTGGTGTGCCTCAGGGCTCTGTGCTTGGGCCATTGTTGTTTAATTTGCATATAAATGATATAACTTACAGGGAGATATTCAGTTGTTTGCTGAGGATGCAAAGTTGGGCAGTGCAATAAAAAATCAAGCTGATGTTGTAAGTTTGCAGGATGATTTAAATAAGCTGGTAGAATGGGCAAAAGGTAATGGATGTCAGTCCATTACCTTTTGCCCATTCTACCAGCAAAATAATCAAAAAACTGCAAATTTTCAAACCTTTCTGTTAAAAGTGTAACTTTCTTTGTTACACTTAATTTGTATAATTGATTTGAATTATTTTCATACAGCATCTCTGCATTGCTTGATATGGAAAGTGGTATCATGAAGTTATGCAAATCTCATAAGGAAATAAATTTACTGTGAAAATACTAGAAAATAACAATAAAACTATCATTTCATTATAAATTAAAGCTTTACATTTCATCATTAACCTTGATGTTGAGTGGAGGTTGCTTCAGATCATTCTCTGATGTAATGAGCAGTGCTTTTCCATCCATTTTGTGCTGATCACAGAAAAGTCCAACATATTCTTCAAAACCATTATCTTCCAGCCAGCATGCGACATCTTCAATTGTCCAATTTTCAACACTATCCATTTTCATTACTATTCTTTATAAAAAATAAAAAAGAAAGTTTAGACATTATCTTCTCTATTTAACAAGTTGCAAGAAATAAATATTATAACAAAAGAAATTCAAGCAAATGAAAGATGCCATTAATTTACTTTCCAACATCTAGAATTCAAATAAATGACTACTTGGAAAAGTTTTTTTTTTTTTTTTTTTAATGAAAGTTTAAATTTATATGATAATGATGATTTAACCCTTCAGTCACATCCAACTCTTGTAAACTTTGTAGGCAAGGTTCTTGCCACAAAGGGTGTCTGGTGAGATTCTTACAGGGTAGTTCACCATTGCTTTCCCCAACCCCCCATTTTATCTTGGCTTGGGATCGACATATGGCTGACAAATCAGACCTATGGCTTGCATGCGAGTATTCATGGCTGTAATCCATCTGTGTTCACAAGGCCAGTCTGCCATTCTGAAGGATGAAAAACCTGAGTTTCTGGGTGGAAAAATCCTCTACCTCCATATGATACCGGCTAACTCACCTTTAGCAGAAAGAGACCAGATAAAGGTTCCTCACATCATGGACCCCTGGTCTTTCTGACCAAAGAGCTTCATCTATACTGTTTGAGCTACAAAGGTTCTTAGATTTATATACTATTCCTAAATTCCAATCCTTATGATTTTTCTCAAATTACTCTACAAGAATTGTAGAGTGATAAAGAGGCTAGACAATTTTTTGTACTTAACTTTTTGTTTGAAAAAAAAAAATTCTTTATCTCAATTAAGTACATATTAATGTAAATATATAAATATTCTGGAGGGGAAAAAAAAAAAAAGTTTAATTTCCAGAAATTTAAAAATATATTTTTGCATGTTACATATAACCTTTGTAATATGTAACATTGAGTCTTTTTTTAGATGCCATTAAATGTTATCACAATGTCTATACACAAATCAGATTTGCATCATTATTGGCTGTACAACAATTCTTTTGAGTTTATCAAAAGGGTGTTTAAGTAACTATACCACATGAGATTAACTCTGCTCACATGTTACCAAATATTAAAAATGTCAATTACATTCTAATATTATTATTATTATTACTTGACACCTCAAGGGAGGGCACCAACTCTCCGTTTCCACCACTCAATCCACCAACTACCAGCTTTACTTATTCTCTTGACTATTTCCATATTTAATTTTTCACATGTTCACCAAATATTTTATTGTGTCAAAATATTTCACTTGTTCTATAGGTTTCCCATTCAAGATGAGTTGATGTTTTCAGTGTTCCTATCTAATTTCACAGTTTTTAACTTTTTATCTTGATTTTCATGTTAAATTTATTACAATAGCTTCCTTAACTAATGAGAATACCTGAGGATCCAATTGTCCTGATGAGTAAGGCGATCAAAAAGTTTCAGTAAATACAATCTTTAGAGAAATGTACTGCAAGAGTGTAAAAAAAAAAGGGAGGGGAAGATATGCATATTTCCTCATATTTTTTTAATATATATAGTGAATGTAATGAGAATTGGTGAATATTGAAAGTGGGAAAAAATAAAATAAATAAAAACATTCATTTGACTTTGTGTATGGAGACTATGTTTGTTAACGATAATTAGATTTCTTTAAACTAACAAAAAAACCCAACAAGTTTTTTGTAAGTTGTCAGCCTTACATCAGTGATACAAGACTGTGTGTGCATGTGTGCGTAAAACTAGAAAGAATAACTACACAACAGATGTATTCCAGATTTGCAGTTTGTTAGAATCTTGATGTAAAGAATGTGGGAAATGGAAACATGGACTGAGATCAGCCTTTCACACAACAAATATAGGTCACCAAGTATTTTTGCTAAAAAAAAAAAAAAATGCTATATGCTGCTCATCACTGTTTAATAACAACATTTAAAGAAGTCTCAGAAATTCTCCATACCCAACACAGTATAACAAAAACAAAGGTTTAATTCTACACCACGTTTTATCAGCAATGATAAAATCAAATTTGATCTAAATATCTAACAACCACAAATCCAGAATTTAACAAGCATTACGAAACAGAATATGGCAGCAACATCTAGCTTTGTTTGAACACTTGCATATTATTTAATCTAATGGTTGTTTGTCACTTTGTGGTATGTACCATACCAGGGGTCGCCAAACTTCTTTGAGCGTAGACCCCTTCAAGGGTTTCTGGACTTTTTATCGACCCCCTCTATTTTACTATTACGTAATTATGACAGGACAAGCAAAAAAAGACGCTTATGAGTTTTTAAATTGTTTATTTTATAGTTACAGTATTTCTTGTATGTATAATATAGTATATATTATTATATTGGCTTAACGTAAAAGGGATACATTTTTGTTTTTGATGTCCTTATTAATATTACATATTTGATAGGAGGGATAAATAATATATAAAATATAAAATTTAATTTAGATAACAAAATAATAATAATACAATCTTCCTATAGGTATATATAGGATGTACCACGGGCAGGAACCACAGACATCTGTTTATTGGTAAATACGTCATTTTGGCCTACATGATTGGCCACTGAAACTATTTTCATGACCTTGCTCCATCTTACAGGTCCTATTCGTGTCACTGTTCCAACGATTCATTCTTAATTGCGTTGTCATTCAGGATGGAGGTAATCCAAGTTAACCGAATTAAATATTACCTGTACAATGATGTCTTATATTTTTCTATTGACCCCTGGTGTCGATATCAACCACTGTACTATACTGATGAAAAATTTCTAGTTTTATCTGCTTCTTTCTAGTTTTGTTTATAATTCATACCCCTGATGACTTATGGAACTTTTCAGATTTGATGATGATGAGTTTAATAAACTCATCATCAAATTCCTGATATGTACCCTCAAGGGGTGTACAGAATATGATAGTACTGCATGAAAAACTTACACCATTACTAACTTCCTAACTACAATTTTCCTCCAAATCAATCTGTTACCTGTCAAGACTTCAACATTATCAGATCTTATATTTATATCTTCTAAGGCACTTTTTTACTGTATCAATCCACCTATATCTTGGTCTTCCTCTGAGTCTAATTTCTGCCAACCTGGCAAAGAACACTTGTTTTGCTAATCTTGCCTCTCCCATTCTGTTTTAAGTCACCATACCACTTAGATTAGCTCTGCTAACACATTCCTGAATGCTAACATTAGCAAGTTCTTTCCTAATATACTCTAACCTTTCTCAGGACTCTCATATCTGTGGTCTCTAGACTTTGGTCAAATGTTTTATTTCTAACCCAGCTCTCAGATCCATAAGTTAATATTGGTTTGAGCACTGTCTTGTATACAGCTAATTTAGTGTTTTGACTAATTTCTCTCTTATTCCATATGAATTAATTCAATTGACTTCCCACCATACCAGCTTTGCTGATTCTGTTGTGTATTTCCATATTTAATTTACCATCTTCATTAAAAATCGTGCCTGAGTAGCTGAAATGTTTTACTTGTTCTATAGGTCCTCCATTCAAAATGCAGTTGATATTTTAATGCTTCATGCTATTTTCATTGTCTTTGTCTTGTTATGCTGACCTTTATACCGTTTCTATTACAACAGTTATTCAATTTAATCAGGGAATCTTGCAGACTTGTAGCAGATTTATTTAGAAGTATAACATCATCTGCATAGAGTAAACAGCTGAGATGAACATCTCCAATTCTGATATCAGGTTTAATACCACTTCCCTTCATAATTGAATCCATATAGATACCAGATTCAACAGAAAACCATCTTCCTGTATGCTTCCTTCAATTCTAACTGCTGACTTACAACTATTGCTTGATATAAAGCTCCATTGACACCACACAAATGTAGCACTTTAAACAGCTTCTCTCTTAGCACCATGTCATATGTCTTTTCCAGATCTACAAAACTTAAATACAAATCTTTGTTATATTCCCACAATTTCTCAACTACAGGGTGTTCGGGATAAATTTGACAGTTTCGTAAGGAAAAAGAAAATCTTCTTTGTATCTATTAAATTTAATGAATTGACAAAAAAACATTACAGGCAGAGTTAATTACAATACTATCAACAAGATTTACTCAAAATAACCACCATTAGCATCGATCACAGCTTCAATTCTGCTTCGGAACCTCGAACAAGCTGATGCTACAGTCTCCCTGGGAAGGGCCGCAAAAACTGTTTTAATTTTATCCATTAACTGGGCTTTTGTATTACTGGAAGTGCGATTGGTGTCTTTTTCAACTGCGCCCCATACAAAATAATCCATGGGGTTAAGGTCTGGGGAGTTTGGAGGCCAAACATTTGGACTGGTGAAGTCGTAGAAATTTTCAGACAACCATTTTTGACTTTTTCCAGAGGTGTGGCAAGGGGCCGAATCCTGCTGCCATACATACGGCCTACCATTGCCTACCCTTGTTATCCAGGGCTTGACTACAGTTAGCAACTCCACGAACAAAGCCCGAATTCCAATGCCAGGGTTCTTCAACACCTGTTCCTGCAGATTTGCGAGGAATTCTGCTGTACGAACGCAATCAGATCGTCTGCTAGGGATCTTTCTTCTTGCTACATCCTCGTAGTCACCATTGCAAGTCTCTAGTTCATGCCTGATTGTTTTTACTGTATTCAGGGAGCATTGGGCAGCAGTCGTAATATCCTTATTTTGATGGCGGGCACGAATCATCATGATACAAGTTATTCTCTTCCATGATTCAGGTGGGTTCCAGCTATCCATCCTTTCTGACATCTTGTATGTGAATGAAGAAGGGTCCAAACTTTTAAATGAAGAGAAGTGTGTGTTAATACATGTAACTTACGGAAAAATATAATTAATTATAAATATGTCAAATTTATCCCGAACACCCTGTATTTGTCATAACGTGAAAATTTTATCCCAGCCTCTATTTGGCCTGAATCCAGCTTGTTCTTCAGCGCGGTTAGCTTAGTCACTATGTGACCATTTCTACCATCCAACAAAGTTAAATACCAACTTTCCTTCCTGGCGCACTCTCTCCCCTCTGCTACAACAATCTCAATTTCTTAGCTTAGTGCATGTGCCCAAGTACTCATGCCATGCCTACCTCCCTGACCAGCTGTATAAATGTTTCACTAAGCTCCTAACACAAAGTTTATTTTAAGTGCAATCCAGTCTGTGAATACAATACTAACGTGAAAATTTGATCGCAGCCTCTATTTGGTCTGAATCCAGCTTGTTCTTCAGTGCGGTTAGCTTAGTCACTATGCGACCATTTCTACCATCCAACAAAGTTAAATATCAAGTTTCCTTCCTGGCGCACACTCTCCCCTCTGCTACAACAAACTCGATTTCTTAGCTTAGTGCATGTGCCCAAGTACTCATGCCATATCTACCTTCCCTGAGTAGCTGTATAAATGTTTCACTAAGCTCCTAACACAAAGTCTATTTTAAGTGCAATCCAGTCTGTGAATACAGTACAGATTGCAAAATCCAAATCCTTTGTCATATTTCTGTTATCAAGCACTCTCCATACATTAATAATTACATCAAAATTAATACAGCAGACTATTTCTCTTGCTGCACATTCTCATTAGCTTTCACAACTGACTCATCTCTCACACCTAGACATGTTCACAGTCTTGATTGTTTCATCCTTTTTTGCCTCTTTCAGCACCCTTTTTGCATCTTCTCTCAGTTTTCTGGGTAATCTTGACAATAACCTTTCCAATGTCTCGAACTTCATTTCCTCTCCACCAATACCAAACATCCATCACTGTGAGGGAACCTCCACCAATAAAATATACCTTTTCTGTTAGCATATACTGCAATTTTCTTAGCCTTAGCGAAGGCATTTGACAGGGTGCCACATGATAAGCTGATATTTAAGTTGCAGCACATGGGTCTGGATGTCAGATTGGTCAACTGGATTCAGGATTGGCTGTCTGATAGGTATCAGAGAATTGTGTATGGTGGAGCAGTTTCAAGGAGGCAGAGGGTTACAAGTGGGGTCCCACAGGGCTCAGTACTAGGACCTATATTGTTTAACCTTTATATCAATGACATTGCCAGTGGATTGCAAAGGGATATTCAGTTGTTTGCAGATGATGCGAAGCTGGGAAAGATTATTAGTAATAGTGCAGATGTGGTAGCCCTGCAAGAGGATTTGAATAAGCTAGATAGATGGGCAAATGAATGAGGGTATCAGTTTAATGCAGCAAAATGTAAGGTCTTGAGGTTTGGGAAATATCGATGGGATGCTACATACTCTATGGAAGGAGTTATACTGGAGGAAGTAGGGGAGACAAGGAATCAGGAGTTGATGATTGATAGAAACCTGAAATTTAGGGGACGTATTGCAAAGGTGGTAAAGGTAACACAGAGGATTGCTGCAATTATGAGAAGGACATAGACCTTCTCATATAAAAGGGTTATCATTCCGTTGTATAAGTCTCTGATCAGCCCACACCTAGACTACTGTTCTCAGATTTTGTCCCCAGGGTTTGAAGGGGATAAATTAACTGTGGAAAGGGTACAAAGACGGATGACAAAGATGGTTTCAGGACTGTACAATTTTGGTTATGAGGATCAGCTGAGGGAATGTGGACTGCAGAGTTTGGTGGATAGAAGAAGGAGAGGTGATATGATTGAGACTTTTAAACTGTTGAGAGGTGGTTACAGGGTTGACACTGAGAAGTTCTTTTGCTTGGTTGAACAGCAGGAAGGAGTGATGACAAGAGGCCATCCCCGGAAGTTACGAAAGGAAACTGTGAGCAAGAAGGTAGGAGTAATTTCTTTGCATGGAGGGTGGTTGAACCGTGGAATGCATTGCCTGATGGAGTAGTGAGAGCAAAGAGCGGTCAATGAGTTTAAGGAGTGGTATGATAGATTTTGTGTTTCTTAGGGGGGGGGGGGAACCTCCCCTCGATGAGTCTTGATAGACTTTATGTTCTTAGGAAGGACCTTCCACGATGAGTCTTTTGATTACATGGAGGCCTGAATAATAATAATAATAATCTGGCAAAAATACAACACTGAACTGACACCTCCCATTTACTGGCCAAAAAATCAGCCTGTACAAAAGTTTTTTCACTTGGTTAGAAAGTACACTGGGGTTCAAAAGCTAAGGATGAACTACATTTTTACTTATATATGCAAAAATTTTTATGACTACAGCCAAATGGGGACAAACAATAAATTGCTGAAATAGAGAGCCAAAAGGCTTCACTTTGGTGATGCAAAATTATTCAAATATAAGTGGATATTGAATCCAACATTATTTCAAAGCCAAATAGAGAAACTACAAGAGTTTCATGCTGAATATAGATAGAAACTATAAAAGTTTCGGCAGATGCAAGCATAAGCAAACCTTCCATGACAGGGGCAACTCGTAATAAAGGTGGGTTAAGCTCTGATCACTATCCTTAGTATTTTCCCATAATGTATGATGTTATACATTATGGGGGGAGGATTACTACCCAGACCAGTTTCGACCTCTGTTGAGGTCTCCTCAGTGAGTAGGCAGACCCAAATTGTAAATACTCAGGTTGTAGTGATGCAGAGGTTATACTTTACCATACGAATTGCCAAGAGGTGTCACATTACAAAAGGTACCAAGAATTACTGAAATAGAGAGTCAGGCTTCACTTCAGCGATGCCTCCCCATAATGTATAACATCATAAATCTCCTAGGAAATGTGTTTTACATTATGGGAAAATACTAAGGATAGCGATAAGAGCTTAACCCACCTTTACGACGAGTTGCCCCTATCATGAAAGGTTTGCTTACACTTGGATCAGCCAAAACTTTTATAGTTTCTATCTATACTTGGCATGAAACTCTTGTAGTTTCTCTATTCGGCTTTGAAATAATGTTGGATTCAATATCCACTTATATTTGAATAAACAATAAATGTTCATTACACATAAGATGTGTTAGAAATTTCATATAAATTAAATTGCAATACGTTTTTGGCACAAGTTACAAATTTCCTAAGGAGGTAGTTAAGGAATTAATGTAAAGTGTTTACAGAAAATTATACAAAGAGACATTTCATATGGAATATGTCCACCCAGAACTGCAATGCAGCTCTGAATGGCATACCGTGCTTAGCACAAAATGATTCACGAGTTCTTGAGGCAAATAGTCCACTCCTCCTTCAGAGCAAGGATAAGGCCTTGTTTGTTTTTCTAGAGGGAAATTTTGAGCAGCAATGCATCTCTCTATTGCGTCCCAAATGTGTTTCATGAAGTTGAGATCTGGGGAAGTGTGCCTTCACGCATATAGGCCAACTAGTTGCAGATGTTGCTAGTTTGTCGAGATATTTGCATACCTGTGCTTGAATGGAGCCAACTTGCAAACTGACCTGCCATGGTGTGTCAATTATGATTTGCTGTTATAACCAAAATTCTGTCTTCATGCTCTGTGGTAGAGCAATAACAACCTCTCAGCAAATTTCTGGAACACATTCCATTGGCTTGAAATGCTGCCCAAAGCCTAGATACAATACTATGTGAGATTCCAAACTTTCTGGCAATATCAGTAATTCTGCACCCTTCTTCAAGTTTTCCAATAATTCTTCCCCACTTGAAATCATCGAGATGATGTCTTTAGAGACATTACAAAACATCCAAGTTTGCAACTTTATTCCTTCATGAAAACAGCTTTCTTCAAACGAAATTTGCTTAGTGCAGCTTTTCGCCTTTTATTGTGTTGAATATTATCACGAGATCCCTTTGCACACAATTCAAAAATATGAATGTGTACCAGCTTTCTACTCAAAATTGTCAAACAAATTGCCACAAGCTGATTCGTCGGAATTAGCAGCTGTAATTTTCAGAAACAGTGTTTGTTCTTAGGTTTTGGACACCAGTGGAAATTATACTTGACAAGAAATTATATTCTTGTTTAATCCTTTACCCAAATGTATGCAAATAAAGCTGTGCATGTAGTATCTTCATAACTAGGGTAAAGAATTAAATAATAATATATTTTCTTGCCAAGTATAATTTACTCTCTGACCAAGTGAAGATACATTCTCAAACTATCTCATTCCTAGAGGATTTTAATAATAAGTTGACGCACCTTTTTCTACTACTTTTATAAGGAAAATATGACTTCCCCATTAATTCAGCTTTGGTATCTTCCTGTGTCTGCCTCCCACTTACAAGATCTCCATAAAGGTTGTAACCAGTTGTCTGGGAAGTGACCCTTCACATAATGCACAGTAATATGTACATCTGAAAGGAAGTGTGTTTGCATTATGGGATACTAAAGCAATTAGTGTGAAGGCAACTGCCTCTGTGCACAAGTATCCTAGTCACGAAGATACTTGAACAGACACACACTCGGTAAAGGACTAAAGAAGGATATAATTCTTGTCAAGTATAATTTACTTTTAAAGTACAACCTATTCACATTCTTGCTGAAAATTTTTCCACTTGGTTATACTATAAATTAAAGATACCAAGAAATTATATACTTGGTTTAATCTTTTATCCAAGTGTAAGCAAACAAATTGCAACTCGTATATGAAAATATGACTTCTGCATTACTTCAACTTTAGTATCACCTCTGGGTCTGGCTGCCACTGACGAGACCTCAATACTTAGAGGTATGTATAATGCATACCATTATAAATACCCATAAGGATTGTGCTTTGCATTATGGGATACTAAGGCAAGTGATGTGAAGCCATTAGCTTCTATATACGAGTTGCTCTCTCCTGATTATATTTCATGTGCAAACTTTGTTTGCTTACACTTAGATAAAGGATTAACAATGCTACTGGCCAAGACATCTATAGACATCAAGTTTATTACGGATGCGAAGTGAATATTAAAATTATAATACCACTGATATTACATTGAAATATGTGATGGATACGAAGGTATGAGGATGCATATTTGATCCATAATGGCAGGGTAAGGTGGTTAAAGCAAGTATATAATTTCTTGGTATCTTTAATTTATACTATTCACATTCTTACATGATATCAAGAGATAGTCTTCCCAATTTATCAACTTCAGCAAATACTGGAATATCTCTTCTCAAACCTCGAATTGTATTATAGATTTATAAATTAAACAGCATCTCCATACACACAACTTCTATATTGGCTTCTATATGTCAATCATTTCTTTGACTAGGCTACCAATTGATTAACCACTTTCATAGAGTATATGCCATGTGTGGGCAGAAAACTGACGTGATATGCTATTGTGCAAAAACTTTGAGTAGATTGATGCTTAGTTAATTTTCAGAGCATTAATTTATTCTTTAGTATACATTTTAAACTTAAAAATATTTGTAAAAATTCATTGCTTTGCATTAACATTTACTCCAAACATTTGATTATTCCAAACAGGTTGCAGAGATGATCACGAGTGCTTTGATATTGAATACAGGATTAGAATACAGAACTGGGTTGATTGACGTAGCATTATTTTTTAAGATGGTCAACATGGAATTGCAAAGGATAGGTCCTATTTTAGTATTTTACTTGCATTTTATGATAAGGTGATGAGTGTGTTAGATCATAGGTGGCCAACAGAAGGCCGCATGCAGCCCATAACGTGATTTTGTGCAGCCCACGGAAGAATAAAAACTATATTAAATTATATGTATTATCAGTTTAGCTATTAGTTTCAACAGCAGATTTTCTGATTGATATACTAGTTATAATTCATTATTTCTGATGACGGAAACAATTTATATTCTCAACATGGAATCAAAATTGCTTTATATATATATATAGATAGATAGATAGGTAGGTAGATATAAAAATATGTACTTAAATTTAATTTAACAATTTATGTTTAAATCAATCAAGTATTTTATATTGTTCTCCCAGTAGTAAAATGATTTAGCAAATATAGTAATTCAATACCTATAACTATTGCCTTGAAAAAATGCAGTTTATTTTTATTTACGTTCTATCTAAAAGTGTGGGGCCTGTGATGCTAACACTCATCATATATTGGCCCCCCTCGTATAGAATGATGTTGGTCATTCTATACAAGGAGTGAATGTATTAGATTCATTATCTAACACATTCACGCCTGTGTTAGATAATGGAGAATCATATACAGTGATATTCTTAGACTTTGCAAAAACATTTGATTACCACATGATAAGTTGGTGTACAAGCTGCAGAGGATGGGAATAGATAGTATATTGGTTAGATGGATCAGAGATTGGCTCTCTGAATGATACCAGCAGTGTCCCAAAAAAGAAGGGTAACCCAGGGTTCTGTTCTTGCACAACTGCTGTTTAACTTGTTTATAAACAATATATCATGTGGACTGACTGGGGATCTTCAGTTATTTGCTGATGATGCAAAGTTGGAAAAAATTATAAGTAGCACTGCTGATGCTAAATCCCTTCAGGAAGATTTAAATAGACTTTTAACTTGGACAAAAGAGTGGGGTTATAGTTTTAATATCAATAAGTGCAAGGTGTTGCTTTTTGGAATGCAGAAATATAAGGCTGTGTACTATATTTAGGTGCTGTACTGCAGGAAGTAGATGAGATTAGAGATATGGGAGTGATGGTTGACAATAGACCGAAGTTTAGAGGGCATATTGCTAAAGTTGCAAAGGTTGCATATCACAGTGCTTCTATGATAAGAAGTACTTTAACATGTAAGGATAAGGAAGTGCTTGTGTCATTGTATAAGGCACTGGTCAGAACACACTCTTGAACTACTGTGCTCAGATCTGGTCACCGGGTTTTCAATGTGATGTGAAGACATTGGAGAGGGTCCAGAGATGAGTGACTAAGACATTATCAGGTGTTTGGAATGCTGGTTATAGAGGTTGAATAAATGTGGATTGCAGAGTTTGGTGGAGAGGAGGAAGAGAGGTGATGTGATAGAGACATTTAAGTTAGTGAGAGGATTTTATCAAATTAATCCAGAGGGGATTATAAAAAAAGTAGAAGGCAAGAGGGGAAAGAACCAGGTCATTCCTGGAAGTTATGTAAAAGTGTGGTGAAGAAGGGGTGCGAAGAGTAGAATTTTTACATGGAGAATTGTCAGTGAATGGAATGCATTACCAGAATGTGTTATTAATACAAGGAGTTGAGGATTTTAAGATTCCATATGATAGATATGTTGTCAGTTAAAAGAACCTCATGATGAGTCTGTCGACTCCATGGAGGGTGTAATAATATGACAGGTATTGTATGAATAATGATTAGTGTGGTCTTCTAGTTGTTTTCCCTTGTCACCACCACGAAGTTCTTATCATAATTATAGGATTGTCAGCTGTGAATAAAATTATGGAGTTGAAAAATAACTTAGTTTAGCCTCCCAGGAAATGACACTATGTGGGGGGGATAGCAAAGGAGGGGAGAGATATGTATTTGATGAATCAAAGCAAATTTAATCTCCCAGATACTAAAAATTTCCAGTTGAGAAAGCTATATATAAAAAACAAATAAATGTTTTCCAACAAGACTACACTATTCTTCAAATATATGAAATGTGGAAAATAACATTAATGGTTTACAGCACATTAGTTGTGTAGGTTTAATGAGTCAGATAATCCAGGAATCCTGCTCTAATACATACTTTTCTAGCCACTTCAAAACTCTAACAGCAATATGACGGTCTCACATTGGGTGATGAAATGCATCTACCACCTAAAGAATTTCAAAAACCTTCATGCAATAATGAAAATTAACTCAATCCCACAGTTGCTGGTTCGATAAAGGTGCCACCCGCTCCACGTAGATTGACCATACTTTTGTATAATCTTTACAAAACGATTTGCCTCACCATTTTCATTCAGTTCAGCATCTATGTTGTTTCATTTATATATATGGTATTATATTCACTGCAGAAGCATTCATTACTATAACAATTTCTATTACAATGAAGTTTCAATTTTGAACTGGTGTCCTACAGTTTATTTCATGCCATTATAAAAGGAAAGTAAAACATGTTAAAGCCAAAGTAAGGCTCCTGGAAACTTGGATTTTTAAATCAGAACACATGCAATTTACTAACAAAAAATGGCAGCGGTGGTGGTGGGCAGAAGGTGCCATCAGTGTAGGTGATGATGGTAGTGGCAGTTCGCAGTAGTTGGTGGATTAAGTAGTGGAGTATCATGTAATAATAATTATTATTATTACGGGCGACTCCAGGGAGTCCTTAGATTCATCGAGGGAGCCCTAAACATCATGTCCACACAACTATTCGGCATTCTCACAGTATCTACCATACCTTGCCTTGAACTCATTCACTGTCATAGCACCGACAACAGATTCTGGCAGCTTATTCCACTCATTCAGCACTCTAAAAGTAAAGAACCCAGCTCTAACACCCCTGCTAACCACACTCTTGCCCAGCTTCCATAGATGCCCCTAGTCCTCCCACCACCAGTCCTGATCTCAAAAATATCCTCTGAATTAATCCTATAGAAACCCTTCAGCAATTTGAATGTCTCAATCATATCTCCCCTCTTCTGCCTATCAACTAATTTCTGCAACCCACAAATCTTCAACCTGTTCTCATAAGGTTCATTCCATAGACATGCTATCATCTTGGTCACTCACCTCTGGATCCTCTCCACCACATCAAGAAGAAACCTAGGTGACCAAATTTGGGCACAGTAGTCGAGATGAGGTCTTATCAAGGCACGGTACAGAGGAACAATAACTTACTTGTCTCTGCTCGTCAAAGTATTTTTCAACAACCAAGTGAGTTGATGAGCTGATTTAGCCACTTTTGCAATGTGCCCCCTAAACTTCATCTCCCTATCCACCAACACTCCCAAGTCCCTGGTCTCATCAATCTCTTGGAGTACAGTTCCACCAATGTGATATACTGCTGCTAATCTTTTCACCCCAAAATGCATAACCTTACATTTTGTCACATTAAATTGACATCCATTCTCATTAGCCCAGAACTCCAATCTCTCTAAGTCATCCTGCAAGACTTTGACATCTTCTGCATTCACTATTGCCCTACCCAACTTTGCATCATCAGCAAACAAATGAATTGTTCTGCTTAGATCCTTCCCTATATCGTTAATGAACAGATTAAACAGCAGTGGTCCAAGAACGGAACCCTGCAGCACACCACTAGTCACAGGCCGTCTTTTGGACTCTACTCCTGAATAAACTACTCTTTGATATCTCCCCATCAACCAACCACCTATCCATCTCACCAACCCTATATCCATTCCCATATGTTGTAGTTTACGGATTAGAATTCCATGTGGTATCCTGTCAAACGCCTTTGCCAGGTCCAGCAGTATCACTGTAAACCCATTTCCCTTATCCAGTTCAGCCGTCACCTTGTTATAAAACTTGAGCAAGTAACTGAAGCATGATCTACCCTTCACAAAGCCATGCTGTCCCCTGTACAGTATCTCATTTTCATCAATCCATTCCTGTATTTTTTCCTTGACTACTTTCTCCAAGACCTTGACAACAACTCCTGATATGCTGATCGATCGGTAATTTGCAACCGTAGTCTTGGATCCTCCTTTATGCAGTGAAACTATTTTCCCCTCTTTTTACACCTTCGGGACTAAGCCAGACCTGAGACTCAGATTAAACAACATGGTCAAGGGCACTGATAATTCTTTAGCCGCTTCACGCAAGACCCGTGCCGGTATACCATCCAATCTCACAGATGTGTTCACATTAAGGTTCTGCAATAGACTAGTCACCTCCACTTCATTCATCACTATTCCCGTATAAACTAATGGTTCCTTCACTTTTTCAATGTCACCACCTGGATGACATTGAAAAATATAATAACATTGAAAAGCCATGCTGTCCCCTCTACAATATCTCATTTTCATCAATCCATTCCTGTATTTTTTCCCTTGACTACTTTCTCCAAGACCTTGACAACAACTCCTGATATGCTGATCGGTCGATAATTTGCAACAGTAGTCTTGGATCCTCCTTTATGCAGTGGAACTATTTCCCCCCCTCTTTCGACACCTTCGGGATTAAACCAGACCCGAGACTCAGATTAAACAACATGGTCAAGGGCACTGATAATTCTTTAGCCGCTTCACGTAAGACCCGTGCTGCTATACTCTGGCAGCTTATTCCACTCATTCACCACTCTAAAAGTAAAGAACCCAGCTCTAACACCCTTGCTAACCACACTCTTGCCCAGCTCCCATAGATGTCCCCTAGTTCTCCCACCCCCAGTTCTGATCACAAAAATATCCTCTGAATTAATCCTATACAAACCCTATAATAATAATATTTCTTCAAAATGCTTCTACAGTTACTAGCACATAAATGTGTAACTGTGCCCTAATTTTAGAAGCAAACAGAATCTCTTAGAGTGAGTGAGTGAGCTTTCGATTACTTTCTTTCTTTGGAAAATTTCTTAAGGAAATATTGCCCATCATAAATTCCACTAAGGATCTATATAAATTATACAGTACTGAAAGTATTATGCTACGATAAACAATTGATGCTGGTTACTATTATTATTATCCAGTATCTCCATGGGATCCAGAGACTATATTCAAGATTACAAAACAGCAACTAAACCACGCTTTTACTACATATAAATCTTTCTCACTTTTTCATTTTGCATAGTTATCTTATAAATTTCTCTAAAGTATATCTAGCAATAAACTTTATCCTTTATAGATACGTTTTTATCATAGTATTATTTTTGCAAAATTCCCTTAATTTTGCAAAACACTGAAATCAACCCACCAGGTATACCAAATGGTTTACACTTAATGTTTCAATTTTGTTTCTGCTGCTGTATTCATTCAATTTCCATGCATTTAGTGCGACAGTACATCCATCAACCACTGAGATGCATTATTATCAAGTAAAATCACACAAACTACATTTTTCTTCCTGAGCATACAAGTTCAATAAAAGGGCATTAATAAAAACTTGAATACAGGATCATAAAGCAGGAGGAAAAAGCTTTTCTGGGCTCTCGAGATGGCTGAAAAACGTAACATATGTAATGAAAACTACAAAAATGAGTAGCAGGAGCTAGAATTGAACTCCCTTTAAGAATCCAATACGTCTCTACTAATTAAAAGCATCTTGGTCCACAGACAAGGAAGAAACAGAATGAAAGGAAAAACTTTGCTCTTCAAAGCATGGAAAGCAAAGAGAAAACTAATTTAGACAACATGCACAACCAAGAAATATGTCATTACTTTATTTGTATGACAGAGAACTTGCAAACTGTATGTAATAATTAGATACTATAAAGGAGTTTAAATGTTTTGTGTGTGTTCTCCAGTTAAATAAAATCTTCATTAACACTATGACAGCTCATATATATATAATATATATATATATATATATACACACACACATAAATCAAGCTTGAAATATCAAATGGAATTTGTAAGGGACAGTGAGCATTACAATACACAGGAATGACCAATTATGGGGTGAAATGAAATATATTGATCTCTCTGTCATCCTGACATCTGACAAAGCAATTAATCACCTACTCAATTTTTTCGCCCTCTGTCTGAAGACTAGCTTAGAAACATAACTATTAAATACAAAATAACTCCTGTACTCTTTATCAGTACGTCCAGTGGCCAATTTAGTATCGTATGTACGCTGGAAAAGTACAACGTTGTGTGCTTACAAATGTCATTTTCTTTTGTGCCATATATGTTTGCCTCAGCGCAGATCTAATTCATCCCCAGAGATTCTAGCTTCCTTAATGGTATTAAATTGTCCAATAACTAGGTAAGCAGAACTCAGTTTGAATAGGTAAACTAACTAGAGGAGGCAAAATATGCTAGGCTAGATTCGACTAAGATTCCACATTGCTGATTCGACTATTCTACATTGCTGTTTTGGATAACAGGGTTACTTATTAGTCGATTAAAAAGTGGGCACAATCTCAGAGTGCTGAGTAAAAGGCCAACACCTTTAAAAGAACACGTTTCATGTTGCACAAAATTTTAAGATATATGCTGAAAGAGAAACCGCACTGCAAATTTCAGGTGCGGTTTCTTTATTTGTTCTAATCAAAAATTACTTTATTGATTCAGAGTCTCCGGTTTCAATGAACGGGTACATTTATGTACTTACATGTTACTATCAATAAATACTAACGAACTATCACCATGTTGAAGTTAAAGTAACAACATTGTCAACGTAATTAAAAACTTGCGTAAAGATGTCATGAGCGCCGCATGTGAGTATATTGAATAAATAAATTCGTATTTCATATTGACCTATACAAAAAATAAATAAATAAACAACAGGTGTTTAGAAAAAATATATTTCGAAGAAACCGAACCATTGTTTTTCTTGATTCAGCATTCTATATTAAGTTTTTAAATGAATAATCACGATCTCAGTATCAGTAAACCGTTCCCACATATACTTTACTACCACTGTAAAGTTTTTCTTCAAACACGTGGCTCTTTCCTCTTTATTTGGACTGTATTGGGAAGATAGATAAAAGCCCTATCATCAACGGGAGGGATATTTTACCAACTCTTTAAACTTGTTGTCAAGCTGTACAACATTACTTTAATTTTTCAGGCTTCCCCGTTTCTCAGCAGTTGTTTTCTATTGCCTCGTGCCAAATTTTCCTATCCATCCACAGGTCGTCGTGCAAATTCCTTTCTCTCAGGGCTTGATTTATCTTCTCCAAATTACTGGAGTCTTCCACGTTTTTGTCTAATTCTAGGAAACTAATCAAATACTCTTAGGGCATCTCGTATCAGTCATTCTCTTGACTTACTACCACTGTAAAGTTGTTCTTCAAACCTTTCTACAATAGAATCAAGCTAGAAGCATTATACGGTATCACCAGATGTTCTATTTTCTGAAAATTTATCTTAAGTCTTGCCAGTTCATGTACTTCTAGTCATCTCTGTTTTAAGCTGTTACGAGCTGGTTGTCTGCTAAATCACAATCACTCAATAAAATGTAGCCCAGTCAGAAAGTACATTCTATAAATAAATTTTGAAAAGATTTGGAGAAATTCCACCTCTCTGGCATAGCCCTTTTGTTCTTCTGAATTCTTTTGAAATATTTCGTCTGGCTTTGTTAGTTGTTTAAGCTATCCCATAGACTTTGTTTTCGAGGCTGGATAAGTGGTTTGTCCATTCCACGTTTTTAACTGCCTTCACAGGTGAATAATTGTGTGTTTTTCTCATCATCGTCATCATTAACTCCACAGTCTTGTGTAAGCCATAGCATTCTGTTGAAACTTCTGCCAGCGTTCTTTGATCATTACAAAATTCCTTCAAATTTTTACTCTCAGAGCGTTAACATTTTCTTTACTTGAAGTATGTGTGCAAGTAAAACTGTAGCTAAAGAATTATTCTTCTCTAATTCGAAATCTGATCAGAAGTGGACAGAACAATTCTTTAACGATAGTTTTAATCTGCACACATGCTGTAATGGAAGCAAATATGGATGTTTAAAACAGATACTTTTATGAGTATTTACATACGTGCTGTAAGTTAAGTGATTCTGCTTTAAGGCCCATGATAAGATGCTTTCTACTCTTTTTTTTACACTGAAGCCTGTTCCAAATAAATGGCCATTCTTATGACAGCTGTAAAATATTATTATTTGACACCACTATCGAGTCCAAAGACTCATCGAGGAAGGGCACCTACACTACAACTCCCTGTCTCCACCACTCAATCCACTAACTACAACGAAGCGCAACTATCATCCTCATCTACACCAACGCAATCTACTGCCCACAACAACCGCCACTGGTATTTTCACATAAAATCAAAAACATCCATGCCCACAGCAGGACTCGAATCCACAGGCTTTTGGTTGGAGAGGGGATACGCTAACCACTCGGCCAACCAGGCTGGAGAATATAATATAAATGTTCTCTATAATTCCACCTCCATCGATCTTATTTTTTATAAACCACTAATATGTTTGGATAGAAAAGAAAACAAACATCAGAGTCAGACAAGAACTATTGTATAAAAAGACAATAATAGAAAAAATTAGAAAACAACAACTGAGATGGTTTGGACACACTGTACGCATGGATGCAGACAGACTTCCTAACGTCATAATCAATAGTTTTCCAACTGAAAAAAGAAGACCTGGAAGACCAAGAATTACCTGACTGCAATTAATAAAGAACATTTCGGGATGCAGAACATATAAGGAACTTTTTCGAACAGCAAGAAATAGAGAAGACTGAAAGATCCTGATCAAGAGAAGATTCAACCCGTCTTAGACGGAATAGAAGAAGAAGAAAACGAATATGTAATTTGTATTTGTCCAACTGCTCCAAGAACATTTTTAAGGCTCCGGGTTTGTCGAGAGATAGACGAAAAAGAGGAGTAACGTCAATAATCCAATTCTTACGTCCTTAAACTTTGCCATTTTGCCATCGATTAGACGGTCAACTATTGTGATTTCTTCAGATTTCGTGACAAGATAGAAGATACTCTGTAACGTTTGTTGTAATTCCATTGTTCTTTCTCTCTACCGCTGAAATGAGTCATGAGGCCAAATGGAAAATACATCATCCACATATCTTAACCAGATAGAAAGTTTGAGAAGAGCTGAGTCAAGAACCTGTTTTTCAAAATATTCCATCAAAATTTTGCAAGATGAGAGTAGAAAACCCATAGGGATAAACTTCTAGCTGTCTATAAATTGTACCTTCAAAGAGAAACATCCAGAACGGATAGTAAAGGAAAATTTAAATAATATCAGGATTTTATGGAATATTGGTGAACAGTGAGGTCATATCAGAGCTGTCCAAAATATTTGTATTATGTAAAGTAAAATTCTTAATAAAAGTTTTTAAATGGATAGATTTCTGTATAGCAAATACTATGACCAGTGAGGTGGGGAAAGGAGTTTGTTAACTGTTTTGCTAATTAACAGCATGGGGAATTTTTGGCATCTACTACAGGTAGAAACATTTTTGAGCAGACTTTTCAATTTTTTAATCTGAGATTTGATGAGATCGTTGGATCCGCTCTGCTGATGACTATACTGTTATCCTTGCATAGTTTCTTGAGGACACTCAGTTGGCAAGATAATGGATTTGTTTTAGGAATTGAAGAGCTATCAGGAATGCGGCCAACATCAAGCTTAATGTAATTGCCTATTTCCGGAGCAAAATTACGGAATGTGAGCATTTGGTCGAACTTGCTTCGAAGCAAAAGAAAATGTTACTTGCTTGGAAGCAGCACAAAATTATGGCCGATTCATGGCAGCTTCGAGAAGCCTTTTTGACGTATGTTAACTACTATATTAAGGGTTCCAAGCAATTCTATAAGCTAGGTTTTAATCCTTTTTTCCCAAGTGGAGCAAACAGACAAATAAATCAAGTTTGCACATGAACATAACTCAAGTCTGAAGTCTAAGGCAACTCGTAGTAAAGGTGGGGTAAAATCCAATCACTTTCCTCAGTATTTCCCCCTAATGTCTGTTTGCTTCACTTGGGAAGAAAGTATTAAAACCTAGCTTATAAAATTGTTTGGTATCTTTAACTATATTAAGGGGATGAACTGAAGAAGCGGTTTTAGAATCCAGGAAACTGTTGAACATTTTAGTATTTTTATTTTTTATTTTTAAGAATTCATTCCGAGCAGAAGCTTTTGAAATATCAAAGAGCAGTACCGGATTAAGATGACTGTGGGGACCCTGGCGATAAAATTTACGGCCCTAAAAAGTGTTTATATACCAGGACCAAGGTTTCACTGTAATACAATGTTACACACATGTAATATGCGATTTAATAATTTTATTTCAGATCATTGCAATACATTTTTCTTTATAATAACATCAGGCATAAAATATATAAAAATTAAAATTTAAACAAATTAACAAAATATTTTAAGAAAAAAAGAAAGAAATATATTTACGTTGGAGTAAAAAGTTAAATCAATTATTTCCGCAATATTGAACTAGTTTCCTAAACTTTAATTTCATTGACTTTGGGGTACCATTATAAAAGGAAAGTAAGCCTTATTAAAGGTTTATTTCAAAAGCCAGATAATTGCTTTTGAAATGTGGTGCTATAGGAGTGTTCTGAAAATCCCATGGACAGAACATGTGATAAATACAGATGTCCTACAGAGAATGAGAACGCAGATATCTTTATTACAGGAAATGATCCAGAGAAAGATGAGAGTGGCAGGACATGTACTGAGAGGTTCAGCAGGACAGAGGATAATAACAGTTTTAGAAGGAAAAATTATGGGAAGGGATCAAGAGACAAAAAACGAAGGACATGGCTTGAAGATATAAGATCATGGAGAGGGTCACATGGCTATGCAGAAACAAAAAGGAAAGCCACCAACAGAGAGAACTGGAAGCAAATGGTGCTGCACCCTCTCAATGAGGAAGCTACATGAAGAAGAAGAAGCCATATTAAAACCAAAGTAAGGCTGCCAGAAACTTGGGTTTTTTTCATCCCTCACACAGAACAAATAGGTCTTCAGAACACACGCAAATTACAGGCAAAAATTACTAGTTGTGGTAGTGGGCAATAGATGACGTCAGTGTAGGTGATGAGGAGAATGGCGGTTCGCTGTAGTTGGTGGATTAAGTGGTGGGGACGGAGTGTAGATGCCCTGCCTCGATGAGTCTTTGGACTTCTCTTGGAGGCGCCATGTAATAATTGTCTCCTATGGAATAATCACTTCCTCTAGAAATTCATCCATTATTTTCGAAGTATCGATGTTATTTAATATTGTTCCACATATAATTTACTACCTAAGGAGTGCACAAAATACTTCTTAGGCCGTTTTTTCAAGACAGAGAAAGATTTTTTTGAAATGAATTGGATATACGAATAGTCAAAAAAATTCTTTAAATAATTTCTATATTTGGAAAAGTCGAATACCTTTCTCTTGCAGTCTTGCATACTTGTGTGGCAATAGTGAATTTTTCTTTGTCTTCTTTTAAAAAAAAATAGTAGAAACTGTTCCAATTCATCATTAAGATACATAATAACTATATCGTTCTTATAGATCTCTTTTAATTTTTCCAAATTATGCATTTTTTCTGCATTAGTCTAGCAAGTATCAAAAAATATTCTGGCCCCAATCTTTTTTTCTCCGAACTAACGGCTCCCTTCAAGCTCGGGACCCATAACGTCCGTCGGGTACGAAACTTGCTTAATCCGCCTCTGTTAAGGAGAATAGTACAGAGTTCGGTATTCAGAATCGCTGAACGCTCCGACTGCAATGAGCTGGTAGCTCCGTTGTTAGAAGCGATCTGTTGTCGAAACAGAGCAAACCTGGTACGCATGTAAATACATACGGAGGGCCTTTTTAGGTTTATACTTGAAACACTAACACTACTACACCCCAATTTACATTCTAGGCCTCCAACAGTTTTTCCAGAGGATAAACCGCCGTGTTAGGACGCTAGTCTTCCTGTAACTTGTTTCACTCAGTTTTGTGTTTGGGGGCGGACACGTCTCACATTAGACTCTCTGACGATATATTAGTGACTGAGACCAAATATTGACAGAGATAAATAACATTTAAAATACTTGCTTAGTGTTGTTTTACTCCATTAGGTCTCTAACATTACTTTCTCCTCACTCTCTCCTTACACGAAAAGAATAGTTGTGTGACACTGAGCGAAGAAACATGTATGCCATCTAAAGCGTTTCCCAACATTCATGCAACAGTAAAATGAGGCAAGTAGTGAAGCGATTGAATTGGCTACTGTGTGTGTGTGTGTGTGTGTGTGTGTGTGTGTGTGTGTGTGTGTGTGTGTGTGTGTGTGTGTGTGTGTGTGTGTGTGTGTGTGTGTGTGTGTGTGTGTGTGTGTGTGTGTGTGTGTGTGTGTGTGTGTGTGTGTGTGTGTGTGTGTGTGTGTGTGTGTGTGTGTGTCATGATGATGCTTGAATATGCGCTTGTGGTCAGGCTTCCGTTCGAAAACCGTGAGATGGTCAGATTATAGGTTTTCGATCAAAGACGCTCAATATTCAGTCAGTTATGAGGTACACGTAACGGCCATTGAATTTGAAAACTTTATGCAGATATTCTTAAATATCACTTATGCACCACATACGCAAAATACTTGCTCAAGTGAGTGACCAGGTGTGTGTCTGTGTGTTACACAACTGTTTCAGGACGCTTCTGGTCAATAATCGTCTTCAGTATTTATCACAATTGAAAAAATAAAGGAGCTTTAATAATTCGAGGAAGGGCTTACTGTGTCTTCTCACCTGGGTGGAGCCAGGATTTCAAAAGCAGCAGAGCTGACTGGTTTCTCAAAAGGTGACATATCATGGGTATTGAAACAGGGAAGAAATAACCCATATTGTATGGATAAGACGCATAAGTGTGATCCTAAAACAGTCTCTCAGGAACGAGATCGCTGTCATCTGAAAAGGCCAATACTAACTGTACAAACTAAATTCCCCGTATGCAGCAATTGACGAAAGCATTTAAAGAAGACCGTTTATAACCCATTTTGTCCCACAGGATTGATTTCTGGCAAGAACTCGAAGATTCATCTACAGTGGTGTCAGAAACACAGTGAATGGGCACTACAAGATTTCAAAAAAGGCATGTGGTTCTACGAGTCACGGTATACCTTGTTCTATACTTACAGTAGGCAGAGACTTTAGCTTGGTCTCCTTGAATCAATGTATCCAGCTTATCGTGTAAACATATCTCAAGGTTCTGGAGGTGGCGTCATAGTAATGGGAATGTTCTCTTTCTACGGAACACATCCCCTGATACTGATGGAAAGTCGAGTGCCCTCTATGAAATATCTGAACATTGCTGCCGATGAAGTGCCTGCAAAGTTAACTTTTTATCCAATATATGACAACGGTACAAGAATTGTATCGTCCTTGGACACCACAAAGTCGGGATCTGAACCGTCTCGACAATATATATAAGATGTTAGAAAAAATACCGACCTGGAAAAACGACCTCTTCCGTCAAATATGAGATAGTTAAGTTAAAGGACTGTCTGGGGAACGCCTGGTATGTTGTAGAAATACATGATGAAACACCTTGTGGAATCTATACCAAACCGAATATGTGCAATAGGTACTGAATAAAAGTTTGTAATTCAGTGGTTGTCATATGTAGTTGATGAGTGATGTAGCAGGTCGATTTCTAACTGACGCACCCCTCTTTAATCCAGTTAATCGTCTGTTTTTTTTCCTGTAATAATATCCTGTTAAATCTTGGATGAAGATATTTCAATAAGAACTATCTCATTCGGGATTTAACACAAGTTTAAAACACAAAGGGAATAATGAGAATCTTAAAAATCTGTAAAGTAACGTATTTTTGACAAAATTGATAAGTATATATATATATATATATATATATATATATATATATATATATATATATATATATATATATATATATATATATATCCCGGGCCCGCCATTCCCGGGCTCACTCTAGTGAGTACGGGAATGGCGAACCCGAGGCACCTGAAGCTGGACCACGCCTTACTTCATGTAATATATACCTGTTATATTATCTGTAGACTGGTCCCTACTCTTCTTTCCCTCTGTATTTCTTTTCATCTTGCTCCTTCCTCCCAGTGCTATTAGAGTATTCGAGGGCTAGGAGTGATTCTGTCCTATTTACCTATTTTTTTTATCTCATGCACCTGCCCACCCCCAGTTAAAATGGTGAAGACAAATCAGAAGACTATACCGCATCGGTCTTCGCGCGGGTTACCAAGGACTGCATTGGATGTTAGGCTTCCTGGACAGCCAGTGACAAATGGGCTACAGGAGCAAGATCCACAGAGCTCGAAAGTATTTACTAGAAAAAAGTGGAGCATGGCTGAAAATAGACAAGTCATGCAGTGCTTTCTACAGTTCAAACCCATCAGTTAGGGGATTTCAAAAACGAATGTTCCAACTTTGGCTTGAACGGAATTTCATTCGAAAGGCTGATGCAGCAACGCAGCTTCATTATCAAACGCAAGGTATTTAGTGAACTTGAGCTGGAAGAACTGAAACCTCAAGCTGTAAAATGAGACCGTACTGACCCTGAAGTGACCAAGAATATGAATGAAGCAAAATCAGATTTCAACGTGCAGAATGCTGAAAATTTTGAAAATATACAAATAGTTGAAAGGAAGCTATCAGATAAGGAACAAGAACTCACAAAAAATTATCGAGCAAATGAACAGCAACCTGGAACGAGTTAAGCTTCCGGTATTGAGACAAGTACCTCAACAAAAACTCGAGGAACTCCTACAAGAGGCCAATAAAGCTGCAAGTAATATTCCTACTGGAACTATTGGGCAAACGAATCAACTTATGTACTCAATAGCCTACGTCGTAACATCTGAATTAGGATATAAGATTAGTGAACCCAAAAGCAGTAAGGCTCAGTAACCAAAATGGAAGCATTGACTGGAGAATAAAATTCTTAAACTCAGAGCAGACGTGAGCAATTTGAAAAACCTTAAGGAAAAGAAGCTGAAAAATACAAAAATCCGAAATAACCTCATAAAGAGATATAGCACTGGAACACTACCTATTGATGAAGTATTAGAGGAAGTGAAGCAAAAAATAGTTGCAGTTGCAGCTATAATAAGAAGATACAGTGCATGCATTGAAAAGTACAAGCAAAATTCGATGTTTCGCGCAAATCAGCACGAGTTTTACAAGAAAATTGATTGCTGCAGGAATGATAATGTTAAAGAAAATAAACATATAAATACCAGAGACAAAGAAAATACACTAAAGTTTTAGAAAACCCTATGGGACAGCCCTAAGAGGCACAATAACAAGGCAAAATGGATTGAACAAATTACGAATGAAGCTCAAGAAACAAAAAATGGACCAACTGAAAATAATAACTGAAATGATTCAAAAGCAAGCAAAAAAAATAAAAAATTGGTCAACACCCGGGAAGGATGAATTACATGGCTACTGGTTGAAATATCTAACAGGCTTACATGAAAGACTTGCTATCCAATTTTATGATGTTTTAGAAGGAAAATGGAAAGAAGAGCGGCTCACAGCAGGGAAAACGTTTTTGACCATAAAGGATAAAGAAAAAAAGGTCCTAACCCAGAAAACTTCCGACCAATAACCTGCCTGCTAACAGCTTTTAAGCTACTCATAGGCATACTAGCTGATAAAATATACAGCTATCCTAAAGCAAATTCTTTTCTCCCAATTGAACAAAAAAATAACAGCAAAAATTCAACAGGCACAAAAGGCCAATTGCTGATTGATAAAATGATTCTTAAAAATTACAAACCTAGAAAAACCAACCTTCATATGGATTGGATAGATTATAAAAAAGCGTTTGATTCGATGCCTCATAGTTGGATTTTAAAATGCACAGAACTGTTTGGTATTAGGTATTTTGGTATTTTGGAATTTTAGAAAAACTGAAAAATAACGTTGGTTCTAAATAGAGAAGAAATTGGAGAGGTAAACATAAAAAGGGAAATCTTTCAAGGAGACTCATTATCTCCTCTATTGTTTATATTGTCATTGATCCCCTTAACTATAATTTTAAATAAAACTGCTCATGGTTATCAAACTGCGCAAAAGAGTGCAAAGATATCTCACCTATTATACATGGACGATCTGAAGTTGTATGCAAAATCAGAGAATGAACTCGGATCGTTGCTAAACACTGTGCACATATTCAGTCAAGATATATCATTAGATTTTGGCTTAGACAAATGTGCAATTGCTGGAATAACAAGAGGAAAGTTTGAAGATATGAATGAAATGGAGCTGTTAAATGGTGAAATAATCCAAGCAATAAAATTCGAAGACAGCTACAAATATTTGGGAATTTTAGAAGCATCACAAATTCTGCACAATAAGATCAAAGAAAGAACTAGAGCAGAATACATAAGACGATTATGAAAATTCCTTAAATCAATGCTTAATGCTGGAAATTTGATAAAAGCAATTAATACCTGGGCCATACCTGTTCTGAGATATTCAGCAAGCATTCTTGAATCGACCCAGCTAGAGATAGATGATTTAGATCGAAAAATTCGAAAATTAATGACAATGGACCTTGTCCTCAATCCTCGCAGTGCATTGATAGGCTCTACCTATCACGCAAAAAAGGAGGTAGAGGATTATTACAAGTGCAGCAAGTTATTGAAGAATAAACACGAAATTTAAATGATTATCTGCAGCAAACAACGGAAAAATTTCTAATTTAGGTAAGGAAAGAGAGTTTATTTAAACCCAATGAGACAAAATTGGAATACAAAACCAACTAAGTAAAAATGAGAACAGAAAGATGGAAAAATAAGGCATTGCATGGAAAATACCTTCACAGCATAGAAAACAGCGCTTACAGAAACTTGACCTGGCAATGGTTGAGAAATGGAGCACTAAAGAAAGAAACAGAATCAGTAATTTGTACAGCACAAGAACAGGCCATTAAAACCAACGTTATGAAGGCAAAAATACAAATTCAAGAAAACAGTAAATGTAGATTGTGCAAAGAAATGGAAGAAACGGTAGACCACATTATAAGTGGATGCAGCAAAATCGCAAAAATTGAGTACCGCAAAAGGCATGATAACGTAGCTAAGATAATCCACTGGCATTTATGTAAAAAGTATGGGTTTGAAGTATCTAAAGACTATTGGAAGCATAAAGTCCACCAGAAAGTTATTGAGAATGAAAAAGCTAAAATACTCTGGGATTTCAAAATCCAGACTGACAAAATCTTGGAATGTAATATACCCGATATCACAGTGGTTGAAAAAAGTGTAAACAAGGGTGTTACGTTTATTGAAATATCAGTACCAGGAGATATTCGGATTGACAACAAAGAAAATGAAAAAATTACAAAATATCGCGATTTGCAAATCGAAGTTGAACGAATCTGGCAAAAGAAAACAAAAGTTGTTCCCATAATAATTGGTGCTTTAGGCGCCATCCCTAAAACATTGAAAAAACATCTAGAAGCACTCGAGTTAGGTGGATTAAAGATTGGGCAGCTGCAAAAGGCCGCTTTGTTTGGCACAGCTTTCATTTTCAGAAAGTATTTCCACTAATTCAGGCCCTTGGGTAGGGCCTGAATTAGTGGAATATAACCAGCCTTTTCTTAAGACTGAGGAAACAAATCAAGCTTTGATGAATATTGTATATATATATATATATATATATATATATATATCTAAAAGATACCAAGCAATTTTAAACCTGGTTTTACTCCATTTCCCAAGTAAGCCCAAGGTAAAAATACTTTTAAAATACTTGGGTAAAAATACTTTTACCCAAGGTAAAAATACTTCCTACATATATATATATATATATATATATATATATATATATTATTATTATTATTATTATTACGGGCAACTCCAGGGAGTCATTAGACTCATCGAGGGAGGCCCCAAATCATATTCATCACAACTATTTGACATTCATACAGTATCTATCATACCTCGCCTTAAACTCATTCACTGTCACAGCATCCACCACAGACTCAGGGAGCGCATTCCACTCATTCACTACTCTAAAAGTAAAGAACCCAGCTCTAACACCTTTACTAACCACACGTTTCAATGGAAGTCCCCTAGTCCTCCCACAACCAGCCCTGTTCTCAAAAATATCTTCTGAATTAATTTTATAGAAACCCTTCAGTAATTTGAATGTCTCAATCATATCTCCCCTCCTCCGCCTATCAACCAATTTTTGCAACCCACAAATCTTCAACCTGTTCTCATACGGTTCATTCCACAGACCTGCTATCATCTTGGTCACTCGCATCTGGATCCTCTCCACCTCCTCCCCATCAAGAAGAAACCTAGGTGACTAAATCTGAGCACAGTAGTCTAGATGGGGTATTATCAAGGCTCGATACAGAGAAACAATAACCTGCTTGTCTCTGCTTGTCAACGTATTCTTCAGCAACCAAGTGATTTGATGAGCTGTTTTGGCCACTTTTGCAATGTGTCCCCTAAATTTCAATTCCTTATCTACCAACACTCCTAAATCTCGTGCCTCATCAATTTCCTGGAGCACGGTTCCACCAATGCAGTAAACTGCCGCCAATCTTTTCACCCCAAAATGCATAACCTTACATTTTGCCACATTAAACTGACATCCATTCTCCTTAGCCCAGACCTCCAATATATATATATATATATATATATATATATATGGAATTACTACTTAACTTTGTATATTGGCAATAGAAGAAATTACTATTATTATATGAAATTACTATCTAACTTTGTATATTAGTAATGGCAGAAAGTTTTTGTAAATTATGTATAGCCAAGTAGTAATATAGTTCAAAGTTCGCGAGCCAGACACCGGGATTAGTGAAATAGCCTAAAGCAGTCACGTACGAACTGATCACGTAGCGTGCGCGGGGTTCTCGGCAGACGCTACGGGAGAAGGCAAGACCCGCGCGCAGAAGAATTCACTACCGTGTGCAAATACGTGACGCAGAAAGGGTGCCGTTAGGGTTGAATATAAAAGAGCTGGAATCCCCAGCAATTCTCTCTGATCTGATCGGGTTAGCGATCGAGGAGGTAATGAGAGAGTGAAGGTGTTTTGAAGTGCTGAGCTTTTGATCAGATATAGTATATAGTATATGTTATAGTTGAATAGGATAGAGTATACAAAAATTGTGTGAACCAAATTCGTGATCAGTGCATCTACAAGTGGATTAGGATCGTCTTCAACGAAACAACTAAAGAAAGTGCATAGAAGAAAATCCGGACATTGTAAGTAAATTTTCTATTTACTATTACCCATCCACTACCAACTAACAGTAGCACACCGGCAGAACCAAAATGGAGGAACTAACATTAGCAAACTTTAATTATGACCAATTAATAACACTCTTCAGGAAGATAGGCTTAGAACTAGATACCAGATATCCGGGCACTGTAACACTCATACAATCAGCACCAAACGATGGAGCAACTCATGGCCCCACCGACTTAGAATTTGAACAACCAGAACCCTCCCCACAAGAACACTACTCTAACTCAGAAGACAAGACTGAAGATTTTGAAGTAATCAACAGAAACAAACGACGAAAGGTCACAGAGACAGTAGCACAGGAAACACCAATGGACGCATCAAGCAACACAAAAAAAGAACGCATCCCTCCAGTTATCCTCTGATCGAAGGAAAAATGGTCGGAGACAGCAAATATCATGAAACACAGCCAAATCAAGTTCTCTACAGCAAGAAATACAGCAGAGGGAACACGAATACAACCCGAAACAGTAACAGACTTCAGAAACCTCACTAAAAAACTAGACGACTCACTGATCCCCTACCATACGTTCGCATTAAAAAGCGAGAAAAACTTAAAAGTTGTAATAAGAGGAGTAGTAGAATCAATCACAACAGATGAAGTTAAAGCAGACCTAACAAGACAGGGCTCTGCACCCATAAAATTGTCGAGAATGCACAGAGGAGACAAAACCCCGATGCCGCTAATCCTAATAGAGATCGATAAAGACAAACATGAAATATACAATATAAGAACAGTGTACGACTTCATCATCAGAATGGAACCACTTCGAAGGAGGGCATCAACCGGACAGCGCCACCGATGCCAAAAGTACGGACAAGCCCATAGCCGATGCAAGCCAAAGTTCAGATGCCTGAAGTGTGGTGACAAACACCCCACAGCTTCCTGTACTAAACCCCGTACAACTCCAGCAAACTGTGACGGCCCGCACCCTGCAAATTATAAGGGATGTCCTAAACACCCAACCAACCAAGTGACAACACGGAAAGCAAGAGAACCAAGCTCTACAACAGACACAAACAAACACGCCCCACCCACATCAAAACCAGAAATTCCCAGGACTACCTGCGTAAACACAACATATGCCGATATAGTAAGAACAAACCAAGAACCCCCCCACCTACAACCAACCACCGAACTCAGCCAAAATAACAGCCGCCCTAGGCGAAATGCTACTCGCATTCAGTAAGACAAACCCCACCCAAGACTCAACAAAACATTTCATGAAAAACGCACAAGTAATCTTCTCTACCCTCACTCATGAATAACACAATCAACACCAACAATTCACTACAGATAATATATTGTAATGCAAACGGCATACTCAACAAAATGCACGAACTAAGAGAATTCATACAACGCATAGACACAGGCATAATACTAATAAACGAAACTCACCTACGCCCATCAGACAACCCAAAACTAAGAAACTACCACCTATTCAGAACCGACAAAACAACAGCCAGAGGTGGAGGAACAGCTATCTTCATCAGAAAACAACTCAGATTTAACGAAATAAAACCCATCCAGCTCACAACCCTAGAAGTCACAGGACTACAAGTTCACCTAGCCAACACAAACAGTCTCAAAATTTACGTCACATACAACTCACCAAACAAACACATATCTACCACAGACCTGTCACAGCTACTAGACAATAATGAAACCGTAATAATGGCTGAAGACTTAAACGCTAAACACCCGGCATGGATTAACAGGATTGCAAACAAAAGCGGCAAAATCCTACACAGTTTCATCGCTAACAGGAACATTGTAGAGGCAGGACCAATCGAACCCATACACTACGGCACGATCGGGCGACCAGACGTACTAGACATAGTTATCCTGAAAAACGTGAACCATCAATACCAGCTAATAACAATAAACGATCTAAGCTCAGACCATAACCTAGTCCTACTCCAGCTGGACGCTGCACCAGACGAAACAACAACAAACCCTACATCCACAAACTGGACACAACTACCCACAAAAATCAAGGACACTACAGGACTCATACCTATCATCTCCATGAAACAAGATATCGAAACTGCAGTCTCCAACCTAGAAAAATAAATAACGCTAAGCCTAGCAGCAGTAACCTCGATTACATCCAGCACGAAACCAAACCAACTCCCAGAAGACATCCGAAAACTCATCCGGCACAAAAACAAAATACGCAGACAATATCACAAAACACTAGCGCCACAAGACCGACAAGAACTCAACAAAGCCACTCAACTAGTCCGCTATAAAATCAAAGATTTCCGCAACCAACAATGGGAAAACACACTCCGATCTATACAACCAAATGACCAAGCACTATGGAAACTCCTAAAAGGCCGCAACACGTCAAGCTACGTACCACCAATTCATGGGGAACGCGTACGGTCTACCGCGATGACGAAAAAGCTGAAGCTTTCGCGGACAGCCTAGAGCTACAATTTAGCCCCAACTACAAGAACGTAGACCTAACATTTATCACAAAAATACACCGGCAGATGCGGCATGCACTAAGGCACCACTACCAGCAACCGAATATCCGCTTAACATCTCCAAAAGTAATACGCGAAATAATTAAACACCTTAAAAATAAAAAAGCGCCGGGTCCAGACAAAATCACGAACAAAATAATCAAACATCTACCACACAAAGCCCTCATGCACATAGTTGCCATCACAAACACGATGCTCACGCTTAGCTATTTCCCAAAGCGTTGGAAGACTGCAGACATAATCCTGATCTCCAAACCAGGAAAAGACCCGAAATTCCCATAAAATTACCGACCCATCAATCTCCTCTCCTGCCTCGGAAAAATATCCGAAAAAGTAATCCTGACCAGGCTACAATAAATAGCCCCCAAGAACAACATCATCCCAGACGAACAATTCGGGTTCACACCACACCACAGCACGGTACAACAAGTACAAAGAATCACAGAATACATCACACACGGTTTCAATTGGAAACAACAAACCGGTGCCATATTTCTCGACATAGCCAAAGCTATGTCCTGCATAAACTACTAACAGCAAAAGTACCAATACATGTAGTCCTCCTGATCAGCTCATACTTAAAAAAAAAAAACAGAAAATTCCGAGTAAAAATACAAGGAATAATATCCTCTGAACGCAAAGTCACAGCGGGAGTTCCACAAGGCTCACTCCTTTTCCCCCCTACTATTTGCCATCTACATGGCTGATATCCCACAGAACAAAACAACGTTTTCTGCCTATTACGCAGACGACACAGCCATTTTAACCAGATCACTATGCCCAAAACTAATAACAAAACGACTACAAACTGCAGCAAATGAACTTGAACTCTGGTTCAAAAACTGGAGGATCGACGTAAAAGGAGACAAAAGCGCAGCAATACTGTTCACAAGAAGGAAAAAATCCCCCCACAACTCAGTACACATATACAATAAAACAATCCCATGAGCAACAACGAAATACCTAGGAATACAACTTGACAAAAAACTGCACTTCAATACCCACATTGCACACATATGCGCCAAAGCAAACACAGTCATAGCCCAAACATACACACTAACCAACAGACGCACCTGCTTAAGCATAGACAACAAACTACTCATCTATAAATCAATAATAAGACCCATAATAACATAGGGATCACCCGCGTGGAGTCACACAGCACCTTACAACATCAAAAAACTCCAAACAATACAAAACAAATGCCTAAGAATGTCATTTGACGCCCCATGGTTCATACGAAACACACAACTCCACCGAGAAGCAAAAATACCGACAATTCTCAAATTCCTCCAACAAATGGCCACAAGCAGCCACCCACCCAAACCAACTGATAGGGACAGCGACAGACTATAATGAACATGATAAAATGAAACACAAACGCCCCAAAACAATCCTGCTATTCCAAAGCTAACTATAAACCACACAGCCCGAATAGGGCGAGCTCCTGCTCAATAACTACCGCCCCCCCCCCCCCTCAAGAGACAGACACACAAGACAAAGGGAGTAAAAGCCAAGAGCTTGGTTCTCCATCACACCAGTTTAAGTCACAAGTCACAAGCAATTCTCTCTTACTCTTGCTATTCCTGTTGTTCTTGCTCTCGGGTTCGAAATAGGCGCCGGTCATTCAAGGGTTGGTACCTGAGTTATTCACAATGACGAGCGGATAAAAGGTTCAACGTACCGGTGTACAGACGAAGAAGTAGCGGCCAGGTGAGTGCAGTTTCGTCAGCGTGCCGAGAAAGCCTGCGTGAGCAGATCGAAGTGCAGTACCATGTGGACCAACCTAGGCTGAACTATTCCCATCTACACCAGAAAGGAAAGATTGTTATGCCGAGATCCAAATTGAATTGAAAGGGCAAACCACTAAAGTTTGATAGTAATGTTTCTTGATAATGTCTTACTGTGTAGATTACAGTTTATTACATGTTAATTTCTCTAATCTAGGAATAAGTTAGCTTAATTAAGTGTAAATATTTGTTCAAATATATAATATGAATTTTCTCAATAAACCCTTGTGCTGCCTGATTTAATAAATCCAATGTACCACTCATCAAAATTCGGACCAAAGCGGAAGTTAATTGTTTAGTTAAGACCACGACTGCAACCAAGGTTAAATACAGAAGGTATTGATATTTGGAAACTAGGTATATATATATATATGTATAGAACGATTGATCAAGTGCCTGTCTGAGAGTTCACTCCTCGACTGAGAGGTTTTCCAATCTAAGGGCTCTGGGTGGTGCAGTGGAACAAATAAATTTTCCCAGGACCTTAAGAGGGGGTTACTCCAGATTTTTGTAACTAAGGAATTGGCTCTACTCAGAGACAATCCCATTGTTAATTTAATTCGCGCACGTGACAATCTAGGGGGAAGAAGTACACATAGATCTCTATATAATCTAAATTATTATTAATATGTGACACCTCCAAGTAATCCAAAGACTCATCGCGGGAGGACACCTAGTGTGCAACCCTCCTTCTCCACCACTGCCGAACCGCTACTACAATCAACTACATCAGCGCCATCCACCACCACCACAACAAGTATCTTTTGTCTGTAAATTGCGTGTGTTCTGAATGGCCGATTTGTCTGTATGCGGGATGAAAAACCCAAGTTTCCGGGAGAACAAACCCTGCTACCTTTATATGAGATCGGCTAACTCACCCTCAACTGAGAAAGTTCATATAAAGATTCCTTCCGTCACGAGGGGAATCGAACTTAGGCCTTTTCCAATCGAAGGGCGCAAAGTACCGTCGTTCTTCCAATTGCGCTATGAAGGCGCTTAATTATAATAAAAAAAGAACCAAATAAAATAAATATAAGAACAAAAAAATGAGAATCTAACGATCCACAGTATATGAGTATGATATCATCACAATTGCCTACTTCTCTCTTCTTTTCTAACTGATATGATCGGTAGTCATGAACTCTGCTACCAGTGACGATAAAGGATATAGACCGGAATGGCCACAATGACAATTCACGGAACTCGAGATTGTTCGATACAGCCCTCGAAGAAATTTTGGTTTACTGAGATTATCATAAGAGGTAAAAAGTCATGATACGTATATAATATTTTCAGAGACATATCTTTCCTTCAAATGCGCTTCCTGGTAATTCTACTCGTGAGTAGTAGAGTTTGCTGGCCTCGGCCTCGACCATAGATTGCAACACTATCGGCAAGATTTTTTTTTCTAAGTTGGTACATCCGTAACAACTTAGTCTAAGTTCCAAACAGCTGTCAGAAGCAAAAGTGTTTACTGAATCCCTTGAAATGAATAAAACTGAGTATCGTGCGGTTATAAAAGTCTTTGTAAAGATTTTTATTCTACGTGGCCGTACCAGCCTTGAAGATGATCCACGTGAAGGACGTCTAAAAAGTGTAACAACACCAGAAATCATTGACCAAGTGCACGATATGTATTGGATGACCGGCAAGTCAAAATGCGTGAAATTTGTGAGACTATAGGCATTTAAAAAGAATGTATGGGATATATTTTGCATGAAGAATTGCAAATGAAAAAGGTTTGCGCAAGATGGGTGCCGTGCTTGCTCACAGCAGATCAAAAACGCACTCGCATGAAAATCTCTGAACAGTGCTTGGAGCGTTTAAACAAGAATAAAACTGATTTTGTGCGTCGATTTACTACTATGGATGAGACACGATTCACCATTACACAGCAGAATCCAAACAGCAGTCAAAACAGTGGACAGAATCCGGTTGTTCAGCGCCAAAGAAGACAGAGTCGGTTCCATCAGCAGGAAAGGTCATGACATCGATGTTTTGGGATGCTAAAGGCATTTTCATTATTGATTATCTTGAAAAGGATAAAATAATAACCGGGGAATATTATTCCGATCTTTTAACCAAACTAGACGGAAAAATTCGTGAGAAATGACCCGGTTTATTATTATTATTATTTGACACCTCCAGGCAGCCAAAACCTCATCGAGGGAGAGTGTGCCAACAGCATCGAACGACTGGTTACATTGCGACTACTAACCGCGCTCAAACGTACTTAACTGAGCCATTAATAGGATCCGGTTTGCAGAAGAAAAAATCATCTTTTCTGGACAGTGTTTTGGCAATGGGAAAATTAAGGGATCTGCACAATGAATTGTTGGAACATCCACCCTATTCCCCAGATTTGGCTCCCTTTGACTCCCTCTATCTCTTACCAAAACTAAAATTCTTCCTCGCTGATCAGTATTTTTCTTCGAATAAAGAGATGATTGCAGCTGTAGAGAGGTAATTTGCAGATCTTACTCAGACTAGGGGGGACGGGATAATGGCACTGGAGCATTGCTGGAATAAATGTATTAGTCTTAACAGAGATTATGTTGAAAAATGAAAATAATTTTGAAGTTATGAATTCATTTTTCCATTCTTAGGCCGAGAACGTTGCAGACTACTCTCGTAAGTTTTTTCTATGTAATGTATATTCCTTTCACAGATCAAAAAAGCACTCATCCAACAGACAAATTATTGTATTGTTTATGGGATAGTATAGTACAATGGCTGTAATGTTGTGCCGTGGAAAATAATCGCCATCAGTGAGTACTTAAATTCTATGGAGGTTTCATCTAATGATAATAACTATAAGAATAGTGAATGAATCAAATTTGCAGAATGGTGGATATAAAATAGCGCAAATATTTTTGATTCTTTTGATTGCTTTGCAGATATGGTACTCTATGAAAAAAAGTAGATCAACTTCACAAACTTCCATCCTATATCTTTTCATCATTAATTGTTCTGCTGAATCTTTTATTCCCCAAAGGACGTAGGCAGGGCTCTTTAGCTAAGCTCCACTCTTGGCCATCACTGAGAGATGTCCTAAAGCTGATAGTTATTTTCATAGTATCCTGGAGGGAGCATTATAGACAACCGCCTTTATCTAGGTCATTAGCATTAACACTGTACACAGCTGTCTCAAAGGGTACAATTCAGTAATTAATTTTCTTGGGTTGTAGTATATAAAGCTGAATTACTTCCTAGAGGGGGAAACTCCACAACGATCGATTAAGTCTAAAATTGTCTGAAAGGACCCCAGAAAATATCCCTTTAGTCGATAACTAAAGAATTATGTAGGGGTATTGCAATGGCAGCAATGCTCATTTCCATATAATGACTGCTCCTCTGAAGAATCTTTAAACCAGGAATTAGAAGTTATCAAAAATACAGCCATCCTAAATGGATATAATCCCAAAACAACTCAAAAAATCATCAGTCACTTCTGTATACATCAAACCAGACAGGAAGAAGTGCATAGGATTCCCATGCCTTACGTTAAAGGCATCTCAGAACGTCTTTCTAAAATTATGAAGAAATACAATTTTGCCACTACTTACAAACCTATCAACCAAATTTAGAACTTATTACCTTCTCCTAAGGACAAATTCTCACCCTTGATGTTACCTGGTGTTTATGAGATTCCATGCTCATGCAAATTATCTTACTTTGGACAGACAGGTAGGTATGTTCAGAAACGCATCTGGGAACATCAAGACCACATTCGTCTTCTTAAACCGCAGAAATTTGGCCTCTCTCAACACGGAATTGAAAATCCAAACCATAGGATCCATTGGGAAAAGGCTAAACTTTTACATAGATCTTTATTTAAACATGAACGTTTATACAAAGAAAGTTCTGAAGCCCTACTACACAGACCAAACCTAAACCGCAACGACGTTCTTACTATTCCTAAAGTATGGGAAATTATCATACAAAATTGTGTTAAATAATTAACGTTTTTTTTTTTACTACTTTAGCACGTTATGCACGTTTTCATGAGATTCTATTGTAATCATGCGCCCTAACTGTATGTTATTCCTAATTTTGTTTAAATACTGTACTGATGATGGCCTAAGATACTTTAGGATGAAATATTTACAATTAAATAATTTTTACTGTGGTTTATACGTGTGTTTCTTCTAATCATGGAGTTACAATAACGAGCATTCATTATTATTATTAATTAATTCTTTGTAAAGTGTATTAAATGAATATCTTATATAGTATATTGCTATGAAGGCCGACAGTAACACATAATGTCTGTTTGTAATGCATGTTAGAGAATGATGTACTCACTTGAATGTGCTCATTCTATCAAATTTGGTTTGAGCTGCTTCATATTTTGTAAGAATTATTTTAAAATATGGTTGCAATATTAAACTCATTGTGATTGCCAATAAATTATGCTTTAAAAAGAAAAAAATATTCTGAAGGCTTTGGATTTGGAAAATAAACTCAAGAGTTCTACACCTTTACCGCATGCTTTACTAAGGTGAACTTAAAAAAAATTGGAAAGTGTGAAAGAGAATAATAACTTCTTCAATAACATTTAATTTAATTGAACTGTTTTACAGCATATTATAATTTCAGAATATAATAGTTTAATTTCAGGGAAAATTATCAACATTTCTCTGTATTGCGTTTAAAGCCACGACTTTACTAGATTACATAAATTGTCCTACCCCACTTGAGTTATACATGCAAATATCATTATCACAGAGCTGCACAGGCCTGTTTTTTTTTAATATATTTATTATTTTGTAGCAATTTATGGAAATGCTGCTAACATTGAATGCCAACATAAATTGTCCTACCCCAACCAATCATAGTAACTTTGGATGAGTGATATAATTATTTAAATTTGCCCAGAGTTCTTTAAGATATCCAGAAATTTTCAGTTTCATCCTAGTTGCCTAAGACTTTTTGCACCTCATCAGCAGACTGCTATGTATTTCTCCTGTATACCTGGCTGCGGTTGACCATTGCACAGTGGTAATGGATTTTTGAGGTTATTTCTAAGAGGAGAAGGAGGAGGCGGTGAGAGAGAAAGAGAGAAATATCATCACCAAATGTTAACGAACCTGATTATTTGAAGCCTGCAAAGATTGTAAATGTTCCATGTTAGCAGCATTTCCATAATTTTCTACAAAATAATAAATATATTTAAAAAAACAGACCTGTGCAGTTCTGTGATAATGATATTTGCATGTATAACTCAAGTCCAGCGAAAGAAAGACCAATGCAAATTCGATTCCCGTCTCTCACTAGAAGAGCTATTCCAACCATTTCTTTGAGAAAATCGACCGTAGATCGAACATTATTCGAAATAATACTATATCGCCTTAAAGTAGGGAACCCAAGATGGTGGAAGGTCTTTGCTAGTCTTTATTGGATGCGGTTTAACATTAATGATAGTCTTGGGCTGGCTATCTCTGATTGGCAGACTTGAACTCAGCCAATAGAGTTGAAGAATAAATAATGAGGAATAAAAGACATTTGTGAATTAATTAAGAAAGAAAGAGAAAATAAAATAAAAACTAGTTACGTTACCCAGCTATACTACAATTGTATTCTAGTTTTATAATATTTTTTGTTGGATTATATAAGAGGAGAAAAGTAACCTCACTAATGCTTTCACATTGTCATTTTAAAATCATGACTAGGAACAGCCGGTGAACATTTGGTTACGTTGCAGATGATTGCATTTGATTAGAGTTTTCTCATCTCATAAAATTCAACAAAAAACACGCCTTTCCTGGTACTTGCACAAAGGATTATTATAGTCCTGTAGATCATTTGTGAACTAAACTACAAAATTATGCAAAAGAACAAGAAATCAGAAGTTAGAACTTCTGATTTACTTTTGATTCTGTAATTAAGTAGAGCATTAGATACGTCAAATAATTGTTTTTCTCCTCCTTCTCTTGAGCTATATCAATAGACATAAAACATCACTAGTGCAGGCTCAAGAAATTGCGATAACTTCTGCAATTCAGGAAATCATCCAGAATATCCTCTCGAATTAGAAACAAGTGAGTAAGAATCCAACGTTATGCGAAGAATCTTCATAACGTCGGTTTAACTTAATGAAACTTAGGCTAATAACATGCAAAAGTGGAAAACACTTCCTTCGCCTGCTAATAGAAAAACGCGAGTATTTTATCCTTTGAAATAATGAAACTGACCGCAGAATGGTTGCAATTATGTTTTCATAACCTTAGGTGTTGCAATCGTAATTTCATCTAATCAAGAATAAATTCAGAACAATTAAAAGAGTCTGATTTATGAGAAGTAAACTACTCATTACTCGAACTCGTATTTATATACAGACCAAGTAATAAAAACTGCAGGTGTTGAAGAAGACAGGATGAAAAGGCTACAGGCTAGCATATTAAGTGAATAAGCGAAGGCACCATAGAACTCACTATCTGAAAATAGTCCATCCATGGGTAGAGTGCAAACTTCCAGTTCAGCTTCACTTTAATATAAAACCCATCAAATACCTTTTATTCCCCAAAGGAAGTAGATAAAACTCCTTACCCTATCTAATTTCGAGGAAACCATCCACATCTCGTCGCCATCATTCAAATCGTCATTGATAATAATTCCAAACTATTAATGTTAATGAATAGAAGTTATTCAGGAAAGAAAGTACACAGACAACTCTCCATCTCATGGCTCTAAACCATAACTCTCGTACTTTGTCTATAACAGTTATATGAGTTATATAACCGATTTAGACTTACTGGATTGGACACCTCCAGGAGAAATTCTTCTTGCCTATGCCAAAGATTGCATAAGGCTAGCTACACTAAGATCATTATAAGTGAGATTCTAGTAACTAAATAGAAGAATTCTTTACAGGCTTTCCTTTGGCTATTCCCACTTTCGTCAATCATTGGTATTATTATAAAATATATTATATTTTATAACTAGCCCTGTGTAGCTCAGTGGATGTGGCGTTTGCACACCACCGCGCTAGGCCGCACGAAGGAAGTCTTGGTTTCGAGTCTAGTCGGCGACTAGAGGAAATTTTTCTAAGCCTTTTTTCGACCGGTTCCCGAGTTAGTCGATCTCTGGCACGGGCAAGCAGGTTTTTCCTCCCGGAAACTCGGGTTTTTCGTCCTGCAAATTCAAGAAAATCGACCGTAGAACCCACATTATTTTCAGACATTAAATATATTGTGTTAGGGTTAGAGACCACGAGATGGCGGCACATTTGAGCCGTCTCTCTTCACTGCGTACCGCTTAATTAGTGATAGCCTTGGGCCATCTGTCTCTGATTGGGTACCAGTGGAGATTGAACTGCCCACTCAGTCTCCAAAAGTTAGATAGGGCTAAATGGCCTCGCCTACTCCCGTATATACGGGAATAAAAAGGCGTTAGCTGATTTTTTTTTTTTTTTTATATATTTTATAATAATACCAATTGGTATAAATATTCTTGCCTATGCCAAAGATCGCATAAGGCTAGCTACATTAAGATCATTATAAGTGAGATTCTAGTAACTATATAGAAGAACTCTTTACAGGCTTTCCTTTGGCTATTCCCACTTTCGTCAATCATTGGTATTATTATAAAATATATTATATATAAATTGTTATAAATATTCTTGCCTATGCCAAAGATTGCATAAGGCTAGCTACATTAAGATCATTATAAGTGAGATTGTAGTAACTAAATAGAAGAACTCTTTACAGGCTTTCCTTTGGCTATTCCCAATTTCGTCAATCATTGGTATTATTATAAAATATATTAGTAAATTGTTATAAATATTATTGTTATGAAATAAATAAAAATCTGCAAACGTCTTTTATTCTGCTAGAGGGAGTAGGAGAGGCAATTTTTCTCAAATTAACGTTTGGCGGCAATTAACGCTCCACCAGTAGCCAGTCAGAGATATCTGGCAAGATTATCACTAATGGCATCCAGTGAAGAGAGGCGTCTGACAAATCCAATTATCTCGTGGTCCCCAATCCTAACACTATGTTTGCCAGCTGTCTGTTTGCCAGCTCTAGAAATCAACTTACTAGGGAACCGGTTGAAAAAAAGTTTAGAAAATTTTCTCTAGTCGGCATCTAGGATTTTATTATTATTATTAAATGGCCTTTGTTCTTCTCTGATTTTACCTTTCATACATTTATATGTTAAAAATGATAAAAAATAATGTAATAATGTAAAAAGCAAGTATTATTATTAATATTATTATTTATTATTATTATTATTATTATTATTACGGGCGACTGCAGGGAATCCTTAGACTCATCGAGGGAGGCCCTAAACATCATGTCCACACAACTATTCTGCATTCTCACAGTATCTATCATACCTTGCCTTGAACTCATTCACTGTCATAGCACCCACAACAGATTCTGGCAGCTTATTCCACTCATTCACCACTCTAAAAGTAAAGAACCCAGCTCTAACACCCTTGCTAACCACACTCTTGTCCAGCTTCCATAGATGTCCTCTAGTCCTCTCACAACCAGTACTGTTCTCAATAATATCTTCTGAATTAATCTTATAGAAATTCTTCAGTAATTTGAATGTCTCAATCATATCTCCCCTCTTCTGCCTATCAACTAATTTCTGCAACCCGCAAATTTCAACCTGTTCTCATAAGGTTCATTCCATAGACCTGCTATAATCTTGGTCACTTGCCTCTGGATCCTCTCCACCACATCAAGAAGAAACCTAGGTGACCAAATCTGGGCACAGTAGTCGATATGAGGTCTTATCAAGGCACAGTACAGAGGAACAATACTTGCTTGTCTCTGCTCATCAATGTAATTTTCAACAACCAAGTGAGTTGATGAGATGATTTAGCCACTTTTGCAATGTTTCCCCTAAACTTCAGCTTCCTATCCACCAACATTCCCAAGTCCCTCATCAATCTTCTGGAGCAAAGTTACACCAATGTGGTATACTGCTGCTAATCTTTTCACCCCAAAATGCATAACCTTACATTTATACTCACATAAATATGAGTATTAATGGTCCTGTTTTCTGATTTCCCTTGTGTCAGGTTTGTTCTGATTCATTTTCATTAGAAAATTGATTATTTAATTAAAAGTTTGATTTTAATTAATGTAGGAATTGTGATTTAAAAAATGACAAAGGATATTGCTTCAGGCATACATATTATAATATTTAATTATAAAATATTATTCTTTACCACTATACTAGTGTATTCTCTACGAAAGAACACGTACCAGTACACATAACACATGTGCACCACAGAAAATGGATAAACGAGAACATGCCACCACGATACGTCACTACCACTCATTGCCAACTGCAGCCATCGATTATTTTCATTGGTATCCGGAGAAGGCAGTGCTGCAGACAACTGTTGGCATCTCGTGCGGCACAATCCTATCTCTATATATATTGTATTTATCATTTATTGTAATTATACCTGTAAAATCTTCCAAGAAGTGTTGTTATTGTATTCTTATAGAAACAATACTTATAAGATTGCAATTGGTTCCTCCAAATCTTCTACATAAAGTGCGAGACTCCTTTCATTGGCATGCCGAACTTATTTAGAAACCCAAACCTCTTCCGTTTCAAAGATATAGCAGTAAAACGGAGCTGAGAAGGTCTTCAGAGCAGGCGCTCCAGTTTCTTCTTCCCTCTCTCCCCTTTTCACCACCATGAAGCGTGTGGCATCCTTCATGTTCATGCAAATGAACATGAAGGATGAGAAATTTAGAAACCCTGACTTCTTCCACTTTAAGCATACGTCACAAATAAAAATGTGTTGCCAGGTAATAATTAGATATTATGTAGGTCGAAACTTGTCGGTAGCTAGTGAGGAGTCCTCCTGTCAGCTGGCACATATTCCCTCTGCCACGTTATGTTCTGGAAGGGTAGTCCAGTGGTGATATCTGGGGAGCGGTGTCATGGTCATATTATTGGAAGCAACTGGTCCCTGTCTGCATGGTCATTACGTCTAACAGCCTCTATTTTTATTGAGTTTTTATACTGTTTTTCAATTATATTCTTATATAAAATGAAAGCGAAATATAACATGCAATGATATTGTTACTGTGATTAATGTCACCTCCCTGAAAAATTCACTTCAACAATAAATAAGAAATTAGACGAAATATGCTATCAGGACGAAATTCTTACAAAAAGCTATTTTAATATGCAAAAGATGCCAAAAATCCGATAAATATTCACTTTAAAATCCACTAAAAGTACTTATAGAGAAAATAAAATAATTTAATTTTAAAACTCATCATTTGTTTGTAGATTACGAAAAAGCATTTGATAAAGTAAAAAGTTATATTATCTGATACAGTACAAAGAATAAATATACTGTACGCAATATTACAGTCAATACTAAATATATACAAAAATAATGAAATAAAAATAAATAAATAATATCTGAAAAACCATCTAGAAACCAAGGTATATAAATTATAAATTAATACAGGGATGTCTTCCTAAAACAAAACTGTTTACCGTTTATATCAATGAATTAATAATACAGTGGAATACTTTAAATAACCCAGGTATGGAAATTTCCTGGGAAAATAGCAGGGTTTTTTCTCCCGGAAACTCGGGTTTTTCATCCCGCATACATACAAATCGGCCCTTCAGAACACACGCAATTTACAGACAAAAATTACTAGTTGTGGTGTTGGAAGTGGGCGGTAGATGGCGTTGATTCGTAGTAGAGGTAAGGTGTAGAGACAGTTGAAGATGTCCTCCCGCGATGAGTCTTCGGACTCCTTGGAGGTATCAGGAATAATAATAATAATAATAATAATAATAATGAAATAAATACGTTATTATTCAGATGATCAGGTAATAAAATGAGATAAGGAAGACAATTGACAAAGAGAAACATATAATTTAAACAATATATTGGAACAATTTGAAATTATTTTTCTTTTTAATGTAGCTCCTACCAAAGAAAGGTTATTTTGCATACTTATAGTACATCTGTATCATGGGTAACGTAGTGGGTTGTTTTTCTATTTGCATTACTTTTTATTTATTTTTGTGTATTTTTTATTTATTTTCGTCAAGTCCAAAACCCTGCTCTAGAAAGCAAACATGGAACTTTTCAAAACCCTTCAAGTCAGCAATGTGAGACACAGTGGTCTCACACCAGGTGATTAAATTTGTCTTTTTGAAATTCATTCAGCCTGTTGATTGGAGAGCGGATAGGCCAACCAGACTGCTTAAATTGATAAAACTAATGCAATGGCATTTTGTCGAAAAACTACATTTAGAAGTACAATAGTTATTAATGATAAAATAATGGAGAGATAAATTCTTTTAAAGACCTGTGTAGCTCAGTAGAAGTGGCGCTTGCGTCCTTTGCACTTGCCTGCTCGACCTAGGTTCTAGTCTAGTCTGACTGGAAGAACTTTTTCTATGCCTATCTTCGAGTTAGTCGTTCTCTGTCATGGGCAAGGGGGTTTTTCTCCCCGTAAACTCAAGAAAATCGACCGTAGCACCCACATTATTTCAGATAGTAACATACCCTGTTAGGTTAGGTACCAAGAGATGGCAGCACTTGTTTGCCAGCCTCTTCATCGGTGGCTTCTATAATTAGTGATAGACATGGGGTAGCTATCTCTGATTGGCTACCGATGGAGATTGAACTGCCCACTCAGTCTCCAAAAGCTAGATAGGGTATAAAGACCTCGCTTACTCCCTATTAGGAAATAAAAGGCCTTAGCTGAGTTTGATTTTTTTTTTAATTCTTTTAATTATGAGTGCTTTTCTGTTGAGCGTCCGAAATTGGACGCTCGGCGTTCTTCCTGAATGAAATTCAACAAGATGAATTTCATTGCCCGGTGTGAGACGAATGTTTCAGTTATTGGCAAATGCACTATTGAATACAAGAACTTCAATAGTACATTTGCCACACGATATCTTATAAATCAGGCTTGGCTAAACAGAGTATAGACATAGACCGTAATATTATTTCGTCTGAAAGCACCTACTACATCGTTGTCGGCACAAATTTTAGCATATATTTAAAGAGAGTGTTGAGGCCTTGCTTCACCTCCCAAACTTGAATAAGAACGATTGCCTATCTTTACTAAAATATTGCAAGGTCTAATTAATATTATCATTACATATTTTTTGATAGTTATAATTTATCGATGTTTCCTTAGTTATAACATTACTCTGTTATAAGTATAACATGGTCCGTGGGATCAAGCCAGTGGCTTTGTGCTTCAGAACCATATGTCTGGGGAAGGAGTGTCCTAGGTTCGACTCCCGTCAACGACGTGAGGAGCTTAAGGATCTTCCTCAGCCATAGCCAAGGTAGCCGTTCTTGGGCGTGGACAGCAGGGTTTTCCCACCAGTTTATCTGGTATTTTGCATTCCACTAGCAAGCAAACCACACCCGTGAACACACAGGCTACAGTCATAAAAATACGGCAAGGAAGGCAACGGGAAACCACCTTGCATCACTATCTCCCTAGTAATCAGCTGCAACCCTCTTAAGTGAGGAAGCCACAGGATCAGATCAGAAGTAGAACAAGACGAGGCCTTGTCTGTTTCAAATTAATCCGCTGTTTGCATTCTACCTTATAATCAACTGCCACTGTCACTGAAAATGGTCTGCAAGTTTCATATCGAAATATCTCGCCTACTAAACAAATAAACATTTTTCATCTATTTAGTACCATCAAGGTGTTACTAAAAGGAAGAGATTTCGTGTTCGTTTGAGTCAGTTTCTCAAATGATTGAACACATGCGTGGCTAAAATTGTGGTAACCATAGCTTATCTTGATGATCGTGTTTTCATCCTAAGTCAAGCATATGGACAATTGTTTAATCTTCTATATCATTCTGACGTCTTTTTTTCTCTACGAAACTACTAATGTAAAGCGATGTTTTCGTTGATGATAAAATTGGAAATTGAACAACTTCACACAATAAAGCGAAGTGAGGTGGGTTTCACTCAGTAGTACTCTGACTGATATGTCCTGGTGATGATCCAACTGTAACTACCTATATTTTTGCACATTTAGCTAAGTTTGAAATGTTTCTTATGTTGCAAACCTGCTAGATATTTCCTCAATAGTCAGTTTTTACTTTGTTAAATTTACAACAAAAAAAAAATTATTCGTATGCATAAAATGACCTATGACGTTTCGAGAAGAATCTTTGCTTGATATAAAAAAACTAATTGCCACTTTCGTGATTAGCGTTCTGTTCTTCAGTTTCCAAACGTTAGATATGGCCAAACCTGCCACGCCTACCTTCTACAGAGAATAAAAGGCATTAGCGGATATATATTTATTTATTTTTATGCATTTACCTTTTTTTTTTTTTTTGACTCCATGTATTATTGGAATTGTCATGGTAAAAATTTGTCAGAAAACAAATATTTTGTAGCATACAATTAGCTATTATATAAGTAAAGTGGATAGATCCAGCATTATTTTTGTGGTAGACTGTGATTTAGCCAATTGTCTCTCTTCCAAATTTTCCTCCTATATTATTCTTCCTGTATTAGTCTTATAACACTTCAATAATGTCCTAAGATTTGAGTAAACAGCCAATGACATGTGAAAAAATGGGCACTCCTAAACGGAAGTAGGCCATATTAGCCATCAAACTAATAGTTTATTTTAGAGGAGTAACATGGGAATTTTCTCAGAAATAATACCTATTCTGAAATTAATTTGCTAATTGTATTTACTAAAATACTAAACATGATCAAAAATAAATATTTTTAATTTTTGTTCGGATTTAAAACTTAGATTGGATTTAATGTGTGTTTTTTGAATAATCCATGACACTCACACGAAAATAATTCCATACATTTCAATAGTTTGTTGTACACTACAAAAAATGTACAATTTTGCCTTTAAATTTAGTGTTTGGCTTGTTATGAATTTCTTACTGACACTGTTCAATGTGCAACGGCAGGTGGCGAAAATGGACATGCGCTTGTGTTGTTATTAGTCGAAAGTGTGTAGAAGCCTTGTGGGAAGTTCGGAAAACCCTGCATCGACGCAGAACGAGAAACTTGGTTTTTTCAGCGCAATCTTTATACAAAGTTAGGGTGAACGTCTTTTCCATTTTCGTTGGGCGAGTGTGTAAGGCTGTGATATAGCCGATTGTAATATATAAGTATATTTATTTATTATCATCTTTTGTTATTGGTGTTGGTTAGAAGTTGAATTACGGTAAGAATAATTATGATACCGAATTCTCATCTGTTGTCCAGCAAACTTTATTATCAATTTATATATAGCATATATACTATAAATATGAAAAAAGTCGCTTCTGTTCATTGAGTTAATGAATTTTAAATTTTTACCGGATTTTCATATACGTTTGGTTTAATGAATTTTTGCTTAATGTAATGAAATTACTGCGGCTAGTATTTCCCTAATCGTTATATGCACGTGAATCGTGCAATATTGTTTAAATAAGAATATTAAGCAATATCACATTAAGTATTATGTACACATATTCCGGGATAATCCCCATGGGGGATCATGAATGTTCGCAGAGTAGGCTGAAGCGGAAGATATGTTTTCGGATTTCCTTATTAGATTTTGTTGCACATAAAATCATTACACTTATTGCATCATATTTCTACCTTGTAGCATCATCTTCCCTTTTCCTAATGAAGTCGTACAAGAAGGAAAAAGTTTCGAAATCAATGCATCATAAGTTGAATTGCTATTTATATATATATATATATATATATATATAAATTTATTTTAATTTATTTCCCCCCCCCGATACTCTCATTTATTCAGTTACCCTTTCCTGAATGCAAGTTAGATATTGCACTGCTTACTCAGAATAAATAAAATTATAACAAACCCATACGTATTCATATTTTTACCATCGCATGAAAGGAATGAATGCAACGGAGGTTCATCAAACAGTTTAAAAAACGTGTATTCACCTCCTTGATCAAGGATGCTTTTTCGACAGTATTTAATAAGAAGTATTTAAAACTTTCTTGTCGCTTTCCTCCCTCATTTTCTAAATGTAGTAACGGCATGAACTCAAGTCATGCTTACCATAATGAAATTTGAAGCCTGGGTACACACATATACCACAAGGAAAATTGCATGGGAATATTAAGTAAAAGAATAGTATCAGTTGTATCATTTTCGTATTAATATCGTTTCACTGTCATTTAATATAACGTTAGTTCGGATGCTGTTGGATGATCTCGAAATAATTCAGATGCTACCAGTTTTAAGCCATAAAAATAATAAAAACGTTCGATAAAACTTAAGTATATGGAAGTAATAAATTTACCATGAGGTCTTTTTATTTGTTTTTCCTCTGAGTGCAGATTGATTCGGATCATTTCAAATAGTAACATTTCATTTCCCCAAAGAATTGCGTACCGAGGAGAAAGCGGGTAGATTAGCCCCCCCCCCAGATGTTTGGGTGCTAGGCGCATATTCAGGGAGTGCTTAGAGTGCAATATCATTTCTTTTTTAAATGCTCAAATTTTCTAGCGTGTGCGCGCGCTCGCCCATATATTCAAATAGCAACGAAAGCATTAAAAAAAAAAAAAAAATCTATGGCGTGGCATATTCTGGCCTCCCCATTGAGTTTATTCACTTCGTTACCCTTCACTGGGTACACCCTTCTGTGGTGATGTTTCCGTCGTTTTCTTTCTTTTTTTTTTATAATATATATGTAGGTTTTTTATTACCAATAATTAATTCATTTATTTATTTATTCTCTTATTTATATTTATTTGAAGTGATTTAAGAAATTTAGTTCTGTTTTAACGTTTTACTGAGCAGAATTATTTCTTTAGGTTCCAACTACATGAATATCTTTTTTTTGTAAATGCACCTGTGAGGTGAAAGCTTTAGAGATCTTCCCTCTAAAGCTTCTCTCAAGACCCCAGCAAATTTATTATTATTATTTTTTTTTATTTGAATGAATGCACAGACCATGCCATTCTATATTTTCCAGTGCAAATTGAATTTTAAGCTTTACTAATTTAAACAATTTGTTTTAAATTAATGAATCTTAAACGTTTTTTTTTTTAAACATTAATTTAACTACTTTAATTTTTCAGCCTTACCATTGAAGTTTTAATTTTATTATGGTTAAAATTTTATTTTTAATTCATTTATGATAAAATTTATTTTAAAAAGATATATTAGTGAATTCCTTTTCAGAAAATTTATCCCATAATTGGCAGTGATACTTTTGTTGTCTTTAATCATCAGGAAGTGTGAACATTTGATAAAAGATTAGTTTATATATGAAACTTGAGTTGGGGGGGGGAGAAATTTTGCATCATGAAAGGTAAGGGAATCAGTACAGTTCACAATAGATCTTATGGGGCTTGCTTATTTTCGAAATATTTTTTGTTGATACCCATTCATGTATACTATGTCTTTCTTCCTGATATAGTAAAGATTTGATGCTGTATTCTCCTCCTCCTCCCTTGGAGGCTTTACTGTAGGAAGGTCTCTTACCTTCTCCTGACTAACTACTATCAGGAACATCTGAAGGTATTTTGTTCTTCCCTTTATCATCAGTTCTCATTTGGGTTTGCTATTGCAGATGATATATGATATTTGAATGAATATCATATATCATCTGATATATGATATTCATTCATTTGTTTTCTGGATGTTTGGTGACATCCAGAAAACAAATTGATTCATATTTAATAACCAACTCCCACATATTGTTCACTGTGGAAAAAGAAACTGGTGGTAGCTTGCCTTTTCTGAACATCATGCTTATTCATGCCTTCTCAGCACTTTTGCCATCTGTCTTCTGGAAACTAGTCTTCACTGGAAGATATATACACATATAGTATGTATGATATGATTATACTTAACATCTTTCCCAAAAAATAGGCTTTGTCAAGATATTTATAGAGCTCATAACGTTCGCCCAACAGCTTCATTATTACAAGCAGAATTCCAGTGTTAAATCTGTTATGCAGTAAAATTACCAATTGTAGCACTTCCATCAAACAAACAAACATAGTTCCATATATTTCCAGAATATTGGAACCTCTAGAATGCTGAAGAAATACCAGTTCATAAAAATGTAGTTATGATGTAGTCAATAGATCACCCAGTTTCTTGCATACCACTAAAGATACTCTTGATTTTTTTCACTCCCTGTCTTTACCAAGTCCAGCATGAATTTCATCTTTTGTATTTTGGACAAACAGGCTCTCAGTGGAGAAGATATTTGGTTAACAACAGTACTCCTGCTGGAAGTTGCAGAGGTCTTGTCTTGTACTGCATTGAGTTGACGCATTCATAAAAGATGTTTTAAATATGCATGTTTGTTTAATGAGATTTGAAGCCGTATAGCATCAGTTGAGAACAAATGGTTTTCTCCAAAATATTTCATCAATAAACTGTATTTCTCTTGTATTTACATATTGTTCTTGGTGATTCTTATTGTATGAAATGAATTTACTATGTTTATGAAGTGCAAATAAAGTTTTTTATAATAATCCCATATGCAAATTTTATTCTCTCTATACTTTATTATTGAAAAGTTTTGCAACATATACCCAAAGTAAGATTGTTTTACGGACATTACAGAGGATGGTGGGGGACAGTTCAGTGAGGTGAGTTATCTTTAAGTAAGTTAAGGTGGAAGAATTGTAAATACCAGTTTGGACTAATAGTGCTGAAGCTCATATTTTGATAAAGTTAACACCAGAACTTCACTACAGGCACTTTGCAAGTTTTCAGAAATAATAATAATAATAAAAGAACTTCCCCACGTGTAGCAATTTTATAATGCAGGAATTTGAAACTGCCCTAAAACCCAAAAGAATGACAAAGCACATGTATTGGATAGTAGAACAGAAAAGGCTATTAAGCATTGAGGAAAAGAGACTGTTAAATATCTGTAACACGTCTCTAGCTACATCCAACATTCCATCACAATCGAGAGAAGACATAAGTAATAATACCAATCCTCAAAAAGGGCAATCAAAACAACCTCAAAAATTGTTACATAGTAGTTGTACTACTTCTTCCCACACTGAACGTCTGTAATCGGCTGCTTCTAAACTGAATTGAATCATATATATAACACTTCTTCTGCTCAAAAATCAAGCAAGTTTCTTGAAAAACAAAGCACCATTGAACATACCTTGCTTTAGAAGGTTGCTAGAAAGAGTATGAGATAAAAACCTTTCTTTTAATCTTGAACTTCATAGATTTCTCAAAAGCCTTAGATTTTAATCAGTAGACAAAGGATGTTCAAAATTAATTTCAAAAGGTATGTACCAGATGAGAGATGACTGAGAACTTTTCTATATCCAACTCTTTGGCACCATATACCTTTTTTATTATTACTCTTGATTAGATTATATATTGTGCTCCTGTATTGCTGAACAGCGCACATGCTTCTTTAGTCGATGTCCAGCTCAATCAAACTATGAGGATAATCTCTGGTGCTCTGACATCTATTCCTGACTACTGACTTCCAACTCTCAGTAATATAGCCCCTCCTTGCTTTGAAGGACCCAAGCCTTAAGCAAATTATGGACAAAAATAACTGGAGACAGTTCCTTGCCTATCCACCAAGACATTTCCTTCCTTACCTCACAAAGGCTGAAATCCCTGCCTTGAGGAGTGCAGTACAAATGAACAACCAGAACTTTGACCTACGCGAGTCATGGGGAGAGTATTGGCTTCAAGATACCTCCAATCTTCAAATTCCCATTTCAAATTCAACATCTCGTCTGGAGGGCTTTGATCTCCCTAGACACATATGGACCACTTTAAACTGACCCCAGAATTCCTGGAGTGTATCTGGGATTTAAGGATTAAGCTCTGATTCTTAACTTTTTAATGTTTAATCATTTCATCCTATTGTACTTCTTTTAATATGATTTTTACAGTTGTTTTTATGCTGTTTTATGTAATATGTATGTAATATCCAGAGACCTGTACATGATGTGATAAATAAATAAATATATTCAAAACTGGTGCTTTGCCAGAAATAATGATCCTAAAAGGCCTTCCCATTATGTGTAACACTTTTACAATGCAAGAATTTGAAAGTGAGCTAAAAACCCAAAAGAATGAGAAAGCCTCTCAGACTCATTAAGAAATGAATACAAAATAACTCTCAAAGATTCGGCAGGACAAACTCAAATAAGCATTCTCTGCTCTACAGATACGATACTTGGAATGACTAACATTCATACTACCCAAAACTAACCTAAATAAATTATGTTAAAATGCAGCACTTATTGGATTGGCAGTCAACAGAAGTAAAACTAAAGTCCTAAAGAACAAAATAGAAGGAAATATTAAGCTAAACTATAGCACTCTTGAAGTAAATAATTTCAGTATCGTGGTTCCTAAAGTGATACTCCGGCATAGTGAAAAGAAAGCACTCTTCAATTCTGTAAAAGCCTAACTAATATCTGGAAATCCAATCTCGAAACCACCATTCAAGCTCTATTTACATATGGTTCCCAAATGCAAACATTTGAAGACATATTGTACTCTGCAACTTTGGCTATTGTGTTCCCACAGTAAAGGTTTTGCTATACTGGGCATCAAGATATTCCCCTTGTTTTGGAGATAGAAGCTATATGATGCAGTTAGTCTGAACTTCATCATCAGTTGTTATTATATGTATCCTAAAGTATGGGATATCCTGATGGTACTTACTACATAATTAAGTTTACATAACTGCTAAATTCCTTTTTTATCTAGGTATTTTTGGGCAGTCTGAATGTTAATCAATCCAGACATCATCTCTGCGAAGCAGAGAATGTTATTTTTCTGGATTATAATATTGTTAGATCTTATATTTTGGTCTTCTATAGTAATCCATACATGTGGATCCTCTGTTTCATCTTTATTTCTCTTCATCTTTTCCCTATCATCCTGGCAGAGAACACCAGCTTTTGCTACTCTTTTCTCTCATTATGTTTAAGTGACCATACTGTCTAGATTATATATATATATATATATATATATATATATATATATATATATATATGCTCATACTTCTTTAAATGTGTGATCAGAACTAAAACATTCTTAAATGCTAATGATGGCAAGTTCCTTCTTAATATCTTCTGCCACTGATGCAATCTGTTTATTTTCATTTTTTCAGAAGTATCATATTATTATTAAGAGAGACCATCAAGGGAGGCCACATGTTACCTACTTCAGCTGTCACCTTTTCTTGAATTCACACTACCTGCACTTGCCACCTCCAGTGGCATTCCATTCTCGTCATGCACCACTGAGAGAAAAATCTTGCTCTCCCACCATTCTTGATGGCATTGCTTCTCAACTTCTAAGAATGCCCTGTTATCCTTTTCCCATCATCCATAAAATGAACAATTCCATCTATTAATATACTGTATATGATCCTTTCAGACGTTTGTAAGTTCTGTTTGCTGGTGGCTGTAGTTCACAAATTCCTAATCTGCATTCCACAGTCCTGATATCATTTTTAACTATACTTTCCACTTTCTCTCCACTATCAGAATCACTTTGGAAACAGTTGACAAGACCTGCACACAATAGTTTGTGAAGTATTATCAAGCCTTCTAAAGAGGAAAGAATACATGTCAAGGTGCAAATATGTTGGACAAGGAAGATGGATATACAGTGGTATACTTAGATTTTACAAAAGCTTTTGATAAATTGCACACGACAAGCTGTTAAATGGATGATGAGTTATGGTTTTAATGGGTGCAAAGACAGCAAAGGTAATACTGCACCATATCAGAGGTTATCTTAGTACACAGGGTAAGACAATCGCATACCTCCATGCTTGCACCGGGACTCAAAACAGGAACCTGTTAGTTGCAGAGTGGGTTTGTTAACCACTTGGCCAACCAGGCTAGCAAGGAACATGTGAATGGTAATTATTAGTCATAACTTTCCAAAATTGAGAAAGTTTTAGGCAGTCGTTTTTGTTCAGGTTTGGGTTATGAATGTATGCTTCACAGCTTTCCTTATATAGTCTTTCCAGAAGAAAATAACTTGTGTAATGCTTTATTTTTGTTCCACTTGAATCATGTGTTTTGTAGATAATGTGGGGCTTGCTAAACTTGGATTTGTTGGGTTCTTTAAAGTGAAATATATTATTGATGTTAAAGACCAATTTGTGCTGAACAACCAGTCTGTCCATAGTAGTAACATAAGCCACAAGAGCAGTGGATTCTGTGAACTCCAGGATAAGAAGATAGAAGATATTTATCTTTAACAGAAATAAGAAAGGTATTAAGTTTGTGAACTGGATGGAAAGAGACTTGTAAGTCAATCTGTTGATGTAGTCTTAGGTAACAGATTCTGTTAATTTCTTCTTGAAGTGAGTTAAGGTGACAGCCATAATTGGTTATTTTATTGCTAGTTTTTGTATTATAACCATAGAGATAAAGGTTCTGATAATAAACAGTTCTTTGGTTAGAAGAGAATCTTTAGAACATGTCTTATGAGCTGAATAAAGATTTGATTATACCATATTTTTTACAAGTGTGATGATGCGAGTTAGAATCAGTGCATTTAGTAGTATGAGTTGGTTTTTTATATACTGAGAATTGTAGACCACCATATGTTGTTATCTACTACTTCCAGAGTAAATTTGATTTATGCTGGGTTTATTGAATTAATTTTTTCAAGAAATTCATGAAGATTGGACAAGTAGGAGTTCCTGAATTATGAAGTAATCCAGTTGTATCTGTCAGTGGAGATATTTATAAAGAGAGACTACATCAAAATTTCCTAGATCTGTGGGTTATAAGGATAATCCTGAAATTTTATTCTTAAATTCTATTCAATTTTTTATATACTAATGAGGATATATTAGAAGGATCCAGAGAAAATTCACAAAGGTGGTAATTAGACTAGAATGTTTAATATGAAGACAGATTGAAAGAATATAATTTACAAAGCCTTGTGAATAGGAGAAGGAAGGGGGGGATTTGTTATAAGGGATAAATTGGTCAGGTTGTTACTGGGTTAGCATGGAAGAACTTTTTCATAGAATGGGAGGGGAGTGAGTAGAACAAGAAGCCATCCCCAGAAATTATACGAAGAGTGTGAACAAAGGAGCGAGGAAAAGGTTCTTTGCATAGAGAGTGGTTGGTAAGTGGATTGCATTGCCCGAGTATGTGTTGTGAATGTTACACGCATTAAATTAGTTTAGGGCACAGTTGAATGAGATTTGTGGGTGTACATCCCACAATGAGTCTCTGATGCCATGGAGGTTGCATGTTAATACAGTCATCCCTTGACTTACATCGGAGTTCTGTTGCATCCGTTAGATGCAACAAAGAGCACATGTAGAGTCTGTGGCATTACATTTAGCTGTAGCAATGGTATTGATGTTGGAAGAAAAGACATTTATTGTTGAGTATTATTTTCCTTTCTAGTAGTAAGACTTATACGTTGGTTAGACATAACTGGTAATTAGTTTACGGAATTAACAACGCATATGAAGTATATTAATTAAAGATAACTTTAATGAATCACTTCTATATTTCGGCAATGTCACATTGCCACCTTCAGGAACATAAAGATATGGTATGTGCACTAAGGAACTAACAAAGCAAATGAGGAAGAAAGTAAGAAACTAATTTTGTTCCTAAAGTCCTAATGGTGCCCTCTTGCGGGCTAATTTGGTAGTCTTGGCAGTTGGGCTGAAGTTCTCATAATGAAAGTCTCCCAAATTTGGGGCAGTTTCATGCACCCAAATTTGTTGAGGTTAGGAACGTTTTTTAGAGCTGCTGAAGATTCTTTGAATAATCTTTCGTATTTAAACTTGCTGCAATGGATTATTTTTGTTTTCTTCCAACGAATTTTATGGTGGGTATCTAAGGCATGGTCTGCCAGCCCAGAGCGGCTGTACTGGTGAAACCAGATGTAGTCTTGGTGTTCTGAAATCCTGATATTTGTTGTTCTGCCTGTTTGGCCAAAGTAGGACAGTTTGCAGCTGCAAGGGACCTGGTATACACCAGGTAGGTCTAGGGGAAGTGGTTGGTCTTTGGTAGAGCGGATAAGGGATGCCAACTTTTTATATGGTCTGTAACAGGAAGTAAGGTCATATTTTTTGAGGATATTAGTTATTTTTTCAGAGGTGCCCTGGATGTAGGGGATAGTGATAGACTTGGTGTAGTCTTTATTGTGGAGGGGGGTTGTGGTTTACAGGTTTTAGTATTTTTTGGATTTTTTGGGGGTTATAGCCATTGGCTAAGAAAGTGTTGAGGATGTGGTTTAGTTCCATAGTCAGGGCCTTGTCATCTGAGCAGATTAATTTTGCCCTGTTTTTATCACCCCATATTTGTTGTGAGGGGGGGGGGAATTGCTGGTGAATGTATCTGCCAGTGTGGGTGGGTTTTCTGTAAACAGAGACAACCAAAGATCCATCAAGCTTGCGGGTGATTAAAGTGTCTAGGAAGGGGAGGGTGTTGTTTTCCTCTTTTTCTAAGGTGAACTGGACTCTGGGATGTTGATTGTTTAAGTGTGTTAGGAAGGAGTGGAGTGTGTCTGAGCCATGTGGCCAAATAGCAAACACATCATCCACATAACGAAGCCAAATAGTGGGTTTTTGTGGGGCGGAGTTTAAGGCTTTCTCTTCAAATGTCTCCATAAAGAATTTTGGCAAGGAAAGTTCTACAAACAGATAGAGGGGACAGCCATGGGTTCACCACTTTCCCCATCCTTGGCCAATTTCTTTATGGAGACATTTGAAGAGAAAGCCTTAAACTCCGCCCCACAAAAACCCACTATTTGGCTTCGTTATGTGGATGATGTGTTTGCTATTTGGCCACATGGCTCAGACACACTCCACTCCTTCCTAACATAATTTCTGGTTTTTGGACGAAGCTTATTTCCATCTAAGATCATGTACACAGACAAACTTACAAGTTCCTTGGTCTCTCAAAACTTGAATTTGTCCAAGAGAAACCTCTTCACAGCAAGAACGTCACCACATGGTGTGCAGATTCTGGCTGTGTCATAATTAGGCCTTACTTTGCTGAAGGGGGAGGGGTAACCGTGAATAGCGAATGCTAAATTGAGAATGTGATGGTTCCGTTCACTCAGGATTTATATAGCATGTGTCGTGCAAAAAACATTCCATTTCATGCACAAGTATTCCAACAGGACAGATTAACTTGTCATGCATAGCTTGGTTCTACAGCCTATTTATCAGAACACTTCTCCTTGAAGCTCATTTCGAGATTCACTCCCGTACCCTTCGCGTTCTCCTGATCTCACATCACTTGATGCCTTCGTTTGGAGTATGTTGAAGGAATGAGTATTCCACCATGACCTACCTTCAAACCTTGATGAACTAAGGGATAAAATTACATGTGTCCAGCAGATGTCCCAACCCTCATTCTCCAAAATAACAAACAACCTTTGCATACACTACAAAACGTGTCTTGAAAGAGAAGGTGCCCATCTCGAGCTTGTAATCCACTGTTGTAATGCTTTATTCAACCAAGATTCTACTGATAGTTGTGGATATACATGTAATCATGGGTAAATATTATTATTATGAGACACCTCCAGGGAGTCCAGACTCATCGAGGGAGGGTACCTACTCTACAACTGTCTCCACAACTCAATTCATGAACTACAACTACACCAACGGCATCTACTGCCCACCACCACTAGAATTTTTACAAACAATCGCAAATATCCATATCTGGAGAGCGGATATGCTAATTACTTGGCCAATCTGTCAGACATACATTTCTTTGTTAATAAACTCGTTTACTCCATAGCATATATTGTTGTAGTTATTCAGTACTGTTTTTGTGCCATACTGTATATAAAAAAAAATATCGATTAGTTTGTTTTATGCAGCTGTCTGAAGCAAAAGTGTTGTCTATATCCTCCCTTGAAATGTATAAAATTGAGTATCGTGTCTATTATAAAATTCTTTGTAAAAGAAGGTTTAACGACAAAAGAAATTCATTCGGAGATCATAAACGTTTATGGACACTCTTCTCCTTAGTTTTCAATAACTAAGAAATGGACTGCCGAGTTTAAACGTGGCCATACCAGCCTTGAAGATGATCCATGTGAAGGGCGTCCAAAAAAAAGTGCAACAACACCAGAAATCATTGATCAGGTGCACGATGTGGTATTGAATGACCGACGAGTCTCTAGTGCATAAAATTGTCGAAGTATAGGCATTTCAAAAGAATGTGTAGGATATATTTTGCATGAAGAATTGTGAATGAAAAAGCTTTGCGCAAGATGGGTGCCACGCTTGCTCACAGCCGATCAAAAATGCATTCGCATGAAAATCTCTGAACAGTGCTTTGAGCATTTTAACAAGAATAAAACTGATTTTGTGCATTGATTTATTACTATGGATGAGACTTGGATTCACCATTACATACCAGGATCCAAAAAGCAGTCAAAGCAGTTCACAGAAGCCAGTTGTTCAGCGCCAAAGAAGACAAGGTCGGTTCCATCAGCAGGAAAAGTGATGATGGTATCAGTGTTTTGGGATGATAACGGCATTTTGTTTATTAATTATCTTGAAAAGGGTAAAACAATAACCGCGGAATACAGATCCGGTTTGCAGAAGATTTTATCATCTTTCATCAGAACAATGCACCTGCCCACAAAGGTGTTTTGGCAGTGGGAAAATTAATGGATTTGCATAATGAATTGTTGGAACATCCTCCCTATTCCCAGATTTGGCTCCCTTTGACTCCCTCTATCTCTTCCCAAAACTAAAACTCTTCCTCGCTGGTCAGCGTTTTCTTCGAATCAACAGGTGATTGCAGCTGTAGAGGGTATTTTGCAGATCTTACTGAGAACCGCTACAGGGATGGGATAATGTTGCTTGAGCACCGCTCGAATAAATATATGTCTTAAGGGAGATTATTTTGAAATTATAATTTTTTTTTTATTGTTAGGCTGAGAAATTTCAGACCACTCTCGTAGATAAAGGCTTGTTTCTATGCTATTACATAGATGCCAGATGAGTCTGACAGCTCATATAAGTAATACAAGATGGGTGTTAATTATGGTGCAAATTATTTTAGCACAACTAAAGGGATGCCACCTGGACTAGGAAATTTTAAGGCTTAGATATTTTCGGATGTTCTGGTGAAAAGGTATATTGTAATTTGTTCATGGAATAGTGAGAGATTTGGCTTTGCTATTTCTCTGTTTAGACACCAAGAGAGGTTACATCATCATTAAAATAAGAGGTGGAAACGTGATAGAGCAGAAGTTTTGCCCAACAACCTCATGAGAATCCGGAAGGCTGTTTGTTAGCAGGAAGCAAGCATATTGCAGTATTTGACAGTCTTTAACGCATTCATTGTGATGAACCAGGACTAAGATATGGGATTGGAGTTTTGAGTGGAGTTGGGAATAAAAGCACTGATTCCAGAACGAATACTCTGTTATTTGATTGAGGCAAATATTTTGAATCGGAGTAGAAACAACCATGCGATTGAAAAGAAGCAATGAAATCATGAAGGTTATCTCATTTGGCACCATTGAGGTTTTGTATGATACAAGGCTTAGATTAGCTGAGAAGAAGAGTTCTATAGAAAAAGAAACAGGGACAAGGTTATGGTCTGAATTGTCATGAGGAGAGCAAACATGAGCAGGGAATTTAGATAAGGTCCATGGTGTTGGGAGAATGATAACGATAATCTGATATTCTGGTAGGTTTAAATTATTTGTTTTCTATCATTATTGACAAGAATAAACAATTCTGCTTCTCTTCTATTGAGATTAAAGTAAGGGAGGGAGGCCTGGTGAATTGTGGACATTGAAATCTCGACAGAAGACTCTCTGTTTGGTGTAAGTAATGAGTAAATAAATCTTGCTCCAAAGCAGATTATATAAAGGAGATCCATTCTAGGTCTCGCATCCTTTGGTGTAATATCAGACCTGATAAAAGCATGTTCTGCTTTTCTTAGAGAAGCTGACATACATGATGTAGTGTATAAAGTTGAGGTGAGTTCAGGTGACTACATATGATTGTACATCTTGCTAATGTTTGTATTTAGATCCTGTAAGCTGGCCTGGTTGGCCGAGTGGATAGCATATCTGCTCTCCAGCCAAAGGGCTGCAGATTCGAATCCCACCGTGGGCATGGATGTTTTTGATTGTCTATGAAATGCAACCCCCCCTCCCTTTTGAGTCATCAGAATTCAAGGAGAACCGGCCTACCATCTGGAACTCGGGGGGGGGTGGGGGTGGAATCCCCTTTCGAGTCTTCAGAATTCAAGGAGAACTGGCCTACCAGTCTAGAACTCTGGGGATTGGGGGGGGGGGGGGGGAAGCAGAGAGAGAGAGAGAGAGAGAAGTGAACTTGTTGATAGAATCATTGATTCTTTAATTGGGGAAATTGGGAAACATGAATATAGTAACCATTTGTTTCTTTATTAAAGGCATTTCATAGATATAAGGTAGGATATGCTTTTCACCAAATCTTCTCCTCTCTCTTCCTCCAAACTCCATATCCCATTCTTGAACTTTTCCACTTCACCCTTCTTCCCCCCCCCCCCATTTTTCAAACTACAGGTTAACAGTCTGACAATGACCCAAGCAAAAAAAAAAAAAAAAAAAAAAAAACGTTCCCTCATCCAATATAAGAAAGAAGACAAAAGCCATATGTGATTCCTGTCCTGACGAGTGTTATTTCCAATCCAGGCTCTCTGCCTGATATCCATGATGTGCAGTAAAAAGATAAAATGGTGAGGCTCTAATCTCCTCCATCTTGCAGTTAGTATCCTGTGTCTCTGTACGTGGGACTGGTTTGCCTGTTTTGAGGGATGAATAACCAGTTTCCTGGGAGGGGGACAATTCTCCACATCTGTATGAGACTGGCTAACTCACCTTTGACTGAAAAGCACTGATAAAGGTACTTCGCATCATAGATGGGACATCTACTCAGGTCTTTCAACCAAAGGGCTCCATCAAAACTGAGCTGTGGGATCTCTCACATGTGAGTACTCTTTCATTAATGTAACTTTCAAACATTCTTCTAGTTGCAGCAAATTGCTCTGAAATAAAATACCCTTGTCAATAGTATAATCGGATCCTAAATAACAAATTTCACTAAATCCACTCAACTTGCTTTGAATTATTAATCACTAAATTGCTTAGCCAGTAAAAATGTGCCAATCGAAACTAACATTGAATTGGCACATTTTTACTCGCTAAGCGATATGTACTGGGCTTGTAAAATTGACACACTGCTTGGAAAGAAGTCAATTGACACCATAGTGTGAGGAACAAACAACCATGGTACCCAAATTAATAAGATGTAGGACTTCCTTCTGCTGTGATGCTACTTCCTTTTCTGACTGCAGTAATCCTATGGGGCATACTTGATACAAGTGTACAATAACAAGCAATGGGAATTTTGGACTATTCTTCCTGGAGGAATGTAATGCCTCCAGGAAGTTTAACGAAATTCGTTTTCCTTCCTCCAGGAAGGAAAACGAAATTTGTTATTTAGGATCTGATTATACTAGTGACAAGTATATTTTATTTCAGAGCAATTTGCTGCAATTAATGACTGTTATGGGGCGGATGTCCCTTGGCCTCGCCCAACACTTCATCCCACAGATGTTTAGTAGGATTGAGATCTGGGTTCTGTGGAGGCCAGTTAAGTGTGGTTGATGTTCATGTTCACAAACGATGCAGTTACAGCAGCAGCCTTATGACAAGATGCATTGTCTTGCTCAAAGAGGCGTGGTCGGTTCTGTAAAAACACCACAAAGTGGCGTTTCTTGCTTAGTAGAGGGTGTAGCATGATTCACTGCTCCATAACAATGTTTTCCAAGCTTCCTGCCCCATTATACACGCTCTTTGTCCCACTGAAGATGATGCTGCATGTATGTTAGTTTGGGAAATATGAGGCTTGCATATTGTGGTCCTACCATTTAAACCCATGTTGTGAGCCTTGGTTCTGAATGTTTTTGTGCAGATTCAAGTTCCAGTTGATGCCTGGAACTCTGCATTGAACGTGTTGGCTGATGAATGGTTGTTTTTACATTTTATTATTCATAGCACCCTTTTGTACATTCGGTGAGTGTAGTGTGTTGTCAACTGTGGGTACAGTTGACTCCCTACGCTTCCATGTCAGTATGATATTCAGATTGTTGACTTGGGTCTGTAGAGGTGGTGATGCAAGTAAAGCCCTTCTTATTAAAAGCCAACAGATATCACTTTCTTGGAAGAAACACTAGGCATCACCTGCAGAATAACAGGATGGCTTAAAATTGCTAACTCCATCTCTTGGAGGGAAGAGTACTGCACATATCCACATATTTATTAGTACATTCTGAAAATGTAGAAACACCTAGATAGATAGGTAGAACTATTCTAGTTTTATCTATATCCAACCATATGTAAATTATTCCATGACTGGCTAAACAAATTTGAGTCATTCAAATTTTTGCTTCAATCAGACAATTTGTTAAAGGGACTAGGAATATAAAGTAGCAGCAAGTCACAAATAATACATTGCAATAACCCCAATAGTGCTAGATAAAATTAAAATTTGGGATATACTGAGTGATTCAAAGGGAATATTTCTTTTATCTTTTTAGGTACCCTTCTAAAATGCCCGTGTCTAATGACGCATGCATCCATGTGTGTTTTTGACCATGTAGAACATGCTCTGTGAATAGTGACAGTTTGATTTAAAAAAAGTTGACCATTTGCACTAGGTATGGAAACTGTCAAATACATAAGATATGCATATAGTGCTTGAAAAATCTATTCATTCATGACAAGTGAGAATTTTTAGTTGAGTGAAAGAGAAGTTTCAAATGCCTGAATGAAAAAGTAATTTAATTATAACAGCACACATATTAAATTAAGCAGCAGGAATTACATCTATAACAATCAGTAGTATGTCTCAGAGCAACATGCAACTGATAGTTGGGTGTCAGATTGTTGTAATGACAAACTGTTAGGAATCCTATATGAATGTTTGAAATAATTAAATGTTTCATAACTTATTTTAGTGGTATTATGACACCAAACAAGCTAAATTCTAAAAAGATGCTTATTAACTTTATAATCAACTGGATTTTAAATTTGCAGTTTCAGAGCAAATATGTTACAGTTTAAACACGACAATGAGCGAGTGAAACAGTTCAAATTGTAACAGATAATGATATTAAGTCCTACTGTGGTGCCCTCTAATGTAAAAAAAAAAAAAAGAAGTATAACAGTTACGTTAGAGTTGATCTTAAGATAAGTCTCCCAAATTTTTGGCAGATTAATGCAGCCATACTTTAAGGTTAGGAGAATGCTTTATAGCCATTGCTGACTCTAAAAATAATGTTTCTGACCTCTCATGACTTCTGTATAGGACATTAGTTTTTATTTCATCTAATCCTGTGTGAAGGGGTGTCCAAAGTGTGGTCTGTCTGTCCAGACTTGTCATAATGGTAGCGATTGCATTTCTTATGTTTTTTTTTCAAGGCAGATGTTAGCATATCTTCCCGTCTGTCCATAGTAGGCTAAGATCATGTCATAGGGGAACTTCATGCACTCTAGGATATGCTCAAAGATGGGGTTTGTTCTTAGGAGATTGGATCAAAGTTGCTAATTTGACATGTGATTTGAAGGTTCTATTTTATTAGTACTTTAGCTATCTTATCAGATGTATCTTGGATATCACAGATAATAATTGACTTAAATATATGACTTGGGTATTGAGAAATAAGTCATAACATTTTAACTAGCTGTATACAAGACCTGGGACTTTGTGAAATTCGATGGCCCAAAACAGGAGAGCTAACAACAGATGAAGGACATTTGCTTTTTTACTCTGGATGTGACTGTAGCGGAAAAAGAAGGTGTCTGGTTTTTGATGCACAAATCATCACGAAATTCTGTCATGGAATTCAACCCTATCAATATCAGAATTGCTCTAGTCCGCCTGAGAGGAAAACCATTCAATATCACCATCTTACAGGTTTATGCCCCAACCACGGATCACGAGGACTTCGAAGTAGAGGAGTTTTATGGTCAACTTAATGCAACAATCACCAGAGTGAATAGAAAAGACCTTTTGATTGTACAGGGTGATTGGAATGCCAAAATTGGAACAGACATCGGCAAGGATTATTTCCCATTTGTCGGACCATGTGGCTATGGGGGAGACAAATGAAAGAGGTTTTGAATTGATCAATTTTGCCTCATAAAACCATTACTAACACTCTATTTCCCCATAAACCTTCCAGGTGGACATGGACTTCCCCTGATGGTAAAACACACAACCAAATTGACTTCATCATTCTAAGCACAAGATTTAAAAACTCCATCAACCTCACAAGAACCAGATCATTTCCTGGAGCTGACATTGCCAGCGACCACAATATGGTCATCGCAACTGTGAATATGAAAATGAGGGAAAGATTACCTACAAAAGCAACTCGTAAAAGATATAATAGAAAAATTAAAAGATCCCCAAATAAATACACTATATAAATACAAATTAAAACAAATTTTTGACACAAACTTCAATAAATATAGTAGTATCGAATCTAAAACTAAATACTTCTCACAAAAGATAACCAAAAATATTTTGACCTGTGCGACGAAAGAAGATATTTGAAATCTCGTATTAATAGTGGTGATAATAGAGAACAGTATAAAAATATTACTAAGATTCTTAAAAAAAGAAATCAAACATGCTAGAAACTTATGGATATTGGACGAATGCAAAAATATAGAAGAAGACTTAAATAAAAATAGTTCTAAAAGTGCTTTTCAAATTATCAATAAGTTAACCAAACCTTTTACCGCAATTAATTGGAGCATAGTAGACGAAGATGGAACTCCTATCATGGATAACCAGAAAATAATTGATAGATGGAAATGTTACGCAACCAAGCTTTTTCCAAAAGACCCTCAATTAACCGATGATATTTTGGACGGAATTTTGCCAGAAGGTTCGGAGGAAGGAGATTACCCGATTTTAAAAGAAGAATTTATTGCAGCAGTTAGCTTTCAAACATTGGAAAATCACCGGGAAGTGATGGTGGCCCAGTGGAACTGATACGCGAAGCAGGTGACATTATCATAGACACCTTGCTAAATATATTCCAGGACGTATGGAACACAGGAACTTGGCCTTCTGATTGGCGGACTTCTGTCCTTGTACCTATCCCTAAAAAGGGAAACAGCAATAAATGTAGCGACTATAGAACAATAAGCCTTATTAGTCGTACAAGCAAAATCCTGTTAAAAATACTATTGTCAAGAATCGAAAAGAAAATAGAAAGCAGACTATCAGATGAATAAGCAGGTTTCCGGAAGCCCAGAAGTACAATCGATCATATTTTTACAATACACATACTAGGCGAAAAATACATAGAACATGACAAAATAATCTGTCACAATTTCTTAGACCTTCAAAAAGCTTTTGACTCAATATGGCACGAGGCATTATGGAAAATTTTAGAACATTGTGGTATTGACAACAAAATCATTAGGATTATTAAATCTCTTTATTCCTCATCTGATATGAGAATTGAAATTAAAAATTACAGCATTGTACCATTCCGGGCAGAACGAGGGGTAAGACAGGGATGCATCTTGTTCCCTCTTTTTAATTGTTTTCTGGAATATGTCATAGATGAAGCTCTTTATGAATATGACACTGGAATAGTAGTTGGTGGACTAAGAATAAATAACTTGCGTTTCGCTGACGATATTGTTCTTCTGGCAGAAAGTGAAGAATTACGAGAGATAACCAGCTGTGTTTTCAGAACATCAAAAAAAAAAAAATATGGATTATACATAAACCTACAAAAAACAATGATAACCTCAAAATCAGACATTGAATTCTTAAAGATACAAATTGGCAATAAGCAAATTGAGAATGTAAATAAGTTCACTTATCTAGGAAGCACGTTGAGTCAAGATGGTCATTCAAAAATACATTAAATACCGAATTGCTAAGACAACCATGACCCTTACAGAAGTTAAGACCATTGTGCGGGAATAACAGAATAGCAGTCCCAACCAGACTAAAACTAAATGACACCTGGTGAATTCTGTCCTCTTGTATGGTTGTGAGGGCTGGACTTTATTGAGGGAAGATGAGAGGAGACTCCTGTCTTTCGAATGAAAACTTGCAGAAGACTCTTGAGAATTCCCTATACCGCTCACAAAACCAATGAAAATGTCCGAAAATTGATTGACTCAATAGATGGGAGAAAAAGGGAAAGCATTCTGACACTCATCAGAAGAAGACAGATGAAATGGTTCAGACATGTGGAGAGGGCTAATGGCATTCCAAAGCAAGCACTAGAAGGAATCATTCCAGGATCAAGGGTTAGGAGCCGACCTCGATTAAAATGGACTGATAACATCAAAAAATGGACAAATTCCTCCCTTTCTCAACTGACATCAAGAACAAGAGTCCGAGACGACTGGAGGAGGCTAGCAAAGAGTATCACCTACCAGCCATGAATGACCCAACGGGTCATTTAGGACTATGGGAGAAGAATATACAAGACCATGTTCAAATCAGTTTTAACATAGATATATAAGCTGAGTTAGAAATAAAACACTTGATTAAAGACTGGAGGACACAGATATGAGAGTTCTGAGAAAGATTAGGGAAGTGAACAGATGGCATCAGAGGTAGTATATTAAAAATGATATTAGGAAAGAAGTTGATACTGTTAGCATTTAGGAGCGTGAACAGAGCTAATCTTAGGTTCACTTAAACAGTATGGGAGAGGAAAGGTTAGTGAAACTGATGATTATAACAGTATTATTGTAGTTATTTCATTATTTTCTTTTATGCATTTTTATTTGGAGAATGCTTTTTCCTCATAATCCATTTGAAATTAAAGCTGTGTATGATGCTCTACTTATACATAAAAAGTTTTCAGAATACTCACATTATTTGGAGTTTTTTTTATATATTAATATGCCTACCAGCACTTCTATCACTACATGACTTGCTGTATTCAGCTGTGCATTGGTTTTAAAGAAAACTTTTTAAGAACACCAAAAACACCAGTCTTTTTCTGAATTGTGATTGTGTAAAGGTTTCTTTTTGAGATGGGTGTTGGCAGATTATCAGTTTGTCCATAATAAGGGATGCAAACCTGCTCTACATTAGAATACCTGTGAGTTGACTGTTGATTAGATAATATTCAAACCCATACTTGTTATTCAGAGAGCAGAGATTATTTGAAATTTTAGAAATACTGTTATATTTTCACCATGTGAAACTGTTTATATGCAAACCACACAAAAGAAAGTTCGGTAATGTTGTTTTTGTTTCTTTTTCTTAAATAATCTAAATATTTTTACTTCTGCTGGTTGCTATTTCTGAAGTAATCTACATCTTAGAAATACTTGATAGTAATCCTCTTAGCTGGTGGAAAAGGTAAAGGCTTAGATTACTCTCAGTGCTATTGAGAAAGAAAAGAGAGAGAGAGAACACTTAGCCAGAAGTCACAAAGTGCCTCAAGCTGTAGTGCGAGATACATCAAGAATGTCTTGTTTCGTTTTCAATTGTTGATTAGTAGACATCCTAACATAGAAAGAAATACAGATATTTATTTTACAGGCTGATATAGTATTTATGCTAGAGTAAGTTCTTAATTTATAATGATCAGTTTCATTTTTATTACCGAAAAATTATAAATTATTTGATACAATTATCTCAAAAAAGAGGATTTGAATTCTTTTAAAAGAAAAGTAGCATATGCTTTACATAATCTTTTTTTTTGGGGGGGGGGGTTATAGACCTATACAACCTGCAGATATTTCAGAGAATTTATTTTATAAATCATTCGCAAGACAACTGTTACAAACGTAAATCACTTGGGGAACATGCCCATTTATTTTAGTGTAAATAGTAGCAAAGGTTTAGCTACTTCAACAATGCCACGTATCTAAACTAGAACGTCATTATATCTGCTGCTCTTATATAAATAATTTTTTCTGACATGATTTCTCTATTAGTTATAATGTAATCAGTTTACAGATTTTGACTTCTTACTTTCTCACATGTTATATGCAGTGATTTTTTTCTTTGTACTACAAGAAAAAAAATCAGATAACACAAGAAAAATATGTAGTATTTTCTTTTTCATTGGGTGAATTTACAATGTTCTTTCTTTGTGTTTTGAAAAGAAAGTACAAATGATTATTTTCTTACTATTTTTGCCATTATAACATCTGATGCAATTATAAGAGTGACATTTTACTGTTTTTCCACACGAGAAAAAGAAATATTACAGTGTTGAGTCTGTCGAACTTCATTGTAGCAGAAAATTTTATTACAAAACTTTGTAGTGTGTGTGTGTGTGTGTGTGTGTGTGTGTGTGTGTGTGTGTGTGTGTGTATACAGGGTGTTCGGGATAAATTTGACAGTTTCGTAAGGAAAAAGAAAATCTTCTTTGTGTCTATTAAATTTAATGAATTGACAAAAAAACATTACAGGCAGAGTTAATTACAATACTATCAACAAGATTTACTCAAAATAACCACCATTAGCATCGATCACAGCTTCAATTCTGCTTCGGAACCTCGAACAAGCTGATGCTACAGTCTCCCTGGGAAGGGCCGCAAAAACTGTTTTAATTTTATCCATTAACTGGGCTTTTGTATTACTGGAAGTGCGATTGGTGTCTTTTTCAACTGCGCCCCATACAAAATAATCCATGGGGTTAAGGTCTGGGGAGTTTGGAGGCCAAACATTTGGACTGGTGAAGTCGTAGAAATTTTCAGACAACCATTTTTGACTTTTCCCAGAGGTGTGGCAAGGGGCCGAATCCTGCTGCCATACATACGGCCTACCATTGGCTACCCTTGTTATCCAGGGCTTGACTACAGTTAGCAACTCCACGAACAAAGCCCGAATTCCAATGCCAGGGTTCTTCAACACCTGTTCCTGCAGATTTGCGAGGAATTCTGCTGTACGAACGCAATCAGATCGTCTGCTAGGGATCTTTCTTCTTGCTACATCCTCGTAGTCACCATTGCAAGTCTCTAGTTCATGCCTGATTGTTTTTACTGTATTCAGGGAGCATTGGGCAGCAGTCGTAATATCCTTATTTTGATGGCGGGCACGAATCATCATGATACAAGTTATTCTCTTCCATGATTCAGGTGGGTTCCAGCTATCCATCCTTTCTGACATCTTGTATATGAATGAAGAAGGGTCCAAACTTTTAAATGAAGAGAAGTGTGTGTTAATACATGTAACTTACGGAAAAATATAATTAATTATAAATATGTCAAATTTATCCCGAACACCCTGTATATATATAAGCAAAAGTATCGCTTACTATAAAATTGGAGCATAATATCTTACTAGCAGAAAATATATCCATATCAATTTAAATCATAACCGTTAATTTCATTTTGTAATGACCAATTATACAGGGAAACTAAGAAGGTGAACGTGCAAAGAACAGTAGATTACAATATAAAGAAAAAAAATTTAGTGATATGATTAAAGAATTCCATGTTATTCTCTATAAAGCAAAGTCGCTCAAGCACATCCTTCAGGAAGTCTGTGAAGTATTCTTCGAAATATGATTTCGAACAAAAATATAACATAATCTTGAACGTCGGCAGCCAGTTTTTTTAAATAATATTTCAAATAATTATCGTGAATTAATTTCTTCAAGAACGAAGAAAATGTTTTGTGGAATAAGCGATTAGAAAAAATTAGTGCAAAAAATAATAAATGAAATTGGCTCTCCATGGTAGGGCAATATTTAAGTGAGGAAACTATGCAAGGATCTTTATTTTGTCCAGGCATTAAAATTTTATTCTACAATAAAAAGAGAAAATTAAAGTAATTTCTATATTTTTAGTCTATCCAATATAACTGAGATTCAATTACTCAGCATAGAACGAGGAACTGCATTTCTTGTTATAGGCAACTGAGACCCAGCTATGAGCGTCAGATAATCTGATTAAGTGTTCTCTTCAGCATGAGGGATTATCACACCTTCTAAATGATATGATGGGGAAATTGCACTTCTTATCCATTATACAATGAAACCTCTGGAGAATTCATGACTAAACAAACACATAATTACCACAGTAATAGGATGAAATATTTACTTATTAAAACTTAAGTATCTTAGGACATCATCGGTACAGTTAATTCAAACAATACTAGGAATAGCATACAGTTAGGGCACATGATTACAGTGGAATCCCAATATGCGTACAGTAGCATGTTATAGAATTAAATTAAAATATAACTGGAGGGGAAAAAAAGTTACATTAAAATAAGAAACTTAGCACAATTTTGTATGACAATTTCCCATACTTCAGGAATAGCAAGAACGTCATTATGGTTTAGATTTGGTCTGTGAAGTAGGGCTTCAGCACTTTCTTTATATAAACTTTCATCTTTATATAAAGATCTATGTAAAAGTTTGGTCTTTTCTCAATGGATCCTATAGTTTGGGTCTTCAACACCGTGTTGAGCGAGGCCAGATTTCTGCGGTTTGATAAGACGAATATGGTCTTGATGTTCCGAAATACATTTCTGAACAAATCTACCTGTCTGTCCATAGAAAGAAAAGAAGATGGTTCCATCCCCACTTCTGCCTATCGCAAGCTGACATTTTCAGGTTGCTACATTCACAATTTTTCTGTTCATCATCCATCTCAAAAATTTGGCATCATTAAATCATTAGTAACCAGAGTGCACAGATTCTGCTCCTCTGAAGAATCTCTAAACCAAGAATTGGAAATAATTAAAAATACAGCCATACTAAATGGATACAAATTTAAAACAACTCAAAAATCATCAGTCACTTCCCCACACATCAATGTAGACAAGAACAAGCCCTAGGATTCCCATACCTATGTCAAAGGCATCTCCGAACGTCTTTAAAAAATTATGAAGAAATACAAACTTGCTACTATCTACAAACCCATCAACCAGATCTATAACTTTTTACCTTCTCCTAAAAACAAACTCTCACCTCTGATGCTACCTGGCGTGTAAGAGGTTCCATGCTTCTGTCGAGACCATATCCATCTTATCAAACTGCAGAAATCTGACCTCGCTCAACACGGTGTTGAAAACCCAAACCATAGGATCCATTGGGAAAGGACCAAAGTTTTACATAGATCTTTATATATATAAACATGAACATTTATATATATGCAGGGCTATAGCCAGCCTGGCTGGCCGAGTGGTTAGCATATCCGCTCTCCAGCCAAAAGGCTGCAGGTTCGAATCCTGCCGTGGGCATGGATGTTTGTGATTGTCTTTGGACTCCATGGAGGTGTCAAATAATAATAATATAAAGTGCTGAAGCCCTACTTCACAGACCAAATCTAAACCGTAATAACATTCTTGCTATTCCTGAAGTATGGAAAATTGTCATATAATATTGTGTTAAATAATTTATATGTTATCTTATTTTAATGTAATTTTTTTTTTCTCTGCACACACATATTAGGATTCCATTGTAATCATGTGCCCTAACTGTGTTATTCCTAGTATTGTTTGAATTAACTGTACTGACAATGTCCTAAGATACTTAGGATGAAATATTTACTTATTAAAACTTATTATTGTGGTTAATATGTGTGTTTGTATAGTCACTTCTTATCCATGTTCTTTCAACAGGTCACCTGAATTGTATCCAAATTTAACTAGACATATATAGCATCCTGGCCGGTTGGGGGGGGGGGGTAATCCATTCCACTTATTTACTACTCTCTCAATAAAGAACCTAGTCTGTGCACACCCTTACTAATGACACTCTTGAACAAATTCCAAAGTTACCCTTTGTTTTCCCCTTATTTCTCATATATTCAAACATTTCTTTTGTGTCAATCTTATAGAATCCCTTTAGTAACTTAAAAATATCTGTCATGTCCCCCTCTCCTCCACCTGCCAGCCACTCTGCATCCTGCACACCTAATGGAATCACTCGATCTGAGTGCTCAGCATATCTGCTCACCAGCCAAGAGGCTACGGGTTGAATCTGTCAGAGGCATGGATCTTTGTGATTGTCTTATTAACTGTTTACTATATGTACTGCTGTAACCTGTGTCCTGGTGTATGACCTTTGATGTCTTTGCACCATAAAAATCAAAAATAACTAACACCTTCAATCCATCACAATACTTCAGTCATAACTCAGACTAGGGTGAGAGGCATAACAGCCATTAAAAGATCCAAATGACAATGGTTAGGTTTGATTATATTGCAAGAAGTAACACCCCAAAATGGACAAAGTTATCAGAATGGTATCCTAGAGATGGAAAGAGAGCTACAGGAAGACCAAAGAGATGGTTGGAGGATGAGATTAAAGAAATGGCAGCAACTCAGTGACACATATAGGCTCTGAATGAATGGAGGTCTTTGTCTAGCAGTGGACAGAATATGATTGATGACGATGAACTGTATAAATTCCATTTCCATTTTGCCATGTGCCATTTCCTCCTAATCTACATCCCCACAGTTGAAGTCTCCTGTGATAATTGCTTGGCCAGCACTCATTGTGTGCTAATCTGCAAATGCATGTCATCCATATCTTCTTCTGGACTCAGTAACCAACAATATATTTTGTCTCATTGGCCTCTATATTAAACTAGATAGACAGCCCCCAAATGAAAATTTCCCTCTTCCTTCTGCTTTATTTCCTTTATCTTCTCTGAAAATACAATATGTTACATTCTATCCCCGTAACTACATCATTATCTGGCAAGCAGGTCTCGCTGATGCCAATACTCTTTGGCCAAGCCGAGCTGACCAATGCCAGAAACATCTCTCCTTTATTTCTGATAATACTTCAGACATTCATATACATGCATTTCAACATCTCTTTATGTCCACAGTTACTATTATCTATCCAAGATTTGTAACCTAGATAACTGTACCCAGCTCTTCACAATCATTCCTGCACTCATACTTCTCTATCCCATGGATGGCTATTTCCTGTCATTCCTGCACTCATTTGTTCCAGGGGGTGGCTAGACTCATGCCTGATTGCTCCCCCCCCAATATCTCTACCTTCCTTGTTTTGTACTTCTGAACTCTCACAGAAGAATACTTTCTCCATACATCTAACTCCAAAACCATTCAAGTGCAGTCCATCAGACACTGGTCCTTTCATCCATCAAATTCATTCATTACTGTGATCTTTTATCTCAAAATGTTCTGTTCTTTTTAATAACAAGCCACATATATAGAGTATGTGGGCTGTGTTGAATATTGATATTTGAATATCAATAGACACATGCTTGAATGCTTTCACCCCCCCCCATCTCTATTTTTCCTGGTTTTGCACTTTCAAACTTTCACTGAACAACACTTTCTTCAAGTATATAACTCCAAAGCCATTCAAGTGCAGTCCTTTTGCCCATCAGATCCACTCATCATTGTGATCTTTTATTTCAAAATGATTTGTTCTTTTAATAACAAACATGTATAAAGTAGATAGGGTTTTTTTTTTTTTTTTTTTTTTTTTTTTTTTTTTTTTTTTTACCAGTGTCTGGAATGACTATATGGTCTGTGTTTGAATATCTATATTTGCATTAATTGGTTTTTCACTAAATCACAGTTTATAGACTAAATTTTTTGGATAACTTATGATTGGTTGATGAAATAACGAGTTCTCCCTTTTATTGTTATTTATTATAGTAAATGTGCGCTTCTAATTCCAGACTTTTGCAAATAGTGATGAATGGATCTGTATGGAGATAGACCTTGATATGAGTAGGTTTTCAGTAGATTTCTAAAGTCACTTTTTTTTTTTTTCAGTTTATTCTTAATTAAGACACCTTAAAAAAAGTAATTAGAAAACAGTATTAGAAAATAAGGAATTCTTCTAATTTCATGGTGAAAATTTTTTTTGTGATGTGAGTTGTGGGGAAAAGAAGAATTTTTCCATCAAAAATACTGTTCCCAGATAATTTATGTTTATCTGCAACAAATTGCAGGTTTCAAACTAGTTTTAAAATTTTTCTGTGTAAAAGTTTGCTTGTAGGATGACCTTCTCATTGCCAAGCCTTACCTCTATAGATACTTCTTAGATCAGGAGGAGGAAAGTGGTATGAAAAATTGCCTAACTGCAAAATTTTTATAAATTACAATTTCCAGTGGAATGCAGTCATCATTTTATGTGGAAGTGATTCTGAATAAATCGCTTAATAAACCATATGAATTGTGGTTCTCTCAGTGCAAACTAAGATTTTAGTATTATTGAGTGTGTAGCTAATTTGGGTCTGTCTCCCATGATGAGTCTTTGGACTCCATGGAGGTGCCTGTGATGTGATCTTTACATACCACAAACACTGAAAGAACAGATAATACAAATTTTGTTTAGAAATGAGACATGTAAACGCATCTCATAAATCTCTAAATGGTTAGTGGTAACAGTTTAGTTTCAGATTAGCTATTTTCTGTGTATTTTGTATAAAGATTCTTAGACCTCAAGGAAACTACCAGCTGTAATAGATTTGTGAAATTAATCGGTTATTAAATTATTGCCATCTTATGTTTTGTAATTTCTGATGCTATACATTCCACTAATTTTAGCATATTAGTAATTTGTAGCTGCAAAGCATTTCAGAAATATGGACATGTTAGCCAGTTGCCAACAGAAGCACTGCTTTTTTTTTTTTTTTACATGAACAGTGATGGATTTGTAGACTGCATTGATTAGGATGATTGTATAAGAAGCGAATGAATTCATGGTTGTATGACAGACTATGGCACATACATTATATTTCCCTTGTTTCTTGTTAATTGAGATCCTGTGATATTTTTTAAGTAGCCTCTCAGTCATTTTGCCACTATTGTATTTGTTTTCTGTACTATTTCTAGTATTTAATTTTATTTACTATTTTTATACTTAACCTTCTCAATTTTTTTTTATTTTTACATTTGCTTAGAATGATTCCTTCTTTTCATTTAACTGAGTATGTCATCTGTGTTGACAGCTTTCCCACATACTTCCTTGGCAGAGAGTATCTTAGTGCTTTCTTTGAATTTTGCGATTCAGTCTGAGGTTTGGTTTTTGTGAGCTCATTTCTCCCACCAACAAGTTATATATTCAGAAATTATTTTTTTTTAAATATATAAAAAAGGTGTTCAAATTTGATTCTTTGTAAAACCCATTATCAATAACTTCTTTTGGAGGACAAGACTGATCCTTTTTTATTCTGTTTAGGAGTAGATGGCAATTGCTTCCTATTTTATATCCTGTATATTCAGGACATAAACATTAATATAATCAGTAACAGTTACCTTATTTCGTGTGTTTTTCCACATAAAGTTGTGCACATATTTATGCAACATCTCATGCAAACACTAATGTTCATTTGCATGTGTCTTAGCAGTCACAGTGTGAGTTTATTGTCATGGCACATAACTGAATTTTAGGTAATTAATATTTTATTAATGATGTGATTATTGGATTTATAACATTTTTACAATGATTTGCTGTTTCTGATAAATATATACTAATTTTTTAAATTAATTTTTTCATCCAAGCACCTGATTGCACTTGTTTACATTTTTTCTTATGAGAAAAATTGGATGTTCTGCAAATTACTGTATCATAGAGGTTGATCACTTAACTTCCTAACTATGCTTTACAAAATATTTTGCTTACCATTTCATTCTTGTCATTAGTTAATTAATATTTCTCTGACTTATTTCATTAGTTTTGTCTCCAGAGTTTTTCTCATTCTCTGACATAGCTCTTATTTTTTTTTTTTTTTTTTTTTTTTTTTTTTTTTTTTTTTTTTTTCATTCATTAATCAGATGTGCAGTTGAATGTATTTATTTCCATTATGTTCACTTATTGGATATAATGTTCTAATTAATATTCATGGAAATTAACATTTCTGTTTATTATTTTGACAAAATTAAGCAGACCTGGCTAATATAAACAGTAACATAGGGCATTTAAAGATACTGTAGAATGAAGTTTTGTTTATTTTCAATATTTTTGATTCCTTTTTAAGCTGATGCAAAACTATTTTTATTCTTAAACTAGGAAGTCTAACTAATTGCCATGGCTCCACCATGTTATACAGATTTAGGGAAACAAGCTAGAGATTTATTTAGCAAGAATTATCGTAAGTATAATAAAATTAATATTTTAATGCTTAAACTAATTGTGATGCTGTAAAATTATTACTATGAATATAATATGAACCTTATCATTTGTTACTTTTTCTACAAGTTGTATAAAACTATTTTAAATTTAGTTTAATCCTTTATCCAAGTGTGAGCAAACAAAGTTTGTGCCTGAAAGTATCTTCAGGACTAGGGTAAGGTGGTACAACACCAGGGCACTGCTTGCAAAGGTGGAGCAAGCAACCAACTTTCCTATCTCAGTATCTCCCATAATGCAAAACACATCTCCTTGCAATAGGAGTGTTGGTAGCTTGCTCTACCTTTGCAAGGAGTGCCCTGGTGTTGTACCACCTTACCCCAATCGTGAAGATACTTTCAGGTGCAAACTTTGTTTGCTCACACTTGGATAAAGGATTGAACTAAATTTATTATACTCTAACCAAGTGAAAAATAAACTTTCAACATAAAACTATTTTGTTCTGCTTATATAATTCATTTACTATCTGTAGGCTCTTAACACTTGTAATGCAGAAGTCATATCTCATATACAAGTAGCTAAAAGGGTCTCGGGTGCTCGACCTTATTAATAAAAAAATCTCTGGATTAGAGAAAGATGTTGAAAGCTTTTTTACCTTGGGCTTATTATAGATTAAAGATACCAAGAAATTATACAGTATACTTTGTTTTGCTTCCTTGGGAAAAAGATTAAAACCATGTTTTGTGTGAAATATATTCATGTCTGAGCTACTTGTATATAGAGGCTAATGACTTCAAATCACTTTCCTTAGTATGTATCCCATAATGCAAAACACACACTTTCGCTACTTGTATATCAGATATATATGACTTCTACATTACCTCATGGTATCTCTCCTGGGTCTGCCTCCAACTGATGAGACTCAGTTAAGGTCGAAACCTGTCTGGGTAGTGGCCCTTCCATTATGCATAGTATTATATATATATATATATCTGAAAGGTGGGTATGCTTTGCATTATGAGATACATACTAAGGCAAGTGATATGAAGTCATTAGCCTCTATATACAAGTAGCTCAGACGTGAATATTTTCACAAAACATTGTTTTGCTTCCTTGGATTAAAACCAGGTATGTAATTTCTTGGTATCTTTAAGGTATACAAAAATACATTTATAGGCAAAGGCTAGCCACCTTATCCTATTAAAATTGTGGTTATGGATGCTACAAAGTTTTGGCATGTCATATACCCTTAGGGCCAGTGATTGTCCCTGATGATTGCAAAAGTGTTAGATTTTGAATACTTGCAGAGTGTGATTTCTTAGGAAAGACATTAAAAAAAAAAAAAAGTATGGTGTTCCAAAGAGCAGCATTAAAAAAGGGAATAAAACTTAACTTCACATAAAAGATTTTCAGCACTGATGTGTTATGGATTTTGCATTACTATCAAGATGTTAAAGAGAAATTAAGAATCTGTGTTTCTTGATCAGCCAGAGGTTAAATAGTCTTAGGGAGAAACAACTTTGGGTAAGTAAGGTGTCCCAAAAAAATACAGATAAGGGAAGTTGGGCTAAATAGACTGAAAGCTATATTGTAAATGGTGTTAACCAGTAACTGCTTTTGTTCTTACATTCTCAGATGAAAGTGGAGGAAGGAATGATGGTGACCAGTTTACTGAAACATTGCCTGTGAAAATACTTAGAGAAGAGGCATAATACAGAAACAGTTGTGTATGAGAAAGTGTTGGAAGTGGTCTGAGAGAGGGTAGGGGATTAATTAAATGGATTGCTCTTTTCTGGATAGCATTAAGCATTTTTAAGATATTTGGTGCACTACCCTAAGTGTGTGAACAGTATTCCAAAGTTTGAGGGAATTGGTTTACATGTCATTAGTACTTGTATAGGTGAAAAGTAGTGTCTTGTGGAAAAGGATACCTAATTTTCTTTTAAAGGTGAATAGACTATGGATATAATGTGATATGCTTTTGCCAGGAAAGGCTATATAGCCTAAGAAAAGAAATTTGATCTTGTTTAGAAATTTGTGTATCATCAAAAAGAAGGGAAAGTGGTGTGATTTTTCTTGTAAGAACTAAAGATAGGATGTTTTGGTAACATTGGGGATTACAAGGTTAACCTTGCTACCTTGAATGATAGAGACTGGAGTTTGTCATTGATTATGGCAGAACTTGAAACTAGAATGCTGAATGAATGAATGGTGGGAAGATCTGAGGAGAAGCTACCTACTATGTCTACATGATAGTGAACAATGGGAAAGAAAGTTGATGATCCAGTTGCACAGGGTTGAAAACACCATAAGTGGTGAAGTGGTTGGAATTTTAAATGTAAATGAGTAATGCCTGGAAGCGGTATGTTAACAGATTTGTAGGAAATGGCAGAAGTTCATCCCATCATTTTTGATAAATCTATGCACATACGTGTGTGTGGGGAAAGCATGTAACTGAAATGAATACCTCTGAAGAAGAGAGAGAGAGAGAGAGAGGGCGATCAGTTGTTGATCATTGCAGAAAAGCACTTAATGCTCCTTTTCATCAGTAGGAAAAGGATGGCTGCTTTTGAGATGTGAGGATATCATATACTGAAAGACTGACAAATGGTTGGTTGCAAGAAAGTATTGATAAAACTTTAAGGTTCCTTAAGGATATTGACAGCAGAAAGTTGAAATACTTTGGACTTGTTGAAAGGATGGAAGGAGGACTTCTGAAAAGTTTAATATAGTTCGCCCATTTCTAGATCCCTTCTTGGCTTGGTGCCAAGAATAGTCGATTCATGCTGAAGGGGAGAAAGAAATTAAGGATGTACGAATTGGTCGCCAACATGCGAAATCACGTGCTTTCTTGTCTGTCGCTGTACTAGCTTGATTTTTGTTGTTCTCTTTTTTTTTTGCATTATTTTTTTATTATTAATTTGTATGATGGATCCAGTACAGTCAACAAGTTCTATTGTTACACGTTTCAGTAGCTCTTGCCAAAGAATATTGAATAATGTGCTGACATTCTGTGAAAAAGAATCGTCAGAAGGCAGTCTTCTTGTTCCCATTTCTCAAGTCATAAAACGTGCAAGTGCAATTGCGGGCGTATCGGGATCGACTGTTAAAAGAATTTGTAGGGAATCAAAAGGTGAAGGTAAGCCAAAATTTAAATCTCCAAAAAAAAAAAAAAAAAAAAAAAAAAAAAAAAAAAAAAAAAAAAAGCGCCAGAGAAAGAAAATCATCGAAACCGTAGCTTTGAATGATTTTGATGTAGACGTTATAAGAGCTATTCACGAATTTTACGTGGTCGAGAAAAGAGTGCCAACTGTTCCGAAATTGATTCCTGTGCTTAAAAAAAAATTAATTTTCCTGGGAAAAGATAAACTTAAAGGAAAATACTTCATGAAATCGGATTTTGTTTTAAAAAGTCCCAGAAATGTAGAACGCAGTATTTGCACGTATTAACACTCTACGTACATTTTTTCCAACTGTTATACAAGCAAAATAGTTACACTTTAAAAACAGCAATGTTCGTAAAAGAAAAACTAAATTTTCCGACCTGTAATAATAAACAAACTCAGTTTGTTTATTATTACATCCTAGAAGACAGACTGATTACCCTATTATCGGAATGGATTCTCCTTTTTCTGACATGTGCAGAAGTGTCGAGGGACCTCAAATCGGTGGGCGAACTATAGAAGGTAAAGTTTCTGAAAAAAGAGAAAGGAATAGACCTTCAGTGAGATGGATGGATGAGGTGTCTGAAGTGACTGATCTTCAGAATTGAATCCTCCAGAAAATCGTACAAGAGGACACGTTGTCGATGACTGGCACATCACCAAACTATGGAGTGATCATACGGCATCTTATGTCAAGTGAATAGATGATAAATGACACAATGCTCAAGGGCAGTATTCTCTGACTAAAGTTGCAATTTGTACAGATTTAATAGCTGTTCATAGGTATATATATTTGATCATATATACATTTGGAGCTGAAGTGTATCAAAATAGCTTAATCAGTCAAATAGAGATTATTTACTATAAACATAAATAATAACTATATGCATACAAGACATTGTAATTGTAAATTAATAATTATTTCACTCTCACACATTTCGTTTAAAAATATTTCGTCTAAAAATTAAAAATTCATCATCGTCAAATTCCTGCCATGTACCCTCAAGGGGTGTACAGTATATGATAGTACTACATGAAAAAATTACATCATTACTAACTTCCTATCTACAATTTTCATCCAGATCAATCTGTTACCTGTCAGGACTCCAACATTATCAGATCTTATATTTCTATCATCTAAGGCACTTTGTACCGTATCAATCCACCTATATCTTGGTCTTCCTCTGGGTCGTTTTCCTGCCAACCTGGCAGAGAACACTTGTTTTGCTAATCTTTCTAATGCGTTAGCAGAGCTAATCTCCACCTGAGATTAGCTCTGCTAACGCATTCCTGGATGCTGACAATGTCAAGTTCTTTCCTAATATCCTCGTTTTTAATATGATACTGCCATTGATGCCATCTGTTCACGCCTCTAATCTTTCTCAGGACTCTCATATCTGCGGTCTCTAGTCTTTGGTCAAGTGTTTTACTTCTGGCCCAGCTCTCAGATCCATAAGTTAAAACTGGTTTGAACACTGTCTTGTATACAGCTAATTTAGTGTTCTGACTAATTCCTCTCATATTCCATATGAATTTATTCAGTTGACTTCCCACCATACCAGCTTTGCTGATTCTGTTGTCTATTTCCATTTTTAATTTACCATCTTCACTAAAAATCGTGCCTTAATAACTGAAATGTTTCACTTATTCCACAGGTTCTCCATTCACAACACAGTTGACATTTTCAATGATTCTGCCTATTTTCATTGTCTTTGTCTTTTTATTGCTGACGTTCATACCATATCTATTACAACAGCTATTCAATTTAGTCAGAGAATCTTGCAGACTTGTAGTGGATTTATTTAGAAGTATAACGTCATTCGCATAAAGCAAAGAGCTGACATTAACGTCTCCAATTTTGATATCATGTTTAATACCCCTTTCCTTCATAATGTGATCCATATAGATAATGAATAACAGAGGGGATAATGTACATCCTTGTCTCACACCAGATTTAACAATAAACGACCTTCCTCTACTTCCTTCAATTCTATCTGCTGACTTACAACATAAATAAAGACTAAGTATTGCTTGATATAATGCCCTATTGACACCATATAACTGCAGTATATTGAATAGCTTCTCTCTTGGCACCTTGTCATATGCCTTTTCCAAATCGACAAAACTTAAATACAGATCTTTGTTATATTCCCATGCTTTCTCGACTATTTGTTACAAAGTGAAAATCTGATCCTGACGGCCTCTATTTGGCCTGAATCCAGCTTGTTCTTCACCCAGCTTTTCTTCCACAATTCTTCTTAAACGTTTCTCAAGTATACTCGTATAGATCTTGCCAGGAACACTCAGTAGGGAAATACCTCTGTAATTCTCACATTCAGTTTTATTTCCCTTTTTATATATGGGTACTATGAGAGCTCTACTCCAATCACTGGGAATTCGTCCCTCTGTGCAGGCTTTTTGAACTATGCAGTGCAGCCACTGTAAGACTTTTATATCACCATACTTCAGCATTTCTGGTCGAATATCATCTACTCCTGCTGCCTTTCCACATTTCAAGCCTTTGATGCCTTTTTCTACTTCAAGTATGGATATGTATTCCTGACTGCATGCCTGGTCAGTGTTTTTTACCACTGTGCTGTCATCACTGCTTGTTTCATTTAGCAGTTTTTCAAAGTAATTACTCCATACTTCGAGGATATCTTTTTCTTCAGTTTTCATGTCACCTTTATCATCTCTAACTCCTTTTACAGCACTCTTTACGCCATTCCTAAGCTTCTTCAACAACCTCCAGAATATTTTGCCACCTTGATATTTATTTTCCATATTCTTGCCAAAGTCCTCCCATGACTTTTGTTTAGCTAGTTTTACAGTGTTTAGCATTCTTGCATTTGTCTCTGTAATCTCTAAGAGCACAAGCTGACTTATTTGACAGGAACTTTTGATATGCTTTTTTCTTTTCCTTCACTGCCTCTTTAACTTCCTGTGTCCACCAGGGATTTATGATTTTTTTTATCCTTGCAGACAACCTCACCACATGCCTCTCTCTGGCAGAATCAATCAATGGTTTCTTCAGAGTTTATCACTGAATCTCCTAGGTTTGATTCCTGTTCTCAAACTCTTTCATTTTTTTTTTCAATAATCTTTCTATATTTTAGTCTACAGTTCACATCTGAGAGCTGCTCAACTTTTATTCGCTTTAAAACTTTCTTACATGTTATTCTTTTCAATATGAAATTCAGTTTTATCCTGCTCAAGACTAAATAGTGATCTCGTCCACTTTCAAATCCTCTGTACACTCTGGTGTCCTGCACCAGGGAGAAAACATCACTATCAACAATAACATAGTCAATGAGACTTTTCTTATTCCTAGCCTCTTCTCTCCATGTGAATTTGTGCACATTTTTATGTTGGAACATGGTGTTAGTAATAACCAGTCCATGTCCTGAGCAGAAATCCAGCAGATATTTGCCATTATTATTAGCTTTGCTCTTTTCTCCAAATTTTCTCAAAATATTTTATGTATGTCTCACAATCATTTCCTACTCTGCTATTTAGATCCCCAACATAGACCAAATTTTCCTCTTTCATTGTGTCAGTTTTTCTAAAGTATCAAAAAATTCCTCCACTTTTACCTTAGTAGAACCTTCTGTGGGACCATAGGCAGAAATAAGTCTCATTGTCCAGTTCCCCATTCTCATATTTTCCCACATTACCCTACTTGAGACTGACTGCCATTCAAGAAGATTAGCCTTGTAGCTGACTTTTCGCTGTTTGCCCTGGTTCCCTGATGAAAACAACGGGGGCCTTGTTTAACCGGGCGACTCCCCAGCCAACATGAAATTTTGTCATGTTTTACCATCATTTTTTATTTTGGTTTAACCAATAAGAATACAATTTGGTTGGCTAAATCCCAAATTGCCAGCCCATCCTCGTTCGTTCGGTATCCAAGTAGATACCCAACAGGGTGCACCACGAGAAGGTGAGGATTGGACATCAGGTCTGAACCCCTGGTCGGTTATCTGCCTTCATTTAAAGGCTATGTGGAGGTCTTCTCTCAGTTATACAGCTTTGACCCTTAAGCACCCCAAAAATTAAAAATTTTAGTTTAAAAATGTATGTTGAACTCAACTAATTTTAAATAATTAAACTCGTATAATGAGAGAAACATAAACCAAGAATAAAATCACACTAATCCATCACAAAGTGCATTGTGAGCTCTCAGCACTATTACATACAACATACTCTATAGTGAATGCCACTATAAATGAGGAAATGGGGGTGCTATGATGAACTGTAGAAAATGAATGCAGTTTTGTTTCAAGCTCACTATTGCAAAGAATAATAGCAAAAACCTTTGTGATAGCAAACTGAATTTTCTCATAAATGATGGCACAATCCATTTCACAAAATAATTTGGGAGTAATTCTGTTGGAAATTCTACACAATTTATGTGTTGTATTAATACTAGAAAATAAAACAAAGGAGGAAAGTTCCTCTTTGTTTACAATTAAAAAAATAAATAAGCAAAATAAAGAAATGGCAGAAAACCATGCATTGATGACAGAACACAAGGGATGATTGTCAAGTAGCATACATGATGTTTTGTATACATGCGAAATGACATTATGAAATGTGCAAATTCTTACAATGTTAAGTCTAGAGCAGAGTTTCTAGATTATGTAAAAAAATGAAAAAATAAATTAAGTATAGTCTCTGGGAAAAATTACCATGGTACTCCTCTTAAACACTATTATTATAATTACGGCTATTATAGCCTGTTTTTGTTTAGGAGTGTCACTTATTTAAATTCACTGGCTATCAATACTCAAGGGGTATATATATTTAGGGCATTATTGGTGAATATAGAAGGCAATTAAGGTAGAATAAAAGAGGTGGAAAAATTTTGGTACATACCTTTTTTGATTCTATGATGTCTTCCACTTCCATGATCTCACCGAAGGTTGTTTACAAACGGGGAGGGAGAAGAGGGAGGGAGTGGTGTGGGGGTCTGTTTTGACGCGGGGAAAATAAGTTTGGATAACCGGGGTTAATATTAATAATATATATATAAATGTATACATATATTATTTTGAATTAAGGTGCATTTTTGTGGGGGGGGATATACTTATGTGGCAATTGTGGCAGGGTTAACCAGGTGTGGAATCGTTTTGGTCGTGTGACCGTCCTCGGAACTTTGTCGGAAATGAGTGTAGGGCTATATCAGGGCAAAGTTGCAACTGCCAAATAAGGGCATTAGTTGTCGCTACATGGCTGGAGGCGTGGCTTAATTTGTAGGTTCTGGATCGTCCAACATTCGGAAATTAGGTAGGGACAGTGGATGTTAATAGAATTTTCATCGCATTTTATGGCAATAGTTTCGGATATTCTTAGCATTGTTTTGTTTGTCTATGATTATGGCCTTGTCGATTTGGGGGGGGGGGTATGTTTCAGCTCAAGGGCGTGAGCTGCAATCTCTGTCTTCCCTGTTCTCTGTGTTTTATTTTTCTTTTTGATGTTGCGATGTTTTTGTGTGTTCAGTTATTCCGGAATGGGAATATTGCAATCCCTGAAGTGCTCTTGTAGTCTAGTCCATAAGGACCTAATTGTAGAGCTGATGTAGGTGACGTGACGGTCTTCTTGACAAGGAAATTTGTAGACGACGTTGTGGAGTTCGAATATTTCTTTATGTGTGAGAGATTTTTTAGGTTTTAGGAGAGTTGGTAATTTTTGGTTCGTGGTGAATACTAGCTTATAGTCAGTGTTTTTGAAAGTGTATTTGTAGGTTTTGTATGTGTTTTGGATGTATGGTAATTTGATGACCATGCGTGTAGTGAGGTCTATTTTGGTTGTATTATCGTTATGACGAGATTTTGCCATATTGTTCGCGTAATTTATTAGATGTGTAGGATAGTTGTGATTTTTGAAAACCTGTGTTAAATACTTTAATTCTGTGTTAAGATGATTGCTGTTGGTTAAGAAATTGTAAGCATTGAAAAATTGTGATAGGATGACTGATTTTTTAACAGAATATGGGTGATATGAATTGAAATGGAGGTAGTTTCTGATATGTGTGGGTTTGTGGAATATCTTTGTAGCTATCTTGTTATTGTTTCTGATTAATGTCAGGTATAAGAAATTGATGGATTTGTTCTGTTCTGTTTCTAAGGTGAATTGTAGTCTGTTACTATAATCATTGAGGGATGTTTGTAAGGCGGAGATGTGCGAGGGTTTGCCAATGCATAAAATATCGTCTACGTATCTGCCATAAAAGGTGATGCTGGGGTGGGGGGGGAGAAGGGTGGAATAGAAGTGATTCAATGTGTGCCAGGAATGATTCTGCTAGATGACCACTGATGTTTTGGCCCATTGGGAGACCGAAAATTTGAACATATACGGAGTTGTTGAACTTAAAGAAGTTTGCAGATATTGTGAGTTTGATCAAGCTAATGATGTCAATTGGTGTTAGTTTTGTGCGTGTGTGTAGGGTGTGGTCCTCTGTGAGTAGTGTGTGTGTACGATGTCTAATGTCCTGGGGACATCCATGTTGGTGTATAATGAAGTTGCATCTAATGAGGTGAGGATGTCATCTTGGGATGGAGTAGTGTTATTTATTTTCCAGAATAGGTCATCCGTATTTTTGATCATACAGATAGACGTTGTTAGTAGTGGTTTGATGAGTTTGGCAACAAATTTTGATAAAGGAGCTGTGGTGGTGTTCTTGTAGGAGACTATGGGTCATATCGGATAACCGTCCTTGTGGGTTTTGATGTTCCCAAACATATAGGGGTGCGTGTAGTGCAGGGGGTTGTGTGTCTCATTGTGGTTTTATCTATTTTGTTTTGATTTTTTAAGGTGTGTGGGGTGCTTTTGATTTGTTTTATGAGTTTGGGGGTAGGATCATTGTGGATTTTTTGGTAGGTGTGGTGGTCGTTTAAGACGGCCATAATTTTGTTGTAATCAGTTTTGTTGATGATGACTACAGTGTCTCCTTTGTCTGCTTTTGTAATCATGATATCTGGATTCTTCCTTAAAGATAATAGGGCTCTTTGTAAGTTGGGGGTAATGTTGGGTTTTACTATTATTTTGCTATTTATAATGTTGTTTATTTTTTGGAATATTGTGTCTGTGTTTGGGTAATTTTCAAGTTTCGCTTGGAGTTCAATGATGATATATTTTTTTCGGTACATATTTAGGGGATATTGCAAAGTTAAGTCCTTTGTTCAGGATGGTGATTTTGTCAGGTGTGATGTGACAGATTTTTGATGGAGTTGTCAAGTGTGGGTTGTGGGACGGTGATGTCTGAAAGATTGGGAACAATATGTATTATGTATTTTGTGCAAACAATTTTTTGGTGTGTCGAGCTTCAGTTAACAGTGCATGGTCGTTGATGTATGTTTGGGTACTTTCGAAGAAACTTGCCCACTCATTTGGGAACATTAAGGTTTTTAATCTATATTTTGTATTGTGGATGTATGAATAAGCTTGATTTTTCTTTCTGAATCTGTCATGTATGGCCTGCTTTATGAGTGCACGTGAAGCTCGGTAGCAATTTTTTTTATTCCCAGGAATGGAGCGGTTACCGCGAACTGTAGCAAAGTTTGGCATGATGTTGTGATGTAGGCAGTTTTTGAGGAATGTTATGTGCAGTTTTTGCGCGGAGTATGTGAGGATGGTTTTCTGGTAGGTTATTTTTGTGAGGGTTATACATTCATTGAAAGTATTGCGTGAGCCCATGACCTAGCCTAGTGTTAGGAGTGTGTGCTAAAATGATTTTATTATAAACGTGTATTTTGTGTCACGGAGGGGGGGGGAGAAGGGGGTGGTATGAGTAGACAGCCAATGGTTGAAGGGTTTTATGGTTACAAACACAACATAAATTAAGTATAGTCTCTGGGAAAAATTCCCATGTTACTCCTCTTAAACACTATTATTATAATTACTGCTATTATAGCCTGTTTTTGTTTAGGAGTGTCCCTTATATAAATACATTGGCTATCAATACTCAAGAGGGGTATATATATATATATATATATTTAGGGCATTATTGGTGAGTATAGAAGGCAATTAAGGTAGAATGAAAAAGGTGGAAAAATTTTGGTACATACCTCTTTTGATTCCACGATGTCTTCACTTCTATGATCTCGGGGGTGTGTTTTGACGCGGGGAAAGTAAGTTTGGATATCCTGGTTTAATATTAATAATATATATATAAATGTATACATATATTATTTTGAATTAAGGTGCATTTTTGTGGGTGGGGGAGGGAAGGGGAGGAAGGATGTACTTATGTGGCAACTGGGGAAGAGTTAACGGGGTGAGGAACCGTTTCAGTCATGTGACCATCCTCGGAACATTGTCGGAAATGAGTGTAGGGCTATGTCAGGGCATTAGTTGTCCTATATGGCCAGAGGCGTGGGTTAATTTGTAGGTTCTGGATCGTCCAACATTTGGAAATTAGGTAGGGGCGGTGGACGTTGATAGAATTTTCATCGCATTTTATGGCAGTAGTTTCGGATATTCTTAGCATTGTTTCATAGTCTTGTTTGTCTATGATTATGAAAAAAATAAAGTAAAAATAAAATGATGGAAGGAGGAAACATCTTTGTTTACCCACGGTACTAATGTATTACAAGTTTGCAACCTTTTGTGGATAGGAAACACATACAGTGGCAAGTTCTCACATGTAATATCACTAAATTTTATTTGCTTAAATATATCACTACATTTTATTTGCTTCTGACCACCTGAATATTAACATTTTGCTGAAGATGCAAAAATAGGCAGGATATCAATAATTTGGCTGATATTTTGTTTGCAGAATAATCTGCATAGACTGGCATTGTGGCCATTTGAAAATGGCTGTCAGTTGAATATTAGTAAATGTAAAGCTACGCACTTGAGTGTAATGAGATCCAGTGTCATATTGTATTTTAACATTTCAGAATGGTTAGATATATGAAGAGCCAAAGGCTTCAATTCGGCGACATAATACTTGTTTAAGTTAAGGGATATTACATCCCATATCGTTTCTTAGCCGAATAAGAAACTCAAAGAGTTTCATGCCGAATATAGTAGAAACTATATAAAGTTCGGCGATTCCAAGCATAAGCAAATACCTGGATACTGCAGCAACTGATCTTTAAGGTAGTGCAAGCTGAGGCAACTCATATCTAAGGTGGAGCAAGCTCCGATCACTATTCTTGATATTTACTCATAATGTGTACTTAGCTCCTAGGAGCTGTATTACTGTTCAACATTATGAGAGAAGGTCGCTACCCAGACCGGTTTCAACCTTTATTGAGGTCTCATCAGTGAGTAGGTAGACCTAGTTAATATCAAGTTTGTAGCGAACAGAGCTTACAACCCTTCTATGAGTATTGCCGAGAGGTGTCCTAATAAATTATTAGATATATGAAGAGCCAAAGGCTTCAATTCAGCGACATAAGACTTGTTTAAGTTAAGGGATATTACATCCCATATCTAGTTGCATTGTTGTTCTTGTGCAGGATGACTTGGTCTTGAGACTGCCATAGCTGAATAGCAGAGGAGTAACAATCAGAAAAGTTATGGCTGATGCTGAGACACACACACACATATATATATATATATATATATATAATCCAGATACCTTTTTTTGAGACAAAATATGGAATTATTCCCAGGCTCTTTATGTACCCAATAAGTAGGATCACCAGTGAAGTGATCAAATTCATCTCTCACCTAAAGATATTATTTGAGACCTCCAGGGAGTCAAGGACTTGTCGAGAGAGGCTGTAAATTACCCAACCCAGCTATCCTACCTTCCCTTAAATTTATTTACACTAGATGCACTCACTACCCCTAATGGCAAATTATTCCCCTCACTCACTCACTGCTCTCTGAGAGAAAAACCTAGCTCTTACCTCTTTCTTGACTGAGAACAAACTTAGCTTCCATGGATGCCCCTGTGTTCTCTCCCTGCCTTCCATATAATAAAAAATTTTATCATTTGAAATGCTATAACACCCATTCAAAAGTTAATAGACCTCTATCATATCACCCCTCTTTCTCCTGAACCAGAGTCTGCAATCCACATACTCGCAATCTGTCCTCTTAATCTAAATCCCATAATCCGGATATAATCTTTGTAACTCTGCACCTTTCCACAGCTTCTTTATTCCCTTGGAACCTGGGAGACCAAATCTGAGTACAGTAATCCAAGTGTGGTCTTATCAAAGCCTTATAAAGAGGCAAAATTACTTCCTTATCCTTGCATGTCAAGATTCGCTTCAGTATAGAAATTATCCTCTGAGTTGTATTTGCAACTTTTGCTATGTGACCTTTGAACTTTAAATTCTTATCCACCGATACACCAAGATCCCTTGCCTCTTCAGTTTCTTGTAGCATAACCCCACTAATATAATATGCCACTGGATCTCTAATCATGCCAAAGTGCATAACTTTACACTTATTAACATTAAACTGATAGCCATTTTCGTTTGCCCAGATTTCCAGTCACTTCAAATAATTTTGTAATTGCTGAATATCAGTAAATCCCTGATTGCCCTGCCTATCTTCGCATCATCAGCAAACAATTGCAAAGCTAGAACCTGCTTGAAGTCATTAATGTATAGATTGAACAATAATGGCCCAAAGACTGAACCCTGAGGTACATCACTGGTTACCTTAAATCTGGCAGATTCACACACACTGTATACCACTTTTTGATATCTGTCTGTTAACCATCCCCTGATCCAAGTCAATAAGGTATGTTCCAATCCCATATTCTCCAATTTATGCAACAGCCTATCATGTGGTATCCTATCAAATGCCTTAGAAAAATCCAACATTATCATAGTGTATCCATTTCCTTTATCCAACTCGGCCTTAACATTGTTATAAAATATGAGCAGATTGCTAAAACATGACCTTCCTTTAGTAAACCCATGCTGTTCCCTGCAGAGTATAGAATGATTGTCTACTTTCTGTATGCGAGTTCTTACCAACTTCTCTGAATTCTTCACTACCACACCAGAAATACTAATAGGTTGGTAGTTAGACACATCAGTTTTTGCACCACCCTTGTTCAATGGAACTATATTACATTCCTTCCATTCTTGTGGTATCATTCCTGAGCTGAGACTCAAGTTATACAAATGTGTGAAAGGCCTAGCCAATTCAGCTGAACATTCCTTTAGCAAAGGGGCAGATATTCCATCTGTCCCTATTGACAAATTTTTATTCAGGATATGCAAAAGCTCTTCAACCTCATTTTCATGAGCCTCTCTAACTCTTCATCCAACGTAGCAGTAGCACTGTGCACCATACTACATACACCTGGTTGATATATCTTAACAAAGTGTGCACTCATTAACTGAACAATCTCCTTAGCTTCCGACACTCGTGTACCATCTACATTCAATAAAGTTATTCTTCCACATTCATTCTTTCTTTTGTTTGCGGCATAACGATAAAATTCTTTTGGATTGCCTTTAGCTTGCATGGCCGATTTCTTTTCATACTCTGTTTTAGCTTTTCTCACAATACTCTTTACTTTTCTGGCCTGAGCTTTATATATTTCATAACTCCTCTCACTCTTATTCTCACCATACTCTTTCCACATCATCTTCTTCTTGTGGATTTCTAGCTTAATAATGCTGCACATCCATTTCACACCCAACCTATGTACTCTTCGAACACTAGGGATACATTCAGATATCGCCTCATTGAAGCACTTTTTCAAAGATTCCCATTCAGTAACTGATATCATGGGACCAAAGATAGTATTCTTCTAAGTCTATCATAATTTCCAACTTTGTAGTTCAGCATGTAGCCTGTTTTAATCAGAGCTTCAATAGAAGTAGATACTTCCCAAGAAAGAACAGCATTATCACTGTCACCAATTGGTGGTAAAATAGCTATATTCTTGACAGAGATCCCTTCTGACGCTATGAGCAAATCGAACACTCTTTGACCTCGAGTTCCTTCTTTCACATGCTGCCTGAGAAAGTTATCCCACAACAATTCAATAAATTCCTGTTCTTTCTGATCATGAGATTTCTCTTCTACCCAATCAATGTTTGGAAAATTAAAGTCACCTATAATGATCATTCGCTTGGTACCCATAAGGCTAAATTGGCGATGCATTTGTTCGTCCCCTACAACTGAGCTGCCAGGTCTGTAGCAACACCCACCATATATTTCATTCTGTTAACCTCCACTTCTTCACACCAAATAGACTCAAACTCATCGCTACATGGGACATTGTTACCATCATTGTTTTCTTGTATTTCTACCCTAACTGGACCTTAAGTCATCTGATATCATTAGTAGCACTCCTCCTCTCCTATCTCTTCTGTCATTCCTAAAAATAGTATGTCCGTTACACTCGATCCCACTTACCATATCTGATTCTGATAGCCAGGTTTCGGTAATGCCAACAATCTTAGGGGTTGAGTTTGTTGCTTTATTGAATACGATGTGGCTAGGTTAGATAAGAATAGGCTAGGTCATAATAAATTATGACTTAGCCTATTCTTATAATTAGATATGCAATGTATTTGGTCTTGTTCTAGAATTTTCTCTTTTCCCTCCCCAGACATACTTAAAAGGTCTGAACCCAAAGCATATTTTTCTACTCCTATGCCACATACATAACCATGTTCAAAGGCATTTATATCTTTATCACATTTGTATACCATAGCTGAACTTTCGCACACATTTTCCTATTCTTCCCTTGATGATCTAGTTTCCCTGACTCTCTGCATTAAGTCTCATACCAAGAAATAATTTCTCCAGGCTTCTGATGCCAAATGAATTCGAGTGCAGGCCATCATTCTTATACAAATCTTTTCTGCCATCAAACACACCCCACATGTCTAAAAACTCGCATCCATATCTTCTACATAGCCTATGCCTGAAATCATTTGCTATCATCGCTCTCCTCCTTAACTGAGTACTATCATATCTAGGTAGTAATCCTCCAGTTTTTGCTCTCTCACATTTCTTTCTCACTTCTTCCAACAGACTTTTCATATCTTCTCTCATACTATGTTTGTCACCACTTAAATTATTAGTACCTACCAGCACTACTATTTCTTTTACATTTCTTTTTTGGTTTTCAATTATGTTTGTCATATTTTTAATTTTCGCTCCTGGGAAACTAGAAGTGGTGACTCCCTTGGCAAGTGCAAATTTTAAAATTGAGTCACCAATACCATATTACCTCTTTTTTTCTTAGATATTAACTGACTTACCTTGTTGTTACTAATATTTTGATTACCAAGTTCAGTATTTTCCTGTCTGTTCTTGTTCTCATCCTTTTTCTTATCCTGTCGAAGTTTAAACAAACGTTTTTCCACGTTTTCCAATTCCCTGGTGGATTTCCTAATAATTTCTTTTAGCCGAACTATTTCTAATGTCAGCGTATCCTCAGATAAATTATTATCATCACTGCAACAGTGTTTTTGTTCAGGACAAACGTTCTTCTCAGTAGCAACTTTAGCTTTAGTCACTGCCTTGTTACGACGAAAGTTTGGTGCCTTTTTAAGGGTAGTAAAAACGAATAATTTTTCTGAAATTATGTTATAAAACACTTTAGTACAATAACTACATTAATAAAACTACAATAATATATTAAAATACACAATTAAATATAAGAAAACACTTAATAAATCAACAAAAATCACAAATCTTTCAGGAGCTCTCTGACAGTACATCTTTTCCACAAGAGGATTCAAATCCACAGCTTGTTGGAAAGCAGGTATGTTATCCACTTGGCCAACCAGGTTGGCATCATGCTTGATTGTTATTTTTGGCAATCTTACAATATTAGGTGGGGAATCATTGCTTAGGTCTTTCTTTCTCTCCCGTAGTCCTAAATGGACCGTTGGGTACACTCATGGTTGGTAGGTGATATACTTCGTTAGCCTCCTCCAATCATCTCTGTTTCTTGTTCTTGATGTCAGTTGAGAAAGGGAGGAATTTGTCCATTTTCTGATGTTATCAGTCCATTTTAATCGAGGTCGGCCCTTAACCCTTGATCCCGGAACGATTCCTTCTAGTGCTTGCTTTGGAATGCCATTAGCCCTCTCCACATGTCTGAACCATTTCATCTGTCTTCTTCTGATGACTCTCAGAATATTTTCCCCTTTTCTCCCAGCTATTGAGTCAATCAGTTTTTGGACATTTTCATTGGTTTTGTGAGCGGTATAGGGAATTCTCAAAAGTCTTCTGTAAGTTTTCATTTCGAAAGACAGAAGTCTCCTCTCATCTTCCTTCAATAAAGTCCAGCCCTCACAACCATACAAGAGGACAGAATTCACCAAGGTGTCAATAGTCTTAGTCTGGTTGTGATTGCTATTCTGTTATTTCCCCACAATGTTTTAACTTCTGTAGGGCCACTTTTCATTGCTTAGGGAATTTAATGTAGAACAAATGTTTAAATACTGTAAGGATACTTTTACTGATATATTCAGTGCAGATATTTGGATCAGAAGAAAACTAATATTATTATAGTATTGGAGACCATGCTACTGAGAGTGGTGCTGAATTGGAAAGTCATCAATACCAAGTTATGATATGAATTTTTTTAAAGCTCAAGTATACATTTACAGTATGTGTAGTATTATTGGTAGAGAAGAAATCAAAAGTGTTTGGAGATTAGTTAGGATTGCATGATATTGTAGTTAGGTCATGTGAACAGTTTGTGTGAAATTATTGATGATAACAAATGCTTCAAGAACTCTGTCTGTAAATAGTATATTTTGAAAAAGAAGCCAGTTGGAATTTTAAACTTCTGAGAAAGCTGACATATTGCTAGGGAAGTTGAACTGTAAAAAGGCAAAAATGAAAAAAGAAAATTTAGAATGATTGGTGGCATTAATCACTAGAGGCAGTGAATCAGTTTGATAGCATTATATGAAATGTTTCTTTCAGAGGAGAAGTTGTATCCTGGCTAACATGTCAGTGCAGATATATGTATAAATAGATATATTTTACCCTTTTCATCTCAAAGATGAAAAGGGTTAAAAAACTAATTAGTGTGTGTGTGGGGGGGGGGGGAATGAATGAGTAGTAATCAGATCCTGATATTTGAGTTAGAATGTTCAATCTTTGACCTCAGTGATTCAGAATTTTGATGCCACAAGGGGATCTGATGCCTTCATTATTATGGGTGACTATGAGAAAGTTATCTTTATCTCATTTTGTGTGTGTGTGTGTGTGTGTGTGTAGTCCGCACAGTTAGCCTAGTGGCTATGCGCTTCGCAACCATATGCCTGGGGAAGGAGTGTCCTAGGTTCGATTCCCGTCAGTGACGTGAGGAGCTGAAGGATCTTCCTCAGCCATAGCCAAGTTAGCCAGTCTTGGGCATGGACAGCAGGGTTTTTTCCCCAGTTTATTCTGGGGTTTTTCATCCCGCAAAGCAGGCAAACTGGCCTTGAAAACTCAACACTACAGGCCATAGGATACACCGGGGCATAAGGTTGACCACCTTATCCTGTAAACGGAGTGAGGTCTGATGATCAATGGACCCTCGACACCGCAAGGTAAAAGAGGGTATAAGGAAGATGAAATGAGATATATATCTTTGCACTTGTAGGAAATATATTTATAATATTTGTAGCAAGTCCTTTTGCTTAGTGAGAAAATATACTTGTCAGGAAATTATATTGTGTGTATTCTGATCAATGTAGATATCATTTTGTATTTATAAGTAATAAAATAGCTTATCACTGTTTTATTAAAATACTCTGGATGATAGAACTTTTAGCATCTTTTCATGTTTTGTCAGAAAATAATTGATTTAGTTATCATCATGATCGTATTGATGAAACCGCATTAAAGGCAGAAAGTGGTTTAGATAGTGACCCTTCCTATGCATGGCAGTATACATATTTGAAAGGGAAGGGCTGCAGTGTATCATGGACTACTGAGATTGATTGTGAAATGAACAGCTTCTATATATAAATAGCGTGAAAATGTTTGTTTGCTTATGCTTGGTTACAGGATTTTAAAAAAAATATATAGAATATAATTTTTATGTTATCATTTTCTTATTATATCAAGGTTACTCATTGTTAAATTAGTGTGGACTTAAGGTTTATCTTTTATACACTGATGAATTTTGAGTGTCAATGGCAATGATTCTTAAGCCTAGTACTATAGTGACTCATTGACTACTCTTATTACAAGAATCATTAGGATTAAAATTTGATCTTCAATAACTTGGGTTTACAGTGAGCTATTCTAGCAGGATGTTGTCTGTCAGATTTGAAGTGCTAAATCCAGTCAGTATTATAAATTGTAAGCACCTCAAAATTAGCAATGAATACTCTTCCAAAAACAACAAACAAACCCCTCCCCCCCATTCACTCTGTCTTTTTCACCGTGCTAGTTGCATTGTTTAATTAGTTGTGTGTGGCCATTATTCTTCTTACAATATTTCCTTGAGAATTTTAAGCCAGTGGAACAAAAATTAAGGAAGAGAGTTATATCCTTTGTAGGTTGATGTTTTCCATATGTAGAAAATCATTTTAAAAATTTTTGACCAAATTTAGAATATTTGATTTTTACATGATTTGATTCTTGCCTGAAAAAGTGTGTGGGTTGTGGGGGAGGAATAGATATTTCTTTGTAAGCATCTTTAAAGGTTGGGTCATTCAATTTTCTACTTTTTTTAAAATAAAATTTGGAATGTAATTTTACAAGACAACTTCGATTTTTTAAAGCCTAATTAAGTTTGTTAATGAAAATTCGACTGAGCTCAGCAATTTAAAAAACAAAAGTGGAGTTAATAGTCATCAGATTTTTCACATGTATACTGAAGGGTGTACTTGGATACTCTGTGAGAGTACATGCAATGCATACATTGTTATTAACTTCTTATCAACAGTTGTCTTCTAAATTTTATCTGTTCAGACTCCAGTATTGTCATATCTTATTTTGGTCTAAGGTGCTTCTGACTGCACAAGTCCACCTGTTTTTGATCTTTCTTTGTTATTTTGTTGCATCAAGCACTTGTTTTGCTGATACTTCCTTTCCCATTCTGTTTAAGTGACCATAACACTTATGATTATAAGCTCTGCTTACCCATTTCTGAATTCCTGTCTCACATTTTTAACATGATTCTACAACTGTGCCATCTATTCACTCCTTGATTGTTCTTGGAACTGACATTTTTGTGGTCCCTAATCTTTGATTAGGTGTTTCATTTGTAACCTAACTCTCCAATCCATGAATTAAAATTGATTTGAGCATTATCTTTTAACTGGCTATTTTAGTGAACTAATTTCTCTTTTATTCCATATAAATTTATTCATTTGACTCCTCCTTATAAATTTGGCTCTGCCTATTTTATTATCTAGGTTTAATTTACTATCTTCAAAAAAACTGTGCTTAAATAAAATTTTTACTTTATCTATAGTTTTTCCTGTTGAATATGCAGCTGATGTTAATCTGGGTTTTTATTTATTGCTCATTTTCATGTTAATTTTGTTATAGACTTATTCAGCAAAGAAAAGTGGCATTAGACCTGATATCAAAACTTGAGTTGTTAATCTCTGCTCTAATCCTGCAAGCATCTACTTAATTTAAGAGCATAACATGATCTGTGTAAAGAGCTAAGATTAATATCTCAAGTTTTGATATCAGGCATATCAGGCCTAATGCCACTTTCCTTCATAATGGAATTCATGTAGATGTTTAATAACAGTGGAGATGTGCAATGAAACCATCTTCATGTACTGTGTTCATTTATCATCATCAAATTCCTGCCATGTACCCTCAAGGGGTGTACAGGATATGATAGTACTACATGAAAAAATTACATCATTACTAACTTCCTATCTACAATTTTCCTCCAAATCAGTCTGTTACTTGTCAAGACTCCAACATTATCAGATCTTATATTTCTATCATCTAAGGCACTTTGTACTGTATCAATCCACCTATATCTTGGTCTTCCTCTGGGTCGTTTTGCTGCCAACCTGGCAGAGAACACTTGTTTTGCTAATCTTTCCTCGCCTATTCTGTTTAAGTGACCATACTACCTGAGATTAGCTCTGCTAATGCATTCCTGGATGCCGACAATCTCAAGTTCTTTCCTAATATTCTCGTTTTTAATATAATATGGCCATTGATGCCATCTGTTCATGCCTCTAATCTTTCTCAGGACTCTCATATCTGCAGTCTCTAGTCTTTGGTCAACTGTTTTACTTCTGACCCGGCTCTCAGATCCATAAGTTAAAACTGGTTTGAACACTGTCTTGTATACAGCTAATTTAGTGTTCTGACTAATTTCTCTCTTATTCCATATGAATTATTCAATTGACTTCCCACCATACCAGCTTTGCTGATTCTGTTGTCTATTTCTATATTTAATTTACCATCTTCACCAAAAATCGTGCCTAAGTAGCTGAATTGTTTTACTTGTTTCACAGGTTCTTCATTCACAACACAGTTGACATTTTCAATGATTCTGCCTATTTTCATTGTCTTTGTCTTTTTAATGCTGACCTTCATACCATATCTATTACAACAGTTATTCAATTTAGTCAGAGAAATCTTGCAGACTTGTAGCGGATTTATTTAGAAGTATAATGTCATCCGCATAAAGCAAAGAGCTGACATTAACATCTCCAATTTTGATATCATGTTTAATACCACTTTCCTTCATAATGTGATCCATATAGATAATGAATAACAGAGAGGATAATGTACTTCCTTGTCTCACACCAGATTTAACATTAAACCATCTTCCTGTACTTCCTTCAATTCTAATTGCTGACTTACTACTCAAGTAAAGACTAAGTATTGCTTGATATAATGCCCTATTGACACCATATAACTGTAGCGTATTGAATAGCTTCTTTCTCTTGGCACCTTGTCATATGCCTTTTCCAAATCGACAAAACTTAAATACAGATCCTTTTTATATTCCCATGATTTCTCCACTATTTGTTGTAAAGTTAAGATCTGATCCTGACAGCCTCTATTTGACCTGAATCCAGCTTGTTCTTCACCAAGCTTTTCTTCCACAATTCTTCTCAACCGTTTCTCAAGTATACTTGCATATATCTTACCAGGAACACTCAGTAGGGATATACTTCTATAATTCTCACATTCAGTTTTATTTCCCTTTTTATATATGAAAAAGGTACTATGAGAGCTCTACTCCAATCGTCTAGAATTCATCCCTCTGTCCAGGCATTCTGAACTATGCAGTGCAGCCACTGTAAGACTTTTATACCACCATACTTCAGCATTTCTGGCCCAATATTATCTACTCCTGCTACCTTTCCACATTTCAAGCCTTTGATGTCTTTTTCTACTTCAAGTATGGATATGTATTCCTGACTGCATGCCTGGTCAGCATTTTTTTTTTTTTTTTTTTTTTTTTTTTTTTTTTTTTTTTTTAATCACTGTGCTGTCATCATTGCTTGTTTCATTTAGCAAATTTTCAGAGTAATTACTCCATACTTCAAGGATATCTTTCTTCCCATTTTCATGTCACCTTTATCATCTCTAAGTCCTTTTACAGCACTCTTTCCTCCGTTCCTAAGCTTCTTCAACAACCTCCAGAATAATTACAGTGTTGTTGTGTGCTTCCTATACATCTTGATATGCATAACAGGGAATGATGGCACTTCTGTTACCAATAATTGAAATGCCTGATTCTAAAACAGAGCTGGACTATGTGGACATTTAAACCCCAGATCTCAAATTCTATTAAATTCCATCTGGCTGTTGTAATATATATTTTCAAATGTGATTACTTTGTGTCCAACCAGATCCATTCCTTGTAATTACATAATTTGTATTGTATGTGTTTTGTACACATATGCCTAATTTCTCCACCATATAATGAATTTTTCAAAGCCATTAGAGCAAAACTCCTCTAGTTGTATATATAAAAGGACATTATATATATATTTGCTTTTTTTTAAAACCCAGATTCAAATTTTCCTGAGAGCTTATGAAAATATAAGGCATAGGAGTTGGCTTGATTAGTATTACTTAAAACATGAACTCTTCTCAGGAGTACCATATGCTAGAATCTGTTTCACTGGCCTAACAGCTGTTTATAACTGTTAGTTCAGAAGGCAAAAAGCTCTCATTTCAACTGTAGCAATCCCACATCAGAAAGTTAGATATTTTCATAAGTGAACTATTGGTAGGTATGTATAATAACTTAATATTGCCTGAATATGATATTAATAACTTAATATCATGTTCGGGCTACTATGGTAGTACTACATGATTAAGGTTACATTATTACTAATCTCCTATGAATAATTTCTCTCCAAATTAGACTTTTAGTTGTCAGCACTCTGATATTGTCATGTCTAATATTTTGGTCTTCTAAGGCACTTCTGACTGAGTCCATCCACCCAAATCTTCCTCTGTCTTTTTCCTGCCATCTTGACATCAAATGCTTGTTTTACCAACCTTTCTTCTCCCATTCTGTTTATTTGGATCAATGAAAGCAGCAGATTGTATAGCTGTGTTACTGTTCAAATGTCAGGGACTAGCAAACAAAAGCTGTTAGTTATTGCAAAAAAAGGCAAAGACTGGATGCTTTAAAGGGATTAGAATGAAAAGTTTACCAGTTCAGTACCATGTGAACAGAATGCATGGATGATATCTGAATTTTTTAAAGAATTGGCTTAGGAGTTGGAACATTTAATTACAATGGAAATCAAAAAAAAATTTACTGATTCTTGACAGTTTCTAAGGAGATCATACAGAGTCTTACAAGCGGTACAGTTTATTTGGTGAGGAATAAGCAACACAACCATTTAAAACTGCGTTCCTCACTATAGTTTTAAGCATTCAATCATGAATATGCCAGATATGATCGATAGTGAAAATGACATCCCATTAGATGTGAACCACATCAGAAACTATGAAGCATTTTCATCCATTGATGGGCATCTTCGGTATTATAAGGAAATGAAGATTTTGAGAAGGAAATTGAAGAAAAACATCTGAGGATATTAGAAGAAAAAGAAAGTGGTGAAGATGACACTCCTGAGCTTGAGTGAGTGACTGCCCAGGATGCTACAAAATTTATTACTGGATCATGACTGTTTCATGCAGTATGGTGATATTATATCTTAACTAAATATCTGTGCTGATTTTGTGTAATCGCACTCAGTCAGTCAAAAAAAAATGCTTGATCAGTTCGTACAATCATTAAAACTGCTAAGAATTGCATGCTTGTTTAATACTCATATAAATGTGAAATTATTTTTATGGCAAATATTTTACTTAAACAGTTGGCTTTAATTAATCTGTAAGTCAGTAATTTTGCTGTGCAATAAACAAAACTTACCTAAACTTGTATTTTTTTTTGTACACCTTTTAAACTTTTCATGTGCAGCTTCGTTTAGTTGGGTTTAGTTCGCTTCATTGGGCAAAATTATGCTCTTCCCAATGTGCTTAATTAACTGGAATCTACTTTATTTCTTTAAATAAAAAATAATAAAAAAAAAGGAACAGATATATAATGTCCTTCTGTATAATACCAGTGCCAGAATGAAGCCTCTTAGGCTGATTATTATAGTACTCTTCTGATTGCTTTCAAAAAACCATTTTCTCACCTACCTTTAGGTGGTCGTCATTTTTGAAATGGATACTGTTGAAATGCACCTTCATTTTAGGAAATAGCTAGGATTCTAGTGGAGCCAAGTCCAGGTTGTAAAGATGATCTACCATAATTTAGAATTTGATCTTTTTAAAAGTCATAATTTTCTTTGACTCATTCCAATCAATGTTTTTCACTGCTAGTTATCTGACTTTCACTGATTTTTCTTGGCTGAACTGCTCAACATTCTGCTTCATTTATTGGTATTATCACTCACATTTTCATGCACATCAAAAATTCAATTACTGCATTCTTTGACACTCTCGTAAAATACTTGTTTATTGTGTATGCATTAACATACACAATATATTAATACATACTTTAATCATATGCCACTATATATTGGAGCAGAGGGATGACAGAACAAATTAAGAAGCAAAACCATTTGTATTCTAATTACCATATACATGTAGGTATTACTTTTTTGATAGCATGAAAAATTGATATTCTTAGAATTACAAATTAAATTTAATACATACATACATACATCTTCAAGGCCCACCGTTCCTAATTGGGTTGTGGGGGCAACAGCTGCAAGAGGAACTTCCAATGGTCACGATCCTCTGCTACCAAGCTCAGCTGTTATGGTGGGATTCCCTAATGTGTCCACCCAAGGTTTTGGATATAATCTATCCAGCGAGTCCTTGGCCTTCCACGTGTCCTCCCACCCTCTGGCTTGGCAAAGAGGGCCTGCTGAGGGAGCCTCTCTTGTGGCATTCTGACCAGGTGCCCATGCCAACATAACTGTGATCTCTCAACACGGAGAAGCAGCAGTTGAGTATTGAGGGTTTCCCGAATTGCAGAGCTTCTGACTCTGTCGAGTCTTGTCAGCCCCGCAACCCCTCGAAGGAACCTCATTTCAGCCACCTGGATTCGTGTCTGCATTCTTTTGGTTATTACCCAACTTTCATGACCATAGGTGAGGATGGGGACATAGACTGTATTGAAGACAGCCAGCTTTGCCTTCTGGCTTAACTCCTGCTTCAATACTACCGAACGGCCAAGCTCCCGCAATATCAAGCTTGCTAAGCCAATTCGAGTATCTAGCTGTACATCCCATTTTCCACCATTCGTGAATATGGACCCAAGGTATTTAAACTTCTCCACCTGCCTCATTGGGACTCCACTTACATGTAGAGTGCACTGGAGGAGGGGTGACAGAACACACCCTTGGCAGAGGCCAACGGAGACTGAAATGTTCAGACTTTGTGCTGTTTGCCCTGACACAAAACTCTGGGCATTCATACAGGGACTTGATGGCAGCACTCCATACTCCTGTACTACTTGCCAAAGCTTATCCCGAGGAACCTGGTCATATGCCTTCTCCAAGTCCACAAAATATGTGTAGACATTCTTGGCATATTCCCAAGATTTCTCAAAGACTTGCCTAAAGTGAAGATTTGGTCAGTTGTGCTTCTACCAGGATGAAAGCCACATTGTTCTTCCTGGAACTTTGACTCAACTATGTTCCTGCACCGTCTTTCCAAGCACTTAGCTTACACTTTCCCAGGCATCTGAGCAGAGAGATGTCACGATAGTTACTGCAATCCTTCTGGTTTCCCTTCTTGAAGACTGGTATTATTATGCCTGTCTGCTATTGCTTTAGTGCTCATCCAGATATCCAAGCAGCCTGACACACTCGAGTCAGCCAGAGAACACTGTCTCGATTTAAGGCTTTTAGCATTTTGGGCCGAATTTTATCATCGCCAGCACCCTTGTCTGATTTTAGCAATTTTATTGCTAAATGGACCTCTTTTGCTGTGAGACTAGTCATTGTCCCGATCTGCGCCTCTTGGATGTCCACAACTGCTGGGCCACCCGGGTTATGAAGGCTCTCAAAGTATTCCCTCCATCTGTGGAGGATATCCTTCTCGGTTGTTAAAAGTGCACCATCAGAGGCCTTAATTGCCCTTGCTATGCATGATTTCTTCCCTTGAAGGCGGCAGATGGTAGAATACTTTGTTTGCATTTGCATAGGATGAGTCTAATCTTTCTCCAAAGGATTCCCAAGCCTTCTGCTATGCTGCCTCAGCAGCAGCTTTTCGTGCCTCGGCATACCGCAAACACATCTCAGGTGACCTGACCCTAAGCCATGTTAGGTAGGACTCCTTTTTTGCCTGGACAGTTTTTTAGACTTCTTGGTTCTACCAAGGTGTCCTTTTCTCACTGCCCGTTGCCACGCTGAGCTGCTTTCTGTCACAGCATGAGAGTGCAGAGGCAGTGACAGCTGTTCTGAACAGCTTCCACTCCTCCTCAACATCTGCAGTATACTTGGGAATCTCTTTGAACTTGGAGGAAATGTCATCTGCAAAATTCTTCCTCACAGCCTCATTTTCTTAGGAGGTGGTGATCAGTTGACGGTTCTGCCCCTCTTCTTACACGAACATCCAACACTGAGGAAAATAGGTCTGCTGAGACTATAAAGAAGTCAATCAGAGACCTTTGTTCTAGTGTATCCCTGTACCAGGTATACTTATGGACTTCTCAGTGCTGGAAGAAGGTATTCGTTATTGGCAAGCTGTTAGTACAGCAGAAGTCCAATAATTGCAACCTATTCATGTTAAGGTCAGGGGTGCCGTTCCTCCCAACCACACCCCTCCATGTCTGGTCATCTGTTCCAACATGTGCATTGAAGTCACCCATTAGCAGGACTGATTCCCTGTCTGCCACTTCCTCTAGAAAGGCAAAGTATTCTGACTCCAGATTAGGTGCATAGGCTTGCACCACAATTAAATCATGGTTTTTCATATGAAGCCTTAACACACACATACCCGTCCCCCTGAATGGATCCACTCAGCAACACAGTCTGACAGCTGGGGGCTTGTGAGTATCCCCACACCTGCCTGAGCAGACATTGTTGGGCTCACACCAGAGTAGTAGAGCTTCCACTCCTTATCCTGGTCGACAGTTCCTGAGCCTCTCCTCTTGGTCGAAGAAAGCCCAACTAAGTCTAGTCAGTAACGCTTGGCTTCCTCGACCAGTTCCAACTCCTTCCCTGTCAGAGAGATGATGTTCCAGTTGCCTAAAGCCATAGTCTGGTGCCGTTGTCGTTGCCATTTCCGTCCTTTTGCAGAACCATTTCTTTGCACTGCCCCTAAACACCTCCCCAAATGGGTAGCGGGTCCATTGATGGAGTTTCCTCTAGCAGAGTGCATTAAATTTAATGATTGTAAAATATAAATACTGGAACCATTCCCACTGGCCTTGATGTGCATATGTTCATTTTTAAAAATCCAAGGCGTCCATGGATGCAGATTGCCCATTAAAATTGTATCATTCGGTATAACTATAGAGAATGTCCAACCAAAACCTCAAGAGGTATATTACTGTTTTAAAGAAAATTTACTGCACAAACTATTCCTGTAATCCCTATAGGTTCTCTATGAGAATTGACTGTATATGAACTCATCATTTCTTCAAGTAAAATTTTAAGTGCAGTTGTTCCTCACCTATAGCAGACTCAGACTACATTTGCATGTTTTTTAGCCTAGTACTATACCTATGGGCAGGACTTTTCAAGTTTTAGCAAGCAAGTTATGTTGCTGTTTGCTATAATGAGCTAGCTGTATTATGTTCAAAATTTATTTATGTGCTTGAAAGATGCAGTGCATTTTTGTTCAGTTTTGCTTGCATTACCAAGTTTGACACCTCTGTAGTTCTCACTCATATACTATTGAATAGTATTTGGTACATCATCCTTTCTTTTAGTGTTACACGGTGATCAGCATTCATTTTCGAAATTATGGATTCTACAACCGTGTTAGAATAACTCTTTTTATTATCCCAACGTTTCGATCATCATCTGGAGCATACATAAATATACAAGACAAACTGCATTACATTTCAAACTGAAAGCTAGAGATACAATGATTTGATCACATGCTACTCACTGGCATGACCTAGTGTGGGAAAAAAAAAATTACATCAAGCTAGATTTAATTTATGATTACATGAATAAACATTCTTGCCTACAGATAGTTTTCCTTCCAGTAACAGTGATGTCCTATTTTTTAGTATTAACGTTGCTATTTTATTATTAGTTTTTTCACTAGAGGTCATGCCAGTGAGTAGCATGTGATCAAATCATTGTTTCTCTAGCTTTCAGTTTGAAATGTAATGCAGCTTGTCTTGTCCTTTCTTTTAGAATTGCACGGTGATCCGAATGCATTTTTGGAAATTATGGAGACAACTACCGTGTTTGAATATAAACTTTAGTTTACTATTACTAAAATTTTACAATTCGACGTTTCGACCTTTATGTTAAGGTCATCTTCTGGAGCGTACAAATATACACAGGAAACAAGCTATACCACAATCATACTGGTTCGTTAAAGACACTGACTAACCGCTACCACAATTGTTGGCCTGACCTCTGGTGGGGAAAAAAAAAAAAAATACATCAGCGCTAAAGTCCTATTATTTGTGTTGTCTACTATATACATATATTAACATTATATTAACATCATTCCAGCCAGTTGGAGTGGAATGGTTTCTAATAATAGCAGATTGGCTAGAGTCCTGACTTGTGTTGAATCTTTCAAATTAGGTTGGCTGAATGTGTGCCATCCAGATCCTTGGAATTTTCATACCATCTTTGTTGTGGGTGGGGGGGGGGGGGGGTGGGGGGGGGGGGGGGTGGGGGGGGGGGGGGGTGGGGGGGGGGGGGGGTGGGGGGGGGGGGGGGTGGGGGGGGGGGGGGGTGGGGGGGGGGGGGGGTGGGGGGGGGGGGGGGTGGGGGGGGGGGGGGGTGGGGGGGGGGGGGGGTGGGGGGGGGGGGGGGTGGGGGGGGGGGGGGGTGGGGGGGGGGGGGGGTGGGGGGGGGGGGGGGTGGGGGGGGGGGGGGGTGGGGGGGGGGGGGGGTGGGGGGGGGGGGGGGTGGGGGGGGGGGGGGGTGGGGGGGGGGGGGGGTGGGGGGGGGGGGGGGTGGGGGGGGGGGGGGGTGGGGGGGGGGGGGGGTGGGGGGGGGGGGGGGTGGGGGGGGGGGGGGGTGGGGGGGGGGGGGGGTGGGGGGGGGGGGGGGTGGGGGGGGGGGGGGGTGGGGGGGGGGGGGGGTGGGGGGGGGGGGGGGTGGGGGGGGGGGGGGGTGGGGGGGGGGGGGGGAGTGGCTTCTCTAGTTCTTAAATGATTAGAGAAAAGCAGAGGAATGGTGGTGGCTGTTCATTAGAACAATCCCATTGAAAGTATCTATAATCAAGACAATGCAGAAACATAGCATCTCTGAGAATGGACTGGAGGGAGTGTGAGACATGGTCATATTATAAGCGAATTTCCCTCTATTTCTTAGTGATTTTGAGTGCGCTACATGTGAAAACAGTATTCTAAGGCAATGTTTTAATAAAATATTCTAATTGCACATAAGCATAATTTGTGATTATTGCTATAAAGAAATATAAAACTTGTTAATTACTTTATTATTTTATTTTTAGATTTTGGATTAGTCAAGTTGGAATGCAAAACAAAGACTCCAACTGGTGTAGAATTTGTAGCTAATGGTTTATCCAATGCTGACACAGGAAAAGTGACTGCTGCTCTTGAAACAAAATATAAAATTACTGACTTAGGTAAGACCAGTAATAGGAATAAAACAAATGTGTTTTATTTTTAGTTTTAAAACTTTTCAAGTTGAGATTAAATACGCATTAATTCTGTTTAGCTGAATGTTTTTGAACATAATGACTACAGTAAAAGTGGTGATACAAAAACTTATTGGAAAATTTAAAATCTATGCTATAGAATACTCATTTTCCATGGTAAAGGTTCCACTACTCCCAAGAAAATAATGCATGATTATTTTTTATACATTTACATCCATTGTCTGGATAACTTAAGAAAATTGTAAATTCTAGATGATTAACCAGTAGATGCAAACTACTGTTAACCAAGTACTCTATCATCTTTTCAAAATAGTGTTAGAAATGTTAAATAACAAAGTAATAAATAGCAATAAGATGTTCAAAATTCAGGCTGAATTTTTCATGTATCCACATATATTTCGCAACATAAGTATGATAATTTCATGTGGATGAAAAGTGACAGAATCTGTGTTAATATAAAACCTAGATTTATTAGTCATTAATATTACACTATTCACCAAACTGATTAATTTTACTTACAAGTGGTTGATTGTCTCATCAAGGTAAGAATAATAACCCAAGAATACAAGATAAAAAATCTCAGATAAACAATGCAAATATGAAAAAGGAAAGCATGAGTAACTGATGATAACAGGCTCTGTTATCATCAGTTCCTCACTGTTTACATGATTGTTGGAAAAATCATCATCATCATCATCAAATTCCTGCCATGTACCCTCAAGGGGTGTACAGGATATGACAGTACTACATGAAAAAATTACATCATTACTAACTTCCTATCTACAATTTTCCTCCAGGAAAAATGGAAATTGTTAAGAGATCATATTAGACTTCCAGATTTATCTAGTTCCTATTAAGGGGTTGCGAATAGATTTCTTGATATGCTGTGATTAAAAATAAAATTTTCTCTTAAATAGGACTTGGTTGCTGTGTCCCATTTGTATTGTGATTTATAACAGGTTGAGTGCCTATGAAAAGGCAAAAAGAATCTGGCCTTACTGTCTATGTATCTCCTAAGAAATCATCCCAACATACAATGGGATATAGCTACCATGCTTTATTTAGAAGTTTTCTCCTAAATAGTTTTTAATTTCAAAATTTCTGCTAATTTGATGTGTGTACAGCAAATTGCATTGAACAATAAATTTGTAGACAAATAGAAATATTAAAATTAGAAAAGAACAACTTGGTAATTGCACCCATAAAAGGGAGGAATAATTGACCTTACATGTATTTAGTGCAAATCACAACCATATAGCAAACTTACTTAGTTTGCTATAAGAACACTTAGTTTTATTTCCCATAAAATTTTTGCTTATTTATTAAGGGCATGTTCAGTATGAATTCAAAAATTAAATAAGGCACAAGCAACACAACTGGATAATCAACATGAGAATGTGTCTATCGTGGATGAAAGAAAGAAAAAGGAGCAGTACAAACTGAACTGCTCTACAGTCTTAAAAAATACTTTTTTTTTAATATCTTTATTTTAAAAAGAAAAAAATTAACTGTAGTGAGCTGTGTGGTGAACAGTTTCCTACACCAGACTTTTTACTTCATCCTAACCCAAATTTCCTCTGGATTTGTGTCTCTTTTCATGAATATTCTGTTAAATGAAACATTAGCTACTTCAATAAGACTTACTTGTAGATATCGCTTTTCTCCTATGTTTTGCCATCCATTGGAGCTACTTCACATGTTGGAACAACTTTTACCAACTTAAAAAGAGTACTACCATGGGTCAGTGACCACTCCACAACATCCATCCTTAATTCTCTGTATGATACAGTTATGTGTGAGCTTTTGTAGCTCAGTCGGTATAGCTGAAGCTCTTTGGTTGGGAAGACCTGGATTCGATTCCCATCAACTTAGTGAAGTGAGGAACCTTCATCTGCTCTCTTTTAACTAAAGGTGAGTTAGCCGGTCTCATATGGTGGTGGGGGGTATTTTCACCTAGAAACTTGGATTTTTTGTCCCACAGAACAGGCAAACAGGCCCCGTGAATGAACACACACACAGACACACATGGATTGCAGTCAGGAATACTTAAGACCCAGCCATAGGCTTGATTCATCAGCTATACTGGCCCCGAGCCCAGATAAAATGGGATGGGTTGAGATGGTGCCATACTTCCCTGTAAAAGGGGCCTCACAGCCGTTGTATCATCATACAAAAAAATAATAGTTAGGTTGGTGATGTTCTTAGTATGGCAAGGTTTCTTATCTAAACTTCAGTATTTGATTACAGAGATCATTGCTATGCACCTTTAATCGAAGGACAAACGTCAATTTCCTGGTATGCACTCTCATGGGGTATTCAGGTTGCTATAACAGCACTACATGATTAAGTTTACATTATTATTAATCTTCTCCTCCAAATTAGTCTATTACTTGTAAGCACTTCAATATTGTCATATCTAACTGACTGAAGCAATCCCTACGCCTTTGTCTTCTAGGTCTCTTTCCTGTCACCTTGTCATTGTTTTGCCATCCTTTCATCCTCCATTCTATTTAAGTGGCCATATCACCTTTTATTAGCTTTGCTGACACATTTTTGAATGCGAACAACATCAACTTCCCTTCTAATAACTTCATTTTTAATATGATTCTGCCATTTATACTATCAGTTCACTCTAATTTTTCACAGAACCCTCATATCTGTGGTCTTTAGTCTGTAATCAAGTGCATTATTTTTACCCTAACTATCAGATCCATAACTTAAAACTGATTTGAACACTGTCTTGTATATTGCTAGCTTGGTTAATTTTTCTTTTATTCCATATAATTTTTTTTACTTACCCATCATACAATCTTTGTTTATTTTGTTTATTTCCAGATTTAACTTGCTCTTCACTAAAAATTTTGTCTAAATAACTGAAATATTTTACTTGTTCGTTAGGATCTTCATTCAGAATGCAGCTGGAGTTTTCACTAGATGTGTTTAGAAGTACATCATCATCATCTGCATAAAGCAAAGATCTAAGTTTGACATATCCAATTCTAATATCTGGCCTGATGCCACTTTCTTTCATGTGATCCATATAGATCTTGAATAAGAGTGGAGGTAATGTGCATCCTTGTCTTACCCCTGATTTTACATCAGACCATCTTCTTGGTTTCCTTCAATTCTAACTGCTGACTGACATCTTAAATATAGACTATGTATGCTTCCATATAATGAGCAATGAACAAAGAATTCTGTGACCACCTGAGGATTATGTCGGGTTCTGTGCCATGGTATCATTTCTTAGATGGGAAGGATATTGACTACATGGGAAGTGTTAAAAAATACTTGAAAGATATCACTAAACTTTGAAGAATAAATAAAGTAAGAGTGAAATGATTATGTAATCTAATTAAGTCAGAAATTCCTAAGAAAAAGATTATGTGAAAGGAATATCATGTGCATAAGGGTGATGTCAGTAATGATAATTATAAGCAGCATGCCAGAAGGGTTGCAAGTGTTGTATAAAAAGAAACTAGCTCTGCAAATTAAAGACAACCCAAAGGAATTCTATCGTTATGCAGGAAGTAAAAAAGAATGAATTTGAAAAAATAACTACTGAATGCAGGTGTCTAATGCAGAAGTGATGGTTCAATTAATGATGCAGCCATTTTGCTAAAAGTCTGTTATATGCAACATTGAACTCACCATAATATCTTCACTGTATGAGGATGAAGTACTTGAGCTGTTGCACAAACTGAATAAGAATTCTTCAATAGGAATTGATGGGATATTAGCATGGAGATGCTGAAACAGTGTTCAACTGAACTGGCTATTCCCTTGACCAGGCTATATAATTGGTGTCTCAAAACAGGGAAGAATCCACAGGAGTGGAAAGAATGTATGGTAATCCCATTCCACAAGGATGGTGCAAAGACCGATGTATCGAACTATCGACCAATCAGTATCTCAGGAGTGGTGGTGAAGATTTTGGAAAAGTTGGTTAGGACTTGCATTTTGAAATGGTTGACAGAGAATCTCTACTTTGCAATGAACAGCATGGGTTTACTAAGGGAAGGTTAAATTTTAGGAACTTGCTCACATTTTATAATAATGTTACCTGAGTTGGACAAGGGAAATGGATACACCATGATACTTTTGCTAAGTCTTTTGACAGAATATACCATTGAATACTGTTGCATAAATTGGAGAATATGGGATTGGAAGCTATTGTCATGGATATAAGAGGATGGCTGGCTGACAGATACTATGGGGGGTGTGAATCTGCAAGATTCAGGTAACCAGTGGTGTGCTTCAAGGATCAGTCCTTGGTCCATGTTATTCAATCTGTGCATTAATATGGTGTTAGTACCATATTAATGCACATGGCTGGTATTAGTACCCTATACTATGGGGTACTAATAGCAGCCATGGCTGACAGATACTAATGGAAAGATTTCACATGCAATATACAGCTTTGCTGATGATGCAAAAATAGGTAGAATAATCAGGAGTGCTACTGATATACAGTACTTGCAGAATGATTTGAATAGGCTGGTGTTGTGGCCATGTGAAAATGACTGTCATTTCAGTGTTAATAAATGTAAGATCATGCATTTTGATGGGATTATGCTAGAAGAAATTAATCAGCCTTAGAGATCTTGGGGGTTTTAGTAGACAGAAAGTTGAAGTTCAAGGATCATATAGCAAAAATTGTAAATACAACTACGAGAATAATGGTAATGCTGAAACGAACCTTGATATGTAAAGATAATGAAGTCTGCAAGACATTGATAAGACCTCACTTGCTATTGCATGCTGGTCTGGTTTCTTTGGTGATCCTGATACAGTGGAGAGAGTGCAAAGGAGAGGAATGTCAAAAATAATATCAGCATTGTGGAATACTGATTATAAAGACAGATTGAGAATTTGTATGCTGCAAACAGGAGAAAGAGGGTGTGATATGATTGAGACTTACAAACTTCTAAAAGGGTTATACAGAATTTCGGTACATAGAATTTTTCATTTTATGGAGGGTAGGGAAAGACTCGAGGGTATCCATGGAAGTTGAGAATGAATTCCGTCAAGAGTGGGGGGGGTAGATTTTTCTCTCATAGATAGTTTGCAGTTAGAAGAGATTCCTGTTGGATGCTGTGTGTGCAAGTAGCATGAATGAATTCAAGGACAGGTATGACTGCTCTTGCGAATAGTATGGCCTCCCTCAATGAGTTCTTGACTCGCTGGAGGTCTCTCTTAATAATAAATAATGTTCCATTTACCCAATATAATTGTAGTATTTTGAAAAGATTTTCTCTGGGCACCTTGTATTTGTTTTCCAGATCTACAAAACTTAAGTACAGATTATTGTTTTCTGACGATTTCTCTACTATTTGTTGTAAAATAAAAATCTGATCTTGACAACCTCTGTTCAGCCTGAACTCAGCTTGTTCAGGGAAATAGTTTTTCAATAAGTTTCTCTTCCATATTCTTTCTCAACCTCTTTTCAGGTATGCTTGCATAAATGTTACCTGAAACACTTAGTAGAGAAATTCCTCTGTAATTCTCACATTGTTTTATTCCCTTTTTTGTAGATGGGAACTATGAGAGCACTACTTCAGTCATCTGAAATTGGTCTTTCAAACAAATCCCTCTGAATTATGCAGTGTAGCCACTGCAGAACTTTTATACCTTGATACTTAAGTATTTCTTGTCAAATATTGTCTATTCCAGCTGCCTTTCCACATTTCAAGTTATTGATGGCTTTTTCTACCTTAAGTATTGATAGGCTCCTCTTTGCATTCCTCTTGAAAATTTTCTGGTATGGTTCTGTCACTGCTCGTTTCCTTTAAATTTATTTCCTATATTCTTAACAAAATCTTCTTATGACTTTTGTTTAGTTACTTTCACACATGGCTTAGCTCTCTTCCATTTTTCTCTGTATTCTTTTAGCCAAACATTCCTTCCTAAACTTGCTTATTCTTCATCAGCCAAATGTGACCATTATGTTTTTTCATTTTATAAAGAAAACTCACTTCAGGCTTCATATCCATGGTTACTCCAGACATCTAGGATATCCTTATCGTCAGTTTTCATGTCACCTCTATCATGTTTGATTCCTTTTACAGTACTCTTTTTTCTATTTCTTGGTTTTTTTCAATAGGCTTTATTTTGCTACCTTCCTGATATTTATTTCCTGTATTCTTAACAAAATCTTCCTATGACTTTTGTTTAGCTACTTTCACACATGGCTTAGCTCTCTTCCATTTTTCTCTGTATTCTTTTAGCCAAACATTCCTTCCTAAACTTGCTTATTCTTCATCAGCCAAATGTGACCATTATGTTTTTTCATTTTATAAAGAAAACTCACTTCAGGCTTCATATCCATGGTTACTCCAGACATCTAGGATATCCTTATCGTCAGTTTTCATGTCACCTCTATCATGTTTGATTCCTTTTACAGTACTCTTTTTTCTATTTCTTGGTTTTTTTCAATAGGCTTTATTTTGCTACCTTCCTGATATTTATTTCCTGTATTCTTAACAAAATCTTCCTATGACTTTTGTTTAGCTACTTTCACACATGGCTTAGCTCTCTTCCATTTTTCTCTGTATTCTTTTAGCCAAACATTCCTTCCTAAACTTGCTTATTATTCATCAGCCAAATGTGAGCATGAAGTTTTTCCATTTTATAAAGAAAACTCACGTCAGGCTTCATATCCATGGTCTGCCACCATGCTTGGCAGGAAATTTTGTCATGTTGTACCATCATTTTCTATTTTGGTTTAACCAATAGGAATACAATTTGGTCGGCTAAATCCCAAATTGCCAGCCCATCCTTGTTCGTTCAGTATCCAGGTAGATACCCAACAGGGTGCACCACGAGAAGGTGAGGATTGGACATTAGGTCAGAAGCCCTGGTCGGTTCTCCGCATTCCTTTAAAGGCTATGTGGAAGTCTCCTCTCAGTTATACAGCTTTGACCCTTAAGCACCATAATAAATTTAGTTTAATCCTTTATCCAAGTGTGAGCAAACAAAGTTTGTGCCTGAAAGTATCTTCAGGACTGGGGTAAGGTGGTACAACACCAGGGCACTCCTTGCAAAGGTGGATCAAGATACCAACACTCCTATCTCAGTATCTCCCATAATGCAAAACACATCTCCTTACGGATATGTCTAATGTTATGCATTAAGGGAAGGGCCACAGCCCAGACTAGTTTCGACCTTTATTGAGGTCTCTTCAGTGGGAGCCAGGCCCAAGTGGAGATACCAGGCAGAAGCATTAGCAGGTCATCTCTACCTATAGGAGTTGCCAAATGGTGTGCCACCCTTTTTTAATAAATTACTCTGGATTTAGAGAAAGATGTTGAAAGTTTATTTTTCACTTGGTTAGAGTATAATAAAGTGTGAGCAAACAAATTTTGCACCTGGGCCTGGCTCCCACTGAAGAGACCTCAATAAAGATCGAAATTAGTCTGGGTTGTGGCCCTTCCCTTAATGCATAACATTAGACATATCCACAAGGAGATGTGTTTTGCATTATGGGAGATACTGAGATAGGAGTGTTGGTAGCTTGCTCCACCTTTGCAAGGAGTGCCCTGGTGTTGTTACCACCTTACCTCAGTCCTGAAGATACTTTCAGGCGCAAACTTTGTTTGCTCACACTTGGATAAAGGATTAAACTAAATTTATTATACTCTAACCAAGTGAAAAATAAACTTTCAACATCTTTCTCTAAATCCAGAGTAATTTATTAAAAAAGGGTGGCACACCATTTGGCAACTCCTATAGGTAGAGATGACCTGCTAATGCTTCTGCCTGGTATCTCCACTTGGGCCTGGCTCCCACTGAAGAGACCTCAATAAAGGTCGAAACTAGTCTGGGTTGTGGCCCTTCCCTTAATGCATAACATTAGACATATCCGCAAGGAGATGTGTTTTGCATTATGGGAGATACTGAGATAGGAGTGTTGGTAGCTTGCTCCACCTTTGCAAGGAGTGCCCTGGTGTTGTACCACCTTACCTTAGTCCTGAAGATACTTTCAGGCGCAAACTTTGTTTGCTCACACTTAGATAAAGGATTAAACTAAATTTATTATACTCTAACCAAGTGAAAAATAAACTCTCAACCCTTAAGCACCCCTATCAGAATGTCTTCTCTTCAAACTTCTATGGATAAGATGCTTGTGAGAGATCATTTATGTATTTGAGATAAAAGGTAATAAAATAGAATCGTGGAACACTTCCTGCTTTGGTAGAGAAATTGATGGAACCCATACTGCTATTGAGAGATGAAATTTAGGTTGGAGATGAAATTCATTGCCCAGTGTGAGACTAGTGTCCCACTTATTGGAGGCATGAAATAGCTTGAAAAAAGTTCCATGTTTGATCTCTAGAGCAGGGTTTCTAGATTATGTAAAAAGTAAAGTGACAAAACTAAAAAAAATAAGATTAATAAAAAATGAGGGGGGGGATTCTTAGCCCACCCATTGTATGAATATACTATAGGTTTTATATGCCTTTCATTTGTGGGAGCCACATAAAAAAGTTATTACTTTTGCATTCATCCTACCATTTGACAAAACCTTGAATAACTTAAAATCTTCACTTCACATGTAATTCTCTCTCTCAAGAGATCCATTTCCCCTTACCTTTTTGTTGGGCTGGCTCGACATTTATTGGAAAACTAGGACTTGGATAGTTGTCTGTAATTTTGTTAGGACGAGAATGAATAATTTTATTAGTTGATCAGAGCAAATGCTTGAATGAGGAAAGTTGTCTGTCCTTGGAAAAGAAGTTTAGTCCTAGGGTTGTCTTGTTGTGATGTTATAATTGCAAGCACATAAGGTTGAAATTGACTGAGGGAGGAAGGTATTCCGTAGGACTTTAACATGATAATGGGTTGAGTTACTGAGAAGTAACTTGTGTGGTATACTTTGTGAAAAGAACTGGTGGAAAAAAAAAAAAAAAAAGTTTTGCAGATTCTCATATTTTTGGATGTTATTGCTTACTACAAATACCTCAGCATGACGTTCATTTCTCCTTGGAATCGGAAAAAGGATGCCAGTTAGCATTCAAAGTGCAATGTTTTTATGATATGGTACCTTAAACTAATCAGAGCAGCCTAGATTGGGCATTTTCTGAAATAAAATAAGGTTACCTAAAGGCCTTCCTAGTCTTGTAATTGGTGTTGCTGAAATTGATGAGATCTTAAGTTAATGAGTAAAGATGATTTATTTAATACTAGAAATCAGGAAAAGGAAAGAATATCTTTGGTATTCAACATCCATCATTTAGATGAACAACTTTTTGAAAGGGTGCTAATTTTAAGTAGTGATGATGGAAAATTGGACAGCGAGGCATAAACATACATAAATAACAAAATATAAAATTAATCAGAAGACAAATTTGTTTGTGGAAAATCTTGGTCCATGTTATTCAATCTGTGCATTAATATGGTGTTAATACCATATTAATACATAAATAACAAAATATAAAATTAATCAAAAGACAAATTTGTTTGTGGAAAATCTTTAGGATTTTTTTTTTTTTTTTTTAATATGAATCTTTCCCCTGAAAAGTTGTCATTTTAAAACCTGTCATACATTACTACTCTGGTATTGGGTAAAGGTTAGGTAATGCAGAAAACTTATTCTAGAGACCAAACATTGAATTTCTTCAAACCTTCTCAGGCCTCCAGTAAATGGGGGTTGTGGTCTCACACCAGCTGCTGAAATTCATCTACCTGGGACATTCATAAACATCCATGCTTGGTGTTGGATTTGAACCCATGATTTATTGGGGAAGCTATTAGCATTAACCACTCAGCCAGCTGGGCTGGCAGATTATCCATAATATTCCTATCAGCTTCTGTATCACCTGTATGAATTTTGATCACTTTTGTTGTAGTACTTATTCTTCTTTCTATGATCTTTCTTAGTAACCTCCAAAACATTTTGCTGCCTTTGATATTTATCTGCTGTGTTCTCTCCAAAATCTTGCCATGGTTTTTGTTCAGCTAGTTTTACACATTTAGCAATCCTTCATTTTCCTTCTTATTCTCAAGGAGCACATGTTGAATTACTAGCTAGAAACTTTTTATATAATTTCATTTTTGCATGGACTACTAATTTAGCTTTCTGAGTCCACCATGAAGTTCTTATATTTCTTTATTTGCACATAATTTAACCCCATGCTTCCCTGGAATAATTAGTTTTTCAGATTTTGCCACTGTCTCATTAGTTTCCGTTCTTTCACTCCCTCCCCCCACCTTTTTTTCAGTCATTTATACACACACACACACACACACAGTTGACCTTGAACAACAGTGGTTTGAATTTTACAGCTCCACTTACATGCGGATTTATTTTGAGAATTGTGACAATTTGAAAAAACTCACAGGCCCAGAAATATCTAAAAAATTAAAGAAAAGTTAGGTATGTCATGAATGTATAAAATATATGTAGATACTAGTCTATTTTACCATTTACTACCATAAAATATACACAAATCTCTTATAAAAAGTTAAAATTTATCAAAACTTAACCACCTCAACACTTACAGACCATACGTGGTCCATTCGCAGTCAGGAGAAATATAAACAAATACAAAGATGCAGTATTAAATCATAGCTGCATAAAATTACCTGTTATTGGTTGAAATTTATTAGTATAAAAATAAAAATTTTATAATGATTCATTCATTAGTGTATAGGCTAGGCTACCATGAAGCAATTGTGTCAATTACACTAGGTTACCATAAAGCAATCATATTGCTGCATCATTAACAACGTGAATCATTATACCTGTAAATAAATATGAATTTCTTTTCACATTATCTTTTTATTTTTTATGTCTAGTGTTAATAATACTATAACATGTACAGTGTTTTGTATCATATAAGACAATATTGATGTAGACAGACAATTCATCTTGTAAACAGACAACATAAACTTATGGTATTGATAAACACATTACAGGGGATCCTCAACCTATGTCGTCCTCGACATGCGTCGTTTCGACTTTATGGCGGTAATCCCATAAATAATTTAAAAAATAAATTTCGACTTGAAGTAGCACGACGTAAAATTCAAACGTCGCAGGCAAACTTGTTTGTGAGTGCGGTGGAAGAATACGCCGTTAGGCGGCGTTTGTTTGAGAGAGGTGGCGTCGCTTGGGTCCCAGCATACACTCTTTGGGTACCGCGTGCTTTGTTTATATCCACTCTCTCACTTTTGTGTTTGTGTTTTTTTTTTGTGACTTTTTACCCTTCAATATGGCTCCCAAACATAACGCAGACTCTTCCGATGGCAGTGTGTCGAAGGAAAGGAAAGCCATTACATTAGAAGTAAAATTAGACATTATTAAAAGGGCAAAAAAGGAGAAATGCCAACGAACATCAGCTGCGTTGAAACTTAAGTCGTTCCACAGTCGGGACTATTATCAAGGATAAAGTTCGCATCGTTGAACATGTGAAAGGATTGGTGCCCATGAAATTGACTGTGATTACAAAAAAAACATAGTAGGCTCATGATTGAGATGGAAAGACTTCTTGTTCTTTGGCTGGAAGACCAACCATTTTCTGCCAGAAGTTCAGAGGTAATGTACAGCCAAGGGTCTTTGGCTAGCGCGTTTTTGGATACCCTTTGGGTACCCTTTAAGGCATTGTTAGTGCTAGACAATGCCCCTGGTCACCCTGCCCGCTTGGATGACTTTCACCCTAATGTTAAGGTGGTTTACCTTCAATCAAACACCACAGCCCTTTTACAGCCTATGGATCAGGGTGTTATTGTTTCCTTTAAGGCCTACTACCTCTGCAGGACATTTGTTGAGACTTTCAGGGCAACTGAAAAAGACAGGAACTTAACCCTCAAAGACTTTTGGAAATAGTATAGCATTTATAATGCCATACAAAACATCGAGCATGCTTGGGATGAAGTGAAGCAGACAAATTTGAATGGTGTGAGGAAAAAACTGTGTCCCCAGTTTGTGAATGATTTTTATGGCTGTGAGGAGATGAGGCTGTCACAGAGAAGGTTGTTGCCCTGGGGAAGCAGATAAATTTGGAAGTGGAGGCCGAAGATGTCACAGAGCTTCTGGCATCTCATGGGGAGGAGTTGTAAGCAGAAGACCTCATTCAGTTAGAGAAGCAGCTGATCGAGGAGGAAACGGTTCCAAACCCTGAACCCAGGAGATTCACCACCAAGGGCTTGGCAGAAGGTTTTGCCCTCATTAAGGATGGGTTGGCCAAGTTTGAGGCTGAGGATCCCAACGCTGCTAGGTACACAAAGGTCTTCCGAGGGGTTATGGATTGCCTGCAGTGTTATAGGGAGGTATACGAAGAGAAGAGGATGGTATATTCCAGACTAGCCTGGAACGTTTTTTCATGAAGGTAGAGAGGCCTGCAGCAGGTGCTGGTTCCTCAACTGTCTCTTCAGTTCCTCTTCCAGCCTCTCCATCTTCTTCGGTTGCACTTGCAGTATCTCCTACACCTTCTGCAGCCTGTCCTGCCTCCTCTTTCCATTAAGTCAGTCTCTCCCTCCTTGCAACACCCCTTCCAGTGTGCAAGCCAACAACAGGATAAAAGGTAAAGAAATGTTTTCATTTTTTTTTTTTTAATCACCTGTACAGAATGTACAGTTTCATTTGTCATTTTGGGGATTGTTCATGTTTTTATGTTTGTTTTTCTATTTCAGTTTCAATTTTGTCATTTTTCTGTACTATTCAGTAATCATGTTCTCCCTTTCATTTTCTCCCTGGTACAGGACACCAGAGTGTACAGAGGATTTGAAATTGGAAGTGATTGCTATTTAGTCTTCAGCAGGATAAAATTGAATTTCATATTGAAAAGAATGACATGTAAGAAAGTTTTAAAGCAAATAAAAGTTGAGCAACTCTCAGATGTGAACTGTAGACTAAAATACACAAAGATTATTGAAGAAAAAAATGAAAGAGTTTGAGAACAGGAACCAAACCTTGGAGATTCAGTGGCAAGCGTTGAAGAAAACCCTGATTGATTCAGCCAGAGAGGCATGAGGTGAGGTTGTCTGCAAGGATAGAAAAATCAGAACTCCATGGTGGACACAGGACGTTAAAGAGGCAGTGAAGGAAAAGAAGAAAGCATATCAAAAGTTCTTGGCAAATAAGTCAGCTTGTGCTCTTAGAGAATACAGAGACAAATGTAAGAAAGCTAAAGAGTGTGTAAAACTAGCTAAACAAAAGTCATGGGAGGACTTTGGCAAGAACATAGAAAATAAATATTAAGAAGGTGGCAAAATATTCTGGAGGTTGTTGAAGAAGCTTAGGAATGGAGGAAAGAGTGCTGTAAAAGGACTTAGAGATGATAAAGGTGACATGAAAATGGGAAAAAAGATATTCCTGAAGTATGGAGTAATTACTTTGAAAATTTGCTAAACGAAACAAGCAGTGATGACAGCACAGTGATTAAAAAAAAAAAAAAAAACTCTGACCAGGCATGCAGTCAGGAATACATATCCATACTTGAAGTAGAAAAAGACATCAAAGGCTTGAAATGTGGAAAGGCAGCAGGAGTAGATAATATTCGGCCAGAAATGCTGAAGTATGGTGGTATAAACATCTTACAGTGGCTGCATTGCATAGTTCAGAATGCCTGGACAGAGGGACGAATTCTAGACGATTGGAGTAGAGCTCTCATAGTACCTTTTTCATATATAAAAAGGGAAATAAAACTGAATGTGAGAATTATAGACGTATATCCCTACTGAGTGTTCCTGGTAAGATATATGCAAGTACACTTGAGAAACGGTTGAGAAGAATTGTGGAAGAAAAGCTTGGTGAAGAACAAGCTGGATTCAGGTCAAATAGAGGCTGTCAGGATCAGATCTTAACTTTACGACAAATAGTGGAGAAATCATGGGAATATAAAAAGGATCTGTATTTAAGTTTTGTCGATTTGGGAAAGGCATATGACAAGCTGCCAAAAGAGAGAAGCTATTCAATACGCTACAGTTATATGGTGTCAATGGGGCATTATATCAAGCAATACTTAGTCTTTACTTGAGTAGTAAGTCAGCAGTTAGAATTGAAGGAAGTACAGGAAGATGGTTTAATGTTAAATCTGGTGTGAGACAAGGATGTACATTATCTCCTCTGTTATTCATTATCTATATGGCTCACATTATGAAGGAAAGTGGTATTAAACATGATATCAAAATTGGAGATGTTAATGTCAGTCTTTACTTTATCCAGATGATGTTATACTTCTAAATAAATCTGCTACAAGTCTGGAAGATTCTCTGACTAAATTGAATAACTGTTGTAATAGATATGGTATGAAGGTCAGCAATAAAAAGACAAAGACAATGAAAATAGGCAGAATCATTGAAAATGTCAGCTGTGTTGTGAATGGAGAACCTATGGAACAAGTAAAGCTTTTCATCTACTTAGGCACGATTTTTAGTGCAGATGGTAAATTTTCCATATTTAATATGGAAATAGACAACAGAATCATCAAAGCTGATATGGTAGAAAGTCAATTGAATAAATTCATATGGAATAAGAGAGAAATTAGTCAGACCACTAAATTAGTTGTATACAAGACAGTTTTAACTTATGGATCTGAGAGCTGGGTCAGAAGTAAAACACTTGACCAAAGACTAGAGACTGCAGATATGAGAGTCCTGAGAAAGATTAGAGGCATGAACAGATGGCATTAATGGCCATATTATATTAAAAACGAGAATATTAGGAAAGAACTTGAGATTGTCGGCATCCAGGAATGCATTAGCAGAGCTAATCTCAGGTAGTATGGTAACTTAAACAGAATAGGCAAGGAAAGATTACCCAAACAAGTGTTCTCTGCCAAGTTGGCAGGAAAACGACCCAGAGGAAGATCAAGATATAGGTGGATTGGCACGGTACAAAGTGCCTTAGACGATAGAAATATATCTGGTAATGTTGGAATCTTGACAAGTAACAGACTGATTTGGAGGAAAATTGCAGATAGGAAGTTAGTAATAATGTAAACTTTTCATGTAGTACTATCATATCCTGGCCCTTGAGAGTACATGGCAGGAATTTGGTGATGATGATGAATACATATAGCAAGTCGTTTTTTATACTGTACTTGTTCAAATGTGTCTCAGCTTGTCTAAACATGAATTTTTATAGCTTTATGAGTACTGCTATGCTGAGCCTGCCCCATTCTAAAGAATTCCACTATGCAAGAACATCATACAGTAGTTATTGTTGAAATAACCCTTTATTACTATGGAGGTCACTGAAGAGCACATTATCCTGTATGAGTTTTAAAAATGCAACAATGCTACTAAGATTGTAAAAAAAATTGTGCAAGAAGTGTTTGGCAATAATATTTTGAATATGCGAAAGTGCCAGCAATGGTTCAAAAAATTTTGACAAGGGGACTTTAGTTTGAAAGACTCCCTTCGCTCTGGACACCCTGTCTCTTTCAATAACGATACATTGGTTGCCACTATCGCAAGAAATGCCAATGCAGCTGTAGAAGATTTGTTAAGCTCGGCAAGTGGGTTCCTCATGAACTGATGAACAACAATCGAAGAGAGTAAGTCAACTTCTGCTCTTCTGTTCATTCTTGAGAGGTTCTGTCTCAGATTTTGAGTTGTGTAGTCACCGGTGATGAAAATTGAATACTTTACAAGAATATTAAGTGCCCAAGGTTTGTTCATCTAGGAGAACAAGCTAAACCTCAGCCAAAGCAAGACCTTCACCCTGAGAAGGTTTTGTTAAGCATTTGGTATATGGCTGGTATTAATTATACACTTTTAACTTTTGCCACAAACCCAAACAATCACAGGTGAAGGTTTGCTGTGAAGAACTTGATCAATTGAATGAAAAACTGAAAGAAAAGAGGTGTTCTCTGGTCATTTGAAAGGGTGTTGTTTTTGAGGGAACTCAGCTGGGAAAAGCTTCCACATCCTCCGTATTCTCCTGATCTTGCATCTTCAGATTATCACTTATTTCGAAGTTTGCAACATTTCATTAATGAAAAACCATATGATACATTAGAGGCACTGAAATTGAGCCTATACAACTTCTTTGCCTCCGAGCCTCCTGAATTCTATCAAAATGGCGTTATGAAGTTTTCACAATGTTGGAAGTGTTATTGATTCAAATGGGGAATATATATATTTGATTAAATTAGCAAATGAGATATCTTTTCAAAACTTAATACCAAAAAAAAAAAAAAATGACATTACTTTTGAGATGACATGTGTCAATTGACTGTTTATGTTATCGGTAAGGCTTCCAGTAGTTAAGTTTTTGATGAGTCGAAAGTTATATGCAGATTTTTGACTGTGCTGTGGAGGGAGGGGGATTTCTAACCCCTGTGTTATTCAAGGGCGTGTGTGTGTTTACACTTCATATCTGAGAGTTGTTGGACTTTCATTCTTTTTAAACATTAGTACATATTTTTTCCTCTTCAGTGGGATGCTCACTTTTTTTTTATGTGAATCCATATTACAAGAGGCTGATGTTGGTTCTCATTTTAAATCTCCTTCACACACAAGTATTCTTTCCTCTGTCCTACCCCACTGGTTGGTCTTGACTCTTCAACCAGTAAGTCATGGGTTTGAATCTCTCTGTGACATCATTGCTTGTGAATGTTGTTAGGTGCCAGATGAATTTTATTACCTGGTATGAGAACCTACTTATTAGGGGCTTCAGTTGGCTTGAAAAAGTTATATATTTGGTCTCTCCAAAGCAGGTTTTCTAGATTATCTGACAGAATCCAAGATTGTAAACCTATGCAATAGGTTGGCAATCTGGATTCACATATATATATATTGACAAATTATTAAATGAGTGACAACAGCATTTAACACCAAACATGAATTTATTCTTATATTACATTACCTTCCAATCATGAAGATAAACTTCTTGATTGGAAGGTAATTTCAAGTTATGTGGGCAGAATTCAAAATTGGGAAATGGACAGTGAACATATTTGTGACCATGGTCCCTCAGAAGATTCTAAAGAAGTGGAGGAATTTCTCAAGTTATTGAAAATTCCTCAATATAGCAGGCAGTCAGTATTCTGAGCAGAAATGGTGTGTGTGTCAGTAGGCACACACACACCATTATTATTAGCCTTGTCCTTTTCCCAAAATGCTTCTGTATGCCTGGTGGGATTTATTTCCAACTCTCTGTTTAGATCTCCAACATGAACTATTCATGTGGAGAGAAGACATGAGAAATAAGAAAAGCCTCATTGACTATGTTATTGTTGATAGTAATGTTTTCACTTGTTCAGGATACAAGAGTATACAGAAGATGTGAAAATGGAAGTGAACATCACTTAGTTTCAAGTAGGATAAAAATGACTATCACATTGGAAAGAGCATATGTTAAAAAAAAAAAAAAAAGCCTTAACTTTTTTTCTCAGTAGCCAACTCTGAAGAAACTTTGATTCATCCAGGAAGGCAAGTTATGATCAAGTCTGCAAGGAGGGAAAAAGAACACTATAGTGAATACAATAACTTGAAGCAGTATAATTGCAACAGTCACCTCAGAAGTAGTGCCTTAGTGAATTTTCTTTAGAATAGCATTACCTGTGGGGCTTTGATTTGGATTTTTTTGTAGTTTGTTATAGTGAGTTGACTGTAGCAAGTAGTTTTTGAGATGTTTTAGGTTTGGCCAAAAAGAGGAAGTGAAGTTTTAGGTAAGTGATTTGTTAGTGAACTACATATTTAGCTTGTTTTTTAATCAATAATCTAACATGTGCACATCAGAAATTTTTATTTTGCTTTACATATTTTTTCATAATCAAGGGATAACATTAAAGGAAAAATGGAATACTGACAATATACTGGCAACAGAGATCTCAGTAGAAGATCAGCTGTTGAAGGGTCTTAAATTAGCATTTGATTCTACATTTGCACCTCAAAGTGGGTATGTACATGAATTTCTTTTTTGTATGCTTTATAATCTTTTTGCTGTAATTTTGGATTAGTAAATTGATGTTTTTGAAATATAATTTTTGGATTTTTTCCCTTTTATAATAAGAATCTTTTTAGCTGTTGTTGAAAGTGTTCATTCAAAAGAAAAGAGATGGATCCTCAGATTAAAAGAAACACTTTTTTTACTGATATTGGGGAAAGGGAGATGGGAAAAGCAGCTGATGCTGATCTTAAGTATGTTTTAATTTTCATATTGGTTATTGATAGTTTCTTTTTATCAGAGCATGAAATAGTAATAAGTTCAAATATCCAAAGTAATTATGCCTTATATCTCTTAATTATTAACACTTAATCTTTTTTTTGTATGAGTGTTCAGAATTGCAATCAGAAGCTAGAACATCTGAATTCCACTTTCACCAGAGCTATATGGATGAGGAATAGTTGCTTACAATATACTCAAGATTTTCTTTAATTTCTGTAGTCAACATTCAGGCTTAAAGGAGAAGGGGGGAAAAAATTCTCCATTGAATAGATATTTATGACTAACTATATTGGTGCTGTACCATTATTGCTTAGAATTAATAATGTAAAAAATGACTTGTCCCTGCCATTCTTTGCCCCAACAAGATTTTAATTTCATATAACTCTCACTGACCCATTCTTTCAATCCTCATCAGATTTTCTCCTGATTTTTTTAGATTTTTTTTGTTTTTAGGAATTTTAGCATTGTCACTTATAGTTTATATTAAAAAAATATTTTAACTGAATCATTAAATTTTCTCATTGTTTGAATTAGCTTTAGATGATATTTTTTTTAATAGTTTTTAATGATGCTCTATTCTGAAATTAATGTAGTCATCGTGCATTTCAAATTAATCAAAATATTTTTGCTGTCTTACTGTGTGTTGTAATAAAAAGATGCTGAAACAAGTATTAAACCATGGATTGAAGTAAAATATTTCATTCCTTTTTGATTGTTTCTTTTATGAGCTTGCTAATGTTAATTTCTTTTATGGAGAAGAAGTTTTGTAATGTAAATTTCAGTTAGATGTTAAAGGGGTAGTACAGGCTTAAATGAAACATTGAAACGGGATTTTATTCACAAGCAGATATAACCATCTTCTGCATCTCTCATTGAGTATTGTGTTACAGACCAGGTTGCAGCTTGATGAATGGTATCGCTGGCCATGTAACCAATTCTCATTATGCTTAAGATAGTTACAAATGTTACATTCGATATCAAAGCATCTGACAAATTGTTTTATTGCAAATTCATATTGGGAGAGGAGGATGGATAAGAGATAGTCTATTTAATAGTATTAAGTTGTGTACAGCTTAGAAAAATGGGTCATGAAATTAGTTTAGTAGACAATGGTAACAGGTAGTATGCCATTAGATTTGGTTCTTGGACCATTCAGCTTATTTCTTGATACTGTGAGTAATACTTTAAAACAATACAAATTTTAATTATTCATGATGTTGTTATCTTCCTTGAGGAAAATTTCAAGAATTCAGTGGTAGTATACACAGATGAGAAGGATTGCCATTTCAAGGTTGCAAAGTTCATAAGTTACACTTTAGTTGAATGAAAAATGTGATGCTATACACAATGATGGGCTCAGGTGTGTAGGATCTGATGTCAAAGTTCCCAAATGTTAGGGAACACATTTTGAGGATTAAGATGATCCAGCATATTGTTATATAATGGTGGGGGGGGGGAGATTTCTATTCCACTACTGTAGGCTTTGATCAGACAGCTTTAGAATATGTGCACAACTTTAGTTACTTGGTTTCTGTAGATTGAAGCATTGCATTGTATAGAACATGTTGGGCAAGTGATATGATAAATATTTGTTTGGTTGAGGGGATTTTACCAGATTATTTCAGAGAGGAGTTGTTCATTGAAGGAAGGTGGGGGAAAACAAGAAGACATCCCTTAAAGTTATTCAAGTGTAGTGAGTGAGCAGTTTTTACATGAAGAGTGATAAGTGGAATGTATTGTCAGTGTGTATGCACAGAGACAAGATGAATAAGGTGCAATTAACATGTGACTAGGTGAGATCTATGAATAGTTCTGACTCTGTGTAGATCTGTTATTAATACTAGTAATGATAACATACAGATTATACCTGTTTGTTAATATCTTTTTTTTTATAGAAACATGGGGGGGGGTAGTTAAAAGTTTTTTTGCTTGGCTATAAATTATATTAAAGATGCCAAGAAATTACATTCTTGTTTAATCCTTTATCCAAATGTAAGCAAACAAAGTTTGCGCATAAAGTATCTTCACAACTAGGCTACTTGTTTGCTTACACTTGGATAAAGGATTAAACAATGTAATTTTGTGGCATCTTTAATTTATAACTAAATGAAAAAACTTTCAACAACTAGCTCTAATCTAATCTATTTTAATAATATGTTACACCTTTTCACTACTTATATATGAGAAATATGACTTCTGCATTACTTCAACCTTGGTATTTCTGGGCTTGTTTGCTTCCTGGAGAGGGAGTAGTTCTGCTTGTAGGTGGGTTTTTGCCTGTCATTGAGTGGAGCCTCCGCTGAGTTTGCTGTCCTGGAGTGATTCAGATCAGGAGTGAAGCGTTTATCCTTTAGAGCCACTCAATGAGATTTTGTGATCTTGTAGATCACTCAGTTTTTCGAGAGGTACCCCTGCACTTTTAACATTATCTGAATAATGGTCAAAACTAGTCTCTAGTGGACCTTTCCATAATGCATAGTATTATACACAACCAAAAGAATGAGTACTTTGCATTATGGGATACTAAAGTAATTAATGTGAAGTGATTAGTGTCCTTATACAAGTAGCCTAGTCATGAAGATAATTGACATGCAACTTTGTTTCATTACACTTAGATAAAGGATTAAACAAGAATATAATTTCTTGGCATCTTTAATTTAATGAAAGAGAGTTACTAATAAAACCTGAGTTTTGATATACATGAAAACTCACTGACTACTTCCACACCATTTACTGAGTCAGTATCTGGGTATAATTAATCTTCAAATGATGAACAGAAGCAAATTTATGCAATTTCAATAGCTATATAAATTACCTGTTCCCCATATATACCATCAACATACTATGTGAATTTATATATATATATGGATTGAGAGGGGAAGAAAGAAAGAATACATATTTTCAGCCATAAATCATGATGTAGAGACTATTTATATCACTACCTACATGTGTATGTGTTTCTTTATACATGATCTTGGACATACCATAAAGTGAACAGTGTGGTATTTCAGAAATTGAGAAATCTTAACACTTAATGTATTACTTTATGCTTCTTCTTCTTGATATAAGCGATGTTTTGCTACTAGCAGAGTACGGCAATGACACTTGTAAAGATTACCGTATAAATTCTCATTAACAAAAAAATTAAAATAATTTCTCTTGACTAGTAACATGCAAATCAGCATTACATAAAAGGATAATGTAATGGATTGCAACTAAACAATATTACATTAATCTGACTAAAATAAAAAGTCTGTGAAAAAAAAAAAAGTTACTAAAAGCAATTAAAATATCAATTTACTGAAATACTGAAGCACTTGTTTGCTCGTCTCTTATCGGTACGCCTATAATTAGTGATAGACTTGAGCCAGCTATCTCTTATTGGCTACCAGTGGAGATTGAACCCACTCAGTCTCCAGAAAGCTAGATAGGGTTTAAAGGCGTTAGCTTATTATTATTTATTTATTTACTGAAAAGATGAAAAAACATACTGACTACCATAATAAAAGTATGGATCCAGAAAAATTTTATAGCCAAATATATAATCTTAGCTACATCAAATTTGAAGCCTTTTGGCTCTATATTTTAGTTATATATCGGCTACACTTGTATAATAATGTATACTAGACTAACTGTGATAATCGTTATTGTGAACACAGAAAATGTTACAAGAAATATTACAAATACAGATGTCAAGCAGTAACTTCAAGAAATCTTGTAAAATTATAAACCAAAAGATAAATATATGATACCTATTGCCTTATGATGTCTATTATGCTGATGGTTACTTGATTTCTTTTCTTTTTTATATAAAGAATCTAATTTTTATTATGGTATAGATGATTGTGCATGAGTATAGCAAAATTAATAAGCGTTTTCCCCTTTTTTGTTCTTGAAAGAAGGATAACCTGACCTTACTAATAATTCTGATTAATTTTCTGATGGTACTTATCCAATTTAGACTCAAGTAATTTCTCCACAAGATGGCAGCCAAATTTTGCAAATTTGGTCTTGAAAAACGATGTGGATGCAAGTACTGTACGCCCACAGATGTGAGATCCTTCAACACTTGTGTCAATGTCAGAAGGACGAGAATCCATTCCGATAATTTGGTATTCAAATCCATCTTGTGGGATGAGTTGTTTATGGTTACATATCGGAAAATTAACTTTTCTTTTATGAACATTGTAGTTTTTAAAGTGGTAACTATTTTGCTTGTATAACAGTTGGAAAATTTTACGTATAAAGCACTTGATTTCGCGTGCTGGTGACCAATTGATGCATCTTTTATTTCTTTCCTTCAGCATGAAATAACTATTCTTGGCAATCTGCCAGACTGGGTTCTATGAACTGTGGGCATACAATACTTCAAATGACTTCTTTGTAGAAACATAATTAGGATTTGTCTGAAAGGTATGATTTTGGTGCATAGCTTGGAACTCTGTGATTTTAATTAATATCAGCAGAAAGTTATCTTAAAGGTAACATACATACATTAGCAAAATTTATGGTTATTGTTCTCATATCAAAGATAAAGATGAATAAACACAATATAAAACTTTCTTTCGAGAAGGATGAAGTACATCGTGCAATGATGAAAGCTTGTTTTATCATGAACAGAATTTTAGGAATTCATAAATGAAAAATAGTTGTATATAATAAAGAAGGTTGTACTTGTCAACTCTAGTGGCATCTAAACTGAGTGAACAAAAGAAAGAATAAATAACATTATATATTTTCAAAGATATAAGAATAAATAATCAAAACTTGTATTAATCCATCTTAAACTGATTGAATTCCCCAGTCATTCCATCTTTGTAAATCAGATGGAACTGATAGAAAGCCCAAAAAAAAAAAAACCTTCCTCAAAGCAGATTAATGTCTTTCACTCAATGGCACATCAGTACCTGACAGATTTTCTGAGAAAGATTAAACCCAACGTTTTACCAGTTCCCTAACAGTGGAAATATGTAGAAGGTGCATGTAGCAGAAACTGATGTATGTCAAACAGTGGAGCAAACTGAAGAAATGATTCATTCATCAACCCAACTGCTTTGTTCCCAATTAAGTCCAGAATTTTAGGAAGCTCCTAAGTGCATTCCAAACGAGAGCGAGCATTATTAACTGGAGAGAAATTGTTTGGAGTAAGTTTTTCAGGGAAGGTGCCTAAAGCAAAAGGGGCAACTTGAATACTGGATGCTGAATAGGCAGCACTTAGACATTTATGCCAAGAACGGTTAGAACTTCGATTTTAGGATTGTAGAAGTAAACCTGTGGAACAAGTAAAACATTTCAGCTACTTAGGCACGATTTTTACTGAAGATGGTAAATTAAATATGAAATAGACAACAGAATCATCAAAGCTGGTATGGTGGGAAGTCAATTGAATAAATTCATATGGAATAAGAGAGAAATTAGTCGGAACACTAAATTAGCTGTATACAAGACAGTGTTCAAACCAGTTTTAACTTATGGATCTGAGAGCTGGGTCAGAAGTAAAACACTTGACCAAAGACTAGAGACTACAGAATATGAGAATCCTGAGAAAGATTAGAGGTGTGAACAGATGGCATCAGTGGCAATATCATATTAAAAAGTGAGGATATTAGGAAAGAACCTAACATTGTGAGCATCCAGAAATGTGTTAGCAGAGCTAATCTCAGGTGGTATGGTCACTTAAACAAAATGGGAAAAGAAAGATTAGCAAAACAAGTGATCTCTGCCAGGTTGGCAAGAATAAGACCCGGAGGAAGACCAAGATATGGGTGGATTGATGCAGTAAAATGTGCCTTAGAAGATAGAAATATAAGATCTGATAATGTTGGAGTCTTGACAAGTAACAGACTGATTTGGAGGAAAATTGTAGATAGGAAGTTAGTAATGATGTAATTTTTTCGTGTAATACTATCATATCCTGTACACCCCTTGAGGGTACATGGCAGGAATTTGATGATGATAAGTAAATATTTAGGGGTTACTGAACTGGGTGATGCTGGATAACCGAAGGGAGTTCTCCATATTGCCTATACAAATCCTGACTGGTAGTTTTGCTCAATGTCCAATCATTTTCATGTGGTGCATCCCATTTCTAGGTATCTACTTAGATACATGATGAACTGTGGGATTATTTCATAGTTGGTACTTGGTTGACTTGTGTTCTCTATTGGCTGACATCACATGTAAATTATGATGGTACATCATAATCAGGTATGCTACTGTTTTTTGTAAGAGAATCCGAGTAAATAAATAGTGAAAAGTCTGCCATAGGAATAACTTAAAAAAAACTAAAAATGGGCATCATCACTTAAAGAATCATCAGTGGAAAAGAAATATAAACTAGCACCGAAATTACAGCAATACCACATTAACATGAGATCGGTATTTTTAGTATTAGCAACACCAAAAGCAGTACCCAACACTAACAAACATGCCTTGGTTGGGAATTATTATGAAGTATATGTTAGCAAATTGCAAAAGAAGAAATTGAACAATGATTTATGTTCATGGTACCACAAAGATTTTGTGGTAGGGAAGAAGTAGAATGATTTTTCAAGTCACTAAAAGGCAGCCAATATTAAAGATGAAAAATATTGGTTTAGAGTCATAAGCAGCACAGGAGGAAATTCCAAACAGAATTATCATCATGTCCCCCTTCTGATTCATATCATCAAGGAATATAGAGTATTAAGATAATACCATAAAACTAAGTAATACTAACTGATGCAATTAATAATATGTTATTACTAATTGTATCAATCCACCTAGATCTTGGCTTTCCTCTGACCTTTCTCTTCCAAGAAAGTGATCATACCACCTTAGATTAACTTTGCTCCATCTGTGATTGGTAGTGATGTCTTTTCTGATATCTTCATTTTTAATAAGATTAACATAGTTTCCTAGTTTTCCTCCGGACACTTGCTAGTGATCTCTAGTCTTTGATTAATTCTTATTTCCAACTCAACTTTTAGATTCATAAGTTAAAATTGGAACATTTATATACTGCTAGTTGAGAATTTTGACTGATTTCTCTTATTCCGCGTAAATTTATTCATGTGGGCTTCCACCAGAAAATATTATAGCTGCCATATTAAAAAAACACAATAAAAGGAGGAAAACTGCAATTTAGATGCAGTTTTCCTCATTTTGATGTTTTTTGTGAAGATGACAAATATGGAAATATGGAAATAGGGGGGGGGGGGTGCAAGCACCTAGGCCCCACGATCGAGTGGGCACAGTCGGTACACATTTGCGGAAACGTTTTTTTTTTTTCCCTAATTTTGCTTATAACTAAAGGGATTTCATCGACAGGATTTTAGGGCCCCAGGTAATAATAATATCTCTGTGTTTCTCTATTATATTAGAGTTTTTGCTTAACCTTTTTGATGCGTTTATGCAGTGTATAAAAATTAACAAACATGATTTCATTTTTACCCTAAACTGCCTGATTCATCATTAGTTTTTTTCTAATCTGCTATATATTTATATCATTTGGCTCCTTATCGAAACTGTTGAAAAAATATTTATTATATTCTTTATATATGGTTAGTCTAGAGCAGGGGTGGACAACCCTTAACATGCCTGCCAAACGTGGCACGCCAACGACTTTTTTCCGGCACACAACCCAGGGCTCATCTTAAAAAATAATTAAATTAAAAAAATACATTTCAAATATCTTCGCTGACACATATTTTTACTTAATATAATACAATTTTATTAAGTATAGCTATACCAAATAAAAATGCAATAATTAATTAAACTCTATCGACTGTTTCATAATAATAAATAATAAGAAAATTAGAAACAAACATCCTATTTCCAAGCCATTGATATATCTCCGTGATATACTGATGTACAAGTTTTGTCCAGTGCAATTGTTGCATTATTCGTCAGCCATCCAGACATAGCATGACTCCTTTAATATCATTTCATATATCTTTTCATTTTTCGTGAAGAACGTATCCGTTTTCTAAAGTGTATTTGGATTTGGATTTTATGAAATCGCAAGTTATTAAAATATGGATTGGAAGTATTTATTGTCAATTAATATGTTTTAACTTATTAGATATAAGCAAATTTCCTTTGCATTGATTTTCAGAAACTAAAATTTTCACTTTTTTTCGTAAAATCCCCGCATATATTGCAATTGCTATTTCCTGCCTAGAGTGCAGTTTCCTTGTGTGCATCTTACCCAAATAGCACCATCTGCTTTCCCATTATTTCAAGCAAAAATTAGCAGTAATTTACAAGACTTGAGATACTTAATGAACAATTCTTCACGAATGACTAATGAACAGACAGCCATGGTACAGTATTAACAGAAGATCGCGCGAGTCAAAGATAAGTCAGCAGACAATCTATGAACTTAAATGCTAATTCTCTTCAACCCAAATTCAATACCTGAAAGTGCCATAACAATATTCACTATATATATTTTCTAGCTTTAACGCATTTAAGAATTTAAACACTTTCTGTTGATTTTTATTGTTGCTGTGCATTTGAGCTGGGGGGACAGACTCCCACACATCTAGTTTTTAGTGTTTGCTAGTGCAGCATTATGGTTTTGCTTGCAGCTAAATAGCATAGTTTTGGGGGGAAGGGACATGCAATTCATTAGTTAGTGCCATTTTTATCCCAGCGGTCTCTAATTGCACTATTTGTTGAGAAATATATTACACAGACTGCAAGTGTTTGTACCTTATTCAGTGATACAATAAAACGACCTGCTTTTACTTGCGTCTGCAGACGTATTGGCTAGTATGGAGGGTGCGTGGTTTGCCATTGGAATCGAGTCATTATTGCCATGAGGTGAACATGATTAAACTTTTTTTTTCTGTGTGAAGTTACACGAAACTTTTCAATTTCTTTTTTTCGCAAAGTAAAATCAGGGGTGTGAGTTATACGCGAGGACCAGTTATATTCCAGTAATTATGGTAAGTTATTTTTAAAGCTATGTGAAATGTATTATCAATATTCAGGATTATGAAGTGTTGTCTGCATGTCATTAGATCTCAACTATGTTAATTTCAACTCAGTTAATAGTGATAGATAAGGGTGAAACTGATGTAATAAAGTAAACCAACGAAAAAAATAAACACATTCCTTGAGTGTTTCTAAAATTTTGTAATATTGTAAAAAAGTATGTACATATTTAACTTTTTGTTAATTCATGGGATAAAAATATTTAATATTATTTACTTATTCAACAGGCAAAGCCTAACCCATAATGTCCATGCCAAGAAAGTATCCTTCTGGGTGTCAAAAAGGAAATCAGCAGAAAAGAAAAAAGAAGAAAAACCAAATCTCAAAAAGTCACAAGTAGATTTGTTTTCATGGCTACAAAATAAATCTGACAACGAAATTGCTACAACTTTAGCAGTTGTGATTCAAACTTCAACTGAAGAAGAAAACTCCAAACAAGCTACTTAACATTTTTAATGAAAATGTAGAAACTGTGGGATTCGTCGAAAAAGACGCGTCTGATTATACAGACGTTTTGGATACAGCAAATAACGATGAAAACAATAACAATGTTGATCAAGTGAATATAAATGATCCAGGTTTGTGGCCAAATATTATAATTGATAAATTTAGATTATTTTGTGTTAAAACCAGACTCAAACAACATCATCAAGATGCGTTCTTTAAGAATGTTGAAGGTAGATCATTTTCTACATCGTACTATTTAAAAAAAAAAAAAAAAAAATGCCAAATGGTGAAACTCAGCTTCGCAGCTGGTTAGTTTACTCAAAAGCTGAAGATTCAGTATTTTACTTTTGTTGTGTATTATTTTCCAAAAGAAAAGGAAAATATCAATCGACATGATTTATATATGGTTTTAATAAATGGAGAAAACTGTCATCTGTAATTCGAGATCATGAGCTTTCTGTTGGTCACTTTAATTCTTTTATTGCTTGGCAAGAATTATTAAAAAGGCTTAATTTATGTTCGACTGTTGACAGAACAAATCAAATTAATATAAATAAAGAAATGGAACGTCTAAAATTACTATTCTAAAGAATAGATGTGATTTTATTTTTAGCAAGTAATAATTTGTCATTTCGAGGATCCCATGAAACAATAGGAACGGCGAATAATGGAAATTTTTTAAGTTTAATAGAATTATTAAGTAAATATGACAGTGCTAATGGATCATGTAAACAGAATTAAAGTCCATGCAGTTAGCCTAATGGCTATGCGCTTCGCAACCATATGCCTGGGGAAGGAGTGTCCTGGGTTCGTTTCCCGTCGGCGACATGAGGAGCTTAGGATCTTCCTCAGCCATAGCCAAGTTAGCCGGTCTTGGGCGTGGACAGCAGGGTTTTTCCCCAGTTTATCTGGGGTTTTTCATCCCGCAAGCAGGCAAACCGGTCCCATGAACACACGGATCTACAGCCATAAATACTTAACCCCCCACGAGGGGGCTCAACTTGCCCCAATAGGGACGGGGGAGGAAAGGGAGGAAATTCCATATGAATAAATAAATAAACAGAATTAAAAATACAAAAAAAGAATTGTGCATCATTTGATGCATAGATTTCAAGAGGAAATTATTGCTGCATTAGGTAATGAAGTCCTTAATAAAATTAGACAATATAAAAGCAGCCATATATTAGTATCCAAATGGATTGTACTCCTGATATTTCTCACAAGGAACAAACTTCAATAATTATTAGATATGTAAATTTTGTAGACAAAAGATTAATTATAAATGAGTCATTTATAAGATTTATTGAAGTAACTGGTGTGACTGGTGAAGGACTAGCAAATTCACTTTTAAAAAGAATAGGTGAGTTTGATTTAGATATTATGAATTGTAGAGGGCAAGCATACGATAACGGCAGCAGTATGAAGGGAACATATAAAGGCGTACAATCTAGAATGATTAGTTTAAACCCTCATGCAATTTATGTACCTTGCTTATCACATTCTTTTAATTTGATAATTTGTGATGCTGCTTCCAGTAGTATATATTGTAAAAAAATTTTCGGAATATTGCAACATTTATACTGCGTATTTTCTGCATCTACTAAAAGGTGGGAAATTATACAAAAGCATTTAAATATTACTCTTAAACCATTATGATACTCGATGGGAAGCCAAAATAGAAGCAGTCAAAGCAGTGTATACACAATTTGAACAAACTTATAATGCCTTAGAAGAATTTATTGGTGCAATTAACGATAACACTGCAGTATCCGAAGCTAAAAGTCTACTAGATTCATTACAAGAAATGCCATTTATTTTAAGCTTATCAGTGTGGTTTACAATATTGTCAAAAATGAATGGTATCAACAAACTATTTCAAGCAAAAACAATTGTTCTTGATTCTGCTTTTAATTTAGTGAATAAAATTACAAATGAAATCCAAAATTTAACACATTTTAGATGACGCAAAAATGATGGCACGAAACTTGAATATTTCCGAAGACTTCCCTGAAAAAAGAATTCGAAAAAGAAAAACATTATTTCCCCAACTAGCAGAAGATGAAGTTTTACTAAACCCGGTAGAGGAATTTAGATGTCACTTTTTCAACGTTGTGATTGATACTGTTATTGTACAAATAGATGAGAAATTTAAAAATATACCCAATGTTATTTCTTATTTTGAATTAATCACTGATACAAAAACATTAGAAAAAAATGAACTAGTAAACCGCCAAGGGAGTTTGTAAAATATTATAGTAAAGATGTAAATGAAGACTTAATCCAGGAAATTGATTTGTTACGAGAATTGATCTCGAATCAAAAAAAATGTAAATAACGTGCGAGACATACTGCAATATATATTAAATAATAGTTATAACGAACTATTTCCAAATGTGCTAACTGTATTGAAAATTTTCTTTACGTTACCAGTTACTATAGCAAGTGCAGAGCGTTCTTTTAGCAAATTAAAATTTATGAAGAATTATCTTCGGTCAAGTGTGTGCGAAGAACGCTTAAATGCACTTGCTATATTAAGCATCGAAAAGGAAATTGCCAAAAATTGTAATTTTTCGGAAATGATTAATAACATAGCAAAAAAAATCACATATTTAAATAAATACATATTAAGCAATATACGTGTTAGTAAAACTAGGCCCTAAATAGTAAACCTATTTATTTTTTATGTGCTTAAATTAATTTTTTTTTATTACTTTAAACAGTAATTAATTGTGAATAGTTTTTTTGTGCTAGTTGGTGAGCTGGGTTACTTTTGTTTGTGTTAAATATTTATTTATTTAATTATTTAATACTTTCATTTTGTGTTCAGTAAATGTTATGTTAACCTGTTATATTTCTAATGTTTTTTTTTTCCCCCCCTGTGGCAAAATCATTTGCAGGTAAGAGGTTTTACACTACGTTTATTTCGAATCCTTTAATTTTTACCTTCGAAAAATATTTTAGGGCCCCAAAGGTTTCTTGCACCCGGGCCTCTTTATAGAGAAGGCTGGCCCTGAATGTGTAGATAAGCTTACACATTGGTTATACATAGCTTTTAATTTTTCAGGAAATGACAATGTATACTAGAATATTAATTATTAAAAACTTTAATTTTGGCAATGGCAATGTTACATTACTATCATCAGGATCACAAACAACAATGAAATGTGCACACAGGCACTAACACTGAGCAAATGAGGCTTGGATAAAGACAACAGAAATCAGGCCTAGAGTCCTAAACAGTGCCCCTAGTGGGCTAAATTGGGTTGTCATGGCCATGGACTGACGTTAAAATGTATGCTTCCCAAATTTGGGGTAGTCTCGTTCACCCAAATTTGTTGAGGTTTGGAAACTTTCAAAGCTGAGGCAGATTCGATTAATAGTCTTTCATACTTGTATTTGCTGTGGTGTAATAGTGGCCTTTTTCAAGCATATCCTGTGGTGGGTTTCCAAAGCATGGTCAGCAAGTCATGGGTGGCTGCATTGGTGGAACCGGATGTAGTCCTTCTGTTTGGATATCCTGATATTGGCTGTAGTAGGACAGTTTACAACTGCAAGGGATCTGGTAGGTCTAGGGGATGTGGATGGTCTTTGGTTGAGCAGATAAGAGATGCCAAAATTCTCATGTGGTCTGTAAATGGTTGTAAGGTCATATTTCCTTAGGATTGTGTTAATTTTTTGGATGTGCTCCCGATATATGGAATGGTGATAGATTTTGAGTAATCTCTGCTTTGAGGAGGGGGAGAGGGGGTTTGCTGTTACACGATTTATTATTTTTGGAGGTTGTAGCTATTGGCTAAGAAAGTGTTAAGGATATGGTTAAATTCGATAGTCAGGGCATTGTTATCTGAACTGATTAATTTTGTAGCTTTATATAGGATTTTTATAATCCCATATTGTTGGGGGGGGGGTAATTGCATCTATCCATATGTGTAAGTTTTCTCCAAATGGAGAAAGCCAGGGATCCATCAGACTGGCATGTAATCAGTTGAAAGGGAGACTGCTATTGTTTTTCCTTGTCCAAGGTAAACTGGATCCTGGGGTGTTGATAGTTTGTGTGTTAAGAAATTTGGGTATATCCGGGCCATGTGGCCAATGGAGAACACATCATCCATGTAGTGTATCCAGACAGTGTTTTTTTTTTGTAGGGCAGAGTTTAAGGTTTTTTCTTTAAACGTCTCCATAAAGAAGTTGGCCAAGGGTGGAGAATCCATTTCTGTCCTTATCTGTTTGTAGAAATTTCCTTTCCAAGTGAAATAGCCTGAGTTTATGTGAGCAGAAATATGGCTCGGATAAGGTATCTTTCAGTGGGACATTGGTGAATAAGAAGGCGACATCAAAACTGATCATTATGTCAGTGTGTTGGAGTGTGAGGTTTTCTATACTGGCTTTAAAGTGGGCTGAGTTTTTTATGTGTAATGATGTGTTGCCAGTATATTACGTGAGTACTTTCACTAATTTATATGTGTGAATTAACCATCCACAATGGATTCCACCAATGCAGCCACTCAGACTTGTTGACCATGCTTTGGACACTCACCACAGGATACACTTGAAGAAGGCTACTCTATTATGCCATAGCAAATAAGAGTATGAAAGACTATTGAACAAATATGTCTTAGCTTTGGAAAACTTTCCAAACCTCAACAAATTTGAAAAGCATACATTTTAAGAATGTCAGCCCAGTGTTGGCTAAGACAACCCAATTTAGCCCACTGGGGGCACTGTTTAGGACTCTAGGCCCAATTTCTGTTGCCTTTATTCAGCCTCATTTGTCAATGTTAGTGCTTGCTTCCACATATCATTGATATGTGGATACAACAATGTAATCCCTAATGATGGCAATGTAACATTGCCTAAACATAGAAAAGTATTAATTAATTTTTTTATAATTAATATTCTGGTATATGCTGTCATTTCCTGAAAAATTAAGTTATTCTTTCACATTTGGGGTAATGCACCTAATTTGGACCTCTCAAAAATTTAACACAGTTCAGATGATGATTCCTCTTACAGACTTTATTCAGCCTCTTTCTTAAAGGTGGTCATTTTCTGCATTGTCTCTTTCACTTGTTCAGCAGAACTAGCATCCATTATATTAAACCTATTAGTCCCAGTCATTATTTATTCCATCTACCTCAGTTCTTTAGAACAGCTCTTTAAGAAGACTATCAACAGATTGCTTTGCTCTTGACCACAACCCACACATGGCATTTATTTGCTACAGGCTTTGTGGCCTATAGCAAATAAAATAATAATTAAATCAGTGTGTGCTTTACTTGAATAAATGTTAAAGAAATCCACAGTAATTATATGTGTACCGACAGGCTTAAGTGTTAGTGATTATTCATATTAGTGCCTCTTGGTGTTAACAACACACACAAGAAGAAAATAATTTATTGCTGGATTTCTAAACACATCTTCAATGATAAAATACGCAGACAAACAACATTCCATTAGAATGTAGTAGAAACAATTCATATTGTAACTGTAAAAGAACTAATGTCTTATTAAGATATGCTCTTTAGGGTCCAGATAACATATAATTCAGAAAAATTAAGCTAAATTTAGCCTTAAAATGATTGTCTCCCAGATCTTTGGCAAATTAATTCAACCCCAATATTGAGGTTAGGAAATGTTTCATAATCTGTTGCTGTTTTTAAAAATATGCTGGCTTATAGCAACTTTGAAGTTGCTATAGGCCTGAGAGATTTAAATATAGCACATTTGTCTTCATCCATTTAACCCTGTGTGAAAGCATATCCAGAGCATAGTCTGCCAATCCTGACTTACCATACTGATGATAGCAGATGCTTTTTTCTCCCTTTTTTTCCAAGGTGGATGTAAACTGATCTACCAGTCTTTGTCTTTCTAAAATAGGTTAAGTTCCAGGCAAGAGGAAGTTTACATCAAGATGTGTAACAGAATGAAGCTGATGATGTTTGGAGGTATGATTTGAAAGTTGCATGGAGATTACATCTGTGAAGAATTTAAGCGATCTTTTCAGATGTATACTGGATATAGGGGATAGGAATAGTTTTGCTGTGATCCCTCATTTTCATCAATTTGATTATCAGACATTCTAAGCAGAAATGCTAATGAAAATTTCTTTTGTAGGTTGGTACAGTATTTTTGCCAAATAAAATCTGCCTTATTAAGTTCACATAATTTCTTAATTTATAATAACCATGCTTCAATTTCATTATTGAAAGGTTATGAATTATCTGATATAATTATTTTGGAAAACAAGAAAGAACACTTTGGGGGAAGAAAAAAAATTCTAATACAGTTAATGGTGTTCAAATATATTGTTAGCTTACTCTCATATTTAAAGTACATTCACGTAACCAGGGAATCTTGTGGACCAAGACACAAAATCAATATAAACATCTGTAGTAATCTGTAATCACTGCAGATATAGTAGCAAGTTGTATATTTATGGTTGTCTCTTTTTGTAATAACAAGTTGTATGTTTATACTATTCTTTATAACAGGGGTTCCCAACCTTTTTGTTTCCTAGAGCACATTCTAAAATACCGGTAGGGCGACGGGCACCATCTATTTTTTCAAGCAATTTTTTTTAATTCTTTTGTTAAATGAATTCATACAAAGTTTACATTATAATCAAATGTTTTATTACTTAAAAGTTTACATCATATAAAAATTTAAATATATATATGTAAGTTAGTGTGATCTTTGGCATTGCATTTCATTGGCCAGTGCTTCATAATTAGGAGAATATGATGATATTCCAGTTCTTAAACTGGAATGAACAACTTCGAATGCATGTCTACTTTACATTGTATGGGTTTAATACTTGTCATGTGTCATATAGCATGCCATGAATTGTTGCGTGATTATTTCAAACTATACGGCACACAGTTGAACAGCGGCGGGGCACACACAAATTGGTCGAGGGGTGGCATGGTGCCCGCAGGCATGGGGTTGGGAACCCCTGCTTTATAACATTCACTTATTTGTCTGTCTTTCTTTATGCTTAGTAACTTAAAAGCTTTTATTTGTAAATGTAATTTTTTTCTTCTTTTTTTTTCTTAAATCAGAAAAAAGACTGGAATGATAAAAACAGCTTACAAATTGGATTACCTTCATGCTAATGCCGATGTAGACCTAGACTTTTCTGGACCATTAATTCACAGTGCTGCAGTAATGAAGTAGGTTAATTCTTTTTTTTTTCTGTCTAACTCCTAATTGTTTGCATTATGAATCATCAAAGAAAATGCATAGAACTGTTTTTTTTTTTTTAATTCATTGTTTTATATAAATTAGTAACGTTGATTTTGTTTAAAATGTTCTTAGTGACTTTTGATAAATTTATTCATACTGTTTAAGATCAAAAATTTACTGATATATGCTAACATTTAGTAAGATGTGGAACTCTATATGATTTGGCATGTGCAATCTTGTAAAATGTATACACAAACACATGTGATAGACCTAAGTTTGATTCTTGTCAAGAATGGAAGAAACATTTTATAGATTTTTTTCAACTGATTTTACACTATTTGGCCTCAGATATTTGCTCGATCTTCTATTTGATTAACCTTGAATTTCTATATTAATACAATACATGGAAACTTCTCAGTTGAGTACTCATAAAGATCCCAGTGTTGTTAACAAATCTGGATGCATATGTCACATTTGTGGACAAATACCATGAGAAGAGTTGGGGAAACTCCAGTGGTTTTTCTTTATCTCTAAAGCATTTGATCATGGAACCTTCCTCTCTAAATGAAAATCTTTGAATTTTTCATCTTGCAAAACTGGTTGCAAATCCTTAGTAGCTCTTCAGCTATATTCTAAACATTTAAACCAGCAACTTATGTATACTGGATATAGGGGATGGGAATAGCTTTGCTTCTACAAGTACATAATTCTGATCTCCAAATCATTTTTCATTGGGTTTCTGACAGTTGTGTTAATTTAATAATTATTATACAAGTATCTCCATGGAGTTGGAAAACTCATTGCAAGAGACCCATTATTTACACATTAGGCTTTATCCTAATGTGTAAATAATGTGTAAACAATACCCATCATACCCATATGTGTAAATAATGTGTAAACAATACCCATCATACCTTTTCTTAAACTTGTTCACTGACAAAGCACTCACAACCAATTTTGGCAAACCATTCACCTCCTTCCAAAGAGAGAAGGGGAAAAAAAATAGTCCTAACAGCTTAGCTTAGGTGATCCCTTGTTCTCTTCCTTCCTGCCATGTACTGAAAGTCTTCAGTGTCATTCCTATAAAAATTCCTTTAATAACTTAGATGCTTTTATCATATCTCCTCTTTTTTTGTCTGTCACTCTCCACCACTTCTTCATCCCCATGAAATCCAGATGACTGGATATGTGCACAGTAATCCAGAAGTGACCTTATTAAAGCCTTATATAGGGTAACATTAATCTTTCTATCCCTCTTTGTTAGTATATGTTCTTCAACAACCATGTAATCCGGTGTCTTGTTTTGGTTAAATCAATGAGGCAGTGCGCCCTTTATGCTTCAACCCACTGTCTACAATCACCCCAAGTCTGTGGCCTCACTTACCTGCCATTTCCTTGAGTATAGTGCACAGCTTGTGATGTCTTCTTACCAAAGTGCATTACTTTACACTTGGCCACATTTTAGTGCCTTCAAAGTTCAGTCTTATTTCTTGCATGCCTCCTTATGTTGGTATTACTGCTCTTTTTTTTTTTTTTTTTTTTTAACTCAGATCTCTGGACATGAGAAACTTTTCTTCTTGGAGTGACCATTACTTTAACCTCCATTCTTTCTTGACACATGACATATCACTTCACCAGCAATTAGTTTTTCTCTTACTTCCATGCACAGTATTAGCTCTGTATAAATTTCTTCCACCATTGAACGGTTTCACCTTAAGGGTGCTCCAAAGAATTTCCTAAAAATTCTCAACTCAGTACTGAAGAGAGCTCTTAGGTTGATTAATGACCTGTCTCTTTTCACTTCACTTGCACAGGCTGTTTGCAAGAAAGTGTTTCTACATATATTATCACTGTTCATTGTGATTTCCCTACTCTTTAAATCTATGAGGGTGGTCTGAAAAGTTCGTGACCATAAATGACAACACTATCTGGCAAGATTTTTTTTTTTCTAAGTTGGTACATCTGTCATAAGTATCCATATGAAATTGCAAGTCATTCTATCAAGTAGTTTGTTTTATACAGCTGTCTGAAGCAAAAGTGTTATCTGTATCTCTTGAAATGGATAAAATTGAGTATCATGCAGTCATAAAATTCTTTGTAAAAGAAGGTTTAATGCCAAAAGAAATTCATTCGCAGTTCTTAAAAGTTTATGGGCACTTTTCTCCTTCATTTTCGACAATTAAGAAATGGGCTACCAGCCTTGAAGATGATCCATGTGAAGGACATCCAAAAAGTGTAACTACACCAGAAATCATTGATCAAGTACACGGTATTGGATGACCAGCGAATCAAACTGATTGAAATTGCTGAGACTATAGTCATTTCAAAAGAACGTGTAGGATATGTTTTGCATGAAGAATTGCAAATGAAAAAGCTTTGTGGTGCCATGCTTGCTCACAACAGATCAAAAACGCACTCACATGAAAATCTCTGAACAGTGCTTGGGGCATTTTCAAAAGAATAAAACTGATTTTATCATCATCATCAAATTCCTGCCATGTACCCTCAAGGGGTGTACAGGATATGATAGTACTACATGAAAAATTTACATCATTAATAACTACCTATCTACAATTTTCCTCCAGATCAGTCTGTTACTTGTCAAGACACGAATATTATCAGATCTTATATTTCTTGTCTAAGGCACTTTGTACCCTATCAAACCACCTATATCTTGGTCTTCCTCTGGGTCGTTTTCCTGCCAGCCTGGCAGAGAACACTTGTTTTGCCAATCTTTCCTCGCCCATTCTGTTTAAAGGACCATACCACCTGATGTTAGCTCTGTTAACACATTCCTGGATGCTGACAATGTCAAGTTCTTTTCCTAATATCCTCATTTTTAATATGTTATTGCCATTGATGCCATCTGCTCATGCCTCTAATCTTTCTCAGGACTCTCATATTCAGCGGTCTCTAGTCTTTGGTTAAGTGTTTTACTTCTGACTCAGCTCTCAGATCCATTAGTTAAAACTGGTTTGAACACTCAGACTAATTTCTCTCTTATTCCATATGAATTTATTCAATTGACTTCCTACTATACCAGCTTTATTGATTCTGTTGTCTATTTCCATATTTAATTTACCATCTTCAGTAAAAATCGTGCCTAAGTAGGTGAAATGTTTTACTTGTTCCACAGATTCTCCATTCACAGTGGAGTTGACATTTTCAAAGATTCTGCCTATTTTCATTGTCTTTGTTTTTTTATTGCTGACCTTCATACCATATCTATTACAACAGTTATTCAATTTAGTCAAGGAATCTTGCAGACTCCTAGTGGATTTATTGATAAGTATGATTTTTCTATCCTTGCAGACAACCTCACCACATGCCTCTCTGACTCAATCATGGTTTTTTTTTCAAGGCTTGCCACTGAATCCCTAAAGTTTGGTTCCTGTTCTCAAACTCTTTCATTTTTTCTTCAATAATCTTTGTCTTATTATTTTATATTTTATTTTACAATAATATTTTAGTCTACAGTTCACATCTGAGAGCTGACCAACTTTTATTTGATTTAAAACGTTCTTAAATGTTCTGTTTTTCACAATGAAATTCAGTTTTATCCTGCTCAAGACTAAATAGTGATCACTTCCAATTTCAAGTCCTCTCTACACTCTGGTGTCCTGCACAAGGGAGAAAACATCACTATCAACATCATCACAATAACATAGTCAATGAGACTTTTCTTATTTCTTGCCTCTTCTCTTCATGTGAATTTGTGCACATTTTTATGTTGGAACATGATGTTAGTAATAACCAGTCCATGTCCTGAGCAGAAATCCAAGAAATATTTGCCATTATTATTAGCTTTGCTCTTTTCTCCAAATTTTTCCAATATATTTTTTATGTCTGACAATCATTTCCTACTCTGCTATTTAGATCCCCAGCGAGGACCAACTTTTCCTTTATCATTGTTTCAGTTGCTTTCTCTAAAGCATCAAAAAATGCATCCACTTCTACCTTAGTAGAACCTTCTGTTGGACCATAGGCGCAAATAAGTCTCATTGTCCAATTCCCTATTTTGATATTTGCTCACATCACTCTACTTGAGACTGCCTGCCATTCAAGAAGATTAGCCTCGCATTTTGTGTTGAATACTATGGCTACTCCTTCTTTTCCTTGATTGTCATTGCCTGAATATAACATTTTGTAGTATTTATTGCTCAGAAAGATCTCACCATTTTTTGTCTTTTTTGTTTCAGTCACCCCTATTATGTCGATCTGGTACTTATCTAATTCTTCAGCTAGCTCCATTTCTTTGCCATTCAGGCTTCTTATGTTGATAGCACCGATCTTTAACTCTGGTGATGTTGAGTTGATGTGTTTTTTCAGATTTGTTCCAGTAGCTGACTTTTTGCTGTTCACCCTGGTTCCATGGTGAAAACAACGAGGGCCTAGTTTAATTGGGCGACACCCCAGCCGGCATGAAATTTTGTCATGTTGTACCATCATTTTATAATTTGGTTTAAGCCAATAAGAATTGCAATTTGGTTGGCTAAATTCCAAATTGCCAGCCCATCCTCGTTCGTTCAGTATCCAGGTAGATACCCAACAGGTGCACCATGAGAAGGTGAGGATTGGACATTAGGTCAGAAGCCCTGGTCGGTTCCCAGCATTCCTTTAAAGGCAATGTGGAGGTCTACTCTCAGTTATACAGCTTTAAACCTTAAGCACCCCTTGATTTTGTGCGTCGATTTATTACTATGGATGAGACTTAGATTCACCATTACACACCAGAATCCAAACAGCAGTCAAAACAGTGGACAGAAGCCAGTTCTTCAGCACCATAGAAGACAGTTTCATCAGCAGAAAAGGTCATGGCATCAGTGTTTTTTTTGGATGCATTTGTTTAATTATCTTGAAAATTGTAAAACCATAACTGGGAAATGTTATTCCAATCTTTTAACCAGACTAGATGAAAAAAATTCTTGAGAAAAGACCCAGTTGCAGAAGAAAAAATTATCTTTTATCAGGACAATGCACCTGCCCACAAAGGTGTTTTGGCAATGGGAAAATTAAGGGATCTGTACTATGAATTGTTGGGACATCTACCCTATTCCCCAGATTTGGCTCTCTCCGACTTCCATCTCTTCCCAAAACTAAAAATCTTCCTCACAGGTTGGCGTTTTTCTTCAATTCAAGAGGTGATTGCAGCTATAGAGGGATATTTTGCAGATCTTACTGATAACCACTACAGGGATGGGATGATGGCGCTTGTGCATTGCTGGAATAAATGTATTAGTCTTAAGGAAGATTACGTTGAAAAATAAAATTAATTTTTAAATTATAAATTCGTTTTTTCATTGTTAGGTCGAGAACTTTTTAGACCACCCTTGTATTAAGACTTCCAGGAAGTTAGGGATTCATTGAGGAAGTCCACTTATCACTCAAAAAGCCATCTGTCATGCTTTCTTTAATTCTTCGTAAAGAGTCAAAATGACTTCCATATGCCTATGCCTGTGTGTTTCAGCAATGTAATTATCCTGTGAGCTGTATTCACAAGTTTTTACTATATGGTCTTCAACTTCCACTTCTTATCTACTAAAACTCCAAGATACCTAGCCTGATCAGTTAGCATAATCATACTATATAACATGCCACTAGATATCGCAACATACCAAAGTGCATAACATTCCATTTATAACATTGAACCAACAGCCATTTTCATGTGCCCACAACTGCAGCATTTTTAAGTCCTTCTGCAAGTACCTCATGAAGTTACATTTCTTAGTTCACTGCATATCTTTGAATCATCAACAAATAGCTGTTTCCTCTTGAATCCTTCCCATTGTTATGAAATGTATAGACTGAATAACAGTAGACCAAGGTTAGATCTCTAGGGTTAATATTGGTCACTCAAAATTTTGAAGATTACATCACAACTTTTTGATATGTTAGTTAGCCATCCTTTTATCCAGTCTAATAGTGTAAAATCCAATTTCATATCCTCTGACTTATTTATCAGCCTTCCATGCTATATCCTGTCAGAAGCTTTAGCACAGTCCAAAATTATCATGATGTATCAATTTCCCTTGTCTGACTCAGCCTATACATGAGAAGTTGTTGATCAATCTATAGTACGTTAGTACAATGTATGGGTAAAAATTACTCAAACAAGACATTTCTTTAGTAAACCCATGCTGCTCATTGCAAAGTATGGATTCTCTCTCTCAACCCATTTCTGTATGCAGTCACTTATTAACATTTCCGAAATCTTCACCACTCTAGAGGTGCTGATAGGTCAATAGTTAGATGTCACTTTGTACCACCCTTGTGCAGTGGGATTATCATACATTCTTTCAATTTAGTGCTGATATTTAATCAGTTCCTATTGCTGAATTCTTATTCAATATGTGCAACAGCTCTAGGACATCCTCCTCATGTACTTGAGTTTCTTCTTCCAAGTGTAGAGGTAGCATTGAGGAGCTCTGCATGTAACAGGTGTATAGCTTTCAGCAAAATGGATACTTGCTAATCGAACAATTTCTTCTGCATCTCTCACCCATATATCATCTGCATTCAGGAAAGGTATTCTTTCAGATTTTCACTCTTTTTGTCTTGCATAGCCAGTTTCTCTTCATACTCAAGCTTAGCTTTCCACATAATAGTTTGCCTTATAACTTTCATAACTGACAATCCTTATGCACCTGGTATTCCTTCTACATCATAAACTTATGCTTAATAAGATTTCACCATTTCACTCCCATGTTGTTTAACTCTATGGACATATTCTGAAGTTGCATCATCGATGTATTTTTTAATACATCTCATGCACTGCATATCATTCCTATTTAGCTGATACCATAGGATCAAACCTAGTAACTATTCTCCTTGGTTTGACATAATTTCCTCTTTTGTAGTTCAACATATAAACCTTTTCTGAATGGAATATTCATACACTGGGCCACTTTCCATCAGTATAGTATTGATGACTATCACTGGAGGCAGAACAGTCTTTAACTGACCCCCCCCCCCATGTCCAATGCCTCTGTAAGATTATGCATCTTTGATTGATTGAGTTTATTTTTACTATATTGTGTTTTGTTTTATATTTTATATTTGCAAATATATTTAAGACTTGTTAAATTAAGATAGTTTTTTAAAATGGTGCCAAAAACCTGTCAGAACAATCTCATTATAACTTGGGGTTGGGGAAAAAATACGAAAGTTGGGTATATTATGTAAAAAGTGATGCTGAGTTTGTAGTTATCATACACAAATGGGTGGCACTGTCATTGGTATATACAAATCACCTGGCTTTAAAAAAAGGCATTTTTGGAGTGGTTTTCTCATTTCATGTCTGGAGCGAGAACAAGACATTTTGTGATAGCAGAATTCTTGGATATAGCTGTAAGATATCAATGAATTCAGGTGGCAAGCAATCATAAGATTAGAGGTCACACAGAGGTAGTTAGATGGTTGCATGCGAGTTGTTCCATGGTTCAGAGTGTGGAAACAATTTCAGCAGTCACAAACGGCATCCCGGGGATGCAATGAATGATCTGTATCTCTGATTATTTGCTTGCCAAAACAGGAATGCTACCCTGAATCAGCTACAAACTGCCCACGTGTTGGCTGAAGGACATTGGTGTTTGCACCGTATGTAGAAAGCTTCCCAAAGGTGGTCTTGTATGCTAAGCATCTGGCAGTCTGAGTGCCCCTATCCCCATGCCACAAGTGAGAACATTTGAAATGGGCCAGGCTCCATATTAACTGAATCCAAGACCACTGAGGGTCAGTATTGTTTACAGATATGTCCTTATTGCTCTACAAAGCGATACTAGGTGTGCTCTTATCTGGAGAGAAAACAGGGAACACATGATGGAGGCAGTGTGCTTAAGGGTCAAAGCTGTATAACTGAGAGGAGACCTCCACATAGCCTTTAAAGGAATGCTTAGAACCGATCAGGGCTTCTGACCTAATGTCCAAGCCTCACCTTCTCGTGGTGCACCCTGTTGGGTATCTACTTGGATACTGAACAAACAAGGATGGGCTGGCAATTTGGGATTTAGCCGACCAAATTGTATTCTTATTGGTTAAGCCAAAATAAAAAATGATGGTACGACATAACAAAATTTCATGCCGGCTGGGGTGTCTCCTCTCAGTTATACAGCTTTGACCCTTAAGCACGCTGCCTCCATCATGTGTTCCCTTAAACAAAGCCCCCCGTTGTTTTCGCCAGGGAACCAGAGCGAACAGCGAAAAGTCAGCTACTGGAACAAATCTGAAAACAAACCCCAACTCAAAATCACCAGAGTTAAAGATTGGTGCTATCAATGTAAGAAGCCTGAATGGCAAAGAAATGGAGCTAGCTGAGGAATTAGATAAGTACCAGATCGACATAACAGGGGTGACTGAAACAAAAAAGACAAAAAATGGTGAGATCTTTCTGAGCAATAAATACAAAATGTTATATTTAGGCAATGACAATCAAGGAAAAGAAGGAGTAGCCAATATTATTCAACACAAAATACGAGGCTAATCTTCTTGAATGGCAGTCAGTCTCAAGAAGAGTAATGTGGGCAAATATGAGAATGGGGAACTGGACAATGAGACTTATTTGTGCCTATGGTCCCATAGAAGGTTCTACTAAGGTAGAAGTGGAGGAATTTTTTGAGGCTTTAGAAAAAGCAACTAAACACAATGAAAAAGGAAAAGTTGGTCCTTGTTGGTGATCTAAATAGCAGAATAGGAAATGATTGTGAAACATACAAAAATATTTTCGGAAAATTTGGAGAAAAGAGCAAAGCTAATAATAATGGCAAATATCTGTTGGATTTCTGCTCAGGACATGGACTGGTTATTACTAACACCATGTTCCAACATAAAAATGTACACAAATTCACATGAAAAGAAGATGCAAGGAATAAGAAAAGTCTCATTAACTATGTTATTGTTGATAGTGATGTTTTCTCCCTGGTGTAGAATACCAGAGTGTACCGAGGATTTGAAATTGGAAGTGATCACTATTTAGTCTTCAGCAGGATAAAATTGAATTTCACATAGAAAAGAATAACATGTAAGAAAGTTTTAAAGCGAATAAAAGTTGAGCAGCTCTCAGATGCGAACTGTAGACTAAAATACACAAAGATTATTGAAGAAAAAATGAAAGAGTTTGAGAACAGGAATCAAATCTTGGAGATTCAGTGGCAAACTCTGAAGAAAACATTGATTGATTCTGCCAGAGAGGCATGTGGTGAGATTGTCTGCAAGGATAAAAAAATCAGAACTCCCTGGTGGACACAGGAAGTTAAAGGGGCAGTGAACGAAAAGAAGAAAGCATATCAAAAGTTCCTGTCAAATAAGTCAGCTTGTGCTCTTAGAGAATACAGAGACAAATGCAAGAATGCTAAACACTGTGTAAAACTAGCTAAACAAAAGTCATGGGAGGACTTTTGCAAGAATATAGAAAATAAATATCAAGAAGGTGGCAAAATATTCTGGAGGTTGTTGAAGAAACTTAGGAATGGAGGAAAGAGTGCTGTGAAAGGAGTGTTAGAGATGATAAAGGTGACATGATAATGGGAGAAAAAGATATCCTTGAAGTATGGAGTAATTACTTTGAAAAACTGCTAAATGAAACAAGCAGTGATGACAGCACAGTGGTAAAAAAAACACTGACCAGACATGCAGTCAGGAATACATATCCATACTTGATGTTGAAAAAGCCATCAAAGGCTTGAAATGTGGAAAGTCAGTAGGCGTAGATGATATTCGACCAGAAATGCTGAAGTATGGTGGTATAAGAGTCTTACAGTGGCTGCACTGCATAGTTCGAATGCGTGGACAGAGGGACGAATTCCCGATGATTGGAATAGAGCTCTCATAGTACCCATACATAAAAAGGGAAATAAAACTGAATGTGAGAATTCCCTAGGCATTTCCCTACTGAGTGTTCCTGGCAAGATCTATGCAAGTATACTTGAGAAACCTTGAGAAGAATTGTGGAACAAAAGCTTGGTGAAGAACAAGCTGGATTTAGTCCAAATAGAGGCTGTCAGGATCAGATCTTCACTTTACAACAAATAGTGGAGAAATCATGGGAATATAACAGAGATCTGTATTTAAGTTTTGTTGATTTGGAAAAGGCATATGAAAAGGTGCCAAGAGAGAAGCTATTCAATACAGTAGTTATATAGTGTCAATGGGGCATTATATCAAGCAATACTTAGTCTTTACTTGAGTTGTAAGTCAGCAGTTAGAATTGAAGGAAGTACAGGAAGATGGTTTAATGTTAAATCTGGTGTGAGACAAAGATGTACATTATCTCCTCTGTTATTCATTATCTATATGGCTCACATTATGAAGGAAAGTGGTATTAAACATGATATCAAAATTGGAGATGTTAATGTCAGTCTTTGCTTTATCCAGATGATGTTATACTTCTAAATAAATCCACTACGAGTCTTCAAGATTCTCTGACTAAATTGAATAGCTGTTGTATTAGATATGGTATGAAGGTCAGCAATAAAAAGACAAAGACAATGAAAATAGGCAGAATCATTAAAAAATGTCAACTGTGTTATTGAATGGAGAACCTGTGGAACAAGTAAAACATTTAAGCTACTTAGGCACGATTTTTGGTGAAGATGGTAAATTAAATATAGAAATAGACAACAGAATCAGCAAAGCTGGTATGGCTGGAAGTCAATTGAATAAATTCATATGGAATAAGAAAGAAATTAGTCAGAACACTAAATTAGCTGTATATAAGATAGTGTTAAAACCAGTTTTAACTTATGGATCTGAGAGCTGGGTCAGAAGTAAAGCACTTGACCAAAGACTAGAGACCGCAGATATGAGAGTCCTGAGAAAGATTATAGGTGTGAACACATGGCATCAATAGCAATATCATATTAAAAACGAGGATATTAGGAAAGAACTTGACATTGTCAACATCCAGGAATGCATTAGCAGAGCTAATCTCATGTGGTATGGTTACTTAAACAGAATGGGCGAAGAAAGATTAGCAAAACAAGTGTTCTCTGCCAGGTTGGCAGCAAAACGACCCAGAGGAAGACCAAGATATAGGTGGATTGAGGTACAAAGTGCCTGAGATGATAGAAATATAAGATCTGATAATGATGGAATCTTGACAAGTAACGGACTGATTTGAAGAAAATTGTAGATAGGAAGTTAGTAATGATGTAATTTTTTTCATGTAGTGCTATCATATCCTGTATACCCCTTGAGGGTACATGGCAGGAATTTGATGTTGGTGTTGATGGTGTGGGGAGTCATCTTGTTGGATGGATGCACCAACCTGTATATGCTTCCTGCCAGTGCTGCAACTTATAGAGATGAGGTCCTGGATCCCTCCATGATCACTCATCCTTATCGAGCAATCATGAACCAATATTTTCAATAAGAGACTCTTACATATAGACTAACCTCTAGGCTTTCTAACCTTAATCCTATTGAACATGTCTGGGATGCTATAGGTAGATGAGTTGCTGCTTTCAGCCTCTCCTATAATGGTGCCAAGTTGAACATTGTATTGCTGCAAGGAGGCATCTCGTTTCTTTTTGATCTTGTCTTCATGTACCCATTTGTTGCTGAATAAAACTATTTATTTACAGTTTTCGTGAGTGTTTTTTCAAATCTCATATCACACTGATTTTCATCAAATTCCATAAAAATTCATAGTTTGAATTGTGATTTTTCATCATCAGTTTTCCGATATATACCCCAAGAGGTTTTCAGGTTACTATGACAGCACTACATGATTAAATTTACATTGTTATTAATCTCCTATCAACAATTCTCCTCCAAATCGATCTATTACTTGTGAGCACTCGAATATTGTCATATCTAACATTTCCTGCTTCTAAGGCACTTCTGACCAAATCAATCCACCTAGACCCTAGTCTTCCTCTGGGTCTCTTTCCTGGCATCATCAGGCACCTGTTTTGCTACCTTTCCTTCATCCATTCTATTTAAGTGGCCATACCAACTTAGACTAGCTCTGCTGACGCATTCTCGAATGCTAATAATGTTAAGTTACCTTTTAATATCTTCATTTTTAATATGATTCTGCCATTGATGCCATCAGCTCACTCCCCTAATTTTTCTCAGAACCCTCATATCTGTGGTCTGTAATCTTTGATGAAGTGCTTTATTTCTTACCCATCTCTCAGATCCATAATGTAAAACTGGTTTAAACATTGTCTTATATAATGCTAGTTTGATGTTTTGGCTAATTTCTCTCCTATTCCATATAAATTTATTCAACTACCCACCATTCCAGCTTTGCTTATATTGTTGTCTATTTCCAGATTTAACCTGCCATTTACACCCAAAAACTGTGCTCAAATAGCTGAAATATTTTACTTATTTTATAGGATCTTCATTCAGAATGCAGCTGAAGTTTCCTATGATCCTGCCTATTTTCATGCCAAATTTGTTACAGCTGTTATTTGATTTAGTTAATGAATCCTGGAGGACTTGCACTAGATTTGTTTAGTACATCTGCATAAAGCAAAGAGCTAAGATTAACATCTCCAATTCTAATAGCAGGCTTGATGCTACTTTCATAATGTGATCCATATAGATGATGAAAAAGAGTGGAGATAATAGGCATCATTGTCTTAACCCTGATTTTACATCAAACCATCTTCCTCTATTTCATTCAGTTTTATTCCCTTTTTTGGGAACTATGAGAGCTCTACTCCGATCATCTGAAATTGGTCTCTCAGACCAGGCTCTCTGAATTATACTTAAGCTCCATACTTTATACTTTAAACTCCATGCTTAAACATTTCTGGTTGAATATCATCTACTGCCTTTCTGCATTTTGACAGGTTTTTTCTACTTCAAGAATTGATATATATATATATATATACTCTTTTTTGCATTCCTCTTGAAAAGTTTTTAGTATTGTTCATTTAACAGTCTTTCATAGTAATTACTTTAAACATCTAGGATATCCTTATCTTCAGTTTTCATGTCACCTTTATCATTCCTAATTCCTTGTACAGTACTCTTTTCTCCATTCCTAAGCTTCTTCAGTAGTCTCCAGAACATTTTGCTACCTTTCTGATATTTAGTTTCTATATTCTTACCAGTCTTCCCATGACTTATTTAGTTACTTTTACACACAGCTTAGCTCCCTTACATTTTTCTCTTTATTCTTGTAGGGCATCTGCAGACTTATTTGCCAAGAATTTTTGATATGCTTTCTTCTTTTCCAGGACTGCTTCTTTAACTTCCTGTGTCCACCATGGTGTTCTTATTTTTCTATCCTTGCAGACAACCTCACCACATACCTCCCTAGCTGAATCAATCAATGTCTTCAGAGTTTGTACTGAGACTCTAAGGTTTGGTTCTTGTTTTCAATTTGTTTAATTTTTTTCTTCAATAATGTTTGTATAATTGAGTCTACAGTTTACTTGTAAAAGTTGCTCAACTTCAATTCTAAAACTTTCTGACATACTGTTCTTTTCAATGTGATATCCATTTTTATCCTGCTTAGTACTAAGTAATGGTCACTTTCAGTTTCAAATCCTCTGTACACTCTTATATCCTGAATGAGCACGAAGATATCAATGATGTAATCAGTGAGCTCTTCTTATTTCTCGTGTCTTCTCTACATGAGAACTTGTGCATATCTTTATATTGAAACATGGTGTTAGTAATGACTAGTCTGTGTCCTGAGCAGAAGTTCAGTAAATATGTACCATTATTATTAGCTTTGCCCTTTTCCCAAAATGTTCCTATATGCTTGGTGGGATTCATATTTTGATTCCCCCCCCCTCAATTTATGGAAACCAGCGTATTTATTATGACTATCAAAGGTTTAGGGAGAACATTTTTCTCCTTGGCTTTTATAGGCATAATAAATACTTTCCAGCATTTCATAGCCAGGAAATTATGTGTATCAAATAAATATATATTTAATAACAATTAATGGTTCCTATGAATGGCCTCAATGGTGTCTCTGTGTATTGAAAGTCCTTTTAGGCAGTGCCTTGCAAAATAAGTGGAATAGGATTATTCATTAGCTGGTAGGGGGAACTTTCTGATATTACTGAAATAAAGAGCCAAAATGCTTCACTTTGGCAGTACAAAATTATACAAATTAAGTGGATATTGAATCCAACGTTATTCCAAAGCCGAATATATATATATATATATATATATATATACATACACACACACACACACACAAGAGTTCGTGCCAAATATAGAAACTATAAAAGTATTGATGGATCCAAGCGTAAGCAACCATTCAGAACAGGCAACTCATGGTAAAGGTGGAGTAAGTTCTGATCACTTTCCTTAGTATTTTCCCTAATGCAAAGCACATCTCCTTGTGGACATGTATGATACTATGCATTATGGGAAGGGGGTCACTACCCAGCAGGTCATCCTTTCCCATAGTAACCCCCTTCCCATAATGCATAGCATCATACATCTCCACAAGGAGATGTGTTTTGTATATTTTATCCAATTATGTATATACGCACACATAATTTGGATAAAATATTACTCACACAGAATATCTACATAGTGCATATTTATTTCATATATATATATACCGTATTTGCTGGCATATAAGATGCATCCCCTTTTTTTGTATACATTTTTTAGGTGGAAAAATTTTTTTTAGATCCTCTTTCTGATTCCGCCAAGTTCTTATCATTTTCTTAGTTAGGAGTGGTCCGAAATGCCTCTCTACAGCCCTGTTTCCATGTTCTTTAGCACAATCACATGTAGCTTGTTATGCAGTACTGTAGCAACGTCAACATTTTTCAGCCATAATTTGCCAAGAAAGTTAGAGAAAATTTAACGGCAGAAATTTATCACCATTCACAACAACCGCGACAACAGTTGGAACGTTTAAACAAACAGGAACACAACTGTGATTGTCGATGACAGCGCATGCACATCCACTGAACTCTACGTAACTGGAATGATCTCACACACCGCATGGAAGCAAGAAAGAAATCGCGTGACTCGGAACAGAGAAAATTTCCAGAAATGAAAGTAATAAAAAAAAAAACTGAGTATCGGCATATAAGATGCACCCTGTTTTTCAGACCTATCTATCAAGAAAAAAAGTGCATCTTATATGTCGGCAAATACAGTGTGTGTGTATATATATGAAATATGCATAACTCAGAGGGGACCTTCACAGAGCCTTTAAAGGATTGCAGAGGTCAGACTAGGGCTTCTGACCTAATGTCCAATCCTCACCTTCTCGTGGTGCACCCTGTTAGGTATCTACCTGGATACTGAACGAACGTGGATGGGCTGGCAATTTGGGACTTATCCGACCAAATTGTATTCTTATTGCTTAAACCAAAATACAAAATGATCGTACAACATGTCAGAATTCCATGCTGGCTGGGGCATCGCCCAGTTAAACAAGGCAGTCGCTGTTTTTTCCAGGGAACTAGGACAAACAACGTAAAGTCAGCTGCTGAAACAAATATGAAAACACACTCCAACTCAACATCACCAGAGTTAAAGATCAGTACTATCAACATAAGAAGCCTGAATGGCAAAGAAATGAAGCTAGCTGATAAATTAGATAAGTACCAGATCGACATAATAGGGGTGACTGAAACAAAAAAGGCAAAAACTAGTGAGATCTTTTTGAGCAATAAATACAAAATGTTATATTCAGGCAATGACAATCATGGAAAAGGAGTAGACATAGTATTCAACACTAAATACGAGGCTAATCTTCTTGAATGGCGGGCAATCTCAAGTACAGAGATGTGGGCAGATTCAGAATGGGGAACTGGACAATGAAACTCATTTGTGCCTATGATCCCACAGAAGGTTCTACTAAGGTAAAAGTGAAAGAATTTTTTGAGGCTTTAGAGAAAGCAGCTGACACAATGAAAAAAGAAAAGTTGGTCCTTGTTGCGGATCTAAATAGCAGAGTAGGAAGTGATTGTCAGACACACAAAAATGTTTTGGGAAAATTTGGAGAAAAGAGCAAAGCTAATAATAATTGCAAATACCTGCTGGATTGCTGCTCAGGACATGGACTGGTTATTACTAACACCATGCCCCAACATAAAAATGTGCACAAATTCACATGGAGAGAAGAGGCAAGGAATAAGAAAAGTCTCATTGACTATGTTATTGTTGATAGTGATGTTTTCTCCCTTGTGCAGGATATACCAGACTATAGAGAGGACTTGAAATTGGAAGTGATCACTATTTAGTCTTGAGCAGGATAAAACTGAATTTCATTGTGAAAAACAGAACATTTAAGAAAGTTTTAAATCAAATAAAAGTTGAGCAACTCTCAGATGTGAACTGTAGACTAAAATACACAAAGATTATTGAAGAAAAAATGAAAGAGTTTGAGAACAGGAACCAAACCTTGGAGATTCGGTGGCTAGTCTTGAAGAAAACATTGATTGATTCAGCCAGAGAGGCATATGGTGAGGTTGTCTGCAAGGATAGAAAAATCAGAACTCCACGGTGAACACAGGAAGAACAAAGAAAGCTTATCAAAAGTTCCTGGAAAATAAGTCAGCTTGTGGTCTTAGAGAATACAGAGACAAATGTAAGAAAGCTAAACACATAAGATTAAAACTAGTCTTATGTGTAAAACTAGCTAAACAAGTCATGGGAAGACTTTGGTAAGAACATAGAAAATAAATAAATATCAAGAGTGTCGTAAAAGGAATTAGAGATGATAAAGGTGACATGAATACTGGAGAAAAAGATATCCTTGAAGTATGGAGTAATTACTTCGAAAAATTGCAAAATGAAACGAGCAGTGATAGCACTTTGGTAACAAACACTCAACAGGTCAATATGAATTCAACAATACATATCCATACTTGAAGTGGTAAAAGCCATCAAAGGCTTGACATGTGGAAAGGCAGCAAGAATAAATGATATTACACCAGAAATGCTGAAGTTTGGAGGTATAGAAGTCTTACAATGAATGCACTGCATAATTCAGAAGGCCTGGACAGAGGCGTGAATTCCCAATGATTGGAGTAGAGCTCTCGTAGTACTCATATATAAAAAGGGAAATAAACCAATATGAGAATTACAGAAGTATTTCCGTACTGAGTGTCCCTGGTAAGATTTGCAAGTAAACTTAAGAAATAGTTGAGAAGAATTGTGGAAGAAAAACTTGGATTTGGGCAAAATAGGGGCTGTCAAGATCAGATCGTCACTTTATGACAAATAGTTGAGAAATCATGGGAATATAACAAAGATCTGTATTTAAGTTTTGTAGATCTGGAAAAGGTATATGACAAGGTGCCAAGAGTGAAGCTATTCAATATGCTACAGTTATATGGTACTGATTGGACATTATATCAACCAATACTTCGTCTTTATTTCAGTTGTAAGTCAGCAGTTAGAATTGAAGGAAGTACACGAAGATGGTTTAATGTTAAATTTGGTGCCAAACAAGGATGTACATTATGTATATGGATCATTATGAAGGAAAGTGTTATTAAACATGATATCAAAATTGGAGATGTTAATGTCAGCTCTTTGCTTTATGCTGGCAATGTTATACTTCTAAATAAATCCAGTACAAGTCTGCAAGATTCCATGACTAAATTGAATAACTGTTGTAATAGATATGGTATGAAGGTCAGCAATAACAAGACAAAGAAAATTAAAATAGGCAGAAGCATTGAAAATGTCAACTGCGTTGTGAATGGAGAATCTGTGGAACAAGTAAACATTTTAGGTACTTGGGTATGATTTATTTCATTTAGGGGTGCAAAGTCCAACTCTACCTCCCCGTGGTGCACCCTGGGGGTGTTGGGAAGTCTAACCACTATCGGACCTGGACCCAACATCACTAACAGAGCTCTGGCAAACACTTCAGAACCCTGGTCAGGAAAAGTGAGATATGTGGCCACAGCAAAGATGCCACTACAACAACAGAAACGGCCACTAGTCCTGCACAGCCCACACCCTTTCTACAGCGGCGGTAAGGCACTGAGCGTGGCCAGGGGTGCTAAGAATCTTGCAGATGAAAACAGGCCGCCTCTTAAATCTATGAAAATGGCAATCGGTACCCTCAATACTCAAACTTTGGCAGGAGACTGTAGAATAGATTTATTAATCAAAGAACTAACCAATATCAACTTGGATGTCATGTTAGTGATTGAAATAAAAAGATTGAAAGAACTGACAGCAAGATGGTACAATGGCTCACAGATACTCCTCGGAGCGTCCTCAAACAATGGCAAACAAGGAGGAGTGGGCTTCATTGTTAAATCTAAGCTCACCAAGTTGATCCTTTTTTGTAACATCATATCTGAAATAATAGGTGTACTCGTAATTGGAATAGAGAACAATATAAGAATAAAATTAATATCCTGCTATGCTCCAACATCTGTAGCTGATAATCAAGGAATAGAAAATGTTTACATGAATCTTGAACAGGCATTAAATTACAAGTCAACATACACATTCATTGGTGGTGACTTTAATGCCAAAATAGGATGTGGAAAAGAAGATAAAAGTTTATAGGACCACATGGCCTAGGAGAAAGAAATAGAAGAGGAGAGAGATTAGCTGAATTTGCTGCAGCTGAACAACTCTTTATCGTGAACACTTTTTTCAACAAATGCCTAGGAAGAAGATGGACTTGGCAATCACCAAATGGACACACAAAAAATGAAATTGACTACATTTTAACAGACTGTAAAAGACTGGCACAAAATGTTGGTACAATAGGTGAAACATACTTCAACATAGATTCTGACCACAGACTCCTCAGAGCCATTATTAGAATAGCCACAAAAAAGAATAACATATCAGGGCAACATCAAACCATAAAAGACAAAACAAACAAATAGACTACCACAAGTTCAGGAAGTACATAGAAGAGACCAATGAATTATTAAAAACTGTTATAGAAATGATGACTATATTGACTTTATTAATAAATTCAACTAGTGCAAGAAAAAATCAGAAATTCCTGTGAAACAAAAGCAAAGAGAACGACTCTCACCTCAAACTATAGAACTACTGAAAAAGAGAAAAGAACTGACGAAATCTGAAGAAAATTTTCTAGAATACAAAATTATCTGTAAGTTACTTAGGAAAAGAATTCCAGAAGATTACAAAGCTTTCAGGATACAAAAATTAAGAGAAGCAGTGCAGGCAAAAACCAGCCTGAAAAAATTAGAGAAAGACTTAAATTTTAAACAGTCAATTCCATCTGCTTTACAGGATCAAAATGGAGAAAAACATACTAATAGAAAAAGGATAGAAGAAATTGTGCAGAATTTTTATAATGATCTCTATGCAACTAAGTGCCAAGTTTCAGAACCTATCATTCCAAAACCAAGCAATATACCAGATGTACTTCCAGAAGAAATAGAACATGCTCTTAAGAAAATGAGTAAAGGTAAAGCCTCAGGACTTGATCATGTTGAGGCTGAAGAAATCCAACAAGGTGGACCAATTATTTTCAAAGCGTTGGCTTCCAGATTCACGTGGTACTTCAAAGAAAGAAAGATTCCAAAGGAATGGAAAACCTCAAAAACCATACTTCTATTCAAAAAAGAGAACAAGGAAGAAATAAAAAAAACTATCGTCCAATCTGTCTACTCTCTCACGTATATAAGATCACGAACAGAGTAATACTGAACAGAATCCAAAACACTCTAGAAGACAACTCCAACAGATAGCAGGCAGGATTCAGAAGAGGCTTCTCCACAATAGATCATATCCAGATCATTTCACAACTAACAGAAAAATGCAGAGAATACCGAATCCCTTTATGTTTCCTCTTTATTGATTTTAAAAAAGCATTTGATACCATAGAACACAATGCGGTCATCAGTGCCTTACTGGAAATAAATGTGGACCCTACTTACAACCACATGATAAAAGAAATTAACAAAAATTAGACCACACAAATAACCCTATTTGATCAACCTATAAATATAGATATAAAGAGAGGGGTCTGCCAAGGCGATGTGATCTCCCCAAATCTATTTACCAGCACTTTAGAATACATTCTGAAAAAAATAGACCTAAACGGAGGAACAAGCATAGATGGTGAAAAGCTACAAATTCTTATGTTTGTCGATGATCTAGTACTGATATCCCACAACCCAAAAGACCTAGAAGAAATGGGTGATAAAATATACAAAAACAGCAGTAAGATAGGCTTAGAAATGAATCTAGAAAAAACAAAATGGATCAAAAACATCTACACAAGTGACAGTCACCTATGTATTGATAACATCCCTATAGAACAAGTTGACTGATACAAGTACTTAGGACAAACAATAAAAATGAATAACGATTTTTATCTGAAGAACTAGCAAAAAGAAAGAAAGCTGCATGATTATCATTCAACAGACTAAACGAAACACTTACTGATCCAAATCTTGACATCTCTCCGAAGGCAAAATTATTTAATAGTGATATTCTACCATCACTCACATATGCAATCAGAATAACTCAACGTGCAATAGAATGCAGGATTTGTAACATCAGCAGAATGGAACATGTTAGAAACACGGAACTAAGAAAGAGATCAGGCATAAAAGAGGTGGTAACTGCAGTATATATGAAAGCAAGATGAGATGGACAGGTCACATAGCCAGACTCAACGATAATAGATGGACATATAGAATACTCAGCTGGAACCAAGAATAAAGAGAAAACCAGGAAGACTACCTACAAGATGGGAAGATCCACTAGTGAAATCTATGGGTATAACATGGAAGAGAGAGAGCCTCAAGATCGAGATCGTTGGAGGCATCTTTATGACTGCACTCATAAAGATGCACTCATGGAGAAATCCTGAATGAAATACGGGTCCATCAAGGTAATCAATGCATGATTTTTAGTGAAGATGGTAAATTAAAAATGGAAATAGACAACAGAATCAGCAAAGCTGGTATGGTGGGAAGTCAACTGAATAAATTCATATGGAATATGAGAGGAATTAGTCAGAACACTAAATTAGCTGTATACAAGACAGTGTTCAAACCAGTTTTAACTTATGTATCTGAGAGCTGGGCCAGAAGTAAAACACTTGACCAAAGACTAGAGACCGCAGATATGAGAGTCCTGAGAAAGATTAGAGGCGTGAACAGATGGCATCAATGGCAATATCATATTAAAAACGAGGATATTAGGAAAGAACTTGACATTGTCAACATCCAGGAATGCGTTAGCAGAGCTAATCTCAGGTGGTATGGTCACTTAAACAGGATAGGCAAGGAAAGATTAGCAAAACAAATGTTCTCTGCCAGGCTGGCAGCAAAACGACCCAGAGGAAGACCAAGATATAGGTGAATTGATACGGTACAAAGTGCCTTAGACGATAGAAATATAAGATCTGATAATGTTGGAGTCTTGACAAGTAACAGACTGATTTGGAGGAAAATTGTAGATAAGAAGTTAGTAATGATGTAATTTTTTCGTGTAATACTATCATATCCTGTACACCCCTTGAGGGTACAGGGCAGGAATTTGATGATGATGAGATATATATTAACTTTGTGTTTCATCTGCTTTGTTTCAGCATTATATGATATAAAAAACCACCTAAATTTTGAAAATCTAAAGTATCATCATCAAATTCTTCACATTTACCCTTAATGGGTGTACAGGATATTATGATAGTATTACATGAAGAACTTACATCATTATTAACTTCCTGTCAAAAATTTTTCTCAAATCAATCTTATCTGTCAAGACTTCAACATTATCAGATCTTCTATTTCTGTCATCTAAGGTGTATCAATCCACATATATCTTGTTCTTCCTGCCAACCTGGCAGAGAACACTTGTTTTGCTAATCTTTCCTCTCCCATTCTGTTTGTCGCCATACCACATTCCTGGATGCTAACAATGTCGAATTCTTTCTTAGTATCCTCATTTCTAATATGATACTGCCATTGATGCCATTTGTTCATGCTCCTAATCTTTCTCAGGACTCTCCTATCTGCGGTCTCTAGTCTTTGGTCAAGTGTTTTACTTCTGACCCAGATCTCAGATCCCATAAGTTAAAATTGGCTTGAACACTGTGTTGTATACAGCTAATTTAGTGTTTTGACTAATTCCTCTCTTATTCCATATAAATTTAGTGAGTCGACTACCATACCAGCTTTGTTTATTCTGTTGTCTATTTCAATATTTAGTTTACCATCTTCACTAAAAACCGTACCTAAGTAGCTGAAATGTCTTACTTGTTCTATAGGTTCTTCATTAACAATATAGTTAATATTTTCAATGCTTCTGCCTGTTTTCATTGTCTTTGTCATGTTATTGCTGATTTTCATTCCAAAATATCATTGGTACCAATTGAAATCTCAATCAACATTTAATTTTCCAATAAATGAGAAAAGGAGAGCAGAAATTGGTCTGTTTTTGCATTGTGTATCTCAGGTGGTCAAGTACTTTGAAATCTCTACTTTCATTAAAAAAAAAAAAATATATATATATATATATATATATATATATATATATTTATTTTAGAATTGTAGAATCAAAAGAAATAGTTCTGGACCCTTTACACATGAACAACAATCTGAGCTACAGTTTGCCTGATTCCCATAGTGCAGTAATCCAGTACTGGTGCTCTAAAATCAGCTGTCATTCACATTCAACTCACGCTAACAATAGCACACGGTCACTATTTCAAATTTGACTTGGTATTCTTCTTCTTTTTATTAGCTGAAAAGTTCATGTTTTTTACCTTGTTAGTTTTATAAGTTTTGTGTTATTTCTTACTCACGTGAAGAAGTCGGAACACCGATGAAACTAGTCGTGATTCATTAAAGTTTTTTTGTGTTATACTTCTCAGGTTCTAGTCAGTACAAATATTAATTTTCTAAATGTATACACCCCGAGTCAATTCTAATAACAATATATATCTACCTTCTGACGAGGTCAGTGTACATCATATCAAGGAATATCATAAAACTATGGTAAAGATTGGATTTTTCATTAACAGGTTAGTCTTTTTGAAAAGATGCACGTTTCACTTTATCATCCCCAAGTTTTTAGATTTCAAAGAATTGATTTGCACTAAACGTGCTTATAATATCTACTGCAAGGCTAAACTTGATTTATTAAATGAAAGAATCGCAAACACCAAGTTCACTTTAGCTTCTTTCTTCTCTAAAAGAGATTCTTTAGAAAATAACCAAGTTCATCTTTAGACAACAGTTCCTAGATTGATATTAAAAACATAAGCTCTCTCCGTGCTTCTAGATATCAACACTCCAATAAATTAATTCTTATCAGAAAATTCAATCAACTTAAACAGGAGCAAACTCGTCAACCTCATATTAATTCACAAAATTTAAAAAATGTTGTGATCAACAAATCCTTATACACTTTCTTCTGCAGAACTTAGCGTGCTCTCAAAAGGTCTTAACTTCGTTCCTTCTCCGACTTCCATTCCTAAAGAACTTTTCTTACAAAAGTTGAAAATACTAGCGCACAGTTACCAAAACAAACTGCGAATCTACTTAGGATCGATGCTATCTTCACTATAAACAACAGTTGTCGTCCTATAGATAATCTATCTTCGACAAAAAGAAAAGCAATCCACCTGCTTCGTAACAACAATGATATTATTATCTCGCCTGCTGATAAAGGGAACGTGACTGTAATCTTAGACAAATCTGATTATCGTGCAAAGATTAATGACTTTTTATGTTCTGATACCTATTCTATCCTAGAAAGTGATCCAACAAGACAACTTCATAACCGTACAAACAACCTTCTGAAATCTGCATCTGAACTTCCTTGACACACACAAGACTCTATCTCCGCTCTCTCCATCCCCTCATTCCTCGTTTGTACAGCCTGCCTAAGATCCACAAGGCTGACACTCCTTTAAGACCTATTGTGGAAGGTATCACCTACTTACAATCTGTCTAAATATCTTGCAGCTTCTTTAAAACATCTAGTTGGCAATTCCTCCTCCTTTATCAAAAACTCTGAGGATTTCATCTCAAAAATGAAAAACTTAAATCTCAAAGACTCTGACAGAATGGTGAGTTTTGATCGTGTCTCTTTTTACAAATGTGCCTATAGATGAAATTCTGACTCTTCTAAAGGACAAGGTTTCTAAGAAAATGTTTGCTCTACTAACGCACTGCATTAATTCCGACTATTTCTGCTATGAAGAAAAAATATATAACAAGTCAGAGGGTTAGCTATGGGCAGCCCTCTATCACCAGTCTTAGCTAACATCTTTTTACAAGATTTTGAAGAGAGAGCTATTTCTATCGCTCCATTAAAACCTAAACTGTGGTTACGATACATTGATGACAACTTCCTAAACCATTTAAATAATCAACATCAGAACTAGAGATTAACAGCATTCTCCCCTTTTTGGATCTAAAGATCAGTGATTACCTGTCTTAAATTTTCGATTTTTTGAAAAACCACCCACACTGATAGATATTTACATGCCTCTTCTCATCACTTCCCTCCACAGAAACTTGGTATCATCTCCACTCTTGCCCATCGTGCAAGATGTCTTACTTCCACAGAAGAAGATCTTCAAACAGAACTCAACTTCCTGAAAAGCACCTTCTTAAATAATGGATATTCATCTCATAACATCACTAAACGTTTGAGACCACGTCAACAACCTTGACAAGAAGATGAATCCAACCCTATCACTCGCATCCATTTGCCATTTATTAGCTCTCTTACCCCAAAACTAGCTAGGATTTTGAAAAAATTCAACATAAAAACAGACTATGCCATCATTTCTCAAACTGTGGTACATGTACCACTAATGGTACATTACGTCATTTTTGGTTGTACAATTTTTACACAAAATATTTAAATAAATGTTCAGAAAAATTTATTTTAATATTGTAACGAGTAGACCATTCCAAGAATTTAGCTTGGCGAATCGAATAAATTTTATTGCAGTTTTATGTGAATTTTCGGATGCGAAGTCTCATTAGTGTGTCATAAGGGTTTTCATATTTAATATTTATTTTGGAACAGTATTTTTGTATGTAAAAAAATTATAATAAACAAAGTTTCTTTGTCAGATGACACTGTTTCACAATGAATTAACGAAATGGCAGCTCAAGTAAAACAAGCACTAATTGAAAATATAAAGCAAAGCAAATGGCGGTAGATATATTTTTTGATTCTTATTTATGTGGTACAAAATTTAAAAAGTTTGAGAACCCCTGGACTATACCACTCTGCCAAAACTTCGTTCTTTTCTGAGTCGGTCAAAACCAAAACACAACCAACTGCATTTTCCGGGTGGTTACAAAGTTGTGTGCGACTGGTCAACCTTATTTTGGTCAGACAGATAAATCTATTTCACTACGTCTTGAGGAACACAGATGTGACATCTCCTACAGAAGAACCTGAGCGAGAGCCCTTTCTAGTCATGTTCTTTTCTACGCAAACTCTAACCTAGAAGAACGTCAACACTAAATTGATTGGGATCGCATGACCAATTTATATATATATGCAGCAATGAATTTGAAAGATGCATTGTAGAATCAAAAGAAATAGTTCTGGACCCTTTACACATGAACAACAATCTGAGCTACAGTTTGCCTGATTCCCATAGTGCAGTAATCTGGTACTGGCACTCTAAAATCATCTGTCACTCACATTCAACTCATGCTAACAATAGCATGCAGTCACTATTTCAAATATGACTGTTGCTATTCTTCTTCTTTTTATTAAGCTGAAAAGTCCATGTTTTTTACCTTGTTAGTTTCATAAGTTTTGTGTTATTTCTTACTCACCTGAAGAAGTTGGGACACCGATGAAACTAGTTGTGATTCATTAAAGTTTTTTTGTGTTATACTTCTCGGGTTTTAGTCAGTACAAATATTAATTTTCTAAATATATATATATATATATACACACACACACACACGACTTATATTAGATTTATTTATTCGTGTGGGTCCCCCATTCCTCAACCCTCCTTTAGGACTGGTTGGGCACTCATAGTGAGGGATTAAGTATGTATTTATGACTGTAGATCTGTGTGTGTGTGTTCACAGGTGGGCTGGTTTGTCTGTTCTGTGGGATGAAAAACCTGAATTTTCAGGTGAAAAAACCTTCTACTTGTGTATGAGACTAGCTAGCTTCTCTTTAGTCAAAAGAGATCAGGTAAAGGTTCATGTCATGGATGGGAATTAAACCCAGGATTTTCCGACCACAGGGCTTCGTTTATACCGACTGAGCTATAAGTCTCTTATATTAGATGACATTCTTATATAATATTGTGGGTGTTGATAGTAGATCATTTAGAAAAACCAGTATATAAGTTGGAAATTTTCTTTCAGCTTTCAAGGATGGCTTGCTGGAGCACAGCTTTCATTTGATGCTAGCAAGAGCAAACTAACAAGAACAAACTTTGCAATTGGTTATGAAGCAGATGATTTTGTCATACATACTAATGTGTAAGTGAATTATTAAGTTGTGTATATAATAAGGTGTGTAAATTAGTGTATATAATATACTAATGTGTAAGTGAAATATTACTGACTTATTCTTTTTAATAATAAAATCTACTTATCTAATGGAATAATTGGGATGGGAGGTGTGTGAAATACTTGTCATATTTTTCATTATTACTTTTTAGGACATAATTGATTATTCTGCTATTTCTAGCCATTCATTTATTTTTAAGAAATTTTTGTATATGTGCTTAATATAGGAATGATGGACAAGAGTTCGGGGGATCTGTTTATCAAAAAGTAAATGATAAGTTAGAAACAGGTGTTCAGTTGGCGTGGACAGCAGGCAGTAATGTTACTCGATTTGGTTTAGGTTGCATATATAAATTAGATGGGGATACATCAATAAGGGTAAGTTCTTATATTTTGCTCAAAAAGTTTATGTATCATATTTTAATATATTCCAGAAATTATTGTTATTATTCATTTTTGCTATTAAAATATGATGTAGTCCTGCCATCATTGTGTACTCAGAGCACTAATTAGTTGGAAAGACATGTATTTGAATCTTATTGTGGACCTGAGGAACTTTTTCGTAAGCCTTCCACTGAATATATTCATAACTTATTTTAACGGTATTAATGGCAAATGAACTATTTTATATAAAAAAAGATTTTTTTTATTATTATTAACTGGCTTATATATCACTGGATTTCAACCCAGGTTCTTCAGAGTACAAAGCAGCATGTTATATAGTTTACATGCGATATTGAGTGAGGAAAACAATTCAAATTGTAACTGGCAAGAGATCTAAAGTCCTAATTTGGTGCCCTGTAATCTTGTAAGAAAAAGAAGTACTATAGCTATGTAGGAGTTGATCTTAAGATAAGTCTCCCAAATTTTTGGCAAATTAATACAACCATACTTGTTCAGGTTAGGAGAATTCTTCATAACTATGGCTGACTCTCAAAATTAGAAAGATTATTTTTAGTCAACCATGGCTATGAAGAATTCTCCTAACCTGAACAATAGTTGCATTAATTGGATAAAAATTTGGGAGACTGTGATCTTAAGATCAACTCCTACGTAGCTATAATACTTTTTTTACAACATTAGAGAGGTGCCAAATTAGGACTTTAGATCTTTTGTCAGTTACAATTTGAATTGTTTCACTTACTCATTGTCATGTCTAAACTATAACATGCTGCCTTTTGTATCTGAAGATGCTGGTTTGAAATCCAGTGAAATATAAGCCAGTTGGTAAACAAGTGTTTTTTTTTATAAAATAGTTCATTTGGTGTTGTTAATGCCGTTAAAATAAGTTATGAATAATGTTCAACACCTGAGCTTGTCTATTAGACCTTTCAGCTAAAGTTGGATCAATTGTTCTTATAAGTGTTATGCAAATCTCCATCCTGAGAACATTTACGCTTTGCATGGATGTTTTGTCACTTAACTGTGCAAATTCTACACAACCCAATTTTATAATATATTGACTTATTTTTTATAAATAACTATAAATGGATTCTAAAAAAATTTCACAAAATGGTGCTTTATTAATCTTGTTTATTTGATCATATTGCTGAAGTCATGTTTATTTGCATTTGTTAAAAATCTTTGCAAAAATTAGAAGTAAATCTATATAAAATTGAAAGAGAAAGTATCTTTGGACATCGCAAAACCATGATTTCACTGTTCCTTGTAGAAGTTCTTAATTTTTGTGACTCCTTTTTCTAATTAGTTATAATTATAAAATCTTAAGATATATTTTAGTTTATATTTTTATATTACAATAATATCTGGAAATTTGAATTACTATCAGTACTACCCTTGAAAGTTGGAACCTACAAGTACTTTGAGTGCTGTGGATAGGCAGAGAAACCTTGCTCTAGTGACAAAGTAAGGAACTTTCTCAAGACATTTCTTGCCTCTGTTTAAGCAGGATGGTGATCTCTCACCATGCAGTGGAATTCAAACCCATAGCCTATTGCAGAGCAAGAGATACTATCCACTTGGCCAACCAATTATACAATACTAGATAGGCTTTTTTGGATGGAATGTGATGGAAGAAAGCTGAACATGACTATGACTGAATTTTCCTGAGAAAATCATGAAGTTTGTGTTTAATTTCAGAATGTTCTTTTTGAAGGTGATGATTTATATGGTTTTCATGCTGCTATCAGCTGCTAATATATATCAAGCATGTCACATATGCTGAAGTCCTTATCACCAATAACTAAACTTTGAAGAACCAAGGAATGAATGTGGGTTACCTTCCTTTCGTTTTTTCTTCCACTTTTTAACATTTCCAGCTTATGCAATTTCATTCCTGTCAGAAAATTCACATTACTGCTATTCCTGCAAAAATAAAAATAAAATACACATCTAGCAATGCTTAAGTTTGTCACTAGAAAAGAGCTAAAAACTGCTGAATAGATGTAATAGAATTTATATGGCATTCTTAAAGTGCGAGTGAAAAGAGAGACAAAGTGTATATGCATTTTCCACAGCTATAAATAGTCATAATTAGTAGTGTAAGTTATTACCTGCAGTGCAAAGAAGATTTTATGGAGAGAAATTTCATGCTTCACAATGAAGTAATTCAGACTTGTACACAACTTCATTTTATGGACAGGAAACTCAAGTGTTTCATTTTTATTAATTCAGAAAACTTGCTGCACCTCTTTACAAGATATCAAATAGGAAATGGAAGGGGAACATGCTCTAGGTCTGAAATGTGTGCTATCTGGACATTTCTTCTAAGCTTTTCTTATTAAGGATGCACAAGAGAAGGTACACCTGACAAAGTATTGGTTCTGTAAAATGTGTTACCAATACAAGAAACACATAAATCATTTCTGTTTGACCATTGTTTTAATATTCAAAGAATGGCAATTTCTACTCTTTTGCATTTATGAAAATCATACCTTTGAAAAATTTGAAACCTATCACACATTTGGTATAACTTTTGCCAAGGATTTGATAATCTGAGGAACTTGCACTAGAGATCAAACATGGTTCTTTTGCAAGCCCATAAGAAATTAAAGATTTCTAACAGTGGGCCTGTGGCCTTCCATTTGACAATATGAATCATTTACTGCCTACAAACATCCATGTAGGCAGTATATTATCCCCCACTCCACTAAAGGTGGCCACGATCAGATTGGTTAATATCACACAGCAGACGTTTAGATAGTTACTGAAATAATTTGTGCTGGAGTAAGGCCTTCATCTTCCATTCTATTCGCAATCTCTGTCCACTATATCCAAGTCTTTGTTTTCCAATAGGTTTACTATCAGGATAGTTAAAGAAGGAATTTGGCATAATCAGAAGTGACTCAAGACAAAAAATGCCAGCTTCACTCACAGCCGACACTGAAGCTTGCAGAAATCCACAAACTCCCTTCCTAGCATTATTTATCTGTAACTCCTGCATCGGGGTGATTAAGGGTAAAAGCTGTATAACTGAGAGGAGACCTCCACATAGCCTTTAAAGGAATGCAAAGAACTGACCAGGGCTTCTGACCTAATATCCAATCCTCACCTACTTGTGGTGCACCCTGTTAGGTATCTACCTGGACACTGAACCAAACGAGGATGGGCTGGGAATTGAGGATTTAGCTGACCAAATTGTATTCTTATGGGCTTAAACAACAACATGACAGAATTTCATGCTGGCTGGTGCATTGCCTGGTTAAACAAGGCCCCTGTTGTTTTTGCCAGGGAACCAGGTCAAACAGCGAAAAAATCAGTTACTTGAACAAATCTTAAAACACACCCTAACTCACCATCACCAGAGTTAAAGATTGGTACTATCAACATAAGAAGCCTGAATGGCAAAGAAATGGAGTTCATCATCATCATCAAATTCCTGACATGTACCTCAAGGGGGTGTACAGGATATGATTATTACTACATGAAAAATTTACATCATTACTAACTTCCTACCTACAATTTTCCTCCAAATCGGTCTATTACTTGTCAAGACTCCAATATTATCATTATCAGATCTTATATTTCTATCATCTAGGGCACATTGTACCGTATCAATCCACCTATATCTTGGTCTTCCTCTGGGTCGTTTTCCTGTCAACCTGGCAGAGAACACTTGTCTTGCTAATCTTTCCTCGCCCATTCTGTTTAAATGATTATACCACCTGAGATTAGCTCTGCTAATGCATTCCTGGATGCTGACGATGTCAAGTTCTTTCCTAATATCCTCATTTTTAATATATTGCTATTGATGCCATCTGTTCACGCCTCTAATCTTTCTCAGGACTCTCATATCTTGATATTGATCTTGATAGTGATGTTTTCTCACTGGTGCGGGATACTGTTACGTCTTGTGTTTTTTTCTTGTAGTTCTGGAATGTCGTCCTATACGTGCCTACTATGATCTACTCCTAGCTTTAGTTCTGGAGAGGCACTTTCCTTTTGATTTCTGACAAAATTTAGATTTTAACTGCGCAAGTCAGAAACTAGGGACGGAGATTTTTCTCATCCCGAGAAAGTGTACCAGAAATTAAATTGCTATCTAAACAGACTAAGAGCTTAAATAACGTTGGAGATCATGTAATTTGCAGTCATGGCTCACTTTCCCTTAAATCTATGGTATACCCTCTATGCATAGGTCCGTAATTTTTTGTAAGTGGTAATTCAGTCTTTCATTTAGACAACTCTCAGATTTAAATTAACAAAATACATTTATTAAGGCAAAGGGAAAGTTACATTTTAGATTACACATCCAAAAAAAATACATGAATCAATAATCTCATTACTAAGTTATCCGTTATTCAAATTGAGACACTTATATCCCCCTCCCCTCAAAATTCAAGTCATCAAAAAAATCATCTACTAAGTTTAAGTATCTTAACTAGTTATCTTTACATCACAATTAAGCTCAAAATCAAACAGTATTCACTAAAGTTATGCAGCATTCAATCTCTATATATGAGTAAGGTTCACACATGGCATAATTAATTCATGCTATTTCATAACTAAATTGAAAGGACAAAGTTCAATCCTGCAATTATTGTGTCCACACTTTAAGTGTAAGTCAGGCTCACATACAACACTACAATTATTAGTTTCATTCAACAAACCGTTCAAAAGTCATGTCTCCCTTTTGTGCAAATTAAGAATAGCATAAGTCCTCTATCACAGACAATCAGTCTAAAACGGTCACTAGAACACTAAGATCAAATGTGTGTGGAATTCTTGCCTTCTTTGTCCCCTTTTTCTTCTCTACGATTTACTACTATATAAGAAAAATAAAGTGCTGTACTTTACCATCTTGTCTTTACAAAGGAAGGTTCCTAGGTTTCTGCCACGTGCTCACTTCGGATATGACAAGACCTCCTTATCAATCAGTCGCTCACTTCCATAGTTACTGTGATTCACTTACTTTTTTCCTCTGCCTTTACATTGGTACTAGGCTTACCAATGGCTTTATCTGAGAATCTGGCATCATTCCGCAGGTAGCCTTGTTCGTCTCGGATCTAACATCAACGGAAAGTAGTTGCTGGTCACCGGTGACAAGCTTCCTCGGCCATGCATGCTCGAACGGGAACACAGGAACAGAAAATTCAAGAGAGCTTCAAATTGCGCGTGATTACTTTTATTCTGCTTCCAAGCACCCTCTTTCAGCACTTTACTCATTCTCATGTCTCCTTCCCATTCGTTGTCATGGATGACATCACATCTCCTCCCTTCTTTGAGTATTGCTTTCGTGGAAGTATGTCATGCTCATTTTCCTCGAGTGCTTATTCACGTTGTGTTATGTCGTCATTAGGTAGTGACCTTTTGGACCCTCATTGGCTGGTAGATGTGGAGGTTTTTTCTTGCACAGAGCATAATTTACATCTATGTTTTCAACATTATATTTCTATGTTAAGCATGTAATTTAACACATTAGAATTTGACTATCTACACGTTCCATATTTTTATCTTATTTAATCATACATTATAATTTTAACTTTAATACCCTTTTCTAACTAGACTGTAACATGCTTTTTCCTACAGAAAGTGTTTAGCATCTTCTTTTCTTGAAAGTACAGGCATATCTTTGCGTAATTTTGTCTCTTCTTGTTATATCTTAGAAGAATGGCTCATAATTTGATAGGACCCTTATTCTAGATCTAACAATACTAAGGTGTACAGAGGATTTGAAAGTGGAACTGATCACCATTTGGTCTTGAGAAGGATAAATTTAAATTTCATACTGAAAAGAAGAAAATGGGATAAAATTTTAAAATAAATAAAAGTTGAGCAGCTGTCAGATGTGAAATGTAGACTAAAATACACAAAGATTATTGAAGAAAAAATGAAAGAGTTTGAGAACAGGAACCAAACCTTGGAGATTCAGCAGCAAGTCTTGAAGAAAATATTGATTATTTCAGCCAGAGAGGCATGTGGTGAGGTTGTCTGCAGGAATAGAAAAATCAGAACTTGATGGTGGACACAGGAAGTTAAAGAGGCAGTGAAGGAAAAGAAGAAATCATATTAAAATTTCCTGGTAAATAAGTCAGCTTGTGCGCTTAGAGAGTACAGAGACAAATGTAAGAAAGCAAAACACTGTCTAAAACTAGCTAAACAAAAGTCATGGAAAGACTTTGGTTAGAACATAGAAAATAACTATCAAGAAGGTGGCAAGATATTCTGGAGGTTATTGAAAAAGCTCAGAAATGGAGGAAAGAGTGCTGTAAAAGGAATTAGAGATGATAAAGGTGACATGAAAGCTGGAGAAAAAGATGCCTTTGATGTATAGAGTAATTATTTCAAGAAATTGCTGAATAAAACGATCAGTGACAGCACAGTAGTAAAAATCACTCAATAGGAATGCAATCAGGAATTCATATCCACACTTGAAGTAGAAAAAGCCATCAAAAGCCTGAAATGTGGAAAGACAGTGGGAGTAGATGATATTTGATCAGAAGTGTTCAAGTATGGAGGTATAAAATTCTTTCAGTGGCTGTACTCTATAGTTCAGGATTCCTGGACAGAGGGATGAAATCCAGATGATTGGAGTAGAGCTCTCATACTACCCATATATAAAAAGGGAAATAAAACTGAATGTGAGAATTAGAGGTATTTCCCTACTGAGTATTAACTGGTACAGAGGATTTGAAATTGGAAATGATCACCATTTAGTCTTGAGAAGGATAAAATTGAATTTCATACTGAAAAGAAGAACATGTAAGAAAGTTTTAAAATGATTAAAAGTTGAGCAGCTGTCAGATACAAACTGTAGACTAAAAACACAACCGTTATTCAAAAAAAAAAATGAAAGCTTTTGAGAACAGGAACCAAACCTTACAGATTTGGTGTGAAAGCCCTGAAGAAAACATTGATTCAGCCAGAGAGAGACATGTGGTGAGCTGCACTGCATAGTTCCGAAGGCCTCAATAGAGCGACGAAATCCGGATAATCAGAGTAGAGCTCTCATAGTACCCATATATATATATATATATATATATATAAGGAAATAAAACTGCATGTGAGAATTACATTAGTATTTCCCTACTGAGTGTTACTGGTAAGATTTATGCAAGTATACTTGAGAAGGATTGTGGAAGAGAAGCTTGGTGTAGAACAAGCTACATTCAAGCCAAATAGAGGATGTCAGATCAGATTTTTACTTTATGACAAATAATTGAGAAATCATGGGAATATAACAAAGATCTGTATTTAAGTTTTCTAGATCTGGAAAAGCATATGCCAAGATGCCAAGAGAGAAGCTATTCAAAATGCTACAGTTATATGGTGTCAATTGGGCATTATATCGAGCAATACTTAGTCTTTATTTGAGTTGGAAGGCAGTAGTTAGAATTGAAGGAAGTATAGGAAGATGGTTTAATGTTAAATCTGGTGTCAAGGATTTACATTTTCCCCCTCTGTTATTCATTACCTATATAGATCACATTATGAAGGAAAGTGGTATTAAACATGATATCAAAATTGGAGATGTTCTCAGCTCTTTACTGTATGCAGACGATGTTATACTCCTAAATAAATTCAGTACAAGTCTGTAAGATTCCGTGACTAAGCTCAATAACTGTTGTAATAAATTTATGAAAATCAGCAATAGCAAGAAAAAGATAATGAAAATAGACAGAAGCATTGAAAATGTTAACTATATTGTGAATGGAGAACCTATAGAACAAGTAAAACATTTCAGCTACTTAGGTATGGTTTTTAGTGAAGATGGTAAACTGAATATGGAAATAGACAACAACATCAACAAAACTAGTATGGTAGTCAACTCAATAAATTTATATGGAATAAGAGAGAGAAATTGGTCAAAACACTAAATTAGCTGTATACAACAGTGTTCAAGCCAATTTTAACTTATGGATCTGAGCGCTTGGTCAGAAGTTAAACACTTGACCAAAGACTAGAGACTGCAGATATGAAGTCCTGAGAAAGATTAGGAACATGAACAGATGGTATCAATGGCAGTATCATATTAGAAATGAGTATATTAGGAAAGAATTTGACATTGTTAGCATCCAGGAATATGGTGAGGTGACTTAAACAGAATGAGAGAGGAAAGATTAGCAAAACAAGTGTTCTCTGCCATGTTGGCAAGTAAAAGATCCAGAGGAAGACCAAGATATAGGTGGATTGATACAGGAAAAAGTGCCTTAGAAAAGAGAAATAGAAGATCTGTTAATGTAGTCTTGACAGGTAACAAATTGATTTGTAGGAAAATTGTAGTTAGGAAGTTAGTAATGATTTTCACAAGGTACTATCATATCCTATACACCCCTTGAGGGTACATGTCAGGAATTTGATGATGATATATATTCTGCTCCCCCTACCCCCAATTCTCCCAAACGGTTGCATTTTTTCATTCTTGAATGATAAGTTGAAGGAATGGCATGGAATATATAGTAATGGCTTCTCCTTAAACCATACACATGAAGGATTTTACAAGTCCTCTAAGAATTGTATATTTGGTAGTGTCCCTTTCCATACCACTGCTATTATACTCTGACTGGTTGCAGAATAACGGTTTTTAATTACCCAGCAGCATCCCAATGTTGTTTGCATTTCAATGAGCATTTTGCATCTATGTATTTATTGACACGTAAACATGTCAAGTCTAGTACCACTGGTTAAAGCTATATCTCTGAAACAGTGTTGGATTTTTCAGTGTTAAATACAACTTAAAACATTAGGCATAGTGTATAGATACTAGAAATGAGGAACGGGACTTTTCTCTCTGGAGTTGAAATCCATGGTATTTGGTCAATCAAATTCATTCTGGCACCATAGACACTTAGCCTTTCTTTTAGGAGGTGGTGGAGTGTATTTACATCTCAATCTTTGCTTATATTGGTTCACTCTTAGAAAATCCTCCAGTTGATGGTTTAATTCTTGGTGTGTGTGTTTGGGGGCAGGGGGTATAACCAGGGTTTTGCATACTGTGAACAGACATTCTGTATACACTCAGAACATGGTAAACTGTCAATTTAATTGGCATTTTCATCATTCAAGATTGTCCAGTTAGATACAGTCATAAGTTCATCTTGGTTATCTATCAGGAAGAATATTTACAACCATTTCAGATGTGTGAACTTTGAGTATAAAGGGATACACCTGTCTACGAACAATGTCAAGGATTCTGTTACATTCAAATGTCATTCATGTACCATGAAACATTTTTTTTTTTAAACATTTGCAAGAAAACACTCCTATATCACTTCAGCCAGTCAGCAGTGTTGTCACCTGGTAAGATGTATCTTGGTCCTACCATCAAGACTTAACAGCTGCTATAATTTTCTACAGTATGGCACAAAATACAATACTGAATAACTATAACAGTATATATTATGGAGTAAATGAGGTTATTAGCAAATAAATAAATATATGTTTACACATGACAATGATATGTATATCCACAACTTCCAGTGGAATCTTGGTCGAATGGACATCTTGGAGAACAAGGGTTGGGACATCTGCTGAACATTATGCAATTTTATCCCTTAGTTCATCAAGGTTTGAAGGCAGCTCATGGGGGAATAACCATACCTTCACCATACTCCAGATGAAGGCATCAAGTGATGTGAGATTAGGAGAACACAAAGGGTATGAGAATTAAGTGAACCACAAAATGAGCCTCCCAGGGAAGTATTCTGATAAATAGGCTGGAACCATGTGATGTGATGTGACAGGTTGCTCCATCCTGTTAGAATATCTGTGCACGAAATGGAATGTTTTTTGCATGACACATCCTATGCAAATCGTGGGTGCACGAAACAAACACATCCTCGATGTAGCGTTTGCTATTCAAATCATGGTTATACCACCGTCTTCAATGAAATCGGGTCCAAGAGGTTTCTCTTGGACAAATTCAGGTCTCAAGAAACCTGTAGGTTCGTCTGTTTACATGACTTCTTACGTGGAAATGCGCTTTGTCTGAGAATGTTATGGAGGAAGGTGGGTCAGTGTTTAGCAGTGTAAATTGCTGTTAATCACTGACCCACCTGAATGACATACAAAAGGGCACCCATCTCCTTAAGGATTGTACTTTGGAGATTGTAATACTTGCTCCATCACATGCCTATGATTCTCATTTTGTGTTAATAGTTCGTGGTCTCCACAAATGCCTTTTGCATTGTGGCAGAAGATTTCTGGTATGTTGGAACCTCTCAGTTAAGGCAATGATGACACTACTGCATGGAACACACTTACAGAAATGGCAGATAAACTGTTTGCAAACATGTCATAGGCTTGGACCATTTGCTCTATCAACTCCGTATGTACAAAAATAATGCTCAACACTAAACATCTTTTCTTCCAACATCAACACTATTGCTACAGCTAAACATAATGGTGTAGATGCTACACGTGCTCTTCTGTTAATGTGCATGCAGTCAACAGTTTTCCTCCAAATTAATCTTATTTTTCAAGATTCTAATATTGTATATTTCTATTGTTTAAGGCCCTTTTTACTATCAATCCATCTACATCTTGATTTTCCTTTGGGACTTTTCTCTGCCAACATGCCGAAGAACACTTGTTTCCCTAATCTTCCTCTCCCATTCTGTTTAAGTGAATACCACCTGAGATTAGATCTGCTAACACATTTCTAATACATTCAATGGCAAGTTCTTTACTAATATCTTCATTTATTTCCATATTTAATTTACTATCTTCACTAAAAATTTTTGCTTGTTCTATAGGTTAAGCATTCAGGATACAGTTGATGTTTTCAATGTTTCTGCCTATTTTTTTTCATTGTCTTTATCTTTTTATTGTTGATTTTCATACCAGATGTATTACAAGTTATTCAATTTAGTCAGGAAATCTTGCAGACTTGTACTGGATTTATTCAGAAATATATCTGCATGGCATGAAGTAAAGAACTAGGATTAACATCAACAATTTTGAAATCAGATTTAATACCACTTTCCTTCACCTTATGAAGGAAAGTGGTATTATATTATATAATGAATAACAGTGGAGATGATGTACACCCTTCTTGCACACCTGATTTTACTTCAAACCATCTTCCTGTATCTCCATGTCTAACTGCTGACTGACAGCTTAAATAGAGACACCATATAACGGTAGCATTTTGAAGAGCTTTCCTCTTCGCACCTTGTCATATGGACTTTTCCAGATCAACCAAACATAAATACAAATCCTTGTTATATTCCCATGATTTCTCAACTATGTAGTCATAAAGTGAAAATCTGATCCTGACAACCTCTGTTTGGCCTGAATCTAGCATGTTCTTCACCAAGCTTCCCTTCTACAATTTTTCTTAACTGTTTCTCAAGTATAGTTGCATGAATCTTACCAGGAACACACAGTAGGGAAATACTCTTGTAATTCTTGCATTGATTTATTTCCCTTTTTATAGGTGGGTACTATCAGAGCTCTACTCCAATCAACTGGAATTTGACCCTCTGACCAGGCTTTCTGAATTATGCAATGCAGGCACTGTAATACTCTTATACCTCCATATTTGAGCATTTCTGGTCGAATTTCATCTATTCCAGCTGCCTTTCCATATTTCAGGTGTGTGATAGCTTTTTCTACTTCAAGTATGGATATTCCTTTTGGGAGTTTTCTACCATCATGCCTGTTTCAAGCAGTCTTTCAAAGTAATTACTCCAGACATCTAGAATATCTTTATCATCTCTGATTCATTTTACAGTACTCTTTCCTCTATTTCTAAGATTTTTTCAATAGCCTCCAGAATATTTTGTCACCTTCCTGATATTTATTTTCTATGTTCTTACCAAAATCTTCCCATGACTTTTGTTTAGTTAGTATTACACGTTTCACTTCCTTTCATTTTCTCTGTTTGCACAATCTGACTTACTTACCAAGAACTTCGATATGCTTTCTTCTTTAACTTGAGTCCACCATGGAGTTATGATTTTTCTATCCTTACAGACAACATCACCACAGCCTTTCTGGCTGAATCAATCAATATTTTCTTCAGGATTTGCCATTGAATCTCCAAGGTTTGGTTCTTGTTTTCAAACTCTTTCATTTTTTTTCAATAATTATTTTTAATTATTGAAGAAAAAATTATTGTAGACTGAAATAATTATATTTCAGCCTACGGTTCACCTCTGAAAGCTGCTCAACCTTGATTTGTTTTGAAACTTTCTTAAGTACTTCTCTTCAATATGAAATTCAAATTTTATCCTGTTCAAAACTAAACAGTGATCACTTCCTATTTCAAATTCTCTGTATACTCTTGTGTTCCAAACCAGTGGGAAAACATCAATCACTGAGACTTTTTCTTATATTTTGCATCTTTTCTTCATGTGAATTTGTGCACATTTTTATGTTGGAACATGGTGTTAGCAATAACTAGTCCTTGTCCTGAGCAGAAATCTAGCAGGTACTTACCATTATTATTAACTTTGTGCTTTTCTTTAAATTTTTGCAAAACATTTCTATATGTCTCGGAATCATTTCCTATTAATCTGTTTATATCTTGAACAAGAACCAGTTTTCATTGAGCCAGCTGCTTTGTGTAATGCCTCAAAAAAAAAAAAAAAAATCCTTCATTTCTTCCTTGGAAGAAATGGAGGAATCTTCCCGCCTTCTGTGGGATTTGATTAACGTGGCAAAATTAATTGCAACAATCCCTTTATATACGTGTCAAGAGTTTTGATTAACGTGCCTTTAAATTTACTAAAATTCCATCAAATACGATATCATTACTACAAACCATGGACATGGGCATCATTGCAACTTTCAAAGCTATTTTAAAAGACATTCTCAAAGGCAGTAGGAGAAAATGTGATTAGGCTCCAAGAAGTTTGTAAAAATTTTAACATTAAACACAATTGAAAACATTCATGATTCGTGGGAGCAAGTGTCTTCTAGTTGCATGAGAGCTGTTTGGAATAATTTTTTGCTAGATGCACTAATGACTTAGGTGGTTTTCAAAATCCTGTGAACAATGTGGTTGAAATAATCGTTGCAGTTGGTGAAGACCTAGTTTTGATGTGTTGATGCAGAAGATGTTAAAGAATTATTGGATTCAAATTCAAAAGATTTCAGTCACAACGATCTTGAAATTGAACAATAACGCATATATGAAGACAACGAACAAATGGAATGTGAAGATGAGGTTCCAAAGGAGATAACACTCAAAGAACTGGATGGAATATTTCGCAGTTTAGGATCGTTTAAGCAACAAGTAATGGATATGGATCCAGATGTTAATCTAAGAATGCTTGTTTGCCAAGGTCTAGAAAGTAATTTTGCTTGTTATCGTAGAATTTATGCTAATACGAAGAAAATTAAAACTGTTCAAACGACTCTTGATAACTATTTTTTTGATAAAAATTGCTATATCTGATGTAGGTACAAGCATTTATTAAACATTTATTTTGCATTCATTTTTTATCTTTCCTAAAAGAGTACCATATAAAACGAATTATTAATACAGTAATGGATCATGGACAAATTGCAATTTTTACCATTTGATTATTATATTTGATTAACACAATTTTGATGTACGCGGTAACATCAAGGGATTATTTAATCGCGTTAATCAAGGGATATAGTTCGCCCACCGTTTCCAGGTCCCTGCTTCGCGTCTTTCCAAGAATAGTCGATTCATGCTGAAGGGGAGAAAAAAATGAAGGACGTCCGAATTGGTCGCCAACACGCGAAATCACGTGCTTTATAGGTAAAATTTTCCAACTGTTATACAAGCAACATAGTTAACTACAATAATCATAAAAGAGAAGTTAATTTTCCGACCGGTAATAATAAGCAACTCATCCCACTATACGGACTGATTACCCTATTATCGGAATGGCTTCTTCTTTTTCTGAGATGCGCAGAAGTGTCGAGGGACCTCAAATCGGTGGGCGAACTATACCTGTACAAATAAATCTTTATCTAGTTCCCCATTTTAATATTTGTCCACATCACTACTTGATGCTGCCTGCCATTCAAGAAGATTATCCTCATACTTCGTGTTGAATAGTGTATAACATTTTATATTTGTTGCTTAGAAAGATCTTAGCTGTTCTTGTCTTATATGTTTCAGTTCACACCTATTATGTTGATCTGGTACTTATCCAGTTCTTCTGCTAGTTCCATTTTTTTTTTTTTTTTTTTTTTTTTTTTTTTCCATTGATGCTTCTTACATTGATAGCACCAATCTTGAACTCTGATGTTGAGTTGGGATGTGTTCTGAGAATTGTTCCTTTAGCTAGTTCCCTGGCAAAAACAACAATATCGTGTTTAAGTGGGCAACGCCCAGCCAGCACGAAAGTCTGTAATGTTGTATCATCCTTTTACATTGTGGTTTAAGCCAGTAAGAATACAATTTGGTAGGCTAAATCCTAAATTGCCAGTCCATCCTCTTTTGTTCATTATCCAGGTAGATACGTAACAGGATGCACTATGAGAAGGTAAGAATCAGACATTAGGGTCGAAGCCCAGTGGAGATCTCCTCTGAGTTATACAGGTTTGACCCTAATGCCCTCCCCCCAATCATTATAATCATGATATATACATCCTCAGTTGGTGTACAGGATAACTATGAGTGCTGCATGATAGTTTATTATTATTAATCTGGTTGTTAAAACTCTAGTACCCTAAGTTAGTATCATATTTCAGTTTTCTAAGTTATCTCTGATTGCCATGAAAGATTGTCTTTTTACCTTTCCTATCTTTTTCCAGCATCTTGACAACAACACCTGTTTTGTTAACCTTCCTTGAATGCTGACAATGTCCAATTCCTTTATTATGTTGCTTTTTAATATGATGCCATCTGTTCACTCCCTTGGTATTTCTCAAACTCTAATTTTTGCTTTCTTCAGTCCTTCATTTAGTCTTTATTTCTAAACCAACTTCTACATCTACAAGTTAAAATCATTTTCTGCATACTACTAGTGTTTGAGCTAATTTCTCTCTTATTCCATATAAATTTATTCACCTGGTGCCTCACCATTCCATTTTTGTTTTTATTGTTTATTTCCTTATTTAATTTACAATCCTCACTGAAAATTGTTCTAAATAGCTGAAATATTTTACTTGTTTTACAAGTCACCATTGTTCATCTTTACTTCACCTATCCTATCCTATTCCCTCAGCCATACAGCTGGTGGGGGTAGCTATATGCTACCATACTAAGGTGGTGATTATGAGCAAGGTGGTTTCCTGTTGCTTTCCTTGCCATAGTATATTTTATGACTGTAGCCACGTGTGTTCACGGGATTGGTTTGCATGTTTTGAGGGATGAAAAACCCGAGTTACCAGGAGAAAATAGCCCTTCACTTCCGTATGAGACTAGTTAACTCACCTTTAGTCGAAAGATACCAGATTAAGGTTCCTCACGTTACTGACTGGAATCGAACCCAGGTCTTTCTGACCAAAGGGCTTTGTCTTTACTGAGTGAGTTATGGAGGCTCTGTTTGCTTCACAATACAAAGAAAATTAAATTACGAGGGTGCTGAAAAGTTTTGATAATCACCATGAAGGAATTGAGGCAGAATGATGTAACTTACACATTATTCTACATATTTCCTACAAAGTGTTATACACTTGTTACAATGCTGCTGCATTATTTGCAATCCTTTGAGAAAAGCGTCTTTCCCTTGCACAAACCAGTCCTCAGCTGCAGATATGATTTCATCTGTGTTAAATTTTGTTCCTTTCAAGTGTTTCTTTAGATTTGAGAATGGGAAATAGATGTGGCCAGGTCTTGCGAATAGGGTGGACGAGGCAGAGCAAAGCCCAAGTTGCGTTTCTCTGAGTTATACAGGTTCTAAATTGAGGCAGAATGATGTTTTGAGGGATGAAAAACCCGAGTTACCAGTTGTTGGGTTTCATGAACAGGTGCATTGTCTTGCAAAAGCAGCATGCCTCTGCTGTTTCGCAAGGTATTTTTCCTCAAGTACCTCCTTCAGTGCTGTTAAATAAACTGCTGCTATAACAGTTTTCACCTTTTTTGAAGTACTTGGTAAGAATTACACCATCCATATCCCAAAAGACAGTGGTAAAGGCCTTCCCTGCTGACTTTTGGGTTCAGAACTTCTTTGGCCATGGAGAACCTTTGTCTTCACTCCATTGACTATTGTTTGGTCTCTGGATCATAGTGATAAACCCATGTTTCATCAACAGTCACAATACAAGCTAAAAAATTTGCACCTGATTTCTCAAAATGATCCAAAATCCCTTGAGGTGACATCACATGTTCTCTGTTTTGGTCAGCATTCAAACATTTGGGGACCCACTTTGCTGAGAGCTTCTGCATGGCTTGATGTTGGTGGATAATGACTCCAACTTGTTCCCTGGATATCCTCAGAGTCTTTGCAATGTTTTTGACTGGCATTTGTCTATTATCAAGGATCATGGCATATATTGCATTGATGTTTTCAGGTGTGATCGCTGTGGAAGGTCTTCCCGACCTGGGGGCATCTGTTGTCTCAGGATGTCCAGTTTTAAATTTGGCCACCTATCTGGCACCTCTTGGATATTCCGGGACACAGCCTCCCTAAAGCCTTAAAGTTTAGTGAATCTCAGTTGCAGACTTTCCTTGCAGCATGAAAAACTTGATGACAGCCTGCACCTCTGTGTCTTCAAATCTTATATATCCTAAAAGGAAAAAAAAAGAACAAATTATTACAATTTGATGAAACACGGGGTTAATGGGTTTGAGATATGTTCTTTCTTGTAGTTATATCAGTTGCTTTAATGTAATTTTTTTGTTCTAAGTGTTTATCAGAACTTTTCAGCCCCCCCCCCCATATTTAATAAATTCTGATATTTTGCTGGTTTTACCTAGCATCTTATTGTGACTGACAGCAGAAAGAACTAAAGTCTTAATTTATGGCACCATCTAAAGCATGGTCTGCTAGTTCTGACTTGCCATAACAATGGTGGTATTGTGTTTATTATATTCTTCAAGATGGATGACAATGGATCATCAAGAGTTTCTGTTCATAGTAATCCTGGTTGCAAGTACCCAGATATTTTGTGTGTTACAGAAGTGTCTAGCAAGTTAAAAGGAAAGATCTACAAAAGGTAGAAAGAATGGCAGTGAGACCTGCCAGATGAGCAAGAGATGGGAGAAGAGAATGGACAAAGCAGAAATGAATGCTGAGACTTGCAAGTGGAATTACAAGATTGGACAAGATCAAAAACGAAAGAAGTAGGAAGAGACTTAAGCAATGGCGAGTGGATGGCTTGAGAGGGACCTCTAAGACCTTAGATTAGAGGAGAACGTGACATTAGACAGAACTGAATAGTTCTAAGGCAATTCCAAAATCAGAACTCATCTAAGGTGGTATGGTCACTTAAATAGAATGGCTGATGGCAGGATAAAAATCTAGAGAAAGTCTGAGGTCTAGTGAATTAATGTTAAGTGCCCTCGAAGACAAAAAAAAAAAAATTGACAATATTGGAGACCTAAGAAGTAACAGAATAATTTGGAAGAAAATTCTTTATAGTAAGGTAATAATTATGTGTCACTATCACACAGCCAACTTGCACTATAGCAGAATTGTGGGGACCTGACTGCTTTGTTACAGTGAATTTCCTGCAGTACTCAGTTGTTTCTATGGAGTTTGGTCATTACTTTTTCATTTAATAGTGAGCAAGTTTATTATAATTGTGTTTGCTATAAGAGTTTACACCTTTTGAGAATTTGTATCAGTAATTGATGATGATAAACCAAGTGCTTTTGAAACATTTATTTATTTTATGGATTTAGTTGATTGTCTTCTGCTATACTCTAGTTATCATTTCATGTTATATATCTTTATTAATAATTTCTTTAAAAATCCAAAGAGATGCATGTGTGTGTGTGTGTGCACACACATTATTTTTTAATTTATTATTATTATTTTTTAAAGGCAAAAGTAAACAACTCAAGCCAAATTGGTCTTGGTCTTACTCACAGGCTTAGAGATGGTAAGTTTTTTGTTCCCGTTATTTGCATGGATTTTATAAAATATACAAAATTTCAGTCATTTAAAAAAAGAAAGAAATTGGCATGTTCTTTTGATTCCTTAATACCCATTAAATATTCTTATATATTCTTAATATTATATATTCTTAAATATTAAATAAGCATGTTACTTTTTTTTTTTTTTTTTTAAAGAAATATCAAAATTACAGTTGTTCTTCGTCTGGATGATGAAATTAGCAAAGATTTATTGATTCATAGTGGTTAGCATATCCTCTTTCCATGCCATAGGCATGTATGTTTGCAATTGTTCTACTGACTGTGTTGAAAGGATATCTGCAACTCGACCACTCTTAGCTGAAGAATTTACTCCTAAAAACCCAGTGAAGTACAAGAATGACCATATGACACCTGTGAATTGTTCTAACCAAAAAATGTCAGGTCATTAATAAACTAGTAATAATCATTTGTGATTATCAGTGATAATATTATGCTTTTTTTTTATTGTGTAGTATGCATTATAGCAACAATAACACCTGCTATGAGTTGGAGAGCAGTAGTTTGTTACTCATTTCTCTTGGTGTATGTATCACCAAACCTATGATTTGCTATTGGCTTGAGGTTTATACCTAATAGCTTATCAACTAGATATAAAAAATGTCTACAAAATTTGTGAGATAAATCTACTATGGTTTCAGTTTTAGAAACCAATTAATTGCTGAAGTAGTGTAATTATTTTGTATGTTTTTTTTTTCTTCTTCTCCTCCCTCCAATACCCATTGCAAAAATAAAAATAGTGAAACATGTAAGTGATTCAGAGAACCCCCACCATAATTCTAAAGGGATTATCTAAAAAAATACTTTGTATTTTGCCCTTGTAAGCAACTTAAGCTGTGGTTATGTATTTTTGCATAGAAGAAAAAGGTGGATAGCTTACTATATGAAGATCTAGTAATCTTGATTCTGCACAATATTTATTCCAGGTGGATAGCTTACTATTCTTCATATCTTCAGAAAGGTTGTAAACCTATCATACATTAGTACTGTAGGTGAGGTTAAAAATAAGATTATTTGGAAACTGGCTCGGAGACCATGCATGGAATGCTTTTCAGGCCACTTCAGGTTTCTACTAAGCATTATGATAGTTTCACTAGACTGTGTGAATCATCTACCTGAAGGTATATACAATTACCCAAGCCATATTGATATTCAAATTCGCTTTGGCTTAGATATTTGTAGATGTTCATAGGATTTCCACTTTTTGACTGCTCTTGGTCAAAATGGAGAGATTCTATGAACTTTATCAACCAGACTGGCAAATATAATTTGTTTTTAAGTTATTGTTATGAGTAATTCTCCCCAGGAGACTGGAATAAATTACCCATGCCAGTTATGATGAGCAGTAGAATCATTGGTGTACAAAAGAGGTAGAAGTAGGATTAAACAAAAGCTGTGGCCATTGGCAAAAGACAGAAAACATGACTGCTGCTTGGCATGATTTGAATTTTTGCCTTTTATCCTTTCAAAATCAGTTTTGGGTGCTTTGCCAATTTGTTTGTAACAATTTCAAGTTTTAGTTTAAGGGGAAAAGAAAAATTAAGATTTTGATCATCTATGATGTGCTTGATTTTTCTCTTGGGGAATCAAAGCTGGGGGGTTGGGGTATAGTCAAGAAAAAGAATTAAAAATTGCACCTGGCATGTCATTCTTATAATGACAGCAGCTATGTGAATGAGAGAAGAAATAAACACTAGCATATAATTTGCTTTGTATTTGCAGGATTTGTTTGAAGTGGTCAAAATTAGCAAGTAGAAATTTTTTTTGTGGGGGGGGGGGTGTATGATATCATTAGGCACAGAAATTTAATGGAATGAATACAGCACAAAGAAATAATTAAATAGCAGGTTTAATCATTCTGATATTTTGTCTATCACAGAAACAACTTCACTTCAGGAATACAATAATAATAATAATAAAAGTGTAATAGAAAATAATAAAAATTGTAATAACACACCCCTTTGTGCTGTATTTGTTCCATTAAATTTTTTATGTGTAAACCATTACCCAAGCTTAAACATGCAATCATTAGGAATAACAAATGACTTAGCATGTGTATATACTGGCCCACTACTGGGAAAGGAATCTGATTTTAACTCTGAACTTGTCATATTATCAAAGTTGGATTTGAGAAAGTTGATATGTAAAAGAAGAAAATCAAGAAATTCACAAAAATGGGTGGTGCTCATGAGTAAAAGGTATTTTAACCAAATGTCACAACCATGGAGATTCAAAGTTGGACACTTTCTGATGAAGTATTGAAGAGCAAATATATACACAAGTACTATATTTTTGAAACAAAACCATAGTGATGTGAAGAAACTGAACATTGTAAAATATGGTGCAGGGAAGAAAAAAAAAGTACTGAACTTTGACAGTTTAGTGAGGTTGGTTTGATAGAAGGTGGACTTAAGCCAACCTCACCTTCCTGCATTATGGCCCATTTTCAAAAATTGGACTCTGGTAAACCTGACCTGGAGGGGGCCAGGTTTGATTCGTCATGGAAATTAAAATAAGCTAGCTTTATTGATTGACTGGATGTTCTGTCTATTGACCAAGCTAAGCTGAATGTCACTGAAACAGTGCTTTATGTTACTGTGTTCATACAGTAAATATCGGTGTTTTTCCACATCTTTCTTATTGGATGACAGGTGTGGCTTGAGAAAGGTCCTTATTAGCCTTAAACAGGGTTTGTCTATTTTCTGATCCTTAGGAAACTTATAACTGTACTATAGGGTTATAATTTAGCACAGAAATATAATTTAAAACATATACGTTTGTCTGTACATGCTGCAGTTTCCATAATTATTGACTTGCAGATTAAAAATTTCTATTTAGATCAGTGAATAATTATACTCTATGATTCTTGAGTTATGATTTGTGATCAGAAATATTATTTCAATCTCTGTATGGCAATAAGAGAAGGTGCCTTGTGTTGAACTGTATATTAAAAACCATGATTCATTTTTTTTACTGGTAATGGCAATTTGTTCATTTAATTGGTTGCACATGCTTGAATAGAATTTAATCTTAAATTTTTTTTTAAGTCATATTTCCAAATGTATTTGGAGTTATATGAAATTTAGCCAGGACCACTGTAGATCAGTTTGTAATGATAGTGCCCTTTGGTTGGAATGACCTAGGTTTGAGTCGTTATCTAAAATGTGAAGATCCTTCAGCATAAGCTAGAAAGCAGACTTACGCAAAATTTCTTTCTCTAATGTTTTTGGGGGTTATAGGATGGCATCACTAATTGGTATGAAACATTAATTTAAAATAGCATGTTAATTGTGCATTGAATATATTAATCATTGATAATTTAATGGTTCTCTTTCTAAAGTGTATTTACCAGGTGTAAGCAGCTGTCGTTCTGTTATGAAGTAAGATTCAGTTGGAAATTGTTACATTTTGTTATTTAAAAACATTTCATAAAATAATTTGTTCATTAATAGTGTATCTAACTAATAATGTTGATATTTTGTGTTTCAGGACTTCAGCTGACATTGTCTGCCATGTTAGATGGCAAGAATTTCAATCAGGGTGGACACAAGCTTGGATTGGGATTAGACCTTGAAGCATAAAACCTTTCATTCATTGTGTAGCAAAATATTTAAAAAGAAATTTGGACCTCCAACTTTATCATAAAAGGGAATGAAAGCAATTTATGCAGTGTTTTTAGTTTGTTTTTATTTCTGTCTTGAAATTTGCTTAGCATCTAGTTGAGGGAATTTCATCTAACAGTATCAGATGTAGCTGACAGAACAATTGGGTCTGTAATAATGTAATTCTCCAGAATAAAGTGATACAGCCTGGAACATGTTTGATTTTCAGCAGACTGTGTGAATGTCTGCAAGATAATAATTTATCTTCTCAAGTGTGCACTTGGAAGAACAGCATGAGGAACCTTAAACCATGATTGTTTTTTTTATATATATTAATGATATATATATTTCACTAGCAGGATTTCCCCCCCCCCCCCTGAAAACTTGGGTTTTTCATCACACACATACAGTTTGACCAGAAACTGAATTTTTCACTCATTTTTAATTAAATGAAGATTGAATGCACATGTGGTACTTAATGTGCAAACTTAATTAAGAGTGGTTAAAAATCAATACTAATGATAGATCATAGAAATTTTACTGTCAGTGTTTTAATTCATACAATTGTAAAACTGATTACATAAAACAAATGCTATTAATAAAGTTTTACTTTAATATTTGCTAAAAATTTCCAGTACAGTTTTAAAATTAACAAAAAATTACAGCTATACATGGAAAAGAGATTAACAGCCTGCAAAATTAGCATAGACAGCATTGATTCTAAGTCCTAAAATGGCTAGTAACAAAGGTGTGGGTGGGTGAATTAAGATTGAGTGTTAAGTAATACTAGTTATCATAATGGAATTAAAGTGAAGTCTTCCACCTATCAAAATTTGGAGAGTGTAGGAATATATCAAATTTCTGATTTGTACCCTCATATAGTGTAAAAGATCATGATGTTAAAAATGAAACTTAATTATGAGGGTGGTCTGAAAAGTTCTCGACCTAACAATGAAAAAAAAAATTTATAATTTCAAAGTTATTTTTATTTTTCAACATAATCTCCCTTAAGACTAATACGTTTATTCCAGCAATGCTTCAGAGCCATTATCCTGTCCCTGTAGTGGTTCTCAGTAAGATCTGCAAAATATCCTCTACAGCTGCAATCATCTCTTGATTCGAATTTAAAATAAAAAAAAAAAAAAATGCTGACCAGCGCAGAAAAGTTTGTTTTGGAAAGAGATAGAAGTCAGAGGGAGCCAAATCTGAGAAATAGGGTGGATGTTCCATCAAATCATAATGCAGATCCCTTAATTTTCCCATTGCCAAACACCTTTGTGAGCAGGTGCATTGTCCTCATGAAAAATGATTTTTTTCTAATGCAAACCAGGTCTTTTCCCATGTATTTTTTTGTCTAGTCTGGTTAAAAGATTGGAATAATATTCCCTGGTTATTGTTTACCCTTTTCAAGATAATTAATAAACAAAATGCCAAACATTTCAAAACACCAATGCCATGACCTTTCCTGCTAGTAGAACCATGCTGAATGAATGTCCACTGTTTGGATTTTGGTGTGCAATGGTGAATCCAAGTCTCATCCATAGTAATAAATCAACACACAAAAAATCAGTTTTATTCTTCTTAAAACGCTCCAAGCACTGTTCAGAGATTTTCATGCGAGTGCATTTTTGATGTTGCTGTGAGCAAGTGCAGCACCCATCTTGCACAAAGGTTTTTCATTTGCAATTCTTCATGCAAAATATATCCTACACATTCTTTTGAAATGCCTATAGTCTCAGCAATTTCACGCACTTTGACTCGCTGGTCATCCAATACCATATCGTGCACTTGATCAATGATTGGTGGTGTTACACTTTTTGGACGTCCTTCACATAGATCATCTTCAAGTATGGCCATTTAAACTCAGCAGCCCATTTCTTAACTGTCGAAAATGAAGGAGAAGAGTGCCAATAAACTTTTATGAACTCGAATGAATTTCTTTTGGTGAATTAAACCTTCTTTTACAAAGAATTTTATCCATTTCATGGGATACAGACAACACTTTTGGTTCAGACAACTGCTGTTAAATAACTACTTGATAGAATGACTTGCAGTTTCACATGGATGCTTATTATGACACATGTGCCAACTTAGATAAAGAAATCTTGCCAATAGTGTTGCCATCTATGGTCGAGGAGTTTTCAGGCCACTCTCGTATGTAGTACTAACTTCCTAATGGCAGTTTTTCTCTGATCAGTATGTCAGGACCTCAATTTTTTCATATCTTGTATTTTTAATGTATTGCTAACTAGAGAATATTATTTTCACTTGGTTAGAAAGTAAATTAGGCTTTCCAAGAAATATTCTTGTTTAATCCTTTATCCAAATCTATGTAAACAGTTTGCACTTGAAGCTTATTTGCAACTAGGCTACTTGTATATAGAGACTGTTGACATTATATCAATTGTATTACTGCAAGAAGAGACAAATAATCTAGTGTTTAGGAGAAAATTGAATTTTGAAGGATTAAACAAGAACATAACTTCTTGGCAAGTGATGAGGGTACACCTTTTTGTTACTTGTATATGGAAAATATGACTTCAACAACCTTATTTCCTAAGTCTGGGTAATGACCCTTCCCATAGTATAGCATTATATGTATCTGAAAGAAAGTGTACTTTGCATTAATAGATATTGTGGCAATTGATGTGAAGTCAACAGCTTCTATATACAAGTAGCCTATTCATGAAGTTATTTTACACATGCACTTTGGTAAAGGATTAAGCAAGAATGTAATTTCTTGGCAAATATTATTATTGTTGTTATTGTTCCGGGCAACTCCAAGGAGTCAACAGACTCATCGAGGGAGGCCCTAACATCATGTTAAGAACAACTATTCGGCATTGACACAGTATCTATCACACCTTGCCTTGAACTCATTCATGGTCATAGCACCCACAACAGACTCTTGTAGCTTATTCCACTCATTCACCACTCTCCAAGTAAAAAACCTAGCTCTAACTCCCTTGTCAACCACACTCTTGCCCAGCTTCCATGCATGGCCCCTAGTCCTCCCACCACCAGTCATGTTTTCAAAAATATCTTCTGGATCAATCTTAGAAACCCTTCAGTAATTTGAATGTCTCAATCATATCACCCCTCCTTCACCTATCGTCCAATCTCTGCAACCCGCAAATCTTCAACCTATTCTCATAAGGTTCATTCCACAGACCTTCTATCATCTTGGTCACTCGTCTCTGGATCCTCTCCATTTCCTCCCCATCACGAAGAAATCCTGGTGCCCATAACTGGGCACAGTAGTCCAGATGGGGTCTTATCAAGGCTCGATACAGAGGAACAACGACTTGTTTGTCTCTGCATGTTAAAGTATTTTTCAGAAGCCAAGTGATTTGATGAGCTGATTTAGTCACTTTTGCAATGTGCCAGCTAAACTTCAATTCCCTATCCACCAACACTCCCAAATCCCTGGCCTCATCAATCTCCTGGAGTACGGTTTCACCAATGCAATATACTGCTGCTATTCTTTTCGCCCCAGAGTGCATAACCTTACACTTTGCCACATTAAATTGACATCCATTTTTCCTAGCCCAGTCCTCCAAACTATCCAAATCATCCTGTAAAATTTTGACATCCTGTGCACTCACAGTTGCTCTACCCAACTTTGCATCATCAGAAAACAAGTGAACACTTCCTCTCAAATCCTTTCCTATATCATTGATGAACAAATTGAAAAGCAGTGGTCCAAGAACAGAGCCTGCGGCACACCCCTAGTCACAAGCCGTCTTTTAGACTCCACTCCTACATAAACCACTCTCTGGTATCTCTCCTTCAACCACCCTCCTATCCATCTCACCAAACCCTATATCTATCCCCATCTGCTCCAGTTTACTGATTAGGATTCCATGTGGTATCCTGTCAAAGGCTTGGCAAGGTCCAGTAGTATCACTGTAAGCCCATTACCCCTATCCAGTTCAGCCATCACTGTGTTATAGAATGTGAGCAAGTTACTGAGGCATGATCTACCATTCACAAAACCATGTTGTCCCCCATACAATATCCCATTTTCATCTATCCAATCCTGTATTCTTTTCTTGACTAATTTCTCTAAGACCTTGACATTGATTCCTGATATGCTAATCGGTCGGTAATTTACAACAGCAGTCTTGGAACCACCTTTATGCAGTGGGACTATTTTCCCCTCTTTCTACCCCCTCGGGACTAACCAGACCGGAGACTCAAATTAAACTCAATGGTCAAGGCTACTGACAGTTCTTTAGCTGCTTCTCGTACGACACGAGCTAGTATACCATCCAATCCCACGGATGTATTGACATTGAGGTTATGCAATAGACTACTCACCTCCACTTCATTCACCACAATTCCTGTATAATCTACTGGTTTATTCGTTTCTGCAATGTCACCACCTGGATGATATATACTTGTAAAGTGCTCACTCAGTAACTCAACTATATCAACTGATTCAGTTACCTCCCTACCATTGGCATTCTTTAAAATCATTCTGCCATGTACATTTTTCCTTTTACTTGCTACATATCTAAAAAACTGTTTAGGATTCTCTTTAGCCTGCATGGCCAATGTTCTTTCGTAATCCTTTTTTGCTTTCCTTACCACACTCGTTACCCTTCTGGCCTGCGCTTTATATCGTTCATGTGCCTGCCGGTCACCTTTCTCCTTAAATTCCCTCCATAGTTGTTTCTTTTTTTGAGCTCAAGCTTAATGGTGTTATTCATCCATTTAACCCCTACTTGATTTATTATTCGGACTCTAGGTATACAGTCAGCCATTGCTTCATGCAAACACTTCTTAACTGCCTCCCATGCACTATCAACTTCTAGTCCTTGCAGTTGTACATGCCATGGCATTGAACCAATCAAACTCCTAAGCTTGTCATACTTTCCAGCCCGATAATTCCATATGTACCCTTTCTTAATTGAAAATTCCACACCTTTAGCTACCTCCCAAATCAAGACCCTATGATCACTCTCACCAGTTGGTTGCAATATGGTCATATTTGTTACAGCCAAATCCTCGGATGTAATTACTAAGTCAAGCACTCTCTGACCCCTAGTATTTTCCATTACATGCTGTCGCAGATAGTTATCCCTTAATAACCACATAAAATCCAATTCCTTCCTCACGTGTGTTCTCTCCTCACTCCAATCAATGTGACCATAGTTGAAATCTCCCATAATAATTATCCTCCTTCCACTCATTTCTTCTATTTGCTTGTGCATACTGTCACCACCATCTTTTCCATCACCTAGTCTATAGCAGGACCCAATTGTATATTTAGTTCTGCTAGCCACAATCTCACACCAAATTGCCTCAAATGTGCTCTTTTCTCTATCCTACAATTCAACTTCCATTCTCCTTGGCTGTAGCTCATCAGCTATCATCAACAATATTCCTCCCCCCATTTTATTCTCCCTGTCATTCCTGAACACACTATACCCATTACATTCAATCCCACTAGCTATATCATCTACAGTCAGCCATGATTCACTAATACCAATAACCTGTGGTCTGGAAGTGCCAACCATGGCCAAAAACTCTTGCTTCTTGTTCCTAATACTCCTAGCATTAGTGTACATGAATTTAAGACCCCCATTAGCCCCAACCGTACCTTGATGCCTTATATTAACTATCCCACTCCGCTTTGTTGTCCTTATTCACTCTGGCATATTATATTCATTCATACATTCAACTGCCTCCCTAAGGACTGTATATCTACCCCCCCCCCTTAATAAATCTAGTTTCCCTGAATTTGCACATCCATTACATTCAGCAACACTTTCTCAAGTCTCCTTACACCGTTACCATTCAAATGCAAGCCATCTATCTTATATAGATCCTTTCGCCCATCGAACTCACTCCACACATCCACAAATTCCACACCACTCGTCATACATAACCCACACATAAAGTCATTCGCAATTATGGCCCTCCTTTTAAACATTTCACTGTCATACCGTGGCAAAAGACTAATCATTCTCTCTCACTCTTTTCTTTTGCTACCTCAAACAATTTATTCAGGTCTTCTATCATTTCCATTTTATCTCCTTTCAAATCATTCGTACCTGCCACAACAATCATTTCTTTCACTCTTTCCTTTTGCTCTCTAATAGACTCAGTTACATCCTTTATGGTCGCACCAGGTTGGTACGATTTTGTCAAATCCTCTACTAACACACCTCATACTAACGAGTCTCTATACAGCACTCTATCCTTCATTTTGTTCATGTTCACGCTCATAAGCCTATTTTTCCTGTCCTACTTTTTATTATTGGTTGGTTCATTCAGTCGACTTTTGCTCATACGCTCTAGCTGCTGTTTTTGCCCTTTGTATCGCACCATTCAACAACGCGATCTCACTCATTGCATCTATCTTTTTTATTCTCTGTAAAACCATTAATACTATAATTCGCACTTTCTACATTCACACTCTCACAATTCTCTGGTACAACCTCGCCGTTTCTTGTCATATCCTTATTTTCTTCATTCTGAAGTTTGACAAAAATATCACACTCACGATCCGAAATACACTTCAATTCCTCATTCTCCCTACATTTTCCACACACATTCACTCCTTTATTATCATCTAACCGCACTCCGCAAAGCGTACATTTCGCAGATAGTACACTGAATCATCTCCTTTGCGTTACCGTTCTTGAAAGAAGATGGCGAACCATCATTACTGGCCACCATTTTCCTTCGTACTGGAGCCATTACTAGTAACGTATTTTATCAAATTATAAACACCAAAAACATGCAAACAGATGCACTAAGATACGCAAGGCAAACAAAACTATGCAATATTATAATAAATTTATCAATGATAACTGAAAATAACGCTTATCTTATCTGGAGCTTTCATGAACACTACACACTACGATAAAATGCACTTCGAGCTGCGTCAACCCACTTAGATCCTAGTCTTCTCAGTCTTTCTTGCAGTATTAACAGCTGTTTTGCTACCTTTTCCTCTATCTCCTTCTGTTTAGGTGAAAATTAGTTAGCTCTGTGCATATTCTGGAATGCTAATAGTGCCAAGTAGCTTTTAATATCTTCATTTTTCTCATGATGCTGCCACTGATATTGACCACCACTTTGGCCGACCTCTGATCTAGATTGATTGCCATCTTGACAAAGAATGTGTTTTGCTAACCTTCCCCATTTTGCTTAGGTGACAATGCCACCTTTGCTTAACTCTGCTAACAATGTCAAGTTCTTTCCTAATATTCTCATTTTTAATTATTCTGCCATTGATGCCATCTGTTCACACCTCTAAATTTCTTTTAGAACTATCTGTGGTCTCCAGTCTTAAGTATTATTTCTAATCCAGCATAAGTTAAAATTGGTTTGAATGCTGTCTTGTGTACAACTAGTTTGTGTTTTTGCTAATTCTGGTGTTCATTTCCGTATTTAATTTGCCATCTTCGCTGAAAATTGCATCTAAATAACTGAAATGTTTTACTTGTTCTGTTCTCCATTCAGAATGAAGTAGTTGTCAGTGCTTCTTCCTATTTTCAATGTCTGCCTTTATACAAATTATTTTACAACAGTTATTCAATTTAGTCATGGAAACCTGCAGACTTGTACTGGATTTATTTAGAAGTATAATATCATTTGCATAAAGAAAAAAGCTGAGATTGCCATTTTCAATTTTGATATTAGGTTTAATATGATTTTCCTTCATAATATGCACCCTTGTCTCGCACCTACCTGTTTTAACATCAAACTATCTTCAATTGTAACTTCTGATTTACAACTCGAATATAGGCTTAAGTATTGCCTGATTCAATTTACACTATATATCTGCAGTATTTTGAATTGCTCTCTTGGCACCTTGTCTGCCTTTTTCAACTTCCTCTTAAAATGTAAATCTTATGCTAACAACCTATATTTGGCCTGACCCCCTCCCCAAACTTGTTCTTCTCCTAACTTCCCTTCCACAATTTTTCTTAACTTTTTTTCCTCAAGTATTGCATAAATCTTCCCAAGTATAGAAATATTTCTGTTATTCTCACATTCAGTTTTATGTCCTTTTTTTTTAATACATGATTACTATATATACACTAAATGCACTTCCAATTTAAAATCCTCTGTATATTCCTCTGTCCTGAACCGCTGGGAAAACAGGCAACAACAACATAGTGAGACTTTATTTCTTGCATCTTCTCTCCATGTGAATTTATGCACTTTGATGCTGGAACATAGTGTAAATAATAACTAGTCTATGTCCTGAACAGAAGTCCAACAGGTAATTTCCATTATTTTTAGCTTCTGTAATGTCTTGAAAAATTCCTCCACTTCTTATTAAAACCATCTGTGGGATCATAGGCATAAATAAGTCATCCAGTTTCCCATTCTGATATTTGTCCATGCCACCACATGAAAAAAAGGGGTGCTTAAGGGTCAAAGCTGTATAACTGAGAGGAGACTTCCACATAGCCGTTAAAGGAATGCAGAGAACCAACCAGGACTTATAACCTAATGTTCAATCCTCACCTTCTTGTGGTGCACCCTTTGGGTATCTACCTGGATACTGAACGAACGAGGATGGGCTGGCAATTTGGCATTTAGCCAACCAAATTGTATTCTTATTGGCTTAAACCAATATACAAAATGATGGTACAACATGACAAAATTTCATGCTGGCTGGGGCGTCACCCTGTTAAACAAGGCCCCCATTGTTTTCGCCAGGGCGAACAGCGAATAGTCGGTTACTGGAACAAATCTGAAAGCACACCCCGACTCAATATCACCAGAGTTAAAGATCGGTATTATCAACATAAGAAGCCTGAATGGCAAAGAAATGGAGCTATCTGAAGAATTAGATAAGTACCAGATCGACATAATAGGGGTGACTGAAACAAAAAAAAAAACTGGTGAGATCGTTCTGAGCAATAAATACAAATGTTATATTCAGGCAAAGACAATCAAGGAAAAGAAGGAGTAGCCATAGTATTCAACACAAAATACGAGGCTAATCTTCTTGAATGGTAGGCAGTCTCAAGTAGAGTGATGTGGGCAAATATCTGAATGGGGAATTGGACAATGAGACTTATTTGTGCCTATGGTCCCACAGAATGTTCTACTAAAGTAGAAGTGGAGGAATTTTTTGAGGCTCTAGAGAAAGCTACTGACACAATGAAAAAGGAAAAGTTGGTCCTTGTTGCGGATCTAAATAGCAGAGTAGGAAGTGATTGTCAGACACACAAAAATGTTTTGGGAAAATTTGGAGAAAAGAGCAAAGATAATAATAATTGCAAATACCTGCTGGATTGCTGCTCAGGACATGGACTGGTTATTACTAACACCATGCCTCAACATAAAAATGTGCACAAATTCACATGGAGAGAAGAGGCAAGGAATAAGAAAAGTCTCATTGACTATGTTATTGTTGATAGTGATGTTTTCTCCCTTGTGCAGGATATACCAGAGTATAGAGAGGATTTGAAATTGGAAGTGATCACTATTTAGTCTTGAACAGCTCTCTGATGTGAACTGTAGACTAAAATACACAAAGATTATTGAAGAAAAAATGAGAGTTTGAGAACAGGAACCAAACCTTGGAAATTAAGTGGCAAGCCTTCAAGAAAACCATGATTGATTCAGTCAGAGAGGCATGTGGTGAGGTTGTCTGCAAGGATAGAAAAATCAGAACTACATAGTGGACACAGAAAGTTAAAGAGGCAGTGAAGGAAAAGACGAAAGCATATCAAAAGTTCCTGGCAAATAAGTCAGCTTGTGGTCTTAGAGAATAGAGAGACAAATGTAAGAAAGCTAAACTCTGTGTAAAACTAGCTAAACAAAAGTCATGGGAGGACTTTGGCAAGAACATAAAATAAATATCAAGAAGGTGGTAAGATATTCTGGAGATTGTTGAAGAAGCTTAGAAATGGAGGAAAGAGTGCTGTAAAAGAAGTTAGAGATGATAAAGGTGACATGGAAACTGGAGAAAAAAAGTTATCCTGGAAGTATGGAGTAATTACTTTGAAAAATTGCTAAATGAAACAAGCAGTGATAGCACAGTGGTAAAAAACACTCAACAGGCATACAGTCAGGAATGCATATCCATACTTGAAGTAGAAAAAGCCATCAAAGGCTTGAAATGTGAAAAGGCAGCAGGAGTAGATGATATTCGACCAGAAATCGTGAAGTATGGAGTAGAGCTCTAATAGTACCCATATATAAAAAGGGAAATAAAACTGCATGTGAGAATTACAGAGGTATTTCCCTACTGAGTGTTCGTGGCAAGATTTATGCCAGTATACTTGAGAATCGGTTGAGAAGAATTGTGGAAGAAAAGCTTGGTGAAGAACAAGCTGGATTCAGGCCAAATAGAGGCTGTCAGGATCAGTTCTTCACTTTACGACAAATAGTTGAGAAAGCATGGGAATATAACAAAGATCTGTATTTAAGTTTTGTAGATCTGGAAAAGCTGTATGACAAAGGTGCCAAGAGAGAAGCTATTCAATATGCAACAGTTATATGGTGTCACTGGGGCATTATATCAAGCAATACTTAGTCTTTATTTGAGTTGCAAGTCAGCAGTTAGAATTGAAGGAAGTAAAGGAATTTGGTTTAATGTTAAATGTGGTGTGAGACTAGGATGTACATTATCTATATGGATCACATTATGAAGGAAAGTGGTATTAATCATGATATCAGAATTGGAGATGTTAATGTATGCTCTTTGCTTTATGTAGACTATGTTATACTTCTAAATAAATCTGCTACAAGTTTGCAAGATTCCCTGACTAAATTGAATAACTGTTGTAATAGATATGGTATGAAAGTCAGCAATAAAAAGGCAAAGACAATGAAAATGGGTAGAATCGTTGAAAATATCAACTGTGATGTGAATGGAGAACCTGTGGAACAAGTAAAACATTTCAGCTACTTAGGAACGATTTTTTGTGAAATTAGTATATTAAATATGGAAATAGAGAACAGAATCAACAAAGCTGGTATTGTAGGAAGTCAATTGAATAAATGCATATGGAATAAGAGAGAAATTAGTCAGAACACTAAATTAGCTGTGTACAAGACAGTGTTCAAACCAGTTCCTTATGAGGCTGAGAGCTATGTCAGAAGTAAAACACTTGATCAAAGACTAGAGACCATAGATATGAGAGTCCTGAGAAAGATTAGAGGTGTGAACAGATGGCATCTATGGCAATATATTAAAAACGAGGATATTAGGAAAGAACTAGACATTGTCAGCATCCAGGAATGCGTTAGCAGAGTTAAATGTCAGGTGGTATGGTCACTTAAACAGAATGGTCAAGGAAAGAATAGTAAAGCAAGTGTTCTCTGTCAGGTTGGCAGGAAAACGACCCAGAGGAAGACCAAGATATTGGTGGATTGATGTGGTGCAAACTGCCTTAGACGATAGAAATATAAGATCTGATAATGTTGGAGTATTGACAAGTAACAGACTGATTTGGAAGAAAATTGTAGGTAGGAAGTTAGTAATGATGTAAATTTTTCATGTAGTACTATCATATCTTGTACATCCCTTGAGGGTACATATAAGGAATTTGATGATGATGACCACTTGATAATGCCTGCCATTTAAGAAGATTATCCTCATATTTAATGTTGAATAGCTATCATTCTTTTTCTCTGATATTGCCTGAATATGATATCTTGTATTTGTTTTTAGAGAGATATCGCCTGTTTTTGTTCGTTTCAGTAACACCTATTATGCTGATCTGGTACATGTTTAGTTCTAGTTTTATTTCTTTTCCACTGATGCTGATGGTGCCTATATTGAACTGTGATGCTGAGTTATTTGTCCATTCCAATTGTTGACTTTTTACTGTTTCCCTGACAAAAATAATGGAGGCCTTTCGTAACCAGGTAGTGTCCCAGCTGGCACAAAATTCTGTCACTTTAAACTGAATAACTGCTGTCAAATTTTATATGATTATTAGCATTCAACTATGAAAACAGGCTGGAGCATGATAACCTATAGAATAAGCATAGTATTTATTTAAGTGGCACAATTGTTAGTTGAACATGCAAAATTAAATAGAGAAAAAACATATTAGAATAAGGGCAGCTGAATACATTTATAGGTAATAAGAGAGTAGCCTTTTAAGGAATGGAGAGAACTGGGGACATCCTGTTAGTTGCCCACCTGGATACTGAACAAACTATGATGTGCTAGCAGTTTGGGATTGTAGTAGGCCAAATTATATTCTTATTGGCTTAAACCAAAATAACTTGTTATTTTCATTTAATATTCATGCTCAGTATTCCATTTTTATAGGTGGTACTATTACAAGTTTCAGTCTCTGAAATTTGGCCATCTAACCAAGTTTTTTTTTTTTTTTTTTTTTTGAATTATGCAGTTTAGCCACTGCGAAACTTTTATTCCCCCTGATTTGAGCATTTCTTTGAATATCATCTATTCTGGCTACCTTTCCACATTTCAGGTGGTTTTTCTACCTCTACTGTAAATGCACTACTGATTGCATTCTTCTGAACTATTTTCTCCTACTTTTATCATTTTTTAACTCCCACCCATGAGAGGTTTTTAGTACCATGGGTTTGGTAAGGTTTTTTTTTTTTTTTTTTTTTTTCATTTCTTTACCTGTCTGAAAACCCTGTTCTGAAGATCAAACATGGTGGTCTGATCAATATGCATTCACCAGCCACATCAGGATTCGAACCTGCAGCCTGTTGGCTGATGAATGCATACTGACCTGACCACCACTGCCAATCATTTGATGGCTTGATTATCTCATTCCTTTTATAATCAAGTACAGTACTCTTCCTTTAAATGTTAAACCTTTTCAATAATCTTCAGAATGTTTTTCTGAAGTTTGGTTCTTTATTTCTATCAAAGTCTTCCTCTAACCTTTTTTTTTTTTTTTTTGTTAAAGTTAGCTTTCTTCTTTATTCTATCAAAGCATTTACTGGCTTATTGCTTTGAATTTTCAAGTGTGATTTCCTTTTTGTTTCTAATACTACTTCTAACTTAAAGTTCACTATATTGTAATTTTTTTTTTTTTTTTATATAACATGAGTGATCAGGATACTGATTAGTACATGATTAATTTTACATTTTCACCACTCCAGAATTGTCAGATCTTATATTTCTATCTTCCTCTAAGGCATTTCATATCTACGCTTCTTTTCTATATTTTTCAACTGTGAGTAATACATGAGAAATAACATTTAAAAAAATGTTTTATTAATGTCTACATCTCATTAGACATCTATCCTCAAATAGGTATGGTATTTGTTCATAGTGTAGATATAAGAGCTGGATGGAACTAGAGTATTACTTGCTGTTATTTTAAAGTTTTCTCATACATGATATTCGACCAGAAATGCTGAAGTATGGAGGCATAAGTCTTACAGTGGTTGCACTGCATAGTTTAGAAGGCCTGGACAGAGGAACGAATTCCTGATGATTGGAGTAGAGCTCTCATAGTACCCATATATAAAAAGGGAAAAAACTGTATGTGAGAAGTACAGAGGTATTTCTCCAGGAACACTCTACTGAGTGTTCCTGGCAAGATCTTTGCAAGTATACTTGAGAAACAGTTGAGAAGAATCAGAATTGTGGAAGAACAAGCTGGGCCAAATAGAGGCTGTTAGGATCAGATCTTCACTTTACAACAAATTGTTGAGAAATCATAGGAATATAACAAAGATCTGTATTTAAGTTTTGTAGATCTGGAAAAGGCATATGGCAAGGTGCCAAGAGAGCAGTTATTCAGTATGCTACAGTTATATGGTGTCAATGGGGCATTATAACAAGCAATACTTAGTCTTTACTTGAGTTGTAAGTCAGCAGTTAGAATTGAATGAAGTACAGGAAGATGGTTTAATGTTAAATCTGGTGTCAGACAAGGGTGTACATTATCCCCTCTGTTATTCATTATCTGTATGAATCACATTATGAAAGAAAGTGGTATTAAACCTGATATCAAAATTGGAGATGTTAATGTCAGCTCTTTGCTTTATGCGGATGATGTTATACTTCAAAATAAATCCGCCACAAGTCTGCAAGATTCCCTGACTAAATTGAGTAGCTGTTGTAATAGATATGGTATGAACGTCAGCAATAAAAAGACAAAGACAATGAAAATAGGCAGAATCATTGAAAATGTCAACTGCATTGTGAATGGAGAACCTGTGGAACAAGTAATACATTTCAACTACTTAGGCATGATTTTTAGTGAAGATGGTAAATTAAATATTGAAATAGACAACAGAATCAAGAAAGCTGGTATGTAGGAAGTCAATTGAATAAATTCATATGGAATAAGAGAGAAATTAGTCTGAACACTAAATTAGCTGTATACAAGAGTTTTGAAACCAGTTTTAACTAATAGAACTGAGTGCTGAGTCAGTAAAATACTTGATCAAAGACTAGAGACCGCAGATATGAGAGTCCCGAAAAAGATTAGAGGCATGAACAGATGGCATCAATGGCAATATCATATTAAAAATGCAGATATTATTAAAGAAATTGACATTGTGAGCATCCCGGAATGATTTAGTGGAGCTAATCTCAGGTGGTATGGTCACTTAAACGGAATGGGCGAGGAAAGATTAGCAAAACAAGTGTTCTCTGCCAGGTTGGCAGGAAAACAATCCAGAGGAAGACCAATATATAGGTGGATTGATACGGTAAAAAGTGCCTTACACGATAGAAACATAAGATCTGATAATGTTGGAGTCTTAAGAAGTAACAGACCGATTTGAAGGAAAATTCTAGATAAGAAATTTGCACTACATGAAAAATTTACATCATTACTATCATATCCTGTACACCCCTTGAGGGTACATGGCAAGAATTTGATGATGATGACATAACTACAGTAAACTCTTCATCCACACTCTCAAAAGCTCTATTTTCTCTAGATGAAATACCCTAGTAGTGAGGTCATCCTACTTGGGGGCTTCAACATAACTCATTTGCTTTCCCTCTCCAGTTTTCACTGACAGCTCCCTCCAATCTGCCAACACTTTATCTCCTCTTGATAACGTGGACCATACTCCCCAGAGTTATCTTTGGCACTGTAAGGATGAAGAATGAGAGGCTTTCTTTGAGTTAATTTTCCTACCCATGGTCTCCAACTGCTGCTTCATGTGTCCTCATCTAAACATCTGCACAGATATGAAGACCAAATCTCAGCCACCATTCAGCTGTGGTTCTCAAAAAACTGAGCCCTCAGCACATCATGAATGTTTCAAGACCAAAACTCTAGCTACTCACTCTGCCTATGTTGCAGCTTAGAGTTGTAACAGAACTATCAACAAATCCAAATCAGATTTTGAAAGTGTCAAATGATGAACAAAGCAAAGTTTATTTCCCTTCCTCCTCACCACCACCACACCTTTTGAAGAACTGTTCACTCCATGTCACTCATGGTTTTATCCAGAAAGAAATCCAAGAATTCTCAAGTATACTTGCATAAATCTTACAAGGAACATTCAGTATGGAAACAACTCTGTAATTCTCACATTCAGTTTTATTTCCCTTTTCATATTACCCATATATATAAAAAGGAAATAAAACAATGTGAGAATTACAGAGGTGTTTTCACCTTCTGAGTGTTCCTGGTAAGATTTATGCAAGTATACTTGAGAAACGGTTCAGAAAGATTCTGGAAAGGAAGTTTGAAGAACAAGCTGGATTCAGGCCAAATAGAGGCTGTCAGGATCAGATTTTCACTTTATGACTAATAGTTAAGAAATCATGGGAATATAACAAAAGATCTATGTTTTGTAGATCTGGAAAAGGCATATGACAAGGTGCCAGGAGAAAAGCTATTCAAAACACTACGGTTGTATGGTGTCAATGGGGCATTATACCAAGCAATGTTTAGTCTTTAATTGAAGGAAGTACAAGAAGATGTTTAATGTTAATTCTGGTGTCAATCAAGGATGTACATTATCTCCCCCTGTTATTCATTATCTATATGGATCACATTATGAAGGAAAGTGGTATTAAACTTGATATCAAAATTGGAGATGTTAATCTCATCTCTTTACTTTATGCAGATGATGTTATACTCCTAAATAAATCCAGTACAAGTCTGCAAGATTCCCTGACTAAATTGAATAATTGTTGTAATAAATTTGTTATGAAAATAGGCAGAAGCATTGAAATTATCAATTGCACTGTAAATGGAGAACCTATAGAACAAGTGAAATCTAAGTTCAGCTACTTAGGTATGATTTTTAGTGAAGATGGTAAACTAAATATGGACGTAGACGACAGAATCAACAAAGCTCGGTATGGTAGGAAGTCAACTGAATAAATTTATATGGAATAAGAGAGAAATTAGTCAACACTAAATTAGCTGTATACAAGACAGTGTTCAAACCAATTTTAACTTATGGATCTGAGAGCTGGGTTGAAAGTGAAACACTTGACCAAAGACTAGAGACTACAGAATATGAGAATCCTGAGAAAGTTTAGAGGTGTGAACAGATGGCATCAGTGGCAATATCATATTAAAAGTGAGGATATTAGGAAAGAACCTAACATTGTGAGCATCCAGAAATGTGTTAGCAGAGCTAATCTCAGGTGGTATGGCCACTTAAACAAAATGGGAAAAGAAAGATTAGCAAAACAAGTGATCTCTGCCAGGTTGGCAAGAATAAGACCCGGAGGAAGACCAAGATATGGGTGGATTGATGCAGTAAAATGTGCCTTAGAAGATAGAAATATAAGATCTGATAATGTTGGAGTCTTGACAAGTAACAGACTGATTTGGAGGAAAATTGTAGATAGGAAGTTAGTAATGATGTAATTTTTTTATGTAGTACTATCATATCCTGTACACTCCTGGAGGGTACATGCCAGGAATTTGATGATGAGAAATCCAAGGAATCCTTACTAACCTGAACTGGACATCTGGTCCTTATTGTATCCTGCTTATTGTGTTGAAAACTTTTGCTCCAGCACTATCAGCTAAATGTGTTGTCTCTTCAATGTGTCCTGTTCAACTGGCTTTTACTCAGTGGCATAGCTAGAGCTTTTGCCACCTGGGGTGGTCCCTGAGTTTGGCTCCCCCTCTCAATACACACAAAAAATACTAAAATGACGTATAGGGAAAGAAATTAAAACACCATGTTTATTTTTGAAGTAAAACTTTAATTTCAACCTTCTAAAGTGTTATTTTTCTTGCTTTTCTGTTAGCAAAATCGTCAATGACATTGGCAAAGTCTATTTCATAGTAATGTAGGTAATTCTTGATCAGTTTTATTTGAAAAAACTCCTCTCACAACTAGTAACACTTACAGCAATTGTGAGGAAAATTCGCAGTAGTATTACAATATTTGGAAATGAGTTCTTGAGACTGTATTTTAGAATTAACTGCCAAAGTTCAAAAAGGTTCAGTGTGCTGCCTGGGGTTGACCATCCCCTTAACTACGCCACTTCTTTTACCCTACAGCATGGAACCAGGCTCACATCCACTCCAAAAGCAAATAAAAATTCAGCCCACAAACTACTGTCCAGTTTTTCTCACTTCTGTTCTTTCTAAAACTGTTGAGAAGGCTATTTACCAACTAATTAGTGACAAGCAATATTGATTCTGATAATAAACCTGTCAATCACAGCTGATCTTCTAGCAATCACCACCTATGGACTGAAGCAAAAATTCAAAGAAACTCACTCTTAATATTTCAAAAGCACTTTATCAGGTTTAGCACAGGAGCCTATTAGCTAACTGCCATTCTGTTGTCTGCTTTTCATCTACTGTATCTGGATCACCACTTTTCTCACTGGTTGTTCGCTATGAATCATGGTGTGCTCTCCTCAGGTTTCTCCTACCACAGGATTCTGTACTTTAACCCACTCTTTTCCTCCTGTATATAAATAACCTACTCTCACAGAGCTACTGTAGCTCAGTATAGATGAAGCCCTTTGGTCGGAAAGACCAGGGTTCGATTCCCATCAATGACGAGGAACCTTTATCTATTCGACTAAAGGTGAGTTAGCCAGTCTCATAGGGAGGTAAAGAGTTTTTTCACCTGAAAACTCCGATTTTTCATCCCTCAGAACTGGCAAACAGGCAAACCTATGAACACACAGATTTACAGCCATTAATACTTACCACAATATGCGGAAGAGATAGGGTCCTCACCACATGTTGTTATGCCCTTAGTTAACCACAAGTCATATTATGGTAGTCAACCTCCTAGCTAGGAGACATCACATGAATGAAAATTAGCAAGACAAAGACAATGAAAATAGACAGAAGCAGAAATGAGACTCTCACAGGCTTCATTCAAACATTATCTATAGCTTTGTAGATGACTGTACACTCCATTTTTTCCTTTTCATCTGACAAAACTTGTAGTTCCCAATTGTTAAAACCCTGATGTCTTATGTAGAAGTACACAATTATATCTCATATATCTAGATATGAGATATATAATATACCTAGATATCACAATGGGGCCAGAAAACCTTGTAGATTTCACTGCTACCAAAATTCAGTCCTGTGATCTCTCACCAGAAAAAGCTCACATCCCTTCAGTAATGACCTGGTATCCAGATTTCTCTCCAATGTTTGGCACAAACATATTTCAGCCATAGCTTTTGCAGCTGCCAAAAAAATGGCACTTTTCAACTAAATACATTACTTCACACCTTTACAGCTAACTCTATATAGATCTTAAATCTTCCTAACCATGGAAGATTTAAGATTCTTCCATGTTTGGGATGGTGCACCAAAATCCTCTAAGATTTCCCTCTTGGAGAGCATCAAGCAATCCAGTTAATCAATAGCCCCTCTCAGAGATGCACTTCTATCCCCTCTCCCACTGATGTTCTTCTGAATTAGCCAGTATCATTTCTCCAAAAATCATAAGAGCTGTTGCTAAACAACACCCATTTAAATTCAGCATGAAAGTTGTGAGACCAATTTCTGTCTCCTTCAATTTATCTACTTCTGTTCTGTGGAACAGATTCCTCCTCTTGCCCACTCATGGTACTGATATAGATAGGTCTTGCAGCCTTTTGTGTGGGAGTTCAAATATTTTTTATAAAGAAATAAAATTTGCATCTGAAGCTAGTGATCAGTTATTTCTCCACAAATTTAGTTGTCATTAACAAACAGACTGGAAAAAAAAAAAAAAAAAAAAAAAAAAAAAAAAAAAAAAAAAAACCTAATAATTGCTTGAATTGGCTTCAACAGTAATTACAGGGATATGGATAAAAAATCCTAAATGATTGGTGGCCGGGAAGATTATTTCATATTAATGCATATATGCAAAAATTGTATTACAGATAAAAATGACTAATGGAGAGGATTCTAAACAAAAGGCATATAATAGTTTGGGTGAGAAGTTACTTGGCAGTTTATTACTGTAAGATTCATGTCATAAATGACAATGACTGAAAAATTGTTTGCTCAAAAGTAGCAGTCTTCTTTTTAAATGGCATCATTCCCTTGTAGGTTTTATAATTACTATATTCATTTTCATGCTAGGAGCTTAATGAAAAGACAGTGGCGTCGTTCTCTACATAAGTAATGGACAAATGAACACTTCCAAGGGAGTGGGTTGGTTTTGTTAGTTTTGACATTCCAGCATTGTTAGTTTGACTTTCATGGACATAAGCTGCTTTTCTCCACCTCTCATGATTGTCAATGTTGAATGCATTCCTGTGGTTGTGCTGAATAAGAATTATTTTTTTATACAGGGTGGCTCATAAATCACTAAGGGATTTAAACATTTAATGATTTACTTTTTTTTTATTTATTTATTATAAATATGTTATAAATTTTTGTTGTAAATGTTGTAATGAAATACTAAGCATGTCGATTTTTATTTTATTAGTTATGAAAAACCACTTCTTTTTAAATCCCTTTGTGACTTATAGGCCACCTTGTATGTGCCAGGAATGTATGTGGGGGGGGGGGGACCTATTTGTCAAAAGATGGTCTCTGCCAGTGGCTTAAGCTAGAAAAAGTTAGCCTCACCCTTCCATAGTACATGATTAGAACCAAACCCATAATTATTCTATAGATCTAACTTTGGATTTTCCATGAGGCTACATCAGCATTTTGTCACACACACAATGTCACTGTCATTGTCATACATGAAAGGTTATGAATCAAATTCATATTGTGATGGGCTAGGTTTTTTTTTTTTTAATTGTGTGTGTACACACTGTTGGAAAGATGTCAATGGACACTATAGTGTATGGAACAACCTGCTATGGCATCCACTTTAATAAGATGTAGGACCTCCTTTTGCCTATGATGACCGCAGCAGACTATACTTTCTACAATCATACAGTAGTGATCAATGGGAATTTTGGACCATTCTTCCTGTAGGTATGTAATGAAGTCCTGGACTGTAGTGAGGCAGATGTACCCTGACCTCACCTGACACCCCAGTTCTTCACACAAGTGTTCAACAGGGTTGAGATCAGTGCTCTGTGGAGGGCAGTCAAGCGTGGAGACGTTCATGTCCACAAACCACACAGTTACAGCAGCAGCCTTATAACACAGTGCATTGTCTTGCTGAAGGAGAAAATGGCCATTTCAATAGAAACATCACAAAGTAGGAAGCATTGCAGTGTCCAGAATGTCATATCTCTTGGAGTTCAATGTTCATGGCACCACAAAGAGAGGTCCAGGACCATTGCATCACACTACCAACCTCTGTATTTCATAGTTGAGGTTATGCACTCTGGTAAGAAATGTTCACTGGGCATCCATCTGCTCAACAGGGGGAACCCATGTTTTGAGCTTTGGTTCTGAATGATTTGTGTTCCAGTTGATGCTTTGAACTCCACATTCAACATGTCAGATTTTACACTATCCATTGTAACAGCCTATGGTCATGTTTGGTGAGTGTGGTGGGTTGTCCACTGCAGGTAGATACTTACAGTTGACTCTCTGCACTTTCATCTTAGTATGGTATCACTGATTGTTGACTTGGAATGGCCTAATTTTTCAACAGTTTGCTGAACAGATATGCCTGCAACATGATCTATTGCAATGCCTCTTACAAACTCCATCAGTTCCCTTCTTACAGCCATTTCATTTGGACACAGTTGGACTGACTTGGGAACATCAGATCTCCAATTTATACTGGTTACAAACACATGCCAGTGTATATATTTACATAAATATATCCTGTTGTAAAGACCAAGCATGGAACTTTTTTATGCCTCACAGCTAAGCATAGCTGTGCTCTCAGAAGAGAATGAAATTCTGCTCCCAGCTAAAGCCAATCATAAACATCCATGTCTATGTTAACCACTCTGCAAATAATTATGACTGATATTTCATATCCCTTAGTTTGTTGTATAACCTGGATTACTTCACTTTTGACAATCAGTTAAGGTAGATTCTCACTAAAGCAAAAAAAAAATAAATATAATATTCAGGTTTTCTTTTAATTCAACTCATTCATATATAAAGAAAACAATTACCATTTCTTTTCCAGTTTTGCATTTTTAGTGAGAAAGGGGAGAAAAAAAGCAAAGCGAAGCTGGTGAAATTTCAAAAACTGTTAGTTTTCCCATTATGGAAATCTGAATAAACTGAGTTTAAATACATTCACCTAAGATTACTTAGACTGCAAGGACAGAAATGCTGGCATCAAATGTGGTTATAAAAGTGAATCCACAGTGTATTGTGCATCATTTATAAAACATCCACACAGTGCTCCCAAAACAGACTAATTGGAATTTCAATTAATCCCAGAATGTGTTTACAAATTTTTCTGATATAAAATTTGCTGAAAGTGAAAAGAGAAGGTCAAGTGCTTGAGAACTGAATTACATTAATCACATTTTCTTAAATACTTTATCATGTATAATTTTTCATTAAAAATTATTTTATTTGTGAAGCAGTGATTTTTTGCACAAATAAGCAGACCTGTTTGTGGGGATTTTTTCTTCTAAAAATATAGCTGGGTTGCTATTATGGGAGAAGTTTCAAATTCAGTGTTAATATAGTTAGAATATCTGGATTAGAATGTTTAAGTAGTAGAAATGAAGAGTTAAATCTTGGGAACTTAGTTGATGTCTACAATGCCTGTAAGGAATTCAGAGAGCTGGTTAGTATTTCTGACCCAGTGTTTCATCTTTACCTTGCATGGTACATTCTGTTAGCATCCATCCAGAAACTGAAAAATGGTAAGCTAGCACTTTTGGACTTAGAGGACTCAACTGTCTGTACTAGCTCAAACCATATTATAGTATGCCTTATAATGGTACAGTGTAATCAAATGTCATATCACCTGGTGCACTAATTGGTAGCAATGTACCACTGTTGTGAATAGAAATTGGTAATAACATACATTTCACAAAGATGCGAGATCCTCATAATATGTGTCAGGGAAAGGAAGTAGCAGTATTCAGCAAACTTCTTGAATGAAAGTCAATTTCAAATAGTGATGTAAGCAGATTTTACATTCTTTATACTGTATATATACCCTCAAGGGGTGTATAGAATACTGTGATGATAGTAGTAGTCTGGAACACTCAGTAGGGAAATTCCTCTAAATTCTTATGTTCGATTTCTCTTTTTCATAGATGAGTTACTATCACAACTATACTCCGATCATTCTACCTCATGTATTGATTATATTCCTCTTGAATATTTTCTACTACTGTAATGTCTTCTGGTTTCATTTAACAATCTTCAAAATAATTACTCCACACATGCAGAATAACCTCAGTTTTCATGTCATGTTTATCATCTGATCCCTTTTACAGTAGGGGGGAGGGATATATATTGTAACCTTTTCCAATAGAATCTAGAACTTTGTCTAAGAATCGGTATATGTCATAATTTTATGAAATGGGTAGGGGAAATTATGTAAAAACCAATTTAGTGATATAAAAACTTTTGCTATTTGTTGTCTTATGCTATGGTGGCTTTTTTTTAATGCTTTTGTTGTATCTATTTTAATTGTTATTATGCTGAATACCTTCAAAAATTTACTTTACACCATTAAAATAGCTTTCAAACAAATTTTTTCCCAACTAATTTTACACAACCTCTAGACATTTTGCCACCCTCCTAATATTTATGTCTTACCAAAGTCTTCCTTAGCTATAAGGAAGTAAAGAAAAGACTTATTTCATTGTTTCACTTTTGAGCACATCCTGAGGTGATTGCAAATTCAAAATCAGAAAATAAAACTTTCTTGTGCCTCTGGTCTCACTAAGTGTACCACATGTGAAGAAGTTGAATTCTTGCAATGATTAGAGACCAGCCAACAAGGGAAAAAAAGGTTTTTATTTGATATTTAGCCACCAGTTTGGGAAATGAATCTCAGACATTTCTAAATGTTTAGAAAAATCTGAAGAGTAGCACAAAGTTAACATGGTCAGTACATGCTAGATTTTTGTACATGATGTGAATCGTAATCAACACTATGTTCCACCGAAGATGTGCATAAATTCACATGGAGAGAACACTCAAGTAATAAAGTTGACTTATTTGTTGTTAGTGGTATCTTCAAGATACAATCTTCCTCTACTCGTTTTTCACGCTTCCATTGCTGAGTCCACGTGTTACATGGATACGACTTTTGTTAGTACAACGCCCAGCCGCTGAGGGGGAAATGTATTTTTGACTAGCAGCGTGTGTTCACGGGGCCGGTTTGCCTGCTTTGCGGGATGAAAATCCCCCAGATAAACTGGGGGAAAAAACATACTATCCACGCCGAAGACCGGCTAACTTGGCTATGGCTGAGAAAGATCCTTAGGCTCCTCACGGCAGCGACGGGAATCGAACCCAGGAGACTCCTTTCCAACGCATATGGTTGCGAGTCGCATAGCCACTGGGCTAACCGTGCGGACATTTTCAAGATACAATAATGTGCAGTAATCATGTAATTTTAATGAACATATGCCAAGAAAATCTAGATTTAATTTTTCAGTTTCAAACACTGATTCACTAGGACAGTGATGGCTAATAGGTTCGCCATCACTGTCCTAAGTTATAACATTGAAAAGGTCCCCCCCCCTTCTCTATTGGGTAAATTTTAGGTTATCCATACTGATACAAAACTATATCAAGTACTTTTGATATAGTTTTTCTTTTCCTAAACTGCACTGACTTGAGTCACAAGTTCTGAGTTTCCCATCTTTCTAAACAATTTTCATTCATTTTTCCTAATAAATATTTGCATATTTGATTCCAGTTCATATGGGAGTGGCTGGACTTGATTATTTTTAAAACTTTTTTTTGTGCATGTCTTTTCGATGTGAGATTCATTTTATCCTGCTTAAAACTAAATGACTATTTCACGTTTCAAATTATTGTATCCTAATACCAACAGTGAAGTTTTCAGAAAAATATTTTCTTTATGATAAAAACAGCTGAACAAGGAGTAAAATAAAAGATGAAGGTGACAGTGTTCTGGAGGCTATTAAAAAAGCTTAGTCTACAAAAGGAATTAATAAGTGATGAAAAATTGAAGTTGACTGGATCAGTAATATTCAACCAGAATACAGCAAAAATATAGAGGCATAGAAATTGTATAGCAGCCATACTTGCATACTTTAACAAGGTCTTTTCAGAGCTTGGAATTCCAGGAGACTGGAGAAGAGCTCTTTAAAGAGACGATGTGAAAATTACAAAGGAATTTTATACTTTGACAGCTAAGAAAAAATAAAGTTGTAAATCTGAAAATTCAAACATCAAGTTATCTTTCTCAACTTTTTTATAGTAATACTATTCATAAGAGATGGTTCAACTTGTATATAGTTTAACGTTGGTAGATTGACGTTAACATAGATTACTCTCTTGGAAATAAGAAACTTCCAAAATACAGCAGTTTCAGGAAGGAAGAGGAAGACAATCTGTTCTGCAAGTTTGGGGTTAAACTGTAAAGGTTGTTGATTGACTGCTATGCATGTTCGAACCGACTTGGAAAAAGTGTGGGACATTATACAAATTCTTGTGAATAGAAAGTATGAAAATGTTTGTTGAAAATCCAAGCAGCTACTGTACATATGTATGCTAATTGTATATATATAACAATCGCATTCAAGAAAGGTTAGAAACCCAATGCACATTCAGTACTGTGAGTGGACTCAGAATTAGATAATCCGGGATTCAGCTCTCGAAACCAAAAATTGAACTGCAAGCATTTTCAGATCTTCAATAAGAGTGGTTGTCTTCCACAAAGGTGATGAAAGTCGAAAGATTTTCACAAACCTGCCACAGTGCAATTCGAACCAACATTCTGCAAGCGGAAAACAGGAGACTAATACTTCGGACGAATAGTTTTTTTCCCCGAGTTAGGCAAATATCAAAATTTTATAAAATTCCACCAACACAATGGATTTCAGAGTTGAGTAATTTTTTTTTTGTATTTTTTCCTAGACATTTCGTATAAATTTTATCCTGTCAAGAGTTAACAAACGATGATTAGAATGTCTTGACAGATTTTTTTTTTTTAAAGTAGCTTACACCAGATTTTACTGAAATGCAGTCAGTGCAGTGCAGAGTACTTTTTCACAAAATGAGCGCAAAAATGAATATTCCTGAACGATTTTACCAATCTAATCATATATCGCCTTATATACAAAAAACTATAGTACAATGGATTTCTCAAATATTTTGATACGATCCTATATAAAATAACACATTTGGAGTAAGTAGTCTATACGGCTATTTTGATGAGGTCAGAGTGTAATTTCTACACGTGGCTTAAAAATTCTGGAAAACAACCACGCTTACTAGCTGAAATACCAAGTGAAAGATCTACAGCTACATAACATGCAGTTACTGTAAAAGCTGATTTTACGGTAACTGCATGTTATGTGGTTGTAGATTAAAGTAGGCTGAGATATCGTGAATATATTGCTGAGAGAGAGCTATAATGGTACTACCATTAATAAATAGAACAATACCGCAATATCACGACCCAAAATATACTTCACACCAAACATAATTTTGTGTAGTACGAATGTGTGCACATTTCCATCGAATTATTTTTTCTATGAAGTAAAGGAACATTTATAAGAACTTTCTAATGACAAAGTGTCAAATGTGTGCACATTTCCATCGAATTATTTTTTCTATGAAGTAAAGGAACATTTATAAGAACTTTCTAATGACAAAGTGTCATGTGAAGGTGACAAGGTTTTTATCTTGACAAAGCAAATAAGCTGGCTGAAGAATATGCACAGTACTGCAGTCTATGGCGATAGGATTAACTGCTCTATCCTTAGATTTCCTTAATATTTTTATACTGGTTATGCTTAACGATATCTTTTGTTCAGCACAATGGGAAACCGAGCTTTTTTTTTTTTTTAACGTAACAAATTCAAGTAAAAATACTCGACATGATAGGTATGCAATCATGGAACCGACCTTTAAGCTTTATTAATATAGATATATATACTTTGGTTCTGTCCAGACTGAAGATGCAACTAAATTAAACCTTTAATGTTTATTTTTTTTCTAAATAAAACTAATAAAAAATAAAAACTTTCCTAGATTGACTGAAAACATACTAGTTAAATAAACGAAGGCTACATCGTATGTAAATAACAATTTAGAGTTTTAAGTCACATTATTGGAGTTTACTGAAGAGTATATTTAGCAAAGGATTTTTTTAAAAAAAATGCCAGTGAACAGAGGAATAATGTCAAAACCTTTCCAAGTTTAGATTTTCTCTATAAACAAGTAAACAGAAATAGACTTGCTAAATAAATGCACATTCCTTTTGAGAAGTCATAATTCATTAGAGACGTTGACTCATCCAAGAAAACTGCGAGTGCAACGGGACATTTTGTTGATGCTACTTTTCTTGAGCCTCGAAAGATCGACGACATGCGTCGTCGATCTTTAACGGTATTTCGTTTATTTAGATTTTACAGGCAGTTGTCAAGCTTTCAGGAGTATTTTATGTGGAATTTAAACAGGGTCCTCAGTAGCGCCAATGTTATCATTTGGCAAACACTTCTTAATCGTGTTTGTTTATAAATATAAAAAGCCACTGTTCTTCCGAACAGTGGCTTTTCTTATTACGTTTAAATAAGAAATAAAGCGAAAATGTTTTTTAGTTTAATTTCAGAAAAAGTCATGTTTAACTCTTTAATTTACAGATATTGCACTACAAAACATTTTCAAAAAATATAATACACTTAGAATGTACACATGTAATGTTTTTAGAAAAATTAGTATACTACCTGCTGGAAAATTTAAAAAAAATTCTTACTTTACTTGTATGTTAGAAGAGAGCATTGCAAGAACATGAGCAGTGATCATAAAGAGCTCATGCTGGTATTCCACTATATATATTGTTTTTCATTCTCTTTAAAGAAACAGCCATGAAATTTCGTCATTGCCACTATTATTCATTGGATATAATCAGACATAGCTTCGAAGTGGCTTGAGAAGTAAGCTTCGTGGTAACTTTCATTTCACGAGGTCTCTCAGGGAAAAAAAAAGCAAACATTCTATTCTAGTCACTGACTAAAAACGTTTACTAGCTCCAAACAGGTTTTTGAAAGAGTTGCTACTTAGCGAAAGCAAGTGTGCTCCCCTCCCAGAAAGAAACTCAGATTTTTAACCCTGCTACTCATTCCCTTTTAACTAGCATGTCTAAGAAATGCACATCACCTCGAAGATGGTAAGAGCTCAGCCTCTTACCGATTTTAAAAAAGATAGAATTAAAGTATTGCCGATGTGGGCGTGTGGGGAGTAAAGTGCGCTAAAATATTTTTGCACGTTGAATTCCTTACTACTTGCAGTTCATTAAGTATCTACTCCACCCTTTTCCAAACACATACACAACTGATGCATATAAGAAATATAAAACAGATTCTCGGATGTAGTGGCAAATCAATAAACATGCAACCTACCGTTTTTAGATTTCCTTGCGTCGAGTTTTAAAGTTTGTTATTTAGGATCGAAGCAACTAAGGTTTTGACACCAGGGTCTTGTCTTGAATTGCTTCCGTTATTTGGGACGGTTTTCTTAAGATGGATGAAATGCTCGATAATAATGGATGCCCAATTTATTAGTATCAGCATGATCCTAGCAATATTCCATCGATTATGAAAATTTAAACGTCAAAGTGCAGATACAGTATATCAGCCAAAGTATCTTGATAGTCAAGTTTGATGTAATTTTATTTTGAAGGTCGACAAATTCCATCACCATAGTCTATTAATATTAATGTATGTTCGCACTGATTTGCTCGTTTACGGGAGTTACTCTTCCACCGCCGCATGAGCTGGCTAACTCATTCATTTGAAAGAATTCTGTGTGTTCCTTGCATTCCAGGTGGGATTCAAACTTTGTTTTTTCTTCTTGTCGAAGATAGTTTGACGTATACTTTATTAATATAAAGTGGCTTTTAGGAATTTGATTTTACGATTCATAAGATACAAAGTAAGAGAAGAAGAAAAATTCTCATTACCTACAATCACTTGTAAAAGTAACAAAATGAATAACTTACAACAAAATTTTCAAAATGCACTTTTCTACGAATAAATCGTTTCCGGACGATCAAAAACACCAGTCGCCTCTGGCGCAAACACATTAATCTGTTTTTTTTTTTTTTTTTTTTCTCTTCTGCAGATTATGACTATGGGTTCGATACATCTTTATTATGTGCACCAAACTAAACTACATTTATACATTTTATTACTTTTACTACAAACTACTATCTACTGTTACATAAAGGGGAGAAGAATAAAATTTAATTGGATCAATAAATTTCATTAATGTAGGGCTTACATGAATAATTAAGGTTTCAGAATATTGAATATACCTGATGGACTATCTCAGCAGTGATTTCTCCATGTCTGCAAGTCGCAAACATGCTGCTTTTTTGTACTGACTTCCATGTTTTAATCTTTGGAATCGTTATTCTGGTTATCTATTGTATTTACAATTGTGAAATGTGTTCTGTTTTCTTGATATATATAATTTTTTTTTCGATTATATCTTTTTCATTAAAGTTTTAAAATGATATCCGACAATCATATGCGATAAATTTCTTATTCTGTTCTTTCTTTCTGAAAGAAGAGAATAAGAAATGTTCTTTCTTTGTGAAATGCGTGAAATTATGATAATCAAACAAAACAGCGATTTTAAAACGATATTTTATTTCTGTTAACCGTTATTCCTGTTAAAGTTGGAGGAGTACGCACAGTTTCTTATGTATTGTAAGAATATATATTACAGCTCTATGGCAAAAAAAAAAAAAAAAAAAAAACCTCTTTGGTCAAGAATGTTGCGACATTTGATTCATAAGGACCTAGATTCAAATCCCTTTTGGTGTACGAAGAACCTTTGATAAGGGCTTTTCATAAAAAGTTGAATTAGTCTCACAAGGAAGTAAGGTTTTCCATTCCGAGCAACAAAAACTGGCTGAAGAATACAGAATTAAAAAACAATATACTGCATTATAGCTCTAGTTATTTATACGCAATACCAATCAAGACAATCTTAGGTGAAGTTTGGACGTGTAAAATTTGTACATTACACACTCGTAGCATTTTTTTTTTTTTTTGGTGGAGGGAGTACCACATGATATCTTGTGATATTTTGCAAAATCTATCACTATTATGCTTACTACCTGTAAGCTGCAACTTGTCATTCCTTGGTTTAACATAACATATTGTCCAAGTGGTCTGTTTGGAACAGTTATTTAATTTGTATGTGACATTGGGAAGGGCTTGAATGGTGATATATACAGCTGTTTGCAAATGATACGAAGTTGGTGAGAGCTGTGAGGAGTAGCACGGATGTTGTAGCCTTGAAAGTCTACAACAGCAGATTTGGTGAATGGCGAGTAAGTAGAGTTACCAGTTCAGTTCAGTGTAGCAAAGTAAGGCTTTTAAAATTTGGGACGCAAAAATGGGATGTAGAATATAAGTTTAGTGGGATATCTTAGAGGTGATGGTGGATAAATACTCGAAATTTTGGGTCATTTTTCCGCAATTGTGAGGATAGTAAAGTGGATTTATGGCAATGATATGGAGAACACTGACGTGTAGAAGTAAAAATGTTGATTCCGTTGTATAATAAGGCTATGTATAGTAATCCATACCGCATATGGATTACTATACATAGATTAGGTCATCTGAGTTTCAAAAGGATGAAAAGGTGGTGAGGATTCAGAGACGCTCGACTGAGGTGGTTTTCGGTCTCTGGAATGTTGGGTATGTGGATAGATTGAGGGACATGATCAAGACATAAGTGGATAAGGGGTAATTACCAGACTGAAGTGGATGAGATTTTTCATAGAATGGTTGGAGACAAGGGGAAAAAAAAGTGGCTATCTGTGGAAGGTGTGAGCAAGGATAAAAGGATGTTTTTTTTTAGTGTAGAGTGGTGAGCGACTGGAATGCATTGCCTGAAAGTGTGGGAGTTCAGATATAGTGAATGCTATTTAAGTCATAGTAAGACTGTGTGAGAATGGGGTCGACCTGTCGCGATGAATAACTCCATGGGGATCTGATGATAATGACAAAATAAGGGTAGTAAGGGGCATTTCGGATACAGAATCCTTGCAGATCAATCAAAAGAAACTTATCCTATAACGACAAGGCTAATTCGATGTTACAAATGTAGGGTGATGCATTTTGGAATGAAGAAATTACAGGAAGAGTATTGTGTTAATGGCCATTCGCTGAAAGTTGTCAATGAAGGTGGTTAAGTTATCATATCGGATAACTGCAACGTTGAAGAGGAGGCAAACCTGTAGGCGTAAAGAAGTTATTATTCCACTATAATTTAATTTTTTTTTTTCAGTTTGATTTACTAAGATATTTTAACTACTATGTTCAGATATGGTCACCTGTGTGCATAGTAGATAAGAAGACAGAATGCGCTTTCAAAGTTTGAGTAACAGACCGAAGAGAGGAGGCAGTAGAGAAACATAAGTTGGCAGGGGGAGGGATCTACAGTATATACACAAAGAAGATTTTACTGTTAGGATAAGGAAAAATTCAGAGTTATCCATAGAAACTGAGGAAGCATGCGAGATACATGATAGTCTCATGGCGTGTAGTGAGGGTGTAGAGTGGGCTAGAAGTGAGTACCTCCTATGAATGTTTTCAAAGAGAGATAATAGGTATTTAGGCACTGTTTGACCTGGAGAAAGCTCCCCCTCGACTCCCTAGAAGTGCGTCTATGAAACACTAAATTTCACCTGTTAAGTATTGTAGCATCGTGACTGGCCATAGCAGCGTGACCGAAGCACTGCAGTTTCTTCAAATGTTTAAATCACGCTGTGAAAATTTATATTGCTTCTGAATTTGTAAGTTGAGGTTCTATTCTAGCTTGTATAAAAACACATCGGACTTGTCAGTCTTTTCAGAATACAAACCGCGATAATTAAAATTTTCTTCAGTGCTTTAAATCATGCCCACGATATGAACTATTACTTCTTATAATAAAGGAATTGGTGAGTCATTTCAATGCAACCAGCTCAAACTTTACCCAAGTGTTAAAATGTTATTCTTAAACTGCACAAAAGATACGAAAACCACTTGGTTTTCGAAAAACAATAAAGAAGCGCCTGTTCATAGACTCTAAAAGATGAGAAATTCGTTAAAAATTTAATGTAACAGATTCACATTATTTATTAAACAGTGTATCCGCATCGAAAAGGGAAACTGTCCTCTTTTTTTTTTTAAATTGAAGAATACAAAAATAGAAATAGTCACACAGGCAGTATTATGCCTGAGTTTCATATGCTACACGAAAACAAAAAAAAACAAAACAAAAAAAAATCTGGTATATTAGCATATGCTAGATGTCTTTTGATGGTTCAACATCAATTTATGTATACACAGTACTCTAATCATAGCGCAGTCATAACACAGTATTCAATTTCCCTCCACACATTGTAACCTATGAGTTTCATATGCTACACGAAAACAAAAAAAACAAAACAAAAAAAAATCTGGTATATTAGCATATGCTAGATGTCTTTTGATGGTTCAACATCAATTTATGTATACACAGTACTCTAATCATAGCGCAGTCATAACACAGTATTCAATTTCCCTCCACACATTGTAACCTATGAGGGGAGAAACTTTATCAGCAGACGGTACTACTGATAAAGTTTTTCAGCTGAAAACAATGTTCAGCCTTTATACAGTTTGCGTATTACATAACCCCACAAAAAAAAAAAAAAAAAAAAAAAATGGAGCTGGGTAAAATCATGCAATCTCGAATGGGTCCATTTATCGATCCAAGAGGTCTGGCATCGAGAAAGGAGCAGACATCACGAAACCAGTGAAGAGAAGCCTCATGAGAATAGGACGGTATCTTCTAACAGTGGTGCCACAAACGGCTGAAGTATGTATATCGTATTATTTGTCACAGATTTCTCAGCAAAGAAATGTCTGCCTGGTTGGCAGAGTGGTTGGCGTATTCGTTCTCCAACCAACAAGCTGCCGATTCGAATCATGCCGTGGGCATGGATGTTTGTAATTGTTTTCAGGTGGGAGATGACAGCAGCGCTTATTGGAGGCCTGAAGACGTTTGGTCTCTAGGGCAGGGTTTTCGTACTAGGTAAAAATGAATAAAAAAAAACACGAATATATTGAATATATTAATAAAATTTAAAAAAAAAAATCCTTAGCCCACTTACGGTGCCAATATACTATAGGTTTAATGGGAGCTAACTTAAAAAAGCACGGCTGACAATCCCCTTCCATATACGCGAAATATTCCTTCGTCAGAGAACATGATCGAGTTCACGTACTCTGGATTGTGGTTCAGACTGTTCATAACAATTTTTCCTCATATGATCATCCGATGTTATTTTCAGTAACAGTTATAGCTTATACCATATACGCAGAATTTTGTGGACAGTTGCACGTGGAACATGTTTTGCTACTGGTATGACGAATACACTTTCCTGGATGGCGGCATGTATGCATTCAGTAGCTTCATCATACGTTCTAAAGCCGTCTCTTCTTTACTGTACACCCATTCTTTGGCTAGACCACCTTACCCAAATCGATTTCTTTCTGTGGAGTTATGTGATAGGCAAAGCGTACTCCACAAAAGTACAGGACACTGTTCGAATGAAAGTGCGCATTTCATCAGTAGTATTCTCTGTAATCCCTATGTTAGTATATGTAATACTAACATATGAGTTTCGTGCCCATACCGTTGTGGCTTAGTGTCAACTGCGAATGCTCTCTCTCTCTTTCTCTTTCTCTCTCTCAGAGAAAGAGATGTTGAACCATCACATCATACTCGTGCATACCCTAACAGACCGAAACGATAATTTTCCAATACCGACTATGATCTTTTTGAATATTCCTTTTTTTTTAAACAAAAAGTGAAAAGGCTTCAAGACATCCTGTAAATGGCATGTCAGAATACTAATTTCATAATAAACTATCACAACATACATACCAAACAAGGGATATGCAAAGCCTGCTTTATCTATGATGACTAAAATTCCAAGCATAAAAAGCATTTTTATGTACGGAATATGAAAGGATTACTATTCGTATGTAGTATTATCAACTTGCATCTTCTTTAAGAACGTTATGACCAAAAACACAAGTAAAAATTACCAGTAAAAATAGTTATGTAATTAAAAATAATAGTTATGATTTAAAGGCAGTGTAGTTCAAGGATAATCGTTGAATGCAGTCAAAATTATCCCGATCCTTCAATGTGATTTTATGGTTAAAAAATTATCAAAACAAAACGAGCCATCTCTGTGGTTTTGAGTTCGTTTGACTTCCGTCTCTACGTCTCCGTTCAAACCGGTCAACGTACATAAGTTTCTTGAACTCGAACAGTCCGAGACATTTTAGTGTTTACTTAATGATTGCGATACCTGTTCATGACATGCTGTCTCAGCTTTTACTAATTAAATACTTCTAAAAAAAATGTTCTGATTCAACAAATCTGAAACTCAACAATTTCCGATTCCAGTGAAATTCCATTTGTTCTAATGCGCGCGTTAAGTTTTCCAATATAGGCACCTCCGTAGCGCAGTTGGAACGATGAGACATTCAGCTCTTCGACAGAAAAAGACCCAAGTTCGATTTCTCCTGAGAGAGATCTTTATATGCGCTTTTTCAACTGAAACGGAAACTGTATGCGGAATGAAAATCGGGTTTTTCATTCTGCATACAGTAAAATCATCCATAGACATACAGACAAAAATAATGCTATTGGGAGGTAATAGTGCAGATGGAGGATTAAATTGAGTACATTTATGTAGTGTAGCGTACCTCTCCGTGATGGGTCTCTGGAGACCTTGGAAGTATCAAGTAATAATATCAGTTTCGCAATTATCTTGATTCCAAGATTTCTTTCCGGATTTCTACCGCTGTGAATGTCAGTAAAATCATTTCCACATACGCTATACGGAAATAAATACAGTAGATACCAGTTTTGCGACTGTTAAAATTTGACATTATGACTATACGAAATGCGAAGTTATAAAATTGAGGCATTCGGAATGAGTATACAGTAGACCCTCCTTCGCTTTTACTACTAGTAAAAGATTTTCCATTATGACTATTTGAGATGCAGGGCTACAAAAATTTGACGATCGATATGCGTATACATCAAAGATTGTCGCTTGATACACAGCGTACAACCGATGATAAAACATTTTAGCTAGTTTGAATGATCTCTAATAACTGAAATATGCATGGTTTATTTTTTATCCAATAAGTCTTATGTCACAAAATATTGCATACGTATTTATATTATAAAAGAAAACACGGTCGCTGTGCCCGGATCGCATTACAGGTACAGAGGGAATTAGTCTACAGTCTGAGGTTGGGACGAACTGTTGTAGTTTTCCTTTCTCTTCATTTACTGTTAGTTTATTATTATACTACAGGCACCTCCATGGAGTCAATAGACTCATTGTAGGAGGGCCACTTAAAAAAAAACCATCAACAATTGTCGATACCTGTACATTGTCATATTTTGCCTTGAAGTCATTCACCGACAAAGCACACGCACAACTGACTCCAGGAATCCAGTCCACTCATTCGCCACTCTCCAAGGGGAAAAAGATCTAGTCTTCATTGTCTTGCTAACTACAGTTTTATTCAAATTCTATGGATGACCTCTAGTTTTCCTTGGATTATTCATGTATTGAAACATTTCGTCCACATCAATCCTATAAACCCCATAAGCAACTTATCCGCCAATCAAGCAGCTTCTGTACACACAAATCTTCAATCTTTCCTAATATGAAGCATCACACAGCCCTGGCGAGATCTTACTAGTTTACTTACTAGATACTCTGAATCCGCTCCACCCTCATCCACATCTCCAAGAAACCCAGGTACCATCAACCAGATGTGTACACAATAATTCAGATGAGGCCTTATCAAAGCTTTTATAAAGTGGAATAATAACCTTAACTCTACATATATCGCAGGGTGTTATTCAATAACCAAGTAATCCTATGAGTTGTTTTAGCCACTTTTGCAATATGCCCTTTGAAATTCAACTTCCTATTACCAACACCTCCAAATCCCTCGCTTTCCTGGAGTATAGTCGCATCAATATGAAGCGCAGGTAGTAATCCTTTTACTCCAGAATGCTTAAACTTGTTTTATGCATTCTGGAGTTTTACTCCAGAATGCATATTAACCTGGCAACCATTCTGGTTTGCCCATACTGCCAGTCTATTTAAATCATTCTGTAAAATATCGAGACACCATCCTTATTAACTATTGCAGTACCTAATTTTACACTGTGTAAATAATTGAATATTTCCCCTCAGATCATTTCCTATATCATTAATAAATTAAATAGGATTGGCCCAAGTACAGAGCCCTTTAGCACGCCATTAGTCACAGGCCTTTTACAGAACTGGGCAACTGTATACATCTCTCCATAAACCAATCTCGTTTCCACATCACCAGCTTCATCAGCTTCATGTCCATACCCATTTGATGTAATTTATGTATCAGGATTCCATGCTGTATCCTATCAAAAACACTGCAATATCTTTATTCTGTTTACAGGCCGACATCTTTGACAATGGGAGAAACCAGATTTAGGCATCTAAGTGAATGGGGATACGTGTGAAAAGCTAGATAGTACAGGCTGTGTAGCTAGTGAAAATAATAAACCATTTATTAATAATATAACTTATTAAATGTAAACTTAAATTGTCACTAAATGGAAAATAATATTGATTTCGATAGCCTGAAAGTTTTAGTCTCCTCAACGTAACAATATGAATGATAATTAAAGCATACATCAAGTCACATTTAATATGTGACTTGAACTATTCCCGGATCCTAGTTAAGAGTTTAAAATGTAAATATGGAGCTGTTATATATCTTAATTTTTCGAGACTCAAAAGGTCAGTGCACATATCACGAAAAATGCATCTCGCTGTGTTTTTTAAAAACACTTACTCCTTGAAAATTTTTTAAAAATCATGTATGCATTAAAAGTATGAAAAAGTTGAAGTTAATCCGCTTTTAGCTGTTCTATACAAGACATTCATCATCATCATCATCATGCATATCAAGGATTTAGGCCTAGCATGGCCTGTCCGGCCTTAGAAGTCATCGTTGAATCGTTTCAGAGGACGTCCTGGTTTTCTTTTTCCTAATCGCTTGTATTTTAAGGCTTGTTTTGGTAATCTTTCTGTTTTCATTCTTTGAACGTGTTCCATCCATTTATATTTATATTTTTTATTTTTTTCTATTACTGGTTCTTGGTTTAATTCTTTCATAATTTCTTCATTTCTTTTGTGATCAAATCGGTAATCTCTAGAACAACATTTCTGCTGTTGTTAGTCTTTGTCTTTTTGTTTTATTGTCCAGATTTCGCTTCCATACATTAAGACTGATAGGGATAATGTATTGTATACTTTTAGTCTGGTTTGTTTTTGAACTAGGTTTGGTTTAAATATAGAGCTAATTACACCTGTTATTTTTAAATATTTTGCAATTTTTACGTTTATATCTTTTTCATTTTCATATGTGATCATACATCCTGGGTAGTTAAATGAATTCACCTGTTCTAAGATCTTGTTATCTATTACTATTTTAGTTCTTGTGGATCTTGTCCTTTAAAGGCCATAGTTTTTGATTTTTCTGTTGATATTATCATACCATAATCTTCGGATATCTCATTTAGATCTAAAATAGCTTTCTGTAGTTTATCTTCAGAATTTGTAACTATTATTTGGTCGTCGGCAAAGAGGAGAGTGTTTAAGCTTACTGTAGGAGAAAGTTTAATTCCTTGATGAAAATTTTTATTCCATTTTATTATTATTTCATTTAATTAGATATTAAAAAGAGTTGCTGAGAGGGGACATCCCTGTCGGACCCCTTGGTTTATCTGTCTCGTACATGATAGCTTTTAGGATATTATTTGGTATTTGTCTTTCTTTTAATATGTTAAATAATATGGTTTCTTTTCTCTTTGTCAAATGCTTTTTCAAAGTCAATAAATGCAATATGTGTTTCTAAATTGTATTCTCTTCTTTTCTCTATCATTAATTTTAGGCAAAAGACCGGGTCTATACATGATCGTCCTTTTCTAAATCCATTCTGTAATTCTAAAATAAAGTTTTCGGAATATTTCATTAGTTTGCTATTTAAGATTCTGCTATATATTTTGTAACAGGGATTTAGTATACTGATACCTCTATAGTTTTTAGGGTCATCTCTATTACCTTTTTTAAAGATACGAATCACAATTGCTTTTTTTTTTTTTCATTCTATTGGGGGGATACCAGTTGAATAAATTTTATTTAAACATAATAAGAGTCTTTCTTTGAATCTAGTTCCTGCATATTTATATAGTTCTGAACCAAGTTAATCTTCTTCAGGTGATTTTCCATTTCTTGTTTCTTTCAGGATGTTTTCTAATTCTTCTTTAGTTATTTCCTTTTCATTTTCATTAATTGTTTGCCAGTTATCTTTTTAAAAATATTTGTCTGTCCACAATTCTGTGTAATAATTTAGAAATTCTTCTAATTTCAATTCAGTGTTTAATTTTATGTTTTCTTTGGTATCTGCATTTAAGTGTTTCAAAATCTTATATACATTGGGTCTTATTTTATATAAATCATGTTCTAAATTAGAAACAAATTTGTTCCATGATTCTCTATGCCTTTTTCTAACTTCTCTTTTAGCTATGGCTCTTATTCTTTTATATTCTATTTTATTTTGTAATCTTTTACTGCTTACCCATTTGTGATAGGAAAGATCTTCAGTTTTTTCCTTTTATTGAATTGTTTGGTCTTTCCTAAGCTTTCATTTGCTGCTGCTGCATTTAGTATCGTTTTTATATAGGCCATTCTATTTCTATTTCTTCATTTTGTTTTATTTTGTCTAGATATTGGTTAATTCTTTGTTCATATAGCCATTGTAAATGTGTGTCATTCAATAGTCTCGTTTTATAAACAAATGTTTCAAATTTTCTTTCTGTTCTTGTTACTTGTAGCCATTTAGGTGGTAATCTGAATTTTATTTTAACAAGGAAGTGGTCACTGCTTATTTCATATCGTCTGTGAACTCTAACATCTAGTGAAAATTTTGATGTCTTTTCATTTAGTATAAAGTAATCTAATATTGATTTCCATCCTCTTGCTGCCCAAGTATATTTATGTATGTCTTTATGTTTATAGAAGGAATTCATTATTTTTAGGTTATTATAAACTACAAAGTCAATCAATTTTTTTACCATTCTTGTTTAGAGTAAGTTCTCCATGCATTCCTATATTATTATTAATTTTCGTGTTTCCAATTTTTGCATTTAAGTCTCCTGCTAAAATTACATAATCATTTTTATTTATTTTATTATATATGTTTTGTAGCTGATTATAAAAATCAATATTATCTTGTTCTCTTCCGTCTTCTGGGACATATAAACCAATTATTGTTAAATAGCCTCTATCTATTTTTATTCTAGTTTCTATTATTCTTTCATTCCATAATTTATAATGTTTTAACTGTTTTGAAAGGGAGTTATGAATCCAAATCATGACTCCTGCTTGTGCTCTTTGGTCTCTGTCAACTCCACTCTATATCACATTAAAATTTTCAGTTCTTGGTTCCTTTTAATTTCTTTTTTGTTTCAGTTATTACTGCCATTTTAAAATTTCTTTCATTTAATAATTGGTCTAATTCTATTTCTTTATATGCTATTCCTCTTACATTCCAGTTTGCTATGTGTATTATATTTTGTCGTTTCCATTTTTGTTTTATCTTTTCCATTACTGGGTCGTTTCCTATAGATTCAATCCGATTATCTTTTTCTGTCAGCTTACTAGTAGAATTATGTTCTCCATGTCAAGGGACTAGCCTGACGATAGAATATTTCAGTGGTAGGGCTGCTACCTTAAGGCTTCTGAACTAGCCTTCTTCCGAATTTAAACCCATAGGAGGAATAGGGTGTATTGAAGGGGGAAAGAGTAGATTATAAAAGAATTACAGTGAGGTTTATAGAGAGGGCATAGTTGTAAGGCCAGAAATGAAAAGACTCCATGGCCCTCGAGTACTCTAATAGCATAAAATAAGAAGAGTTGGCTAATAAGGCCTTATAGGAAAGATTAAAGTAAGTGGATCTTCCTCAAAGTAGTAAAAGGAGAGGAGATAGATCAAGCTAGGGGTCCATGGGGAGTGCCGCTTTCCTTACAATCAAGAAGATTGCCACTTATGGCCCTGTTGGTCCCCGAGTCCTTATTCAGTCTATTCGGACCATCCCACCATATACACACGCACGCACGCGCGCACATACACATGGTGGGCTCCCCTATCCGCCACCCAGGGGACGCGCTCTCTAGGGGTTACAGGGTCCCCGAGAGACAAGACATTAATAAAACAAAGTTTATAGCTATGAAAATTTTTTAGCATAAAACTTTTCTTGATATTTAATTACTTTCTCTGGTTCATGATTAATTCTGAAAAAAAGAAAAACTTTAAAATAGCGCTGTTATGATCTTGCTGAATTAATTTAAAATCATATTTCTTATATCACGTTCGTTTGAATTTCTGAATGAGGCTGAATAAAGTTGCCACACAGTAATCCTATAAAGACTTGACCTACTGTCTTTTATTATCAGTTTACATTATTCTGAATGTTGGCGTTTTACACTGGAAGAATAAAACAAATGAGTCTGTTGCATATACTCTTAGTGCTTACATACATACATACATACACACCTCGAGCAGACTGAATATCTTCCTACTCCAGACGTCTCTGTTCTGAGCGTACACTGCAGTTTTATGCCACTGAATGCCAATTCTGTTTAGATCTTGTTTGATATGATCAAATCATTTCATTTGGAGTCTACATCTTTTCACGTCACCTTCTGGGTCACTCAATCTTTACTGCCGAACTATTCTAGCCTTTCCTTCCATAAGCCAGTACTAAGAGGTGGATGACCCACTCCATCATTTCGTCATTGTGCACGAAATCCAACTATCTTACTCCCTACTTAATTGATTATCACGCTTACACAACGTCCAGGTCTTACACCAAAAGCAAAACAGAGAACCAGACTATTGTAGATTTTCTTAAGTTTTGTGTTTACTAATATTCTTGTCTTACCACAGTTTTTTTGAACACTCCTGAAGCCATCCCTAATCTTCTACCAACTTTATTCCTCACTTCACCAATAATACCAGTTATACAGCTACCAAAATTAGGCTTGCTCTATAATAGCACATCCTTGAAGAAAGAGGACAACTTTATTGCACGGTTTTCATTACCTTTGCTTTATCTATATTGATAATGAAATCTTCTTTATTGTTGCAATCGATGAATGCTGGGAATACAATTCATTTCTCCTACATTATTTATAAAAGAAGCCAAATCAGCAGCATAATCCAGATCAGATTTCCTAAGATCACTTTAATCTCAGTAGTAGTAGTAGGGGATGCACTAGTGACCAGATCAAGATCAAGATAAGATAAGGAATCGTGATGTGATTGCTTGTTCATTAGATGACGTCATTGTGCATGACGTAATGAGTTTGTAATGTTTGGAATTTCCTTGGGGGCATATGTGTCAGTGACGTCAGTTCTTCTGTTCTCGTTCGCGTATGGAATTATGGGTGATGGTAGAAATAAGAATTCGTGTTGTGATTGGTGAGGCCCTTCTGACCAGATCAAGATTAAGATAAGATAAGGCATCATGTCATGGGTGTGTGTTGTTATCAGATGAAGATAAGTGACGTAATTTGTTAGTAGTAAATAAGTGACATTATTGTTTTGAATGGAAAAGGGAGATATATTAGTGGATAAGGAATCGTGTCGTGATTGGTGGGACACTTTTGACCAGATCAAGATAAGTGACGTCATTTGTTAGTTGTAAATAAGTGACATTATTGTTTTGAATGGAAAGGAAGATATATCAGTGGATAACGAATCGTGTCGTGGGACACTTTTGACAAGATCAAGAGAAGATAAGGAATCGTGACGTGAATGTGTGTTATTATAGAATTTGGAATGTTTGGAATTTCGCTAGGGCCCTCGTCTGTCGGGGATATCACGTGGTGTGTTTGGTTTGCTTAATGCATTGTGGGTGTTTTTAGAGATAAGAATTGTGACGTTACGTGCTTGGAAATTCCTGGGGAACATATGTCTCTCTGTGATATCACGTGGTGTTTTGGTCTGGCTATGGAATTGTGGGCGATGTTTATGAGATAAGATATCTTGGAATTTTCCCAGGGTGACATACATCCGTCATTGTCATCCTGTTTTGTGTTTGGTTGTCTATAGATGGCTGTACTAATTTTCCTATACAGTTTGGAGTATTTCTTTTCTGTTAAAGGCGGGAATTCTTAGAGTAAGTCGTGATGACGGCCGTGTTTAGGGCTTTCTGAATAACTTAATTATATGCTGGTGTCCCCCTCCCCCACACACATGGAATTATTGTAAGATATGCATTGACAAAATCACCTTGCAGTTGGAAAGAATTACCTGAAAGAGATAAAAAACAGAATTCTTGGTTAATAAAATATAACCATCAGCTGAAGTGGGAAATTGGTTCACTATCTCTGGACAAACTAAGAAATTGGATGATAGAATCAACATGCAAATATCAAATATTACTCGCCAAAGGAAAAGAAAAATCAAAAACTTGAACGAGGTTAATAGGGAGGCCTGTTCTTGATTTAAATGAAATTGGATGCCCAAAACGTGAAAACATAACGTGTACTTTTAAATGCTTTTGGAAACATAACGAAAAATTCTGTGCTTTTAATAATGCTCAGAAGTATATGTATTGGTTTCAAAAAAATATATATGTAAACCTTAATTTTACTACAGTAATAAATTCCGAACGATCACCAAATGAAAATAAAACTTTCAGATGAGAGTCACATTGTCAAAAACCACATGATGGCAATTTCACAAGCATGGGAAGAACCTTTGAACAACAACGCAAATTTAACAATAAGAAGATTAAGGAACAACGAAAAAAATAAATAAATTGTATTTTTTACTTTATTTATTTTCTGTATGTTAGATTCAGTAAATACAATTTGTAAATAATATTTCATTCAAATAAAATGTGTAAACTTAAATGAACAAATTGGGTGTCGTTGATGTGTTATACAAATTTAAGTAAGACCTTAACATTTTTTTTTTCCTTCTGAAATTTCATACCACAAACTAACCAGAGACTTTTTTTTTTGAAAATCCACTCAATGAAGCTGTGTCAACTCTTGGAAGCAAAAGAAAATGGGTGTTAAAAATTAATAGGCAGAATTTTAGTGGAGAAGATTTCACCTGAAAAGTGACAATTTATTTATTATATATGCAGATACCTCCAAGTGACTAGAAAAGACAATCGTACTTAAAGTACGACTGTTAGAATTTGGTTATTTACAAAGGGACATTAGATATTTTAACCAATCAAGTTACTAAACTCTTCAAAAGTTTGTTATATAAATAAAAAGGTATCGTAGCATGCAGATAACAAGTGAATCAACATGCATATATCAAAAAATACTCGCCATTGGAAGGGAAAAATCAAAAAATATTAATGAACTTAATAGCCAGACCCGTTCTTCATTTAAATGATACCAAATAATGAAAACAATATATGCATGAATTTAAAAACTTTGAAAGGGTGATGAATTTCTTGTTTGTTGTGATTATAAATATTTGTATTGGAAAGAACATCTAATATAATAATTGTGTTAAAATATATATATAAATATCCCTACAGAGAAATAAATGTCAGGCTGAGAGGACAACAATCAACAGGGACTAACAGATATTTACATATTTGAACTATGTAAAAACCATAGTTGAACTTGTTTTAAAATGTCACATTGAGAAAAATCACATGAATTACACGTAGCTCCAGTGGTAAATCATACACTATGAACATCAGTGCAAATGTGAAATCAGAAGAATAAGAAAAAATAATAATAGTCTTTTTCACTTTATTTAATTTCTGTATGTTAGATTCAGTAAATACAATTTGTTAATAATATTATAGTCAAATAACCGGTAACATAGAAATTAACAAAGTATACAGGGTGTTCGGGATAAATTTGACAGTTTCGTAAGGAAAAAGAAAATCTTCTTTGTATCTATTAAATTTAATGAATTGACAAAAAAACATTACAGGCAGAGTTAATTACAATACTATCAACAAGATTTACTCAAAATAACCACCATTAGCATCGATCACAGCTTCAATTCTGCTTCGGAACCTCGAACAAGCTGATGCTACAGTCTCCCTGGGAAGCGCCGCAAAAACTGTTTTAATTTTATCCATTAACTGGGCTTTTGTATTACTGGAAATGCGATTGGTGTCTTTTTCAACTGCGCCCCATACAAAATAATCCATGGGGTTAAAGTCTGGGGAGTTTGGAGGCCAAACATTTGGACTAGTGAAGTCGTAGAAATTTTCAGACAACCATTTTTGACTTTTCCCAGAGGTGTGGCAAGGGGCCGAATCCTGCTGCCATACATACGGCCTACCATTGGCTACCCTTGTTATCCAGGGCTTGACTACAGTTAGCAACTCCACGAACAAAGCCCGAATTCCAATGCCAGGGTTCTTCAACACCTGTTCCTGCAGATTTGCGAGGAATTCTGCTGTACGAAGGCAATCAGATCGTATGCTAGGGATCTTTCTTCTTGCTACATCCTCGTAGTCACCATTGCAAGTCTCTAGTTCATGCCTGATTGTTTTTACTGTATTCAGGGAGCATTGGGCAGCAGTTGTAATATCCTTATTTTGATGGCGGGCACGAATCATCATGATACAAGTTATTCTCTTCCATGATTCAGGTGGGTTCCAGCTATCCATCCTTTCTGACATCTTGTATATGAATGAAGAAGGGTCCAAACTTTTAAATGAAGAGAAATGTGTGTTAATACATGTAACTTACGGAAAAATATAATTAATTATAAATATGTCAAATTTATCCCGAACACCCTGTATATATTACAGAGCTAATATTCATTTGATATAAATTTCAGTTTCCTAGCTACACAAAATGTAATCAAACAAATAAGCCATCTACTTGAAAACAATAACTATAAAATCCTTAATCAGGAATGAATAATTTTAGGATATGTGTCATAAGAATTTTACACTGAAAAACAGTCGTACTTCCCCCGAACTGATAATAACGCGCAAAATATCAAAGAGAGACAATGAGTCATGAAAAAGATGACGTTTGGAATGTCGTGTGGGAAATATTATGAAACCCTCAAGTAAGACCAGGAGAATTCCAATCCTTCCAGTCAGAAAAGTTCAGAAGTAGACACAAAAATTACCGATCGCTGGCAGATATATTAGTCAGCAAAAGACAAGTACTGTGAATATATATTAGCCCCAGTAACCTATAATGAAAAAAAGTCAACTGCATTTTCAGACTCCTATTTTGTTCTGCGCTGTGAATATATGTTAAAAATCAACAATTTGGAATATTCATAAAACGTAGATAGCACGAAAATGTTCCCATTCTGGAAAGAAATGTAAGTTAATTTTTTTTTAACTTAATTCCATAGCATAACATAACAATTGATAATTGTAAATTCAATAATCTCTGCTCGTATGTTTTGGTAAGCGTAAATTCTAATACTGAGTAGTTATTTTTTTTTCATAAGAATAATCATATTAGAGTATCAACATGGATACATTAGTGACTTTTCATGTCTAGTGTGCGTGCGTGTGTGTGTGTGTGTGTGAGGAACACCAGCATATAAGTAAATTATTCAGAAAATCCTAAACATGGCCGCCATCACGACTTACTCTAAGAATACCCATCCTTTAACAGGAAAGAAATACTCCAAACTGTATAGGAAAATTAGTACAGCCATCTATAGACAACCAAACACAAAACATGATGACAATGACGGATGTGTGTCACCCTGGGAAAATTCCAAGATATCTTATCTCAAAAACATCGCCCACAATTCCATAGCCAAACCAAAACACCATGTGATATCACAGAGAGACTTATGTAATCAGCTAACGCCTTTTTTTTATTTCCGTATACGGGGAGTAGGCGAGGCCATTTAGCCCTATCTAACTTTTGGAGACTGAGTGGGCAGTTCAATCTCCACTGGTACCAATCAGAGATAGATGGCCCAAGGCTATCACTAATTAAGCGGTACTCAGTGAAGAGAGACGGCTCAAATGTACCGCCATCTCGTGGTCCATAACCCTAACACAATATATTTAATGTCTGAAATAATGTGGGTTCTACGGTCGATTTTCTTGAGTTTACAGGACGAAAAACCCGAGTTTCCAGGAGGAAAAACCTGCTTGCCCGTGCCAGAGATCGACTAACTCGGGAACCGGTCGAAAAAAAGCTTAGAAAAATTTCCTCTAGTCGCCGACTAGACTCGAAACCAAGTCGAAACGACGTCGCGATTCCTTATCTTATCTTGATCTTGATCTGGTCACTAGTGCATCCCCTACTACTACTAATCTCCAATTCTTCTCTTATAGAATCTTGTTCATGACAAAATTAATTACAAAAGTAAATAGAAAAAGGAACAGGACACATCTCCGTCTTACAATTATTTTAAACTATCCATTATGTGCTTTATCAACTTTAACACAATTCTCACTATTATGACATAAAGCTGCCACAATTCTAATACTTTTTTCAGATATTCCTTGAGCTCTTGCAATCATATATAAATTCTGCCTATCAAGTGAATCAAAAAGCCTTTAACGAAGAGTTTTTTTTTATTACTAGGTCCTTGATTAGTAAATCCTTGAAGTTTTTAGAATTTTGGATACCAAGTAATCACAGGTTTCCAAAATTCTGAAACTTCAAAGATCTACTAAGGCAAGTGATGTGAAGTCATTAGCTTCTTTATACCAGTTGCCCAGTCCTGAAGTTACTTCAGGCACAAACGTTAGTTGCTTACACTTGGATAAAGGATTAAACCAAGAATATAAGAGTAAATTCTTGGCATCTTTAATTCAATGATCTGTTTCAGTGAAAAGGCTTGGTCTATTCAGCTTCTCACGTTCTGAATTCATCTTTCACATCTCTAAGTTGCTTCACAACCAAGTCCTTTATCCAGTTGAATAAAATAATGCAGACGACCTTACCTGGAATAGACAATAAGTTGAATTGAAATATTCCGGTTTTGTGACAACATTTTTATTAGAGAACTGTTTTTAAAAAATTAAACAAGTACTAAAAAATATCCCAAAAAATTTCGTTAGTCGTAAGACTAACATCTTCAGGGGTAAAGAGAACTAACGGTTTAAAGCACAAACGATAAGAAATTACCATGCAATAACACACCGTTAATGCCTGTTAGTTGGAGACAATGCTATTTGTTGTCGCGTTTTGTGGTACACGCTCATTCTGTCCGAGGTCTGAAGTGAATAAATTTTTAATGAACGATGACAAAACTTGATTTAAAATCAGATCTTGGTTTTTGTTGCATTGCGTAGGAATTTTAATCATATTTGCTGCCTCTTTGAATTTTTTGTGAAACAATTCTTGTCAATATAGGGCATGTTTGTTCTAGCTCAGAGTACATCATGACCGGTAGAAGTTGTGTGATATGCTAAGCCAGATTTATGTTCTCTCTTCTTTTGTAAGTTTTTTTGATGTTTCCTCATTAGGATTTCCCCCAATCTCCCTTTCTGGCCCACGTAGCAGATGCCACAGGAACAATGAATATTATAAACCCCTGGTTTTTTCATTGGGTGATGTGGGGGTTTTGGAGGATGAAGAGATCTTGATATTTTTTCAAGTGGCAGGAAAGTCACTTTTATATTGTACTTGTAGAGTAATTTGGCTAATTTATCTGTTACATTCTTGATATAAGGAAGGAAGGGTGACTGCGTTCTTGAATTCTTGTTTATTTAAGTGTTTTGTAGGTGTTATATTGAGAAATTTCTTAATTATCTTAGTTGTGTAACCATTCTGTTGTAGGATCCGTGTTAAATATTGTATTTCTTCTTTCCGTTTTTCTTCTGTACTGGGGACATTGTATGCTTTATCCCTTAAGGTTTTTCTTAGGCCTATTTTTTGCCTGGGGCAGTGATGTGAGGTAACATGAAGAAATCTTCCTGTTTTTGTTTCTATAGATGGAGAATGATAACCTGTTTTTTCTTTCATTTATTTCTATAAGGATGTCTAGTCCCAAAAATCGATATCATAGCCCAAATTGAAAAAGGAATAAGAAATGTATTAGGAGATATAGAAGATCTGATCCGCATTCAAAGTACAGCACTATTATTAAATTGCAAACGACCACCAAAAAACCTACAAAAAACAGAATTCGCAGCCCTTAATAAACTCAAATCAGATAAAAACATAGTCATAATAAAATCAGACAAAGGCAATGTAACAGTGATTTTGAACTCAGAAGATTATAACAACAAAATGAAAAGCCTCCTTGAAGATTCCAATACCTACACAGCATTAGACAGAGACCCCACTTGGAGATATATCTTTCTTATGAATTTTAGGAACTCCATATATTCTAGGCAATAGTAGGTGTTTTGATTGTAAATTCCTTTTTAGTTCCTCAGACCAGTTTTGTATATTCTTGATAAGTTCATTAGTTTTGTTGTTCCTAAAATTCATAAAAAAAGATATACCACTAAGACCGATAGGGGACGGAGGGGACTCTCCTACCTTAAATCTGTCAAAACACCTTACAAACTTGATTTTACCACATATAGGAAAAACAACATCGTTCATTAAGAACAGCAGAGACTTCATAGAGAAAGTAAAATATATACACATAGATCCTTCAGACATATTAGCGAGTTTAGATGTTTTCAGCCTTTTCGCAAAGACTCCAAGAATTGAAACAGTAAACGTCCTGGAGAATCACTTTCCACCAGACATTGCACAGCTCTACAAACATTGCATAAAAAACACGTTCTTCCTTTACCAAGACAAACTCTGGGAACAAAAAGAAGGACTAGCAATGGGTTCACCTCTCTCACCAGCTCTAGCAAACCTCTATATGGAAAATTTTGAAAATAATGCTTTACAAAACTGGCATATAAAACCAAAAATATGGCTCCGCTATGTGAACAATATCTTCATCATTTGACCAGGAACAGCATTAGAACTGACTGCATTTAAAGACTGTCTTAAAAACTTCCATCCAAACATAAAATTCACTCTGGAACTAGAAGAAATTAAACTAAATTCCTTTCCTAGACATCCTTAGAGAAATAAATAGAAATAAATGAAAGAAAAAACAGTTTATCATTCTACATCTAGAGAAAACCAACGAACACAGGAAGATTTCTTCATGCTACCTCCCCCAAGCAAAAAATAAGCCTAATAAAACCTTAAGGGATAAAGCATACAACATCCCGAGAACAGAAGAAAAACGGAAAGAAGAAATACAATATTTAACACAGCTCCTACAACTGAATGGTTATGCAACTAAGATAATTAAGAAAATTCTCAATACAGCACCTACAAAAACTTAAATAAACAAGAATTCAAAACCGCAGTCACCCTTCCTTCATTATATTAAGAATGTAATAAATAAATTAGCCAAATGACTCTACAAGTACAACATAAAAGTGACTTTCCTGCCACTTGAAAAAATGGCAAGATCTCTTCATCCTCCAAAATCCCCACATCACCCAATAAAAAAAACAAGGGTTTATAATATTCATTGTTCCTGTGGCATCTGCTACATGGGACAGATAGGGAGATTGGGGAAATCTGCATGAGCAAACATCAAAATAACGTACAAAAGAGGAGAGAACATAAATCTGGCTTAGCATATCACAGCTTCTACCGGTCATGGTGTACTCTGAGATAGAACAAACACGTCAGTAGTATGGGAGCCACTAGTGACAAGATCAAGATCAAGATAAGATAAGGAATCATGACGGCATTGGTTGATGAGAAGATGACGTCATTGTGGGAGTGACGTCATGAGATTGGAATGTTTGGAATTTCCCTGGGGACATGTGTTTCAGTGACGTGAGTTCTTGTGTTTTGGTTCACGTATGGAATGATGGGTGATGGTAGAGATAAGGATTCGTGTGGTGATTGGTGGTGAACTAGTGACAAGATCAAGAATAAGATAAGGAATCGTGACGTGAATGTTTGTTGTTATCGGATGAAAATAAGTGACGTCATTTGTTAGTTGTTATCAGATGAAGATAATTGACGTCATTTGTTAGTTGTAAATAAGTGACATTTTGTTCTGAATGGAATAGGGAGATATATTAGTGGATAAGAAGTCGTGTCGTGATTGGTGGCACACTAATGACAAGATCAAGATAAGATAAGGAATCATGACGTGGATGTGTGTTATTATACAGTTTGAAATTTCGCTTTTTTCAATACATTTTGGAGTATTTCATTCCTGTTAAAGGTGGGAATTCTTAGAAAAAGTCGTGATGGTGGCAGTGTTTCAAGCTTTTCTGAATAATTTAATTATATGATGGTGTCCTGCAAACACACACACACACATACACATTAGACATGAAAAGTCACTAATGTATCCATGTTGATACTCTAATATGTACCATATGCTTATTCTTATAAAAAAACTATTCAGTGTTAGAGTTACGCTTATCAAAACACACGAGCAGTGATTATTGAAATTACAATTATCAATTGTTATGTTCAACTTACAAAAAAATAATAACTTACATTTCTTTCCAGAATGGGAACATCTTGGTACTATCTAGGTTTTCTGAATATTCCAAATTGTTGATTTTTAACATATATTCACAGAACACAAACACAAGTCTGGAAATGCAGTTCACTTTTTCATTATAGGTTACTGTGGCTGACATATATTCACACCACATAAACACACAAAACATAGGAGTTGAAAGATATTTCTGTAAATAACCAGAAAAGCTAGTTGACTAATTAATTTAGATTACTATCCGATTGATTCTCTGTATTAATTCTTTCCCACAGTTGCTCATGCTATGATATCCCAAGCTTGGTGGGAAAGTGTATGTGCCGTTTAGTTTAGGGTAAGTGTTATTTCCGGTTTTTGGAATTCTGAATGCTGTTAGAGTATGGAATTCTGACACAAGAAATTATTATTATTTTTTTTTCAAATTGATTGGTTATTTTCTGCATTTTACTTTTAAAATTCATATTCTAACAGAATAACTGAGCAAAATTAATAAATATATAAAATGTATGTGAATTTATTTTCCAACACTGTAGATTTCTTATTAAGTCTTATCTTAAAGATATCTCTCTTATCCAGTCGCCAAATTGTTGTATGTAGGTGAGAAATCCTGTGTTAAGTTTTGACCTCTTGGTTCCCATGGGAAATTATTTCTGTAGTAAATTAATGCTTACATTTATTTTTTTAAAAAAAAAAACAATATGACTATTAATTTTACCTTGGATTCCTTGTGCTCTTAACCTATTTCTGTAACTGGAATTTATTTATTTTATTCATTTTTTCTTTAGCATTAGTAATTTTAAGTAACAGATATGAGACAAACAAGGTTTTGAACTCTCTGCAGTGCTTTTCTACAGCAATCTTTTAAAGAGTTTTAGTAACATGTCGTTGGTTTAAAATATCTAATGGTTCTGAAAAATAACCAAATTCTAACAGTATTGTGACTTTTCAGGTGAAATCTTCTCCACTAAATTCAGGCTATCAATTTAATACCTAATTATTCCTTCTGCTTCCAAGAGTTGACAGTTTCATGAAATATTTGAGGGTTTGCATGAACAAATAAGACTTTTAATTCAATGAATCAAAAAAGTCTCTGGTTACTTTGTGGCATGAAATTTCACAAGGAAAAAAAAAAAATTTTATCGTCTTTCTTAAATTTGTATAACACATCAACGACACCCAATTTGTTCATTTAAATTTACACATTTTATTTGAATGAAATATTATTTACAAATTGTATTTACTGAATCTAACAATACAGAAAATAAATAAATTGAAAAATACATCAAAGGTTTTTCCCATGCTTGTGAAATTGCCATCATGGTTTTTGACAATGTGACTCTCATCTGAAAGTTAAGTTTTCATTTGGTGATCGTTGGGAATTTATTACTGTAGTAAAATTAAGGGTTGCATATATATTTTTTTGAAACCAATACATATACTTCTGAGAATTATTAAAAGCACAGAATCTTTCGTTATGTTTCCAAAAGCATTTAAAAGCACACATTATGTTTTCACGTTTTGGGCATCCAATTTCATTTAAATCAAGAACAGGCCTCCTATTAACCTCGTTAATGTTTTTCATTTTTCTCTTCCTTTGGCGAGTAATATTTGATATTTGCATGTTGATTCTATCATTCAATTTCTTAGTTTGTCCAGAGATAGTGAACCAATTTCCCACTTCAGCTGATGGTTATATTTTATTAACCAAGAATTCTGTTTTTTATCTCTTTCAGGTAATTCTTTCCAACTACAAGGTGATTTTGTCAATGCATAGCTTACACTAATTCCATCAGAAATACAAATTTCTTTAGGAAATAAATTTGAACTCTTATTCAAAAGAAATTTTACATCAATTATAGCAATGATAACTGAAAATTCGTCTTTTTCACCCACTGTCGATTTTTCATAATCGTTTTCCTTCATTCTTCTTCTTCTTAGATTTCTTCATATGGCACCACAAATAAATAGTTATTTATTATTATTATTATTATTATTTCACTGATTATTAGCTCTGATCGTATATTTTATGGTAACTTTCTGTTACAAATTTCTAAACAATTAGAAGTTTTCACAAAGAAACTTTCAAAGAATTTGTGGCTCACCCATTATTTTTACATTACCAATCACAAAACACCACAACACAAAATAGCAGCTGCAGTGGATGAACGATTACCTTAAGTCCAAAGTCCCTGGACTCTATGGTATTTTCTTATAGTACTGTTTACACTTACCATGCCCTACTCTGACCATTCCTTCAAAATGAACCTTTTGCACAGATGACTCAATGACATGTTTTCATATGCTGCTGGATATACTGTTAGTGTGTTTTTACCTTACTTTGTGTGGGAAAAGGTAAAATTTGTATATGTGGTATCTGGAGAGTACAATCATTTTTTCAAACTTTAAGAGTTAAAGTCACGTTTTGGGTTAATTATCTGTTCTCTCTGTAAAACAACCAAATTCTAACAGTTCGGATTTTCGATTATGTGAACGAATTGTTTTCAGATAACTCAAATAATGTCAATAGACATTATATGAGGAACGGGAAAAAAGTGTTGAAAACTGATATCCATTTATTGATTATTTTAGAAATATTCTAATGCTACCTATTGATGTTATTTGAGTTATCTGAAAACAATTCGTTCACATAATCGAAAATCCGAACTGTTAGAATTTGGTTGTTTTACAGAGAGAACAGATAATTAACCCAAAACGTGACTTTAACTCTTAAAGTTTCGTATACAAAAAATGATTGTACTCTCCAGATACCACATATATAAATTTTACCTTTTCCCACACAAAGTAAGATAAAAACACACCAACAGTATATCCAGCAGCATGTGAAAACATGTCATTGAGTCATCTGTGCAAAAGGTTCATTTTGAAGGAACGGTCAGGGTAGGGCATGGTAAGTGTAAACAGTACTATAAGAAAATTCCATAGAGTCCAGTGACTTTGGACTTAAGGTAATCGTTCATCCACTGCAGCTGCTATTTTGTGTTGTGGTGTTTTGTGATTTGTAATGTAAAAATAATGGGTGAGCCACAAATTCTTTGAAAGTTTCTTTGTGAAAAGTTCTAATTGTTTAGAATTTTGTAACAGAAAGTTACCATAAAGTATATGATCAGAGCTAATAATCAGTGAAATAATAACAATAATAAATAAATAACTATTTATTTGTGGTGCCATATGAAGTAATCTAAGAAGAAGAATGAAGGAAAACGATTATGAAAAATCGATAGTGGGTAAAAAAGACGATTTTTCAGTTATCATTGGGATAATTGATTTGCCACTTTCTTTTGAATAAGAGTTCAAATTTATTTCCTAAAGAAATTTGTATTTCTGATGGAATTATTGTAAGATATGCATTGACAAAATCACCTTGTGGTTGGAAAGAATTACCTTAAAGAGATAAGAAACAGAATTCTTGGTTAATAAAATATAACCATCAGCTGAAGTGGGAAATTGGTTCACTATCTCTGGACAAACAACGAAATTGAATTAATAATTCTCAGAAGTATATGTATTGGTTTCAAAAAAATAAATATGCAACCCTTAATTTTACTACAGTAATAAATTCCCAACGATCACCAAATGAAAACTTAACTTTCAGATGAGAGTCACATTGTCAAAAACCACATGATGGCAATTCCACAAGCATGGGAAGAACCTTTGATGTATTTTTCAATTTATTTATTTTCTGTATTGTTAGATTCAGTAAATACAATTTGTAAATAATATTTCAATCAAATAAAATGTGTAAATTTAAATGAACAAATTGGGTGTCATTGATGTGTTATACTAATTTAAGAAAGACGATAAAATTTTTTATTTTTTTTCCTTGTGAAATTTCATGCCACAAAGTAACCAGAGACTTTTTTGATTCATTGAATTAAAAGTCTTATTTGTTCATGCAAGCCCTCAAATATTTCATGAAACTGTCAACTCTTGGAAGCAGAAGGAATAATCAGGTATTAAATTGATAGCCAGAATTTTAGTGGAGAAGATTTCACCTGAAAATTCACAATACTGTTAGAAGTTGGTTATTTTCAGAACCATTAGATATTTTAAACCAACGACGCGTTACTAAAACTCTTAAAAAGAACTGATGTAGAAAAGCACTGCAGAGAGTTCAAAACCTTGTTTGTCTCATATCAGTTACTTAAAATTACTAATGGTAAAGAAAAAATAAATAAAATAAATAAATTCCAGTTATAGAAATAGGTTAAGAGCACAAGGAATCGAAGGTAAAATTAATAGTCATATTGTTTTTTTAAAAAAATAAATGTAAGCATTAATTTACTACAGAAATAATTTCCCAAGGGAACCAAGAGGTTGAATCTTAACACAAGATTTCTCACCTATGTACAACAATTTGGCCACCAGATAGGAGAGATATCTTTAAGATAAGACTAAATGAGAAATCTAGTTTTGGAAAATCAATTCACATACATTTTATATATTTATTAATTTTGCTCAGTTATTCTGTTAGAATATGAATTTTAAAAGTAAAATATAGAAAATAACCAATGAATTTGAAAAAAAAAAAAATAATAATTTCACGCATCAGAATTCCATACTCTAACAGCATTCGGAATTCAAAACCGGAAAGAACACTTACCCTAAACTAAACGGTGCATAGACTTTCCCACCAAGCCTGGGATATCATAGCATGAGCAACTGTGGGAAAGAATTAATACAGAGAATCAATCGTATAGTAATCTAAATTAATTAGTAAACTAGCATTTCTGGTTATTTACAGAAATATCTTTCAACTCCTATGTTTTGTGTGTTTATGTGGTGTGAATATATGTCAGCCACAGTAACCTATAATGAAAACGTGAACCGCATTTTCAGACTTGTGTTTGTGTTCTGTGAATATATGTTAAAAATCAACAATTTGGAATATTCAGAAAACCTAGATAGTACCAAGATGTTCCCATTCTGGAAAGAAATGTAAGTTAATTTTTTTAAGTTGAACATAACAATTGATAATTGTAATTTCAATAATCACTGCTCGTGTGTTTTGGTAAGCATAACACTAACTCTAACATAACATAACTCTAACATAACTCTAACACTGAATAGTTTTTTTTTTCATAAGAATAAGCATAGGGTACATATTAGAGTATCAATATGGATACATTAGCAACTTTTCATGTCTAATGTGTATGTGTGTTTGAGGGACACGAGTATATAATTAATTTACTCAGAAAACCTTCAAACAATGCTGCCATCACGACTTTCTCTAAGAACTCCAACCCTTTAACAGGAAAGAAATATCCCAAAATGTATCGGAAATTAGAAATACCACCTATAGAAAAAAAATGATAAAAACTGTATGTTTGAGTGACATAGCATATAATGAAATTTTACAGAAAACCTCAAAACTGTGAATTTCCAAACACATAACGTCACGATTCTTATCTCAAAAACATCGCCCACAATTCCACAGTCAAACCAAAACACCATGTGATGTCCCTGACAGACGAGGGTCCCAGCGAAATTCCAAACTCTATAATAACAAACACACGTCACGATTCCTTATCTTATCTTGATCTTGATCTTCTCAGAAGTGTCCCACCAATCATGAGACGATTCCTTATACACTAATATATCTCCCTTTCCATTCAAAATAACAGTCACTTATTTACAACTAACAAATGACGTCACTTATCTTCATCTGATAACAACAAACATTCACGTCACGATTCCTTATCTTATCTTAATCTTGATCTTGTCACTAGTGCACCACCAATCACAACATGAATCCTTATCTCTACCATCACCCATCATTCCATATGCAAACCAAAACACAAGAACTCACGTCACTGAAATATATTCCCCCAGGGAAATTACTAACATTTCAATCTTATGACGTCACGCCCACAATGACGTCATCTTCTTATCAACCAATGACGTCACGATTTCTTATCTTATCTTGATCTTGTCGCTAGTGGCTCCCATACTACTCACGTCCTTTATTTATAAGAATTGTTTCACAAGAAAATCAAAGTGGCAGCAAATATGATTCAAATTCCTAAGTAATGCAACAAAAACCAAGATCTGATTTTAAGTTAAGTTTTGTCATCGTTTATTAAAAATTTACCTACTTCAGACCTCGATCAGAGTGAGCGCGAACCACAGAACGCGACAACAAATAGCATTGTCTCCAACTAACACGTATTAACGGTTGTATAGATCTGTTATTCGGTTTTTTAACGAACTTTTTTGATGTTCTTAATACCAACAAATGAACTTGTTTTTCGTAATTTCTTATCGTTTGTGCTTTAAACGTTAGTTCTCTTTACCCCTGAAGATGTTAGTCTTACGACTAACGAAACTTGTCGGGTTATTTGTTAGTACTTGTTTAATTTTTTAAAAACAGTTCTCTAATAAACATGTGGTCGCAAAACCGGAATATTTCTATTGAACCTCTTAACCACAGAAACATACGCATTAAGATAATAAGTTGATTCCCCTATAAACCTTGTACACCGTGTAAATATCCTTTCTCAAAAATGGGTCTATTATACTTCTAGTGAAGGCTCTGAAAACCTTACCACATTGATAGAAAATGTTCAGGATCTCATGCAGCAAAGTCACTATATTCTTTCTACTTCCTTTTAACATTTCTACCGTAAACACATCATATCCTGGTGAGTTTATGAAGTATCAATTTATGTATGTCCAATATCAGATAATCGAACTGATATCAAACTGGGAAGAGGAACTAGTCTGTTCACTAAGATAACTGGATCACAAGACTGAATATTGCTAAAAAGATTATCAAAATTCTTCACCCACCTTGCCATGATGATGATGGCATCTTGCCCTTCAACTGTGTTGTTATCTTTTAATAACCTCACTCAATTCTTCCCTTCCTATATATCTTAACTTTATATAGTCCTTTACGATTATTCTCTCCAACTGAATTTTCTCTCATGTTGTTAAACCAGGAGTTTAAACAATTTTCGAATATGCTCTTACCTGTTTATTAATTTCTCCATACTTTAATAAATTCTCATGATTTGGATGCTGCTTCAGCCTCTTCCTATATTCTCTTTCAGCAAAACTACATTGCCTCATTGGTCAAATAATACTGTTTATGCTTCTCTTTAACCCGTAAAACAGAGATTGACTCGTTTCATACATAGCCTTCTTGAAGCTATCCCATGCACTTTCTATATCATAATCTTGCAGGTTAACTCTTTCCTAATATCTGAGCAACTTGTACTGCTAAGTTCTAGCAGTGTCAGCACTGCTTCAGCGTTAAGAGAAAGTGGTAAACGTTGGAGTACATTTCAGAATCTTTAATTACAATTTGCTCTTAACAAGGCAGTGGTCAGATCCCATCTCTGTATGTCCTAGTGTTTAGCATAGGACTTGTCCATTTACTATTATTAAAAACAACACGTAAGTCCACAGTAAAAAAAATTGTTTTTAATAATTATACTATGCCACAGGTCCCTCTAAAAATAAGAATCATTTACTATTAATTAGAACATAATCATGTTCTAATGAATATCATCAGGTGAGGCCCAAGTGCACTTGTAAATGTCCTTATGCTTGAAACAGGTGTTGGTTCTTCTCAATCGATTTAGTTTACATAACTGCAGAAGTTTCTTAGTGTCAGTGCAATTGCCAATTAATCCTTCCCAGTAACTGGAATCAGTGCCTATCTTGGCATTCAAATCATATAAAAATAACTGTTATATCAATTTATTTAAGTTAAGGGATATTATATTATATCCCATATTGTTTCTTAGCCGAATAAGAAACTCAAAGAGTTTCATGCCTTTTTCAGCTCCTAGGAGTTAAGTTCACATTATGGGTAAATATCAAGAATAATGATCGGAGCTTGCTCCACCCTTTCTATGAGTTGCCTCAGCTTGCACTACCTCCAAGGATCACGTGCTGCACTATCCAGGTATTTGCTTACGCTTGGAATCGCCGAACTTTATATAGTTTCTATATTTGGCATGAAACTCTTTGAGTTTCTTATTCGGCTAAGAAACAATATGGGATATAATATAATATCTCTTAACTTAAATAAATAAGTTCATGTCGCTGAATTGAAGCCTTTGGCTCTTCATATAATTAGTAACTGTTATATCAGTTTTCTTAAAACTGCATGTCTAGTCTCTGGTTAAGTAAGCAATGTTTCTATCTTTTAAATACTTGGTAGATAAGTTATAAGTTATAAAACTCAGTAGTTAGAAGCCTTGCATTAATACAGTTATATCCGTGAAGCATTTTTCATTAAATAACAGTCCTACGCCTTGCATATGTTTGCCGTCCTCACGTACTAAGCATATGAATCGAAGGCTACTCTTCTGAAGGCCACCTTTCCCTATCCACTTTTTTCGTAGAGCAAGAATTTCTAAATTGTATCTGTCAAATTCTTCAGTAAGGACATTCAAGAAAAAAAAAGTCTTGGTCCTTATGTTTAAGTCCCTATGGAGAGAAGTTTTACTAGATCTACGAAAGAATGATTTCTTTCAGGACTCAACAAAATCATTCCCCCCCAATTGCCGTCATGGGGAAAATTATCTAATTTTTCAACTCCGAATTAGTCACCACTTACACAGTCATCACCTTACGTATCCTGTGTATAAGTCTGAGTCGGGCAGCCCAAGCAAAAACAGAGACACTGAGGTGGCTTCTTTTTCAGTCTATCATTTTTATTCGATACCGTAATCAAATCCAGTCAGTTTGAATGGTCCAGTCTGATCCCTGTGAAATTAGCCACTTCGTAACATGGCTAACTAAGAGTAGCAATTACTGTTCTTGATTTCAAATTTTTTTCTAGACATATAAATGATGACTAATACTGCTTGATTAGAATTTCAATTATTAAACATGAGCTGTGGCAGCAGATGCAAGATATACCCAAAAGTACAGTTATCGGTTACAAAAGCATTTTAAAACATTTTTACTTATATATTTTTTATCTTTAAACATTAAATATTTAATAATGATCGTGCCACGTTGGCATTACTGAATGCAATACATTCCTGACGTAGTTTTTTCTTTCCTGTTAAGCTTTTGCTACATGCCATTTTAAATAGATTAACCTAGATTTTGAAAACTCTTGTTAATGAATGAAAGGAAACTGGAACAAAAAAGAGCAAGCAAAAAAATGAATGACATTGCTTATGTTTTATTCCTGACTCTGCAAAAATCAGAACAAATTAACCAATTCTAGGTTTCGTTCCCGCTATTAATATAATTAATATATGCTAACTAGTCAATTTTCTTGGGATGAGCTAAAAGCTCACGGTCAAAACAAAGATATTCGATTTTCCTTGGGCAACGAAATATATTCACTGCATAAAATCAGGAATCCATTAAAATATTATTATTATTACGTGACACCTCCAGGGAGTCCAAAGACTCATTGAGGGAGGACACCTATTCTTCGCTCAATTCTCCCAACTACAATCATCATCTACACCAACGCCATCTACCGCCCACCAATTTATATGATTTATGACTTATTTTTCGGAATTAATCTCTCTTAAAAAAAAAAAAAACGTGATCTATGTGTAATGTAACTGATGTAATTGAAAATGATGTTACTGGTTGATTACGTTTATTGAGGCGTTTTCTGTGTTCGAAATGGTGCTTTAATCTCCCCCTCCCAGTGAAGACTGTTATTCATTTTTCACGTGTTTTTTTTTTTTTTTTTGGTAGTAGTGTTTCTGCATATGGGTTTGTTCTACTGTTCTTCAGTGGCGTAGCTAGGCGGGGGAGGGGGTCCGCCCCGGCGGCACTTTTCACGTGAGACACAATTTTATTTTTAGACGATTCTTTTATTTATGTTAATTTAGTAATTTTTATTACTTAATTAATAATTAGTTTTTTACAACTATACTTTCAACTAAAATAAACATAAACATAGTGTTTTAATTTATTTCACTGTACGTCGTTTTGACTTTTTGTAGTATTTTTGGTGTGTATTGAGAGGGGCAGCAAATTCAGGAACCGCCCAGTACGGCAAAAGCTCTAGCTACGCCACTGCTGAACTGTACCTCTTTTCATAGCGGTGGTATTTATTTTAAGCATTTTTTTTTTCTTTCTAAAGAGGCGATAGGATATCTGTCTATGTGTTTATTTTTCTTAAGAAAAGTGTGTGATCAGCAGGTGGTGCGTATTAATTTTTAAAATAACATGTGTTATTTAGCAGTGTTTGTAGGTTGGGCGCATCCGTATTTGCGTTTTATTTGTATCTGTTTTGTTTCGGTATTATTATTATTATTCGTGACACCTCCAAGGAGTCCGAAGACTCATCGCATGAGTTCACCTAGTGTACAACTCTCCGTCTCCACCACTACCGAACCTCTACTACCAATGAACTACATCAACGCCATCTACTGCCCACCACCACCACCACCACAACAAGTTTCTTTTGTCTGTAAATTGCATGTGTTCTGAAGGGCCGATTTTGTCTGTATGCGGGATGAAAAACCCTGCTACCTCCGTGTGAGATCGGTGGAAAGATATTAGTGTTCAGTTTTTAATGTAAATTGTCTTTAATTCGTGATGTAATTTGATATGGTGTCATTTAATTTGTGATATTTGCAATTATGGTATCAGTTTATTAGGGTTGCAAACAATAAATGATCTCAGATTTTTTTTAAGTCCGTTAATGCTTGCGTTGACAAGTGTTCCAGGGAGTACTTCCTCTGTTACGCGACTTTAGTGTTGTCACGCGGGTTCGTTCTTCATCTTTTTCATCAATTGAAAAATATCCATATAAAGATTCCTCCTGTCACGACGGGAATCGAACTCAGGCCTTTTCTAATCGAAGAGCACAACGTACCGTCGTTCTTCCAATTGCGCTAATGGGTGGTGATATGTTGGTTTCATGAACTTGAAAAGATCAGGCTAGCTTTCGAGGACAGCAAGCTAGAGGTGTTTGGTTCTTGGTACCCGCATTTTTAAGCACTGTCCTTTTGATTAGCTTGTTTTCGTAGCGACATGATGGATTTACTGACTTCAAGAGGTCGTGTCTTTGTTTTCGAGGGCTGTAGATTATGGGTATTTGGTAGTATATATTGTTAGTTCTTGGTACCAGCGTTTTAGGTATTGGCTTTCTCAGCTATGGAGCCTCATGCTTGTATGTTGCATTCTGTAAATTTCAGTATTTTTCTTATACTTGTCAGTGTTGTTACCATTGATTTTTTTATTTATTTTTTTTTGTTGTGGCAGTTGTTTTTGTCTTTATGTTGAGATTTTTTTACTTGGACGTATCCTTTTCTATAACTGTTTTTTCTAATCTGCATTCTCTTGACATTTTACTTGCCTAGACATTTCAAAACAAGAATCCTTAAGTGCTTGCTGCGTTCGTTTTGTATTGTAATACGGATGATATCTGTTCTTGCACGTTTCCATTGTGTTATTTTGTTTATTACTCATCACAGTTTTTTTGTTAAAAGCAACAACAAAAAAGTTTATATTATTTTTATGTGTTTTGTGTCGTATATTGCACTTTTGTGATATATACGTACTATATGTACTGTAATTTTAAAAGCTGGATAATGTTTTATCTACACAGTACAGCGTCACGTGATTAACAACACTTTCGAAGACATCAGTCACGAGTGAAACATAGTTCACAGAACTATGTTTCACACGTGATCTGAGAGTTCTCGGAGAGGTACAATATCTTAAATTTGGGCCCGATGAGATCCTGGTAAATACCTTTGCATCTAATATGTGACGCCACTGCATTTGTAAAACTGATATCAGGGTGAAGCAATTTATCTCCGATGTGCCAACAAACCCGCGTGACACTAAAGTCGCGTAACTGAAGAAGTCAGCGGAAGTACTTCCTGGAACGAATACTTGTCAACGCGAGCATTAATGGACTTTTAAAAAAAAAAAAAATCTAAGATCATTTATTGTTTGCAACCCTAATAAACCGACACCATAATTGCAAATATCACAAACATCATATCAAATTACATCACAAATTAAAGACAATTTACATTAAAAACTGAACACTAATATATTACCACAATTTTCAAATACCAAAAACAATCACAACTGAAGTCGTTCAAATTAATTATATATGTTCAAAACATAACTCACTCCATTACAAGCTTTCTAACCATACTCACAAATACATAAATAACAAAAGTGAGTACAGTACTACAATCACTAATATCAAGAACCACCACTACACCATCCTACAGCGCCTGGGGCTTGCATGCGGCCCTCGATAACTAACTTGACCATTTAAAGTCAAAATAAATAACACATACTACCACTTAATGTTAGTCATAAAAACAATACACCTTCCTGTAAAAATACTTAAAATAAAAGTATATACCACGATCATTTATTCGCTGTATCACATTTACACATTTCTCTGATCGCAAGCAATAGATTAAATCACTTCCTATAACATCAGTCACATGGTTTTATTGTCATCTCAGTTATCAGAGTGGTTTCTGTGATTGTTAGTTCAGCTAAGTGTATCATTCGAAGAACAATGCAGTAGTATTTCGTATAAACTCGGCTTGTCATAAATTAATTGAAAACCAAGACTCCGAAGCGACTTTTAACGCACATAATTTTGTATAATTTAATCGCTTATTCCTAAATGTTTGGGACCAAGAAGGAAAGAAAAATATTAATTTTTAGTTAAGCTTGACAATTTCCATTGAAATGCGCTATATGCACGAGTTTGACGGCTTCTCATTATTATGTACCTAATAATTAGGTACAGAAATATACCTAGTAATAATGAAAGCATCTATAAACAACTATTTATCTCGTAGGGCCATATAAAACGATTTATGAAAAATCGATTAATCAGCATGTATTCTTCAGTGGCCGGCCTGGTTCGCCGAGTGGTTAGCGTATCCACTTTCCACCTTGGTTGGAGACCGAATACGCTCTCCAAGAGGCTACGGGTTCGAATCCAGCGTAGGGCATTGATGCTCGTATTTCACCTTCACGCGTTCATTCATACAAGTATGCATACACTCTCCCAAGATGGACTTTGTCACCATGGGAGAAGTAAACCCAGTTCTACCGCAATGGGAGAAGCCTTCATCCTGCAGTGAAGTGAAAACAGACTGATAATTATCAGTCTGTGTTTTCACCTCACACTTTCGCACTTTTAGTTTTCACTAAAAGTACGAAAATAATCCGCTGAAGAATGATTATAATCATTCTTCAGCGGATTATTTTCGCACTTTTAGCGCTGCTGCTGCTCAAAGTGGAGAAACAAATAGCAGCGTTTCCCCAAATTATAAAATTAACTGGACTGCAAACACTTTATAAGTGTCTAGTAATTTACAGTGCTAATTACAGAACTATTTCGTTCAGCTGAAATACTTTTGATTTCAGTGTTACCGTAAGCGATACAGTCAAGGATGGGTTTATTATTATACGTGCACCTCCATGAAGTCATCGCGGGAGACCCAATCTATTCACACATTCTATCATACCGTCTCTTGAACCAATTAACAAAGCACTCCCAACTGACTCTGGTAACCAATTCCACTCATTCACCACTCTCCAAGCAAAAAAATCTAGTCCTCACACCCCTACTGATCATACCTTTATTCAACTTCAAGAGATGATCCCTTGTGTCTCTCTAGCGAGATGCTGAAACATTTTCCCTTCATCTATCCTATAAATCCTTTAAGTAACTTAAATGTTTATACCACATCCCCTCTTTTTCTCCGACCAACCAACTTCTGCAATCCATACACCTTCAATCTATCTTGGTCACTCGCCTCTGAATCTTCTCTATCGCGTCTGAATCCCCAAGAAAACCAGGGGACCAGACTTCAGCACAGAATTCCAGATGTGGGCGTATAATAATAAGACCTTATAAAGAAGAATAACAACTTCCTTATCTCTACTTGTTAATGTGTTCTTCAATAGCCAAGTAATCTTATGGGCTACCTTAGCAATATGTCATCTAAACTTTAATCTGTCTACCAACTACCCCTAAATCTTCATCTATTTCCTGGAGTACAGTGCCATCAATGTGATACACAGCTTGTAATCTATTTATCCCAAAATGAGTAAGTTTACATTTCTCGACATTAAACTGACACCCATTAAATTTTGCCCATACCGACAGCCTATTTAAATCTTCCTGGAAGCTCTCCATGTCGCCTTGTTTAACTATTACACTACCTAATTTCGCATCATCAGCAAACAACTGAATATTTCCTTTCAGGTCATTTCCTATATCATTTATGTACAAATTAAATAGCAATGGTCCCAGCATAAATCTTGTGGCACACAACCAGTCACCTGTTTTCACTTCGATTCTTCCCCGTATATAGCACAACTTTTTGATATCTGTCCAGCAGCCACCCTCTTATCCACTTAACCAGTGTCATATTCATCCATATTTGTTCTAATTTGTGTAACAGTGTTCCATGTGGTATTCTGTGAAATGCCTTTGAAAATCCAGCAAAATCATCGTGTAGCCATTTCTTTTAACCAATTCAGCTGTTACTATAATAAAAAGTTAGTAAATTACTAAGGCATGACCACTCCTTCACAAAGCCATGTTGACCCTCATACAGTATCATATTTTCATCTACCCATTCTTAAATTTTCTTGTTGAACACTTTTTCCAGTACTTTTACCACCACGCCTGAGATACTGATTGATCTATAATTTGCTACTGTAGTCTTAGAACTTCCCTTATGCAAAGGAATAATTTTGCCCTCTTTCCACTCCCTTGGAACTCTACCAGAGTTGAGATTTAAATTAAACAGCTTAGTCAAAGGCATTGCCAGTTCCTTTGCACATTCTCACAAAATCCTAGCTGATATCCCATGTAATCACACAGCTGTATTTACATTGAGATTCTGCAATATCCTAAGAACCTCTAATTCATCCACCTCTGTTCCCACATTAGTGCCTGTCACATAGGTTAAAGCAGCAACCTCAACTAGGAAGATATATGCTTGCAAAGTAGTCATTCAGTAACAACTATTTTATCCGCTTCCGTCTTCTCGTGACCATCATCACTCATCAAGGTTTATCTTCCATAGTTATTCTTCTTCTCACTTGCCACCTTTTTGGGATTTCCCCAAAAAAGTGGCAAGTGAGAAGAATGAAGGAAATCTTCTCACAGGCTAAAGGAAATCCCACTTTTTGGGATTTCCTTTGGCCTGCTCGGCTAAATTATTTCTCATAATCTGATTTTGCCTTCTTTGTCATTCTGGTCACCTTTCTTGCATGAACCTTGTACTGGTCATGAGTTTGCTGTCACCTTTCTGTTTATATACCCTCCACAGCATTTGCTTTATCTGCAGCTCGTACTTATTACTCATCCATCTAACTCCTACCTGATTAACCCTCCTTAACCTAGGTACGCAATTTAATACTGCTCCCTCTAGAAGTCCCTTAACTATATCTCATGCAATACTAACATCCTTATCCTGCATCCTGCAGTGTTTTACGACATGGTACAGATTTGAGCTTTTTCCTATGCAAGTCATAATCACCTGCCTTGCAGTTCCACAAATACCCCGTTCTTGATAGAATATTCCTCATGTTTTACAATCTCCCAAGTGAAGACCGCATGGTCACTTTCACCCATTGGAGGCAATGTTGTCACCTTGGTTATGGATAGCTTTTCTGATTCTATGACTAGTCCAATACTCTCCCATCCCTAGTTCCCTCCATCACATTCTGCTTTAAGTAATTATCCCTCAGCAGCTGTATAAATTCTATTTCCTTTCTGCATGTAATCTTTCTTCCTTCCAGTCTATATCTCCATAGTTGAAGTCATAATAATCACTTGATCTGGAGACTCATTGTGCTAATTTGGCGATGCATGTCTTCCAGATCATCAGTGGAACTCCTTGGCCTACAGCAACAAACAACTGTGTATTTTGTGTTAGTTGTCTTAATCTCACACCAGATTGCTTCAAATGAACAGGCACTTTCCCACCTGTTTCCTATTATTTTTGGTTGCAATTCATCTGCTATCATCAGAAGTACCCCCCCCCCCATCCTATTTACTCTGTCTTCCCTGAAACTACTAAACCCTTCACATTCAATCCCTTTAACTACATCATCTGCTGTTAGCCAAATCTCATTAACGCCTATAACTTTTGGCGAGGTTGCACTAACTACATCATCTGCTGTTAGCCAAGTCTCACTAATGCCTATAACTTTTGGCGAAGTTGTATTAACTAATTCCAAAAACTCCTCCCTCTTGTTCCTGATACTTCTGGCATTAGTATATAGAAACGACAACATCCCTTTATTCCCCCACCACCTTTACTTTCTGAATTGACTACTCCATTCAATATTTTTGCTTGAGAGACTAGATTCATCACTTGGTCATTCTCACACTCACTCGCTCCATCGGTGCCTTCACACAAACTCACTTGCTTAAGTTTCCCTGAATTTGCACTTCAGCATGCTCGGTGAACAAAGCTCTCTCCAGACACGTAACGCCGAAACTATTTAGATGCAGTCCATCAGCATTGTATAAATCCTTCTACAAATTCTACATTATTCCTTTTGCGCAATCTATGTATAGACTCATTGGCTATCAATACCCTCCTCAGTTTGTCTATCATAGAGTGGTAGGAGACTTATAATCTTCACCTTCTCGCTCTTCAATCTTAGCTCTTCATCTATAAGACACAACTTGGACAATTAACCATTCTCTATAATTATTCCTACAGGACAGTTTTTTTTAAATAAGTTTTAAATAAATTTATAAAAATATTCTAATACTGAAAATTATAACAGTTATTTTTTGTTTATTTTAATAAGGATCTCTAAAAATTACAGAATAATAATTTTTACTGGAAACACCCTGGCTCGAATCCTATTTAGGAAGCGAAGAACATTTAAGTGGATAAAGGCAAGGTTGCCAGTCTCTTAGAGATCGCAGAAATTTTCTCGGGCACACCCACTTCCCTGAAAACAAATAAGCAGGACTTACTTACAATAGACGCAAATGATAGACAATGAAGAACTTAGGAATTAACTGCCCTATCCCAGTAAAAATTTCAGAAGACAAGTTAATTGGCTAAACACACCATCAACTTAACATGCAAATAGAAGAGTGGGAGCAAGCTTTTTTAAAATTCTGCAGATATTTCGTTTGCTGATGATTGACGTAGAAGCTATCGGCCAAACTTGAGCATAAAGCGCTGAAATCCTGACAATGATTCAGTATAACTTGAGCTCCGGCAAAATCTGCAGTAAATCCAAAACAAACTTGAGAATGCGTAAGAAGCTTACCTTTAATAAACATTCATTTCTTCATGTTTTTTAAAAAAATATTACATTTGGACAATCCAACAAAAGCTCATTTATAATGTTAAATTAAAAAGTTAAATGTTTTTAATGATTATTTTAATTTGTTATTTGCATATAAAAGATAGCAGCCGTCAAATTTCCTTTGCTCACCCCACTCACAAAATCCTGTTTTGGGTAGCGAAGAAATGTTAATGGACTAAAAGGTAAGGTAGCCCGTCCCTCACAGAAATGGCAGAATCGAAATGTAATCTCAAGGTCTAATTATAAAAATATATTTGAAAGCAACTTAATTTTAGTTTTTTTTTTGGAAAGTACGAAGTTAAGTTGCATTTATTATGTAAATACTCTTAAAAAACGAGGGTAACCTTCCTACTTTTTATAACTCAAGAGTTATAAAAAAAAAGGGCAGAATTACTATCAAGTAGTTCTCTTGTAGAGACAAACTCACAAATTATGAATTTTCTGAAAGGGAAAGTTAAGTTAATTTCTTTCCTCCTTAATAATTTTCAAATATTAAGGGTTTTAAGAAAAAGTTCATATTATTGTTACAACACAAAAAGGTAAACATTAACCAGCTTCCTGTTAGTTCGGTGTCGCTTTTCCTTAAATGTCTGAAGATTCTTAAAAGAGAGATGACGTATTCCATGGAGGGAGAGAGCTAATCAGTGGCCAAGCCACTTGTCATTGAGTAGTCCGACATACCAAGTATGCGGTGTAGGTAGTCTCTAGGGGATTTCTTCTATGTTTCTTCTGTTATTTTTATCTCAGTAAGGTCGTAAACAGGATCGTTAGGAGATGTTTAAAATATTTGCTACAGATATGTGTCACTTTAGGGACATTTCAGAAGATAAATATACCTCATTTTAAAAATTTTCTTCTACATACTGTTTGAATGTTTCGTATTGGCTATTGATAATTTTGTACTGGTAAACACCAAATACACAAAGATTCAAAATCATATTTAAATTTTCACTTGGCTGCAAAATTCTTTCAGAACACAGCTACTTTTTTTTCTTTTTCTTTTTCTAAAGAACAGTAATTAATTTTCAGGAAATTAGAAAGTGTGGTTTGGTGGAAATATATTTGCTGATTACTTATTCGCTTATAGTGCACACCTTACACATGAATAATGCTGAATCCAATCATATAATTTCAGACCAGTTAATATCATTAATCTTAGACTAAGTAATGGAATACATAATTAGGAATAGTCTCCAGGATATATATCCTTGGCAGAAATTGTGAGCGAGAGAGAGAATGGTTTCGTTAAGGAGAGATCGTTTATTACAAATTGTCTTGCGTTTTATGAAGAAATTAAGATGGAAACATATCACAGTAACTATTATTATGAGGCCAGTTGATGTGATTTCAGCTGGCCGCGGCGCTTCACATAGGAATCGGAATAAAGCACGACCTTTTTTTTTTTTTTTAAATCAAATATTAAGGACAGACTTTCTTTATTTCTTTGCTAATAATGTGAAGCTGAGTGGCGCATTTAGTTGTTCAAATCTAATTTTTTGAAAAGAATAATATAAAGAAAACTCGAACATATTAAAGATTTCATGGTTCCATCTTAAATTCACTGTTCATTCTTACATTTACAATGTAAAAATTAAAACTACAGTTAGGATTACATCCTAAAGCATTTAACCGCTGAAAACTTCTACAGTCAGCGAAATATACGACTGATGAAAAGTAACATTTGTAAATATCTTGTCGCGCAGCTCTACCATATGCAAATTGAGTTGCTACCCAAGACTAGAAGTCTGTATATTGAAAGTAAATAATTCTCTTATTTCATAGGATAAAGCAAACGGATATTCATTTATTATCAAGAAAAAGAAGGGCTATGATGGCAAACGATTCGATGCGTAGGCTATGTAGAAGTAATAGATGTGAGTTTTTGGACATGTGGAGTGAGTTTGAGAGAAGACTGGATTTGTCTAAGAGGGATGGCCTACATCTGAATGCGTTTGGTATCAGGAGTCTAGAAAAACTGATAACCGGTATGAGACCTAACACAGAGAGTCAGGGACACTAAATTATAAACGAAGGAATGGTGTGAACGTGAGCGGAAGAGCTACAATAGTATGTAACTGTGTTAATGACAGCAATGGGCTTTGTCATGGAAATGTTGACGAGGCGAGAACGATTTCAGGCTTGCGTTCGTCCGGTTCGGACCCATCATATGTGCGCAAAGACGTCTACATGTGTAAGGCATTAGAGAAGAATAGAGATCTGCAATTTGTCCAACTGTGTCAGGCAGACTGCAAACAAGTGTATACAAAAGAACATGTAGATTATTATGTCTGTACACGAATGCTAGGAGTATCAGAAACAAAGGGTAGAGTTTTTTGCCTTAGTATGTTGCGACCTCAGATTGTAGGAATTAATGAGACCTGGCTATCAGAATCAAACCTACTAATTGGTATCGAATATCATGGGTACAGTATTTTTAGGAAGGATAGATTGGATAGGAGAGGAGGGGCGTGCTGCTAATGATATCGAATGACTTAAATCCAGTTAGAGTTGAGACCTGTGATTGTAGTAATACTACTAACAATATTTCGTGTTACAATGAGTTTGAAGTCATCTGGTGTGAGGTGGAATCTAACAAGACAAATTACATAATGGGGTGTTGTTACAGACCTGGTAGATCGGTTGCTGGTGATGAAGAAATTCATTCACCAAATAGAAAAGGTGGGCGCGAAAAGAGTAATCATAATGGGAGACTTTAATTATCCAAATATTGATTGGGTAGCAGTAGAATCTCATGAGAAGAATGAAAATGCATTTGTTGAGCTGTTGCGGAACAACTTCCTCAAACAGCATGTGACAGAAGGAACTGGAGGTCAAAGAGTGTTAGATTTGATTATAGTGTCAGAGGACGTTTCAGTTAAAGACGTAACTATTCTGCCTCCAGTTGGTGACAGTGATCATGCGGTACTCACTTGGAAAGTGACTAAGTTTCTGAATGTTCCATTCAGAAAAGGTTACATGCTGAAATACAAAGCAGGAAATTATGAACAACTGAGGAGTATACTGAGTTCAGTGGAATGGGATAGGTTGCTGGATGGAAACAATATCGACAATGCATGGGAAGCATTTAAACAATACTTAAATGATACGATATCAGAATGTGTCCCGAGAGTTCGAAGAATAAATAGAGTAGGAGTCAAATGAATGTGTAATCTTATTAAGCAAGATTCGTAAGAAAAGGACGATGTTGAAGGAATACCGTTTGCATAATGACGTACGTTATGAAAGTTATAAGCAGCAGGCCAGAATAGTCACAACTGCTGTACGGAAAGCTAAGTCTGATTTTGAATCTGGCTCTGTGTGCTAAAGCCAACCCACAAGAATTCTATCCATATGCTGCAAGTAAAAGAAAGAATGAATATGAAAGAATAATTCTTCTAAATCTAGATGGCGTGAGAGTTACAGATGCAGAAGAGGTTGTTCAGTTAATGAGTGCCCATTTCGTTAAAAGCTATCAAACTGGTGAACGCAACATTGAGCTCACTGTTATCTCTTCACTAGATGAAGAAACGCAGGTCTGTGTGGCCGAGGTATTAGAGCTGTTGCACAAACTGAATAAGAATTCAGCAATAGGGACTGATGGAATATCAGCACGTGTGTTAAAAAGTGTTCAGCTGAACTGGCCATTCCTCTGACCAGGATGTTTAATATAAGTCTCAGAACAGAGAAGATTCCACAGGAATGGAAGGAATGTATGATAATCCCATTACACAAGGGTGGTGCAAAAACCGATGTATCCAACTATCGACCAATTAGTATCTCAGGAGTGGTGGCGAAGATTTTGGAAAAAATTGGTTAGGGCCAGCATTCAGACATGGGTTGACAGTGAATCTCTACTTTGCAATGAACAACATGGGTTTACTAAGGGGAGGTCATGTTTTAGAAACTTGCTCCCATTCTATAACAATGTTACCATTGAACTAGACAAGGGGAATGGATACATCATGATACTTTTGGATTTTGTTGAGGCTTTTGACAGAATACAGCATGACAGACTGCTGCATAAATTGGAGAAAATGGGTTTGGGTTATACAACATTAACATGGATAAGACGATGGCTGACTGACAGATATCAAAAAGTGGTATACGTGGGATCTGAGTCTGCAAGATTTAAGGTAACAAGTGATGTACCACAAGAATCAGTGCTTGGTTATTCCACTGTTATTCAGTCCACTGTTATTCAATCTGTACATCAATGATATTGGGAAGGATTTCGCATGTGACATACAGTTATTTGCTGATGATGCAAAGATTGGTAGGTTAATCAGGAATGCTACTGATATGCAGTCTTTGCAGAATGATTTGAATAGGCTGGAATTGAACTGACACCCATGGGCAAATGGGTGTCAGTTCAATGTCAGTAAATATAATGTCATTCATTTTGGCATGATTAGATATCCAATGTCGTATTATGTTGGTGGGATTAGGCTAAAAAAAACTGATGAGGCTAGGGATCTTGGAGTGTTAATAGATAGGAAGTTGAAGTTCAGGGGCCATCTGGCAAAGATTGCAAATACAACTTAAAAGATAATTGCAATGCTGAAACGAACGTTCACGTGTAAAGCAGAATGTCATGTTTCCTCTTTACAGGGCCTTGATAAGACCTCACTTGGACTATTGTGCGCAGGTCTGTTCTCCTGGTTTCCGTTGTGATTCTGATATATTGGAGAGAATACAAAGGAGAGTGTTAAAATGATATCAGGATTGTGGAATACTGATTATGAAGACAGATTGAAAATTTGCTGCAGATACGAGCAAACAGGAGAAAGAGGGGTGATATGATTGAGACTTACAAACTTCTGAAAGATTCACACAGGATTTCAATTGATGGAATTTTTCAATTTATGGAGGGTGGGAAAAGGACGAGAGGGCATCCTTGGAAGCTGAGAATGAAGGCCGCCAAGAAGGGTGTGAGGGCTATATTTTTCTCTCAGAGGGTGGTGCGAGATTGGAATAGATTGCCTTTGAATGTTGTGAGTGCAAGCATTGTGAATGAATTCAAGAATAAGTATGATAGCCGGTGTGTGTAGTATGTGGCCTCCCTCGATGAACCTCTGACTCCCTGGAGGTCTCTCTTAATAATAATAATAATAATAATAATAATAATAATAATAATAATAATAATAATAATAATAATAATAATAATCACTTGTAATAAGAAATATCCAAAATAAAAATGTACATCTACAAGTTTGTTCTGAATTTCCGAAATATATTCAGACCTGTTAATCAGTTTATAAGATATACATTTTTTATGATGGCTTGTGTATCCTCATCTAAACTTCTACGACGTAGTCTACAGAAGAAAAAAAAGTTATAGGTTCAATTCTAGTCTCCTACTAGAGGAACTTTCGTATGCTTTCTGTTTTTTTTTTTTGTTTTTTTTTCAGCCAATAAAGGAGTTAGAGGATATAGAAGCAGGACACATAAGGGGTGGAAGCTATTCCCCGAATGTAATAAGTTTATATATGTTTATATGCCGGGGTAGTTTATATAAAGAAATACTTAAAAACTCTTGGAAAGATTTTTCAGAAAAGCGATCTGATCTCAGAGATTAAAAGGATTGTAATTTTCAAATATTCACAATGAATTATAAATTATTACAAATAAATTCTAAAATAGCAAAACCAACAGGGATACATTATGCTTTTGTCGATCAATACAGTTTTTGTCATTTTTAAAAGCAAAACCAAATACATTTCTGGTTTGCAGATTACATCAAAATGTTGAAGTTTGTATGGGGAAAAATAATGTTAAAACCACTTACATTTTTATAAGATTAGAATAATTATGGAATGAATGTTTCAAACTGCTTTCTTTACTCAATTTAACAAAGCAGAAATTTGATAAAATAAAATGATTGCGCTACTCAATGAAGGCACGTCTCCAAAGTTAATACTGTATGTAGATTTAGTTTCCGTGTCTTGGTACATAAATTTCCTACTTTGGTACACGTGGCTTCGAGGAGTGTCAGAGTTACGTCACTGTTCAAAAGGTAATCCTAATCCTTTGACTGTCCCCTGTGACCTTAAATGTTATTAGGTTATTTAAATGCACCGAGTCACAAATCCTGAGTGATTAATGATACGCACCTGAACTTGCTTTTATAGAACAGGTACTTTAAAAAAAAAAAAACAGAGAGACCTTAGTCTTCTCATTTTTGCGAACGGCTGAGGTTTCATAAGATGGGTATGTGTGATGCATTTCATAGAAGCAACATTAATTTTTAGATATAACTCCGCGTTAAGATAATTTAATTATTGTAAAGAATAAGTTGTGTTCTCCCAGTAGGGATCGAAGGTAAAATTATTCAAATTCACTAGAATAAAATTTTAAGTTAAATTATACACAAAAAGACTTTGTAAATTGTAAATGTTATTTATCCATTTATTAAAAAAGGGACTAAGGACTCATTTTTAATCAAGGATGCACTTTTACAGGATAATACGATGAAGGTATATTCAGAATGATATGAAGTAACCAGCATTCTGCAAAATCCCTGCAGCAGGATGGATATATAGCTCACAAGGCGAGTGAAATGCCGTCGAGATCGAAAATACGTTCTTGAATAAGTCGAACGAAAGTTTGTTCCCGAATTTCCTTTAGGCATTTTTTAAAAGCCGCTCAAAATTGTTCCATTTATTTAAATTACCCAAATTCAGCTGAAAATTGAAAGGCAAAACATGGGCGTTCGAAATTTCATTTCTTATGAAACTATATCTGCGTGACATGAAAAGAGTAATTTGATATTTTGTGACCAAGAGAAAGAAAGTGGATCAAAAAACCTGGATAAATGCGACGCCAATTTAGGATAACCATGCTTTTTAAATTCGCTATCTGGATTTTTACCATATAAATCTTGCTTACTCAATGAAAGCAGAGAAGATTTTTTTTTAATGAAAAGAATGTGATTTGTATGTAAAAATAATAAATTATTTATTCTCTGTATTCAGTTTATACTAAGAATTATTGGAATGCTTCTGTTACGTTAATACTAGTCATTGTACAAATCGTACTGAAATTCGAAGCTGGACTGAGAATGGATGATGACTAGTTAACGGTTTAAGGAATGCTATAATTCTAGATACTAGTTCGACTGAAAGAATTATGGAGATATCCATTTTGGCATTCATTTTCTTCATTTTTTTTTCTCTTCAGAAAATTTTGGTGTTAGTCGATCTTAGGTGCAGGCAAGCATTTTTTTTTCTTCTTTCAGGTGAGACATTGATTTTAACCTCACAAATGAGAAAAATCAGTAGCGGGCACCAATAACTACTGGGTGGTTAGGTTGTTTGAAATTGATGTTGAATCAGCTAAGGATATAAGATCACTTAATTGCGTGCATTTTCGGGCAGTTTATGTGTTAAAAGATGAAATATTGAGTTTCTGGGAAGAAAAACACTGCTACTCCCCCGTATAAGATCCGGCTAACCCACTTTCAGTTGACAATCTCGTAATGCAGGTTTCGAATTCTAGACAGGATTTGAACCCAGGGTCTTTCCAACCAAGGAGTACCATCGATACCGACTGCGCCACATAGGCACTACACGTTGGGGACTTGAATTACTTGCTATGTTTAGTGTCCAAAACAGGACTCTAATTCCTGTTCTCCAACCATTCTCTTCTTACATGCAGCACCAGCAATACCTCTCACATATATGCCACTTCCCTCCAATCGAGGGAAGAGTAGTTAAGCGATTTCGAAAGCCAGCTTCTAGACAATACATAGGAGCGAACCCAATAGCATTTTTTAAACCAAAGACAAACAATTCTGCTGTCACTTACTTTGCTAGAATAAGGCTGGAGGAGTCTGAATAAAGCGATATGCGGAGAGTATTGTTAAGACATGACTTTAGGCAGGAGACCTTCTGTAGGGGAAACATGTTCGAGATCTTTCCATTGCCACACTGCAATGTCCTTAATATTTAGCTCTTCCTTATCACTATATATAAAAAGTATAAAAAATAAATAGAGTATTAGTGAAGATGAAAAATCCTGCTACAAAAATATAAAAAATAAAAATCGACACATCAAAAAAAAAAAAGAATAAAAATACAAATTTATACAAAAAAATCCATCTAATTTCACTGGCATTCGTGCCCAGAATGCAAAACATTAACGACATGTATCGTATTGTTTACCTTCAGACACCTATACACGAAGTGCTAGTTTTCACAGAACTTCAATTGACATCCATAATAACGCTGCCATCTTAACTAGATACTACATTTCTTCTGTCACGGGAAAGCATCTGTGTGCATTGTCAGCACTGATGTCCCATACCAGAGAATAATAAACCTGGAGTGTCCTGTTTTTAACAAATTTATCTCTCTCATATATTATATTATATCATAGATCTGGGAGATATCCAGCCATCCAACACTGTCTGACTGAATAATGCTAGACTCGTGAACATAGCCGTAATCACCCATATTAGATGTGATGTCAGAGATAGAACACCTAGAAAAAAAAAAGAACATGAGAACACCGGATGGCATTATAACACTGAACTTGATGTTTATTCATTTAACTAGAATGTAGTCTGCATGGCTGTCTGCTGGCAGCATGGCTTCCGTGATCGTATTTCAGCCCTTGTTCCGTTCATGACACTATCAAAGGGCTGTGACCGAACTGGATGGTGGAACACTAGCCATAGTCTCGACACTTAAAATCGCTATAAAATATTATGGCCTAATCAATTAGCATTTCTAATGTTGATTTCATAGATTCTCACATATTTCATAGATTAGTCTTCTTATCATCACATACACACGCACGCACACGTTCATTGTATTTTAAATGAATGAGTGTCTCGCACGAATGCGGCAGGTATATATATGAAATGTTTACATTTCATATATATTACATATATGAAATGTAAGCCTCGCAGGCTAAGTTTTGTTTGTAAGAAGCAAGCAAGTTACTACCTAATTATAATAATAAACTTAAAATATAATTTGTAATTCTGCTGACACCAGTGAAAGGAATAATAAACCGTAATTATCTCAGATTTTTTGTTAAAATTACATAAGCACAAAAGCTTTTTTTTTCTTGACCACCGTACTGTGCTTCATATATCTTAGAGCCAAATTATTTATTTGGCTCTAAGTGGTCATTATTACATGATGCCACTTGAATGAATGGGATTTTTTTATCACGGTCCCATTCTACAACACATTAATGCATGAGTGGACAAGGATATGATAATCTAGGAACTACTCTAGAAACTGCGCATGGATACTCAAGCCTCCAATAAGCAGGGTGGTAGTCTCACACTAGGGGATGAAAATCATCTGCCACATAATGACATTCACCAACATGCATGCCACGGTGGAATCTGAAGCTTGTAGGATAGAGCGCGGAAACAATATTTACAAGGTCAACCAGGCGAAGATCGATGGAATGTAACACAAAAACCATCCTATCAGTTATGCAAAAACAACTTGCATCTGGTTTGGGTATTGGCTGGTGAGTCCTTGCCAGCCAGTATAATACAACAGCAAATTTAAGCTAAACTTAACTTTTCCCGATCACAGTCAAAATGGCAGTTTTGACTACTACTGGCCGAAAGAGGTTTTGTTTCCCTTTCTGAAATGGTCATCTACACGTTTCTTCATCAGGATCTAAGAAAAAGTATGTCAAACATTAGAGTGGGGACTTTAATATTGTCAGTATTTAAAATTCCATGCATTAAATTAAACAGCATTATAGTGCAGAATTATTACTTTACTTTATTATTTTAGTTTAACAGTGTAATGCCTTAGTGACAGTTGAATCACTATGAAATAAAATTATTACTGATGTTCATTTATATTTTCGAAATGTTTCAAATGCTGAAAGTACAAGTTCATCTTTATCAAGATCGCGCTCGAACTTTTAAAACCGTCACTTACCTCATCCTCTGAGTCATGTATTATTGCGATTTAGTTTGAGGCATATTACGCTGCATTTCTCATTCAAAATATAAAAGAAAATAAGCCTTTTCCTTTAGTGGAGGCGGATCCTACAAATGAAGTCCCGCCCCATTCAGGGTGGCGTGAACAGTCTAATCATGTACATCTAAATTTCTTCATTTCTACGCCTATGGCATACGAGTTAAGGGGGACATCGTGTACAAATGCCTTAGGCTTATAAGGGGGGTTTCTTGTACGTGAGCGCTCCCTCTAAGTCACTTTTGACGATTCCCGAGCACCTGGTAACTTGTAAGAAATATAGACAAAGCAAATGTTCATGTTCATTAAAATGACAACTAATTTTAAATGTCTTTTAATCACTTTGGTTTCGCTGATTTTATGGTACACTCCGGGTTCAAGTAAGTGCATGTTGTCATTGTCTCTTTTTCGTTTCAAAAATAATTTAAAATTCCCAAATGATTTTTCTTCCTAGCTTGTTTTGAATAACATCCAAATTTAAATGACAATAACTGTTGTTCCATTGCGATTTTCTATTATATGTTATAGAGCTAAAATGGCATGCAAATTATAGTTTTGAATGCAACAATTAGAATAATATAAAACAATTATGGCTTTCTAGAATAACAAGTAATAACGCAAAATAAATCTTACTAATAACTTTATTACAAGAGGAATTTTAATATGAAATCTTACTTATAATATTTCAATACTAAAATAATGACCTTTTCTTAATACTGAAAGACTTGACAAAAAAGATTGACGAAACAAATATCTCTCCTTTGGACTCTTCAACTGGTGACCCTCCGTTCCTAAACTTAATCCATTGGGGTTTTAGTACTAGGTCGGAACTATTAACAAATAAACATATACCAATGTGAGATATACTAAAATTATATTAGAATAAAACTACGAAGCTGTAAACTTAAAAAAAAAAGTTTGTTTCCTGAATATTCCTAGTTATACATATTCCGACTTTCAGACTATCAGTTCGAAAACAACATACACCGCTTTGATGTATTTATATAAAGGAATCGAGTTCTAATTATTTAAATGTCCTGTGGTGGAATTTATCGGGGTCAACTGCACCTGTGCAGTATCCCAGTCCGAATCCTAGACACTTAACTGAAGCACTCTTGCAGACAAACGCTATACACATAACTGATAACATAAAGCCTCTCGTTAGCAAATAAGTTCAAAACTAAAACGATCTTCTTATTTATCCCCCCATATGAAACAGTGTTCTGTAGATGGCTTCTTCAAATTCGTAATTTCACGTAAAGAAGTGCAATATGTTTAAATAATTCCTTTAAGAGATATTTTAAGATTCGAATTTTGTGCAATATTTTATACTAAGCAAAATCTTGGAGTTCTTCAATTCAGGATTAATTGTTTTTTCCATAAAGACATGTAATGGTTTTCATTTTCACAGGTTTTAGTCTAAATGATTTAAAAAATCATCCTGCCAGAAATGAAATTCCTGATCAGAAGGAATCTCCTTACCAAGAAGAAAGTTTACTGGTTCAGGGGCACCTTTCTTCAGAAAACGTTGGTCAAGAAACAACTGTACCTAGTGATATGACATTTAACTCAGACTACCACTGCTGTGTAAGGAGACCTAAACTGACAGCAATTGGTTTTGGTAGGTTTTAACGTTGATTTTTCTATAATCATTTGTTCAGATTGCTTATTATTATTTTTTGAATAACAATTCTCACATGTGTTTTTAATTATCGTAATATAATCCAAGTAACGAGTTTGCATAAACAGCAATTAATTAAAATACTGTGTCTGATACAATCAATATAAAAATGCCGATAAAAGTAGCGTGAATTTACTGCCAGCTGTTTTCAATTATATATTCGATTTAGAAGGTATTACGGATTAAGATATATTCAATTGATAGAAGCGTTAAATACCTGAAACGAAAAATGTATTCTTGTTTCAGGTATTTTAAATATATCACCTATCGCTTATCTAATTAAGAGAAAGTTAAAGTTAGTATCACTTCAATAATAAATGAACCGCACAACCCACGATGAACAGGTATATAGTTAATATCTTTAAAAATCTCAACATTTGATCTTAGTGAAAGTAGCTAATTGTTTCAACATGGCCAGATTTAACACAGTATTTAACTATAAAAACAGAATGTAAGTTAAATATTTAACGACAATTCTGAGTTTTTTCATCACTCCATATTTTTATTTCTTAATTGGCAATGTTCATTTCAAAGGAAAAAGTTTCCGATAACAATGCTAGAAAGCGAGTATTTCAAAGCAGTGGGCAACTAAAAAGCTATTTAATTAAAATGTTTTCTGATTTAAAATTCACTTATAGTTAACGTGATGATCAAAGGACTAAATCGGTAACTCAGATGTGCAGTTGAATAAGAATAGCAAGACTGTGAGTTGGAATCATGTGTAAGGTGTGAATGTTTGCAAAAGCCTGCATTTTGAGAAGTTTGCAAGGCTTCTGAAATCTAGTATTTTTTTAAAAAATATATAATTATTAATTTCGATTTTAAACTAATCTCTTGAAGATATAATTCACGAAGGGAAGTTATCAGGAAACTGGAGTGTGCAGATTAATGACTGGGGCACGTCTTTTCCCTGTCAGAAGTATCCAGACATCGTTATTTATACAAAACGAGTTATTTAAAACTTTAACCCTGACAAATGTAATCCTGATTAAGTGAAGAACATTAGCCATTCTTATAACAGTTGAAAACAATCTTAGAAAGAGATAGCGAGAGAGAGAGAGAGACGAATAAATAAAAGGGAGGAGTTATGACTTGAAATTTCGGAATTCGGCTTCCGCTTATCATAACTTACAGCAGTGCAGAGTTTGGTGTGATATAGGAAGGATGTGTTTATACTGAGGATTTCAATGATAATCACAGATTATACTGTGAGATAAAGCCTCTGTAATTTTCAGTACGCCTTTCGTTTGCAATAAAAATCTTTGCCTTCCAAAATATGTTTAAACAATTGTACACTGCAACATCCAGAGTAAGAAGCGGAAAAAATGTTTGCTCCAGCAAAAGGCAAAAATCTCTCATCATTTGTCAACAAGGCATAACTGCTACTGAATCATTTAATTCCTGTTAATACACACCTTCTCTTGAACCTCTAAAAAATAAAATCATTCAAATAATTTTACTTTATTTAATAATAAAAGGTAAATTTAAAAAAAAAAAAAAGAAACCCGAGTAATGAATGGTAATCTTTTGCGTGCATGAATTAAATCTGAAAGTCATCAACATCTTATGAGCTTCTACAAAATCAGAGGTAGGTATATTGCTTTTGCTGAATATTAAAAAATAAATAAAAAACTGATGGTCAGCCCACTAATTTTTAATAATGAATCATCGTCGCCAAAAGACAATTATTTTAGCACTAATTTAATTTTCAGTCCTACCGAAATGGCTATAATAGAACATTAATCAAAAATATTCTCTTTCGACCACCAAAATAGTGATTCTCCTATGTCACAAACAAAATAGCAAGGTTTCTTTGCCAACAAAATTGAAATATCGCCTTCTACCTAATCAACAAGATCTCTAATCATCAGAAACCTCCTAAACCTCCACATCAGTCACTAAAGAAACCGGCGTCTACAAAATCAGTTGTAGTTGTGGTTTACACGGGATAGGCAGGCAGATCTCGATACGCCTATTAGAATATCGTTTTTTTTTTTCTCTTCCCGTCAAGTGTTCAAAGAATCAGCCAAACTGATGAGACATCCTCTACAGTTCAACAAAAAACAAGGAATGAGTTTATATAAAGTTTGATCTTCATTAATTCATCACGACACACTCATATCTACTAAGAGTATACAGCAACTTACGAACGCGCAGCCAGCGTAATAGCAAATACACGCTTTCGATTCTTATTCATAGTCAAATATTTTCACTACAGTTGTTAGCTACTTGTTTTTAGTTTATTCATATAATTATCCTGATGAAGCGAAACAAAAAAGAATTTTCACGAAATTAGTCAAGAGAATAAAAAAAAAAAATTGTTTCGTATTCTGTGTGATATTTTTTTTTTTTTCTGGAAAAATACCGGAAAGCATATTCTTAGCATGTCCTCTCTCCACAAAGAATACGTAAAGATTATTTTAATAATTAGTTTTTATTAAAACAAAACAAAATAATATAATATATAAAATTATTTCTGACAGGTCTTGATAAGACCTAACTTTAACTGTTGTGCGCAGATCTAGTCTCCTGGTTTCCGTGGTGATTCTGATACACTGGAGGGGGGGGGATGCAAAGGAGAGTGTTAAAAACGATATCAGGATTAAGGAATACTTATTATGAAAACAGAATGAGAATTTGTAGACTACAGATATTAGCAAACAGGAGAAAGAGGTAGTGATATAGCTGAGACAAACTTCTGAAAGGGTCATACAGGATATTAGTAGATGGAATTTTTCATTTTATGGAGAGTGGAGAAAGGACGAGAGATCATCCTTGGAAGTGGAGAATGAATTGCCGCCAAGAAGAGTGTGAGAGATAGATTTTTCTCTCATAAAGTGGTGTGTGATTGGAATGGACTGCTGTTGGATGTTGCATGTGTAAGTAGAATGAATGAATTCAATCACACTTATGATAGCTGGCGCGGGCAGTATATGGCTTTCCTCGAAGACTCCCTTGAAGTCTCTCTCTCTCTCTCTCTCTCTCTCTCTCTCTCTCTTGATAATAATAATAATTTTCATTGTCCTGTATAAGAACACCGCCACTTTCCTTATGGGAGGATTGAAAATGTAACATGTTGGCTTTCAAGAGCAGGTTTCCCGGATTACGTAACCCATAGCCTATCAGAATACTGTTAATAATGTGCCAAAGGTTGACAGCCTTCAGTGGCAGAGTGTCTCCTTAAAAAAAATCTGAACATCTTAAATGTTTTATCTGCACCAAAAATATTAAGAAATAAAAATACACAAAAATGTCAACAAATTAACAATCATATATTCAAAATAGGATATGCTACTTACATATACAGGTATGAAATAAGTTTTTTTTCTTAACATGTATAAGGGGAAAAAAGAAAAGAGGACTGAATGAATCAGAAGAGGGTATAAGGAATTAAATTATCTTATTCGATTAGTTCTGCAATAGTCTTATTGTATTTTATTTTTCATCTATTTCTTTGTGTGCAAATAGTGTGTGTGCAAGAGAGCTTTGCTCCATCTTTTAAATAATGAATAATAAATATGGAGCTTCAAGAACTACAAATTTCGTGGAAAGAGTAAAAACACACATTTAAACTCCTGCTTCTCCTTCAATCTTCTTACTGTGAGCATTTATTTCCAGAACATCAATGAAATTTTATCGTTCCTAGCACGTTTTAAAATTGAAAAACAACTGTGGCAACATACCAGTTTCGCTGTTCATCACTTTATTTTATATTCATTCTAAATGATTCATTATTAAAGGAATTACTTTGAAATCTTTCTAGGTTTTAACGCAACATTTCGTGACGATTTTCTCTAAACACTATTAATATGCTCTTTTATGTCAATTAACAGTTTCTAGTTCATGACACTTTTTTTTTAAATTTATCCCGAAGTAACTATACGATTTATTCACAGTATGGAGGTTTACGGTGGACAGATTATGAGGATGTTGCTCGTGCTGACATCCTCATTGCCATCTCTAAATTTACATATACCAACTGTCCGAGCAACTTAGTTTATAAATTTATAATATTTATAATACAGGAGAATTTATAAACCAATTCTCCTGTAGCTGAAGAAGACTCTCTCTCTCTCTCTCTCTCTCTCTCTGTCTCTCGTGTTTTGTAAACTAATGTTTACACAAAAAAGGACGCAAGATGAAGCGAAGATTGTCACACAAAAAAAAACTTCATTTGATTTGTGTAATATCATTGTCTATATATTTCATAATAAATAGGACTGCTTCAAAATACCTTACTGTTAAATATAAATAAATAACGGCAACCTCCCTTAACAGTTATTACTTGAAACTAATGCAACCTATGATAATTTTGTTTCTTATTAGCTACATTTAATTATTCATATACTTAAGTATATGAATAATTAAATGTACACAGCTAACTATACAGGAGGCTTATTTATATTAGTCGCAATTTATTATTTGTTATATAAATTGTTTTCCAACTATATTTGTACTACTTGACAAATAGTAAAACTATTCATTTAATACTGCTTTATACAGATTTAACAGGAAATGACAAGTACGTTGATATTGGCCACTGCCGGCATGCATGTGGCCATCATCTGCATAGAAATACTCACATACGTCATCGCCACATCCACCATTGGAATCAGACACTTGAAGCAGAGAAAACACTGAACAGAGTAAGTTCCTTACTAAAATTTGTTGCAGACTATTGCTATTAAATTTTATTATTTTTTAAGTTTAATTTTCCTTTTGTAAATTTGAGGGAAAGCAGATCCTTAAAAAATCGTCTAATACTTTTTGAAGTTAACTCAGTGCTGCTCTATAAAATACCTAGGCTATGGTATTTATACAGCAGCGTCTTGTTTATAATGCACGTCCTGTTTTGCTGGCGTAGGGGATGCAAGTGGTTCCCAACCTTTTTCCACTTGTGTACCCCTTTTAAATCCATTTCTATAAACTGTACCCATTGTCTTTAAAATAGCTGTTTTTAAATACTGACATTTATTGTTCCATAACTAACATTCTGCATTTTGTTTACTTTACTAGTTTTTCAGCCATTACTGATTATTTTTCGTGTACCCCTGAACGGCTCAGCACGTATTCCGGGGTGGGGGTGGGGGGGTACGCGTATCACTGGTTGGGAACCGATGCCTAATGCTTGGCTATTAGGATGCGTTCGGTTTGAGTTCTGTTTACGGACGAGTTTTCGTGTTATATACATTCAACACACCAACAGCTTGTTGAAACTATTTAAAGGAGTGTTATTATTAATACAGACCATTTCATGAACCAGAAGAAAAAGTGCTTCATAACAATCTAACAAAACTTTTTTTGAATGTAGATGACAGTCCCAATAAGTCCAAATACAGAACAACGACCAATTTCAGCTAGAAAATAAACAGTAAATTTGAGGGAAAGCAGATCATAAAAAATCGTCTAATACTTTTTTGAAGTTAACTCCCTATTCTAGCCCTGACTTCGTCAATATTCGTTAACCCAGTACCTTTTCTTCCATCATTAATGTTAGTACTTAAATTTTGAACTAAATGAGTTAAAATTCAAGTAATTGGAGCTGTTTGTCCTAACGAAAAATTTTGACTAGAATTCTGCTTGTTCGTTTTCAGAAAATAATCTCAGCTGAAGGAGAAAATAAAATAGCTTTGCAATGTCCTCCTCATCATGAGTGCGAACCAACAGGTATAAAGATCGAACGATACCATTTATTAAATGGCCCTGTGGATATAAACGTTTTGGGAGACTGTCGCTGTACCGAAAAGCCAACTTCCTGCGTCAACCTTCCATATTATGTGATGTTTTTCGAGTATACACCGTATCAAGTTGAGGTGGATATTGGAAAATGCAGAGGTCCTTGCAATGGAGGTGAGTTAGGACATGCCTAAAATGTATACTCTAGTGTTCGATTCAGAATAATATCTCATATAATTATACGAGTATAATAAGATGATCTCTCCTGATTGTAAAATAATTTTACAATCAGGAGAGATCAAAAAGTCTGCAGTGATTATAATCTAGCACTGATTTTACAATCATTGCAGTATTATAAAATAACTTTACAACTTATATTTAAATACTTAATATTGGAATTAAATACTTAATCTTTCAAAGGTTATCATTGGAGTACTAGAATTTTGCAATAATTGCAGAAGAGATGAGAAATTTACAGTATATGATGTGTGTGGAAGGGGTGGGGTAAACGAAATTCAGAACAAAATAGTTTTGACAATATGCAACCAATTTAATTACAAAAATTGACAAAATGATCATAAAGATATGAAAAATTGGCAACACCCAGAAATTCCTCGTGATTTTTAATGAAATTGAATACATGTGCCAGTTCATTTGCTTTTGTGTAATAACACATATTATGGGTGTTGGATGTCTTTTCAGGTTATAATGATTACGAACATAACCAAATTGCTTAAATCGAATGAAACTTTGGTACATATGAAGTAGATTTATTCTAATTTCTCTGTATAATAAAGTTTTTCTTTCCGTCTGAGCAGATTAATACATGTATAACAGCATAAATCAGCTAGCATAAATCATAAATTGTGTACATAAATCAGCTAACTGAAAATAATAAAAATACGAGATTCGCTAAATCTGTTTTTATTAGAAATTGTCGGAACGTATATCTCAAATCCCAAATTCAATTGCTGAAAATAAATAATTTGACAATACTAGAATATTTCGGGAAATGTTTAGAAGAATCTTGAGACCTACTGGCAGTTTACGAAAAATGTGTAAATGCAGCCTGATATATAAGAACAAGATGGCAATTAACTTAATTGCCAATGGCAATTAGATCAATTGATCATTAGATCAATTTATTGAAACACTGACACGCGCTAATCAGCAGAAAAATTATCTTGCATCTTGCAACTCTCTGTTGTTAAACTGTCGTAGGCATTACTGAAGAAATATAAGAATGAGCATCTTCTTCTCTCCCGTAGTCCTAAATGGACCGTTGGGTCATTCATGGCTGGTAGGTGATATTCTTTGTTAGCCGCCTCCAATCATCTCGGTCTCTTGTTCTTGATATCAGTTGAGAAAGGGAGGGGAATTTGTCCATTTTTTGATGTTATCAGTCCATTTTAATCGAGGTCGGCCCCTAACCCTTGGTCCCCGAACGATTCCTTCTAGTGTTTGCTTTGGAATGCCATTAGTACTCTCCACTTGTCCGAACCATTTCATCTGTCTTCTTCTGATAACTGTCAGAATATTTCTCCTTATTCTCCCGTCTATTGAATCAATCAGTTTTCGGACATTTTCATTGGTTTCGTGAGCGGTATAGGGAATTCTCAAAAGTCTTCTGTAAGTTTTCATTTCAAAAGACATTAGTCTCCTCTCATCTTCCCTCAATAAAGTCCAGGCCTCACAACCATACAAGATGATAGAATTCACCAAGATGTCAATTAGTCTTAGTCTGGTTGTGATTGATATTCTGTTATCCCCCCACAATGGTTTTAACTTCTGTAGGGCCACGGTTGCCTTAGCAATTCGGTATTTAATGTCGGTTTTTGAACGACCATCTTGACTAAACGTGCTGCCTAGATAAATGAACTTGTTTGCATTCTCGATTTGTTTATTGCCAATTTGTATATTTAAGAATTTAATGTCTGATTTTGAGGTTATCATTGTTTTTGTTTTTTGTAGGTTTATAATATATAAATATACAAATATATATATATATATAAATATATTTGTAGGTTTAAATATATATTTATATATATAAATATATATATAAACCTACAAATAATATATATAATCCATATTTTTTTAATGTTCCGAAAACTCGGCTGGTTATCTCTTGTAATTCTTCTTCACTTTCTGCCAGAAGATCAATATCGTCTGCAAAACGTAAGTTATTTATTCTTAGTCCACCAACTACTATTCCAGTGTCATATTCATGAAAAGCTTCATCTATGACATATTCCAGAAAACAATTAAAAAGAAGAGGGGACAAGATGCATCCCTGTCTTACTCCCCGTTCTGCCCGGAACGGTTCATTGCTGTAATTTTTAATTTCAATTCTCATATCAGATGAGGAATAAACAGATTTAATAATCTTGATGATTTTGTTGTCAATACCATAATGTTCTAAAATTTTCCATAATGCCTCATGCCATATTGAGTCAAAAGCTTTTTGAAGGTCTAAAAAGTTGTGACAGATTATTTTGTAATGTTCTATGTATTTTTCGCCTAGTATGTGTATTGTAAAAATATGGTCAATTGTACTTCTGGACTTCCGGAAACCCGCTTGCTCATCCGATAGTCTGCTTTCTATTTTTTTTTTTCAATTCTTGACAATAATATTTTTAACAGGATTTTGCTTGGATGACTAATAAGGCTTGTTGTTCTTCTTCTGTCCTCGTACCAATAGGTACGAGGACAGAGGTTCGACAATCAGAAGGCCAAGTCTTTGTGTTCCATACGTCCTAGAATAAATTTAGCATGTTTATGATGATGTCACCTCCTTCGCGTATCAGTTCCATTGTAACACCATCAATTCCCGGCGATTTTCCTATTTTTGAGGAGCTAACTGCTGCAATGAATTCTTTTAATATCGAGTAATCTCCTTCCTCCGAAAACCGCCTGGCAAAATTCCATCCAAAATATCGTCAGAATGAGCATATATCAATATAATTATGTTTCCTATTCTTCTGCATACATAATTTTAAAGGCCTAGTGACATTATTTTCACGCATTATTCTCCATTGTAGCCTTAATCGCATAAAGTGCACCTTACAGAAACGTTTTCGTGAAGACAAAGTTACTAAATTAAATGCTCAGCACTTAGCATTCTTGAATTCAAGGAAACTAGTCTTCTTAATTGTAATTTCTTATAAAAAATATCAAAATCTCTTACACTCTGCGTTTTTCAAGTAAAACAATTATGCATCGGGATATCATTTTGTTGTTATAACATGCTATGGCTGGCCGAGTGGTTAGAGTATCAACTCTCCAACCAACCAACAGACTGCGGGTTTGACTCCCGCGTGGCCATGGACGTTTGTTATTGTTTTAGGTGGGAGATGAAATTCATCTCCCGATGTGAGACGGCAATTCTCCCTCCCTCCCCCCTCCCCTGGTTATTGGAAAGTTGAAAAGGTCTATGTTTGATCTGTAGATCAAAAAAAAAATATATATACATATATATATGTGTGTGTGTGTGTGTGTGTGTGTGTAGAAAGTTTTTTTACCTTGGGTATGTTATATATTAAAGATACCAAGCAATTTTAAATAAAACTTGGTTTTAATCCTATTTCTCAAGTAAGCAAACAGACAAGTAAGTCAAGTTTGCGCCTGCACGTAGTGCAAGTCAGAGCGACTCCGCACGTAGTGCAAGTCCAGGAACTCGTGGTAAAGGAGGAATAAGTTTTGATCGCTATCCTTGGTATTTACCCTTAATGCAAAGCACATCCCTAGCGGAGATATATGATGCTATACGTTAAAGGTAGGGGCCACTACCCAGACCGGTTTCGACCTTTGTTGAAGTCTCATCAGTGGGAGCCAGGCTTAAGAAATGCCAAGGTTTAAGTAATACAGAGCTTATAAAGTTTACTAAAACAAGTTGCCACAAGGTGCTTTGACCTTATCAATTAAAAATCTCAGGATGAGAGATAAATGTAGAAAGTTTTTTTACCTTAGGTATGTTATATATTGACGATACCAAATAGTTTTAAATAAAACTTGGTTTCTACATCTATCTCTCATCCTGAGATTTTTAATTAATAAGGTCAAAGCACCTTGTGGCAACTTGTTTTGGTAAAATTTATAAGCTCTGTATTACTTAAACTTTGGCATTTCTTAAGCCTGGCTCCCACTGATGGGACCTCAATAAAGGTCGAAACCGGTCTGGGTAGTGGCCCTTGCCTTTAATGCCTTTAATGTATAGCATCATACATCTCCGCTAGGGATGTGCTTTGCATTAAGTGTAAATAATAGTGATCAAAGCTTATTCCACCTTTACCACGAGTTGCCTGGACTTGCACTACGTGCGGAGTCGCCCTGACTTGCACTACGTGCAGTCGCAAACTTGACTTATTTGTCTGTTTGCTTACTTGGAAAATAGGATTAAAACCAAGTTGTATTTAAAATTGATTGGTATCTTTAATATATAACATAATCATCTCCCTGGTATAGTAGCGTATGTTGTCCCACCAGCCATAAGGCTGAAGGGCAAATACAAATGCAAAATATATAATAAAAATAGGAAATAATAATAATAATTATTATTAAGACTATTACACTTTTTTTATATAATCTTTGTCAAGTAGCTTTATTTTTATCCTCCTACATGTTTCTCCAATTTTTCTATTGGCATCCTCAGGGAATACAAACTAGTAAGCTAAAATGAAGGTTACCGACTAGGTTATAACTGATGGTTCTAATTCATACAAAAAATTGGTATTGTGCGTGACAATGTTCGTGTCTCGTTAACGTGATTTATTCGTTATGGCTCATGACGTAATTGTTATGAAAGTTCATTTCTTTGATGTTTAATGATCTGATAAAAGTTTTCCAAATTTATGGTAAAATTAGACCTTGATTCTTGTTTAGGTTTTCAGTTTTACGGGCGACTGTAGCTGCTTCTTTAAAGGTTTTTGAATGGTAGTTATCTTCTATGTATGGCATAAGGCTCTTATCCCACTCGATGTGATGGTTAGTAGAGGCAAAGTGGCATGAAAGGCCTGAAATGTCTTGTCTGTTATTTCTGACATATCCTATGTGTTCTTTCTTTCCAGTTTCAAAGCTTCTAGAGGGCTGACCTACGTAACTAATACCACATGAGCAAGGTATATTATATACTCCAGAGTACTTGTAGAATGGGTGAGGATCTTTCGGTGATCTTAAAAATTTCCGAATAGTGTTGATTGGTTTGAATGCCACGCTGATCTTATGTGGTTTTAAAAGGTTAGCTAATTTTTTGGAAAGGTTGCTGACAAAAGGAATCGTAATTGTACTGATGTATTGGACGTCATCACGTTGTCGATGTGGTATATCAGTAAAGAGAATCTTGTTATAGAGTCTTTTTTGGGTAACCATTTAAAGAAAGTTCTCTGGATATTGTGGTTAATTCCGTTAGTAGGTCATCCTTGTCTGTCGTATACTGTATACAAACCAATAATAGTATCAACCTATTTGTATACAGGAAACCTACAAATTTATTTTATTTTTTTTTTTATATATATCGATCCCATACACGAGAGGTCAAAGGACCTATAAGCACGTCAGTACCGTATCTATGGTGCAGGTGAGGAGTCAGAAGTTTATTGACATTTTGTTTGAAGAGTTGCAGCTGTCTGGAAATGCTTCTTGCGGTAGGCTATTCTAGAGGACGGAGGTATATGGAATGAAAGACGAAGAAGAAAAGCAGGTTCGGTGTGTTTGTAGTTGCACAGTAAAGGGGTGCTGGACAGCTGCTGTTCTTGTGTTAACAGGTGCAACAGAAAGTGGAAGAATGATCGTTGCAAGTTCAGTGGCCAGTTCAAGAAGGCACAGAGCTGAAGCACTGTGTCTATGAGATAGAGGTTGAGAGAAATTTGTAAGAGAGGGATCATCTATGAGCCGAATTGCTTTTCTGTGGACAGCATCAAGAAATTTTAGAGAGTTTTTAGGGACTCCATCCCAAACATGTGAGCAGTATTCTAAGCGTGGGCGGATTTGTATCTTGTTACGAGATTTACACTTTGCCAACTCTTAGGAGTTGGCTGAGTGTAAAATAGCGTCTTGAGCGAAACACAATGTCTAGTTTTTTGGGTTTTTTTTTCGGATGGTGAGGAAACTTTTGTTGAGATGTTTGTGAAAGGAGAGGCTGGAGGTGAATGTTAGTCCAAGAAGAGAGATATGATCTTATCTGGTGCTTCGTGTATTACTGAGAGTAAGGGAATGTGAACTGAAATTTCTTTTGCGAGAGAAGAGGTAAGACTGTGTTGGGTAGCATTGATCATTAGAGCAGTCCTCGCCCTATTGAAGGTTAGTACGTAGATCAGAATTTTAAGGCACTAGTTGTAGATGATCTTGATGCTTGGGATATCTGTGCTGCACTGCGTAGTTTGTCAAATGAGCAGGATGAATAAAGAGTACTACGAGGATGATCTGAAAAGTTCTCAGCCTAACAATGAAAAAAACGAATTTATAATTTCAAAATTATTTTTTATTTCCCAACATTTTATTTCCTTTAAGACTAATACATTTATTCCAGCGATGCTCCAGCGCCGTTATCTCATCCCTGTAATGATTCTCAGTAAGATTCTCCACAGATGCAATCACCTCGTGATTCGAAGAAAAACTTACAAGCGAGGAAGAGTTTTAGTTTTGGGAAGTGATAGAAGTCAGAGGGAGCCAAATCTGAGGAATAGGGTGGATGTTCCAACAATTCAAAGTGATGATTTTCCTTAATTTTCCCATCGCCAAAACACCTTTGTGAGTAGGTGCATTGTCCTGGTGAAAGGTGATTTTTTTCTTCTACAAACCGGGTCTTTTTCCACCTTTTAACCAGACTAGACAAATTTTTTTGTCTAGTCTGGTTAAAAGGTGGGAATAATATTCACCGGTTATTGTTTTATCCTTTTCAAGATAATTAATAAAAAAATGCTTTAGCATCCAAAAACACCGTTGCCATGACCTTTCCTGCTAATGGAACCGACTTTTTCTTCTTTGGTGCTGAACAACCGGCCTCTGTCCACTGTTTTGACTGCTGTTTGGATTCTGTTGTGTAATGGTGAATCCACGTCTCATCCATTGTAATAAATCGACGTACAAAATCAGTTCTATTCTTGTTAAAACGCTCCAAGCACTGTTTAGAGATTTTCACACGAGTGCGTTTTTGATCTGCTGTGAGCAAGCACGGCACCCATCTTGCGCAAAGCTTTCTCATTTACAATTCTTCATGCAAAATATATCCTACACGTTCTTTTGAAATGCCTATAGTCTCAGCAATTTCACGCACTTTGATCCGACGGTCATCCAATACCATATCGTGCACTTGATCAATGATTTCTGGTGTTGTTACACGTTTTTGAACGTCCTTCACGTGGATCACCTTCACGTACGAACACGTTTAAACTCGGCAGCCCATTTCTTAATTGTCGAAAAGGAAGGAGAAGAATGCCCATAAATTTTTATATGAATGAATTTCTTTTGGCGTTAAACCTTCTTTTACAAAGAATTTTATAACCGCGCGATACTCAATTTTATCCATTTCAAGGAATACAGAGAACAATTTTGCTTCAGACAGCTGTATAAAATAAACTACTTGATAGAATGACTTGCAGTTTCACATGGATGCTTATGACAGATGTACCAACTTAGAAAAAAAATCTTGCCGATAGTGTTGCGATCTATGGTCGAGGCTGAGAACCTTCAGATCACTCTCCTATAATCTGCAAAGCTGTTGGATAGGATTAGTGAATATAACAAGTGATTGAGAATAGCTCGTTTATGTACATGAGATGGAGGATGATTGGACAAAGTCCTGAGGTACACCTTTCTTCAAGCCAACAACCATGATACTCAGTGAACGACCAGAGAGGAAGAGAACAATCCATTTATATAGGTTGGAGGGTAGACCAAAGTGCCAATGTACGCTCTCACAGTTTTGTTTAATCTATGCCTGAAGGAACTGGTAAAAAGAGTCCATCCCAGAAAACAGGGACATATCTGTAAACCCGAATCATGTAAAATATGCAGGGAGTACAGTATTATTTAGAAACAATAAAGAAAACCTACATAAAACAGTAAGGGTGGTGCAATGCAGGTAAACTTTTTTAAAACCAAAGCAATGGCAGAAGCGGAAACAGTGAAGAATATAACAAGTGGAAACAGACTGGATTAGATTAAACATTTAATTACTTTTTTAACTTTAATTACATACACGATCCAAAGCTCTGAAAATGTCAAGAGCAACAAGTTTCGCCGAACCTTTCCATTGCACATGTCCAGTGGTGGATGATATAAGCTAAGAGGTCAGCAGTGAATCTTGAATGCAGAATCCATACTCGTGGTCGCTGATTAATTGATGGGCCTCTAGGTAGTGGAGAAGGTGACTATTTATGACTTTCTCCATTATTTTGGAGAGGACTGTGGTGATTGGCATTATTTTGTAGCTTGACGGTAGACGATTATTAGCAGGCTATTTTTCCACAGGGAATGTCGCAGAAACAGCTGTACATCACTGTTGAAAAAAAACTGAAAACTGTACTAACTATTATCCTAGTCAACAAAAAAGGAAACATCATTCGAAAATGTAAAGACTTTAAAGGAAATAGATGTGAATCCTGATCACGAAATTCTATCAGCAAAACATAAAGCTTAAATTCAAAACAATCATCAATGGGAAACGACCTGTAAAACTCAACACCTCAAATTAAAATACTAATACACAAAATGCGTTTCAAGGGGGGGAGAATAAAATAGGAAACGTAACTCTTGAACACAGAAAAATTTTCGAGAAAATAGAAAAAATGTAATACTAGATGTAATAAAACAAACATCATAGAAAAAATAGACCTAATAATAATTGGCTTACTTCTGAGAACAGACCTATAGCGTCAAAAGAAGTTAAAAGAAAACTTACTTTACAGTGCCCACCTGAGTTACTAGAAAATCATAGGTAAAAATTGAAATCGCATCTTAATGTAGAGAAGCAAAATCAAATTGGATAAATGTAAAAAGTAGATATGTCAGAATAACTCCATCATAATACTAAATTAGTGTACAGTGCAATAAAAACTTCAAACACAATATGAAAGATGAAATAAGCAATTTGACTGGCGAAGTTAAAAATATTTTTGAAATGTGGAATGACTATTTTAAACAAATATTTACAAAATCAATACCGAAAATAATGAAAAATAGTCTGATAAAAATTAGAAATGCCAAAAATATTAAAAAGATGGATGTAGAAGTTGCGATCACATAAATGAAAACAGATAACGCCCAAGTCAATATGAAATACTGATAGACTTCTGGAAGTATAAAGGACAAATAGTAAGACATTATCTAATGCAGTTCTTAAAATGTCATAAGTTCTGTAGAAATTCCTAATGAATCAAAATTGTGAATTATTCCCATTCATAAAAAGACTATATTAGGATGCAAACTACAGACCAATAATTTATAGGACACATATAAAATTTTAGAAGAATTATACTTAGCAGAATTAAACCATCCTTTAAGCAACGTTTAAAAAAAGAAAAAGGGATTTAGGAGAGGGGTATCCCAACGGATGCAATACACTACATTGCGATTAATTGAAATGATGTGGAAAAAACGGAAATCTTTTTTGCTGCTTTATAGATTTTATGTAAGAAATTAACGAAATAAGCAGAAATAAATTGTTTGAAAATTTTAAACGAATATAATGATATCATATTCAATACAATTAAAATACCACTAGGACAACAAAATATGGAGTAGTTAAAACTTCGGAAATATCAGTCAAGAATGGTGTCGTTAGAGTATGCCTACTCTCACAGTTTTGTTTAATTTATGCCTGAAGGAACTGGTAAAAAGAGTCCATTCCAGACAACATGGACATATCTATAAATAGAAAAAATTACATCATATAAAATATGCAGATAGTACAGTATTATTTAGAAACAATAAAGAAAACCGATTTAAAACAGCAAGAGCGATGCAGTGCAGGCAAGCTTTATTACAACCAAAGCAATGACAAAAGCAGAAACAGTGAAGAATATAACAACTAGAAATAGACTGGAAAGATTATAAATTTAATTACTAATTAGGCATCCTTATCACAGACAAAATAAATTATGAAGAAACTGTTAAACAGAATAAATCTAGAGTAGTTTCTTATGATCAAATATAAAAATATTTGGAAAAATACACACCTTCAAAGAACTTATATATCATGGTACTTCTCTGTGGTGCTTGTGAAACATTGAGTTATCAAACAAAAGGAAGAACAAAGATTACAGGTTTATAAACAAAGAAGAATTACACAACATATTACAATAATAACAATAAACCAAGAAAAACAGTTACAATGATATGTACATGCATAGAATGCCTACTGAAAGATTTCTTGAAATTCTTCAGCGGAAGAGTAGAAGGAAAGATACTGCCAAGAAGGAAATAGACAGTAAACATCAAGATCACGAGTATGTGGACTGAACTCCTAAGGAAATTTAATAACTTGGCTACAGATAGAAATAGCAAGCGGGTAGCCTTAACATGCCTAATCCGCATGCAAAAATATGATGATTTTTACATTTTAGTATTTAGAATTAGAAGATAACTTAAGCTTCCTTCGCTATTTCATTGCGAAAATGAGAAAATATTCTGTAATTTTCTAAATTGTCATTTTTATGTTTGTGTGTTTTTACCTATTCTGTTCTCCTGCTGATTTATTAATAAAAAAATGTTTCGACAGGACACACACACATATATATATATATTAGGATAACCAAGTTATTTTATAAACTTGGTTATTTTAACTCCTAATCCCAAGTATGCAAACAATTAAGTTTGCGCCTGAAACAAAGCTCAAGTCTAAAGATGGTACAACACCAGGGCAACTCATTGTAAAGCTGGGTAAAGCTATGATTACTATTATTTTCCTATAATGTAAAGCACATCTCACTAGAAGATGTATACTGCAATGCATTATGGATGGGGTCACTACCCAGACCGGTTTCAACCTTTTTTTGAGGTCTCCTCAGTGAGTAGCTAGACCCTAAATACCAAGGTTATAGTAATACGGAGCCTTATCAACTTTACCTATAGAAGTTGTAACAAGGTGTTTTTATTTTTAATAAAAATCTCTGGAGGAGATATAGATGTAATAATATCCTAATATACAATATCCCCAACTTAAAAATTTTATTTTATATATATATATATATATATATATATATATATATATATATATATATATATATATATATATATATATATATATATATATATATATATATATATATATATATATATATATATATATATGACAGAAAAGAAAGATAATTACGAAATCTTTTACACAGTGGAGGGATCTATTGGAATAGGAAATATCAGAATCTACATGCCTATGACTTACTTCAGTCAATGATGGATACAAAATAAAAGTTTTAAACGCGTTAGCGAACAGCATTTTTTGATTCCTATATTTTGTATGTTGAAAGATAACATTGCACAGAAATTTTATACTATTCGCCGAAAGGATTTTTGGTAAAATAAATAATTGCAGTTTAATGTGATTGCGATATTTTAAAACGGCAATAACATAATAACAGAATAAACGTAATCAGTTTTCGTAAGGGAAAATAAGCCTTTGAAGATGTCAAAGAAAATGGCTGCTGCATACAAGGTGGATAGAGAAAAATTTATATTTCCATAAGGAGATAAATTCTGAGAAAGGTAAAAAAAAAAAAAAAAAGGTAAAGAAAAAAATATTACTGTAACGCTTTTCTCATCACTTCTTGGATATGAGCTGTCTTAATATAGCGCCATTTAAAAAACAATCTCCAAAGATTCCGCATTTTTGCCGTTTAATAATTCGAAACGGAATTGTCAAGTCAGATGAACAAAAAAAGGCAACTTTATAGACTATTCAGGGAAGTACCTTTTTAAGCAGCGTAATACCAAGGTGACTCATGCCATAGTACGAAAAAATTTTGTGTGAATTCCGTATACTAACGATTCCTTTCGAAATCTTCTGAATTCCATGGCGTAAATATTAGTTTTCCGATTTAGCTCTAACGTATGAATAATGTTATCATTTCTTCGATTGTTCTTTCATAAAATTGCGTAATATTAAGACCTTAGGTTAGTTAACAGAGCAGTAAGTGTGTACTAAAACGATAAAAAAAAGTAGCGCAGCACAAGTCTGTACTTATATATAATTATAGACCTGTGCTGAGTTAGAACATCGGCATCAGACATAACGTTTTTATTTTTTTGTTATGACTTAATTTTGTGGTACTGGATTATCCGTGGCAGTACCTATTATTTTCATGTAAAAAAATAATAATAATAGGTACTGCCACGGATAATCCAGTACCACAAAATTAAGTCATAACAAATCTCTAGGTTTCAATCCGACTGTGGCATGGATGTCTGTGAATGACATTAGAAGTAGATGATTTTCATCTATTGATGTGAGATCCGGTTCCTGTATACTGTGGAACTGTAATGGTTTAGAATATGCTGTATTTAGTTTATATAGTTAGGTCTGAATTATCTAACTTTTAACTCATTCATGATATAAAGCGATTATAAGATCAGAGGGTGGTGCGTGAGTGGAATGGATTGCCATTGGATGTTGTGAGTGCAAGCAGTGTGAATGAATTCAAGAATAATTATGATAGCTGGTATGTGCAGTATGTGGCCTCCCTCATGAGTCTCTGACTCCCTGGAGGTCTCTCTTAATAATAATAATAATAATAATAATAATAATAATAATAAGTTAACAATTTTCGTGAGTGAAATTAACATTAAAAAAAAGAAAAAAAGGATATAGCTTTCTTGGCCGAGTGGTTAGAGTATTCGCACTCCAATCAACAGGCTTATGGTTTGAATCTCGCTGTGGGGCATGGATGTTTGTGATTGTCTTTAGGTGGGAGATGAGCTTCATCGCCTATATATATACGACTGGTCTGAAAAGTTCTCGGCCTAACAATGAAAAAAACGAATTTATAATTTCAAAATTATTTTTATTTTTCAATATAATCTCCCTTAAGACTAATACATTTATTCCAGCGATGCTCCAGCGCCATTATCCCGTCCCTGTAATGATTCTCAGTAAGATCAGCAAAATACTCCTCTAAAGCTGTAATCACCTCTTGATTCGAAGAAAAACGTTGACCACCGAGGAAGAATTTTAGTTTTAGGAGGAGATAGAAGTCAGAGGGAACCAAATCTGGGGAATAGGGTGGATGTTCCAACAATTCAAAGTGATGATTTTCCTTAATTTTCCCATTGCCAAAATACCTTTGTGGGCAGGTGCATTGTCCTGATGAAAGATGATTTTTTTCTTCTGCAAAGCAGGTCTATTCTCTTGTATTTTTTCGTGTAGTCTGGTTTAGATGAGCAGTAAAGATCCAAAGAAAGACTAGATTTGCAGGACATCTTCTGAGAGGTTCTTCGGGACACCCGACAAGAACTATATTAAAAGGGAAAGTTGAGGGGAAGAGAAGACGTGGAAGACCAACTAGAGAGTGGTTTAATGACATCGTTGAATGGACTGGTTTAAGAATGATGGAAGCTACAGACAGAGAGAAATGGAGAAGAGTTGCTCATCTGCTGCAACCCTCTTGCTAGAGGATGCTACCGGACGACGAGTCTGGTTAAAAGATCGGAATAATATTCCCCAGTTATTGTTTTATCCTTTTCAAGATAATTAATAAACAAAATGCCTTTAGCATCCCAAAACACCGATGCCATGACCTTTCCTGCTGATGGAACCGACTTTGTCTTCTTCTTTGGCGCTGAACAACCGACTTCTGTCCACTGTTTTGACTGCTGTTTGGATTCTGGTGTGTAATGGTGAATCATGTCTCATCCATCGTAGTAAATCGAAGCACAAAATCAGTTTTATTCTTGTTAAAAAGAATAAAAACCACCAAGCACTGTTCACAGATTTTCATACGAGTGCGTTTTTGATCTTCTTTGAGCAAGTGAGGCGCCCATCTTTTTATTTGCAATTCTTCATGCAAAATATATCCTACACGTTCTTTTGAAATGCTTATAGTCTGCGCAATTTCACGCACTTTGACTTTGATCGTGCACTTGATCAGTGATTTCTGGCGTTGTTACACTTTTTAGACGTCCTTGACGTTGGTGGGTCATCTTCAAGGCTGATACGGCCACGTTTAAACTCGGCAGCTCATTTCTTAATTGTCGAAAAGGAAGGAGAAGAGTGTCCATAAACTTTTAAGAACTTCAAATGAATTTATTTTGGCATTAAACCTTCTTTTACAAAGAATTTTATAACCGCACAATACTCAGTTTTATTCATTTCAAGGGATACAGACAACACTTTTGTTTTAGACAGCTGTATAAAACAAACTACTTGAGAGAATTACTGCAATTTCGCATGGATGCTTATGACAGATGTATCAACTTAGAAAAAAAATCTTGCCGATAATTTTGCCATTTATGGTCCAGGTCGAGAACTCGGCAGCCCTTTTCTATATATATATATATAAGGTACCTGAGGCAAATAAGGTCCAGTGTCTAATAAAGCCCGTTTAAAAAAAATCACATTTACGGTAAGTTGTGCCGGTTTGGTTTCTTACACACACACACACACACACACACACACAGAGGACGCAATAAGCAATGGCAAATCATATTGTTTATCGACTGTATTGTGTCAGTTTGACCTAGACCAGGGGTCGGCAACCTGCGGCTCGCGAGCCACATGCGGCTCTTTGGATGTGAAGGTGCGGCTCTTTAGTTCCATACGCAAATATTATTTATTTTATCAAAAAAAAAAAATTTAAAAATCGTTCTGAATCGATTAACGAGGATTAGGCACCGATTCTATCTCTCAGCCGCTTGTACTCGCTTTTCACCGCACCCCTCCCCCATGACACGCATCGTCACTGTCGTCAGTCCGTCGGAAGCTCTCGGAAGTTTATATGTTTGGCAATTTTCATTGATTTCGGCATAGCTGGGCATAACACCTTTACTCTTAAACTAAGTATCTAATATTTGCCAAAATTAAAAAAAAAAAAACTAAAATGTGCAGACTGCGCCGTGATAAACACGTTCTGACAGTCGGTTCGTGCCAGTCGGCGATCACCGCACACGGGAGGCGACCACAGATGCGACGAAACTATGTACTTATAGTCAATCAGTACGTGAGAGAGTGAGACAAACAGTGTTTCGTCACTAAATTATTTATTTTAATAATTAAATTATTAGAGAATTATTTATTTTATTTAGGTAGATATTTTTAATTGGGAAATATCGTTGTAAAATGTTTTTTGATAAATTATATTTCATTATGCCCAGCTTCTCGTATCCGCTAAAACAGTACAAGATAGAATAGCTAAAATGTCTTCAAATGTAACATATTTGCAGGTGGAAGATATTCAACCTTCTTCTGCCTTATCACTTGCTATAGATGAGTCTTGCGACATAAAAGACACGGCACAAGTTGCCCTTTTTGTCAGGTATATGTCTTCCCAAGGTCCAAAAGAAGAACTTCTAGGATTGCTACCGCTCTCGGAAAAACTAGAGGGGAAGATATAGCGAATGCCGTGCAAAAATTCCTTGAAGACAATAAGATCTTGTGGCTCTTTAAAAACTTTTTAAAATTTTGTGGCTCTTTAAAAACTTTTTAAAATTTTGTGGCTCTTTAAAAACTTTGAAATTTTGTAAATTGTAATTTTTGACTCTTCTGACTCAAAAGGTTGCCGACCCCGGACCTAGACCTTTGTGGGAAGTGGTTGTGTCTTCCCGTTTAATAATATTACGCCACAATAATTCGTAAGTTTTAATCAAACATATTGTTCTTTTTGCATTGTTTTTATATTTAAATTGTTCTATCAACATTCAGTTTTATGATAAAAAATGTTTTAATTGATTTGAATTCATATTTTACGTGAAAATAGATATGATCTAATCTAGTTCGCGGCGGTTAATAAGATAGGCCTTATTAAATTTGATAGGCCTTATTAAACTGCTTTATTAAACTTATTAAAGCTGTGCAAAGAGGACAACTATCACAACGCGCACCATCAGAACGCTACGGAGTATCTAGAAGAACATTGAGGAACCATTTAAAGACAGAGAAGAAGACGACGAAAGATTAGGAAGAAATACTATGCTAAGAAAAGAACAAGAGAACTTGGTAGAAAGAATAGTAAAGTTTGCTTCAATTGGCGTCCCTTTAACTCCAAAAGCTTTACGCAGGCAAACTTTTATATGTTGCGAACAAAATGAAATTAGGAATAATTTCAATAAAGAAAGTGGCCTCGCAGGAAAGGATTGGTTGAAGTTATTTTTAAAGAGAAACCCAACAATTTCTAAATGTAAAGCTCAATTTTTGAATCCTGCACGAGCTGTAAGAACATGTCCTAATCCTCCATCTTGTGATTCAGATAGCTCCGATGAATGATGAGATTCCGCAAAACTAAAGTTGAAGTCATCGTTTCAGGAGTTAATGACAACGCCAAATTATGCAGTTGTAAAGGCAACACCACGAAGAAAAGCGTTAATTTATAAGGGACAGAGAGTGACCAAAGATCTTTTCAAAGAAAAGGATAATAGGAAAGAGAAGGCTGCCAAAACAGGAAGAATCAAAAAATAAAAGAAAAGAAAAGAACAAACAGAGTGTCAAAAGAGGGGTGGTATTGCTAAGGATACAGAGAAGAAAAGGTTGATGATATGAGGCAATGCACACGGTGTCTTAAATGGTACCATGAAGAGTGTGTTGGTCTCACCAAAGAAGAATGTGGCATATTTGTATGCCCTTATGACTGTTCTTAAGCTAATAATTATGATTAAAATTAATAATAATTAGTTGTTTAAGTTAAGGGATATTACATCCCATATCGTTTCTTAGCCGAATAAGAAACTCAAAGGGTTTCATGCCGAATATAGCAGAAAATATATAAAGTTCGGCGATTCCAAGCGTAAGCAAATACCTGGATACTGCAGCAACTGACCCTTAAGGTAGTGCAAGCTGAAGAAACTCATGTCAAAGGCGGAGCAAGCTCCGATCACTATTCTTGATATTTGCCTTATTTATTCTTGATATTCTAATGTGAACTTAGCTCCTAGGAGCTGTATTACTGTTCTACATTATGAGAGAAGGTCACTATCCAGACCGGTTTCAACCTTTATTGAGGTCTCATCAGTGAGTAGGTAGACCTAGTTAATATCAAGTTTGTAGCGAACAGAACTTACAACCCTTCTATGAGTATTGCCGAGAGGGGTCCTAATAAATTATTAGATATATGAAGAGCCAAAGGCTTCAATTCGGCGACATATGACTTGTTTAGGTTAAGGGATATTACATCCAATATCGTTTCTTAACCGAATAAGAAACTCAAAGAATTTCATGCCGAATATAGGGTCAGTTGCTTAAGGGTGAGTTGCTGCAGTATCCAGGTATTTGCTTACGCTTGGAATCGCCGAACTTTATATAGTTTCTACTATATTCGGCATGAAACTCTTTGAGTTTCTTATTCGGCTAAGAAACGATATGGGATGTAATATCCCTTAACTTAAACAAGTCATATGTCGCCGAATTGAAGCCTTTGGCTCTTCATATATCTAATAATAATAATTAAAAATAATTGTTATATTCGTTTTAAATATTTAATTTTGTTCTAAGGGCTTTTATTAAATACTATGATTTAATAAGGCCCACACAAGGTGTTTTTTAAAGACTTGGTTAAAATATAAATTACTGCAAGAATTATTGTTATTTGTGTTTTTTTAATTTGTTTCAATTAATCTAAACAATTGTCTAATTTATTCAAATTTTAAATAAGGTGGGCATTATTTGCCTTAGGTACCTTATATATATATATTGCATTTTTACTTATTTTTACTATTCGTAAGGAATGGATAAGCATACTTAACACATGTGTGCGAACTCGCGTCGCGAAATCAGATCAGAACTACATCAATTCTTTGTAGTGACAGTACTGAACCCATAATGTAATATGAAGCAGTAGATGTTTAAAATGCTGAATCGAGATAATCACTGTAAACAATGAAATCGCATCAACTGCAAGCAACACAAAAGTATTCAACTTCCTATTACTGACGTTTGTATTACCGAAGTCAAGGAGAGACACTGACAACTTGACATCAACTATGTGATTACCCAAAAGCCTTTGCTTATATCCACCGCCTCGATTTTGCGACCATGTGTAGAAATACCAGTTTAGATTATGAGTATGAGAGATTTTTATCGATATAATGCGGGAGTTTTTTGTTTTTGTTTATTCTTATCCTGCACAAAGGTATAGTTCCGTATGTCAATTCATTTTGACATACGGAACTTTTTTTTTGGGGGGGGGGGGGTAAGATATTGCGCAAAAAATCCGTTAATATATGTTATGTTAATATTATGTAATGTACCCATATTGATTATGTTCTTGTACATTTTACTGTTCTCTTCAACCCTAAAATATTCATTAATGTTATTTCTATTTCAGATGGAAAATGCAGCCCACTTCGCAACAAAACTGTTAGCATTGATGGACCAAATGGTAAGGAATCCAATTAGTGATTACAACTAATTTTAGAAATATAATGAAACTTGGAAGACTGGATACTGTCGGTTAAAACAGTCCTGCAAACCTAATTTTCTTAATTCATTCGTTTTGTTTTTTAGTGTAAATATTTCTGAATAACTTACAAAACATGGCACTTTGGTGAACTTAGAATTCAAAACTGAGCCATGGTATTTTCGTTTTTGCAACTTTCATGTTCGTTCCATGGCCCCACATAGACAACTGCCTGTGAGCGGACAGAACATGCGTTCCAATCTAAACCGGTGAAACGATGTATATGAAAAGAAGCAATAAAATTTCGGATGAGAGTCTATAAAAGGATGTTTAATAGGTTCAAATAAAAAAAAAGTAATAAAGAAAACTGTAGATACCCTTCTCGAAACAGCCAAAGAAGAACACACAGCTTTTAAATAATTGAATTATATCTGAACAGTGAAAAAAAAAACGCTGATGTGAATGATATATAGATCATATCAAACTGGTTGTATGCTGAATTTCCTTGAAGTGCAGTCGGTATGTGACAATCAAGTCATCTCTGCCTACAACTTCACACTAGTAACTGGCCTGTTATTAGCCAAGTCAACAGACATTAACCTACCCTGCTAGCAAAGATACCTATTGCAGTGAGCTATAAGTATACCTGCCAGCAGGTATACTTATAGCGTGATATTCATACCTGCTCATAGTCGACAAGATTGTTTGGAGTTACGATAGAAAAGCAACTAAACTTATTAGGCCACTGTATTATGTCTGGTAATTTCCTGTATTTTTAAGCAGGTTTGCATGTTATGCAGTTGAAACAACGGAACTTCCGAGAAGATGAACCTTACCATTCCCTTACGAAAGCAGCTAACTCACCTACAGTTCAAAAGCCCTTAAGTTTTAGGTTCCTAGCTACCATATGTGATCCAAACTCAGGTCTTTCCAACTGAAGAGTAAATGTCGCGAAGTCCTCACGACTTGACCCAAGCTTTGAAAAAATTCAAGCTTCTGCGTTAACAAGTGTACGTACTACGTGACTGTTAGAAGACAGTGTAACATCACCTCTTTTCTTACTAGAAGCTTGAATTACCAAAAGTCATGTTTTTCTAATTCAAAAGCAAAGCACAAAGTTTTCGCTTTTCCTTTCTTTCCCTTTCTTGTAATATGAGTGATGTCTTGGTATGCTACTAGCATTACGAAACGTTCTTTTCTGAGTACGACTGTTAAAACCGTTATGTCATAGGCCGTCAGCTAGATACTGTCTGGCCTAATAGTAGGTCAGTAGATCACCTGGCGAATTATCATATATTATTTCTTGAAAGAAAAAAGAGTTTATTTTAATTATGCCTAAATCTCTAAGGAAGGCCAAATTTTTCTCCTTCGATCTTTTCGGGCTTAACTGTGACATTATTATATCATCTCTTCTACATCAAAAAAAAAACAACTTTCGTATTTCGCTGCGAGAGTTACTTTATACGTAATCAACTACGCTTCTCGCCAAAATTAACAGAACAGACTGCTTTTCATGAACATTACAATTTTTAACAATGTCTCAGGAGGCGAATATTTGATACTATAGACATTCTGGCATTCAAATTCCAAATATCCAATAGAAATAGATCTACCACTGAACAGGTTCGCACATAAAAGAAGATGGATCATGACCGTATAATTGCATTCCTTTTTTTTTTTTCTGCTTGCTTACTCAATGGATTAGGTACACCTCCAGCACCTTCGGGAAATGATTCTTTGAAATGGACAACTTGAAGATAGGAAGTCGAAGCGAAGGCGGCATGTTAATGTATCACGGAGTGTCGCCTTCACATTACAGACACAGTTTCAGGAGACAGAAAACATTAAAAAAAGAGCTGACCAAGGTCGCTCGAGGACTACGTCCACAAGAACAGACCGCTATCTGGCTCAACAGCAAGATGGAATACCACGATGTTCGGTCACCAACTGTCCCTTGAGGCTTGCTACGGCAGCAGGTAAAAATTCCAATCGGACTGTGTTAATAAAGTTTAAATCAAGTGGACTCTAAGCAAGGAAGTGGTTTGCTGCCCATTAACCACACATTACCACAGAGCTCGTCGAAACTGGCACCACGAACATGTGACTTGAAGTCCTTATAAATGGGGTATACTTCTCTTCTCTTAGTTTCTTTCGTTTCAGTCTCCAGATCATAGAACTCAAGCATTCTTTGATCTGGCGAGAGAGAGAGAGAGAGAGAGAGAGAGAGAGAGAGAGAGGAATACAGTACTATCCCTTCAACATCAGATAAAAGGAACACTTGCTGTGGAGGCAGTGTTCTTGTTTGGAGCCGAATAATGATCAGCGACTGCACCCCTTTTTATTTTTTTTTTGATAGGAATAAAGTAACTGCGTAGAGGTACCAAGAATAGATCCTCGAACGCTATGTGCGACTTTGTAGAGGTGCGGTTGGACCAGATTTTCTTTTCATGTATGATAATGCCACTGCCCATACAGCTCAAGTGGTTGAGGACCATACTGAAACTGAAGATATCCACTGACTGCAGTAGTCAGCACTATCAACAGCCTTAAATCCGGTCGAACATATACAGGCGTAGCATTGAACATGACACGGCTTGGATCACTTGGTGAGCTAAAGTCTACTCTGCTGAAAGAATGGGATTTGTTGCTAGAGAATTTCATAGACATTAAACAGAACAACGTCCAATGCTGACAGACCTGTTTATCAGTTAGAAGATATCAACATCCTGAACAAACTGAAAATCTGTTCTACTACAGAATGATGGTTGGATAGTTGGATTCTTTGCTAATATGACTGTGACGTATCAGCCGGAAATTTTCAGTTAAATGTATACTAAATTGTTCCATTTTAGTTGTACTGAAGATTCCATAGATACATAGGAGAAATTTTGCAATTAAATTTACATAACGTAAGTTACCCTTTTTTTTTTTTAATTTCTATTAGAATACAAATGAAGTAAATGATGTAACACAAATTGGTATAACTTTCGAATAACAAGCATAATAGTTTTAGATCCGTAAACGCACAGGATAATGCGCAAAATAAAATCATTCACTATTTGAATAAACTATAAGCCTTCATACGTGCATGTATTTTAGTTAACAAAAACAAACAAGAATCATTGATTTCCTATTTCTAAAATAAATTTGTAATGTCATTTGAAGTTGCAAATATGAACCGCTTAATATCGGGTTGCCTTTCGCATGGATAGCGATAGCTGCAGTGTCATTGATTCTATCGACATCTAATGACGTTAGTGTGGATCTATAGCTATAATATCTTGGACGCGCTGTGAGTCTCTACGACTCAAGCGTAGAGATTCCCACAAGTGTTTGACCGGACTAAGATCCAGTGAATTTCTATCCTAGATGAGTAATGTCTTCTATGTGTTCCTCGAACCAGTTCCTGCAGATGGAAACTGGTGACATGGCGAATTATCATCCTGGAAGTCTCTTCTCTATTTGAATAGGTGAAACATGACAGTGCACGAGGTCTGTAAGTCACTGTTGTCATACATTGGTTAATATGCAAAGGGAATAATAATTCTAGACAACAAAACACCCTATATCATGATGCTACCTCGACCAACCTGGACACTGGAAACCATGCACGAAGGGTTGGTCAACTAGTGTTGTATTACTGAATTAGAAACTTATCCTCTTCAATTCCCTGCTCATAGTTCGGTAATATAGAGTCGGGAACAGCCTTCAAAAATGCTTCAGTCAATTGCTGCGCACACAGGAAGTTCTTTTTGTCCGTACAAGCAGGGGCGGCTCGTGCATATACACTACAGAGCTGCAGCACCCCCAATTTTTCTCGATATATAAATATATTTATTAATTTATTTATATTTGCTTTTAATATTTAAGTTTATCATCAACAACCTATACAATTCTCTTATTTTGTATGAAAAATAATAAAAATCCATCTTGTAGCACTTAGGAGGGCGAAGGACGCTAGCAGCACTGTGTTTACCACAGTGTCATATTGCTAGTATTTGCTATGCGGGCAAGCATATGCACGTCATAGTGAGATGGAGATGCAAGCTATTAGCGTAATGCGACACTGTCCTTCGCGAAGTTCTACTGTTGTTTATATGCAGTTTGCGTCAGTAGTAGTGGAGTGTTCGTAGTGCTTATCGTGTTTACTCCGTCTCTTTAAATATTTGGACATTATAATTAAAGACATAACATTTGTTATAGATTTTATTTTAGAACATTATTGGGGTTATGATAATGGATTTTATTTTTAAGTAATTTTGCATTATACTAAATTGTATAATTTTATCGATAATAAACAATATTTTTTCATGTTTAATTTTTTTTTTAATTTTTACCATAATTTTGATATTTTATCCCAACTCGTATACACTGTACGTACAGTGTGTATGTACATTTCGAAAGTTGCAGCAACCCCCACGATTTTAAGCCACGAGCCGGCACTGCGTACAAGTCTTCTCAGAAGACGGCGATCTCGTTCCTGAGACTGTCTTGGGACCACAGTTACGCCTCTTAAACAAGCAACGTGGGTTATTTTTCCACTAATTAAACACTCAGGATATCTCATCTTTTCAAAGAAAGCAATCAGCTCTACTGTTTTCAAAATCGTGGCTATAGCCAGATCGGCACCCACAATAAGCCTTTTATCGAACTCTGAAAGATATTTTGTTTTTTCCATTATGATCAAATCTATTGACGATAACTGACACGCAGCATTATTAAATATTGTCTAGAACACGTGGTGACGCATGTGACCAAGTATTTTGCATATACGATGATTATGTGACGTTTACGTATATATCTGCATTAAGAATTCTAATTCAGCGGCAAGTATGTGTAGCATTATGTACAGCGGCTAACCAGCATGATAATGACATCATAGAAATTTTTTCAACAACGACGACGACGATTTCAGTGGGAAGAGTGTCTTGTAGACCTTCCATTGTAGAACCTCATTACTTGCGAGAGTGTGGATCTTGTCACACGGAAAACTGTTCCTACATTCTGTATTGCGACGTCAAGTGTGGAGATGTCACTGCCAATTAGCACAAACGAGGTATTTAACCCTATGTCCACTCACAAGCACTATTTTGTGTCATTCTGTATGTATACAGTATACATCTTAATCAATGAATTGTGAGCAGTCAATGCTGTGTCGTATCTGAGAAGGCGAGTTCATGCCCGATAATCATGTACTTTTCGAACTCGTTGAAACGTTGCCTCTTCCCATGAATATAAATTTAACACACTCTGGCTTCAGGTTCCAAACAGAAGCGGAAAGTTTTTTTTCTTCGCAGGTAAGTGGGGCTTTTCATTCCTCAAAACACAATTACCAGACATAATAAGTTATGAAAATGTTGCTGCCAGAGCTTCTGGCAACTGAGCCTAACTCGGTAAGCGGAAAGTAAGATTATTTATGTATTTATATAATGTGCGTATATTACGTGAGAAACTGTAGTTGTCCATGTCAACTTTATTTTTAATACAAAAACGAACAAATAATTCAAAGTAATTCTTATCTTCAAATTATACAAACTTCTGAATTTTACAATTTTTTCCCCTTTACTTAAGGTGCACAGTGTGTCGAGGTAATAGAAGAGTGCGCCTGTTCTCAGGATTGCTACAGGATGCATTTTAAAGAAGTATATTATCATGAAGTACGGAATGAAACTACTAATTCTACCGAAGATGATTTACTGGTACAATTTTTAATCTAAACTTTAATATTTTAGAACAACACATTTATGTTTATCTGTGTGATGTGAAAAATTGTGTGTGTGTGTGTGTGTGTGTGTGTGTGTGTGTGTGTGTGTGTGTGTGTGTGTGTGTGTGTGTGTGTGTGTGTGTGTGTGTGTGTGTGTGTGTGTGTGTGTGTGTGTGTGTGTGTGCAAAAGTTTTAGTTTATGAATTTTTTTTAATTGTGTTAGGCGGACTGAATTCTTTGTTTCATCTAAACTTCATAAAACAATAGTTCCCGCAGCTGTGAAACTAGTGAAAGAATTTATCTTTCCTTTCTTTTCTTTTCTTTTCTTATTTGCTTCCTCTTTTCTTATTTGCAAAATAACAGCTTCTAATGATTTTTAAAGCTCAACTTTAGTTATAATTTTAGAAACTGTCGTTCCACGAGTGCCAGATGATTTTCATGCTGCGTAGCGTGGCATTATACCTTGCTTACTTGAAACCCACAGGTTTCACGTTATTTGAAGTATTTTCAAGTTAGAGAGTTGTTTGTCCCTGCAGGGACAAAAACCCTCCCAGTGTACGTTTTGTGGATGGGACTGCTATACATATAAGCTCTGATAAAAGTCACCTAAATGAAATTTAGTGAAACGAATGTGCACTGCGTGTAAATTCTGTGCTTACATGTTATATTATAATGTAAAATGTTAAAATATTCTGTTTTTATGTAGCAGATATACTATATAATGATTAAAGAAAAACATTCTTAATAATAATTCTTTCATTAGTTCATTTTAATATAAACATAACATGTAATAAAGTTCGTGTATGTATATGTGTAAAATGGAAAATGATATAGTCATTCAGGAATCTACCTAATTACTGTAGATATAAATCTCTATCCAAGTAGAAGGATTTGTAACTGAAATTTATTACCGTGAGATTATTTCGTGAGGCGAATTTAATTATCCATATCCAGCTCTGTCTCCAAGCGGCATCTTTAAACTAATATTTTCAGTTCGGTCACGTTTCTGAAACAAAAAGAAATGTACAATATTTATTGGTCATGCTGTCAGTTCTTGAGAGTGGTACAGTCAGTGAATATATTGTTCGAAATTAGAGAGTTATTTAAGATTACAGAATATTTTTATTATAGCTGCTATGATAACTATATTGACTTTTCTACATATTGTATACTGACAAGGAATAATATCTGTAATACCCGGGATATCTGTTCGCAGTTTGGCGGTATTTCCATAGCACAATCATTCAAGAAATTCGTACAATTTTGATATGAGACTGCAAGTTAGAATTCTTCAAGGATACGAGGAAACTTAATACTGTATAGTTATTCAACTGAAAGTGAGTTAGTCAGGGTCATGCGTAGGTAGCGGAGTTTTTTTCCACCCACAAAACAATGGAACCAACCTTGAGAGAATACGCAATTGGGACATAGTAAATAAGATTAGTAGACTATGTATCCTTGCATATATTATGTTTTGGAAAGAGACATTTAATGCGTTAGCCAAACTATGTCGACGGAAGATGAGATGTTCACTGCTCTTCAGAAGCTGACTCTTAACTTCTCAGACATTTGACTCCTAACGATCGCTTGTGATTCGTCAGCGAAACAAATCACAGGCAAAAACAAATTTGTGATGAAAATAAGTCTACCTCCTTTGCACATGTTGGGTTTGCTGTCTAAATACAGCTCACTCAGAAGAAACTATAATTAAAGCAGTTCATTTTTTTTGTCCTAATGATATATTTGTCCTGGAAACAAATCTGTGACGACGACGTCGCTATTAGAGAAATCTGTCATTAAAGGGGTGACTTCAAATTAATAACTAGCGTCATCAAAGCAGGTAAGGAAGGTTAAATTAGCAATCACAGACAAAAAAAGACTAGTACATGAAAAGCTCAATATCATGTTATTCGAATAGAGCTCGAGACAGTGCTTTTAAAGAAACAGAAGAACTGGTGTGATCCTGTTTTAATCATAACACTATCTCACTCATATCAAGTCTACCGAATTAACTTTTCGTCCTCTTTATTTTTATTCCACCTATCTCTGTTCTATAAGAGATACTTTGAAAACATTCCTCAAACTGCTTTCTTCAAACCTTTATATAGTTTCAAGTAATCCTACACAATCTGTACATGATTCCAAAATCTTAGTCTTCCAAACGTTGGTTATTTACATCAAATTGCTGACGATTATATAAAACAATACTTTGTTCGCTTAAATCGAAACGGACAAGGAACTGAACTAATATTCTAGGATCATACTCTTATGCATAATCCAACAATATTAGAATGCATTATCTGTTATATTAACTGATACATCTATGTAACTACTAACCTAACTCTATACACTGTTTGGAAAGAAATAAACGGACATCATAGTGTGAGAAACAGACATGGCTCAAACCTATTATAAGATGCAGGATCTCCTTTCGCTGCGATGACTGCAGCAATCCTACAGAACATACTTTCCACAAGCGTACAATAGCGTCAATGGGAATTTTGGACCATTCATCCTACAGACATGTAATGAAGTCCTCGACTGTTGTGAGGCGGACGTCCCTTGACCTAACACAACGCTCCAGTTCATGTTCAATAGGATTGAGATCAGGATTCTGTAGAGGCCAGTCAAGTGTGGTGACATTCATCTCCACAAATCACACACTTACAGATGCATTGTTTTGCTGAAAGAGACAATGGCCAGTTCCGTAGAAAAGCCACCAAGTAGGAAACAATGCTCAGAATGTTCAGATACCTTTCGGAGTTCAATGTTGGTGGCACCATAAATAGAGATCCGAGGCCAAACCAGGAAAAACAGGACCATACCATCATACCGCCACACCTCCGAATTTGATAGTTGTGGTTAAGCACTCTGGTAAGAGATGTCCACCGGCATCCACCACACTCACACCTATCCATCTGCTTGATAGTTGATGTACCGTGATTTATCGCTCCATATGCAGCACTGAAGACAACACTGCATGTTGTTTCGGGTAATGTGGGGCTTGCACATTGCGGTCCTGTCATGGGAAACCCCTGTTGTGAGCCTCGGTTCTGAATGTTTTTGTGCTGATTCGTGTTCCAATCGATGCTCGGAACTCCGCATTCAATGTATCGGCCGACGAATGGAGGATTTTACATATTATCCTTCATAGCACCCCACATTCGGTGAGTTTGGTAGGTTGTCCACTGCGGGTAGCACTAGCAATTAAATTCCCTACGCTCCCATCTCAGTACGATATCACTGATTGTTGACCTGGTATGGCCCAATTTGTCAACAATATGCCGAACAGATAGGCGTGCAACATGAGAAACTATCACAATGCCCGTTTAAATTCCATCATTTCCCTTCTCGTAGCCATTTTCTCCCAGACACAATTGCACTGACATGAGACAATCATATTCCTCCAATTTATACCGTCTCTACAAACAAGTGACCTGTTACATGGCATGATGCACCTTGCCCATGGGGGAGGATGTCCGTTGACTTCTTTCCAAGCAGTGTGTCTGTTTAACCTTAACATACTGCTGTTGCCTTTTGAACAGTGCACCAGTGATCTTTCTAAGATTAAACGATGCTGTCCAGAAGAGCACACAATCTAGTTAAGAACAATTCGAACCCTGCCACTTTCAGAACAGAGTCCGGTTCTCTTCTTATACATTTTATTGCACAGAAAAGAAAAGAAAAATTGTTTTGCAAGTTAAAACTCATAAATAGTCGTAATCCTAGAAGAAGAAGATATATACATGCCTGTATTAAGGCACTGAAATGTGTTGGATTTGTGTAAAAAAGAAATTTAAAGCGATCTAACCTCGAAGTGTCAAGAGAAACTGTACTTTATGGAATCTAAAAAATTCTCTGACACTACTGTTATTGAGGAACAGTATCAGAGCTTGGAACCTAATTGAACCGGATACAAAATGCTTAATCATAAGATTGTATACAGCTAACGATTTTTTTTAAGAGCTTTTATTCTGATTTGAAGTGCCTTAGTTACTTGGTCCGGTCTATTTATTATTATTATTATTATTATTATTTGGATAGAACATGTAAACCGAATGGCCAACACCCGATATCCTAAACAAATAATAAAATATACACCAACTGGAAAGAGAAGGCCAAGTAGACCTCAAAAGAGGATATCACATAGATAATGAGACCAGAACAGACTAATATGGTCTATATCTGTAATTAGTGTTGTTGTTGTTGTTATTTTAAAAACACTGGATATTTCTTTATCCACCAGTTTCTCCAAAAGCTATGACCCAAACTATACAAATGAAAAAAAAAAGTCCTGTTTTCAATTTTTGTTTTGAATTGTGCATAAAATCTTTGGATATTATAATTTAAAAATGTTTCACCAAGTATACATTACATATAACATGCAACTATACCAGAATCGATATTTGGAAACGGAATATCGCCTCCGTTATTCTTACTTCTTAATTTGTTATAACTATAACATGATATTTGGTTATTATAATTATACTTATGAGTAAAATTAGAAGTACTGTATTCGAAAATTATTTTTATTGTTTATTATCAACTATGTCAAAATTTTCTTTATTTACACTGTTTAGTTTACTAGAACGTAAATAAAGCATTGTTTACTACAGTGTCCTCATGCTATTAAGATCAAAGTGGTATGCTTGTTTCATAGTTTATTACATAATAGTGAAAGAGTGGTTAGGAGGGATGGAGAAGAAAGACAGAAGTGAGACGAGAAGCTTAGAAAAGATTTTAGGAAAAAGCAGCAGAGGAAGAAGCTAGGGGAAGAGAAACTAAACATTACAGACAGTAATATTTAGTTCGTAGACAGTAAACTCTAATCGGTTAGAGTGAGAAACAGGGCAAGAGAAAGTTTTGTAGAGTTATTTTTTTTAATTAGGTTTATTTAAATAGGATTATTTGGTATATTTAAAAAAAATAAAAATAAAAATATATCTGCGAAAATTTATTTTTTTAAGCTAAAACTTACTTCCCACTAAACTCAATGCAGCAAAAATAAATAAATAAATAAAAAATAAATAAAATAAAATAAACACATGCTTTCTTTATCCATTTCTCATTCTAATTCCCTAATCTGACGATTATTGTTATCATACAGCACCATTCGAAGCATATTTTCTCTCAGAGTAAAATCTTTCGCATGGTCTTTTTGTAACTAGTGTTATTAATTATTTATTTTTTTTATTTGAAAGGAAATAGACGTTGGAAGATGTGTTGGGGTGTGCGAAAACTCGGATCGTTTTCACTGCGTTTTAAGGTAAGTATACTTATATTAATTCCTTTAAGTGTTTGCCTTCTTGCGGTACTAATAATACCAGTGTTTTCGAGAATATTCCCAAACATTTAAGAACAAGTAGTTTTCATATTCATGAAAATCTTAATAAAGATGTTTTCGTTTATGTAACAAAACATAGCAAAACAAAACATAGAACTGTGAAGAAGAATACTAATATAGAAGAATTAATCAAACAAGAAAAAGATAACAGAAACAAAACTGAAAAACAGCATAAATCAAGTTAAAAAAAAAAAAGGTGAAAGAATAAATGTGAAAATGTTAAGAAACATCTAAATTTTAATAAACCACAAAAATCATGAACAGTGAAGAATCTCCATATATGCTTCAGATGAAAATATGAGTTATGAACCAATACAGTACAGTACAGCATACAGCATTATGTATATAGAACTTACAACTCTTGAATCCATTACCAGCTTATCCAACGATTCAAATGAAAACAGTAAGTTGTATGTAGAAATCGAAAAGAAAAGAAATGAATCGTGGCTTCAATGTGTCTATTCCAGTTCTATCTATTCCAGATGAATTCTGAGTTCGGTGGAAATGCGGCTGAAAAAGCAGGGCAATTTTATGCAACTTTTCTCTGTAGTATTAATAGTGATTTCAGTGCATGAATGATAGCTTATACAGCATCGACACAAGAGCACGAACAAATGTACTATCATGGCCACCACCGATTTCAAAACCAGTGATTTTAGTATCATACTTTATACATTTCACATTTTTCTAATAAGAATTTTGTTAATTTAGATTGATACGATCAAGATATTTAAAATTAAGTTAGTTACATTTTATTATCTTAAACGAATACAGTTCTTCACACAGTAAAATGTTTCTCTTTTTATAATAAAACGTCGATTTTAAAGTAATGAAATATCTGTAATTAGTCAGCTCAGGTAAGACATGCCAACATTAAGAAACAAATTGATACTTCTGTCTAGTTGTCCGAGTGGATAGAGGATTATCCGTTCCAACCTACAAGCTGTGCGTTCGAATCTCACCTTAGAAGTGAATGTATTTGTGAATGATTTTAGGTAGAACATGAATTTCGTCGCTCGGTATGAGACTACCACACCGTTTATTGGAAGTGATTTTAAAGAGTTTCGTGTTTGGTCTCTGGATTAGCAGTGTTTTCATATTATCTCATTTTAAGCCATTTTACGATAGGTTTCAAATATTATTCAGATAAAAAGAAATCTCTTCCTTAAAGGTGCGCCATTCCTACTGTCCTCTAATTCAGTTAACACAGCGGTCGAAATGACAAGTGATTATTATCCAACTGATTAGTTCCTAAGGATGACTCCGTGTCTTTCCAACCAAAGAGCAATAACGCGGTTTCATAAAAACTTAGCTAAGAAGGCACTAAGTTCTTAGGTATGTAGCTCTCTGACTGTAATGTGCTTTTTGTGTTCATACTTATTCTTAAATGTAAAGCAATATGTAACAGATAGTTAAAATGAATACGTAAGTTGCTATAATTTTTTCTTTTAAGATTAAAAAAAAAAAATCTGCTAACGCCTTTTATTCCCCTATTAGGAAGTGAAGTAAGCGAGGCTGTTTTAGCCCTTTCTAACTTTGAGACCCAGATTAAAAGAACAAACAATAAATGTGCTTCAAGTGACGTATTTATTCCTTAAGCATAACCAGCGATGACTATTAGATCGATTCTAATCAGCAACTAGAGAAGCTTTTTCTAGGCTGGTTCCTGAATTAGTCGGTCTTAGTTGGCCGACTGTATAGCGTCTCCACTCAACCAATAGGGAGTAGGTTGGTTCTAATTCCTCGGTAGCGTAGATGTTTGCGAATGTCTCTGGGTGGTACCGTACAATGTAACTGTAACCCGTAGGTCATTACAGTACTAATACGTTAACAATCTATCAGTGTAGGATTTTCATAAAGAAAAAGCGGGATAAGCACACACACACACACACACACACACACACACACACACACACACACACACACACACACACACACACACACACACACACACACACACACACACACACACACACACACACACACACACACACACACACACACACACACACACACACACACACACACACATTAAATACTAGTTAGAATTAGGCACATCGTCTTCCACCTCATAAGCCGCGGAAATTCACTTTATTTCGACGATGTGAGAAGAAATTGTTTTCCAACACGTTAAGACTAAAAGAATACTGGAAAGTTCTGGAGAATGAAAAGTTGTTAGATGACTTAATTTAATATGCCATGGTAAGTATTCATATGACTAGATGTTATTGTTTTGGAGTAATTCACAATAAATTCGTCTAATCTTCAACGATATTTGCAAAAGGCCTGAGTTTGGTTTTCTGCATTATTTTACTAGAAGAGGAAATCAAAAATTATTTCGCAACTTTTTTTCTCCTCCGAAACAATTACTCAACGCAATAAACGATAATGTTTATTAGTAATGTACTTTATGAACACCATTTTATTTTATTTATTAGCAAATGTACGCCCTGTCTTTTTTTTTAGGATATAACAATCATGATTTTAGATGATTACTGAAACCTTGCAAAAAAATCCTGATGTTGAAAATATCCGTTGTTTAGCAGATGTGCACAGTATTGTAAATATGGCTAATTACACAGAAAGCGAAAAAAAGTGTCAACATGCCTGTTCATTTTACTTCATGTGACATAATAAGTGACAGTAATTGCATTATGACACATTCTTAAGTGTGCATGAGCGCGCGCGTGTTTGTGTGTGTGCTTGAGAGAGAGAGAGAGAGAGGTCTATTTTAAACTTATATAACTTAAAAAGGAGACATTATTGCCTCTCCCAGAAGTACTGCATTCCTAACTAATGGTTGCCGTGACCTATACGGTGAAGAAAAAGTAGTCACATTTTTTAATCTCCAAAACTGCATGTTGTGTTTACCGCAAAGATATCAGAGACAATCCGTTAATCATATGGCTCCACTGTCAAGGAATAAGCGATTGTTCACATCAAGAGTAGGTGGTAAGTCTGAATTCCATTCTGTTTTCCTCATCCTCTTCCTATGACGCCTGCGTGAACGACCTAGGAAAAAATTGTGGTTGTGTCACGAGTGTCCAAACAACGCTATTACTACAGTTGCCAGCTCCTTAAATCTCTCTGATTCACAGAATTAATTTTGGATTTTCCCGTGGTACAGATCCAATATTCCCATTTGTCTTTGATCACTTATTCAGAATACTGATATTTATAATAAATGTACACATGGCTTAAAAAGAAATCCAAACACCTCATGTAAATGTTTTGTTTAATATACTTAAATAAATAAATAAATAAAACTACTTCATATAGCGTATATATTCCAGCAAGTATGCAATATTTAAACACTACAGTAATATCCGAGCGGTCATAAAGGAATGAGTTTTCAATATTGCTAAGGTTTAACACTGACGGAAAGTTAGTATCAGAGTACTAATTTCTTGATAGAAAGCACAAGTATATTCATGGAACATTCGAATAAAGAAATTAAAGGATCATTACATAAATATTTTTGCATATAATGCTAATTTATCATGTTTATGATAAAGAGATAACATTAGATAACAAAGATAATTCAAATGCAATCGCGTTTTTGGCTTGATTTATAAACGTAGTTGCATTATATATTACACTGGAGATTTTTTTTTTCGTCCGCACATTTTCCCCCAGTATGTTGGGTATTAAGTGTTTATTTTTATGTGTCTCCTACCCATGCATGGTTGTAAAGATAGTATCATAGTACCGTGGGTAAAGTAAGGAGTTTTATTTTATTTAGTGTTATTTATTTTATTTTTTATTTACTTTTTTCCATAAAGAAGGCTCTGGTCTAAAGACCATACATGAAACTTTCCTTCACTCCACGTTTCCAAACACAGAGTGGTAGTGGTCTCACGTGCGGAAGACGAACCCATAATAGCATGTTGGTTGGAAAACAGATAGGCTAACTGGTCAGCCTGGCTCATGCTAATTATTGAACGTTTACTGAAATTTAAAAGCCCTAATGTGTTTAACCATTTAATTGAGTAACATCAAAAGATGAAATGCAGTTGTTATCACGGAATATGCCATGGTAATCGTGCAGTAGCGCACTCGGGATTTAATCTTGGGGGGGGGGGGGACGATTTGAGTAGACGATTTGAGAATATACACTACGCATCGCATACTACCTATGACTAAGCATCCGCAATGACCGCTGATTCATAAGTAGTATAGAAATAGAAGACACCACACAACATAAATAAATAAATAAATAAAAAGAATTTTAATTAGGAAAAGATTCTTGGAAATTTTTCTAGTGTTTTCAGATAAAAAGAAATCTCTTCCTTAAATTTTTTTTTTCCTTTTTCTTTGCGGGGGCCAGGGTCCCCATGGCTCTCCCTCCGGGTGCGCCACTGGTATCGTGTATATTTCTCAAGAAATTACACCCTCTCTCTGTGTGTGTGTGTGCGTGTGTGCGTGTGTGTGTGTGTGTGTGTGTGTGTGTGTGTGTGTGTGTGTGTGTGTGTGTGCGCGTGCGTGCGTGCGTCGCAATAATATTTATATTTTCTTATTTTCACGTAAACGAATCACTATATGGGTTAATAACATATTGTAAACAGTATATTATTACTAACCAACGTCTAATTCATGATTATACTTCTTATGGCTAACACGGAACAATAAGCTAGTAAATACTCATTTCTCAAGATTAAAAGTTAAATTCCACGAATTCAATCAATATATTACGAACAGCCACACTTCAAGGTCGTTCCATTTCCAAGCGTATAATATTGAATATTGAGTAGTTTTATTGAGTAATCACACTGTTGTCATTCCAGTAAGAAAAAAAAATCCGAAATGCTGTTCTCTCCAGGTTCATAGGAGCCCAACGAAACTTCCGTGCTTTCATTGTGAAGAAGCTGTATACCAAATTTCGAGAATCTAGATTTACTATTTTAGGAGCATCTTTGATCAGGAAATATATAATTATCTAAAATATAGAGCAGAATAGTTAAATGATATCTGACTTTTCGCAGCCAGGTTAGCCAAGTGGATAGAGTTTCAGCTCTCCAACCTGCAGACTCAATGTTCAAATCGTTCAAATCTCAATGTGGCAACAATGTCTGTAAATGTCTTTACCCAGTAAATGATTTTTATCGTCCAGTCTGAAATGACGATCCTGTTTATTAGAGGCCTGAAGTAAAAAACCCATATTTGGTCTCCATAGCATGGTTTCTGAATTATCTAACCTCCACCCGACCTACAGTACTAATGTACTACCGGATGGAAAACTTTCGTGAACAAAATTCACATAAAAAACATTTTTCCTTAGTATTAAATCTTAAATCTCTCTAAAAAGTTTCTTCCTCTTCTTAAAAGTTGTATACCGAGTATATATACCGAGCAACACTGGATAATTTGCAGATATAATTACATATCTGTATTATACAGAAGTAGTAGATATCAAATATCCAACATTATTTCAAAACTGAATATATGTAGAAACTTCGGAAGTTTCAAAATTTTGACCAGAACACTTATGAGAATACAATCCTCGGCATCGGAGTTGCCTTAGCTTGCACTACATGAAAGACACCAGCGCCGCCCAGGTGTCATACCTTTTATTAGTGCATTTGATAAAGGTTTCACTAGTCTGATAGCTGTTTTGAATTGGTTGGTTCTCTTTAGAGACCAGACAGAAACTTAAAGAGGGCAAGAACTTCCATTCAATACCAAACCCCCATTGTATGTGAGAGAGTTGTATTTTTCATAAATGAATTCTCGGTTGGTGCGTAACAGGAATTATCTCTCTCTATATATGTTCACTGGGAATCTAAAGATGCCGAATGGTCACTCCGATGCTCGGTGATGTTCCACACCAGGCCTCGCCATGTAGTCCTGTTGTTTGCTTTTATGGCAGCATCAACTCTCTGAAGATCAGCACTCCACACACGTCATCCATCCATCTCATTGATGGTCTACCCCTGCCTCTTTTTCCAGGAACCTTACCTTCTATTACTGTTCTGAGAAGTCCTCCTTCCATCCTTTCTATGTGTCCAAAATATTTTCACTTTCTTCTGTCAATATCCTTAAGGAGCCTTAAAGTTTTCTAACACCCATTCATTTATACGCCTTTCAATATATGATATCCTCAACAGCCTTCTGTAACACCACATCTCAAAAGCAGATATACATTTCTTATCTGACTTCTTTAGGTTCCAAGTCTCGCATCCATAAGTCGCTGTTGGAAAAACAACTACATCTAAAATCCTCAACTTTTTTCCCATGGAGATAGATCCATCCTTCCAGATTTTAGACACGTCTCTGACTGTTGTTTTAGCCATTCCTAACCTTTCTCTGACATCTTCTGAACAGCAATTTTTCACATTAATAATGGATCCCATGTACTCAAGCTTGCTGGCTTCCTCAATTCTTTCTCCATTAAGATACACTTGTTTCTCAAGAGCTTCTCTGTTTGTTTTTTCTTTGAGAACCATAATCTTTGTCTTGCTAGAATTGAGTTGAAGTCCTCTGTTATTACTGATCTTGTTAACTTTGTCAAGAATTAGTCCTAGTTCTTGCACGTCATTACAAAGGAGTACTGTGTCATCAGCATACCTCAGATTACTGATCAATCTACCTCCTATCGTAATTCCTGTCCTGAGCTCATCCAATGCTTCACGCATGATGTCGTCTGCATATATACTAAACAAGTGAGGAGAAAGTAAACATCCTTGTCTAACTCCTTTTCCAACTTGAAGCCAGTCAGTCAATCCAACACCTGCTCTTACTGTGGCTTCTTGTCCTTATACAAGTTGGCTATCAACTTGATAGTGCGTTGAGGAAAACCCATTTTTTTTCATTACTTCCCACAGTTTCACATGCTCAACGCAGTCAAAAGCTTTAGAGTAGTCTAAGAAACACATTACCAGAGGGAGTCTGAATTCTTTATATTTTTCTATGATCTGTCTAAGGCAAAGGATCTGATCTCTGGTGCCCCTACCTTTCCTAAAACCTGCTTGCTGCTCTGGCATCTCTGCCTCAACTTTGGCCTCAATCCTATTTAGCATGATCTTTAATAAAAATTTGCTTGCATGAGATATCAAACTAATAGTTCTATAATTCTTGCATGCCTTCATATCACCTTTCTTGTGTAGTGGTATGAAAACTGACTTCTTCCAGTCTCTAGGCCACGATCCTGTCTCCCATATCCTTGTAATCAATCTTATGAAACACTCATCCCTTCATCCCCTGTGGACTTAATTAACTCTGCTGGGATTTCATCTGCACTTGGGGCCTTATTGCTGTTGAGCTGCTTAACTGCTCTTTCAACTTCATGCCTAAGTGGAGGAGGTTCCAAATCAAAATTTTCTTGGTAGGAGGACTCCACATTTTCTTTATCCACTCTGCTGTACAGTTCCTCACAGTATTCTTTCCATCTGTTTTAACGATCCATTCCTGTCTTTGATGACAGGAATCATCAAAGATATAAAATTTCGAAACTTCCGAACTTCCTACATATCTTCAGCTTTGAAATAATGCTGGATATTTAATATCCACTAAATCCAAGCCTTGTGACCTCCTCTCTTTGAGAGGGTTACAACTGATTACTAGGGAGATATGACGCAAGGTGGTTTCCCGTTGCCTTCCTTGCCATAAGTATTTATAACTGCAGCCGTGTGTGTTCACGGGACCGGTTTGAGGGATGAAAAACCCGCGTTATCGGGAGAAAAAACCCCCACCTCCCTCTGAGACCGGTTAACTCACCTTTAGTCGAAAGAAACTAGGTAAAGGTTCCTCACGTCATGTGACGGGAATCGAGCCCAGGTCTTTTCGACCAAAGCGCTTCGTCTATACTGACTGCGCTACGGCGGCTCTTAATATCCACTCTTTCTGTATAATTTACGTCACCTAAATGAAACCGTGCCAGCAAAGGTGGTCGATTGGTAGGGCCTCTGCTACTAATGGCTCAAGCAGAAAGTTAAGCAAATCTGAGCGCAGTTAGTATTTGGAAGGGAACCAATCGCTCGATGCTGTTGGCAGTCTGATGAGGACTGGTCATTCTCACAGGGTTGACTTCGGCCAGTAAATTGACGTATGTCAGACCTCTGTGCCATCGAGGGCACGTAGGGATTTGACAAATGAAACCGTATATATATATATATATACTTGGGATTAGGAGTTAAAATAACCAAGTTTATAAAATAACTTGGTTATCCTTATATATATAATGTCATTTATCGTCAATAATTCTTCAAGTCAATCTTTTCTCCTCTTCTGTTATTGCAGCAGATACATTTAAATTACAGTACCTCACTTAAAGATTATGTTATATGACCTGTAAAGAAAACATAATTTTATTTTTTTTCTCCCTCATTATATTCATACATGGCATTCTTCCAGGCCTGTATGTTATTTCCTCCTTCCATATTTTACTCCAACAACTAATCCGCTTAAGCATGTTAGCATTTCAATCTACACTCATATGGCCTTGCTTATTTCGACCAGTTTAATGTTCTAGTTTGTATGCTGGAGAACTCTAAAAAAAAAAGACAATTAATTTTACATTATTTTTTTTTTTGTTCATCTTACTGGAACAAATAGTTAGAATTGCACTTTTTAAGAACACGAAATCATGTTTATATAGCATTTATGGAGTAAGTAGTAGTTAAAAGTTCTTTTTCTGTTTTTTCTAAAGAACAATTTAGACTTGCTAATTAATGTGCCTAACATAAATATGCATACATTATATTCCATACCGAATTTCAACAAACAAAATCTATTGTACTCTACTTTTTGGCGAGTTTATTTATCTATTTGGGGATCATAAATCCAAACTGTAAAAGTTAGAATCGAAATTTGTTATACAGTTTACTTTTATCAGAATATAAAACAATTTACTATTTGATTAGGCAGATTTAGATATTCATGGATCATAACTAAGAGTTTTTGTGTAGTTGTCAGAATATAAAACAATTGACGATTTGTTTTATATTCTGGCAGATTTAGATATTCATGGATCATAACTAAGAGTTTTTGTGTAGTTGTGCTCCTTTATAATGACGTAAGGCTCCCACAATTGAGATATAGCATCCGCTTCTTGAATAGTGCAAAGTTTTGGTTATTGTTGTACTCTAAACTGGTAAAGCTAAGACTACTAAACTCAAGCTCTCCAGATAATTTCAAGCTACATAAGGATTTGATTAGGTCTCTGAATTTTGGTGCCGAGAGTTTCGAATTATGTAGTTAGCAATGTTGAAGTAAACTGAGCCGCATGCACCCACGCATGCGGCTCAGTTTCTTGTTCACTGTCAAAGACGACGCATTAACGATGTACAGTACTGTATATTTTGGTTATCACAGTATTAACGTAGCAATAAATCGACAGTGTATGGTTTCTAAGTTTGATCATGACAAGATGTCAAAGCGTACGCTACAAAGATTGGTGCAAGACAATCACGATGACATTAAGAAACATAAAGCTGCAAAACGTTTTAAGTTATCTTACAGATGAATGGAGTATAAAACGTTTCAATTGAATAAAATTATGTAATCTCGCCATTTTTTTAAAAATAATTTTGGGAGTTTATAAGTGTTAGGTATGGTATGCACCTTTTTTTTTTTGAAAATCACTGTTCCTCCACTCGGCCACGGTTGATCGGAAGAAGAAGACACCATGAAGCGCATTTGCTTCTCTAGCTTTGAGAGGGAGTGTTGGTAGAGAGAAAAGCTTTATAAATATTCCTCGGGTCGGTCCTAGAACATCCCTTTCTGGGATTCAAATCCGTATCTTTCCAGGTAAAGGACAACTAGTTTCGAGTGCCGCAAAAAGCGATTTTTCCTCCTTAAAGAAAGGACCTGTGATAATAAAATAATTAAACCACAAGCTATATACGGCCATTCAATGACAACTTTGAATCTGACGCGCTGCAATCAGGTATCATCTCTTGGTCACGCTGCTGACGAACTCTAGAAAGTTGTTAGCGCTCAACATTCATCGTTGTGACTGTTGAGGAGACTGGGTTTGTAGTGGTAGTGGGAATAATACTATAAACCACCGCGCGGTTAACCTAGTGGCTTTGTGCTTCGCAACTATATGCTTGGGGAAGGAGTGCCTAGGTTCGATTCTCGTCGACAACGTGAGGAGCTTAAGGATCTTCCTCAGCTATAGTCAAGTTAGCCGGTCTTGAGTGTGGACAGCAGGGTTTTTTCCGCCAGTTTATCTGGAGTTTTTCATCACGCAAACAGGAAACTGGCCCCGTGAACACACATGGATTACAGGTCGTACCTTCCCGTAAAAGGGACTCACGGCCGTTGTATCATCATACGAAACTACTATTACTATAATCCGATCATGTGTTAAAAAATGCACAGAGTAAATACGACTGGTATTTACTGTGGAATAATAAAATTTTTATTAGTGATAAAATAGTTCTATAGTATTTTAAAAATACTGCAGAAGTCGTAAATTTTTATTTTTGAAATTCTGAACTTTTAGCTGTAAAGACGTTCTAAGTTCATATTTTAAAACCTTTATATTTTTATTTTTATATTTTTACTTTAAACTTTTTAAACTTAACATGTGCTTGCATTTCGCTTTTTTTTCTTTTGTCAGGGAAAATGTCCACCCGAAGAGATGCCTCATGTCACTTACAAAAGAAGCTTCGAAGTGTATTCCAATAAGCTTCAAAGTCCATTCCTTCAATACTCGAAATTTCAAAAAGACAGTACTAGAAATAGAAGACTGTGGTTGCAAGTAATCGAGCTTTCTGTCGGAAATGCTAAAAGTTGTAAACATATATCGAAGTGAAATTTTTATTCATGTATAATTGATGTAATATTGATAAAAGTATATCTCTTAATTAAAATAACGCTGAGAAAGTTTGATATCAATATTTTCCCTATAATACAATAAACGATAATCACTGAAAGCAAGCCATAAAAATCTTGATTATTTGCTTGACCAGTTATATTTAAAACAACAGAAAATATTTAAGTTTCTTATTTGCTCAGGAAGAAAAGAAACAAATATTTTAATAAATTATTATCGTTTGATACAATTCCTTACTTGGCCAAGATTATTACAAATTTAATATGATAAAGAAATAGCTAGGATTCGTTTGAGAATAAAAATAGAAATTTGTTTATGTTGTTTCTAATGGATCGTACATAATGAATGCGATCATAATCTCTAATATACGAGTATAACAGATTAGTACAATGAATACAGGTCGAGAGAGATTATTACGAGGAACTTCAATTATGGAGATCAACTATAAACTGGAAGGAAGAAAGATCACATGGCAGGAAGGAAATGGAATATATTGAGAGATAATTACTTGAAGCAGCATGTGATGGAGAGGACTAGGGGTGTGAGAGTATTGGACTTGGTCATAGGATCAGAAGAGCTTTCCATAACCAAGGTGACTGCATTGCGTCCGATTGGTGAAAGTGACCATGTGGTCTTGACTTGGGAGATTGTAAAACATGAATATCAATGTGGAATCAATGCCAATGCGGAACTACAAGACAGATGATTATGACAAGCTTAGGAAGAAGCTTAAATCCGTGCCATGACGTAAAAATTGCAGGATAAAAATGTTAGTAGTGCATGGGATGATAGTTAAGGGACATCTAGAGGAAGCAATATTAAAGTGTATACCTAAGTATACACTTTAATACCTAAGTGTATACCTTTTTCTGCAGCTCTTACTTAATACTATTAAGCACGAGCTGCAGAAGAAGAAAATGCTGTGGAGGGTATACGAGGCATGTTAAAAAAAAGACTGAACTTTTTAAATAGTGCGCCAACCGGCACAGAGAACGCGCTGCGGCTACTGAGCGCACCTGGTGGCAGGTTTTGACAACAAACTGCCATTTCCCCCGTTCTGTGATGAGCATTAGTTGTCGAATTACATCCGCTGAAGCGAGCACGTGTACAAGCTGTTCGTCGGATTAGTGACATGGTAAAAATTTTACAGAGACATTTCAATTGAAATGTCTCTGTAAAGGAAAGCAGGCCAAAGGAAATCCCAAAGAGTTCTTTCGTTACATGGCAAGAGGAAGAATTACTATGGAAGGTTAACCTTAATGAGTAATGATGGTCACTAGGTGACAGAAGCAGATAAAATACAGATAAAAATGTAGTTGAGTTATTGAGTGACCACTTTGCAAGGATATATCATCCTGGTGAGGTTACTGCTTTAACATATATAACAGACACTAATGTGGGAACAGAGGTGAATGTATTGGAGGTTCTTGGAATATCGCAGAACCTCAATGTGAATACAGCCGTGGAATTAGATATCAGCTCGTGTTTTGCGAGGATGTGCAGGAACTGGCAATTCTTCTGACTAGGCTGTTTAATTTAAAGCTCTGCTCTGGTGGAGTTCCAAGTGAGTGGAAAGAGGGCAAAATAATTCCATTGCATACGGGAGATTCTAAGACTGCAGTAGCAAATTATAGGCCAATCAATATCTAAGGCGTGTCAAAAAGAAAATTCAAGAATGGGTGGATAAAAATATGATACTGTACGAGGGGCAACATGGCTTTGAGAAGGATAGATCATGCCATAGTAATTTATTAACTGTTTTTGTAATAGAGTAACAGCTGAGTTGGATAAAGGAAATGGCTACACGATGATTTTGCTGGATTTTGCAAAGGCATTTGATAGAATACCGCATGGAACTCTTTTACACAAATTAGAACAAATGGGGAATGGATATGACACGAGTTATGTGAATAAGTAGGTGGCTGTTAGACAGATATCAAAAAGTAGGGGGGGGGGGAATCGAGGCGAAAACAGGCGATTAGTGGCGAGCTGCAAGGATCAGTGCTGGGACCATTGCTGTTTATTTTGTACATAAATGATATACGAAATAACTTGAAAGGAAATATTCAGTTGTTTGCTGATGATGCGAAATTAGATAGAGTAATAGTTAATCAAGGCCATGTGGAGAGTTTGCAGGACGAATTAAATAGGCTGTCAGTATGGGAAAAAGATAATGGGTATCAGCTTAATGTCGAGAAATATAAGCTTATTCATTTTAGAATAAATAGATTAAATGCTGTGTATTACCTTGATGGCACCGTACTCCATGAAATAGATGAAGCTAGAGATTTAGGGGTGAAGTTTAGAAGACATATTGCTAAGGTAGCACATAAGATCACTTGGATATTGAAGAACACGTTAATGAGTAGAGGTAAGGAAGTTGTTATTCTACTCATTAACGTGTTTCTGGGTTTCTTAGGGATGAAGAAGCGGTGGAGAAGATTCAGAGGCGACTACCAAGATGGTGAATGATCTGTTGAATGTTCCATATGAGGATAGAATGAGAGTGTGTGGATTGCAGAAGTTGGTTGATAAGAGAAAAAGAGGGGATATGATAGAAATATTTAAGTTGCTTAATGGGTTTTATAGAATTAATGCAGGAGAAATGTTTCAGCACTTGACTTGAGAAGCCAGAACAAGGGAGTCATCCCTATAAGTTGAATAAAATTGTAGTTAGTAGGGGTGTGAGAACTAGATTTTTTGCTTGGAAAGTTGTGAATGAGTGGAATGGGTTACTAGATCCTTTGTGGGTATTGTGTCTGTTAATGGGTTTAAGGAGACGCATGATAATAATAAAAAGAATCCTTTTTAATATGCACGCAACTGATAGATTGACATCTTATTAGCCTTTGCTGTCATGCTAGGTGGCATATTTTATTCTAAATAACCCAACCCAATCTTGGTCATGCACGATATGTAATCGAAAGGCTAATTTTGTTTTCTTAATAGAGCATGAATACTATAATGTATCTATCTAGGTTCGATGCAAAAGTTCTTATTCAGTTATTAGTAACCCATTGATAACCTATAAGCAGGGATGAGGTTGCATAACATACTCGCAAATTTTAATACAGGGCACAAATAGCAAACAGTAGTTATTGCAAATGGCAAACAACTTCACGCTTTCCCCATCGTAATAGTGCGGCTGGGGGAAAAACGCACAGTGTAGAATTTCTTATAGTTACTGTGCATTTTTTCCCTTACCAGTTAAGACATCAACGGAGTATTGAATTTGATTATGTTATTGATCTTATGATAATTACTGTAAGCACTTTATAAGAATCGTATTTTTAAGTTTAAAAGTTATTGCTACTTTAGATTGTGAAATTATTATTAATCAAACCTGAGGTCAAGATAAATAGCACAAGAAATTCGGCTAATTTCAGAACATGGGGATATTACTGTCTTTGTTTGCTGATTTTGGTTTCTTCGTATTTCTTTTATCAATACTGATGTCCAAAACTTGCGTTTGTGTTTTCTAATATATGTTCCAGTTCTAATGTTTCATTGAATGATGTCAAAGCTTTGATTCCTATCTCCACTTGGAAGATTTTAATAAATATTTTGTCATTATTTTATTTATCGTTGAAATAATGTAAATTTAAAAAAATACAGTATTGTAACAATAACTATCCTAACAAATAAATTATTACAGTAGACATAAAACAATGCCCACCTAGCCTTAACTAACTTGCACTTTCTTAACCAAATAATTTCATCGCATACGACAAGCACAATTATTCTATAAAACCTTCTATCATGATTAAAGCTTAAATTAAAATCATGAACTCTTACTTATCATAGATTAACAGTTTAAATTATAATCAAGCTAATATATAAAATAACAAACTTGGAGAGAAAGGGAAGAAACCAAAACGTGATTCAATTGGGCTTGTGAATTTGACAAAACCAGGAACTCAAAATGAAAATTACTTAATCCCAGGGATGAGTGCTGAATTCCTCCAGTTAATTTTAAACATCAAACGATATTATTACATCTGGGACTCATACCACTGATGCTAAAATCAATTTAGTCTGATAAAATCAAGTATACTTATATGAAAAAAAAATTAAAAGTTTGTCGAATTTTTACTGTAATTTCAAAAACAAGGATTCTCGTTCCTCAAGTAATCTGCAGAGGACGAGTTTCTTAAAATGAACGAGTTTCTTCAAATGAACAATGAACTTTTCCATTCATAATGATTTTGTATAGGATATGTATTTTACTACTTTCAACATTTTGTAACAGATCGGCAGTATAACAAGTGTGTGTGTGTGTGTGTGTGTGTGTGTGTGTGTGTGTGTGTGTGTGTGTGTGTGTGTGTGTGTGTGTGTGTGTGTGTGTGTGTGTGTGTGTGTGTGTGTGTGTGTGTGTGTGTGTGTGTGTGTGTGTGTGTGTGTGTGTGTGTAAAGCAAGGTAATCCATGTTTAATTTATTAATTATGGAAGAGCTTGATAAATTTGAACGCTGTAAGGTTTGCCAAATGAACAGGGAGAACGAGCGATGCTCTCCTCAAAACTATATAGGATTAGAGACAACAGAAATGTAATCATGTCATTTATATACGCCGGCTTGACTGGCCATCCGCTCTCCAACCAGTAAGTGTGGGTTCGAAAATACACACATACATACGCATATATAGTAGGAGAAATAGTGTGAGCAAGAAGTACAGATCAATGGGAGGCTACAGCAGTGACTTGAAAATATCAGTTTTCTTTATCTGCAGCTCATCGTAGAGAACGTTTACGGTGGTCTTGTATTCATAAAAATTAGATCAGACGCCTATGGGCTAAGGTACTCTTTACAGATGATAGTCGTTTTAGTCTTTCCTCCGATTCTAATCGACACCCGATCTGGAGTGGAACTACCGCTGCTTGGCATCGCAAGAATGTTCTTGAAAGTGATAGATACAGCGGTGCCGAGGTCATGGTGTGGGGAGGCATTATGATTAATGGACGCACCGAGCTACAAGTGCTGGAAAAGGGGATTATAATTGTTGAACGATATTGCAACGAAGTTCTTCAATGTCATGTTCGATTGTTCCATGGTGATGTAGGCGAAGGATTCATTTTTATGGATGACAATGCCACACCACATCGTACTCGAGCAGTGAAGATACTTCTAAAGACCAGGGATATTAATCGAATCGAGTGGCTGGCATGCTTTCCAGATCTGAATCCTATAGAATGCTCGAAATCCCTCCCCCAAAAAACAAACAAACAAACAAACAAGGACTTTGCTCAGAAGTAGTATAGTTGGCCAGTTTGCCCCAAGAACTCATGAGTCACTTGGTGTTTAGCAAGATACGATGTTTTGAGAACTGCATCGCAGTTCGGGGTGGACATATTCCATACTTAAATGCATAGATTACTCTACGCACAGTTTTCTGTAAGCACTGTTCATTAATTCCTTAACTACGTCCTTAGGAAATTTGTAACTTTTACCAAAAACGTATTGTAATTTAATTTGTACGAAATTTATAACACATTTTTGCGTAATATAATTTATTAGAATGCTGGTAATAAATTTATGTCCTCTTTTGGCTGCAATCATTAAATTGTTTCCTACACAGATAGAAATGTAGTTCTTCCTTAGCTTTTGGACACCCGTTGTATCACATATTTGGTCAAACTCGGCTGAATGATACGACTGAAGAATTATCTGCGGATAACAAAATAACTTTGAAATTAATTGGGTTTGCTTCTATAAATTTTGAAAGTCTCTTTCCTGAGGAATGCTTTTGGCGAACAAAAGAGGCGAATGAATAATTTTCAACGTAGAGGTGAAATTACAGCTGGTCGAAAATCCTCTTAACTTTAGTCTGATTGTGCGCATATTCTTAAGGGAACCGTAAGCAATGTAAAAAACGAGTACATTCCAAATGTAATCAGACATATTTAGACAAATTAGATTACTATAGGCAATGTAAGAAACAAGTATATTCCAAATGTATCCAGACACATTTTCACAAATGCTTAGAGAATCATAAGCAATGTAGAAATTAATATATTCCAAATTTATCCAGATATAAATAAATTTCTACTGTCTTCCTAGTCCTGAACGACTGTGAGCTTCAGCTTACAGTTGTAAAGGTGCCTGAAGAGGAAGCGATGAAAGCGATTCCCTCTCCTTCATTTTGTCCAAATGGACTGGAATTCTCAGATCTGCGGAGAGATAAAAAAAATTGAAAACATTTCTCTTCCTCCGCAGACTCTCAGTGTATATGGGAAATATGCTATGCTCCAGCTCTTTCGTTAAGCGATTGTAATACGAGTAATTCACATTTGGCAAAAACAGCAAACTAATAATATATTCGACCTGACATCGAAGTTAATATCAGGATAAATATGAATGATTCTTATAATAAAAATAGTCAGCGACTCTCTACACTACATGACTTAAGAGTCATTGCTATGATTCTTGGATTATAAATACATTTGAATAAGCAAGCCATTTCATGAGAAATGAAATGGTTCACGCAATAAATAGTTCATGCAGATATTGCTATGATGCATTGTAAAATTTACCGAATTATTGAAAAACAACAAAATTTCAGATAAACAATTGTACAAGTGATATAAGACAATCATTAAAATGCGTTTAGCAGTAGTGTTTATGTACCGCAACGTCTTCATGATTGCAATGGAAAACTAAGAACCGTTTTGCCTTATTCTAGACAGTCTGTTTATTCTAATTTGTTACATATAATTTACATATTTTGCCAAATTTGATCACAAATGATCCAATTAAAAGCAAAACTGAGGTCGTAGGACACTTTTTTTTTGTAAAGATTATAAATATGAGACTTCATTACATTTCACCGCAAAGAAAGAGGGGGAGAGAGAGGGGGAGAAAAAAAAGAAGGAAGTTATGACTTTATATTTAGCTCACTCAGCACTAAATGTGCTACCAGTTTAAGTAATAGGTATATGACAACAGCGTTTTTATATGTATACAGAAGGAACAGATGCTTATGCTGGTAGTGCTGGACACACGTAAATATCTTAGCGAGGTGGGAGGAAGGTTGTATTTTGCAATAACTCAATAATATGCTCCACCATTGTCACCGCTTCCCAAAAACTTTTCCTAGCTACAATTGTGAAGTTGCTGATCACTTTCAGGACTATTCAACTGGCATTGTAACCACAAACCTTGGTGAACATTGTTGTACACAGTTTATATATAGCATTTGTGTCATAAAATTCTATATTGTTTTGTCTAATTTGATCACTAAAAATGTCAGACTGAATTCAAATAAATCAAATACAGATAAGGAAAATATTTTCTATTAGTCGCTCAAAAATAATTTCCAAAGATCTGAATACTTTTAGTACAATATTAAAACAAACTTTGGAAAGAGTTCCAAAACTAAATGCTGTCGCTTACGGTGACACCATTTAGTTCTGCTATCATTCTTCAATCTGCCGGAACTAAGATAGGAGTAGAAAGGAGGATAAGCACTGCTACCACCTTGTGAGCCAAAAATGTCAGCATATATACGGTGAGCAGGCGCATTGTAATGTAATAGCCGCAACCAGATTGTTCCATATATGACTGCATGTGCTACAAAATTTGACTTCCTTACAATTTAACTCATGTGCTAGCATTATTAGTGTTAATCGGTGGCCATTTGCTAGTAAATTGTGCAAGTTCGGCATTAATTCTGGAATGCGAGTTGTTGTTTTCGTTCGTCCACTTTAAGGATCATCTGTTACTTTTAACTTAAATTATCGAAATGTATGTGCCCAGAAAAGTGCCTCATTTCCATAACGCGCTCATAGTGATGTTTTATGTTTCATTCAGACTTTTCCGCAGCTTCAGCACAAAACTTGATACTGATCAGTTGTTCCATTATTTGATTTCTGACGGTTGTTACGTTAGATACACATGTGTGTATGATGCCAACCTGCTTAAGGTCAACTGGTTTGGACTGGCGAGACTGTCAAGGTCACACGGCTATGCTTTTTAACACCTCCGGAAACTGTGTGTGTGTGTGTGTGTGTGTGTGTGGTGCGTGCGTGCGTGCGTGCGCGCAAAGCAATATTACCCAACGTTTTGTCATTACCAAAACAAACACCAAAACTGAGTCTACTTGATAAAGTACAGTGACAATCTCCCGAATATCAAACCTGATAAAATTTAATATTCAGAAAAATAAGAGCCTAATGGGTATTGCGAAAAGTGCAAAATGAACACATAAAAACCGATAAAAAAATGAAAGGAATGATCAGTTTAAGCTATGCTTAAAATAAAATGAAAAGACTATTCTAAAATAAAAGTAATGTTAAAATTAATTCATTGAAATAAAATGTGCCAAAAACACTGTATTAGGACACAATGAAATCACCGTTTACTTTAGAGCAAGATGAAATTGAATATCATATGGAAAAAAAAAACATGTACGAAAGTTTTAAAAAGAATCGAAGTCGAGCAGCTTTTGGAGATGAATTGTAAAATCTGCTAACTCTTTATTCTCCAAATGGCAAGGCCCTTTATCCCTAAATTTTGAAGATGAAGGAAGTTTTCGGTCCTTAGCCTATTACAGACATCTGGCTGAAGGCTATCAGTGATTGAAGAGGTTTTCGAGAGTAAGAGAGAATTCCGCCATCTCATGGTCATTAGCCTACTATATATTATTGTCTGAAAGAGTGTGAGTGCTACTTAGAAAAAGTTCCTCTAGTTAACGATTAGGATCAAACGTATACGTCTTTCTTTGTGCGGTCTTAACTATGGATGCAAAAGTCATTTCCACAGAACTAAGACACTGATTCAAATATACAAATATCACTCAACAAATAAATGAAAGCTTGAAAACAAGAAACAAATTCATTGAGATGCAGTATCAAATTCTGAAGAAAATTCACCGATTCAACCAAGGAGGAATGTGGTGAAGTAGTCTGAAAGAATAAAAAAAAATCAGAGCTATATGGTAGACTCAGGATGTTAAATACGCAGTCAAGGTAATCAATATAGTGTATCGAAAGTTCCTAGCAAGTCATCATGCTGTGGGAGAATGTAGAGAGAGAGAGAGAGAGAGAGAGAGAGAGAGAGAGAGAGAGAGAGACCTGTAATATAAAGCGAAGCAACGCATGAAAGTATCTAAAGTAATAGGAATACTGATAACAATGTAGAAGACAAAAACCAGAAAAGTGGTAAAATGTTCTGAAGGTGGTGCAAAAGCTTAGAAATATAGAAATGCGTACCGTAGAAGGAATCAACAATTATCATCTTTGACTTCTTTTACCGTTTCATGTCATCTTTGATGACATGAAAACTAAAGATAAAATTATTCTTAGATGTCAGGAGTAATTACTTTGAAAGAATGTTAACTAAATAAGAAGTGACAGAACAGTAATAGAAAATAGAAAATATTCAAGAGGAATGCAAGAAAAGCTATCAAAATCCTGATATGTGTTAAAAACAACTGAAGCAGATAATATTCGACCAGAAATGCTGAAATATGGAGATATAAAAGTTTTATAGTTGCTGCATTGCATAATTCCGGATGATATGGAGTAGAGGTTTCACAGTATCCATCTATAAAAAACAGGGAAATAAAACCGAATTGAGAATAAAAGAGGAATTTCTAAGCTACTATGCTATTACAGAGGAAACTACTAAGTGTCTCAGATAAAAGTAATGTAGGCTTACCTAACAGGAGGCTAAAAATATTGCGGAAGAGAAACTCAAAGAAAAACAGGCTGGGTTCAGGACAAACAGAGGTTGTCAGGATCGTATTTTCACTTTAACACAAATAGATGTGAGTTGACGGGAATATTACAAGGATTTAACTTTTGTAGATAGAAAACGCACATAACAAGGTATCAAGAGAAAAATCTGCTAAAAATGCTGCAGTTATGTGATGAATACATCGAGTAATGGGTAATATAGATCTGAATTGTTAGCCAGCAATTAGAATCGAGGAGGTACAGGAGGATCGTTTGATATAAAATCAGATATGAGAGAAGGGTTCACGTTATCCATACTGTTATTCAGCATTTACACTGATCACATTATGAGAAAGAGTTGCAATAGGCCTAATATCAAAATTGGATATGCTAATTTTTTTTATAGTTTTCTATAAAGACGATGTTATACTCTTATAGAAATCCAGTAAAAGTTGGCAAGATTTTTTAACTAAATTGAATAACTGTTGTAACAAATTTCGTATAAAAATCAGTAATAAAAACATAAAGACTATGAAAATAGGTTTCATTTCAATAGGTTACGTGTTCTATAGGTTCTCCTGAATGGAAAACCCATGGAACAAGTAAAACATTTCAGCTATTTAGGGCACAGTTTTCGGTGAGGATGACAAATAAAATGTGGAAATAAACAACAAAGCAAGAGAAGTTTAGATGGCAATTACATTACATAAATTCATATAGAACAGGGAAGAATTAGTCAAAACACCAAAGTAACTGTACATAAGACAGTGCTGAAACGAATTTTTACTTCTGATTCTGAGAGCTTGGTTAGAAATAAGACAGTTAGTCTAAGACTGGAAGATATGAAAGTTGGGAAATTTAGGGGAGTGAAGGGATAACGTTAGTTATATTAAAATTAAAAATGGCAGAATTATATTAAAATGAAGATATTAAGATGTGTGAGCAAAGCTAATTTCAGGTGGCATAATCACTGAAAACAGAATGCGACAGAAAAAGTTAGCAAAATTGGTGTTTCATGCTAGGATGCCAGGAAAATGGCCAACAGGAAGACTAAGGAACAGGGAGAATTTATGCAGTTAGAATGCCTTAGAAGATCGAAATGTAAGGTATGATGGTATTGGTCTTCTGAGATAACAGACTAATCAGGAGGTAAACTGTCGACAGGAATTTAATAATAATGCAAACTTTTCGTGTTTTACAATAATAGTATCCTGTACATCCCTTGGAGATATATACAAATTGCATTTGATGGTGATAATGATGATGTCAGAATGTTGCCTTTTCAAAACCAATTTTTTTCGCAGTGTAAAATATAGCTGTTTTTTATTTTTTTAAAAAAACTTAGCAATATTTAAAAGACTGCATTACGCAACAACAGCTGGAAGAAAAATCATTGTGAATAACATAATTGTGAGGGCATGCCTTAACCAAGAAACTTGAGTAGACTCAGAAAGTCCGATGTGGGAGCACATCAAACTCCCAGCAAACCACTGGGAGTCCAATGTGCAAACCACTCTGAGAGTTAAAAGAGTCTGCAGCAATTCCGTTTAGTAAGAGAGCACTACATAAAGAGCGGCACTATGAGATTTTACTGAAGGACAGTTACACATAAACCAAACATGGCAATCAATAATGCAAATTACATTAATGTAAAGAAACATTGCATTATCCAAATATTTCACATCCGTTTGGGTTCATGTTTCAGGCACTGCAACTTATATATATATATATATATACATACATATATATAGCCTATGAGCACTTCTTTAACTCTATCGCTCTTCTAAACACATCTAATGTACAATTGTTGGACTCAGTGGTCTTGCTATGGGTCCGACATTTCAATTAATCCTAAAGTTGTTCTACTTGGTCAAGATCCTGTCTCTGTTTAAAGAAGCCAAGTTTTTCTAACCATTTTCCTCTGACCATGTCGCTGTACTATCTTCAGCAGTAATAGTGAACTGGACCGTTGTTATTTCCTGTTATTAGAGTAAAATTATATAAACTTTTAAACTTTTTATTATTTATGAGAGTACTGAGGAAAACAACTCAGTCCCCTCCTTTCAATACACTCCTAATTTTGAAATGGATATTAAACAGTAACTGGAACATTTATGAAGTATAAGTAACTCCAAGTTACTCAAAAACAGGTAGCTAAGTATCCTTCCTGGCTCTGTGGTTTTAGTAAAAACTTATAATAATTTCCCTCTTTTCATTTAAGAATCCTTTTTGTGGTACTATCTTAAAAAACCTGGAAATAAACGACTTAATAAAGTTAATTCTATACATTATATATACTGCTTTGAAAGAAGTCAACAGACCAAAGTGAGGAGCAAACCGTCATGGCGCCAACCTTAATAAGATATAAGATCTCCTTTCGCTGCGATGACTGCAGCGATCCTACAGGCTATACTTTCCACAAGTGTACGATAGCGATTAATGGGAATTTTGGACCATTCTTCCTGTAGGCATTTAATGAGGTCCTGAACTGTTGTGGAGCAGACCTCCCTTGACTTCACTCTACGCTCCAGTTCATTCCAAAGATGTTCAACAGAGATGAGATCAGGATTGTGCGGAAGCCAGTCAAGTGTGGTGACGTTCATGTACACAAACCACACAGTTACAGCAGCAGCCTTATGACATTGTGCATTGTCTTGCTGAAAGAAAAATGATCAGTTTCGTAGAAACACCACAAAGTAGGAAGTCCTCTATTGTCCAGAATCTTCAGATAGAGTTCAATGTTCGTGACACCAAGAAGACAAGACCAAGGCTAAACCAGGAAAAACAGGACCATACCATCACACCACCTTTGAATTTCATAGTTAGGGTTACACTCTGGTAAGAAACGTTCACTGGGCAAGTGTCCCACTAACACCAGTCTATGTGTTCGGTAGAAGTGTAACACCATTCGTCGCTCCATAACATAGCTTTCCAAGCTTCCACGTCCCGCTACAAACGCCGTTTGCTCCAATGAAGACGCAGCATGTTGGTTCGTGAAATGCTTGCATATTGCAGTCCTACCATGGAAACTCATATTGTGAGCCTCAGTTGTGAATGTTTTTGTGCACATTCGTGATCCAGTCGATGCCCGAACTCCGCATTCAACATGTGGGTCGAAATGGCGGTTTTCACATATCCTTCGTAGCACCTTACATTCACGTTCGGTGAGTGTGATGGGTCATCATTTGTGGGTAGCACTTGCAGTTAACTCCCCGTGCTTCCATCTCACAAAGATATCACTGATTGTTGACAATTTTCCGAACAGATAGGCCTGCAACATGGCATCCTATCACAACCGCTCTTCTCTTTCAAATTTCGTCAATTCCCTTCTCACAGTCATTTCACCTGGATACAGTTGCAATCATTCGGGAGCATCATATTAATCTAATGTATATCGGCTACAAAAACATCACTTGTTCCATGCCACGATGCCTTGTCCATGGGGGATGTCTGTTGATTTCTTTCCAAGTAGTGTAATATAAAATGCAAAGACTTTTTCATTCTTGCGGTGGTGTCTAAGCAATTAGTAAGCCATAATTTTTACATATAATCGATTACTGTAAATTTATTGTTATTCGATATTATTTTGATCACAGAACGAAAATGAAGAATACAAATAAAAATCCCAACCTCTATGTGTTTATTAATAAAAGAATGAATGAAAGAAAGAAAGATAACCGTTAAATACCAAAACACAAACTGTATTTTGGTAGTTAACTTATGTGTTAACTTTAGTTTAGGATTGTCTATGTTAATAGATAATTGTAATAACAGTAGTACAATCATTTCAATTCCAGTAATTACGTTATATTTCTAAAATTATACTATAATCATACTACATTATATATTTTTCTGTAGCTGGTGCTATTTCGAATATCCTTTCTACTTTTACGTTAATATTTCATTCATGTTATCATTATTTCGTATTACGCTTGCATTCATTAACAGAAAAAGTCATTTAATTTATAAATTCAAATTGGCAGCGTATTATTTTTTTTGTAGAAATGTAACAACATTCTTGCAGGATTAATGGATGTTGATGTTCGGTATATTTGTTCAACAGAGCACTGCATTTAAATCAGAATAAAGAATTTTTCCTTATATTGTTGGAATAAGAATGAGTTATATTACTATTATAGTATACTTTATAGTCATAAAACAACAGCCTTTCTACTAAACTGGTGATTAATGTTATAGCGTGCAACCCTCGAATGCGTTATTTTATGAAATTACATCTCCCTCTCTCTCTCTCTCTCTCTCTCTCTCTCTCTCTCTCTCTCTCTCTCTCTTAAATACTTATTTTTCTTACAAAATTGTTAACAAAGGATATTTCAGTATTCGAGAGCAGTTTTTGTGTTATACTATAGTACATTATTTTGTTCTTTCCTACTATTTTAATTTAGAAAAAAATTCGAGAGATGACTACTATTATGGAATATTATCTCCCTCCCTTGCAATGCAAGTTTTAGTTTACATTTCAAGAAAGACTTTCATCTGTAAAATGCATTATTCATCAAAGACGGCTATTTTGTTATTATTAAATGCACTATACTTCAGAGTTTTTTTTTTGTTTTTTTGTTAATCCGCTTATTCGAATTCGAAAATTCGTCTTTAAATTATCTTTTTGCTGTATACGAGTTTCCCTGATATAAAACAATATTATAAATAGCTGCTACACTGAGTTATTTATAATACTGTGGGAGTTACAGCTGAGCTGTAGGGACAAAGTTTTTTCGCGATTTCTTTTGTATAACTGAAGCAACAAGATTATTTGGAATGTTTCGCGTCCATCTGGGAAAAAAACGTTGGCATTCTAGCCATACGCCACGCATACGGGAAATTCCAAGGAAAGATAGATAGACTCCTGCGATTGCCATTCATCACTTCAGCGGCAGTGGCGCCAATGTGGGTGACGGATACGGAACTGTAGTTTCAATCTACAAACAAGGAAATGTTTAGTTAATGAAAAATGTGTAACAGGGAAATGTTTCTCATTTGAAGTTATACGTCGTCGTGTCCATATAAATCCAAATTATTGGATAACCACCGTTCCATTGACATTCTCCAATCAGATTAGATGACCTTTTTTTTCTTTCTTTTAAAATACTACCTTGTGCATTACCATTCAGAAAACAGGTGGCCAAACGCACACCGTGAGTCATCTATGTAAGAACTCCGGTATAGTTCGTAATGAAATAGCCAAATATTCTGTGGAGGAAGGGGGGAAAGGAGACGTTCCACAAATACACTAGTGTACATGTTTCTTATGGATGCATTCCATTCAAGGCTCTTAGACCAGGAGAGAAGTCCATACTGTGAAAGTCCGATACAGAAACATCGTGCGTCATCACATTTGGCACTCTCCGCTAAAAACTATACGCTTGACTGTAGTTTGTGATTGGTCCGACTAGATCAAGGGATACCACGCCCGATTGAGAAGGGGAGGAGTGATGACATAGGGGAGATATAATATGACGTGAATCTATAGCGCCCACTTAATTTTCTATCTATATAACGGAGTGTTATAACACCAAGATCCAAAGAGCCTCATCTAGCTTCGATATATTCTACGAACTAACGATATTACAGTCAATTTCATAAATTGGAGTAACTTCATCGAATAGGCCGAATTACGATATTATAAATCATGTTTGTAATATATCTGAAACGAACCTTCGAAAAGGAAAGTACTTTTAGTTTACCAATGATGATGATGATGATAATGCTTTTCCTGTTTATAGTTCAGCATTCTGCATATAGTATGTCGATATTAAGCGAAGCGCAAAACGAAACTTCTGACTTAAGCGATGACGTTCAGCAGGAGGCGCTTCATCGGCTGCTCCAAGTGTTTGGAATGCAGCATCCAGGTCGCCGAGAAAAGCATCAATCTCCGCCAGAGTATATGCTTGATCTCTACAACGCAATAGCCGATAGCAGCGGAATCACTCGCACTACTCATCCCTATCACGCTAATATTGTTCGAAGCTTTCCAGACAAAGGTAAGAATGTTCGTCTATCTAAAATTTGCTGATATTTTTAAGTTGCATGCGTAAAAGAAAGATTAAAACATGAAGGAAAATAATAACATTTTACCTGATATTTAAAGTGTAGCAATATTCAGTGGAATATTATATCACCAGAATCACCAGAAAGCTAACATGATATTAAAGTGAACGATATAGATAAGTGGAAGATATTTAAAATCCAAACGAAATATATCGGTAATAAATAGTTTTCATGATAAGAAAATACCTATGACAATTAATAATTATTATTATAAATAACTATTCGAAAACATTCATGTCAAAACGTAAAATCCGCAAAAAAACGGCACTGCTATATTAAGCCAGAAAGAGAGAGAGAGAGAGAGAGAGAGTTGAGAATTTTAAGGCCATCTAAATTCAGGCAAAATAATCATCATTTTTAATACTTAAAAACAAGAAAGGAAAAGAAAAGAAAGCAGTGATAATTTAGTTCCAATATTTATATGAATATATGCATATTGTTCGATAAAGTAAAGTAAAAAAACTTGAAATAAGCAGCAATGAAATTTATTGTCATCTTTGTTCCTTATGATATTTTGATGTAATAATTTGTATTCCATTCTCACTAAGAAAGTAAAGCATTTTTATTCTGAATGAATTTGTCTTCGTAATTGATAATTATAGTTATAAAATGTATTTTAAGATATTTGATATAAGCCGCACACCCAATGAAACCGATTATTAACATTCTTTAAAATGCAGACAAATATAACTGGTTAAACAAGAAACAGAATTAATAGTGCTTTGCAGATGCATACCCTGGAGGTTTGGGCTGCATTGCAGAGCAGTCACTTACTTAATTGTAGTGCGTGTGAAACGTTACTTTGTTCCTATGATGTGCATCTACACCTTAAAAGGCATAATTAGGATGAATTTCTGTTCAAAATCTAACGAAGGCAAAATAAGAATATGAGTGAGTTATGCCAATGAAACTAATGCTGGATTATTTTTGGAAAGTCAAAAAAAACTTTATACTGAGGAGTATTTCATATTCCAACTGTGTTTGCTTTAGGTATTACAAGCACAAATGCTACGATCGACATACAACCAATTACCGAATGTATTTCAATGTCATAATACATTATGATCACAGATAATAACAAAGAAAAGGTAGAAATATACGAATAATTTAGAACTCATACATGATAAACAGGTAGATTTTTTCTTCTTCTTGTATTGTCTATTTCCTGTTATATGCAGTTTACTAACAAAATAATATGGACTTTTGACTTCGAATATTGACAGAAAAGAACAAAAAAGAATGATTGTTTACCTGTGCTTCTTATTTAATCTTTAAAGTCTTTAAAGCAGAAAATATAGTTTTTCGTAAATGCTTTCTAAAAAACATTAATAATAATAATAATAATAATAATAATAATAATAATAATAATAATAATAATAAAAGTTTGGAGAAATAGCGCCAGAAAAAAATACTTTAACACAAACAGCAGCGCTGCTTCTTCTCCGCATGCAAAATTCTTTAGCCTAATTGTTTAATGATTTTTTTCATATTTAGCCTGCATTTAATTGGATTTATTGATTTTGGTAATCAGCGTGAACTGTCTCATCAATGGATTTTTGATACATTGTACTGAACTAGTTCTGTTGATTACATACATTAAAATGTTCCTCTTATCGTTTATATTTTTGCAATTCTTAACAAAAGCTGATGTGATGAATATCAGTGATTCTCTGCCCATAGCTATAGGAAACAAAATATATTAATTCAGTTGTGCATAAAATATTATAATAATTTTTAATACTGAATAGCTGATGTGAGCATCGGGAAGGCCTTGAAAAGCCACGAAATCTAGATTTTGTATTGATGATGATGATGATGATGATGATGGTATGAATGATATCAGCTTGTTACATTCCACTGCTGAGAAAAGATCTCTCCAAATTTTTCCACTTTTCTCTCTCATGGGCCATTTTCATTAGCTGTTTCCTGCTGTTCCTTTGGTCTCATTTATTAGCCATATTCTTTGTCTTATTCTGGATTTCCTTTTATTGACTGTAGTAAGGACTGTCATCTTTTATCCTGGCTAAATGGCCGGTGTAGTTCCACTTTAACTGTTTAGCTTTTTGAATAACACAAACAATTTTTGTTATTGCCTAATATCTGTAATTTTTTCCCTTCTGTGTATATTTTTAAATTTCTGAAATACTTCTCTCTCCATTGCTCATTATCATCATACTCTAACATTTTTTTTCTCTTGAGCACCGTGTCAATATAAGCTATCTAATGGAATCTAATAGCATTCTCTTAAGAGAAATAGACAAATCCTCCTTTATCCAATGACTTAATCTCCAGTAAGTATCATGGTTTGATTACTCTGGAGTATATTTCTAGGTATTATCTACTATGTGTATTAAAGAATATTATTTGTCACAGACAGGCATACTCTAGCTAGTATTCAATCATGATGCCATCTAGCAAGATAAAATATTTGGAATTATTAGTCATCAATTTTTTTTTGTAACATTCATTCGAATTCCACCGTTTTTGTTGTTTGGTTCGTTTGTCATCTCCATCAGTTTCTTAGAAAGAAACTAAGCAATCTTCGATTGCTTAGTTTCTTCCCTACGATACTGATACCGTTGTTGGTTCAGTCAAGTTTTCTCAACATACGCTTGAGTACTGCTGTAAAAAAAGTCTAAGGACTATTGAGTAACCTTATTTAACACTTTTGTTGATTAGCATCAATATAGACTTTGAATGCAATGAGTAATCCTTGATTGATTTGACGGAATGATTGGGCAAATGTTTAGCATATCCACTCTCCATCCAACAGGCTGCAGGTTTGAATTCTGCCGTGGGCAGGAATGTTTATGATTATCTTTACGTTTTACGCAAAAAAGAAAGAAAAGAAATTAAAAAGTTCCATAGTTTACCCACAGTACTAAATGTACCCATGTAACCGGTGAGAGTCATCACATGGAGAAAAAAAAACCCGCTCTACTTTTGCTGTAAATAGTTTGGATTAGTTTAATATATTTAACATTTATTCCTTATTCCGCTAGAGCAGCCTTTCTAAAAGTGTGAGCCGTGAGAGAATTTTATAATTTTAGGAAATAAATATTTCTTCTTATCAAGGTTGTAAATTTTCTGATACAGTTTAAACTGTGATATATTAACATCATATTAATTAAAAAAATTATTTTACATAGTTTGCTTAATTGCAATATAATAATATGCATAATATTTTGCCACACGCCGTATAACTCAATACGCAAGTGCACAGTGGAACATAAAATAAGCCACCGTAAACTGAGAAATGCATGGTTTCACTATCCGCATGAAGCGTAGATTGTAGTATGAAATAGTTTCGCATGATTTTAGAAAGGAATGAGTTTCCACATGCACAATCACTGTAATAATTTAAAAACAAGTTAGTTTATTTTTACTTATCAATCCTGTTAACTAACATGCAAGGTTAGAAAAAACATTAGTACAAAAATGTGAAAAACAGTTAAGGAAAACATGTACTTAATGCTGACTGTCCTATTTGCGAAAACAAGGACACTGCGATGAAGTTCTTGAACATAAGTATTATGATGAAAAATGACTAACAACAAAATAAAAATTAAATGAAAAAGAATTAAAAGCATTGATTATTTGCAAATGGGATTTTCCTGAAGAGAAGACTAACTCGCCTGTGTTTTGTGCTACGAAGCCTCTTCAAATAAAGTAATGAAATTCTCCAAATTAAAGCGTCATTTGAAGGTAAACATAGCGAGTACACTGGACAGCATTTGTAGTTTTTCAGAACAAATGAAAAGAGCTAACCTTCAATTAGAATATTATTTAGGAATGTTAAAATGACAATGCTACCAACTTCATACGGTGAATCGCTACTAATTGCGGCTGAGAACATGGGATTTTCCATGTCTGAAAATTTTATTATACCTGCTGAAAAAATAATGGCTGCAAGATTAATGGCTTTTTCTTCAAGCAAAAAATTATGCTTGAGGAAAAAGCAAAGAATATTATTTCTAGTCTTATTTAGTGAAAAACTTCATTTAATGATACAATTAATATCGAATAATATGCATGGCTGAAAATGTGGAATACCAGCGGTTATCGACTTTAGGTTACATTATGTTCTTTTCGCTTCAACTTGAGTTTACTGATTTAGTCGGCGAAAGATCAGATATGAATATTTAGGTACAAACTGATTTTTGTTCTCCCGAACCTTGCCTGATAAGATAACAGAGCACATTATTCAAAGTATTTAATAATTTTCTGGTATGTAATAAAATAAATTAGAAATGAGAAGTCGGTCTTTATATTGAGGTCACTGCAACAATGACTAACAAAAGGAAGCATCTTTCTTCATGCGCTAAATCAGTTGCACCATTGGCAATAGTAATGCACTGCAGCATCTTGCTACTAAGAATATCCCAAATAAAACATTATGAATGAAGCAGTTGAAACTGTAGCGTATATCAAGGGTCCCCCCCACTTTCAAAGTGCTCATATTTTTAAAATCTTTTGTGAATAAATGGGAAACGAAAACACATAACTTTTATTTCATATCGAAGCTTATTGATTATCTCCTGGAAAAGTTCTCTCCCCTTTTTTATATATATTAATTGCGAGACAAGATCAAAATCTATCTGATAGTAAAAGTCAAGTATCTTACGTCTTTGATAGCGTGTATGATTTTTTCTGGCTTGTCCGACTAGCATATCTAGCCGATATTTTCAACATCTTGAATGACTTGAACCTTGCTTTTCAAGGAAGAGATGCTATCATCTTTAATGTTCATGATAAAGTAAGAACAATTTGCACAAAAAATGAAACTATGACAGAAAAGATTTTCAGAGTTTCACAACTCTGAATAATTTCACGCTTATCACAAACAGAATTTACGAGGCCTATGCGAGCAATTTAAAAAAAATATTTGCCAGAACCAGAGACAGGATTTCCATGGATCAGGAATCCTTTTACATGGATGGAATACATAAAAATATCGAGGGGAAGCTTTCATCGAAAGAGACAGACAAACTTATAGAACTAGCTTAATACAAGTGACCGAAGAACTTGTTCAGCGAAAAAACGTTTGACGAACTTTTGTCCAAGTACAGTCGGAATATCCTGGATTCATCGAAGGCAATGAACTACTTACTACCATTCTACTCAACTTATAACTACCAAGTTGGGTTTACAAACACTTCTTTGTCTAAAAAGAAACAAAAACGGATACGAGACAAACTCTCCAGCTTGGAATCTGACATATTTATTGATATTTGAAAGAAAGCAGTTCCATTCTTTGCATTAAAATACCTATTTAATGCATTTTCTACTTTTTTTATACAAACTTGATGATCGAACTTGAATAAACAACTAAATAATTTGTGAGTGTCTTACTTTTTGATGTACTTCACAATATACATCCTGTTCCCAGATAGGTCATTTTTTAACATGACTTATAAGTGAAGGGTAGTATACAGGGACTGGTGGGTCGATGAGTTATATACATTGCCTAAGTGGGCAGCAGCTAGTAAAGTTTGAGAAACAATGCATCAAAGCATATAAAAGAGTAGCGTGAGACATGGAATCAGATGCTTTATTATAGCCGACAATAGCGAAGTATACAGTTTTTTTTATATATTCATTATATTTTTCAACAATTTAATTTATTGTAAGTGGGAAAGTTTTGTTGTGGGAAAGTTTTCTTAAATCGTGCTTGTTCATATGACTGATTTGTTCAAGATGGAAAGAGATTGTGTTAAATAACGGATGGATCAGTTATCAGACCTGATAACTTGTAGTTATGAGAAATAAGACGAATTTGTCTATAGTTGTTTATAACTGATTTGCATCTTTTCTTATGTAAAACAATTTTCTTATGTAATTATCCTTGACACTGATCTGGAATGGATTCACTTAAAATAACATTATTTTATCAGAGTGCAAATATATGCAGTATAATGTAATCCAACAGCTTCCTCTTCAAGAAAGATGAGCAAATCGCTCTTCATCCAATTGCCTAATCTCCAGTAATTATTTCATCCTTTGATTACTCTGCATATTTCTAGATATTGTATATTGTTAAAGGATATTATTTGTCTCAGAGAAGTATGCTTTGAAATGTATTCAATGTTGCCTTTCACCAGAACAGGTAACGATTTTGCGGTCGAAATTTTAACGGTTCGACATTTATCTCTCCTTCACTAGGAGGTTTTCTATTTTCATCTCGCGTGTGGTATTCTCAATTGCTCTTCTGTTGCTGATCTCTGGGAGAGTTTTGCATTATTCATTATCAGGGCTGGGATGCCACAAGGAAATGGTTAGAAGTATAGTAGGCTTTCTTATGGAAATTAGATGTTATTTTAAAGATTTCTGCTCTGTCGTTTGTGGGTTCTGCTTTTTTCGTTTTTTTAGTTGGTTTATACATCTCGTACCAGTAAGCATCCTCTCTTTTGCTATTTTAAGCTAGTATTATTTTCTAACGTATTCTTTATAATAATTCAGTGTTGGTATTCTGCATGTCCTCTCTGATCCTCTTTTTTGTTGATTTCGTTTAGTTCAACATATTCGATTTTATTTCTTGGCAAGTCATTCCTACTCCGGAATAGTTCTACCTTTTAACAGTTATTTGGTATTTTCGATGAAAACCTTGTCTTTTTTTATTTGTCTTTTTTTCCTAGAGAACTTGATAATGACTGGATTATTTCAGACTTAACTCTTGTTTCCATTTGGCTGCGAAGTAAGTAGGTGTCTATCTTCTCGGATATGTTTAATATTTCCTTATTGAGATTAGCTTAGCATGCATTAAAATTATTCTGAATTACTTTTGGATAATTTATTTCTATGTTTGTTAAGATGTAAGTAGTGCATCTACTAATATGTGATCTATATTAAAGTGTTAATATTGATAATTTTTGAATTTGGAACTGTTCAGTTATTTGGAGAACACTAAGTCCATACTCATTTAGGTTTTCCCTTGAAGAAGTAATATGTCACTGTTAAGTAATATGTTAAGGATTTGCTTAGAACAAATTGAACTACCATTTACCCTCTGAAATTTCGAGATTCAAAACCGTATTATCCAGACAATGCAACTTCAAATGTAAGCCTCTTGCATATTAGGCAGTGAAATCTCCAATAACCACTAATGAAAAGTGGTCGCTTTCATTCATTGTAACAATGATATTGAATAATAATACTAAAGTCATAAATTTCAGTATCATTAAGAGTTGTTGTTGCATAGACCTGTAATTATAGTAGTAACTGTGCCCTCGGATATTTCCATTTTCAAAGAGGTTAGGCGTTCAAGATATCCCTTCGGTTCTCACATGTCTGAATTTTTATCCCAAACCATACTGTCCCTTGGTTTCTCCAATATGACAAAACAAATCGCCCCTCTAATTTTATAAATAAGATTTCTGCAAGGGGGCAAAGATATCCCATTTCACTGTTTCGAGTACTTTCTCGCTCTTGTAGTCTGTCAATTGTTAGTATTTTCTCAATATGCGGCGACATAAATATTTTCAAAGATTTACCTTTGCAAAGGTGAAATGCTGTGCATTTCACCGGTGTGTTCAAATCTCACAGTGATATGCATGTCTGTGAAAGACATGGGTGTAAAACGATTTTCAATGAGTTTGATGACGAATCTTTCCGTTTTGATATTAAAAATGCACTTCTTTGTCCCCACAAAACTAAACAAATTATTTAAAATTGATTGTTAAATAAAGTCTTTGTATGGATACAAAGAATGTACAAAATATACACACCTGCACTTTCATCGTATCGTATAAAATAGCTTGCAAAGGATTTACAACATAATACTATTAATTTGTACTGAATTAAAAAAAATCTGTACTTAGTAACACGTAATAAGTCTTTTAATACACGGTAACAACTTAACAGGCCAAAAACGGTACAAATCTCTACCTCATCTAAATAATCAAGGCGCCTTCATATTTTGATTTATTTAAGCATTATAAAAAAATAGCGGCTGATCTATCAAATCTATATTGTTGTAAGGATTCTGACTCAATTTCAATCAAGTGTGCATTAGGTGGACTCGCTTAAGTTGTCAAATCCAGCACCATCGGGACTTACCTAGTACTTCATAAAATTTTTCGGAATCATTAGCTGAATATAAAACAGATAGCACACAATTAAATAGCTGCCTATGTAGTCAAAGATTGAATAATATCGCATACTAGATCCAAGGCTGACATACAGCAGCCCACTGAACACATAACGCGACTCGTTAGCCTTAATATGCCATTTACAACCTTGATAACTTGGCGAGCAATAGCACATTTAGTACTATATATGAGGCTTAGGATGAGCATGAAATAAACCTAACCTGCTCTAGAAGACTGACGATATTAAGAAAACTGAGAAGCACAGGTTAATTGTATTAGATAATTAAAAATAAAAAAGTTGTATTAAAATTCCAGTTGTTCTATTTATATGCCATTGTTTATTGTATACGTGGTAGTAGACTCTCGAGAACGCTAGTATTGAACAACAGCAGTATGGCTCTCAGGGATGTTATAGCTCAAATTACTGTTCAAATGTTCAGGATTAAGGACGATCTCCCTGGATTCCACTATCTTTCTTTCAAATTCATCCTTGCAACGGAAAATGTTTTCAGATCTATCCCAAGAAACTGAGTGACCTTGAAAATTATCATGAGGATTGTTAGAGAAGAGAACATGGTTGGATAAGGCACTAGCATTTGATCTTTTATAGGAGATGTCTCTTTTATGCTCCTCCATGCTAAGTTCAACAGATTTATTAGTTTGACCGTAATAAGGAACATTATAGTCACACCATAGTTTATATACGCCAGGATATTTTAAATTATGATGCGTAGGTTTAGGATGGCTTATAAGAGATCGTATTTTTGGAAGAGTGGTGAATAACGACCTGATGTTGTACTTTTGAAGGACTTATCTAATACAATTAACCTATGCTTTCAGTTTTCTTAATATCCTCAGTCTTTTATTATTGTTCTACATACAAAGATACCTGATGAAGACAAAGATGATAAGTCAAAACTGTTGTATCATTAAAGTTTTCGGACTTATTTTCAGTTTGTTAGTCATTAAATTTCTTTTTTTTAAATATATATATATATATATGTGTGTGTGTGTGTGTGTGTGTGTGTGTGTGTGTGTGTGTGTGTGTGTGTGTGTGTGTGTGTGTGTGTGTGTGTGTGTGTGTGTGTGTGTGTGTGTGTGTGTTAAAGATACCAAGCTATTTTAAACCTGGTTTTAAAAAACTTTCTACATATATATATATATATATATATATATATATATATATAAAGTTCATATATATATATATATGTATATGTATAACTGCACAGTATTGAGTGTATGTCCATGTATTTCAGACAATTTAATAACTGTTAGGATTGGAGGTCACAAGATGGCAGTTGTTTGTCCTACTCTCACCCGAAAGTCTTCATTTATTGATAGCTTGAGCTCACCATCAGTAAAGGCTAAAGGATGAAGACTGACAGCCCCTCTTATCTTTAAAAAGTTAGCTGGAGCTAAAGGGGTTCTGTCTACTCCTTTGGGGTTCAAATTAAAGCGTTAGGAGATTTATTTATTTATTTTTATATTTTTATAAAAATAATATAAACTGTGTTCGTCTTCACACACTCGTACCGCATCTGCACATATACAATAACATGAAACGCCTAAATGTAAAACGGTAAAACAAAGAATATTAAATAAAGTTTTTATATATAAACCGAAATGATTGGAGCATAACATGGTTAAAACATTTTTTAACCATGTTATGAAATTTCTTATTAAATTTCTAAAACCATATTAAAAAAATTTAAAAACCATATGAAAAAATTTCTACTTATTACAGATACCGGTTTCTGGAATTTAGATTTGAAAAGTAAATAATAGTATAGTTAAATTATATAAACAGTAAATATTACAGCAGTGGCATGTAGTTTAAGAAGAAAAAAGAAGAATGCGTTGTGTTACACTCCCCTCCACACACACAAAAGTAAACAGAGAATGCATAAAATGAACATAACAGACAAGTATACATTTGGCAGGTGAAGTGACCTTCCGTACTTCTCTCATAATTGATCCCTATTTAGACCTGAGATTCACCACCGTATCCTAAGTTATGTTTACGAAACCCAATCTGGGCAGATCGCGAGCTTTGGGAACTCCAAGTTCTCTGGATTATATATATATATATATATATATATATATATATATATATATATATATATATATAATAAATTTTTTATCGTTTTGATTTTTTTAATACTAATTATACCGACATATAATGGATAAGTATCTAACTATTTTGGATGAGTGTGCTTAGAGGAGACTTGATAAACCTTCGTAAGGAAAAGGGCGAGAGTCTTCATTTTTTCTTTATTTTATTTTAACATCAGATGATTTATGAGAAGAAGGTTATCCTGCACAGGAAATGAAATACTAGCTTCGAGTGGGAGGAATATCTCCAGGATACAGCCCTTGAATTCAACATTACAAAAACCAAGGGATCTAATTCAAACCGGAAATGACAAGTTCCTCCCCACTTCTGTGAAACATGATTCTGGGAGTGGAGTTGCGAGAAAACATACTGACTTTGGCACTCTTGTAGGAAACTTAAAAGAGTATCTAAGGTATTGCGCCATAAGAGTATGATAATATTTAAGTTTTTGATGAAAATGAATACAGATATTTAAAAATATACAAAATAAAATAAATAAATAATTACAAATAGAAAATCTCCCAAATTATGTCCAATATTCAGCATAAACCTGGATGCCCTCTCTCGGTGAGTCATTGACTCCCTGGAGGAGGTTTCTATATGTAGCGATATAATAATAATAATAATAATAATAATAATAATAATAATAATAATAATAATAATAATAATAATAATAATAGTGAAGTTTCTAATAACAGTATTTATTTATAAGGTGATATGTTGCACATCTATTTTGTAAAAAAAAAAAAATCGGTGATTTTCTTATTCTAAATTTAATACTAAACGTAACTGGCTGTTACGTTTAGTATTAAATTTAATCAAAACGTAATTAAGTATAATTACGTTTTGATTTCATTTCAAAAATTTTAAACTATCGATCTTCATGTAGATTCGACGACAAGGACCAAGGGGCTGGAGTATATTTTTATAACGCATTGTCGGGCAGTATAATGTAACTGTACTTTTTTTTAAGTCACTGAAATCGATCTTCTAAAACCCCAGTATATGCAACAGATTATCTTTACAGGTAAAAGTTATTTCAGAATTCACTATTTTAAAAACATAAGTTAGCTGAGAAATGGAAAAGGAGAAACATTTAAGGTATGCAGTGATCCCTTGCTTTTTGCGGAAGCCCCGCAATCCGCGCGTGCGATGTCAGCATCGGTAAGGCACCAGCACACACTGGTCTAGTCCAGTGATGGCGAACCTTTTTACCCAGGTGTGTCAAACTTTTTTTTTTAAATATTGACGTTGTTGATGTGCCACTTGCATACATGCATTATAAATGTAACTACATAATCATAGATGGTGACTTATACATATCATATTAGGTTATTTATTTAATAGGATATTGATATAAAATCTATGAATTCATATTATACAATTAATTTAATAAACTGAAATTACAAACTTACATTACATTTAATGACTTTTCTGTTGGTGACTACTGGTAGAAAGTTCTTTCAATGAACAAACCTACCTTCGCCTTAACTGAGAGCGATGTTACACGATTTATCGCAGTTTTTTCATCAGAATACCAATATTTTTCAACATCCAAGGTGTGTCAGTGCTGACACGCGTGTCATAGGTTCGCCATCGCTGGTTTAGTCGATTTTTTCCCTCAGTTGTGAGATTATTACTAATTTGATTCGTGTTTTGTCTTCTACAAGCATTTTTTACCTTTATCTTCTAAAAATGGGAACTAAAAGTCACAAATATTGTGAAACTAAGAGAAGAAAAAAAAAAGTTCTCGCACTGAAAGAGAAAGTGGAACTTTTAGATAAGATTAAAAATCTGAAATATTTCACAGCTGTAGGGATAAAACCATACGGCATTAACGGGTGTATAGTGCGATACTTTTATAAAAAGCAGAATGAAATCGGCAGTTGTTTTGCGGCTAGTGCGCCAAAACAACCCAAAGAGCCTACGCAGAAACTCTGACACGAGCCTAATTATGAGTTAACAAAACAGCATTTTGATCAGCAAAGTATAATTGATGTAGAATAAAAAGAAGAGGAAGAGAAAACGAATGTGAACCGATGGACGTTAGTGTCTTTTGCGGATCTATTTAAAGACTTTAGAAATTTAAAGCACAAAATCCATGAATTAGATCCTTCAGTGGAAAAGAGTACGAAAATTGGTCAAGAATTAGAACATGCATTTGTGCTGTACACATGCTGTACAACAAAATGAAGCAAAAAAAAAAGAAAGAAAGAAAAAGAAAGAAAAAGAAAGAAACAGCTCCCTATAGCACCGTTTTGGTGTAAAAAAAAAGATTAATATTTTTGCTTTATATTAACTAATAAGATATGTGTATTTATATACGTAGGATAAAAAAAGTATTTTTCTTTAGTTTTAATTTAAATACCTACAAATTAATAATAAATATTTTATTGATTTCTCTTATTTTTATTTTATTAGTATTTACAAGAAGGAAAATATCACTCAAAAAAGGATGTGAAAGAAATGAGCCAATAAGCATCTATTGAACACTGAACAAAGTGTTTTTCTGAGAGGGGAGTAACCAGGTTGGGAAATGAATTATACATATATCGAGGGAGGAACACTGAATTTAATTAAATATTCTGAAAATATGTCTTAAGGTCATCATATATTTAACCTTATTTTATTTATTTTTTGAGTCAGTGTAATTGTTATCAGTATGCAATCATTACTGACTTTTCATGGGGATATCATAAATACCCACCAAAAAAGTAATATCTTATACAAAGCACCTTTTTTCATTTTTTTAATGAACAAAAGCAAATTTAACGCTTAAGTACATGGTAACGTAGTACAATATTCAAAAAATAGGCTTTTGATATCTGTAATTCCTTTAAATAATTAAATGATAATTATTTTATATAATACCTTTGTATAAATCCGGTTCACACGCTCACGTTTATAGGAAAAAGCAATATTAAATATCATTATTTCATTGGATTTAATTTCAAAATAGAGTAATCGATTGGTATATTGTGGCTTAAAAAATCATGTATCATTTAATGGTGGACAAGAAATGAAACATTCTTACACCAAGACAATGTTAATGAAATCTGTATGTTTTTGTAGCTTATTTCAGTTTATTTATTAACATTAATTCCATAAGGTGTCCGTCGTATTCTATGAATTATACAATATCGATATTTTTTTCATTTCTCAAAAAAATGGTTATCAGCGCTAATTTTTATTACTACTAATATAACAATTAGAACGATCATCAGATGAGATCGAGTAATTAATTCCATATTTATATGGTTATTTTATTATCAGTTCCAGTTTGACTTTCAGTATTATAAATTTATATTTTGAACTCTAGGTGGTAATTATAGCTGCAAGACCCACTTGAGCAAAACACCTTAAATAGTCGGTCTCTATTTCTGTTAACAAAAATAACTACGCAGTAGTGATGAGAAGTAGCGTAAGCCTAATCCCTTTTCGTTACAAGCTCGCATTGTAATGATACAAACGTTAACAAGTTAATTAAATAATTTACATTAAAACAGCATTAAGCATACTTACAGTCCCAAACAGCATACTCAGCAAAAAATTACACTTATTTACTTAAAACTAGTTAAACAAAACTATAATTTCTTTTTTCGACCGTATAAACACATTAATAAATACTTCGTATGATTGTTGGTTGCTAAGGTCCAACAGCGCCACCTCTATAAAAAAATACTTTTTCATTAGAATTTAAACGTAAATTCTTTAAGTTATTAGAAAAAGTGAGAGCATAACTGATTTATATATATCAATATATTTATTCATTTAAATCAGCTGGGAGCTATATAGTTTTTGAGGAAAACAATGTAAGGAAGGCCTTAAACAGCTTTCATCTTTCGCTCTTTGTGAGATCAGGCCAACATTTAAGAACGAGGGGGAAGTAACAATTATGATATTGTCTGTAAGAAATAACGTGGTGTGTGTGTGTGTGTGTGTGTGTGTGTGTGTGTGTGTGTGTGTGTGTGTGTGTGTGTGTGTGTGTGTGTGTGTGTGTGTGTGTGTGTGTGTGTGTGTGTGTGTGTGTGTGTGTGTGTGTGTGCGCGCGAGCGTGCGTATGTGCGAGTGAGCGAAAAAATAAATAATACAATTATTTATTTTCTCATTAGTCATGCAAATAATTAAAATACCTCGTTTTTCTATTTAGATATTTCACACCATCATCACTTTTTCTTTAATCTAACTTCAAGCGTTCCACCAAATGAAAAAATATTAGAAGCAGAGTTCCATTTGTACAAGATGAAACCACGCTCCTGGCATGTCGATCAACTTCCAGATATGTATTCACATTTGCTCGAGGTGAGATATATTTCTTGATTATCAGTGTTTCATGCAGACCGATAGATTTAACTTTCTAATAAATGCACCCAACTAGATTATAAGTTAAATGTATGGTACTAATACTCCATTTCAGAAATTTAATAAACTTTGTAGCATAATTATTTTCTAATCGTAAGCAATGTATCCTTGAAAATTATTTTACTTTGGCTAACTTTCTCATCTTATCACAAATCACTAGGATTAAGGAAATGTTAATTTAAGATGAAGTACCACGCCATGCAAATAATTAATAGTTTGTATCTGCATATGTTAAAAAAATTACAGCTGTAAAAAGATATTGGTGAAAAATCTATATAGATTTGGAGCGAAATCTACACTTCATTTCTTTTAAAAATATCATTGACCTTTTTTTTTTATCTTTAACATCACACTGTTATCCTTTGTATTTTATTAAGTATGATGAAAATAGAGTTAAAACCAAATTCTTTGAAGACAGGAATACCATGGAGAACAAGGAGCTGTAAAGAAGGATCAACGAATAGTGGGGTATTAGTTTAACCTCTAAAAGTTGCATGTTTTATCAGGAAAAATTGTGTGTTCCAGGAGAGTGAAAATGTTTTACTTCTGACTGGAAACAAACTACCTAGTCTTTCTTTATATAAAAAATACGAATATAAGCCATAATTAATACCTATACTACTAATTCATGAATGCATCTTTTTTAAAAGAAAAATAATCAAACGACTAGCCTTAATCATAAAAAAAAAAACGATATCAGAATGCGAATTCAATTATTTCAGTATTTATTAAGACAAAATTTTGCTTATTTCTGTTTGTCTCCTCTGATGTTTTTTCTAGAGCTCCGCTGCAGTTGATCCAATCTACACTAAAATTTAAATATAACGTTTCCATAATAAAATCGAAGAGTGCAAAACTCACTGAAGTGGATCTAACAAGAGTCCAATCTCATATCTAAACTGAGTGTAAGCGACAAGAATACAAATATTTTGTTTTGTTCTTCCTGAATAATCGTTGACCAAATATTCACTAAAATTTACTTGTAGTAGTGGATCTACTATGAGATGGGACACAGTGGGATAAACCAACGTACAAAGATAAAATTATAATCATGTACAACTTTCTCAATACCATATCACTTTTCCCAATTTTAAGATCAGTTTGGACATCAGTTTCACCTTTAATATGTACGCTGAGTTTTCGTTTTTCATTCAAATAAATTCTTTCATCAGAGAGGTATGCTTCTTAAGTGGAAAAAAGTGTACAACCTTCCTTGCGTCCCATCCTGCACGTATTACTGTTTAGGTATTTTGTTTGGGTTTTAGTATTATATTTAGTAATATAATTATCGTATGTTTCCACCTTCGACAATAAAGTATTTGTTGTTCTTTTCTTCCTCTCAACTCTTCGTGCCAGCATTCTCATGGTTGCTTACTTAGCCAACTTAATTATATTGAGCCCTAATAATTTTACAACTCGACCCGAAAAATGTAATTAAATATATCTGAATATGAACTTAGGGATCTCATTAACTGCAAAGAAATTATGTTGTATTCTTGGAAGAAAAAGAAAAACAAACAAAAATTTAAAAATGCGTCTTACAAAACTCGTGATGAAATATATGCAGCATTGACTCATATAACATGTGTAATTATAAAGGAATCTCCACAACAGCAAAGTAGATAGTTCAATCTGTAGGCGTGATAAGAAGCCTTGATTTTCATTGAGGAATAGAAAAGATCTTTTCTCCAATAATAATAATAATAATAATAAAAAAAACTTAGCCTACTCTGTTTAACAAAACTGATTATTTTCATATCGGAAATACAGAAAATGAGCTGTAGACTGTTAACAATAATTGTTAGTAACGGTGTCAACAGATATCAAAGTAAGTATAAAAATGCAAAATACGTAATAAAGATAAATTATGAGCGGGGAAAGTGCAGCTAGATCAGTTTTTTTTTCATTTCTCTCTCTCTCTCTTTTTATATATATATATAAAAAAAACTTTCTCTGATTCTGTTTTATGCTTACACGTAGAACCACAGCCGTATCATGCAGGCTACCAAAAATCAGATCCGACACAATAGAGTGGTTAATATTCATTTCAGGAGTAGTCTCTCTGTATATTGGGTATGGTCTTTTAGCCCGTTTTGCGGGATGAAACATCCGAGTTTTCAGAAGGAAAAAAAAAACTGTCACTTCAACTAAAAAGACCTAATAAAGGTTCTTTACATTCTTGATGGGATCAGAAAGCAGATCTTTCCCGTCAAAGGGTATCATCAGAACTGTCTGAGGTATGGAAGCTGAAAAAATAAAATAAAATAAGGAAACATGAAATTATTTTATATTTTGACTCAACCCTTCAGTTACAAAAAAATAAAAATAAATAAATAAATAAAATAAAATAAAATAAATTTAATGAGATAATTAATAAAAATTATTGTTACAATTCCAAAAATTGAATTGAATAATGTTTCTATATTGGAAATGTTTTTCAAAACGTGTTAATGAAAGGATTACGTAATCTGAAGAACTGCTCACTTGCTTGGGATGTTAAATGCAAAGAAGAGACGATTAGGAACTTTAAACTTGGTTTCATCGTTTCACTTGATAGTAGTTTCGTGTAAAATATAATTATTCACCAGTGAGATGTCCAGGGAAATTCCTTATTTCTCTTTATACTCCTGCGAATCATGCCGGCTTGGTTGACTGTGCGGTCGCACATCATATCTCTACCTTGTGCTTTAGATCCGGCCGTGAAAATGGAGTGAATTTGTTAACGCCTTTTAAGTGTTAGATGAATTTCATCACCTCGTGTAAGACTACCATCCTGCTTACCAAGTGCCTGAAGTTGATTGAAAAGATTTCATGTGTTTCTATAGAATATAAGTACGAAAGGTTGTAAGCCCATCGCACATTTGATACTATAAACCTATTGTATCTAATGTAAGATAAACCTGCTGTGCTTTAGGGTTTAATTAATTAATAATGAAAGTAATTAATAATTCATGCCTTCTTTATCAAAGTACAAAGAAATTCCAAAAGAGAGAAAAACTAATTAATGTATATCATCTGATGGTGATTATGGCCGCGGGGAGCATTTCAAAAAGAACGCAGCATAAGCTTACGTGGAAGAAATCAAGGTCATCCAAAAAATTTATTACCAGCGCTTTAAAATTCTTGCCACACTAGGAAGTTGTTAGTATTTAATACGATAAAATGTAGCGCTGTTTATGAAACGTCAGCATCATAAAACGGCCAACAAGAGTAAAATACCCTTGATCGTCTCCCTCTTACACTAATCATTTCAAAAGTACGTACCAGCCCAAGGTTGAGGTCTAACTTATAGTGAGATTTCATTACCTTCAAACTGCCTCCTAGTACGTGATTCATAAGAAAATGTAAAACCACTCCTGCTCTGCAATTCAATTTATTATGCTTCTTACCAGCCTTGTAGACTTCAACAAAGTCTATTGTTTCTTACTGGCCTTTCAAAACAGTTTTAACACTTTTCAAAATTTAAGACTCATCTCATAAGAACAGGCGCTCATGCAAGTTATTAATTTCACAATGATAGGATGTACAAACTCTTAAAGATGTAACTGCCCTATCATACAAAAAAAATTGCATCTTTATTCCAACTGGCAAATATTTTTATGAAAAGATGTATCGAAAGTCAAATGTGTATAGCAATTTTTTCGTATATACTTATTTATCAGGATTACCATTTCCTAGAAGTGCGAGTCAATTCTGTTTGGCTGCAGGAGATACTTCAAAATAAATATATAAAAAAAAAGGAGGAAAAATAACATGTCCCTATCCATCCATTTTCTGTAGAACAAACAAGACTTCTTAAACCTTTTTATCAGGAAATTATAGCTAAAGCAAATAATTACATAGAACGATATAATGTTATACAGAATATTATGATTAGTTCCTATTCCCGCTTTTGATTCAATCAAAAAGCCCTTGCACACTAGAATACTTTACTAAACAAACTGTTATCAAAAGAGTATGCTTTGTACAAAACTGCAGAGTTTATGGCTGTTGACTTTGGAGGCATAAATTGCGAGAGCGTTTAACGAAGGATATGAAACGAAATTATTAGAGTAGTGATCATTTTACAAGCAAATATCGGGCACATGAGGAAGAAGTAAACAGTATTTAACTAGAGTTAAAAAAGACGAACCGTACTGTTCCAGATAACTAGGTCAATCAATTGTAAAATACTAACAGTAATAATCGCTTAGCTTAAATAACAATGTTTTCTTGTCTGCTATATAAGTAAAGGTAAGAGCAATGCCACCAAACATAAAAATAGCCAGAAAATGCTCAAAAGAATTTAATATATGCCTATTTATCGAAGGAATACTGAAATTTATATTTCTAAAATGAATATATTTTTATATTTCTGAACTGCTGTTTTTTCAATGAATTTCTAGTGATTTTTATTAGTATTTTTATTAATAGATTTATAATGAATTTTCAATGAATAACTAGATAACTTTACCGAACTAATCCATTTACTGCATGCAAACTTCTCGATTTAAATTTGTTAATTTGCACTTAATGGCGCGAACTGGACCATATCATTGACATAGTCCAGTTCGCGCCATTAAGTGCAAATTAACAAATTTAAATCGAGAAGTTACCATTTTCTGGAAGAGTGCTCTTCATATAATAACTTTATTTGACAACTCTTGCTATACAATGCAACACGTACGAATTTAAAGTGATAGTATTATATTAACAGAATAGATGAAGTCATACTAACAAAGCACAGAGCAATAAAGAAAAATTAGACAATACTATATCTATACTTTTCTTTATTGCGCTGTGCGTTGTTAGTATGAATTCATCTATTCTGTTAATATTATTTCAATTTTATATTTCACATTTTGCATCGCAATGTTAATAGCCAGAATAATTCTCAGAGTGATGATCTGAATTCACATTTTTCTGGGGGGGGGGGGTTGATATAATTCCTAATATTCCTTAATATTTGGAACAAGGTTCTACACGGAGATGTATCCTACTTTGAACAACTTACCACTAAGAAAAATAAATAAATAATTCTCTGTTTCGATCTTTTTCAGTGCCATCATAAATGCTTGCATTCGATACAAATATACTAGATTAATTTTTTTTACATGTATTACGCAATTTTTAAGCAATCCCTAAAGTGGCTGTATAATAACAATTTTAAGAGCAGTTTGGACATCAGTTCACCTTTATACCAAATCAGCTTAGAAATAAGGATAGTCTGAGTTATTTTTATTATTCCTAACAAATCTGACTTTGGAGTACTGCTCCCAAATCATTACCGGTTGGAATACTATTGAATTATCTTGCACATTCTATTCATCATAATCAGAGTGACTGATTTTTTCTTGAGCATGTCTATCACTCACAGACGTGCTCGGGGAACTTTTACAAGGACTTTTTAAGTAAGGAAAGTTAACTGGTTTCATAAGATGGCAGGACTTTTCATCTCTCAAAACAGGCAAACTTGCCAGACGAATATAGGCAGCTAACAGACATGAAATAGTACCACGTCATAATATTAGTTACTTTGTTCTTAATTCCAACTCAAAGCCATAAATGCTGAAGAATTTACAAGAACTTGCATTATCAAATCAAGAAGCTATTGTTATATATTAGGTGAGTATATTTAACATTCTTATTTGAATATACAGTATATGAACAGGATTTTTAACCATTACTACAACAAAACAAACAAAACGGTCTTAAATACAGTATTTAAAGCAGTATCAAAATACAGCCGGTATCAATGTTATTTCTGTTGTATTTAGTTACGAGATGTGATCAGCTTATAGAAAAAATTAAGTCAAAAAGCAGTCTACCGCCAGACATTTCAGCTCTTACCTCTAATATCGTACTTTACCAAAGACGTACAGTATTTAATGATAAGCTGCTGAAAATTTCAAACTAAATTGTCACATTTTACATTTTTACATAAAAATGTAAAAATGCAAAAGTAAAGATTTTGGAATACTATTGAATTATCTTGCACATTCTATCCATCATAATCAGAGTGACTGATTTTTTAAAAAGTTCCTTGAGCGCGTCTATCACTCATATTTTATATACTATCGTAAAACTCAGTGTTTCACTGAGTTTTATGATAGTATATAAAAATTTAAATAAAAAAAAACATACAGAAAAAATAAGCTCACACGAGAATTATATGCAGATTTTTCAAAGTATATCAGTTGTTTCTCCAATATATAAAGAAACTATGCCAATATGGTATGCAAAATGTACATATTGCATCTGTTCTAAATTACCAAACACTATCACTTATGTCTTCCAGGTGCGAGTGTATCAGGTTATGTCCGCAGATTGGAGCCATAAGGAAGAGGGAAATCGACTGTTAGATGTTCGAAGAATAAGCTTTCATTCATCAGGGTGGGAGGTGTTCTATGTGAAGTCTGCCGTCAATGATTGGTTAAAGGATACAAACAAGAATCACGGTAAGATGGCCAGTTAAAGCATTTTTCAAAATAACATTTTATCTCTGTAAAGCAGAATAGATGTAAAGCCAGTGGCTATAAGATTTAATAATTTCAACTTTCTGTACTTGAGGTAGAGAGCTTACATATCTGAGATTACATGGTATAACTGTTAGTTAAAGGGAGAGAGAGGGACTCGGAATCAAGGTTCATAATTTCATTCCATAATGCTCGTTTGTTTTGGAGAGAGAGAGAGAGAGAGAGAGAGAGAGAGTGGAGTTACTTTTAATATGAGAAACTGTCTTGAATAATGATGCAATATTGTTGCCGTTTCGGGAGGTTTGGATGGATCATTCATTTTTCCTGCACATCAGGAGTTGATCTTTCTCATTCTGCTATCGATGAAAAAGGTCAAGGATGCTGCTTTCACTGTAGTGATGTACTGGGCGTCTCCCTTAAAGGAGAAGAAAGGGCATTTGTTTCTCTCATTAAAGGACAGGATTTGTTGTAATTATACTAGAAGCAGCTAAGGTTATGAGGCTACTGAAATAAGCAGACGACTGTCTGAAAATAAAGACTCAAAAAACCAAATTGTTTATTGTGACAATAACTTCTTCAACGGTCTTCTTCACCTCCTAAATACACACATACGCACACACGCACACACACACAAAAAAAAAAAAACTGGATCTATTAAAACTATGCATCAAGCTACCTTTGCGACTTTTATAGTTATTTTCATAATAATTAGATTTTCAGTATTTTAATATAGATATATTGTTGTATATATTATGTTAGTTGCTTAGTCACGTTTAATAAAATCCTCTAACACTTTATTCCCCAATGATAGGAAAGAGTACTAGCTTTTCTTTAAGATCCATAGCCAGTAAAGATTTCCCTTAGCTGCCACTGATAACTGACTCAATGATTCAAAGACCTCCCGGAAAAAGAGTGTGAAAGACAATTGCTGCCATCTCGTGGTCCCAAACCATAACATTGTGTATTATTGTCTGGAATAGTATGAGTTCTGTAGTCGATTTTCTTAAAACATTAAAAAAATCTATGCCGAAAGAGTTCGACTAACTCGGAAACCGGATGTAAAAAAAAAGGTGCCTAGAAAACGTTCCTCCAGTCAGCGACCAGAATCGAACGTACACAATCTTTCTGGAGCAACAATCATTTCCATAGAACATCTCATTAACATCCAATGTAATTAAAGTATTTAATAATTAACGCAGATTAAATTATCATATTTAATTAGTATTCTCAGTAATATCTACACATATGGGCCACTGAATTAGAAAATTTTATTTAATACCGTGTTGGATCTCCTTTATCCCAAATTACAGCATATATTTTGGCATAGATTCCGCAAGGTGTGGGATTGCATCTACGTCTATGACATACCAGGTGTTCACTAGGCTCAGATTTGACGGAGGAGGACTTTGTTCACGGATCTGTTTTTCCAACATGTGTAACATGTTACACACACTGCAGTGGTGTAGCTAGAGCTTTTGCCGCCAGGGCGGTCCCTGAGTTTGCCGCCCCTCTCAATACACACCAAAAATACTACAAAAAGTCAAAACGACGCATAGGGAAATAAATTAAAACACTATGTTCATTTTTGAAGTAAAACTTTAATTTCAACAATCTAAAATGCTATTTTTCTTGCTTTTCTGTTAGCAAAATCGTCGATGACATTTTCGAAGTCTATTTCATAGTAATGTAGGTAATTCTTAATCAATTTTAATTTAGAAAAACTCCTCTCACAACTAGCAACACTTACAGCAATTGTGAGGAAAATTCGCAGTAGTATTACAATATTTGGAAATGAGTTCTCGAGACTGTATTTTAGAATTAACTGCAAAAGTTCAAAGTGCCGTCCTGGGCGGATCGCCTCCTCCGCCCTCCCTAGCTACGCCTCTGACACACTGCCACACTGCCATCTCAGTGGGGTTCAGATCGGAAGTTTACGGGGCCAGGGAAGATGGTAGAAGTCGCTGTCATGTTATCTGGTTCAGTGAGCATGCCAGCGACTGTTCAGGGACGGTGTAGTTCAGATATTCCTTGGAAGACACTCGACAGGCCAGCAATATCAGGGGACCATTTCCGTAGCAACAGAATATGTCCCGCATCATGCCACTACCACCACCTCCAGAACCTTGAGTTATGTTTACAAGGCAAGCTGGGTTCATTGCTTCATGGGGCTCTCCAAACTCTCTGTGTAGCGTGACTCGTTGAACAACATGATTTTTTCCAGTCTTCCAATGTCTAGCCCCGGTGTTCCTGACATCACTGTAGACAAACTTTCAGGTTCTTCGCAGAAATCAGCGGTTTCCACATAGGCATGTGACTGCAAATATACCGATCCTCTTCATTTCCCTGGGCATAGTTCGGAGATATATGGATCGGGAACAGCCTTCATTAAATGCATCTGTCAATTGCTACACACAAAGTGCTATTTGTCCGTTCCTGACAGATTGTCTTTAGGACTACAGTTAGTTTCATAGACAAGAAAAGTGGATTATTTTCCATATACGCTGCGTAAGTGACGTTTACGTATATCTGCATAAAGCTTTCTAATTCAGTGGCTAGTATGAGTGGGCAGAACAGTTCTGGTTATGTTCTGTCATGCACGTGCTTAGTTGCACAGTCACATTTACACACACTGCCTTAGATTAATTTTCTAAATTTGAAGACTTTAAAGAAAAAAAATAAAATAAAATAAATATAATAAATATTTCATTCACAAAGTAAGGATTAATATATACACTTCCCGTTATTCCTTTATCTGATTTCTATTAGTTGGTTAAATGCGAAGATCTGTGATATAGAAATATATACTAATGAAAAAAAATATATATATAAAATTTGTGCAATAAATGTTATCAAGTGCTCCCCAAATTTTAGTTTCTCTCTTTCTCTAGCTCTCTCTACATTGCGAACTATACTAATACAAAGTTAACACTACTCGTGCAACGTTTTTACTAATTTTATCTAATTTTATCATTTTTTCCCCTTTTTTGTCTTTACATTACACGTGTGTTATATTATTTTTGAAATGAAATATATTAAAAATGAAAACAATTTCCAGAAATAAAATTAATTTAATATTGAAATTATATTTCAGGATTACTAGTTACCATCAGAGCATTATTGGGATCTCCAATAGAGGAAGGAATTTTAAAGTTTGCCAAACATCATCAACATCATATGAATAAACATCCGATTTTAGTTTTATTTTCTGATGACGGCAGAGCTAAAAGAACTCCATATAATTCAATTACAGGTAATTCTACAGCTAATTTCTTCTTCTACTTACTCCTAATAATTATTTGCTAATTCTAAAGTTTTTTTGTAGAATTAGCTCTGGCAAGCTTCCTTTTTTATTACAGCGAATGGCAACTTTCAAATTATGTTTATAAAATATTGATATTATTATTGTTGTTGTTTGTTTTCGCGAAACCAAAGTGAGCTAAGGAAACTACAGTTTTTTTTTTTTTTGTGAGTGTAATTAGCATTATATTATTTTGCATGAAATTATCAGTTTTAAAGGCTAGCAAATACAGAAAGCTAAACAAAAGCTGATAATGTTGTCACAAGCCTTTCAAACAGTAATTATGTTGAAAATGCTCGTATGAACTGTTGTCTGACATTCCGTGTTAAATACCACACTGCTTCGACGGGAAGGCGTGTTGTATTTAAGAGGAATTCGTTAATAATTTATCAGAAGTATCAGAATATTTTTAATTTTGTTTTTATAAATATATAATACAACTTTTTCATATCTATATACATCAGAAACTTCCTTTCCGTTTAAATAAACATTTAGCAAATTTCTGAAACAGAAGTCATTCCAACCCTTTGGAAAAACAGGATACACAATTTAGAAGCAATTTTATATACAAATGTTATTATTTTTTTGTAAAAAAATATGACTTCTAAATCAAATTAAAAATGTCCACTTATAATGCAATCAAAAAGACAATATTCTTAGAATGGAAATGAACCCACTTGTTCCATTATTTTTACTCTAACCACTGAAATACTTGAATTACAGAGCATTGCATATAGCGTAAAGCAACTGCGAGTTGCATGAGCCGTCAACGAAAGACATTTGTCATTGCTTTCCTAGTATCGTTTCTTGCTTCAAGGTTTAACACCTGTTACCAAACTACCTTAAGTCTACTTATCACCTTTCACCATCTGAGCACAGGTGGAACGGCTTCTTTCGGTCTTTAATAATGTGTCCGCGAACATGCCCTCGTGTACCGCAGGGCGATCAGATGTTAGTTTAGGTGCACCTGTTAAAATGAGAAGGAACTTACCCTCCGGTTATTTATTTAAGCAGCCTTACTTCTCGAACTGTGGACAACCGCTTTAGCGGCAGAAGATTATTAGAGACAGATATATGTGACGAGAATCAAATTGTACGTGAGCTGTCTGCTAACATCCAACTTATCGTGGGAGCTCTAGAAACAGCAAGACAAAAAAAAAAAAAAAAAAGGTAATCTTTTATTCATGACCGAGATGCTACCTGGGCGGGTTTGAATTTCTTATCAGTTCCAGTTAAGGTCATTGCATTCATTTATAGATGAAAGAGAGCAGCAAAATACGCTAGCACAGTCCACAGGTCGCGCAAGACTAATGAACATTTGAGTAAATTGTGATTTGATTTTTGTTTTATTTTCGTTGCTTAAAGGAAATGAATGTTTTCCTCATCAAAGATGGAAAAAAATATATAAAGTGCAGTCTGAATGCTTAACTAATACGGAATGTTTAATTAATGCATCTCACCTGTTTTAAAGGAAGCATTTGTTAGACGGAGTTGCTTTATCTGATTAATAGCTTTTTATTCTTCTCACTTCTTAAGAAGTAATAAAACATAATTACATAAATCAGACAAAATAATTTATTAATGTTTATTTATATCATTATGTTTCATCACCGTTCAATGATGATGAAATATAATGTTTAAAAGCACTTTTAGCACTAAATATTAAGCAATATCAAAGATGTTGTTACACGCAGTGTTCATAAGCAAAGTATAAAAATTAAAGAGTTGAATGTAATTTGATATACTTACATCTTATACAATATTCCACAATAGGATATTCATTGAATCTTCTGTTGTGTGCCAAAAGTCTAAACACGGTGCTGCATCTTGATTTTTTTTTTTTAATTTATTTGGCTGCTCGTAAAATTTTGTGACTTCACTAATGTATTAATAGCAACTGTCATTGCTATTAAGAAATGATGGACTTCTTTTTTGTTCAACTGACTGTTTAAGAAGAATGCGCTATGTTTTTGTTTATGTAACGCTTCAATATTGCAGCAATTAGTACGCTATTTCACAGCAATCAAAACAGTGACATAGTACTAATGCATATCGTCACCCCCCCCCGGCAGCATGTTTGTTCTAGTAGAGCTCCTTGCAAGCCACTAGGCTTCGGCGTTTTGGATCCTATGACATTCTCATTGCGTTTTCTTTGGATTTACACCAATAACTGAAAACAAAATAATAACAGACAGACCTGGTTTATTATTATTGTTATTATTATTATTATTATTAGTAGTAGTGGTGGTATTGAAGCCTGCTACGTTGTCTGGTTCCTGTGTTAAATAACTGATGGTAGTGACAAACAGACATCACTAGGATCTTGTAAGGGACTCGTATGAATGATATAACTAGTAGATATATAACTAACTAGCTGTATAAGAAATTATACATGAACATAACATATGACGGCTGTTTCCCAGAAACAAAGTGTTAAACTTCCCTTAACACTTCTTTTCGCGAAAATTGCAGAACGCGCAGCAAACAACAACGACGACAACAATGAAAGAAAAAAAAACAGTATTTACATACAGCGTACCATGCGGTTCTCGTAGCTCAGCAAAATATCTCATAAAGGTGACAAAGATTACATTACCCATGAACTCACAGCTAGGACTACCAGGATTTATCGAGGTACCATGTAATACATAGGATACCTTTTTTTATTTATTTATTTATTTTATTTTTTTTTTTTAATTTCTCAGATAAATTACATACATTATATGAAGACAATTATGCATAACAAATATTTTCTCGTACATAAAGTTTTTTTTTAAATAATAATAATAACAATAACTATTTACAACATATATTATTATAATATTCATAATGATGATTATTACAGATGTTTCTTTGCAATTTTATACTCTATATATACAATATCAATGGATATAATCACTCTATATTGCATACTTTTGTTACAGTTATTACATACATTACATACATTTGATTACATATGATACTTACATTACATACATTTGTTTACATATAATACATACATTATATACTTTGGTTTACATGTGATACATCTTGGATGAGAACTAATTTCTCTGCTTTCATCCTCGAAGCTTATATATAAGCTTATCTGAGGATGACACCAGTTAGTTATTATTTATTGGTTTTTTTTTTTTTTTTGCAGTGTTGGGAAGCTACGAAATCTATGATTGAGAAATTCACACACACACACACACACACACACACACACACACACACACACACACACACACACACACACACACACACACACACACACACACACACACACACACACACACACAATAACTTGGAATGTATTAATGCGTCGCTGAACTGGAAGCCTGAACGAATATATTGTGTTTCATTAAGTTTCTATGGTATTTTGGGTGCGTGTTTCTTGTTCATAGTATGTCCTTAGAGCTCTTTTCATGCTATTGTAGTTTGTAAACTTTCTGTATTCAAAAGGTAATTTGTTTATCATGTCTGGGATGTAGAAGTTTCGCGTGGCCTTTCCGTAGTGATTATTGTATTTATATGTGATATAATTAGTAGTCTGAGGTCTTGTTATACGGTATATATTTCTGACTGTCCTGTAATTGGCATCGAAATAATGTTTTAGCAAAGCTGCATAGTGACATAAATGTTTTTCTGTCAGTATTTTGTGTTCTGACATTGCAATGTATATAAGATCGTTATTTTCTCTTTGTTCCCAAAAGATCAGTTTTATCATTTTGTACTGTAGCGACATTAATCTATTTAATTTGTAGGGTGCACAGAAAGCATACGTTGTTATAGCGTATCTTAGTATATTTTGGCATAGTGCTTTGTATATTAGTGTTTTTAGGCGTTTGGGAACTATGTCTTTTAACCTGTAGAGTTTGTCACTTATTGTTCGGAGTTTGTTGTGTAGATGGTTTATGTGGCTATTCCAGTTCATATCTGCATCGAAGTAAATTCCAAGGTATCGTATTGTTTCAACCTGAGTGATTGTAGTGGTTTTGCTCTTCTGTGTGTTTTTTATGTTGGAAAGTGGGTGTTGGATGGTTATATATTTGTTATCAACTGGTTGAGTGAGTGGATTTCTGAATATCATTAATTTTGTCTTTTCTGAGTTCAGGTGTATGGAGTTTTTCGTGAGCCAGTCTATGATCAGATTTATGTCATGTTGCATATTTGTTTGGGCTATGCTTGCGTTATTGTGGATGGATATTATTGCTGTATCGTCTGCGTATTGGAATATCTTACCTTTGAGTGGTAACTGATTAATATCGTGCGTGTAAATGTTGAATAGAGTTGGGGAGAGTACAGCTTCCTGTAGTACTCCACAGGTTACTGGTAGCTCTCTGCTTCGGTTTGACCCGATACGTGTGATATGCTTTCTATTTTGAAGGTAGTTTGTAAACCACCTGTTTCTAATAATAATTTTTTTTTTATTGAGGATTTTTTATAATGTAGGAATTGCACTAAGTGCTGCAATTCCTACATTCGATTTCAATTAAAATTTTTTTAATAATACTTTTTTGCCTTTATATTATGTATTTACAACACATGTTCTTCTAATATTAACAATGAAGATTATACAGAATTTTTTGTATAATTTTTTTATTTTATTTTTATTTCATTTTATTATTATTTTTTTTTAAGTTTGAGAAAGAATGATTATACATACAAATTTCTGCATTTGCTTATAAGGATTACATGTAGATGAGTGAGGCAAGTTAATCCCACCTACTTCGAAGCTTGGGTTAGCTTTTATGAAGAGGGTGGGATTTAGCCTTCACTATTTGTGTTGTTGCTACTGTTTATGTATGGGATGTAGGCATTGAATGCTAGTGATTTGTGATGTGTATATTAGTGTTAATGGTTTCTTAACTTTGTTGGTATATTTTCCAGAGTTCGTTTTTTAATGTTCTGTAGTTATCTACGTGTTTTAACTTGTTTTAACTTTCTTGGTAGGTTGTTGAGTTGCGTGGGTATCTGATGTGATCTCACAAAAGAACCGTATGAGTTGTTGAAGGGTGTGTGGACGTAGAGAGTTGTTGTAGGTCGTGTTATACGATATGTGTCTCTGTTGTTTCGATAGATGATGTTGAAGTACTTCCTTGTTAATGTCATGTAGTGTTTCAGGTTTTTAATGCTCAGAATTCTGTGTATCGCCATGTGCTTGTCGGATATTGGTTGTTGCGTGTAAGGTGTCCAGATCACTGTTGACACGATTTTCCTGTGTAGTGTTTCTAATTTTGTTAGGTGGCTGTTTGATGTATTTGTATAGACTGTTATTCCGTATCTGAGTAGGGATTCGCAGATACCGTGATATAGAAGTTTTTTTTATGTTGGGTGGAATAATGTCTTTAACTTGGAAGAGTTTTGCTGCGATGATCCGGAGTTTGGTGTGTAGGTATTCTATATGTTTTGTCCATTTAAGGTGAGAATCTATATACAGACCGAGGTATTTTGCGTGTGTTACAGGTTTGATTTCGGAACATTGGCAGGTATTTTTGTTTTTAATGCAGCGGTATGTGTGACAGTGTATCGATAGTGATGCGGGGCGTATGATTCTTGGGTTGTGTATTATCAGCATCAGTGTTTTGGTGCCTTTGATTAGAATTGCGTTTGGGTGGAAGTATGGAAGTATATTGTGATTTCGTTTAGGTCTTGTTGTGCTTTGTAGAGAGCTGCGTTAATGTCTGTGTGGATTGCTAGTAGTGCAGTGTCATCTGCGTATTGAAATATTTGACTTCTTATGGATATGTTATGAACATCGTTAATGTATATGTTGAATAGAGTGGGTGATAATATGGCACCCTGAGGTACACCGTGTTTTACTTGTATACTCCGATATGACATGTACCTATTTTTGTTACTTATGTTCTGTTTGAGAGGTAGTTCTTGAACCATATATGCAGTGTTCCTCTTATACCTATTGAGTATAGTTTGGTGAGTAGTATGTCATGTTCAAGTGTGTCAAATGCTTTGGTTAGGTCCAGCAGTATAAGGACGGCGTACTTGTTTTTGTCGAGAGCTTTGTTTATTGTGTCGGCGATGTCTTCTAATAAAGTAATGGTGCTTTTTGTTTTCTGAAAGCCGTATTGGTTTTGTGAGATGATGTTGTACTTCTCTAAATAGTTCTGTAGTCTGGTGTGTGTTATTTTTTCTAGGATTTTTGAGATCACTGGTAGTGTAGCTATTGGTCTGTAGTTCTGAGTATCGTTTCTTTTGCCGTGTTTGTATATTGGCGTAATTACTGCAGTTTTTAGTTGTTGTGGAATAATGCCTGTGTCGAATATTATGTTCACGAGTTTCAAAAGTGTTGAATTTATTTGTTCAAAGTGTGTTATAAGGTCTGTGAGTCTTATTTGGTCTATTCCTGGAGTGGGTCTTTGGTTTTAGTTTTAGGAGTGCTTCTTTCAGTTCCTGTTTTGTTATGGGTGGAAAATACATCGTTTGTTGTTGACTTTGTGTTGGTAGTTTTTTGTTGATCGTTGGTAGTTTTTTGTTGATCGTTGGTAGTTTGTCTTTTTTGAGTTGTGTGATGTTGTTTGTGAAAGCATGGTTGAATGAGTCTGCTAGTCCCTCTTGGTTTGTGTCCTGACCGAAGCTTTTTGCTATAAAATCTTGTGCTGAAGTTTTCTTTTTTCGGGTTACTAATTCGTTGAGTGTAGCCCATGTTTGCTTAATGTTGTCGTTATATTCCATGAATTTTTGGAAGTAGTAGCATCGTTTTGCCCTACGAATTTTTGTTGTTAGTTTATTTCTTGTGTTTTTGTATAAGGTTTGTAAGTGTGTGTTACTGGGTGACTTTTTAAGTTTTTTCCATAGATTTTCTTTTTCAGTAATAGTATTTAGTATGTCGTCATTTATCCATGGATTGTTATCTGTTTGTCGCCTCGTTTGTGTGGGTTTTGTTGCTTTTTTGTATATTTCTGTGAACTTTAGTTAAAAATTTTCGTATAATGTTACAGGATCGTTTATTTTAAGTAGGGAATTCCAGTCCGTATTTTTTACTTGGTTATCGACAATGCTCTTTAGTATGATCGAGTTTTGTCGACTTTGTGGTGGTGGGAGGGGGGATAGGAAACGTAATAAAACGAAGTTGAGACAAAATAGTGATCGGCAATTTTTACGTTAATTACTGATGATGTATATGTATGGACGGGAGCCCGTATGTTGATATGATCAATGCATGATTGTGTTAGTGATTATTGAATATTTCTTCTCTTGTTGGGGAGTTAATGGTAGGGTTTATGTTATACTGACTTAGTATATCAAGATATGTGTTAGTGGTTGAAGAAGCGTGGTCAAGAGTATTTATGTTAATGTCTCCTATTAGGATGAACCTGTGTGTTGTACGCGGTTCGATGCCGCTTAGCCATGTTTCTAACTCGTGAAGAAAACTGAGTGGATTGTTATCTGGGGGTCTGTATATTGTATTTATTGTGTATTTGATACTATTGTGGCTATTTGTGAGTTCCAAAATTAGTGTTTCCGCATGTTCGAAGTGAGTTTGTTTTTCTGTCACATTGTATTTTTTTTGATAAATGCCACAATGCCACCTCCTCTTTTGTTTGGTCTGCATAAGTTGTAGGTTTGATAATTATTTATGTTGTATGCGTAAATTTCTGTGTCGTTTATTGCAACTTCGGTCAGTATTAGCGCATCTATGCTTGTCATGGTATAATTGAGCTGTGTTATCAATGTAAGCCAGTGTTTTTTTATACTTCTTATGTTTGTGTGTATGCTTGTGAAGTTGGTGTTGGTGGAAATGTTGTCTGACCATTTCTTCAAAGAGTCAAAGACCTTGAAGTTTATGTTGTCTGACTGGATATGTTCGCCTATGTTTGGGATCTCCATTATATAGTTTTTAAATGAGTTCTAATCTTATTCTTAAGGATGTAAAGAGTTAGTGTTTTATAATAATAATAATAATAATAATTTTTTTATATTTTTATTATATCTCAGATAAATTACATACATATTATATAATAATATTTTTTTTCATTAAAATTATGATTGCATACTGTGATCACATATTTAAATTACATGTGATACTTACATATGATACGTACATACATTTCATTACATATTATTATTTTTAGAGGTAGCTGTGGCATAATATAACTATTAAAAGAACACGTAAGACCACAGTAATAACTTTTAATTAACAGATATTTCATATTAAAACTAATAGTACATCTTCAGTGTTACAAACAGTTATAGGAATGGAATACAAGTAACGAACATTGTTAATCACCTATTAAAATACATTGTTGCCGCGTGCTAGGAAATGATAGAAAATAATAATTAATTAATAATTAAGATAATTGGTTATTTTAATGATTACATAAAATGAAAGTCTCCCAGATCTTCGAGAGAGAGAGAGAGACAGTCATTTCGATTTGAATTCGGTCGTGTAAAATAGTTTCACAACTTTCTTTAAAAAGGAGTTCATATTTGAACCTGCATCTATAGAGGAGAATAGCTTTATCCCTAGACCAGACTTCTAAGATTTGTTGTATGCAATATAATATTGATGTTCTTTAATTCTTTTTTCCACAGAACGGCCAGTTTGTCCAAAATAAGAAATATCGCATTCACATGGTATTTGGTAAACGCGCCAGCCAAAGATAGAGATGGCAGTTTTTATCTTTTGTAGAAGGCAATAAGGAAGAAATTTTGTTGATAGGAATATAAGTGGGAATCTATTGGTACTTTTTTAAAATTCTAATAGGTTTTGATATTCCTGGAATGTAGGGGATTGGAACTCTGCGAACTGTTGAAGAAACCTTAGGTATTGGAACATAAGATTCAATTATCTGTTGGATTTGATTAGGGTGGTAATTATTCGATTCCATTAACTTTTTAATGATTAAAAGTTCTTGTTATAAGATTTCTGGAGAAGAGCAAACTTTATGTGCTCTATTAATTAGAGATTTAAGAATGCCAAATTTTTGAGATGTGTGGTGAGCAGACATTTTATGAATGTATCTGCCAGTAAATGTGGGCTTTCAAAAGACGCTTATAGATAAGGTACCAGAAAAAGTTCGAGTAAGGAGGATGTCCAAAAATGGTAAAGTACCAGAATTTTCTTTTTCCATGGTGAATTGGATACGAGGGTGAAGGCTATTTATCTGTTGTAGAACGGTGGAAAGCTCATCTTCAGTATGTGACCAAATGGCAAAAACATCATCGCCATAACGATACCAAAGAGATGGTTGAGGATGAATGGATGAAACATAGTGTCTTCGAATTGTCTTCTACCCACTATGTTTTCATCCATTCATCCTCAACCATCTCTTAATAATAATAAATACTTTAGTATTATAATAATAAATACTTTTAGTATCATACATTTTTAAAAATTTATTTTTTATTTTTTTAAGCGTAGTAAAGTCCTAATAGACGAATGGTCAATCTATAAAATCTTATCATCAAAATAGTTCTCTAACTTTAAAGCTCGACTAATAATATCTAAAATGACCAGAATTAATTTCATTATAAAAATTACAATCAGAGCTTAAGGAGAATAACAGTATTCCCGGCTATGCACGACAAATTAACACTTTGGGTTAATATATATATATATATATATATATATATATATATATATATATATATAAAAGTTTCTATATTATTAAGCTTATCTAAAATTGGCATACTTATTAATCATAGTTTATTTATTTCAGATAGCAAAAATTACGCATATACACAACCTGAAGAAAAACTACATTCTCGGTACGATTCTCAGACAGTTTCGATGACACTTAATGAAGATGAGCATTTATCCAACAGTGATGATATGAATCCTCATTCTAGTACCGGTAATGAAATTTCTAGAAATAAACGCTCAATGAGAGAAAGCACATCACAAGATGAAGAAAGAGATGACGACGAAGCAGAAGGACGCCGAGAAGAAGGAGAAGAAAATGAAGAACAAGAGGAAGAATCAGCAACAGAACAATTAGGATGTACACGAGAGGACTTGCATGTAGATTTTGAAAAGATAGGATGGTCAACTTGGATTATATCCCCAAAAGGTTATCACGCTTATTACTGTAAGGGACAATGTACATTCCCTCTTGGACAAAATCAGTGGCCAACTAACCACGCAACCGTCCAGAGCATCGTTCACGAATTAAGTTTAACACCTGGTGTGGGAATGCCCTGCTGCGTACCCAATAAACTATATTCAATCAATCTGCTCTACTACGATGAGCATGAGAATGTGATATTGAAACAATATGACGATATGGTAGCTGCTGGTTGTGGATGTCATTAAATGGACTTTAGCGAAAGGAGTCGAATCCTTGTTCCAAGAAGGAGAATACTCATATTTAACAGTATAACTTATGCAACTTCTCGTTCCAATCGCCAGTTTTCAGATAAATATAATTATTTTAATTATTACTCGCCTGTAACATTTCATGGATTGGTTATTACTTAAGAGAAATATAATTTTTTTTTTGAAAACCAGCGATATTTTATCTGCACAATACTGTGATAGTTTTCGAAATTCCTAAATAGCTTAGGACACAGGTATCTACAAAGATATATCACAATACTGAAGCCTTATAACTTTTTATTAAAAGATTCAAAGTGATGAATTTTCACATTGGTCATACTCATTATGTTTGAGCTTCATATTATATATGAAAACATGGCATCCTAGTATATTAAGGTAGTAATGTAGTCTATGATGAGTCAACATCACAGACACTCAATATGTGCACCATTCGTAGCTTAGTCTAAGTCACAAGTATATTCAGTTCCTTTCACGCACAGTATAACATATGAGGGATCAGAGGTCACTTCTGACGTGATGTTCTTTCAGATGAACAATCCTGTCTTTCACATAAATCCACAGAAAAAATTGAGCATGAGAAGGTCAGGCGTTCTGGCAAAGGAATGATCCACTTCTACACATCCGGCGATCTGAGATCCAACTATTAAGGAAGGAATAAACATTACAAAACAATTGAGAATAGTTCCGTCCTGTTGAAATAAGAGGATGGAGTGATAGTGTTCTAATTGTGATACCACAAACAACTGAAGCATTTCTAAGTACGTATGGCCTGTCACAGATTTTTTCAACAAAGAAGAAGAAGAGGAATAGTCCAACAAATCTATTATGCATAAAGCCGTTAAATTACGTTAACCTTTGGACTGTCTCTTTCGACCTAATGGGTGAGATGAGGAGTCTCCGTTTCCTAGATGCGACAATTCTATGTATTAATTCGCTCACAAGTGTGAAATGCTTGTTCGCTGGTGAATATCACCCTGTTCATGTAGTTTGGATTGTAGTTCGGTGTATCCAGCATATGCATAGCATATTTCCTTTTTGATATATTATCAAATGTTGATCTTCTGAAACAGTTGAAGATTATATGGATATAAGAGTACGCAGAATTGTAAGGATAATTACAAGTGTAATATATACTTCATTACCGGAATGATCAATGAACTTCTTCGGAAGGCAATAGGAATGGTTTCAATATCCTCTTCCTATGTTCTAAGCCTTCCTCTACTTTTGCTGTACATCCAGTCTTTGTTCATTAACATTTCCCGGCCTTACCCCACTCAATATTTTCCTCTAATTAGATGATAGGCAAAGTGTGCTTCAAAGTGCACAAAGTTATTCACCTGAAAGAAAGCATCATATCAGCAGCGGTTTCTATATTAGATATGTCAGACAATGTGTATGTATAGAAGGAAATTGTAAACGTTTTGAGTCCAAGCTACGAATGATGCACATATTAAGTATTATTGATGTTGAACCACCACAGATATCATATTACCTATAATAATATGAGTGGATGGTATATCCAGTGAAACTCAAGCAATACTATGATCAGTGTGAGTGTTCTTCTTGCATTCATCAAAAATAAATAAATAAATAAAAAAATAAAAAATAGGATTTCCAAGTTGCTTCATTTCTATGTAGATACCTTTTTATTTTCTGCTTTTGTTTTCAAACAAATGCTTTGACTACTCTAGTTGGAATTTATGTTTAATCTCCATGTCATAAAGTAACACAATAGTGTTAACTGTGAGTTGTGGGAAAACTTCTCCATAACAAACCTTCGATTGTTCTGTAGCCTCTACTGTTGCTTCTCTGACCTCTTTACTGTTAGAAATCATTCGATTACAATGCTATATCTTCGCGAAATGATTAAGAAACCTGCAGAATACTGGACATGAAACTAGATGTTATAAAGTAATCATGAAACTAGATGTCATAAAAATAATTACAAAATTCAGATTATATGAAAAAATTATGTTTTATCGCGCACTAATAGGTAATCTTTCTGTTTTTAATAGAGTGCAATCGTCATATCTTAGTATATCAATATCACTTTATATATTATTTTTCTGAGAATGAGAAACTAAGTGTCGTAATAGATATCTGAAGATGTGATCAAGTTTTGTAGTTAAAATCTAGCTGTTTCATTTCAATGTTTCAATTAATCATTATTGAATAACAAGTTTAGATGACAATGTAAATCTGTTAAAATGTGAAAACCGCGGGAAAACACGCACAGATTCTATCCTAGGGATGAGTCAAGGTAAGGTATGTAAGCATACCTTACCTTACAAAGGAACAAATGGCATTGTCAAATGTCGCAACAAAATATGGTCACTACTCAATAGAATTCTTTTAACTTATTATCCGAATTTCTGCATAAAAAGTAAATGATTTCGTTATGAAATAAACTTGGATAAGGCATTAGATTATAATCAAGAGAAAGCATTATACTGAATATTAAAACCTCAATGAATGCTGCATGCTTCATATTATTCTTATTACGTGTTACCTTCAAGGACTCATCACGAGAAGGCACTCCGCTCCACTACAAACTACCTTCTCAACTACTTAACCCTCCATCTACACACAGCAGCACCATCTACCGCCTACCAATAGCATCTTTGTAAACTGTGTGAGTTCTCAGGCCGATTTGTCTGTATGCGTGACGAAAAATTCGAGTTTCAGAAATAAAAATCTACAGAAGTTGGACTTTTTTATTTTGAAGAGAGAGAGAGAGAGAGAGAGTAGTCTTTTTTTAGAGAAATTTCTTAAATGTAAAAAAAAGAGAAAAACTCCTATAACTTGACGTGGATAACAATTGATCTAACAGATAGATACCCGATTCTTAATTGATTCACTTCTAATCCAACTAAATACTATTAAATCACAGTCGGAATGCTTTCAGACGAAAAATGCTATTAAAGGAACTTACTTTTGTTTATTTTATTATTTTGGTAGGGATGGCGTCACTTAACTGTAATGTCGTATTTTTCAATGAAATTATATCAACAAAAGAATATAAAACTTAAGTTAATGCTGTATTTTATAGTTTTGTACATGACCAGGAATAGCATGAATACAATTTAGTAAGCGATGAACAGATATGAATGAATTAAATGTAAAATGAAAGTAGAAAATAGAATTGTAATATTTTTTTTAAATAATCATTTACAAGAAAACGTTGCAGGTTTTGAAGACACATTTAAACTTCACACCTGTATCATCGTTAGTATTACATTTAAACTGGAAGAACTATGAGAAGAATAAATAAAACAGAATATGAATATTTTTTAAAGTAAATAATAAGTTACAAAAAAATCTCGTATTTTTTAATGACACTTTCAACTTCACATCTAAACTGTCGCTATAAACTTGTTCAATAACACTCGTTTTGCAGGAAGCGATCAGCAAGATAGGACTTTATATATATAATAAAATATTCAGGTGTCTCACATGGATTTTTTGTAGTCGCGCTATGACACTAATATTGATGTCATTGCAGTGCTACTTCCTATGTATTCAAAACCCATGTTGATGGTCTTTTATCCTATTTCGCTACTCCACCACAGAACAGATTACTTCAGGTGTTAATCTTTCTCTGGATTTGAGTAACAGACATCTCTAGAATATGGTACAAAATGAGTTTGTTTTCCGAAAACGATATTCTTGACTTTTATAATGGAAGTACAAATATATATATATATTTATATTTATTGATCAGAGCACAATTAATATGTATACTTTTTTTTTGCTTTACTGTTTGGTTTTTTATATCATTTTAAAATAAAATTTTATTTTCTCATATGATTTGTTTTCTTTTTTAAAGGTTTAATTCCCTAATGCAATATTTATTTTTTGAACGTCGTAATGTTGCTATATTTTGTTTACTTTGTAGTTAATCTAAACAATAATGTATATACAGCAGGTTTGGAAATAATTTAAATAATTTAGGAATAAAGTAAAGCTTTGAACTTTTATTCTTTGTCTTTGAACTTATTCATACATTTTAAACTTTATATTTATAATATTCATTATGTCTTCGAGAGAACGCTAACCACATTGAAGAAAATCTTATAATGAACCACAATGATATTCAAAATTCTACACTAGACAACATAAACTAAAAGTAATCTTCAATATTCTTATGAAACAAATTCAAAATATCTTTAAAATAATTAAGAATATCAGAATCTTCGCTTTATGTGAAATAAAAATGATTAACCCGATGTTCTTAACGACTCTAATACACCTAAAAATTTCAATCCCCTATTAATTTTAAAAATTAAATTTGTAGTTCAAATTCATAAAGGTCACATGTGTGCTTAACAATTTAAGTTCTTTATGTTCTTCAGTTAGTCTAGCTATAAATAGGAATTCATTTATTTTGGTAGATGTGAATTCTGCAGTACTTTTTGGTTCGCTTACTTCGTTCGTTTAGTAGCAGATCCATTGGCGCACCCAGGGAGGGGGCCAAGGGGCCCTGTCCCCCAAAAAAAAGAAAAAGGAAAAAACATTAGAAAAATTTCCAAAAATATTTTTCTAATTAAAATTATTTTTTTAAAAATTTATGTTGTGTCTTCTATTTCTATACTACTTATGAATTAGCGATCACATAAGGTGGGAATACCCTATAGCACTCGGGAATCCTAGCCTCTGTGAACGCAAAGCGAATGAAGTAGTGCTCGGGTGCTACTTCGTTTGCTCGAGCCTGGCCACAGATCACGAGCATCATGTCTTGGCGATCACTGCATATGCTCAGTCATAGCTCGTATGCAATGCGTAGTGTGTATTCTCAAAACGTCTACTCAACTCGTCCCCCCCCCCCCAAGATTAAATCCTGAGTGCGCCACTGAGCAGATCATATTAGTTAAGTTAGCAGTTGACAGCACCACTAATATCAGTGCTAACTCATTTGCCTGAGATCGCAGGTCAGCGCTAGAATTAACAGTTTTATTATTATTACGTGAGCTTGCATGGGCTCATCGTGAGAGGGCACTCCACTTCACACAGCCCACTATCTCTACACTACTTAATCCTCCACCTACACATAGCGCTACCATCCCTTATGTACACATAACACTATTCACTTCCCACTAATAGTATTTTCTGCCTGTAAATTGTATGTGTACAAATGATTTGCCTGTATGCGGAATGAAAATCCCGAGTTTCCAGGAGGGAAAAAAAAAATTGCGCCCTTCGTTATGAAATCGGCTACCTCACCTTCAGTTGACAACTTCACATAAGATTTCTGTCGTCAATATGAAAATCGCAATCAAGTCTTCTCTAATCGAAGAGCACGTGTCGTCCTTCAAACTGCGCCACGGAGGCGCTTATGAAACAAAAGACTTGGGTGCTGTAGCGTGTTATAATCAGTTACTCAATTTATATGGATGGCACTTACAGTACTGCTGTTCTTTTTCGATAAAATTTTTGAACTGACTTTCACTTAGTCATGCTGAATAAAAATGACAGTTGTAAAAACAATTTATTTTTATCCTTGTACAGATCATTACAGTGGATGTTTCATATAAATGTCACATTGAATTTTTATTGACATTTTCATATTGTAATCTTTACATAATTCCTGATTAGTTGTTGATGATTAATGAGAAAAATTTCGTTTAATGTGCAGCTTATATTCATGCAAAGTTATGTGAGGAGATAACTTTCAACGAATCGCCATTTTCTGAGATTAGCACCAAGATACTCTCTCTCTCTCTCTCTCTCTCTGTACTAGTTTACTCACTAAATTGTGATTTCTTTCTGTTTCTAATTTCCCATGAGCTGCTGTATTTTGGATAAAACTGAAAAGATCGTTGTTAACAATAATGAAATCAAGAACACCTTTCTTGTTCCTCTGTGTTGGAATATGATATTAATTATGATTAATTCATGTCAGCAACACACTGCCTTTCGATTCGATTTTCTCCAATTTAACTAATTTTATAAATCTTAACTCAATTTTCCTTCTCTGGTGTCCAGGTCTTCAGCAATAGTCAGTTCCGATTATTTTATCCTCAAATGATTCAGAATTTCTTTACATTTTCGTCACTTGCACCTCATAGGATCAGAAGCACAAATCATTTACTGCATCGAATTTTCCATTTTGAAATCTGCAATAGCATACTTTTTCAAAAAAAAAAAAAAAATTCTTCCTTTTGTTATTTTCTGCTAATAGCACTGTAAGTTAGCAGTACAAAAAATTAATAATAATATATAAAAAAGTGGATCTCCTTGGTAAAACATACTTCCATGGGCATTTAGGAAACTTCGTATGTTACCGCCGTATGGTTAAAAATAGTTCCCCATAGACCAGAAGTGTTTACAAAATAAAACAAGATATGTGCAATAATGAATCAATCATAAATACATTGATTAATGCCATTTTTAACATTAATATATCCATAAGTTAAGAAAAAGGCTGCATCGGTGGGAAAAAGTAAGGAGTCAAAAAAAAAAAAAAATAGATGAAATTATTCAAATAAAGATTAGTTCCTTGCCTTTTTTTTTTTTTTTTTTCACAAGGAAAGATAACTAAATACTTAAGCTGCTGCTGATACGGCAGTACTATATACGCTGCTTTGAAAGAAGTTAAAGGACACAAACTGTGAGAAACAAACAGCCATGGCGCGGACCTTAATAAGATGAAGGACCTCCTTTCGCTGCGATGACTGCAGCAATCCTACAGGACATATTTTCCACAATCGTACAATAGCGTCAATGGGAATTTTGGAGCATTCTTCCTGCAATCATGCAATGAAGTCCTCTACTGTTGTGAGGAGGACATCTCTTGATCTCACAGGACCTTCCAGTTCATCCTACAGATGTTCAATAGGGATGAGATAAGGGTTCTGTGGAGGCCAGTCAAGTGTGTCTACAAATCAGGCACTTACCGATGCAGCTTATTACACGGTGCATTATTTCGCAAAGAGACAATGGCCAGTTCCGAAGGAACGCCACAAAGTAGGAAGCAATACATTGACCAGAATGTTCAGATACCTTTCGGACTTCAATGTTGTTGGCAACATAAACAGAGGTCCGAGGCCAAACCAGGTAAAACAGGACCATACCGCCACCTCCGAATTTGATAGTTGCGGTTAAGCACTCTGGTAGGAGATATTCACCGGCATCCACCACACCCACACCCATCCAGTTGATTGGCAGTACCGTGATTCGTCGCTTCCACAGCTTTCCAAGTTTCCAAGTCCCACTGAATGTTGGTTCAGGTAATGCGGGGCTCGCATATTGCAGTCCTGTCATGGAAAACCCCTGTTGTGAGCCTCGGTTCTGAATGTTTTTGTGCTGATTCGTGTTCTAATCGATGCTCGGAACTCCACATTCAATGTGTCGACCGACGAATGGAGCTTTTTACATGTTATTCCTTCGTAACACCCTACGGTCACGTTCGGTGAGTTTCGTAGGTCGTCTACTGCTGGTAGCACTTGCAGTTGATTCCCTGCACTTCTATCTCAGTATGACATCAATGATTGTTGACTGGGATGACCCAATTTGTCAACAATTTTTCCGAACAGACAGTCTTGCAATATGACATCCTGTCAGAACGCCTCATTCAAATTCCGTCAGTTCCCTGCTCGTAGCCATTTCACCCGGATATAGTTACACAGACTTGGGAGCTTATATTCCTACAATTTATACCGGCTACAATCACGTGACTTGTTACATGACATGATACACATTGCCCAAAGGGGTGTCCGTTGACTTCTTTCCAAATAGTGTAATTGTATATATATATATATATATATACTATATATATATTTTCAAAATTCATTTTTACTCTGTTGCAATATTATAAAAAAAGGTTTAATGACTATTACCGAGAGAAAAGATGACAAGATATATTTTAAAAAGATACTACTAGTTTACAAGTTTCGTTACATGAACATCCTCAGGTATCACAATGAAAGAAGTATATAAAAAATTACAGAGACTTAAAATTGTACTAATAGAACAAGTATAAAAAACAGTAGCGTGTTTGAAAAAAATGCCAGTATGAGTTCCAAACAAACGAATACTACGCGCTGTCGCGAGTGCGCCAGTACTGAACAGAAGCAACGTGTGCGTCAGAGAGATTGTAATTCAGGCTGTTGTTGATATGAGAGGAATCTAGAGAAATTTCCCTAGATTCAACAATCTTTCTTTCGAGTTCATCGTAGCACACATGGATGTTAGCAGTTTGAGTCCAGTTTACAATGTGCTGGCGGCCTTCGTCTGAGTTAGCTGAAAAGAGAACGTGGCTAGAGAGAGCGCTAGCTCTAGTCCTGTTATAGGAGATATCTCTACGGTGTTCATCCAAACGTAGAAGGATGGATTTAGCAGTCTGTCCATAGTATGGCTTTCCGCAATCACACAAAATCTTGTATACTCCTGGAAACTGAGTAGGAAAATGTTTCTGTTTATGTTTACTAAGTAATGAACGAAGTTTTGGAAGCGTAGTGAAGCACGTTTTGAAGTTGAATTTCTTGAGAATCTTGGCCAGTTTTGATGAACAAGAGCTGATGTAAGGCAAGGAGATGAAGGCTCTTGGGAAAGAGGGATCTTCAGAAGTAGTTGAGTGCCTGGGGGAAAGAAATTTGTCAATTTTCTTTGGAGAGAAACCATTGTTAATAAACGTTTTTTTAAGAAAACGGAGTTCATTTTCAATTTCTGTTTCTTCTGTAAGTAATGATTTGGCTCGGTGGGCTAAAGTGGAAATAATACCACATTTTTGTGGGGGATAATGATGGGAGGAAGCATGAAGGTATCTGTCAGTATGAGTAGGCTTTCTAAAAATTGAGATTTTAATGCTTTCAGCACATCTGGTAAGTTTGAGGTCTAAAAAGGGAAGGCAGTCATCTGATTCCAGTTCGAGGGTGAAAGAGATTTTTTCATGGCACTATGGGCAGCCCACTCTCTCCGATTCTTGCGGATATATTTCTCAACGATTTTGAAGAAAAAGCTATTAACTCCTTTCACTTTAAACCAAAAGTCTGGTACCGCTATATTGATGATATTTTCCTCATCTGGGAAGACGGTGTCAATAACCTCTTTTTATTTTTAGACCACCTAAACAAGTGCCATGAAAAAATCTCTTCCACCCTCGAACTGGAATCAGATGACTGCCTTCCCTTTTTAGACCTCAAACTTACCAGATGTGCTGAGAGCATTAAAATCTCAATTTTTAGAAAGCCTACTCATACTGACAGATACCTTCATGCTTCCTCCCATCATTATCCCCCACAAAAATGTGGTATTATTTCCACTTTAGCCCACCGAGCCAAATCATTACTTACAGAAGAAACAGAAATTGAAAATGAACTCCGTTTTCTTAAAAAAACGTTTATTAACAATGGTTTCTCTCCAAAGAAAATTGACAAATTTCTTTCCCCCAGGCACTCAACTACTTCTGAAGATCCCTCTTTCCCAAGAGCCTTCATCTCCTTGCCTTACATCAGCTCTCTTTCATCAAAACTGGCCAAGATTCTCAAGAAATTCAACTTCAAAACGTGCTTCACTACGCTTCCAAAACTTCGTTCATTACTTAGCAAACATAAACAGAAACATCTTCCTACTCAGTTTCCAGGAGTATACAAGATTTTGTGTGATTGCGGAAAGCCATACTATGGACAGACTGCTAAATCCATCCTTCTACGTTTGGATGAACACCGTAGAGATATCTCCTATAACAGGACTAGAGCTAGCGCTCTCTCTAGCTACGTTCTCTTTTCAGCTAACTCAGACGAAGGCCGCCAGCACATTGTAAACTGGACTCAAACTGCTAACATCCATGTGTGCTACGATGAACTCGAAAGAAAGATTGTTGAATCTAGGGAAATTTCTCTAGATTCCTCTCATATCAACAACAGCCTGAATTACAATCTCTCTGACGCACACGTTGCTTCTGTTCAGTACTGGCGCACTCGCGACAGCGCGTAGTATTCGTTTGTTTGGAACTCATACTTGCATTTTTTTTCAAACACGCTACTGTTTTTTATACTTGTTCTGTTAGTACAATTTTAAGTCTCTGTAATTTTTTATATACTTCTTTCATTGTGATACCTGAGGATGTTCATGTAACGAAACTATTAAACTAATAGTATCTTTTTTAAATATATCTTGTCATCTTTTCTCTCGGTAATAGTCATTAAACCTTTATATATATATATATATATATATATATATATATATATATATATATATATATATATATATATATATATATATATATATATATATATATACATTCAGTATCTTAGCGACAAAATATGTCGTACTCTTTCTTTGTGTACATATAAATGAATAATTCATTGGTTGCAGTATCCTATAGTAACATAAAAACGTTGATTTGGAATGCCTCTGCCATAATTTCAACCATTAGGGAAAATTTCATAGGAATTCATTACCACCTTTAAAGCTTTCTGAGAAATAAATCTCATTTTTATAAACCTAATACTGAAGATCATCCTATAAGATTAGGAACGAAAATAATTTCGACCAGGTACAGTGAAGACTCGGTTGTCGAACGCCTCTGTTCTCGAACAATTCGGTTCCGAACATATTTTCCGAACAAAAAACGCCCCGGTTTCCGACCAGAATTTCGGTTCCCGAACAGGCAAACGGCAACCACGTGTTCCACGTGCTGAGCTGTAAGGCGGAAAAGTGTCAGTTACGCGGCAGCCTTCGTTCCGTGCAGGCACCTGCTCGAATTTGCAGCGAGTTTTCTTGATCTTCTTTGTGTTTTTTTTTTAAGCCGCCATGGGCCACAGAAGAATAGCAATAGCAGCAAAGCGAAAAGAAAAGTTGTTAGAACCACGATAGAGATGAAAAAAAGAAATCATATCCAAACTTGAAAATGGCGTTGGTGTCTCGGATCTTGCTATGCAGTTCAGCATGGCGAAATCAACGATCTATACAATACTCAAAAATAAAGAGGCGATAAATTTTCGTCTATATTTTATCTATTTATTGTGGTTATTCTTTTTATGTAAGATTTTATGCATTATCATTATATTTGTATACGATCTTATGCATGAAGTACTGTTGTCAAGGTTTAAATAAACAATCATTTGGGGTTCGGGAACAGATTAATCCATTTTACATTAATTCTTATGGGGAAAATGGTTTCAGTTTTCGAACAATTCGGTTTCCGAACAGCCTTCGGGAACGAATTAAGTTCGACAACCAAGGTTCCACTGTATATATATATATATATATATATATATATATATATATATATATATATATATTTATAAAAATAAATTTAACTGACTAGAACCCGAGAAAGTATAACAAAAACCTTTAATACATCACAACTAGTTTCATCGGTGCTCCGACTTCTTCAGGTGAGAAATACAAAACATAAGATATAAAATAACATGGTAAAAAATGAACTTTCTAGCTTAATAAAAAGCAGAATAGTAAGTCATATTTGAATAGGTGACCGCGTGCTACCGTTGGCATGAGTAGAATGTGTGCGACAGCTAATTTTTGAGCGCCAGTACTGGATTACTGCGCTATGGGAATCAGGCAAATTGTAGCTAAGATTATTGTTTAAATGTGAAGGGTCCAGAACTATTTCTTTTGATTCGATAATTCTTCTTTCGAATGCATCCTTGCAAATATATAAATTAGTAGTGCGTTCCCAGTCAACTTGATGTGGCTGTTCTTCAAGGTTAGAGTTTGCCGAGAAAAGGACATGACTTGAAAGGGCGCTCGCTCGTGCTCTATTGTAGTAGATGTCACGTCTATGTTCCTCAAGACGAAGCGAAACAGATTTATCTGTCTGGCCAAAATAAGGTCGACCACAGCCGCACAAAACTTTATAAACACCAGGAAAATGCAGATTGTTGTGTTTTGGTTTTGGTCTACTCAGAAAAGAACGAAGTTTTGGCAGCGTAGTATAGTCGGTCTTTATGTTGAATTTTTTCAAAATCTTAGCTAGTTTTGGGGTAAGAGTGCTGATAAAAGGTAACTGTATATGAGTGATAGGGTTGGAGTCATCTTCTTGTTGAGGATGTTGGCGTGGTCTCAAACGTTTAGTGATGTTACGAGACGAATATCCATTATTTAAGAAGGTGTTTTTCAGGAAGTTAAGCTCTGTTTGAAGGTCTTCTTCTGTGGAAATGAGACATCTTGCTCGATGGGCGAGGGTGGAGATGATGCCCAGTTTCTGAGGTGGGAAGTGATGAGAAGAACCATGCAAATATCTATCAGTGTGGGTGGTTTTTCGAAAAATTGAAAATTTAAGACAGTCAGGAAATCTACTGATCTTTATATCCAAGAAGGGGAGAACGCCGTTAATCTCCAGTTCTGATGTGAATTTAATGTTTTGATGTTGGTTATTTAAATGGTTTAGGAAGTTTTGCAGTTCCTCTAAACTATGTCCCCAAATAAGGAAGACGTCATCAATGTAACGTAACCACAGTTTAGGTTTCAAAGTAGCTGAGGAAATAGCTTTCTCTTCAAAATCTTCTAGAAAAAAGTTAGCTAAGGCTGGAGAAAGAGGGCTGCCCATAGCTAAACCGCTAGTTTGTTTGTATATTTTATCTTCGTAGCAGAAATAGCCGGAATTGATGCAGTGAGTTAGAAGAGCGAACACTTTTTTAGAAACCTTGTCCTTAAGAAGACTCAGAACTTCATCTGTAGGAACATTCGTAAACAGAGATACGATGTCAAAACTCACCATTCTGTCCGAATCTAAAAGATTCAAATTTTTTATTTTTGAGATGAAATCTTCAGAGTTTTTGATGAAGGAAGAAGAATTGCCAACTAAATGTTTTAAAGAAGCTGCAAGATATTTAGACAGATTGTACGTAGGTGAGTCAATCCCTTCCACAATAGGTCGTAAAGGGGTGTCAACCTTATGGATCTTAGGCAAGCCGTACAACCGAGGAATGAGGGGATGGAGAGAGCGGAGAGATAGTCTTGTATGTCTGGGAAGTTCAGAAGTTGATTTCAGAAGATTGTTTGTACGGTTATGAAGTTCTCTTGTGGGATCACTTTCTAGCATAGAATACGTATTAGAACTTAACAAGTTGTTAATCTTAGAACGGTAGTCAGCTTTGTCTAAGATTACAGTTGCATTCCCTTTATCAGCAGGTAAGATAATAATGTCATTGTTGTTACGAAGTTGGTGTATTGCTTTCCTTTCTGTCGGCGATAGATTATCTGTAGGACGACGACTATTGTTAATGGTAAAGATGGCATCGATCCTAAGTAGATTCGCAGTTTGTTTTGGTAATTGTCCAGCTGCCTTCTCAACTTTCGTAAGAAAGAGTTCTTTAGGAATGAAGGTCGGAGAAGGAACGAAGTTAAGGCCCTTTGAGAGCACACTAAGGTCTGCAGGAGAAAGTGTGTGAGAGGATTTGTTAATCACAACATTTTTTAAATTTCGTGAGTTGATATGGGATTGGCGAGTTTGTTCCTGTTTAAGTTGGTTGAATTTTCTGATAAGAATTAATTTGTTTGATAGGTTAGTTTTTCTGAAAAGATGCAAATTTCACTCTGTCATCCCAAAGTTTTTAGATTTCAAAGAATCGATTCGCACTAAATGTGCTCATAATATCTATCACAAGGCTAAACTTGATTTATTATATGAAAGAATCGCAGATACCAAGTTAACATTGTCTTCTTTGTTCCGCAAAAGAGATTCTTTAGAAAATAACTTAAATTCATCTTTAGATAACAGGTCCTGGATTGATATTAAAAACATGAGCTCTCTCCGTGCTTCTAGATCGCAACTCTCAAACAAATTAATTCTTATCAGAAAATTATATATATATTAAAAAAATTGAATGACATAAACCGAAAGAAGGGAAAAGGTTTAATGGTATCACACGACTAGTTTCGGCTATTTACAGCTTTCTTCAGGTGGTTTTAAAAGAAAAGAAAAAACATTAAACATTGACGATAAAAATTGTGAACAGCACAGGAGAGTCACTATACATATTTAAGGTGAAAACGTATTCAAAGCTGTAGTTAACGTATTCAAAGCTGTTCCTTCGTTGGCCACATTGCTGGGTGAGTGCGTGCGTATAGCATTTCATGAGCGCCAGTATGTGATCACAGCAGAATGACAGTCTGGGAGATTATAGCTTAAATTATTATTTAAATGTACAGGGTTGAAGATGATTTCTCTAGATTCTACATTTTTTCTCTCCAATTCGTCTTGGCAACGGAAAATGTTGTTAGATCTATCCCAAAGGATTGTATGACTATGGTTTTGATAATCAGCATCGGCGGAAAAAAGAATATATATATATAATTAAAAGACTGATGCTGTACTTTCACATCTTAAAGTTGCAATGTTTATTTAATATTTTTATGTTTATTTAATATTCACGAAAAAAAAATCAAAATAGGAACGTCGTCATGATGAGCACTCACATTTAGCATCAGCATCCTAAGTGGCAATTCGTATGAAGGTACTCAGAGAGGCTCTGAGTGTTAGTATGATTTTTTTTTCTGCATTTGATTTTGCTAAGTCGAATGCAATTTAATAATGTAAGATTTTGCACTTGGGAGGGGAGAGGATGCAATAAAGTGTACTATTTTGGTGGAAGTTTTCCAAGAAATGGAGAACAGGAGTTGAGTTTGTGGAACACATTGCAAAAGTCGTGAGAGTGATTGAGAGAACTGCTGAAGAGATAGAATCTTTGTATAAATCTTTGGTTAGAGCACATCAGGAATACTGCCACAGATCTGGTTATTTCGAGAGTTAGTGGATAATGAAACACTAGAGCTATTAAAGGAGAGTTACTGAATTGTATGAAAAATATGGAATGTTAAAAGTGAAGAATATTAAAAGAATATAATTTGGAGGTTTGAAGATTGAAGGTGATTGAACTAGTATTTGTCATGTCATCTGTCAGTGCCTGCTCTTGGATATTTGTGATAGATGGAAGATTGACAGAATTGCTTTCATAAGATCAATTTATATTCAAGGTAATGTGTAATTTACAAATTACCTGGTTACTGTACACTCAATTATCAGGGTATTCCCAGGCTTTGTGTGTGTGTGTGTGTGTGTGAGAGAGAGAGACGTCAAAAATCATGAAACTCAGGTTTCGTGTAAATTTTCTGCATCTGTGTACTGAAAGAAATTTGCCATATGCATCATGCATGTATCAGGTAACGCATGAATATGTAAATGAATATATATATATATATATATATATATATATTATTTTTACTAATCTAAAGAGAGATAAACACGTAATCATCACTAAGAGGAGCATATCAAACACTGGTTGGTCTTGTTACGCGTATTTTGGAAACATTGTTATGATTAAATTAAAACATGCCTAAATAAATCGCTTTTTCAAAGTACCTGAAACAGTGGCGCACTCAGGATTTAATCTTGGGGGGGGGCGAGTTCAGTAGTCGATTTAAGAATACACACTACGTATCGCATACGACCTATGACTGAGCATCTGCAATGATCGCTAATTCATAAGTAGTATAGAAATAGAAAACACGACACAATGTAAATTTTAAAAAAAAAATGAATTTTAAATAGGAAAATTTTTTGGAAAATTTCTAGTGTTTTTTTCTTTTTCTGTATAACAAACAAAAATACCAAACAAGAAGTCTTTATGGTATGCCAAAGCTCGCAAAAAATTCATTACGAAATAATAATAATAATAATAAACTTTGCTTAATTCATGCTGTAAATAGTAATCATGCTTCATGCTTTTACCAGATCAGTGGCGCACCCCTAATCCCCACCCATCTGGGTGCTTCACTGATCTGGAAAAAGCATGAAGCATGATTACTATTTACAGCATGAATTAAGCAAAGTTTATTATTATTATTATTATTATTATTTCGTAATGAATTTTTTGCGAGCTCTGGCATACCATAAAGACTTCTTGTTTGGTATTTGTCTTATTCTAAAGAGGGAAATAAATAATAAATCAACGAGTAAATGTATAGACAAATCGGCCTTCAGAACACGCAATTTACAGACAAAAAATGCTTTTCTTGGTGATGATGTGCGATAGATGGCGTTGATGGAGTAATGTCGTAGTTGGAGAATTAAGTAGTAGCGGAGAGGATGAGATGAAATTAGCGAAGTAGAGTAGTGTGCCCTCCCACGATGAATCCTTGGCCTCTCTGGAGGTGTCACGTAATAATAATAATAATATGTACATGAGGATGGTTTGATGTGTTGGATGTTTAAAGATTAGATTGTTGTTGTAAAGAAATTAAAAGATATATATATTCTTCTTGACTGAACCACAAAGGCGTCGATTTCGATTCAGGAGATTAAAATAGCAGCCCTCTTCCAAGGACATCAATTCATTTGCTATTACTACATTGAAACAGAAATTTGACGATGGCTGTGGGAAAAAAAAAAAAGCTTTAATAAAGAAGGCAGATTTTTTTTTCGCTCGCATTATCAGTTCACAAGACAAAACAAGACTAAAAGTATACAATACGTTAGCCCTACGAGTCCTATTGTATGGAAGTGAAATCTGGACAATAAAACAAAAAGACAAAGATTAATAACAGCTGAAAAGAAGAAAAACTGCAAATCATACTCTATTCGATCAAAAAAGAAATGAAGAAATTATGAAAGAATTAAACCAGGAATAGTAATAGAAAAAAAATAAAGAATATAAACATAAATGGATGGAACACGTTGAAAGAATGAAAACAAAAAGATTACCAAAACAAGTCTTAAATTACAAACCATTAGGAAAAAGAAAACCAGGTCGTCCTCTTAAGAGATTCAACGATGATTTTAAGGTCGGAACAGGCCACTCTAGGTCTAAATCATTGACAAGCATGACGATGCATTATCAGTTCATACGCTGAAGCTGCTCTAACCAGTGACACTCATACAGATAATCAGTTAAATGTTGTTGTGTTCCTATAACATAATGATGTATAAATATGCGTAAATAACAGTTTAACAAGAAACAGGTAATTGTTCAATGTGAACAGTTTTTTTCCCCACTTTTTAAACTGTGAAGATTTAAAAAATAATACTTCGTTACAGAAGAAGAAGGCTAAAAAAACCTCAAATACAGGAATTTTCAAAAATACGAACACAAAAGTTTCTCTCTCTCTCTCTCTCTCTCTTTCTCTCTCTTCTCTGTCAGTCTGTCTCTCTGTGTCTGTCTGCCTGTCTCTCTCTCTCTCTCTCTCTCTCTTTCTCTCTCTTCTCTGTCTGTCTGTCTCTATCTCTCTCTCTCTCTCTCTCTTCTCTGTCTGTCCGCCTATCTCTCATCTCTCTCTCTCTCTCTCTTCTCTGTCTGTCTGTCTCTCTCTCCCTCTCTCTCTCTTTTCTCTGTCTCTCTTTTTCTCTCTCTGTCTGCCTGTCTCTCTCTCTCTCTCTCTCTCTCTCTTCTCTGTCTGTCTCTCTCTCTCTCTCTTTTCTCTGTCTGTCTGTCTCTCTCTCTCTCTGTCTGCGCATAAAACACTAAGGGATATTCATGTCTTGTTTCCTAGTATAATGAGCATTTCTGAACGATATAATTTTAATCTACACGAAAACAATTTCTTTTTAAGGTACAGTAAGAAAGAGAGAAAGAGAGAGAGAGAGAGGGGGGGGGGAGAGAGAGAGGGATTCCAAACAATTAGCTATATAAAAATAAAACAAAATAAAATAAACTGATTTTTTTTTTCATAGCGAAGAAACATAACCGACTCAGCGTATTGAACAATTATATACGTCATCAAGAAAACATTAAGAGATCTCACTCAAACAAATTATTTTATTATATAATAAGATATAATAGTAGAGAAAAGTTACAGGCGAGTACATCAGGTACAGGCGATGAAGTACATTAATCCAAACTATGGATTGATGTACTTCATCACTTTGAATTTACCATAGCGATGAATTCAAAATCGCTATGAAGTTTGAATTTATCACTATGATTATTAGCGATAAATTCATATCATGAATTCAACCTTTGGGGAAAAAATAATTTATAACTGAATTTTCAGAAAACCGCAAGGAGTGGGTGTGCATTTAGGAAATTTTAATTAAGAATTTCTTAGGCTTTTAAAAGTTTTATTTTCTCTTTCAAGACAATTCAGATGAAATTAATTTGTGAGACGTTTTTAGCCAATTATTGACCTGAAGGAAGAAAGCAATTTTGAATTTTTAGGATTCAAGATTTTACGAAACTTCATTTATTTGTTTAATTAACTAAAATATCAGAAACATTTAACTACAGTATTAAATAAAATAGTTAAACAGTCCAATTTTTAACAATTTTATAGAAATTTAACATGAAAATTCTCTTCTCTATTATCTCACTGATAAACAGATTCTGCTTCGAATCTTTATATTTATGGAACGTAACTTAAAAGATCATAAAGAACAACCTGTAAATCATACTTGGAAATAAACAATCAGGAAATCGCGTGTTTATTTGGTCATTTATTTAAATCGAGTGTTTATTTGGTCATTTGTTTAAATCGAGTGTTTATTTGGTCATTTGCTTAAATCGAGTGTTTATTTGGTCATTTGCTTAAATCGAGTGTTTATTTGGTCATTTGCTTAAATCAAGTCTAAGTAAGACTTGACTTTTCAAAATGATAAACAGAAATATCATAGCTCTCCTTTATAGAAATAATCATGTTTTGTATTTTATGAAAAAGATGGTAATTGCATTTTAATGGTATTTATAGTCCGATCGCTATAGTTCCTAAATTCAATCTTCAGATCTTCGCCATTCTATTTTCTAGTAGATACTGAAATTTCACTTTGTTTCTAGATGAAATGATGTGGCGCCATCTATTAACTATAAGCTAATATATATTTTACCACTTCAAATTTAAATTTAAAAAAAAATTCATGAGGCAGATGAGGATATTCTCTAAAGAAAGAGAAAATATTTTTTATATGCTTACAGACTTTGAGAATGAACTCTGTCACATATAATCTGTTTATATACTAGATATATGTAAGAAGTGTACTGCGAGAATCTTTGTTAAACTACTGTATGTGCAAACCTAGATTTAATACATGCATCTTTGTTACACAAATACCTTTTGAAATTAGACTTTTCATTTGATCCTGAAGGAGATGAACTATATGAAGAGTTATTTTTCACTGGTCTGAGAAAGAAAAAAAAATTCTAAATGCCAATGTAAATTTCAAAATTGCACATCAAGATTAAGATTTATTTTTACTTTCTCTGAGAGAGTAAAGTGTCCTGAGAAAAATGAGAGTTGAATTAAAAGTGTAAATAATTTTAATATGACCTGAGAAAAGTCATTAAAATGTATTCTTAGAATATATTTTATTAAATAAATTCTATTAAAATATATCATGAGGGATGCGAAATGTATTCTGAGATAAATGTTGTAATCATATATTGTGCAATCATGTAATATAATGTGTAATCATATAAGAATATTTTGCGCAATCAAATAATATAAAGTGTAGACACATATTACATTATTTGTTGTTTATCACATTTATCGAAACCTATTCGTACATTTTCATTAAATATTTAATTTGCATATGGAGTTCATTTTCATAAATGCTAATTCCCATTGTATAAAATTATATGTTCACTGATTAGACTCTAAAATTTACGAAGATACTCTTATAAAATTATATATAAATATAATCCATTCTCAACATTCGAATTTAGAATTTATTTTGGAAATTTAGGAATTTCCAAAATATTCCTCGTCAGATTTTTATAAAACTGCAAAATATCCAGAGCTCTGATCTACTAACAAGATGGCTTGAAACAGTTATATTGTCGATTAACTCGATGAAGTATCCATTGATTATATATGGACTTTTAAAGCTTCAAATTTACTGAGCTATCTTCTTTTGATTAGAAAACACTAGAATTTTCATTCGATTCCCAAAGGAAAAAAAAACATCTCTGATTTTAATATCTAAGATATTTTAACATCCATAAGAAGATTATCAAATACGAAAACTTCGAATTTCCAAGGTAAAATAAATTGAAGGGATATTTAATGGAATGGAACCCGTGACCAGTGTTTATTATATAAACATTTTTTGTTATTTTAAAAGTTTATCATGAAATTCCACGCATTAAATTCAAATTAGATAAGGAAATGACCGACAAACAAATACAGGAACTCGGGAAAAAAAAAAAAATAAAAATAAATCCCGTGTAAAATTTTCATCTTAATTTGGAAATTTCCAGGTTAGATAAAATTTCCGTATTATATCTTGTAGTCAACGAGAATTTCGAGGTGGTAACCATTACTATAAGCAAGTGTTACCCAAAGTGTGGTCTGCGTATCTCCAAGGGACGCGAAAAGTCGTTAGGGGGGGGGGGGATACGACTTACTCCCCTTTAATTTTGATTACCTTTTTGTACTTTTATGTTTTTGTCATATTGTCAGATAAGTGCTGGTCTACTGTATAATTTATTTTTCAATTGCTAAATGGTCTGAAGAATTTTTTTTTAAGCAAAATGTGTCTCTTGGCATGTATCGACTGACCTCCGCTAGGATCGCATCTGGTTGACTGTACGATCGTGTTCTAACCGCTTGAACTGTTTACATTAAAAGTTCAAATTCAAATAGTTTGTGCTACGTGGTCTGTATTCTGTACTAAATATCACAATCATTCGTATCTTCAATTGTAACGCTCTCCAGCGATTGTTTCACCACTCATATCTGCATCTACTGGGTTTTCTGCGCAATTACCTTTGCTTGAGAGGAGGGTACTTGATATGTTACTAAAATTGCACTGAAAATTTAGGAAACACTGCTATAAGCGATGAATTGTATCATCGTATTAAGTGATTTCACGCAACCAACAAGCAATAATTTGCACTAGACTGTATAATATTGAGGTTTGCAAATAGGGTGCCAAAGGATTTTTCGTGGGATTTAAGTGATATCAGTGCAACTCATTAATCTATATATAAAGTAATTATTTCAGTCTTACATTTTCACAAGTCTTTATTCTGTATATACATATAGATATGTATACTCATGTAATTTTAAAAAAAAATTATTCCAGATTTCAGTAACAGTCTTTCTCCGCGTCATTGATATAATTCAAGTCAGAAATGTAAACATATATTTCAAAAAAAAAAGAAAAGAAAGAAAGAAAGAAAAAAGTCAGTGCACATAATTTTGCACAACGGGAATTAACATTTATGAAAATAAACGTCATGAAACAGAATCCCAATTTGGACACGTTTAATCTACGAAATTTGTTAAAATATCATGTAAAGATTTGTACGAGAGGAAAATGGTTTTTTTTTTTTTTAATATTTATATTTAAACTTACAATAAATTAAATTTTGTTGCGTTTTTCTTAATACGGCTCGCAAAGAAAACGAACTGTGGGACAATATTCAATACAGTCATTATGATATATAAAAAATACTTTTTCATGGCTTAAGTATATTTCAACATGGGTTTCCTGAGCACTTTTGGTGCTTGAGCCTACAAGGTACTTCAAGGATCATCCATTGGGATTTCACGGTATGATAAGTCACAAATTCTAATCTCTGATTACGAATTCTGCAATATTTGCAAGAATTACTTAATTCCCCCCCCCCCCCCCACACACACACATACATTTTTCCTCCATCGCATGTCGACATACACAGCCACTTAAGTTGATGACACGCTGTTAGCTAAGCATGTTACACAAACAAGCTAACGCACAAAGTTATAAAAAGTATCTTGCACTAAACCCGAAAGGACATTGATCCAAAAAACTGTTTATAAACTTCTGTGTATTAACGAGTAAGCAGTAAGTCGATAGTAAATATCAAAATAATAATAAATTTAATTCATAAAAATAAACAAATAAACGACCATATCTGCGTCTTCATAGAAACTTCACCGCTATCAAGATCTCTTACAAAAGAGAGTCATGAGTCTCGTCAGTTCGTTTGACGATGATGAGGTGTGTTTGTGTGTGATTCATTGTAACCCTTGGTCTTTTACGTCAAAAGGGTGACCACAGATCATTGAATAAAGTGCAATGTCGCATTCTATGAGACATATTGAACTCAGTGTATTTGTTTATTTTTTCATCAGTTAAGACGAGGTGTAAAGTTTGGCGTCTCCTCAGGAATGTGTTGAATTCATTCAGACGAACGAGATTTTTTGCATACATGTCGTATTAAAAAAAGTCATGGTAGAAGATGTGTTTGGAATAAAAAAAAAGTAAATTAAAAAGAAATTAAAAAAAAGAAACGAGCAATTAGTAACTTGTACGAAATGAAAGAAATTTTCATTTGTTTGATTTCGTTTTTTTTAATTGATTTTTTCACTACTATTGCGTAATGTAAGTATAGTAGCGAATAAATTAATCCGAACACTCACATTATAAAGAAAAATTTTAATTTCTCAAGAAAATAAGAACAAAAATGAAACTCCAACTTTACCTAATAATTTATATGTCCTTCTTTGTTCCTAATAAGCTCATTAATTCGCTTAGGCATGGACTGTACCAGCGTAGAACACGTTTTTCTTATTTCTGCATCTCAAAACCATACCTTTTATAATGGTTTGTAGTTAGTTATCCTTTGTATCACAACATAAGTATCCAAGTTCTATTTTTTACTTGGCCCCCAACCTCAACAGGCACAAGTGATCCTGGACCGTCAATTGTGTAAAACAGGCGTGGCCAACTTCATTTTATACGAGGGCCAATATATGATGAGTAGTAGCGTCACGGGCCGCACACTTTTAGACAGAATTTAAATAAAAATAAATTCTGCATTTTTTCAAGGGGCAATAGTTATATATATCGAACTGCTATATTTGTAAAATCATTTTACTACTGGGAGAACAATATAAAATACTTGAAACTGAGTCCTGAAATCTACCACTCCCACTGCTACAACTCGCACAGAGAAGCAGTAGATTTTATAAATTGAGTACTTTAAAACAATTTTGATTCCGATTTGAGAATATAAATTGTTTCCGTCATCATAAATAATGAATATAACTGGTATATTAATCAGAAAATCTGCTATCGAAACCAAGCTAAATTGATAATACATATAATTTAATATCGTTTTTATCCTGCCGCAGGCCGCACAAAATCACGTTATGGGCCACATGTTGCCCGCGGACCTGCTGTTGGCCACATGGTGGTGTAAAACAACCCCAGAACATCTTTTTAGCTGGGGGTTTAGAAGCTTGTTGAAGGGAGGAGAAGTCTTCTCAGCCTCTGATTTGCGAACATAGGGTTCTCGCTCTCCTTGGACAAAGAAATGGCTCTCATCTGAGAATATGGCTATTTCTTCCACTTCTCAACAGTCTAGTCTTTGTACACTTTGGTCCACTGGAGAGCCTCTTTTTCTGCATAGCTTTCATCAACAGTTGTTTCGTTTTTGGTCTGGTGGCAGTCCTCCCTGCTTCCAACAATCTTCGACGAACTGTCATGTCTCTATTTAGGTCTACAGAAGACAATCTTGGATTCATTTTGCTTTTCCTAACTAGTAAGTGTAGTTTTCCTTTTTCGCCCACGTTTTCCATTCTGTCAGGGGAAAAGGTACCTGTCTCTATATACCTCTTTAAAATCGCATTAACAGTACCCAAACCAACTCCACACTCATTAGCAATTTGTCTCTTTATGTCATGATTGTGTGCTGAGAAAGAGTACATATTTTTAAACGCGCTTTCTTAGAGGTGTATCCAATACCTCTAATACATATACTGTTGTATAATTCAACTGCTATAAAAAAAAAAATAGATAACAAGGAAATTGTCAAATGACAGCAATAAATTGAATTTGATGTTTATTGTTTCGATGGCATACTCATCTTTCTTCATAGCAGTAGTCACTCATTTCTCCTCCTACGCTGCTATGAACTTCCCTAATTGTGTAATGCGAAGCATACACTGACTTAAATACACGAACAGTGGCGAACCCAGGCAGGCAAGGGGCTCTTCCCCAAAAAAGAAAAAAAAAAAAAAAAAAAACACTAGAAAAATTTCCAGAAATCTTTTCCTAATTAAAATTCGTTTTTTTATTTATGTTGTGTCGTGTCTTCTATTTCCATACTACTTATGAATTAGCGGGTCAAATAAGGTAGGAATACCTTATAGCTCTCGAGAATCAAGTCCACTGTGAACGCAAGGCGAACGAAGGTGTGCTATGGCGGACAGACAGCTGCTTCGTTTTCCCGAGCCTGGCCAGAGGGGATCACGGGTATTATGTATTAGCGATCACTGCAGATGCTCAGTCATAGGTCGTATGCAATGTGTAGTGTATATTTTCAAATCGTCTACTCAACTCGGCCCTCCCCCAAGATTAAATCTTGAGTGCATCACTGTACACGAAGCTACAAAACATACACTTTATGATTTTATTCAGTTCACGATTTATAAGAATAAATATTATTAATTGGTTTACAACGAGATCCACTTGATAGACAGGCTACCAGAGAACAACTGTCTCCCGTTTTAGTCATTTGCATCAGATTCCATACTCCACCTCCACTCCTACTTCTCCGTTGTCTTCTAATATGTGTGCTACGGCCAATTAGTAATCGACATCCACACAGTTCAGCTCCAAACATGCCGAAGCACCATTTAATCCTCTTTCTTCATTCGGTCTGTCCTCATTCTTTGGAACAGACTTCCTCATACCATCTTCCAAATGAGTACAAACCCTAGCTCTTCAAGAAACACATTAACAAATTATTTCTTCACTGAGAGATTCCTTCACTTTCCCCCACACATCCTATCATGTCATGATCTTGTGACCTCTCGTGTTTGAGGTTGATATTTATATATCCTATTTTTCCTTACATTAAGCTCAATGTTATATCATGGCCAAGTAACTTTGCTTCTTATAAAAGCTACTTAATAGGCTGATAGGGCTGATTATACTATCTGCATAATGTATTAATGGCTGCAAATCACGTGTGCTCTTTTGACCTGTGTGCATGTTTTGGGGGGTGAAAAACCCGAGTTAGCAGGAAGTATGAACATGTCTACCTCCATTCGAGACCGGCTAATTCACTTGTAATTTGAAAGCCTTGATAAAGGTTCTTCGCCTCCTAGACAGAAATCGTATCCTGGTCTTTCCAGTCAAAGCGTATTATCGAAACGAGCTGAACAACGGAGGCTTTTTTCATATTATATTACACATTATATACTCAATATATTCTAGGGAGCGCCAATGATGAACGCGTCACTTTTAAAGACTTGATATTCTTCTAGACATTAAATTCATAAATAATAGTGTAAAACAAAAAATCTTCCTTTAATTTATTAATAAAACAAAAGTTCCTTGATACCTATAACTGATATACACGAAGGAGTCGAGGACAGAGAAAAGGACTATCATATTATTAAAACAGGACGTACGAAGAACCAAATAAGCAATAGCAGTTAGTACAGCTTTAAATATGATATATATATATATATATATATATATATATATATATATATATATATATATATATATATATATATATATATATATATATATATATATATATGTGTGTGTGTGTATATATATATATTTTTTTTTTTTTTAATCAGAAATATGCAGATAATGCTGCACAGATACAAAATAATGAATATTAATACAAAACAACACTAATCATGATAGCAGAGGGAGAAAGGTAAGAAGGGTGTCCTGGTTCACATGATAGAGGACGATGCCCATCAACACCCATAGTAGCCAATATAAAATTATATTTGTTCATAAATATTTACATCCTTTTAAAGCTTAGTTTACGTACCATGGGGCCTTTTTGTTCTTCACTTCCTCTTCTATTACATTTACAATATATTTTCATCCTCCAGACTCAACCAATTTTAATTATTCATACGTTAGCATATTCCATATTATTTAAGCAATAAAATGTGTTTATTTATCCGGGCGAAGATTTGAAAGGAGTATCAAAATTCTTTGGCATTATTTTTATCGATTTTTATATTTATTGTCAATCACTCAAATTTGAAACTCTTCCGTATTTCATTTTTGAGTATAGTCGAAAGTAAAAAATCATTTATCTTCTCAGAATTCCACAACAAGCTTGACAACTCAAACTTTAAAGATGTCATTAAAATCGGGCTCAAGAAGGTAAACTAGATTAACAAAAAATGGATGAATAAAATAAATAATAATTCAGATGGAATAACTTACCATACCAAGATACTGGTTGAACTTAAAGTGAAAGCAATTATTATTATTATTATTTGTCACCTCCAGGGAGTCCAAAGACTCATCGAAGGAGAGCATCTGTTCTACAACTCTGTCTCCACCACTCACAATCAACCAGTTGCCCGCAACTACACCAACGCTACATGTTGGTGTAGTTGCGGTCATGTCGTTACATGCAACGCATGTAATCAAATATAAAATCATTATTGTATTATTATTATTATTATTGTTGTTGTTGTTGTTATTATTATTATTTTGAAAGAGATGTGTAATTTTTATATGGGTGAATATCAAAAACAGCAATTGTTGCTGTGTTTCATATTGCTAATATTGCAGATATTGTTGCTGTTTCTGCAATGAACATAAAATTATATAGCTAATTTAATTTTAATAATATATATATATATATATATATATATATATAAATTACAGTATATGAAAAATGGATTGTGGCCAATCTATTTAATAATTCACTAAAATTAGCGACTGAAGAGATCCTAATATGGCTACATTGTTCCTATTTTTTCGTAAAAAAAAGAAAATGCATTTACGACTGGATTACTTATTTTGCATTATGGATACAATTCTCCAGTCCTGCAACAAAAGTCTTAAGTCCTAATATATCTCAGATGATTCGGGAAAAAAACTGATAAATCAACAATACTAGTCTTTAATCAAATTACGGTATAAAAACCTTTATAAAACTCAGGTAGCTGAATACAGATATAAAGTTCATTAAAACTTTGTCGAACAGAATACATGTATAATATGGCTTAAATAATAAATCGAATTTTACATCTTTATTTAGCATTCATATTACTGCTATTCTGAGAAAGAGATCCCAATGAGTTTTAACCTGTATATAGCTCGACTATTATAATATAAGTGTAATGGTAGATCTAGCTAGGTGCTGCTATAATATAAAAAACAGAAAACTACGAAAATGAAATCAGATGATTTTGAAGAAAATTGTGGGATATGGAATTGAGTAATCGAGAATTATTAATAAGTATGGATAACAACTATAAAAAGTAGAGTTTTGGATAATTGAATTAGAGTACTAGTTGTAGCTCTGCCTAAATTAAAAAATAAATAATTTTGCTACGTTCTTCTTAACAAGATCGCGGAGTAAATTTTTCAATTTTGAATTTTGTAAATCTTCATTCTCAACTGGTAAATGTGAAAGTGGAGTTAGATTGCGATATAACTTATTCATATCAATGTATCCCAGCTATGTATTATATTGATCTATAATTATATTATGGGATCTGTACATCGCAAATAATGAAATAATTATTTAGTGAGTTATCTTGGAAAAAAAACGACTATGTCACTGCCCAAGGTCTATTAAAGGGCTCTTTATGTAAGTCCATAAATGCGGTCATGAAAACTTTATTTACGTCAGCTGCCACTAGTCATCATGAGAATTCATAATACTATTGCAAAGTGGTATTTTTGCAATGCATCATTCGTTGCCAAGTAAAGAGAAATGTATTGCAAAATTTTAAATTACTGTACGGATTTCATCACGTCTAATTATTATTAATTTGTTTAATTTCGAAGGAAGAAAAGCTATTTCATTTTAAATGTTTTGTTTTTTTTTCTTTATTTCATTTCATTTTAAATACAGAGCTTTTGCCACAAGATGGAACTGTGTTCTTCAATTATACTCGAAACTTTTTTTTGTAAAAAAAAATTCTTACTGTAGTAGTGAAGATTTCTTCTTACTTCCTGATTACTTATTTCAATAAGGTCTCTATACCAGAAGTTTCTATAAATTGCTGATGCATCCATATATTTTTGCTATTTACTGTATAATTTGTACTGAGCACGTTTCTGTTGTTAAATGAAGGTGTGATGAGAAGTCATTTTATTAATCCTGTTTTTATCTGAAATTTGTGACTTGGAAATCAGACTATATTTTATTTTAATCTTACTCTGAAAACTGAACAAGGAACACGTGGACACGTGCAACAGTGTGCAAGCCATACAATCGTGATGACGAGAGTAGTTCTTCGTATCATGCAAGCGTATGATTAATCCGTCCTAAAGAAGACTTGACATTTATAAGATGATAACTGTCTCTAGGTGTGAATAAAGCTGTTCTTTTATATTTTTCAAGGTTGTTAGAGTGCACTAGACATTCTTCATATCTGTTACATCAGTAACCTTGACATGCATCACCTTCTGGGGTGATACTTGATTCAATTTTTAAAATAATAATTTTTTGATATCCAATAAGTGATGAAAAATATTACTTTGCGAGGGTGATTTTATACACTTCTCTCTACAGTAGAAGAATCTTTCAGCAATTAAAAAATCAGATTAGGATATCCGTTTTCAATATGTCAGCACATTATGCGATCTCTTTCAAAGAGTGATTAATATGTCGAATATGATATAACTGTACATAATGCGAACTAAAAAGTGTTTTTTTTTTTTCACTGTGAAAAAAAAAAAAAATAGGGGAATTTATCTCTGTCTCTTTTCAAAAGCGAAATGACCTCCCGGTCATGATGAAGCAAGATAAAAAAGAAATGTATTATGCATTTTTATATGCTTTTTCTGTCAAAGCCAACTATGTGAGCACGTGTTTTCTTTTTTCTTTTCATCTTTTCAGCACTTTGATCATTTGTCATCTTATACCAATATTGCTTTAGCATACTTTCCAAATTAATGAAAAGTCTCACGTGGAAGAGCTATATGAAAATTTATTTCTTATATATATATATTTCATTTAATGTGAATTATGGGCTTTAACAATTTAATTAAAGGGCTTTTTAACATAGGATTCTATACGATTTTGTTAATTTCTTTAAATCTATCTGAAGGCGTTCACAGATTCTCGATAGCTTTGTGAATAAACGATTACGCTCTTTGGTTGTAGGGTGTGAACTTTTATTAGAACGTTTTGTTTTATTAAGAATATATTACTTCTGACAAATCCGCTTATATTCTATAATGAAGTCAACAAAAAAGACGGTGGTAATGGCTAAATTATGATTTATTTGGATTTTAGCAAAAACTGATAGATCTCCTCATAAGAGTCTACTGATCAAAATATGCCAAACAGATGTCAATGATCGGGATTCGGTGTTGCGATTCTTGTTGTCTAATATAGTCATAGATGATTTAGGCTCAAATGTTAAGGGGAAATTTTCCTTCCTTGCTGATGATGATGCAATAAAGTTAGGCAGAGTAGTTAATTGTTCAGATGACGTAAGTTCTTTATAGAATGATCATAAAATATTGGAAGAGTGGACAGAGTCTAAAATTTAATATGAACAAATACAGATATAAAGATTTAATAAGAAGATAATATTAGATGGATATAAGCTGAATGGACAGGCTCCAGAAAATGTTAATTAATACAAAGATTTGGTTATTTTGTTTGACGGAGAATGTTAGTTCAGAAATCATATTGGCAGGTCAGCTAATAAAGCTCGGCTAATCGATTGCAGGATTAATTATAAAGTTTTCCATGTTAAAGAAAGAAGTAATGATACCACTATACAAGTTTTTTGTGGATTTCAAGAAAAATAAGGGTATTCAGAGAGGATTGACAGTGTAAGAGAGGGGGGGGGGGCTTGTATCTTCATAAGAGAATGAATTAATTAGATATAATATGATGAATTTATGTAACCATAAATGGAGGGGATATTTAATTGAAGTTCGTAATTTAGTGCAGGGCATATATAAAATATATATAGCAAGGACTTGCTACATTTAGATGAACCAGGATCTCTCAGAGGACATAATGACGATATGGTGAAGAATAGAGTTAGAATACTGTAATATAGTATTCTAACTAAAATATTAAAATACACGAAGTCGATTTTTTACTGTTAGAGTGCAAAATACAAGTCATGGAAGTTGTAAATTATGTAACTTTAAGAAAGACTTCTGTAAAGGCTTCTGTAAGAAAGATATCTGTAAAGGCTGCAGGATAGGTAATCAAAATTCATGTATAATGATTTTTTATAATTTTGCATGTGTTGAACATGTCTATATGTTTTATTATGTACCTGCGTTTAAATATGTACGGAAAGAATAATAAATAAAACAAAAAATAGTGAGGAGATAACATGAATGAATATATTATCATCGAGGGAGGGCACCTACTCTAGAGCTCTCTTTCTCCAGCACTCAATCCACCAACTACAACGAACCGCAGCTACACCAACGTCATCTACCGCCAACAGTATTTTCACAGACAATCATTATCACGACGGGACTCAAACCCGCAGCCTTTTGGCTGGAGAGCGGATACGCTAACTACTCGGCCAACCAGGCCTGCTATACACCCACTATCCTATATGCGGATGGCATTTTGGCCAGAATGATGATTAATCGATATATAGTTGGCTTGCTGGCATTAATTCCATTATTCAGTTATCCACACTCAGGCCGTGTGGCTGAATTTCCTCCGAGTGCTTCTGTTAAAATCTAAAACTGATCTTGAACGCCTTTGTAATGGTTAAGTCCAAAATATAAATCTGAATTTGGAAAAATTCGTGGAGTTCGTACCATTGCACACAAGACAGATTGGAACTTGGATCTTCTGGAGGAAATCCGTAAAGAATAATAACAAACGAGCTTCAGAATATAAGCATTTAACAAACCGCGGAAAGACTACCAGAGGATTAAGTAGGATTATAGCTGCCAAGTTTCTTGGCCTTTGTAAGCCACTGAGTCTTATTAAATGCAAAGGCCTCGAGGGAAACAAAGGATTAAGATTGTTCATTCCATATGATCCGCGACTAGTGCTGGAACTTGCATGCAATAAATATGCAGGTCCTAAAGGCTTTTTTAAAGTAGCTCTTCAAAATCATGTAATTTCTTTTTTTTTAATTTTATCTGCTACAATAATAAAGAATGAATAAGAACAACAACGGGGATTGTTTTTTTTGTTAACTTATAAAAGCGTATACAAATAAAAAGAAAATTTAATATAAATTTTAGAAACGAAGGTATTTTTTAAAATTATTATTAATATTATGGCTATTTTGCCTATTTTCTTAAGGAGTATCACTTGTGTAGCGACACTGCTCAAAGAGCAGTGTCGCTAGAGATAAATTGTGTGCCAAATATTTTTGTCAAAAATATTTCACCCTCACCACGAACACACAATAACAAAAGTTTCGTATCCCACAGAAATAACGCGCGCAAGCATACAATTTATCTGTAGCGACACTGCTCAACGAGCAGTGTCGGATTCACTTGTTATTTGAACAAGTGCGAGTGCAAACGAATATCGGCGAGTCTCAAAATTCTCGAAGTATGCAAATTTACTTATTAGTAAATCAGTTACTGATTAGGAAAAAATGAATTATTTTTCTTATTTTGTATATGCAGCACCCCCACTTAAAATTTTCACCGGCCTCCACTGAAAAATAGCCATGAATATTAATATAAATTTTAGATGAGTAACATGGAAAATTTCCAGAAATAATATTTATAGCATTTTTTAAAATGAAATACATTTCTGGAAGATGCTATTTGTAAATGTACAAATTTCTTATCCCCCCCCCCCTCTCTCTCTCTCTCTCTCTCTCTCTCTTAATTTTAAAAGTAATGTCATCAAGACTATTAACGCCCCTTTGGCTACCAGCATACACCCGTACATTGGTCCGGGTTCATTCAGAGAAAGCACCTGTTTTGTGTTTACACCTGTTTACATATATTGCACACTTTCTAAACACCTGTTACCTCTAAGACAAAGAAAGTTATTACATATGAATTCTCGGAATGATTTCCAATTACCGTTTATAATCCGTCTTTACCGCTAATGCAAAGAGAGTGATTACATGAATTCTCAGAATGTCATTTCTCTTTAAGTAGCAACGTATAAATAAGTTTGAGAATTATTAATTAATTCTGTTTGCCTATTTCCTTATCCTTTTGAAGAAAAAAATAATTTCTTACTCGGAATTGGTAATAAAACAAGTGGGTGAAATTCGGTTCTTTTAATGTTTGAAGGACGAGATAAACTTTTGTACTGAACTGGCTGATTGTTCTATTTATGGGAGGAAAAATCACTTTGCATTACATATACGCCCGAATTAGGTTAGGAGGTCAAAGGAGTGGAAATCTTTGCACGCTATAATATATTAAGTTTTAAAAACAAATGAGAAAATAAAAATCGGAAAATGGTCATAAGCACATCTGAAAGTAAAGTTATTTTTAATAGTAAACATATTCATTTCAAAACAACAGATAAGTAAAAGAACAACAACAACAACAACTACGTGGTGCACATAGATATACCTACATATCATTAAGAGGAAAGCAAACTGTCATGTTGACATAACTGTCAAGTTGAGTAACAAAGTAATAAATCTCCTCTGTTTAGAAAGGTGGGAATTTTTGACTTTCATTCCGTTTAAAGACAGAGAGAGAGAGAGAGATTGAAATGTTCTCAATTGGCCCCTTTTTAGCTTCAGTTATTGATAATTATATCTCAGTGGAAATTGTTTGCTATTTGGAAACAAGAGGTTTCGATATTTCCAAAGCAGTTAGTTTGTTTCCTTTTTTTTTTTCTTCTTGTTGTTGACGAATGGAAAATTCCCAACTTGCTAGCGAAAGTCCTCCATTTAACATTGTTTACAGTATGTTTTAATGACTAGATAACTTTATATGCCTACTTCATTCGAAATTAAGCTATTTCATCACTTAATGAAAACACACTACAAGATGTTTTCCACTTTATATGAACCCACACACATCGATCAACATTGAAAATTATTAATCACCATATTAATATTCATTGCAGTGGAAACGGAAGGGTGAGTTCATTCTGTCTTTCTATATATAGAACACCAGTTTCACACTTTACACAGCAGCTACCTGCGTGTTGGATACTTGAAACAATATGCGATTTAAAAATATACTACCTGCTCACTGCTTCTAAATCGTCCTGGCCGGAAGTGACATTACGGTATTAGTCACATTTCCTGATTCACTTCACTGAAAATGTTTCGCACTTAACATTTTGAATCGGTTAGAAATGTGTGTTTTTAGCTGAGTGGTTTAATAATAGGTTTTGTCAGTTTAACCATGTGAAGCTTTTGCCTCGCATAGTTATATTCTACAACAAGGCCTAGGTTCGAGTGTCAGGTGAAGCTAGATAGGGAAACAGAGCAAAATCATATGGAAAACATAACAACAAATCACTTGCATAATTTTAATGATCAGATGTACCATGATACAAAAAAATAAAAATAAAATAAAATAAAAGTAGAATGCCTATAATATATTTATAATATATTCACAAAATAAAAAAATAAAATGAAATGTAGTCATAAAATACGTCTACAAAACTATGTGTATGATTTTTCATAAGACCTCTATGTTCACAAATGTATGACATATGAATGGCAATCCTGAAAATTGCGCCCTATACAAAGATCGTACATAACTGCAGGCCCAGTGAATTTAGACAAATTTCAGAATATAAAGTTTGTTGCAGGAGTATCCTTCTGTAACAAATCATCAGTTAGCTTCTGAGAGTCTTATATCTCCATTTTTTTTTTTTTTACTGGATCTGCAAAACTCTTGTCTTCCTACCACCTGACATTGAAGAGTGTCACGGCATAGTGGTTACACCATTGCTCCCCGTTATTAATAACAATAATATGATTTCGACTGATGAATTTGTCGAAATCATATTATTTTGACAAATCATAATATGATTTCAATAAATATGAAAGCATTCAATGAACAGAGTCCATTTAATCAATCATTCAATTATTCAATGAACAGAGTCCATTTAATGAAAAGTATAAATACCAAATGTCATAAAAATTCCTCATTCTTAAAATTTTAAAGAACGAAGATTAGAACACAACTTACTATTAACAGGATGATGAATGAACAAAGTGCTAATGTTGTCGTGTTTGTTGTGAGATGTACCTAAAAATAAAACACTCCGTTGTGGATACAATAGATGCATTGGGGCATTTTCAAGTCCTACTACTACTGCTACTGCTGAAGAATGTGTTCCGTATATTAATATAGAAATAAATGAGGAAATTGAAGAGGTGATGATACTGCGAATCCCTGCTATACGAGTTTTAAAATCTCAGTGAGTTAATAAATTTCTCCCCCACTCGCACCCGAAATTCTAAAGAGCAATTTCGGATAATGAGTTTGGATAGACGTGCAACAATTCACAAAGACGAGGACTGCATGTGTATTTGGCAATTTCAGAATTAATGTTGTGCAGAAGGAAGCTTTTCCACATTGAGTCAGCATTGTTGTCCACAAATTTAGTGAACTGTTTTGATCATTAACAGATCCTCGACTTTGACCAATGCGAACTCCTGATTCAGTGCACCTTAATAACATGAGCAGTTTCTTCGCTGTTTGTAAAGTCATGCACTCGCCTCGTATAGCATCAATTGCTTTGTCGAAATATAGCCAACCAATAACAATGTACAGAATCTTTCAGTATTCCTGGTTGTCTTTTGTATATTATAATCATTGATCAAGAGGTACATGAATGGACAGAAATTGTACATAAACTGGGCAGAAAAACATCTATGAACAAAAGCATCGATCACAAAATATAATGTAGCAAATGAAAGATGCTAATTAAAAGACTCTTGGAAGCAGATAACGATAGACAAATATAGTTATAAAATTGACTTTTGGAAGATTATAGAGTTATTAAGCAAATGGAACACGTCACCATTTGACCAAAGTACAAATAATGCAATGTAAGTTATATTATTTATTATTTACAGTGTAGAAAATCAAAATGGATTTATTATAGTAACAATAGGATGAAGCCTGTTCTCGAAGAAAGAGAAAAGACAATATAAAACTGAACCAAGGTAATATTCAGCATTACCTTTGAGAAAATTCTTTTGAAGATAATGAATTCGTATGGTTGAAGTTCATTGGTAAAACTGGATAATGTTTGCATGTAGTGATCAGGATTATAATCAGATGAGAAGAACAGAATACCTTCTTTGAATACAACTTAATACAGATATACAGCACTTAAATAAATAATAACAAAAATAAAATGTTCTTATTATTTTGAGTATTAATGCTTATTGATATAATTTTTGAAGAAAATTTTCTCTTAATAAAAATAAAAAAAGGTTCTTTGATTGAAAGGAGTGCATCATTATTTCTTATAATTATTCTGACACAAAATTTGAAGCAGCATGGAATTGTCATTTCTTTCTCAAGATTTTCTATATATATATACAGAGAGAGAGAGAGAGAGAGAGAGAGAGAGAGAGATGAAGTTACATTGCAAGGTTCGTTTAGTATTAAAGTTACTTTTGCATTTTACTTTCTGATAAACTGAACTGGCTACATCTGAAATTGATGTACTCGTATATATCATTGTGTAAAATGTTTTATTTAGACAATTTGTCACCAACTAGAACCTATTCAGTATAATATCATGGACATGTAAGTATAAATTCTCATCCGTCTTAGCCGTACAAAAATCAAATCAAAATATTGCAAGTGAATGATATCCAGCAAATTTTTTTTAAAAAAGAAGTTTTATTTAAACTTGTTCTTATTTTTTGAAATTGAAATTACAAGAAGACAACAAAGCAAACTACAACCTTATGACTTAACCAGTGACAGATTGAGTCCAAAAAAGATTGTGTGTGTGTGTGTGTGTGTGTGTGTGTGTGTGTGTGTGTGTGTGTGTGTGTGTGTGTGTGTGTGTGTGTGTGTGTGTGTGTGTGTGTGTGTGTGTGTGTGTGTGTGTGTGTGTGTGTGTGTGTGTGTGTGTGTGTGTGTGTGTGTGATGACTTATAATCAATTGTAAATATGAATCAGTCTTTTCGATCTTTATGTGCATTTTTTTTCTTCTACCAGTTGTTAGCATGAACTAAAAGAGTAAGAAGTATTTAAAGACCACTTTATCGATAAAAAGTCTAAAAGATTATTAAAATAAAAAAATAATAATAATCAGGCAAACACAATTTATAGATCTTGAGGAACTATACCGATTAAATTTGGAAATTTAATTTTGAAGAGAGAAATTCCAAATTTCTCTCTTCAAAAAACACAGTGAAGGATTATACAGCATTTCCCATCATTGTTCCATTGTACCAGTGGACTGGCAGAGGAGTTGAGAAGAGTGATGAATAATTGCAAAGACGCAGCCATCTAATGACACTGGACGCCTTTTAAAAGTTTTTCTTGACACCTTTGGACAAGTGTTGAAGAGCAACACTCTGCTGTGGAGACAATTTGTATGCTGCTGTTCTCTTGTTTTGCCTTGTAGAATATATAACCCTAGACGGTTTAGCTTTAAATCCAACAACGATAGCAATAACAACTTGCAAACAGAACTATGTTCATCTCTGTTTAACTAGGGTTACGAAACACGTTCATGTGAATGGAATATTAACATACAGCGAGCATATATGAGCCTGATTCATAATTTAATACTTTTCAGCATTCATTTTTTTTTCAGTTGCATTCTCTCTCCCTTTCCCTTTCTCTCTCTCTCTCTCTCTCTGTGTGTGTGTGTGTGTGTGTGTGTGTGTGTGTGTGTGTGTGTGTGTGTGTGTGTGTGTGTGTGTGTGTGTGTGTGTGTGTGTGTGTGTGTGTGTGTGTGTGTGTGTGTGTGTGTGTGTGTGTGTAGTTCATTGAGAACTGACCTTTCCACCCCCCCTCCCAGACACACACACACGCGCGCGTTTAATTTTTATTACACTAATATTTGAAGTGCAGTAATATTTTATTCTGGTGTGTTTTCGTAATGTTTTTTCAATAAAACTTTTATGAAACATTTTTGTTTTTCCAATGACATAATTTTCATTTCCATGCTAACACAATAATATCCGCAGATCAGCATTTTTCAGCAATATCCTCTCAGCAGAAGTGTCGACACAGTAATTATTACATTTGTGTAAACGACAATTCTCTATATCAGATAAATTTGACACTTTCCATATTCGAGTTCAACTACTGTTTCAAGCGTGATATATACGTTTCAGTTATTTGTAACATCTAATATTTCTGGATTCATGTTACCTACATCAGCGCCATCTCACTTCCTAAATTTAATGGATTATTGTCCTTCAAACATTGATGTGCAGACTTTAAATAGCAATCAACTCTCGACAACAGTAAGATATGACATCACTGTACCAACGTATACATTGATCCTTTCATCATTTCAATAAAAAAGGTGCGCTATGTTCCAGCCACAATATTCCAAAGAAATACAAATGGAAAACTAAAAAAAAAAAAAAGAGAGAAAGAAAAAAAAAGAAAAGAAATAATACGCTTTATCTGTGTTTCATTAAACTTTTACTAATGAGAATAAATTTTAATGTTTCGTAGTGTTTAGTGCTATTAAGTTATTATTGAGAACAGCATTGAATTTAAAATATAAGATGTGATTATAGAGTAGTAAAGCAACATGGCAAACATTATTTTATTAATCTATTAAAGCGAATTCTTCTTTTCAAAACAAACAAATAAATAAAACATCTTGAAAGGCTGAATCTATACAAAAAAGCCCATAATGTTGGTGTCTGAAACATTTGAACTCTTTTTATTTTCTTTTTCTTTTATTTTTATTTTTCATTCTTTAGATGATAATAATAATAATAATAATAATAATAATAATAATAATAATAACGTTTTATTTTATAAATTTAGAGGTCATTTCTGTTGTGCTGCATAGATATAAATTTAATATGCAATAGTAAATTAAATTTCAATATTTATGAAATAAGATTACTACTAAAGTCGTGGAAAAATAATGTATAATATTGTTAAAACAATGTAATTACATCTTCGAATCTTCTGCATTTCTTAGTAATAAAATGAATGATAATTTCTTTATTACTGAATGATCTAATAAATCATTTGTAGTCCTAAAACTGAAAAGTTATTTAATCGATTATAAGGCATGGTTAATCGTGAATAACTTCGTTAATAACTATGAGCCCAGCTTTCGAACGAGAAGCATGAGTCCATTTATCGGCCCAGACTTGTTTATTCCACAAAATTAAGAAAACAAAAATGAACAAGTGAAATGCCGTCGAATAAAATATGCATTTAATAAACGAGAAGAGATAATCCAAAATTCGTATGCTATTAAAAAAGCAAAACTGAGCTATTTGGCGCCTTGCGGCCAAATAGCTCAGCTCAGTTTTATGAAAGATTATGAAAGACATATTTGTTCTATGATTAAATATCGCTGGCTACGACTTTCAAAGTCTACATCATTATCTCTTGAATGTCCTCGAAGCGATATGATGTTTATCATTTCAAGAGGACTTCACATAGAGCTAGACATTATTAAAATATGTCATACTTTCTTCGGAACTTGTCAAACCCTTCTCCTCATTCCCTGAATTCACTAAACATTTGCTTTCCTTATGTCACAAAAGTATGTATCCCAATCTTGGAAAAAAAGCTCTAATAATAAATAAATAAAATAAAAATAAAAAATTAATTAAAATAAAATAAAATAACTAAATGCATACATACATGAAGTTTGGTCTCTAAATTTCTCATAAAAGTATTTTAAGATATATATTAATCAATAAATGCATGTATATATATATATATATATATACAGAGAGAGAGAGAGTCAAGTAGACGATTTAAGAATACACACTAAGAATCGCATACGACTTATGATGAGCATCTGCAATGATCGCTAGTTCATAAGTAGTATAGAAATAGAAGACACGACACAACATAAATAAAAAAAAAACATGAATTTTAATTAGGAAAAGATTTTGGGAAAATTTTCTAGTATTTTTCCTTTTTTTCTTTGGTGGGGATCAGGGCCCCTTATCCCCTTTGGGTGCGCCACTGGTCAGAGTCATAGTTGAATCTGTCACAGTAGAGGAATCCAGCTATTTCTTATTCATACCTGAACATGTCTTAGCATGCACCACACTTGTTCTCTGCATTAAAACCACTTGATAAAATTATTCTCCTTATGACAAGACATTTAAACCACATATCAACACAAAAAATTATACCACATGTCAACACAAAAAATCTGAAAAAATCTTCTCTATTTCATGTTTGCTTTTCACACGCACGCACGCGCGCGCGCGCGCGCGCACACACACACACACACACACACACACACACACACACACACACACACACACACACACACACACACACACACACACACACACCACATTTAATTTAATTTAGTAAGAGCTAACTGCTTTCTAGTAAAAGCTTGATCGAAATTTATAACATTATTTACACAGAAAAAAGGTTACTTTTTTTAAACAAAACAAGTATAAAAAGTTAACTTAATCAGATTTTCAAATATTTCATTACTAAAGAATTTTAGAAAAGTTTAAGAATATGACGGTGTTAGGAAAAATAAAACACCCTGTAAGAGATAGGGAGAGAGAGAGAGAGAGAGAGAGAGAGAGAGAGAGAGAGAGAGAGAGAGAGAGAGAGAAACATTGAATAATTTGCAAATCAAATAAGTTCTATCTGTAGGCAAGTAAACTAACTGATACTCATAAGCATTTAAGAACTTATGGGAATGCTGTTGCATGTCAAATGTCTTCTTTGATACGTCACTGCTGTTATCCTCATGAATAACCATGCTCGAAAAGGTAGTGAAGACAATAAGTCATTGAAAATTTGGATTCTGAAAGAAAACAGCTGATGGCTTAACAGTGGTTTAATAAGAGAGCGATACCAACTTCTCGGGCTATCATGACGGACGCAATGACCAAAAAAAAAAAAAAAAAGGATCGACCAACCCCTTTCTTATATTGGAATGAATCTGTACTTTGAGTTCCAATGCCAGAATAGGCTACACTCTATAGAGCGTTTAAAGCAAACCATTGACCTATAATAAAAGGAGGTGCTCCTGCTGCTCCCCAAATCAACATTTTCCTCAAAATCAGACTTTGGAGGAGTGGTAATATTTCGTATTTTCTGAGCCATAAGAAGTTGGAACCACAAGATCAATTTATTTAAGTTGCCCGTGAAGCAAATAATTTTTTTCTTGGTCTTTAGAAACAAGTTCAGCTTCTTTCTTTTTACTTTGTTTGTGTTATATCAAATTTCATGACACCTTTTTGTTATAAAAATTCCGGTATTGCGACCACATGTTTATTAAGATAAATAAAAATTAACAAACTCAACAAATTTCGTAAGTCGCATGACTTATATCTTCAGGGGTTGAAGGTAACTAAAAGTTTAAACACAAGAAATGAGAAATTACTCAAAATAGAAATTTAAAGAAAACCCACCAACACAGGAAGATTTCTTAATGCGGCCTCACACCACTACCCCAGACAAAAAATAAGTTTAATAAAAACCTTGAGAGATAGAGATTACAATATATCCAGCGCAGTAAAAAAGAGAAATGAAGAATTAAATTATTTAACATAGATCCTCAGAAAAAATGGTTTTGAACCTAAGATAATCAAGAAAATCCTCAACACACCTCCTACAAGCATCTCACAAAAGCAAGATTTTAAGAACGCAATCACGCTACTATACATATACACGCTTTTCTTCCGCTAGAAAAAATATAAAGATTTTTACATCCCCAAAACCTCCCCATCACCCTTTAAAAAACCAGGTGTATATAAAATTCATTGTTCCTGTGGCATCTGCTACGTAGGCCAGACGGGAAGATCAGGGGAAATTCGTATGAACGAACACCAAAAAGAAGTGCAAAAAAGGAGAGAACACAAATCAGGCCTAGCATCCCACACAACTTCCACTGGCCATAATGTACTCTGGCATAAAACGAACATGTCTTATATTGAAAAAAAATTGCTTCACAAGAAAATTCAAGGAAGCTGCAAACATGCTTAGAATCCCAACGCAATGCAACAAAAATCAGGGGCTAATTCTATACCAAGTTTGGTCAGCATTGATAAAAAATATACCTGTCAAACCTTGGACAGTGTGAACGTGAACAACAGAACGTGACAACATCCAACATTGTTCAAACTTTGCATGCACAGATTCTGCACTCGGATTTTCTAATTTAATGAACAGGTTAGACGGCCATAACATCATAGAATAGACTATTTTGAGTAATTTCTCATTTCTTATTTAAACTTTTAGTTACCTTTAACTCCTGAAGATGTAACTCAAACAACATACGAAACTTGTCGGGTTTGTTTATTTTTATTTATCTTAATAAATATGTGGTCGCAATACCAGAATCTTTCTTTTGAACTGCTAAACCACAGAAACCTACCCTACTACCTTTTTTGTTATATTGTTATTAAGAATATAAAATGGAAAGGACCCTTATATTTATATTTTTTTTTGTATCAAATTGTTTAAAAGCCATTCAAGCAATGAAGGAAAGACTTCAAATTTCGTCTTTCCAATGCTGAAAATTTTCTCAAGTGTTTGAAATAACAGTCTTTGAAACGTGAAGAACCGAGTAGCAAAAAAAAATGATGCAAAAGGCTTAATTTCGCTTTTTATTCAAGTTGTATTCAGTACTTTAAATGAAGTTTTAGTTGTCTAGACCTTTTAAAGTGCAGATTTGATTCATACGTATCAAATGCCCTTGGAGATTATAATCATCTAAAAACTATCGATTATCATAAATTTTTGTTTAACAGTTGCCACTATTTGAATTTATTTTTATTTTTAATATTTCTTTCCTGGTCGATAAAAATGTAATATGTGATTAGCCTGTAAAACAGACGTGACAAAAAGTCTTTTTTTTTTTTTTTTTCTTAAATTTATTCTTTGTATTCAAAAATGCGCTCCGGAATACGATCGTGTCGTCATTTAGGAAGCAGTTGTGATGAAAACAGCTCACCTCTTGTTTAATGTGCGCATGGATACGCAGAAAAATGACGATCACGTTGTATGCATGCAGCTCTGTAGTATAATGATAGCGAAAAAGACGAGTAAGAAACATTAGCACATTTTCTCTCTCGGGTAATATAAAAAAGAAGTTTAAAGAAAAGAAAAAAAAAAGGAGCGAACCGTTAACAATGAAATCCAATTAACTGAAATATCTATCAATAAAAACAACCTTTATGCATTATTGCCTAAACAGGAAGAAAATAGCTGGAAAATCATTAATACAAGTATTTTGTATTACTGGGCTACCTTCCAGAAATATAAAATTCAAATTTTTCACCAAAAAAAAAAAAAAAAAAAAGATTGAGAATGCAGTAAGGGGAATTAGTACGTCGCTCTCTTTCCGCTTAAACAATCAGTTCATAATATTGCAATTTTTCAGCTAATTAACAACAAAAAAAAAATACTTCGTTTATAAATAGTTTACATATAAAATAAGTAAATAAATGCTATTAGTGAAAATGCAAAGTAAATTATCTTAATAAAACTCCAAATTTAAATACCTGATAAGCATTTCTCACTGTTCTTCCCCCCCCCCTCCCTTGTCAGTTTATCATCATTCCTCATAAACAATTATTTGGTGATAATATTTCACCATATCGTAAGATTTATATAAGGTCTACTAATCCGTATTAAACAAGTGTCAGATGTCAGAAATAGTTGATGTTACTTCATCACCTATGATTTCTGCATCCCTATTGAGAAAAACATTTCTGAAAATAAATATGATAATATTCAGCAGTCACCGGAAATGTATGTCTTTTATACTTCCTATTCGTACATTGCAAGCTCTTGTGTTTCGTTGAGATGTAGATAAGTTGTTTTCGTTCACAAATCGACACTAACTTCAATATAATAAATTGTTTTATTTTTATAAACACGGTCCTTTTGTTGTTGTTTTTGGAAACGTTAGTTCAACCAAAACATTAGTCAAACATATATCAGTTTCTTTCCGTAAGTACTTTCTACAGAAATTTCTTCAGTTCTCTGAACTGATCAAAGTTGTACTTTGATATATATATATATATATACTCTATACTATAAAATGATAAGCTGAAATTGGAAACGGATGGTGACGTCGGTTTGAAACGGATTGTAACTTTTTTGTAACGTTTTTTGTAACGTTTTTGTGTTACATTTTTGTGTAACGTTTTTGTCAAGTTATTTGAAACGTTTTGAAACTCAGGGGCTACCCTGAGTGTCGAGTCTACAAAATTCGAGTTATCGGAATTCAAGGAGAACCGGGCTACAAGTCCGGAACACGGAGGATTGGGGCGCCGTAGGCGCCAGGGGGAAGAGCCCCTAGTATATATATATCGGTACTATTTTCGTAGGTATTGTAGCTTGAACACACAGCGATACAGCCAAGAATACCTTGAGGCATAGGAGTGACCATTCTATCCTCGTATTTCGGTTACGAAATCCAAGCATGCTTGGAAGGTTGTGGGCCTTAAAGGCCTGTTAAAGCCATTGGGATAGGGATAGATTGTAGCTGTCACGATGTACAATACTGTATGAGAAAAAAAATAGTGTGGATTGATGCAAATTGTTATATTTTAATTTGTATCTTGACATGTATGTCACATTTTCTCTAAGGAATGAGATAAAAAGCTCTAGAACTTAGTAAAATGTGAAATACTGACTGTCACTTCAATGTGATTTTTCATCATACAATTACCACTGTTTTTTTTTTTTTTTTGTCATCTCGTATTATATCGAACCACATATCTGTAAAAGAACTACATGTCGAAAGATTAGAGTATACTATGAATAGCACAAATGTTGTTAACGTTAACGAGAGCTATCGATCCGAAAATCCCGTTTAACGTTAACAGCTGTAGAGGTCATTAGTTACGAAACGTCTCGTGGATATTACTTTTATATACATATACTGGGTGGATGATCCCCCCCCCCCCACACACACACATACTTATGATGTCCCTTATATGGCGTTGTTAAAGTAAGTGCAGTAAGTGACAATAAACAAACCGATATTTCTTTATTAGTTTGCTTATCTTATTTATCTTACTAAATAAATTCGCATTATATCAGATGGACTAGAGATATTATCACGTCGTTAAGTGCAACTAAGAAAAGAACTATTAAACCCAGAGTGCATTGAGTCTTTGGCCTTAACAAAAAAAATCTAGTTATGGAAACGACTTTAGTGGTATAGAACATTTACCTCCGTTAGATGCTGTAATTTAAGTCGGTCGAATGTCAAGGGCTGGAAATGGAATACACTGTACTGTACTTGACTTCAGGGGAGAATGCTGGTTTGAAATTCACACTTGCTCTTGTTATCATTCAGAGAGTGAGAGGTATGACTGAAGTCTGATTAGCGGAATAATGAATTACTGACCATTTAAAACTATATATTTAGAAATTTATGTACATTTAATCATACAAATACAACATTTATTTTACAAGTGATATTCTATCTTTTTCAATTTAGCTACTTGAATTCTACCCTACGGTTCTCCTTTATGAACTAGTCAATAACATCGTCATAAAAAGTTGGTTGTAACTTAATTTTTTTTCCTAAGCAACACATACTTGTAAAGGCTGGCTGAAGCTCACTGGCTAGAGCTAAGTTGACCGCGTATGGCCTGTGTTTAAGCAACAAAGTGAAACGACGTGACTTCTTTCTCAATTAATGAGCTTGCGCAGCAAGCATAGCAAGCATGGAGAATTCGCCGCTGCTTGGCTTCTTTTGTGTCACGTATTAGGTCACTTTAACTGAGAACAAAGTTGATTTTTAAGTAACTGTACCATACCTCCTTGGCAGTTATTTACAATAATTCATGAAGTAAATACTGCACGGATATCGAAATCACACGTGTAATTAGCAATAATATTTATATTAAACATCAATGATATGACGAATCGTAAGAAAGCCCGAGTTTGCACTGTTTTAAAATTTTATCCAATTTTTTATGATTCTGTAATATCAGATATGCTGTACCGTTATAAATTAACAAAATAACTTTTTTCCCTCGACTCTTCTTATATTTCAATCAACACTGTTACCAGGATAAATGAAAGCGCGTCATAATAACTTAAACAATAACAGAATTATTGATTTAACTTCTATTTTTGCTTTCTTTTTTACTCTTTTGACAGTAGTCAATACAAAAAATCTGGAAGAATCTTCTTTATTTCATATTTGCCTATACATATTGCAAAATTTTAAAAAATAATAATAATAAAAAGAAGAGACAGGAAGAGAATTGCAGGAACTGGTAACTCTCTTTGCGTGTATTGTTTCGGAACTGAAGCCGAAGTGCAGTCTGTAGTCTTTCCTTTAATAAGAAATTATTTCATCCTAATTAATGTAGTATCACGAATGCATGAAGGTTAAATAATCACTCAAACATTCGCACACACAACAAACAAACAAACAAAAAAAAAAACGCCCTTCCACCAGAAGGATCTGACCACCATACTACTGAAGAGCCGTTGCAATTTTTTCTGTGCAAAATTATTTAACTCGATTATTAGCTGTTCTTATATGCGGAGATGAAAGGATGTTTAATTCTGCAAGAAGAACGCATATTCAATTTACAGATAATCCACAGGAATTAGCTGCTTATACCATAATTCAAACTATTGCAAGTTATATTTTTCGGATTCTGGCTTTCTCACTACTGAATCTGGACGATCTGTTAAAAAAAAAAAAAAAAAAAAAAAAAAACCATATGTAATAGCTTTAGGAATAATTTTCGTTTGCTACATATATATATATATATATATATATATATATATATATATATATACTCACAAGTTTCCTTACTTTACTCTCTGCAAAGTCATCCTATCAGAAGTGTTATCCTGTAATAAAACAGCTTTTGCTTAATGTAAGTTCTGGAATTTTATACTTAAATCATTTAGTACAGTAATTCACTTCAGGTTCATATAATACTAAATACAGTTTAGTGTCATAATAATAATAAATGCCGGATTATAAAAAAGCCTTAGAAAATATACTGCCATTTCTAAGTGTTCCATATTATTTTAGCGAGAAAAATACAATTACATAAAAGTGTTATCAAAAATAGGTCAGGCTTTGTAGTTGTAGAATTTTGCGATAGTCTTATACGTGTAGCCATCAGGTTAGGTAGTTTGTTCACAGAAATATTTACTCAGAGAGATATAAATAATCTTATAGTGAGGTCAGATATCTTCACTGAAGACAGTGAAGATCTGACCTGAAAAACAGGTATTAGCTGGCCAACGGTTATTTCTGGTTCACACAACTCTCGTCTTCTTCTTTTTTTACAAGATGGCTTTTATTTTTGTGACTGCCTTCATTCAAACGTTAAAAAAAAATCGAATTGTATTTCATTTCATCTTATTTCAATTAATGTCATTTATTTATTTCATGCAAATACTACTACAACTACTACTACTACTACTACTACTAATAATAATAATAATAATTGTGTAACAAAATATCTACGTGAAAACAGTTATGCATTATTCACAAATTCATTAATACACCAAACCTATAGAAAAAGTGCTTTAAGCAAATAAATATTCGGTAATGTTATTCTAAGAACGCCGTGAGTTCTTTGAGACATGAGAATGCAGATAACCCTCGTATAACGCGGTACTTATGCAACGCGGTTTCGATATAACGCGGTCTACAAATTGTAGTAACCCTCGTATAACGCGGTACTTATACAACGCGGTTTCGATATAACGTCTACAAATTGTAGTAACCCTTGTTGAACGCGGACTTATACAACGCGGTTTCGATATAATACTGTTTATTTTTTACTATTATTTATTTTTAATTATTAACCCTTTATCTTTTCATATATTTTTCAACGCGCGACTTAAAAATCATTTATCTCCGTTAAATTTGCGTCTGCTCGTATCGCGCATGTAGCTAGTTATAAGTAGCGAATTTATATTAGGGAAAATATCCTTTAGCACGCATGTACGTCAATTGTTTACCGTATGAAGTATTTATTGTTGAAAATTGTCTTCGTTTTCTGCCAGGAAAGCGCATTAAAAATCATAAATGTGTTAATCTCAAGCTGAGCACTTTATATTTTGGTGAGTTACATACAATATGTAATGTTCTTTTTTATGTATGTAAAAATATTTTAGTAATGGCCACTTAGAGTGCTTTTGCGATATACGTTTAGGGATAAACCCACCCACTGTAACCTGCCAAGGTAACAATTGAACAAGACTGAAGATACATTCGGTTTCGATCAGCACACGAGACTCAACCTTCGAGAACTTCTTCATAAGTGCTCAAATCTCTTCAATAGTGAATTAATTGATGGAGAAATAGATTTAAATGAGGAGGAACTGGTACAATTAATAGACGACGTCGAACCAAATTGCGGGGAAAGTTCTGCCGAAGATTCTGATTGTGATGAATCCGTTAAAGAATTCAGTTTAAAGAAATTAGCAGAAGGATTGGACTAGGCAAGAAAGTTATTTTATGGATAATGATCTCTCAGTGGAGCGCTCCGGAAAATTCACGAGACAATTGGATATTTGTTTAGCTCCGTATTATGAACTTAATAAAACATTGCATCATAGTGGTAAGCAAGGTCTTATTACTGACTTCCTGATAACTAAACCAAAGTATGAAATGAGAATGATACTAATGATATCCAAGAGATTTCAAGTCATGATGATGTCCGGCCACTTGTAAATGAAGAACATCTACAAAATTTTCGTTTAGAAGACAGTGATGACGATTAAAATATACACTTTATTTTATTTTGCCTAAAACATTTATATATTATGTGCAATGAAGTTTACGTACAATTTATAATTTTTTTATAATTTTATACTATGTATTTGTTTCATACTTTATATGTTTTCTTAATTTACATGAATTATCTGAATTAAATAAAAATATTTTTTTGTTGGATATGTCATTGTTTATATAATCTTTAAAAAAAAACGATTTCGGAACCTAACCCTACTTTTTCTATGTGATCTGAGTCTCGCATAACGCGATTTATATAACTCGGCATTTTTGTGGAACCTAACATCCACGTTATACGAGGGTTACCTGTATGTTATAATTCAGTTTAGGCGTGATTTTAATCTGTCCATCCATCCATCCAATTCTCATCCGTCTGAGACAGGTTGAGTCCTCTAATTAGAGGTTTTAAGCGATTAATGTAGCCAGCCTGCTATTCCTCTATTGTATCCCTTAAAGTACTTTTATGACTGTAGACGTGTGTATGTTTTCACGAGGCCAGTTTGCCTGTTGTTCGGATGAAAACCCATTCACCTCTGTATGAAACCGTTTAACTCACTTTAGCAGAAAACTCCTGATAAAGGTTCTTAGCGTCCTAGACGGGATTCGAACCTAGACTTTTCCAACTAGAGGGTTTCATCTATACCGACCGAACTACAAAGGTTCCGTGATTTTAACTAGGTTATTGTTTTTATGATCTCAATCATTCGTCTTGTGTACGCCTAATAATACAAAAGTATAATCTACAGATTTTCAATACTATTATGCTTTCATTTTCGAACTCTTCTCCACTTTCTGTACTAGTGTGCTATAAGCTAAACAACCTCTCTTGCTTGGGATCATCTTAAAAAAAAAATAATAATAATAAATAGGTTTTTGAACTGTGAAAGAGTAGTCAACAGCCACTGTCCACTTTAGTCCCTCTCTCTCTCTCTCTCTCTCTCTCGTTTATGTTAGGAAATTCTTCCATTCTGAAGGGAAAAAAAACAACTGACATTTATATGTGAGAGGAAGAGTCTCTTCTGTGTAGTCTATTAAGAATCTCATATGACCTTCAAGCCTATTCAACGAGTAGAGTGCTATAGTAAATGATTCAGTGCAATATAGGGTTTGTCGAGCTTAACTGTGATTTGAACCAGGTTACATTTTAATTGTTAGATAATAAGCTGACGAATTTACACACACACACACACACACACACACACACACACACATATATATATATATATATATATATATATATATATATACTTGACTAAATTCATAATCTGTGGCTTTATCACTCCTCTTTTTTCCGAAACTGACGCTCCTCTGAATTGTTGATAGAAAGGTGCTGAATTGAGGTTGGTGTCCAATACACTACTATGTTCAATGCTCACATATGATGCTTAGCAATTCCCAGTACGCTGTAATTAATACTGAACAGCGTGTCGAAGGTATTTATAAAAGAAGAGTTATCATGGGACAGACAGTGAATATTGTGGAGGGTACTGAACAGTATGCGAGGCTCTGGATTTCATCCAGCTGATGATGAAACTAGCCTGAACCCATGTTGATGTTGTCGAATTCATTACATTTGGAAAATCAAGGGTAAAAAACAAAAAACAAAAAGTTGGGTACACGTGCTACACACTAAATCGTTATTTCTTTGCTTTATTTCTATCTTTCTTTCTTTCTTTTCTTTCTTTCTTTTTTTTTTTTTTTTTTCATAATATGTTTTACCAAACCACACAAAGAAGACCTTCGGGACACTGTTACTGAGATAATATTTACCTCAACAGAAGATTAGAATAATTTGCAATGCAGGCCTCACTCAGTAACGTCGCTCGATAAATATTTCGCGACATTCAAAGTTTCCAAAGTATCTTGAGTGGTAGGTAGAATAATTAAGTTGTTACTGAAGGATGTGTTGTGAATTTAATTGATTTTAGCGGAAACCTGATCATAATTATAATAGAAATTGGTCGTAACTTGATCACACTACTAGTATTAATAGATAAATATATAAATAATAACTGATTGAATGTGCTGCGCTTTTTGAATCATTATTTTCTTAAATTTCAATTGAACATACAGAATAACATATACGGAATTCGAATCCTATCGAGGCCTGAACTTTTTCTAGGCTTTTTTTTCTTTTTAACTGGAACGCAGTTATCTGGTCTATGACGGAGATAGAGTTTTCCTAGCGCAAAACAAGCGAATGGCTTGTGTAAAGTAATGCTAGATAATCCAGATACCCTGCTCTAGAGATGAAACATGGATCTTGTTTGTAAAATCAATGACGATCATCTACCACCTAATGATACGCACAAGAGCATAATCCCGATACGGATTTGAATTCAGACCTTACTACTAAACAACTAAAAAGTGAAAATATTGCGGTGATGAAGCCAACTCACACCGTGTTTTGCATCAACCGAAATTTATTTTGTTATATGAAGAGACATTTCATGTTAAAACTAATCAGAAAGAAAACGGAAGTTATATTATCTTCGTACATATGTTAGTTATTCGCACAACTCAGTAGTCACGTGAAAATGAAACAGTGTGTTCCTGTTTGATTGCCAGGTGTGTGCTATTCATAGGCAGTAGTACTGGTTTAATGTCATCTCTCCAGTTATGGAGTCTAATATAAAAAGAAGAAAAGAATAGAAATATATACATATTTAAAATGATAACTTGTAGTCCTTGAACCACATTCATAATAATTTAAATTATTTGCTGTTATTTTTTTTTCTTTGACGAATCTTGGTAGCAGTAACTATTTTCTGAAACATGCGCAGACAACAATAAATAAATATCTAGAGAGAGAGAGAGAGAGAGAGAGAGAGAGAGAGAAGGAGAAATTATTTAAAGATGTTTCTTCTTGTAAATAAATTTCTGGTGTATGTTTCAACCCAGATTTTTCACTAATATTTTACTTCTCTGAAGGATGCTTTTATTTGTTTGTTTGTTTTTAATTAAAACTATAACTAAGAGAAGTAATTAAATGAAACATAAGTTACTATATAATATATTCTAAATATTACAAAATCGAATTTTATTTTTTTTTAATGTGACTCCTAACCAAGAAAGGTTGTAAACCCATAGTACTTCAATACCTCGTGTGGGCTACACTTTTCATTTTATTATTTATTTATTTTTACATTATCCGGAAACTCTGCTATTGTTTTCTGATATTAATTTCATATCCTTTGTTGTACTTAAGAAATTATTTCATTTTTTCATGTCTAATATTGATGGTATCAAAATATTAGATTTTTTAATTAATTTTCACTTCTGAAAATTAATTAAAAGACCATTAAGCTTCTTAACCAAGGTAAAGCAGCTTGAAACAGTTCAACGTTTGGTCATTATAGCAGGTGTTCCTAATTTTGCCAGCTCGCGAGTAACTAAAGACCAAACAAAATCTATATTTTTTCATTTCATAAAAATAATTGATTGTTATTTAATATAAAAAAAAATAACTCTTTAACCTTAAAAATGCAGATACAGCACCCCCGATCACTTTATGCTTTATGGAACTCCTACTGACTTATCGAGACGTCTTTTTAAAAATGGAGATCTTGGACTAGTAGGATTTTGCATAATTTGTCGCCCCCTGTTTTTGTATTATATATATATATATATATATATGAAAATTAAAAAAGTTTCAATGACTAAACACCGAGAATAATAAAGAATGGGATTTAATTTCGTTGATAAAATAACAACTTCTTCAGGTGTCCAACTACAAAGAATTATTATATATATATAATAATTTACATTTTAAAAAAATGTAAATTATATATATATATATATATATATATATAATTATATATATATATATAATTATATATATATATATATATAATATAATTATATATATATATATATATATATATATATATATATATATAATTTACATTTATATATATATATATGAGAATGTATATGAGAAAGCACCTGTATAATCTCACACCCTTCTACAATTCCCAGGTGTATACAAGGTTACATGTGAGTGCGGAAAGCCTTACTATGGGCAAACGGAGAAATCTATCCTACTACGTCTCGAGGAGCACCAGAGAGAGAACCAGATATATAAGAGAACCGCTTATAAGAGAACCAGAGCAACTGCTCTGTCAGGCCATGTCCTGTTTTCAATAAACACGAACAACGAAAGCCGCCAACATGAGATAAATTGGACATCAACTTGAAACCTACACATTTGCCACGATGAGGTGGAACGCCGCATTGTGGAGTCAAAAGAAATCACCTTGGACCCGCTCCATATGAACAATAATCTCAGCTATAATTTGCCTGACTCTTTCAGCTCTACTATCAGATACTGGAGATCGCGTGGTTTCACACACGCACAAGTGTACAACAATAGAACTTTAACACGGACTATAGCTCAAGTTCATAATAACTGTAATTCACATTCGAATATTATAACTTTATAATTGTATAGCTTTAGAGTGTCTCAATGTTATTTTCAGTGTCTTTTAATATCTTTGTATGTTCTTAACGCCTGATGAAGTCAATCTCGACGAAACATGTTGCGTTTTCAAATAAATCTCATTTTGTTATAACTCTCGGGTTTTAAGTCAGTTAATATTAAAAATAAACATATCCCAACCCCGAGTTAATAGTAGTAGTCATAGTATATATATATATTTATATATATATATATATATATATATATATATATATATATATATATATATATATATATATATATATATATATATATATATATATATATATATATATATATATATATATATACAGTATATATCCGAGTATCCGTTACTATTCATAGACGAAACATTTTGTAGAAAGCGAACTTAATATATTTTTAAGTTAGTAATTCAGTTCGGTTACAGATGACAAAACAGTAACATAAAAGACATGAATAAGAACATCCATTTTCTGTTCTCTTATCTGTGCCGTAAACAGGTCCCCGGAGCATATGACTGTGTACATAACTATCCTAAGTGGAGCGAGACACAGAACAGCGAAGTCAACCGCTCCAGACATATGCAATGGGTGGTCGGCGAGAGACAGAGAGCGGCGCTGGGGTGGGGGGGGGGGGTGGAGAAACCAGTAGTATTAGCTTTACCTTCAGTGGTTATAGAGGTCATGTATGAGTATGGGTAAACATTGTATCTATACATACTCATACATGAAATATTGTTATCATTATTCGTATAACTTGTACACAATATTTTATTTACTTACGAGATAAATTGATTTTTATTTCATAATATATACTTCGTTCGACGAATGTTTATATTTATTTAAAACCCTGATTTGATCAACACAAGCATTTTTGCATTGGTTAGTGCGCGCGCTCACACACACACACACACACACACACACACACACACACACACACACACACACACACACACACACACACACACACACACACACACACACACACACACACACACACACACACACACACATCCAGTACTCTACGAGATCTAATCTATTCTTGGCTTATATCTTTCCTGAAATCTTCCCTGAAATCCGGGTGTTTCGTTCCCGAAACACCCGGATTTCAGGGAAGTGAAATAACCACTGCCACATGCCTATGAGACTAAAGAACTCACCATAAACTGAAAAGTTTCTGTTAACATTACTCAGGTCCTAGACAGCATTCAAGCTCAGGTCTTTCCAACTAAACCGTTTTGTTAAAAAAAAAAAAAAAAAAAAGTTCTCACTTTGTTTGTTTTGTAAAGGAGATCAACCCTAATTTGTCTGAGAAGAAACACCAACATCTCTAAGAGAATGGCAAACTCAACTTTGGCTGAATATCCCAGATGAAGATTCCGCGAGTCTTAGACGAGATTCGAACTCAAGTCTTTCCAGTGAAATAGGAGATTTGAAAGACTTGAACACTGTGCGCTAGTGAGGTTATGCTGCAACCTCCGGTTCAATCGAGCCATTATAGTTGTCTCTGTGTACGTTGCATATGAAATACTCATTATCATTTGTGCTAATTTCGATCACGTTAAGTCCCTGAAAAAAAAAAAAAAAATAAATTTGCTATTAAAAGCTGCTTATTGTCCAAAAGCTAAGAAAAGTGAGCGGTCCTTTTAAAATATGCTTGAGTTCCAGTTTTAAGTGTCAAGGTACCGGTGGGGTTCATCATTTTATTTTGACCTAGCTTGTTGTTTCTAAAAGGCTTTCGTTGATAAACAATTGTTGCTGTATACTTTTTTCCGATGTCGTCATTCCAGATTACAAGATTACCGCTGATATTTCGTAATCGCCATTCTTAAAAGCAACCCGTTTCCTTTGAAGTATAACAACCGAAGCTGTTTGCGATAAGCGAAGATGAAACTGTCTTTTTTTTTTTTTGCTTGAAGTCAGATTTTCCTCATTACGTCACTGACAGTAGGTACTGGTAAAGTTTTATTATTATTAATTTTTTTATTGTGTTGAATCACATTGGTGACTTAAAGCTGTTCTGATCTCCATTATTCAAGAAAACAGAGTCACATAATCAGAACGAGTTACTGTAATAAAAATGAATTTACTGACTAAGGAACTAAATATTACGTTTGGCGGTCACCTAAGGTAATCTAATAGGGAGGAAGCTGATTTAAGGATAGAGTTCCAGCAAATTCTGAGCTATATACGAACATTGACGAGCATGAATCATAGCATTACTGAGTGGAACGTGACGCAAGACAGTTTCAAAGAAAGTACACCTGTTTTAAAATGTGTGAAAGTTACGTAATGGTTATAACATAAAGACTCCATAAGTGCAGCGAAGGCTTTTATTGAAGTATTTTGCAAATCAGCTAAACAAATCTTTTTTTCCCCAATAGGTGTTGCTAAAACTACGGATTCAGTGCACCCTTTCCATTCGTATGCGCTTATCTGCCATACTCGAATTAACCGCAGTGTTCTTTGTTATTCCTCTCCCCTGAACTAGACAAAAAAAAAAAAAAAAATCACAGCTGGAGCAAAACAGAACTTTTGTATGGTTCTCTTCGATCGCTTCATTGAACTTTTGCTTGATATGCGGCGTGATATTGTTCCTATTGTTATCTGCGATTATGGACGAAGCAACTAAGGATGTGATGCCAGTGTATCACGTCAGTTAATTGCGTGAGTTCTTATTGCCAGTTTGTTTGTTTTGAAGGATAAAAACCCTTTCATTTTGACATATGATGCATTCATAGTTATCAAACTGATCTACAATTAATGAGCTTTATATTCACTTCTGACTTTCTAAGTGACAATCTCAAGTGATATCCTTATATACTGTTATTGTTGTGATTCTTGACTACTTTGATGAATCCGCATTGGCACAAGGAATCATAAGCAGATTCTGGTCACAAATCTCTTGGGTCTTTCTGTCTCGTGTTCATCTTCTCAATCTCCTTCTCTTAGTTTTGACAAAAGGATCTATTCAACTTGATGAAGATCTTCCTGGTTTTTTTATTTTCTATTAACATCTCCTGGATATCAGTTAGTTGCTACTGGTAGTCAAAGTTTCCAGTTTATTTCTTATGAGCAGTATTGCTAAAATCATACAGTCAAAGCTCGCAATGCCGTTGAACCTCAAGTTTGAACTTAACAGTGCATGTATTTGAAGTAACATATTCATATGCATAATCAGTATACCCATATGTATAATTTCTTTCTTTCTTTTCGTTTCTTTTCTTTTTAGTTATTCGATTAGTTTTTCATACTCTCTGGTATATATATATATATATCTTCAGGAATTGAAAAGTTGTTATAGACGAGAGCGAACTATTACATCTTACAAAGATTTAAGTTAAATGAATCTAACCAGAGAAGGTGCTAGAGTCTTTGTCGCCCGCATGCAATGTCTATCTAAGCGCCCCTGTAACGATCCGGGCGTGTGTAGTTCTTTTACGATAATAAAAATTTAAATTATTTGAAATTTCTTAAATAAATTTTGACAGAACCGCCACACGTGGGTTCGCTAAATGTAACGAACCTGGGGTGTTGACTAGGCAAGATAATCGTCCCGAATATTCAAAAAATTCTCAAAAGTTAAAGCAAATTTTGATAAAGTCACTTCACTTTAATTGTTGAATATAATGATACAGAGATTATAGCCTTCTCACCAACCCGAATCGCTAACAAAATTAAAATGAATTTTAATTTAAGTTAAAATTTATTTGAACTAAAGTTTAAAAAATTCTTGCATTTTACAAGTTACTAAATTCTTAGTAACTTGTAAAAAATTTTTAATAATTTTTACAAGTGGAACTATCTTTTAGGAAAATAAAAGAAATTCAAGATAGATGAAAAAATAAGAAAATAATTCAGAAATAATTAGAACATTTAATATAAGTATTCAAAAAATAACATCTTTACAGAATAACAGAAAATAAATTAAATTACATAAATATACTTGAAATTTTTTAAATTAAAATTTAAGGGTTTTTGATTTCATATTCATAAAATTAGAAATAATGGTCTTAACGTCTAATTCCGCACATATATCATTTTCAATGGCTATTAACGCCAAACTAACAAGCCTTTTTTGTGACATACTTGTTCTTAAGTAGGTTTTAATCAATTTCAACTTGGAAAAGGAACATTCACCACTCGCTACACTAACAGGTAAGTTTAATAGTATTCTTAAAGAAATTGAAAAGTTAGGGAAAGATAAATTATTGGACACAATAAAATTAAGAATATCGAAAGGGTTTTGAATATTTATCCTTCCGAAAAATTTCCTAAATTATCCTTCCGAAAAATATCCCGGAAAGCACATAACTCTATTGCATTTACGTCTTTATTGTCGCCGTCCTTCAAGGGAATCTCTAAATCGTCACAATTTTTTCGTAAATCTTCGTGATTAAATTTTAGTAATCTATACAAGAAATTGAAATTATCATAATATGTTTTTAGTTGTTCAAAACGTTCTATTAACGAACATTGCAACGTCTAGACATTTCTAGACATTGCAACGTCTAGAAGTGTATAAAACACATTCACTTTAAATTTATCTTCTGGCGATCGTGGCGTGTCGTCATGATTCTAGTAGTCAAATTGTCGTGTCTTCTTTCGTCGTCGGACTTCCGTAGCAATTTTAAATTCTTGTTCTCCTTCCACCTCTTCACTCAGTTCTTTTGCCGTTTTAGAATTTCTTTAAAATTCTTACAAGAGTATCTCATCAATACTCTTGTAAGAATATTTTTAAGATTTCGATAGATTCTAAAGCAAGTGTAATGTACATATTTTTGTCTTGAAGCATTTTACTCACAGGGTTTATTCTGTTAAGTAAATCATGCCCAGTTATAAGAGAGCAAATAAATTTGTAGTCCTTTATTTTAGCACATAATGTTTGTGCTTCATGCTGAGTTTCTTTATTAATATTTTCATTATTTAAAATTTCAAAAAGTGGATCGTAAATTTCTCGTAACTGATATCGTAGAGGGCGGATTGCATTAATTTTACTTTCCGATCGCGTTTCTGATGGCTGTTTCAATGTTAATTTTTTTACGAACTTTAAAAGGATTGCCCAACGTTTGTAAGAGAATGAAAAGAAATTGTATATTTCTTGAATAATTGCAAAGAAACTAATTGTTTCACTAATGCGGCTGCATCGTTAATGTTACATTTAGAGTATGAGCAGCACATGGCACGTAAAAAGCTCGATGATTTTTGTTTAAAAGCATATTGTGGAGCCCATATTTTTTCCCTTTAGTATTTGCCCCATTGTCATATCTTTGATCTCGCATGTCTTCAATGGGAATGTTCTATTTCTCCAGTTGTTCCATTATTGTTGCATATAAACCACGTCCTGTGGAATCTGATATAACTGCAAAACCTACAAAGTTTTTCCTGATCTTGACAATTCCATTGGCACAGGAAACAAAGCGAATAATAATGGTCATTTGTTCTGTTTTACGTGCATCAGGTGTGCAGTTTAAAATTATGGAATAATATTTAGATTTTGGAATTGATAATAAAATTGTATCCCTGATTGCGTTACTTAAAGTTTCCAATATTTAATTTTGACTGTCTTTACTCAAATAGTGTACGCTATTGTTTCGTTGTAGGGCCCTTTCAACATGATTTTCCATAACGGGATCAAACTTCGCAAACAGTTCGACTAATTTTAAAAAATTGCCGTTATTCCTTTCATATAATTTATCAGATTATCCGAGAAAAGATAAATTTTGGCTAGCAAGGAATTTTATAATTTCAATTAAGCGTTCTAAAGCACTCGTCCAATGTTTCTTTTCCATTGAGTCTGGCAATCAATAGTAGTTCTGTTTTTTAAATTTGTATCAACTTCCTTCCATTTTAAGAAATTTTTCATGTGAGTTAAACTAGTCTCATATTTATGCAAAGTTGTACTTACATTTCTCCAATCGTTATAACTTTCTACAAGACTACTTGATTCGATAGGTGCGACAGGTTTGCAACAAAAGCAAAAAACAGAATTTAAAGTTTCGGAATAAATGAGCCATGTTCTTGGCACGAGCTCACCGTTTTCCATTTTTCTATTATAATACGTGTCGCCAAATTTATGACCATATGTATCTCTGAGATATATTATTTTTCTGTTGAACAGGCCCCATTTCAATTAAAACAACTCGTAATTTTTTATCAATATTTCCCCATTCACCTGGATCTTCTAAATTTACAGAGACTAACAATGTGTTAGTTTCATGGTCAACTACAACTAAATCTTCTCCTAACTGTTTTTCACTTAAATCATGCGTCTTGTTATCTTGTTCAATAGTTGAAATAGTACTTTCATGCAAATTGGATGATGTGCACGGTTCTTCAACTCTGATTTCTGATGTATTCAGTTGGTTACAATATGCATCAGAATATTTTAATATTTTAACAAATTTATTAAGAGCCCCAGTTTATTTCTTAACATTTGCTTCTTTCGCAGCATGACGCTTACGATTTTGTGCACCGGATAACTTTTTTTTTTTTAAATTTTTGATTCCATTTCTATTTTATACCCACAAGAAATTATTACAACAACACGACACAGAGACGAAATAATAGTCCGCACTGCGCTACTGTCAATAGCCTACTGAGATGCGCACCATATGACTGGTTAACTAGCAACAAATGCTTTGTACGAAAATTCGTTTCTTCACATAAAAACCGTTCACCATTTCACTTTAGATAGACTGCAGTAGGTACAGCATTCTGTAGGCAATCATTTAGCCTGCTCTCGCTGCAAAATTGTAAACAGCCGGCTGATCAAAGAGGCGGCAATATACAATTTTTTTTAATTTTTATTCGGTGTATCCGGCATTATTTATTTTAATATTGATCATTCAAAGAATTTTTTATTTTCATGATAAAAATTTTGTTTCTTAAAAATGAACTTATGAACGGTGCCTCAGCGGCGGCGCCCCCTTCGTAGCGGCGCCCGCATGCACCGAATGCTCTGCATGCCCGCTTCCGCCGGCCTTGAATCTAACGATAAAACTACAACAAACAAGGCGAGTATTCAATACCATATCATCATATCACATGCGCGCTTCACTGTCGAGCTGGTTAATATGATTTTCTCTTAATGACTATTAATAAACATAACGAATTCTGAAATCACTGTTTAAAAGTCGCACTACTCATTACTTGTATACTTGACAGCAAAGGAGATATTTTAAATATTGTGGAATGGATTTTATTTTGAACATTCATTTCTGCTCAATATATCGTCTTCTCTGATTGCGGCTTGGATCTATGATTAAAAAACACGATCCTATGAATCCAGGTACTGCCTTTAATGTGATTGCAAGGACATACTATATTTTTTTTTTTGTTTTTTTTTTTAGAATTACAGTAAAAAACTATGACTCCAATCTTTTTATTGGCCGATTTATCTGTTTTTGAAGGATGAAACTATAATGTAGAAAAACAGAAAAATCCATAGAATAACATCTAGGAATACAATTCGGCAGTTCATCTACTAGAAATGCAGTGTGGAATCAGCTCTAGCTAGATGCTATCTTTTGCAGATGATAAATCCACACGAGATAGAGAAACATTGTGATATATGCAATACCATTTTGTTTTCGCAAGTTAAAATGAAACCTTAAAGGGAAAACTAAACCTCTCTGTGCTAAGATATAACTCGAATGTTTTACCTTAACTTCTGTTTACGAAGTCCCTTTATCTCGAGTAGATTTCTTTTTATTCAAAGGATTTAAAAATACATTTTCTGGAGGGGGGTAATATGAAATACTTTTCCCCCTTCCAAAATAATTAGCTGCGTGTGTTTTTATGAAGCAAAACAGACAAAGAAAAAAAAGTAATCCCAGAAAACATAACTAAAGCCTACTTGCAAAATCACACACATAAACAAGATTTTCGATAGCAGATGAAATATTATTCCATATTAAATATTCCATACAAAATATCAACTATTCCATAAATCTCGACCTCCCCATTTTGAAATTATGCGTCTTGTGCCATGAACTGAAAGCCAAATAAAACGTGAAAACTAAGCTTAAATGAAATTCTGTCTTTGTGGAATACAATCATAGATGTTCAAGTTGAAAAAAGAGGGAAACTCCAGTAAGACTAATTCCTCGCAGTCATGGGGGGGGGGAGGTAAAGCAGTTAATTGCTGCGCAGTAGTATGAACAGGAATTTTCTAAAAATGATAGTGATCTTATTAACTGAAACATTATTAATGCTTTCCATGTACTCATCTTGAGACATAAAAGATCGAAGCAACTTCTAAATGAATTGCTAATCTCCATTACAAGCCTTATTTGCAAGTGTAGCTAGCTTATCCATTGTCCGGCAATCACAGAGGTATCCCATAAGTTTTGGAAGAACAGTGTATGTGTATAGGTTCGATTCAGCCCACTGTGGGGAGTTCGTCGAGCTTTGTCATCGATATTTTTTCTTTCCTGAAAAACTATTACTCTAATAATAATAATAATAATAATAATAATAATAATAATAATAATAATAATAATAATAATAATAATAATAGTTCTTGCAGCAAGATTGTCCATACAAACTATAAACAAATGGATATCGGCTAGCAAAGGCTGTACACTGGAGCTTGTGCAGGAAATATGGTTTCCCGACTTGCAAAATCCCTTGGGAACACAGAGTTTAGAAAGTTATTGAAAATGAAAATACAAAGATATTATGGGACTTTAAAATTCAGACGGGTAGACATCTTGAACATAATATGCCAGAAATCACCGTAGTCGAACAACAGCATTTGCTGTTTATTGATGTGGTAATACCAAGGGATAGTAGATTAGAAGAAAAAGTGCATGAACACTCACCAAGTATAGGTATCTGGCGATTGAAACTCAAAAACAGTTGCAATTGTCATAGGAGCAATACCAAGAACATTTATGAAACATCTAGAAAAGTTGAGCCTCCCAGATATAACGACGATATCTAGTAGATTATTTTACGACGATATCTAGTCGATTGTTAGGCCTTTGGTTAAGGCCCGAATTGAAGTCATTAGCTAGTCAAAGATTTCATTATACTGTAATGATTTTTAACTGTGAACGCTGTTAGCTGGTTATAATAATAATAATAATAATAATAATAATAATAATAATAATAATAATAATAATAATAATAATAATAATAATAATAATAATAATTATTATTATTATTATTATTATTATTATTATTATTATTGAGCTTCGAGAATAGTTACAAATACTACTTCTACTACTACTACTACTACTCGCCGGTCTAGTTGGCCGAGTAATTAGCGTACCCGCTCTCCAAGACCGAAGCAACTTTTAAGTGAACTGAAAATCTCCATTATAAGCCTTAATATTTGCATAATGCATAGAGATGAATTTATCACACCATCCCGCTTATTGGAGGCCTGAAGTGGCTTGAAAAAGATCCCTGTTTCGTCTCTAGAGCAGGGTTTCCAAACTATGTAAAATAAATAAAAAAAATTACAAATATACATACATATATATATATATATATACAGTATATGTTTGATAAAAATGAAAAAAAAAAAAAAACTTAGCCAATCCCGTGGTACAAATGTTCTATAGGTTGATAACCTTTTGTGGACGGGGGGGGGCGCATAAAACATTGCTACTACTACTACTACTGATAATAATAATAATAATAATAATAATTGTTTCTATGTTTGGAGTAGTGCACTTAAAGTTCCTATTAAAGCTTAAGTTTTGTTTAGAGCGAATGGTCTATCCGAATCCTTTATGCTTTTTTTTTTTTTTACAGGTAATGCATATCCATTGACACCACATCAACTGAACTGACCCCTATAATTCTACCTCGAGAAGCATTCATATTCATATATACCTATAGAGCCCGCCTGCTTAACCGTGTAGTTAACATAATCACTCTCTAACCAGCAGGCTGCGAGTTTGAATTCCGTCGTGAATGTCCCTAATTAGGTGGGAGATGGATTTTATCGCTCGTCCAGTATGAGATCACCGCCACGCTAACTGGAAGATTGAAGTGGATCTGAAAAAGTTTCGTATTTAGTCTCCTGAGCAGAGTTTCCAGATTATATAAAAAATAAATAAAAATATACCAAATAGGAAAGCATATAAAAAATTTCGTAGTTCACCCCACAACACGAATGAATATGGTTTAGAACCTTTCATGGCCGGAATCATAAAAAGAAATATATATATATATCACAACTTTAAATTCAATGAACAATTTTAGTAAATAATAATAATAATAATAATATTTTTAATGTCTTCTGCCACGTAGACTTCTTCAGCACATTCGTCCCTTAGGACAAGTAGAATCTCCTGATCAGAGGTCACGACGAATTAATGCAGCCAGCATCCCACTCCTCTGCTGCATCCCCTGAGGGCAAGTATTAATACCCGTGGATCTTTGTGTTCATGGAGCCTGTTTAGAGATGAATCTTCCCCCCCCTGCCCCGTATGAGACTGACCAACTCATCATTTGACTGAAAAATCCTGATCCTTACGTCACAGACGGGATTTTGCCAACCAAAGGAGTTCTCCGTATGAACTGAGCTGCGGAAGCTACTTCTCACAATCAGAAAACGATATAAGGGTCGTACTTATGCACATGCGCAAGAGGCTCTAGCTGGGGTCCCAAAAAATTAGGACCAATTTAAGGGCCCCACATAATAAAGGAGGGCCTCGGAGCACTCTAGTCCCGCCCACCTCGGGAAAAGTGTAAGTACGGCCCTGACAGTATGTCCAGTTGATAAATAATTCCATTCAGGAATTAATTTTAAGCCATTTTGACTGAGGATGAATAAGTCAGTGAGTTATGATAAGTGCTTATTTTGTTTTCTTTTTTCGCCTGAGACTTTTAATTTTATTTAATTAATTTATTTATTTTTAAAGAATACGCAAATCTAACTGTGGCCAAGCACGAAGACACGATATCTTTACTGTAAGTAAAGACATCTATGTTCTCCATGGTATGCGTTCTTTGAAAAAGAGCGACACGCTGTCGGAATATATATTTTGTCCTTTGGTATTTCCTTTAATAGTCCCACGATTACATTAATTTTATCAAATTCTATCAATGAATTTGATAAAATCTGATAGAATTTATTTATTCGTTAACATGATATGTGATTTAATGAAGTATCAACACAACAGTAGTGTGTATCTATCGAGAAAATCCCTACTTCGAGGTGCGGAAGACATCTGTCACCTAAAAAAGATATAGTATTCTTTGGAACAGTGGCGAAGCTGACTAATGGTAAATATGCGGGACCACTGTCCTACACATCAAATGAGGCGTAAAGAATGACACCATTCATAGAAAATATGAAACTACTTGTATTCCCTCCTTCCGAGTTGTGGGCATCATACGTTATCAAAAAAGTGATAAAACCTACGTTGATAGACGTTCTGTTTTTAGGACATGTTCTGATATCATGTTTGTGGATATTAAAGCAATTAAACTAAATCAATTAAGTATATTCGCGATCGACCAACATTTGACAATATATTTATCAAATATTGGAGTGTGCGTGTGCGTGTGTGTTGTGTTTCCAAGTGACTGGGACAAAGCAGAACAAAATGTCAAGATGTTCATTCCTTTCTGCGACATAAGGAAGTTAAAATTGTGCATAGAAGTACGAAAATAGCTTTCAGTGTGAAACTGACACGTAAACCCCAAAACCCTTTTTTTTTTTCAGTTAAAGTTCTATTTTTCTCCCAGTCGTCACGCTTGGCTAACGGTAGGTAGTCATAAGTGATACTACTGGAATTAGCAAAGACTTTTGACAGGACACATCATGGAATTCTGATAAATAAATTGCACCACTTGGAAATGAATATGAAATTGGTAAAATGTATAAGAGAGTGGTTGAGGGAAATATACCAGAAGTTTATTCGGGAGTAGGGTACAGCAGCATGCTGCAAGGACTATATCATTTATACATTAATGATATAGGAAATGCTAATATATAGGATATAGGTCGGTGAAGTAATATTCAGTTGTTTGTCAATGATGCAAATCTGAGTATACAGCAATAATCAATAAAGATTATGTTACATTTTTTCAGGATGATTTAAACAGACTGGCAGTCTGGGAAGAATAAGAAGAAGAACGGATGTCAGTTTAATGTGACAAAGTGTAAGGTTATGAGTTTTGAGTGAAAACGTTACTCCCTGTATACTATACCGATGGAACTGTACTCTTGGAAATGGATGAGGCTAGGGATATACGTGTGTTAGTATATAGGGAGTTGACGTTTAGAGTGCATATTGCAAAAAAAAAAAAAAAAGAGGAGTAGAGATAACCAGGCTGTTATACCTCTTTATATGGCTTTGATAATAGTTCATCTTGACTATTATGCACAGATCTAGTCACTTGGGTTTCTTGGGATGAGAAGGAGGTGGAGAGGATTCAGAGGTGAGTGACCAAGATGGTGGTAGGTCGGTGGAATGCACCTTATGAAGATAGGTTAAGAATTTGGGAGTTATAGAAATTGTTTGATAGTGGAAAAGGGATAATATGATTGAGACATACAAATTACTGAAAGATTTTTATACGATTAATGCAGAGGAATTTAACAGGCCTCCCACCACCAGACCTGTTCTGAAAAAGAATTGTGCTTGAGGGCCATCCTTGGTAATTGAGCAAAAGTATAGTTAGCAAGGGTGTAAGGAAGATTTTTTGCTGTGGCTTTGACTGAGTTTGAAGAAAATATGATAGATATTGTGCGAATATTGGCCAGTGCTTCGCAAAATGTTTAGAGCCTCCCTCGAAGAGTCTATACACTATATGGAGTTGTCCTTCTAATAATAATTTTTTCCCCCGATATCAGTATCATAGTTTATTACTATGCAGCGTTTTTACACATACACACACATACAATTAAAACATTATTATTATATATATATATTGTTTGTTCGTTCAGGTGACATTTCTGCTGTCTTTCTCGAATAATAATAATAATAATAATAATAATAATAATAATAATAATAATAATAATAATAATAAACTAGTTCTGCCTGCTGTCCAGCAGTAGTAGGGGTCCCACTTCTGACCAGATCAAGATCAAGATAAGATAAGGAAAGTGGGCGTGGCTTCCTGACGTCATTGTGAGTGACGTCATGAGTTTGGAATTTCCATGTGAGCAAGTGTGTGAATGGCTTCAGTTCTTGTGTTTTGGTTCGCGTATGGGATTATGGAGGATTTTTTCGGTTCGCCTATGGAATTATGGGTGATGGTAGAGATAAGGATTCGTGTTGTGATTGGTGGGACAGTTTAAACCAAATGCTTCCGGTGTGCGTGGCTTCATGAGTTTGGAATGTTTGGAATTTCCATGTGGGCAAGTGTGTGAATGGCTTCAGTTCTTGTGTTTTGGTTCGCGTATGGAATTATGGGAGATGGTAGAGATAAGGATTCGTGTTGTGGGTGTGTGTTGTTTTCAGATGTAGATACGTGACGTCATTTGTTATTTGTAAATAAATGTCGTCATTTGTTATTTGTAAATAAGTGACGTTGTTGTTTTGAATGGAAAGGATGATATTAGTGGATAAGAAATCGTGTCGTGATTGGTGGGACACTTCTGACCAGATCAAGATCAAGATAAGATAAGGAATCGTGACGCGAATGTTTGTTGTTATTGAGTTTGGAATTTCGCTGGGCCCCCCTTCTGTCAGAAATATCACGTGGTGTGATGATAAGATATCTTTGAATTTTCCCAGGGTGGCACACATCCGTCATTGTCGTCTATGGGAATTCTTAGAGTATGTCGTGATTAGATTTTTCTGAATAATTAATTATATACTAGTGTCACTCAAACATACGTTTTTTTTTTTTTTTATTATTTTATTTTATATAGATGTTTGTACTAATTTTCCAATACATTTGGGGTATTTGTTTCCTGTTAAAGGGTGGGAATTCTTAGAGTAAGTCGTGATGGCGTCAGTCTTTCGAGCTTTTCTGAATAATTAATTATATACTGATGTCACTCAACACACATACTTTTTTTTTTTTTTCCCCATACCTCATCTGTATTTTCTTCTATATACATATTCTAATCAAGTTCATATTTTATTCATAATTCATCCGGATATTTTGATTTGTCTAAAAGTAACATAAGGAATCGTGACGCGAATGTTTGTTATGAGATGTAGATAAGTGACGTCATTTGTTAGTTCTAAATAAGTGACGTTATTGTTTTGAATGGAAAGGGAAATATATTAGTGTATAAGAAATCGTGACAAACATACAGTTTTTTTTTTTCTTCTCTAGATGGTTGTACTAATTTTCCAATACATTTTGGTTATTTCTTTCCTATTAAAGTGTGGGAATTCTTAGAGAAAGTCGTGATGGCTCTCGTGTTTCGATCTTTTCTGAATAATTAATTATATACTTAAAGTACCTGTCCTTAAACACACACACACACACACACATACACATTAGACATAAAAAATCGCTAATGTGTCCATGTTGATACTCTAATATATAACCTATGATTATTCTTATGGAAAAAAAAAAAAAAACTATTCAGTATTAGAATTACGCTTACCAAACAACATGCGATCAGTTATGTTTAAGTTAAAAAGTACTTACAGCTTTCCAGATGACTCTTCGAAATTCGATTATTCCAAAATAGTTCAATTTTATATCCACAACACAACACAAACACAAAAACCAGAAAGAATGAAATTTCTGTAAATACTGTAACCTGAAATAGTTACTTCGTCCTTTAGATTACGGAGCGTATATGGTGAGGTTTCGTCATTGCCATATCCCCCAGCGAGCGTTTTTCTTCAAAGGGGATGACATGAGTCACAACCGTAAATTGTGAATTTATTTTCCAACACTGAATATTTCTCATTAAGTCTTTTACAGTATCAAGTTCATATTTTATTCATAATTCATTCGGATATTTTGATTTGTCTAAAAGTAAGATCTTAAAGTTCAATAAATAAATAAATAAATATTACTTTCCCACACTGTTAATTTTCATTAAGCTAGTTTGTAGATAACTGAGTGACTCATTTCCGGTCAGCCAGTCATCGTTCTTTTCATAGCCGTATATAGCGCATACTTCAAAGGTAAAATATTTCCAGGGTAGTGTATTAGTCAAGCTTTCATGTGAGTAATGTTTACAATAGTGTTAGGTAGCAAAGATTTGTAAATGACCTCATGTGATCTTTGAGACCCAACTTGTTCGCATCCCTTCCTATCCTACACATATTGCACTCAAGCTTAATGTTGTGACTAAGAGTTTTCGAGGTGTTACTCTACTGATGGGTAGCAAAGGTTCGTAATTTGACCTTGTCTGATCGATGAGAACTAAATTATGCATTGTCACATGTTGTGATTATTGGTTTTCCATTGGTTCTGATTTTTCCCACACTGTTAGTTTTCATTCATTAACTTTGTTTCTAGATAACGAACAAATAAGACTTTTACTTCAATGAATCAAAAAAAAAAAAATTCTCTGGTTACTTTGTGGCATGAAATTTCACAAGGAAAAAAAAAAAAAAAAAAAAAAAATGTTATCTTCTTTCTTAATTTGTATAACACATCTACGACACCCAATTTGTTCATTTAATTTACACATTTTATTGAATGAAATATTATTTACAAATTGTATTTACTGAATCTAACAATACAGAAAATAAATAAATTGAAAAATACATCAAAGGTTCTTCCATGGTTGTGGAATTACCATCGTATGGTTTTGACAATGTGATTCTCATCTGAAAGTTAATTTTCATTTGGTGGTTGTTTGTTGGGAATTTATTACTGTAGTAGTAAAATTAAGGGTTGCATATTTATATTTTCGAATCCAATACGCATACTTCAGAGAATTATTAAAAGCACAGAATCTTTCGTTATGTTTCCAAAAGCATTTAAAAGTACACATTATGTTTTCACGTTTTGGGCATCCAATTTCATTTAAATCAAGAACAGGCCTCCCTATTAACTTCGTTAATGTTTTTGATTTTTCTCTTCCTTTGGCAAGTAATATATGATATTTGCATGTTGATTCTATCATCCAATCTCTTAGTTTGTCCAAAGCTAGTGAACCAATTTCCCACTTCAGCTGATGGTTATATTTTATTAACCAAGAATTCTGTTTTTTAACTCTTTCAGGTAATTCTTTCCAACTACAAGGTGATTTTGTCACTGCATATCTTACACTAAATCCATCAGAAATACAAATTTCTTTAGGAAATAAATTTGAACTGCTATTCAACAAAAATTGTACATCAATTATCCCAATGATAAGTGAAAATTCGTATTTTTCACCCACTGTCGATTTTTCATAATCGTTTTCCTTCATTCTTCTTCTTCGATTACTTCATATGGCACCACAAATAAATAGTTATTTATTATTATTTCACTGATTATTAGCTCTGATCGTATACTTTATGGTAACTTTCGTTTACAAAATTCTAAACAATTAGAACTTTTCACAAAGAAACTTTCAATGAATTTGTGGCTCACCCATTATTTTTGCATTACCAAACACAAATCACAAAACAGCAGCTGCAGTGGATGAACGATTACCTTAAGTCTAAACTCACTCGACTCTCTGGTATTTCCTTATAGTATTGTTTACACTTACCATCCCCTACCCTGACCGTTCCTTCAAAAATGAACCTTTGCGCAGATGACTCAACGACATGTTTTCACATGCTGTTGGATATACTGTTGGTGTGTTTTTATCTTACTTTGTGTAGGGAAAGGTAAAATTTTGTATATGTGTTATCTGTAGAGTACTAACATTTTCTCTATGCCAAACTTTAAAGAAGTGTTAAAGTCACGTTTTGTTGGTTTTATTAGATGCTTCTCTCTTTCTCTCTCTGTAAAATAACCAAATTCTAACAGTTCGGATTTTCGATTATGTGAACGATTTGTTTTCAGATAACTCAAATAATGTCAATAGATAGCATTAGACAATTTCTAAAATAATCAATACATGGATTTTCGTTTTCAACACTTTTTTTTTTTTTTTTTCCCTGTCCTGGCATTAATTTCACAGTTGTGATTTTTTAAAATAATTAAACAGAATTGCATTAAGATATAAAGTTGTGGATTTAAATATCAAGATCTAATCAGAATAACTGAGTAAAAATTCACTGTGGAAAAACACAACAACAAAAACACATCTTTGTTCATTTAAGTTTACAAATGCACATTTTATTTTGCTGAAATACTATTTACAAGTATATTCACTGAGAAAAATTCGAAACATGTAATTACCTAAAATATTTCACAATATTTAGTTAGACTCTTAACATTTTCCAAAGAGTTCAATGAATAAAAGTTTTGTTACTCACTGTTTCTTGGTTACATTACATCAAAATAGCTGGTCACGCAAAAGAATTTTTAAATCAGATACCATGGTAACCACACTTCCATACGTTTGATATTGTGTCAGTCTGGAAATGACACCATGCCTAGCTAAACATTCTGTGTATTCTTTTGTCAGCAAATATACACAAACAGTTTTTGTAAAATGTTCGTAAATGTCCCAAAATAAAGAATCTTTATCGAATTGGATAAAATCTTGAAAATCTAATTTTACCATTGATGAATTTAAATGTTGAGCGATAATTTTTCCCATTAATCTGATAGATGGTAATTCAGTTTCCAAAAATAGTAAATGATTATCAATGTCGTACATTTTTGTTGAAAATCTCTCAGCTTCTTCACAACTAATAGAAAAAACCTTACTTCCATCAGCTCCTGTATCATCAAGTATTAGTTCCCCATCTTGGCATTTCAGAATATAACAATCACCGAGGTCCATTTCGTAGTCAACTCTTCTTTGCAAGTAGGCGAGGATATCAGACCACTTCCTGCGTAATTTTTCCCAAGTGGTCCGGGATAAATACATCACAATGTACGTGTCTTCTAAAATAATAATCGGTTTCCATCCTTTTAGAGCTAGGTGAAGAGTTTTGTCTCGTGCTATTTTCCTGAAGAAAGAAAATTTCAATGACTTTTGTGGCTCACCCATTATTTTACTTTACTTTACTTTCCTGGATACCAATCACCACAACACAATACGATAACTTCACAGGATGAACGAATTGTCGTAACTGCAAAGACACTTGACTCGTTTATTTTTCCTTATAGTACTGTTTACCTGACCCTTAACCCTGACTGTTCCTTCCAAAATGAAACTTTTGCGCAGATGATTCACGGACATGTTCAAAACCATACGATGGTAATTCCACAACCATGGAAGAACCTTTGATGTATTTTTCAATTTATTTATTTTCTGTATTGTTAGATTCAGTAAATACAATTTGTAAATAATATTTCATTCAATAAAATGTGTAAATTAAATGAACAAATTGGGTGTCGTAGATGTGTTATACAAATTAAGAAAGAAGATAACATTTTTTTTTTTTTTTTTTTTTTTTTCCTTGTGAAATTTCATGCCACAAAGTAACCAGAGAATTTTTTTTTTTTTGATTCATTGAAGTAAAAGTCTTATTTGTTCGTTATCTAGAAACAAAGTTAATGAATGAAAACTAACAGTGTGGGAAAAATCAGAACCAATGGAAAACCAATAATCACAACATGTGACAATGAATAATTTAGTTCTCATCGATCAGACAAGGTCAAATTACGAACCTTTGCTACCCATCAGTAGAGTAACACCTCGAAAACTCTTAGTCACAACATTAAGCTTGAGTGCAATATGTGTAGGATAGGAAGGGATGCGAACAAGTTGGGTCTCAAAGATCACATGAGGTCATTTACAAATCTTTGCTACCTAACACTATTGTAAACATTACTCACATGAAAGCTTGACTAATACACTACCCTGGAAATATTTTACCTTTGAAGTATGCGCTATATACGGCTATGAAAAGAACGATGACTGGCTGACCGGAAATGAGTCACTCAGTTATCTACAAACTAGCTTAATGAAAATTAACAGTGTGGGAAAGTAATATTTATTTATTTATTTATTGAACTTTAAGATCTTACTTTTAGACAAATCAAAATATCCGAATGAATTATGAATAAAATATGAACTTGATACTGTAAAAGACTTAATGAGAAATATTCAGTGTTGGAAAATAAATTCACAATTTACGGTTGTGACTCATGTCATCCCCTTTGAAGAAAAACGCTCGCTGGGGGATATGGCAATGACGAAACCTCACCATATACGCTCCGTAATCTAAAGGACGAAGTAACTATTTCAGGTTACAGTATTTACAGAAATTTCATTCTTTCTGGTTTTTGTGTTTGTGTTGTGTTGTGGATATAAAATTGAACTATTTTGGAATAATCGAATTTCGAAGAGTCATCTGGAAAGCTGTAAGTACTTTTTAACTTAAACATAACTGATCGCATGTTGTTTGGTAAGCGTAATTCTAATACTGAATAGTTTTTTTTTTTTTTTTCCATAAGAATAATCATAGGTTATATATTAGAGTATCAACATGGACACATTAGCGATTTTTTATGTCTAATGTGTATGTGTGTGTGTGTGTGTGTGTTTAAGGACAGGTACTTTAAGTATATAATTAATTATTCAGAAAAGATCGAAACACGAGAGCCATCACGACTTTCTCTAAGAATTCCCACACTTTAATAGGAAAGAAATAACCAAAATGTATTGGAAAATTAGTACAACCATCTAGAGAAGAAAAAAAAAAACTGTATGTTTGTCACGATTTCTTATACACTAATATATTTCCCTTTCCATTCAAAACAATAACGTCACTTATTTACAACTAACAAATGACGTCACTTATCTACATCTCATAACAAACATTCGCGTCACGATTCCTTATCTTACTTTTAGACAAATCAAAATATCCGGATGAATTATGAATAAAATATGAACTTGATTAGAATATGTATATAGAAGAAAATACAGATGAGGTATGGAAAAAAAAAAAAAAAGTATGTGTGTTGAGTGACATCAGTATATAATTAATTATTCAGAAAAGCTCGAAAGGCTGCCGCCATCACGACTTACTATAAGAATTCCCACCCTTTAACAGGAAACAAATATCCCAAATGTATTGGAAAATTAGTACAACCATCTATATAAAAATTAAAAAAAAAAAAAAAACCGTATGTTTGAGTGACACCAGTATATAATTAATTATTCAGAAAAATCTAATCACGACATACTCTAAGAATTCCCATAGACGACAATGACGGATGTGTGCCACCCTGGGAAAATTCAAAGATATCTTATCATCACACCACGTGATATTTCTGACAGAAGGGGGGCCCAGCGAAATTCCAAACTCAATAACAACAAACATTCGCGTCACGATTCCTTATCTTATCTTGATCTTGATCTGGTCAGAAGTGTCCCACCAATCACGACACGATTTCTTATCCACTAATATCATCCTTTCCATTCAAAACAACAACGTCACTTATTTACAAATAACAAATGACGACATTTATTTACAAATAACAAATGACGTCACGTATCTACATCTGAAAACAACACACACCCACAACACGAATCCTTATCTCTACCATCTCCCATAATTCCATACGCGAACCAAAACACAAGAACTGAAGCCATTCACACACTTGCCCACATGGAAATTCCAAACATTCCAAACTCATGAAGCCACGCACACCGGAAGCATTTGGTTTAAACTGTCCCACCAATCACAACACGAATCCTTATCTCTACCATCACCCATAATTCCATAGGCGAACCAAAAAAATCCCCCATAATCCCATACGCGAACCAAAACACAAGAACTGAAGCCATTCACACACTTGCCCACATGGAAATTCCAAACTCATGACGTCACTCACAATGACGTCAGGAAGCCACGCCCACTTTCCTTATCTTATCTTGATCTTGATCTGGTCAGAAGTGGGACCCCTACTACTTCCAGCTTATCTGAACTTTTCTTCTTAAAGAAGCAAGCAGTCTTGAAATCGTTATACCGCTTTCAAAATGAACCACGGACCGAGTATTTTTATTGAACTTAAGTTCTCTGTCCACAATAACTTCCAATTTTCTTGCCTCGTCAACTTCTTGCAGTTGAGTTCCATTAATATAGTAAACAGTATGTGACCTCATCCTCCCGAAGTGAATCACCTTACACTTAGCCACGTTAAACTGACAGCCTTGGCTTCTCCTGGACTCAGCTTCTCCATAAACCACTCTTTGATATCTATCTCCCAGCCACCATCTAATCCAAATCGCCAGCTATGGATCCATACTCATTTGCTCCAATTTACGCAACGAGTTCCGTGTGGAATCCTGTCAAATACCTTTGCAAAGTCCAGCAGTATTATTGAGTAAGGATTATCTTTATACTGCTACTTTATTATAGAAAGTAAGCAAGTTACTAAGGCAAAACCTACCCTTCACAAAACTATGTTGCCCCGTATAAAGTATCACATTGCTATCCACCCAGTCCTGAATTCTAATTTTTGCCAATTTCTCCAAAACCTTAACAACAACTCCAGATATAGTGATTAGTCTATAATTTGCTACCTCTGTCTTGGAGCCTCCCTTATGCAGTGGAATTATTTTCCCCTCTTTCCACTCTATTGGAACTTTGCCAGAACTGAGGCTTAAATTAAACAGCCTGGTTAGAGGAGTGGTCACCTGGATTTCTTGGTGATGAAGAAATGGTGGAGAGGATTCAGAGGCGAGTTAAAAACATTGTTGCAGGTCTTTGGAATGTTTTCTACGAGGATAGATTGAAGATCTGTGGTCTCCAAAAACTAGCTGATAGACGTAGGAGAGGAGATATGATAGAAGCATATAAATTATTAAAGGGGTTTTATAGGATTGATACTGATAACTTTTTTTAAGACTAATGCAGGAAGGGAGAGAACGAGGGGCCATCCCTGGAGATTGTGTTAAGAGTGTGGTTAACAAGGGCTAGGAGTCGAATTTTTGCTTGGAGTGTTGTGAATGGATGGAATGCGATGCCAGAGGTGGTTGTGAATGCTTCGTCTGTGAATGAATTTAAGGAGAAATATGATAGGTATTGTGTAAATAATGGTTAGTGTGTCAATGCAGGGTCTCCCTCGATGAGTCTTTTGACTCCATGGGGACCCCGTTATAATAATAATAATAATAACTTCCTCCGAAAACCCGATTGAAGAGTGGCGCACACATACTGTGGAGAGAATTCCGAGTGTATGAAACGCTTTTTGGCTTAAGTCACTATTTTAATATCATTCGTGCTTCTAGTAGCAAAATCATTTGAGTTATCACCAAAAGAAAAATATAAACAGAATACAGTGATTTTTTGGGCCAACCAACAGTATCGAGCACTTTTATTAACAGGGAATCGTGGCATACTTGTATAGTGCAGTACATTTAGAAATATGTAATATTCAGTATTTTTTTTTTTACACTTTTATTTATTATTCGAATAAGATTAGTTATTTAATGAGACTGCATTTTTCACTGTCTGTTGTTAAGATATTGAAAAATGCAGTCTCATTTTTCAATATCTTAACAACAAAATAAAATAAAATAATAAAATAACAACTTTATATCTAAAAGTTGAGTTTTTTTCTTGGTTTTATTCGTTGATCATATATTGATGAAAGATATACACAAATTGTCAACAAGTTTCACCAGCTATTCTGTCTGGCTTCTTCAGGACAAATATGATGGTATAATAACGTTTACTAGTAAAAAAAGAAGAATGGAGTAACACAGTCAAATAAATTAAAATTAAAACTGACGCGTAACATCATAAGCATGGAGCGTGGTGTCTCAGTCACAAAGTGACTGGGACACCACGGTTACCCAAAAAATATAATCAAAAAGATTCTTCATAGGATCCCTCCACGGCAACAACTTCCTGTTACGCAATATACATCGTCCATCGTCATCCCTTATGCAGGCTCAGTTTCTACAAAAATAGCCAAAGTCATAAAGTCTTTCAACGTCAGAGTTGCTCTCAAACCTGTCAAAACTATACGCCACATTTTAACATCTCCTAAGGACGTTAATGCCTTCCTCAAATACGCAAGTGTATACAACATCCCATGTTCCTGTGGATTAAATTACATAGGCCAAACATCAAGAAGCCTTAAAATTAGAAAGAAAGGACATATAGGGGACGTGAACAACAACAACAGAACAGACACTTCAGGATTAGCCCATCACTTCTCGATCTCTAACCACACCATCAATTGGGATAACAGCTGCATGCCTTATATAGACGAAGATTTTAGATGTAGAAACTTCAAAGAAGCCGTGGTTGTACTCAGTTTGGGAGAAATTCTAAACAGAAATCAAGGAATGATTCTGAATGACATCTGGAAAAGCCTAATAAATTCACTTAGCTTACCAGAATTTCATTTCGCTAAAAACTATACAATGCGCTCAATAAACAATGACTGAGATACCACACATGCTTATGATGTTACGCGTCAGTTTTTATTTTAATTTATTTAACTGTGTTACTCCTTTCTTCTTTTTTACTAGTAAACGTTATTTTACCGTCATACTTGTCCTAAAGAAGCCAGACAGAATAGCTGGTGAAACTTGTTGACAATTTGTGTATATCTTTTATTAATATATGGTCACCGAATGAAACCAAGAAAAAAAAACAACTCAAGTTTTAATGTTAAGTCACCAAATACAAAACAATAATGAACTTTATATATATTTTGAATTTTAAATTACTTTCATGTTTACATATTAACATTTTCCCCTCATGCGTGACTGTATTTAGTACTACAATAAATATTTTACAGAAATAATGCATATTCAAGATCCAACATTATTTCAAAGCCAAATGTTTGTAGAAACTTTAAAAGTTTCGAAATTTTGACCAGAGAGCTGATTCTCATCATTGATTCTCATCAGAGCTTGTAATATTTAATTTTATCATCAACAACCCTATACAATTCTCTTATTTTGTATAAAAAATAATAAAAATCTATCTTGTAGCACTTAGGAGGGCGAAGGACGCTAGCAGCACTGTGTTTACAAGTGTCATGTTGCTACGCGCGAAAGCATATGCACGTCATAGTGAGATACGAGCTATTAGCGAAATGCGCCACTGTCCGTCGCGCAGTTCCACTGTTGTTTATATGCAGTTTGCGCCAGTAGTAGAGTGTTCGTAGTGCTTATCGTGTTTACTCCGTCTCTTTAAATATTTGGACATTACAATTAAAGACAAATTTATTATAGTTTTTATTTTACAACGTAATTGGGGTTATGATAATGGATTTTATTTTTAAGTAATTTTGAATTATACTAAACTGTATAATTTTATCCATAATAAACAATATTTTTTCATGAAACAGAACAAGAAGAATATATTTTATTTTTAAGTAATTTTGAATTATATCAAACTGTATAAATTTTATCGATAATAAACAATATTTTTTCATGTTTAATTTTTTTTTTAAATTTTTACTATAATTTTGATATTTTATCCAAACACGTACTTGCAATGTGTATGTATATTTCGAAAGTTGCAGCACCCCCACGATTTCAAGCCACGAGCCACCACTGCTTAGTTAGCAACTAAAGACACGAACGCTGTAGTCTGTATACACAGACTACATACATTCGTCTTTGAAATAATATTGAATCTTTAAGAGTCAATATTTCTATACAATTGACGTTGCCGAAATGAAGCCGTAAGGCTCTTTCTTTGTTGATTAAAAATTTTGCTTTGTTTGGTTTACGACTATGCAATTGTAGTGTCTGTTGGCTAATGGATGATTTTTTACTATACACAGGATCATTTTCATTTCAATTGTTTTTAAGTACGCTAAATACTCTAATTACTCTATTTTTTTTGCTAAATGCAGTATACATTGACTGTTCTTATGTATAGTATATTTTGGTTCACAATAAAACTTTTTTGCTTGCATCTATGCAATAAAAGTTTCCCCGTAGGGGTGGGGGAATGGAGGTTTTACAGGATCATTTTCTTCAGGTACTAAGCTGGCAATATATATCTGAAAAGCACTGACAAATTCTCTTGTCCTGCCTCAAAGTGAAGCGTCATGTTATCCGACGTTCTGTTCACTGAGAAGTAATGCACGCGTTCATTGATGACTGATGAATCGACCACGTTGAGTAGCAAATTCACTCGTACATTCGAACTTGTATATTGCACAGTGAAGTGAGCTCAGCTGTGAAGTTTGTTTTGGGACTTGATCGAACTGGAAAGTGTTAGTGCAAAAGAGATATTTGATTTTCTGTTCACTTGTCTTCAGTCGAACGCTATGCAGCTGTTCGGATGGTTTGTAAAAATGAAGTCACCAAACTTCTGAAAGAAAAATTCCCTTCATTCATTATGTGGCATTGCACTAATCACCAATTAAAATTATCAGTTGGTGAGACTGTGAAATCTATTTGCAGGCATTGATAGATTTAAAGCTTTTATTAATAAACTATCATTATAGCACTTTCCCCAAAAATGCCAGAAATTTAAATTGTGCGCAAATTGGTTTAATATTATATAAAAGACCACACACAAAAAAAAATTACAAATATAAACTTTATATTAGACCTAGGTTTAATGCGCGATGTTCTTCTAGAATTATCAGACGTAAGTTTAGAATGACAGTAACACGATTCGATCTGTACAGGACGAATAAAAAAAAATAATAATAAATAAAAATAAAGTTATTGTACAACTTTCTCATGAAAGATAAACGGTTCCGGGACAATATTACAAAGATCAAAGATGCCAAACTTCTACGATTTCAAGGAGTATCACTTCACGGGACAGATTGTAGAAATTAGTCTCCAATCGATCAGAAAGCTTTATACAGAATTTTGAAACAATCAATAGAAAGTACGCTGCTGGATTAGTTAAGATATTTAGCAGCGATGCTCGAGTACTTGATAAGAAATACTGGCTTGAAGATATTAACTCTCGAGTGATATTTGGTAAGTAAGAGTGAAGTTAGAGAATTGTATATTACACTTCAATTAAATGAAAGATACATTATGGGATTCCGGAAATACCTAACTGAACAGACGGTTTCAAAAAAAAAAAAAAAAAAGGAAGCATTTGATGAACGCTCTGAGTACTATGTCAATTTCAACAAATTTCAACAAGTCACCCTGAGCGAGGATTTTCACAAATGAATCTGATCGTGAGTCCAACCAGAGCTTCATTGATGACAAAAAGTTCTTCACTAACTATTCATTAATTTGTAGGCCCACTGCAGATATACCTCAATCTGGCAACATATGCCGATTCGTGAGTGCTTAAGAAATCTCATTCTGCAATAGACAAAAATAGAAAGGAAACAAGTTGATATAATACTGTGCTTGATGAGAACTTGATAAAAAATTGGAAATTTTTTCACAATATGCTCTTCTTTATATTTTATATAATACAACATTCTATTACAAATAAAAGTATATTTAAATAAAAGAGGCCATTTGTATATTACATCCTATATTTATAAAAAAAATGAATAATTGTTATTTTTTTATAAATATACGCTAAGTGACAAGAAATGCTCTTATCGTATAGTAAATTTGCATCAGTACCATGAGTCAGCTAAATTTAGGTTAGATAACCTGGTTTCCTTGCTCTAGAGGCCACGAAATGTTTACAAACCGTTTTAGCCCTCCAATAAGCAATGTGATGGTTTCACAGTGGAGGAACGAGATCTACTCTCAACAGCCTGTTGGTTGCAGAACGGATACACTAACCATTCAGCCAACTAGGCTAGCTTAAATACCAATTAATAAATTATTTTATTTAAAAAATGAATTGAACTTTCAGTTTGAAAGATCTTGGTTTGATTCTGTCTAGGATTCCTAGAACTTTTATAAGGATGTTATGTCACATTAAATCTCCATCCTTTGGAACAACTTTTTCTTCTCCTCCAAGAAGAGTGTTACATTATTACATTAGTTAAGGAGTCCCTAGTCTCTGTAATTATGTTTCTTACTTATGATTAGCGGCATAATAAAAAATAAAAAAGTGCCAGAGCGCTACGAGGTTATATTGATTTTCACATCCTGCTAATTCCTCTCACTTCGTAGGCGATTTATAAATTACTAAAAAATAAAATAAAATAAACTATAAAAAAATTTACAGCATAATTCTGAAATTTACTTATATTGAGAAAATAAATCAAATATTAATTTAAAATATACTGGAGCACACCAGTCTCACTGCACCACTGCTTGTATGCTCCTTTCTTTCCATCATTTCGTCCCCCCCCTCTTTAGTTATATTGTCATTTTTCTGCATGTATTCTTAAATTAGAGCATACTTTGCGAGATAAAAAATATTAATTAATGTACCTAATATTGAAATTAAGCAAAATAATTCTCAATAGACAAATAAAAGAAAAAAAAGCTTTATTTCCTTTTTTTTTTTCCCGCTTAACAAGCAAATTCCTCTTTCAGTCATGCATATTTACTATTTAAGCCTCTGGAGCAAACAATTGATGATTGCGAGAAAAAAAAATGAAACGGAATGCCAATTCTAGTACACATAAACAAGAAATTGCACAAACTAAACGTCCTATGTGTGTGTGCACGAGCGAGGAAAGGAGGGGGGGGAGGAATAAGCACATCTGGCGAAATATATTTGACTAGTTATTAAATTGATACCCTTCACATATCCTCTTGAAAGTGGATGATACCAATCGTGATAAGCTACCACGTGAACTATCATCGAGGTTCTTTATCAACTACACAAACATGTTATTCTGACCACTCGACCTCATCGATGAGATGTGGAACTGATTAACTCTCACCTGAGGCCTAGGGAGGTGTGGACAGGCGGGCCTGCTAAAAACTGTGTAGTTGGTGGATCCGATGTTGTTTGTTTAGCCCTACGTCCTTTTTGACATTGAGTTTTGCTTATATCACTGTTGCTATTAGTCACACCGCAATCACGTGCAACGTGAGTGAAACAGTACTGTCTGCATCGTGGTTTGCAACAGGTGCAGAATTCGTGCTTATAGCCGCTTATTGCGACATGTTAACTGATATATGTATGTGTATGCGCATTGCGCTTAGGAATTATCCTTAAATGATGGTCATAATTTTGGAAATGAGGGGTTCAGAAATGTGTGACACTCGAAAGATGGCACTTCACAAAATCGAGCCATTTCCTTAGAAAATTTGAATTTTTCAGATTAGAAATATAGAAACTTCGCAAATTTTAAAATCTGGGAACAAAAAAAATCTTAAAAAGCCATTAATTTTCTCATAACTGACATGACATAAAATAAAATTTCAGCAACGGTTTAGTAATATTACAAAAAAAAAAAAAAAAAAATTATGTCTGACTCCCAAAAATTTTCCTTATGTGAAAGCATGAGGAATGATTCTGCTAAAGTTATAACTAAAGCCTTTAATACCGTTATTACAGCTCATAGAGAATCTCATGGGACAGTCTAGAATTAATCTCATATTATTCGTTTCGAAATGTCAGTGAGAAGACCTTAAATCTCTAGAGTTTCCTTAATGGATATTCGCATGTAAGGCATGAAGCCCCATTACCAGTTATGCGTTGTCCATAAATTTCACTTCCAAATAGATATGAGTGCAAACTTACCATCAGTGTCACATAGAACTTTTAGTATGGTGAGAGCAGAGGCGTAGCTAGGGAGTGGCGGAGGGGGAGGTCCGTCCAGGCGGCACTTTGAACCTTTTTGAACTTTTGCAGTTAATTCTAAAATACAGTCTCGAGAACTCAGTTCAAAATAGCTAACTGGATGGATACATATAAGTTGTGTTTGAATTGTGATGCCAAGCAGGACGGCACTCTTTACTCAGCCAGATGGAACAGAACCTACACCCCAGATCTGTGCATAGTCACTAAAGACTCTGAAGACCACTCTCTTCCATCAACCAGAACCATCCTTAACAGATTCCCTAATAGTCAACATCGTCCTACATTAATAGAGATAGGAACATCAATCCCAGTCATCAGCAACACCAATCGTTAGACGGAATCTCCGCAGGTCCAACTGGACTGCATTTCACAAACAAATCGAGCAAACCATTAGAGCAATTCCACCCACTCCTAATTGTTATCCTAGATTTGTTAAACTACTCAAATCTGCAGCAAAAACCTCTATCCCTAGATGCTACAGAAAACAATATATCCCATGTTGGAGTAGAGAAAGTGAGGAACTCCTAGCCAAATATGAGGAAACTGAAGATCCAACTATTACTAAGGAGCTCATATCAACCCTGGATAAAAACAGAAAGGAAGATGGATCTCAACCATCAATGAACTCGATTTCGTCACATCTAGTCACTTCTGAGAAAATTAGGTGGAGCAGAGCCAACGACACACAAAACAACAGAGATAACTCCTGATTAAATGGCTAACCATTTATTGAAAACCTCCAAGATTCATCACAGCTCTACCAAGAAAATTGCTGTACAAGCTTCCATCAGACAAATCCTGAAGACGGAACCCAAGCTTCCTGAACTCGTACACCCAGTATCTCGGAAAGAGGTACAAATAGCCTTAAAACTTACCAGGAATGGCAAAGCTGCAGGAGTGGGTGGTATACTTCCTGAGTTCCTAAAGCATCTTGGTCAACATGACCAAACATATCTGGCTGCACTTTTCTCAGAAATCATCATGACTGGTAAACTACTAAAGTTGGGGCGGGAAGCCAAAATAATTGCATTGCCCAAACCAGGGAAAAATCCAAATGATGTGAAAAACTTACGAACTATATCTCCTTGGTTTGCACCACCTTTAAGCTCTTTGAAAGAATTCTCCTTAAAAGAATTTCACCACTCATCGAAAAAGCACTCCCGACTGAACAAGCTGGCTTCAGGCCAGGAAGAAGTTGCTGTGACCAAGTCCTGGCCCTGACAACTCAAATTGAAGCAGGCTTCCAGAAGAAACTTAAATCTGGAGGCACTTTCATTGACCTAACATCTGCTTATGACACTGTCTAGATCAGGGGCCTCCTCCTAAAACTAGGAAATATTATAAAGTATAAAAAAACTTTACAACTTTTTGAATCTATTCTCTCCAACAGAAAGCTCCGGGTCCATATTGGCAAAAAAAAAAAGAGCAGGCCCAGATTCCTTCACAGCGGTCTTCCTCAGGCTCTGTGTTATCCCCTATACTTTTTAACATCTACGTGTATGATCTACCTCATACCAGATCTAGCAAGTATATGTACGCCGATGACCTAGCGATCTTACATCAATCCACCTCCTTTACCAACCTAGAATCAACCTTCAATACAGATCTGAACACCCTGGAAGAGTACTTCAAGCAGTGGTACTTGAAGCCAAATCCAATAAAAACAGTGTCTTCAGTATTTCACCTGTACAATGCAGAGGCGAATCGACAACTCAACCTTTCTTTCTGTGGAACAATGGTAGAACACGAGTCTCACCCAAAATACCTTGGAGTGAGCCTGGACAGAAGCCTAATCTATAAAAGGCACATCATCAACCTCTTCAATAAAATTAAAACCATAAATAATATCATTTCAAGGCTTGCTGGAACAACCTGGGGTTGTGGTGCAGAAGTCCTAAGGTCGTCTGCACTAGCCCTCGCATTCTCTGCAGCAGAATATTGTGCCCCTGTCTGGGAAAGAAGTACACACACTAACATTATAGACACCCAGCTAAACTCTACCATGCCCACAATTAGTGGGACAGTGAGAAGCACCCGTCTTCCCTGGCTGCCTGTTCTATCTAACATTGCTCCACCCATATGGAGAAGACAAGTCTCGATTAAGGAATTTAATAAAGCAATGAGCAACCCACTCCTTCCCCTACACCGGACTCTCATAAACCCACCTAGTCTTCGTCTCAAATCTAGAAAGCCTCTCTGGTCCATGGACGAACTCTTCTGCCATCAATATCTGACATATGGAGAGAATACTGATCCAGCAATCTCCCAACAAACGGCTTCCTGGTAGAAGATCCCTGTGCTCCGCAGCCTGGTTTTGATCTTTCTAAGGAAGATTTGGTCATCAATAAACAGGATCAGAACTAGTCAGGGCAGATGTGGCTACCTTCTACATAAATGGGGACTGTCAGATCACCCTTATTGTGATTGTTCTCCCGTGGCTCAGACGATTACTCATATTGTGTACGACTGCCTAAGGCGCCAATTTCACGGTAGTGGTCTACAGGACATCCACAAGATGACGGATGAGGCCTTGAATTGGCTTTCCAGCCTGGACCTTGATCTGTAGTTGTTATGGTGGTGGTGGCGGTGGTTATGGAGGAAACAGAAGATCACGGTCCCGTCTCACCACGATGTTATTCTCGTAGTCACTCTCATAGTCCTCGTCATAGTATCAGCAGAACTCCTCCTCATGTTAGAAGATGATGATACAATGTGTAACTGTGTGTGTGTTATGTCTGTTAATGGATCAAGTTTTCTCACACAAGACACAACTGCTCTCTAATTAAACCTCGGATACAGCTACATTTATGTTGTGAGAACATGCAGCCTTGTCATACTTGTTGCAGCAGGGCGATAATTGTCCTTGGCTTGATTATAACAAGTTACTTTTGCTTTATTTAAAAATAAAGGAAAGACTTCGAAAGCAGGTTGTGCCTTTTATGCAATGAACTTTTATATGTTAAGATTTTCATCATTTGTTTCTAGAAATTGCGATTGTACTTTTCACTTACCAGTTTCATGTAGCCATAAGCATAAATAAATAAAATAAAGTTCAAAATATTGTAATACTACTGCGAATTTTCCTCACAATTTCCGTAAGTGTTGCTAGTTGTGAGAAGAGTTTTCTAAATAAAATTGATTAAGAATTACCTACATTACTATGAAATAGACTTCGCCAATGTCATCGACGATTCTGCTAACAGAAAAGCAAGAAAAATAGCATTTTAGAATGTTGAAATGAAAGTTTTACTTCAAAAATAAACATAGTGTTTTAATTTATTTTCCTATACGTCATTTTGACTTTTTGTATTATTTTTGGTGTGTATTGAGAGGGGCGGCAAACTCAGGGATCGCCCCGGGAAGCAAAAACTCTAGCTACACCACTAGGTGAGAGTGAATGATGAAAATTATCAATTTGAAAATCTTGCAGATATTATCATTATGCAACTGTCAGCTGGTGTCCGTTATAGTACCAATATTCTGACGCCAAAACAGCTTCGATCAGTTGCTCACTACATTGATCCTGGTATAGTATACGCACAGATACGAGACCCTTCGACACTTCTGCACATGTCAACAGAAGGAGAATCTATTCCGATAATAGGGTAATCAATCCGTATTGTGGGATGAGTTGTTTATTATTACACGTCGGAAAATTAACTTCTCTTTTATGATCATTGTAGTTTTTAAAGTGGTAACTATTTTGCTTGTATAACAGTTGGAAAATTTTACCTATACAGCACGTGATTTCGCGTATTGGCGACCAATTTGTACATCCTTCATTTCTTTCTCCCCTTCAATATGAATCGACTATTCTTGGCAAGTCGCCAAGCGAAACTCTCGAAAGTGTGGGCGTACTATATATAGCGTCTCCGCTCTCCATTCAAAGAGTGTACGTTCAGTCTCTCTGTGGCATAGATGTTGTTTTGAACGGTGGAAGTAACTGTGTGTGTTATGTCTGTTAACCCGTTTGTTCTTCTGACCAGTTTGTGTAATTTGAGTAATGAAAAATAAGTTCCCTCTACACTGCTACTTAGGTGGCATGAATGTTTAGAAATGTCATTAAGATGATTTTCATCGCTGGGTATTAGATTTTCTCCCTACTTGTTGGACACTTGAAGTAGCTTGAGAAAAATCCTAATTAGTCTTGAGAGCAGGATTTCAGGATTAGGCTACCAGGATGCATGTACTATAGATTTGCAACCTTTCGTGGGTGGAATTTAAATGAAAAAAAAAAAAATAATAATAATTATTGTTACCAAGATCTATACATCAGCTTAATATTAATTTCGTCTGCTGGATTAAGAACACAAAAATAAAATAACAAATACATAAATAAATAAATTTAGTATTAATATAAAAACATGATCAGTTAAGTATCTTGATCATGCTCTTCTTTAGTTTGGATTATCGAACCAGGGTTCTGCAAATCCTATGTCAGGGTTATATTTTTGGTTGTTAAGTAGGTCATTCTGACACGGTGATTTCAGTACATGTATTTATTTTAAAAGTGTTATTGCTATTGTCAAACTGAGTAGCCGAATCATTGGTAGAATAGCAACAGCACCAGTAATGAAGAAAGGAAGGTGGTATTACGGAAGACTCAGTTGCATCAGCACAACAGAAGCGGTTGAAACGATGTCTCTGAAACAAAATAAAACTGTAACTTCTACCAAACATAAATAAATAAAATAATAAAAATATAGGTCATTTGCAACCTCAATAGTAAGTGAAGTGAAACACTTAAGCGATTTTTTTTATCAACAACATTTTTATATATTTACTACATTCAGAGCGTGAAGGGGAAAAAAATGACACAGACGAAGAATTTCTTTAAACTCTTATTAGTACATCTGCTTCTGAAATCAGAATATATTTTCAGTGTTTTAAAAATGAAATGGAATATATAAATGATTCGTTTCCTACCGAATGCACCTGAGTTACAACTGCAGCTTTATATATATAATCTTTCGCATATATTAAAACGCCTTGTAGTAAAATAAGTATGGTATGGAAATATGAAATAATCTTTCGGTTCCATGTCAGCTGTAACAGTTTCTCCTATTATAATGCTGGTTTACCTTTTTTTTTTTTTTTTTTTATGACGACTGGATCTCGACGAGAATGGCGGGATAGGCAGGAACAAATGCGCATATTCACGTGCTCTTGGGTCCCCCACCCCATCTCTCCACAAAAAAAAAAAAAACATTGTTAACTGCGATTTTGAGATGCCTCCGGTAGTATAACCATTTTTAAACAAAAAAAAAATTAGCAAACGTAAATAGGTATTTAACTCTAGATTGATAGTTTCCTCGGTCCCATAAGAAAAAAAAAAACTTGCCATCATTTACAGCTCAAGACGTTACTTTTTTTTTTTTTTTTACCTGTCTGACTATTAACTCTGTACAAATTCCAAATCAGTCCAACTGTGAAACATTGTTCTCAGGTTTGGAATGTTGCATTAAAAACTTCCCTAACAATTCGTGATGCTGTGCAGAAGAGGACAGTTCGGTTAAATCGATGATCCCTCTGTCATTGACTGGCTCCAACCATTATCTTACAGATAACCAGTTTCTGCATTATGTCTTTCTTACAGATATTTCCATGGGTTGTTCTGTTTCACTTAAAGGATATTTTTCCTCACTTTCTACTAAGCCTGCTAAAACACGACTAGCGGTTATTCTACATCCTTTCACTATCCAACCTGAAAACTGAATTTACTTTTCTTCTTCCTCTTTCATTCCATCTGCCTCTATTCTCTGAAAGAACTTTCATCGATTAGTTTTGCTCAATTACAACCCGCCTACTATTCAAGAAGAATATATTTAGGTTCTTTCTTTTCTAACCTTTGCATCAATTATGGCATATGGAACTAATGTGTTGTAGGCCCAGTAATTTTTCGTGTAATATGTACAAAAAAATAAAAAAAATAAAAATAAAAATAAAATAAATAAATAAACATATGCGAATGTTTATTCAGAATGCTGTAATAGCTGAAATAGGTTAATTGTGCATGAAAATCAAAAGTGTTGTTAGGGTATATGCCGCCCCAGGGAAGCACTATTTACCATCCCTAAATTCAAGAAAATAGGCAAAATTAAAAAAAATAAATAAATAAAACCGGATGCTTTTATGGTTGAGATGAATTTTGACGGCGTATGATGCCTTCCAAACCTGCCCTCCTAGGCATTGCCTTAGTTGCTTAGTGGGTTGCGACGACCCTAATGAAAAGTATTCTTCATTATACTGAATGAAATATTTGCTCACCTATTTACATAATACGTAATCCGATACTGTAATCTTTTCCAAGCTTCTTTCAAATTATTACAATACAACTATTCTAGAATATCCATATTATATTAAAAACGCTAGTCAGCTTTGATGCGACGGCATTTTATACAATATTGCACTTGAAGAGACACACTACAATTACTACTCTAGATGTGTTTTCACAAGACATCATTTCTTTATTCAGTTTGGTGATTTACGCATAAATGTTTCACATACAAGAGGAACACGCGCACGCACAAATAGAGAGAGAGGGAGAAAGAATCAAGATAGATTCTTCTGTCTCTCTTACCTTACTAAATTTTTATATGGCAACTTATTGTTTGCATCACTATGTCGACGATGTTTTTACTATTTGGCTGTTCTTCAGCTTTTGAAAAATCAACCGTCTTCATAACCGAATTAAGCTCACCATGGAGACCGACTCAAATAGAATTTGATCTTTTCGTCTTATAACTAAGGCTTCCTGCGCACTCGTTAAGTTTTCCAGTACATAGAAATGCAGTTACCGGCAGATACATTCCCATCGCGAAAGTTCGAAATTAATTATAATAATTAGAATATTAGTACATGAGCCTATGTAGCTCAGTTGATATAGGCGATGATATAGAATCCAGGTCTTCCAATCCTTTAGCTGGAAGACCTGGATTCGAATCTTGTCTAGGAGATGCTGAGAACCTTTAATAAGGGCTTTTCATCTGAGGGTGAGTTAGTCGATCTCATATAAAGGAGTTTTCCTTCCCAAAAACTTGAGTGTTTTCTTTTTTTCTTTTTTTCCCAAGACAGTCAGACTGCCCAGAGAATATGCGCAACTGATAAACATAATAGACTATGCAGATAAGATTAACAGCCCTATCAGAGCTTTAATTAGATTTTTCCATTTATTCGTATGGAGTTTCCTTCCTTTTTCTCCCCCGTTCCTATTGGGACGAGTTGAGCTCCCTCATGGGGGTGGGGGTTAAGCATTTATGGCTGTAGATCCGTGTGTGTTCACGGGGCCGGTTTGCCTGATTGCGGGATGAAAAACGCCAGATAAACTGGCGGAAAAACCCTACTGCCCGCGTCCAAGACCGGATAACTTGGCTATGGCTGAGGAAGATCGTCAAATTCCTCACGTCTTCGACGGGAATCGAACACTCCTTCCTCAGTCATATGGTTGCGAAGCGCACAGTCACCAGGCTAACCGCGCGGACAGATTTTCCATAAAGTCCCATAACTTGGCAGTGACAGGCCATTGAGTAGAACACCTAAGGATTAGATAACGATATGGATAACTATTCAAATATTAATGTTTGCCTTCTCTCGTGTAATCGTCCTTCGAGCCACTTCAATGCTTTACTTTTAATGTTGTATTTTTCCAATTTGATAAGACTATTGTGCTATACAGCATCCTTATTAACAATTTCTTCTTAAGATCTACAATAGATACGAAACTATTTCCTGCAGGCCTCTTTGGCAGAGTGAAGACCAGTCCCTATAGGACGAGCTCAGGAAGTAGATGAATTTTATCGCTTACTGCGAGACCAACGTCTTTCTTAGGCCTGAAGCGGCTTGCAAAAAGTTGCATGTTTGGTATCTAGAGCTGGATTACTGAATCATCGAAATTAATGTACCATAGATTAACGACCTTCCGTAGATACTTTCAGATTATATGTATAAGCAGTACCATGATAACCGAGCTTGATAAACAAAATTTCCTTAAGAATGGAGTCCCCCCCCCTCTTCCTTACCCTTACCTTTCAATCTTGTGTGTTCTAACACATATTTTAGAACAGAACATTGTGATTATTACCTACCAGTGGCTTCATACTCTGAAGGTTAGTCATCAGAAGACTTCTGATGACTAACTAGATACAGCATATTGATCAAATGCTCACTAGATCTACCAGATCACAAGATGATCTAGTGAGTATTAGGCCCACATCTAGATCATCTTGTCGCACATTAAATGCTAGTACAAACAGTGGCACACCCAGAGTTCCCCCCCCCTCTGTTACCTTTCAATGTCATGTAACATTTCAATGGGGGATAAGGGGGCCCTGGCCGCCCAAAGAAAAAGGAAAAAAAAACACTAGAAAAATTTTCGAAAATCTTTTCCTAATTAAAATTCTATTTTTTTTTAAATTTATGTTGAGTCGTGTCTTCTATTTCTATACTAATCACGAATTAGCGATCATTGCAGATGCTCAGCCATAGGTCGTATGCGATGCGTAGTATGTATTCTCAAATCGTCTACTAAACTAAGATTAAATCCTGAGTGCGCCACTGAGTACAAATAACGACCATCTAATTGACCCAGAAATGTTTACTATGACTCGAATATCCAACCCCTATTTAACATAAGAATATTAAATTCCTCATTATTAGGCATTTATTTTTGCTGGCGGATTTTACCTGTTTGAAAAGTCCTTCATCGCAATCGAAACTGTTTGATTGCGATGAAGGACTACTCTTAAAGTTGAATTTTATATTTAATATCATGCCAAACAGATCTAATAGTAGGATTAGCTCTATTACTCCTATCCAACAGTAAGATCAGAATTATGGTTAAATGGAGAGTTCCATTACAATCTAACTTTTTGCTAAGCAGAAACTCGACTTCGCTTTCTCACCTCTCCTCCCTGCTCTCCATCCTTCCTATAAATTCTGAGTCCTGAATATTGGTTGACTATGTCTCTATTCAGACCCATTATATTCATATTCGTACTACAGTTATTAACGTAAATTCTCGATATTAGTTAATCATACTCCACGTTCATTAAAGAAAAGTAAAGAAGATTTGAAAGAAAAGAAGTATTTGTCACTGATTTATTGAAATTCCTGCTCTGATTGCTAAATAGACCAACTGAGCTCGTAAATATTTTTGAAGTATGAACTTCAAAAATATTTACGAATCCATATGAAATGATTATTTTACTTATAATTAATAAAATAACAATTAACGTTTCGACCCCTGTATTGAGGTCATCATCAGAAAAATATGTGTATATGAAAACAAGTTACATGTTCTTGCACTCTATAAAGATAAATTGAATCTACGCTGTTAATTGATCTTTTACTTAGCCTGACCTCTAGTAGTAAAAAAAAAACACTACACTAAACCCTGCTAAAGTCCTCCCGTACTAAGATTTTCTTTTGGACTGGTACAGTTCAGGTTGCTATTGAATGTTTAAAAAAATAACACTTCACCAAGTCTTCTTGTATTGAGATTTTTCTTTGGCTTGTTCTTGTTTATTAACTAATATTCTAAGTATTTTGTCCCTTTAGCATCCAGATATTCTTTTACAGTAGGTTCCAAATGATTTCTGCCGATATGATTCTCAACTTAATTTGATAACTGTCTATTTATACTCTAAATCCCTACCTGTCTCACCTTGCGTTTTCCGTTCTCCTAATAAAAGCACTTATTATACTTCATAATGGGTTTGATCAGTGTTTACTCAAATGCGGTCCTTCTTTACTAAATAGTTCCCTTTTCCAAAACTTAAATCTAGTATACTTAAATGGAGTTTTCTATTTTTAAATTAATATATAGAAGAGAGAGAGAGAGAGAGAGAGAGAGAGAGAGAGAGAGAGAGAGAGAGAGAGAGAGAGAGAGAGAGAGAGAGAGAGAGAGAGTTTTTGATATACTCTAATTTTGGGTATATGCTATTTGGATTTACAGCTGAAGTAGCTAAGGCTATGAGGCTAGTGTATTATGTCTGTAAAATAGCGTGTGTTCTTCTGATTGGTTTGCCTGTTTTGCCGAATGACCACGAGTTCCTAATGGTTTCCAAGAGGAAAACCCCCTACTTCCGTATGAGACCGGCTAAGTCATGTAAAATGATATGCATTATGCATATTATTTTACGCAACCGAAAGAATATGTGCTTTTACTATGGGATAATATTAAGGCAATTGATATGAAGTCACTAGTCTCTATATACAATACAAGTAGCCTAGTCGTCAAGATACATCACGTGCAAACTTTGTTTGCTTGCAGTTAACTGAGAAAGAATGAAACAAGAATACAATTTCTTGGCAAGTTTAATGTAACGCACCTTCAGTTCAAAAGCTCCAATAAAAGTTCTTCGCATCCTAGACGGGATTCGAACCCAGCTATATATTTTAGACAATGCCGGATTAACTCTGAGGCAGTTTCCAAAAATTAGAAAATGACCAAATGAAATTAAAACTTAAAAAAAAATTCTCGAATAAAAAATAATCTCCGATCATCAGTGTTAAACCATCTCCTTAATGCTTTATGTTTAATGACCGTCGAAAGGAAAAAAAAATATTGAGAGGAACATAATTCGATGATATAATTACAGAATTTGCAAGTGCTATAAAACGCGACATTAAATAAAGCTATACTAAAAATTTGCAGACGTACGAACGACATTACTAAAAGCTATAAAATGAGACATTATTAAAAAAACATTACAATAATTAAAAAAAATTACAATTCATTATACCAAATATATATAATTTTTTATATAATTTTATTATAAAATTATATAAAAAATTAAAGATTTTCTTTCCTACAACTAATTTTGTTTTTATATTTCATTGTCGCTTTTGACATGCAAATATAAAACAGAGTACTCTCTTGAGCACAATTTGCACCTAGGTTTTGCTACATAGTTTTCGCCAATGTAGCATAGATATCGGAGTTGAGGAAACGTTGATTTCACAAATGAAACCCAATTTCTAGATGCATAATAACATTCTTACCGAAATTCAACTTGTTTACACGATTAGTTGATTTTGGTGCCGGACACTTTCTTCAAAAAAAAAAAAAAAAAAACGAGTGAATTTAATTTAACTATATTTAATATTTTGCACATTTATCATTATAGTTTTTATATGTATTTTGCAATTTGCGTGTTGAACCCACTGCCTAATTGTTTTAATTTTAGATTTTCAGCTCTATTTATTTTCATTTGTATTAAAGTAGAAATTATATTATACCAAATGTATAATCGTATTTTATTATTTGGGTATCGGAACAGTATTAAGTAAAGAAGTTTTTTTTTTTTTACTTTATTCATTAATATTAGTTTACTTATTATATATGCATAATATATATTTGTTTAATTCCTCTAGTTCTGGCGATATATGTATACGTATTTGTTTCTTAGGGTTTGAAACGATTAACTACAAATTTAGGTGGTCTTCATGCTTTCTGAACTGTCAGTCGCGGACACGCTTGAGGAAACAAAAAACCATGTAACACGTGATCTGTTCCAGGAAGTTTTTTGCTACACGTGTTACCGTGACTCATGAATGGACCAACTGCTATTACACAGGCGAAACATCAAAAAGGATGCAAGGCTTTCACATCAGCAAAACTGTCGTGCTTGCGGTATACTAAATAAATATATACTGTATCTGGATCATTAACTAAGGACAAAGAGTAGTTAGTTCTTCAAAGAAGGGGAGAAGAGCATGCTATCTTCAACTACAATAAATAAATAAAATAATAAATAAATAAAAACAAAACACCACTAAAAATGAATTATCTTAAAAACGAGTTTCAATATTCATTTAGTGTAGAAACGTCTTTTGTTCTCTGAAAGGAGCTGGGGCAATCTTCAAAAGATAACCCCCCTCTTTTAAATCCTTTAAAAATCTAGCTGGTATTGAAAATAAGATCATGCCGCCGCCGCCCCCCCCCCCCTAGATATTCTGCAATTTTTCATTTTTCAAAACAGACAAACCGATATTTAGTGTACTTTTTTTTTTAATCATTCACACATACAAAATAAAATAAAATAAAAAATACATTTCTGCGATTTGTAAAACAACAGGTGCCGGACACATTCTCAATCTATGACTGCAAGCGGGAACTGAAAATTAAAAGAATATATATATATATAATAAAACACTAAACAAATTATTTACTAGTACACAGCTTATTAAGCATACATTTTCTACCAGTAGATAAAAAATAAGTAAAATGTATACGATATTTTTTAATAAAAATTTTTATTAAAAATTTTATTTATATACATTGTCTGCCTCTATGCTATACCGTGTCGACGGTAGTGGCCATATGACTGTTAATGAAGGTGCTGGTACCGTCCCATCCCCCCCCCCCACCCCCAAGCAAAGCTTCTCGGTATTTTTTAACAACTACAAACACATTAATATAAAAGAGCTACATTTTTTAGGGAATACTAAATGAGGAAATCGTAAAAATACTGAAATGATTAATCTACTTTTCCATTTTTTTTTTTTTTTTTTGCTTCCGGTTATATATACGTATAACCGGAACCTAGAAATATGTATACTTCTTGCATTTTGTCAGATTTCAGTGTAGTACAATGCATTCGTCTTTGTACCATATTGTGGTTTTCTAGAAATTCCATATCATTATGATTTACCGTTACGTTAAACTCTTGAGATCTACTAAAAATATCGATTCTTTCGAAACTGTGACAGGCAAGAAATATATTCGATGGAAAGAACACTAAGGCTCATTTTGACGACTCACTCAGTCTCTTATCAATATTGCTGCTAATTTTTCATATGTGACCCTCAATGAGGAACAATCACTAAAATTAATCTCACACTTGTAATATCTGGATACAACCAGTTTCAATAATCTCGTACTAGTGCACATTTAGCAGGATAATTTATGGCCTGTTATCGGGTAAAATGGGATGATCAATGACGTCAAAACATGGTCAGTAACTTTCGACCTTACCTTTATCAAACTGACTCAGATAATGATAGTACTGTAATGCGTCTGAAGACGCCGATAATAAGTGCGATGTGGGGGTTAATCTCAAGTGCTATCTAATTATTAACATAAAGTGAACACATTGTCCAAACACTTTTGGGAAAAGGATACAGAGATAAAATGCGGCTTATAATTTCATTCTAGTAAATACTCTAATTATAAAAATAAAATTTAAATATCATTTAGATTCCAGCGGAGAACTAATTGCTGTGCAAAATCGTGTACAGAGACTCGACCAAATATTGCTGTTGCTTAATCAGTAATGCTGTTGTTATTGATACTACCTCGGATTTCAAATAGGAATTTGCATTGCCTTCATCAATGTCAGCTTCTAAATCGCAGCCAATCTCCTGCTTCTTTAGTACTTGCCTCATTTTACTTATATATGATACGTTTTTCTTTTTAACGAAATATCACTTATTTTTTCAGATGAACAGTTGTTGAATAACTGAGGCATTTCAATTTTTTCTCTTTTATGAATATTCTCTTTTAGTTCAACTGTACGAAAATTTTGAGAGGACTTTAAACAAACTAAGAAATAACTACATTCCAAATTTTGTCTTAAACGGTTGAGAACGATGTCTAGTGGCCAGGTTCTGAGAAAGAAGTAACACCCCCAACATCTACCCCCTATACAAACTGACTGGGCTGAACAAAGCAACTTGCAGTGGCATTTGTGGAAGAGGAAAGATTAACACTGTCTTTCCGAGCAGTTTTTACTGTTTTCACGGTGATTTAATTAACATTGTTTATTATTACTTATGCTGATGTATCCCAGAAGTATTACAATGAGCACACCACTTCTTTCGATCTCTGGCTAGTATCTTGGCATCATTCCGTCCTACTACTCTTTCGGTGTGTTTTGGATGCTCCTCTTCCATGGTTGCCTAGGACTTCCTCTAGGTTTTCCCTTGCAGTCTTTCTTTGGATGTCTCTCATTTTCTATTCTGTGAACAGGTCCAAATCATTTGATTGCGTTTCCTAGATAATTGCTTTTAGTGGTTTTACACATAAACCTGTTCTTCATCATTCGTTTCTTATCTCTTTGGGTTTTGATTTCCTGAGAAACGTTTCAGCGGTCTGCAATTAGCTGAATTGTTTTGTTAATGATCGTGACTCACAACTATACGTCAGTACAGTGATATAAACTGAGTAGTAAATTGTTTTCCTACTGATTTCTTTTTTATTTAAAAAATCCTATTTGGCATGTTATAAAATATTCCTGCTGATGCAATTCTGCTTCTGCGATTTTTCCTTTTGGAATAAAAACTTGATCCATTCAAACCTGATCACGTGTTCTAGAGTTTTATCGTAAGGTTTAATTGCGTGGTTTAATTCTTTCTCCGCAGTTATAATCATAGTTCTTGTCTTGCTTTGGCTAATTCTGAGAATTCAATAGGTTTCAGCCAATTTCCCATTTTCTGTCTGAAATGGTTTGGAGGTTGAATACCTGCTTGATCCCTCTGTTGTCATAAAAGTTTCAGCATTATTGCCAGTTCTTACATAGTTTGTGAATCCATTGGATCAAATTTCCTTTCTCTTTTTTTTACACGCAGCTTTCCACAGTTCGTTCCAGCGTATCCACACACACACACGCACACACGCACACGCACACGCACACACACACACACACACACACACACACACACACACACACACACACACACACACACACACAAAGTTTCTGGTTCTAAACAACATAAATGAGCTTGTTTCGTATATTCTGTTATTTTCTCACTTATCTGCCTGAGAGTGAACATTTCACCCTGTGCACTTCTGCTTGGGTAGAAACCGCACATTAACTTTTTTTTTTTTTTTTAAATTATTTTCAATTCTTATTCTCAGTATAGCTTCTACTATCCATGGTAGTCTATTGTTAGTTTGTTTTTTCTAGTATGCTACGAAGTGAAACATCCCTATAGTTCTGGTATGACCTGTTATCTCCCCCTCCTGTTTTTTTAATAAGTTTGAACATGATTGAAATATTCTAATATCTTGTTGCTTTCTTTTCTTTCCAAGTGAGACTTAACGCTCATAACATTTCAGGCTATAATGTCACGTCCAAGTGATTTCCTAACTTTGATTTTATAAATTGACTCATCTTTGACTACATATTAAGCTAATTAATATTAATAATAAATTTCAGGAGTGAGATGGATGGGAGAGGCAGAAAACCGAGTGATCTGGAAAACCATGGGGGGAGACCTTCGTCCAGTAGTGGACAGAACTAAAAGGTTGAATAATAATAATAATAATAATATTAACACTTCCGATTTAACAGACCGGTGTATGTTGAATGATGTTGAATAAAAGTAGCGGATCGATAACGTTCAGCTCAGAATTGCAGGTACAATGATTCTTGTAATAAAAGTAGCCGGTGAATCTACATTGTACTTGGTTTAGTCATTTACCATTTGATAAAGGCTTTTTCAATTAAATGAATGTTAGAAGATCTCATACGGAGGTGGCACAATTTTTCTTTCACTGAACAGGCAAAAAAATTTGTGAGTCCACACACTAAAAAGTTTTTCGCTCTTTAATCTGTGCCGGTTTTGTTCATGTATGAGGTGGGGGGAAAAGCAAAGACATGCTATCCACATCTAGTTTCATTATTGAGAGAAATATATCGCATAGTTATAAATGCAAATAAGTATTAAAAACTCTGCAGATGTGATTTATGAATTGCTTTTACAAGTTATCATAGAATATGTAATGAACGTACATTTTAATATAATAAACTATTAATCAATTTACATAGTTTTAGTTTTCTATTTACTTTATAATAATTCCTAAGCGCTCAAATAATTCCATATGAGCAGCATTTATTCCATGGCTTATGGATAGTAATCATTAATCCCTTACTGGGAAGTGGTCAAAACACAAGGAGATTTTCCCAGAGGTGGGGGATATAGAGAAACGCCGTCCCCATCCAGTTATAGTGAGATAAAGATATACAGTAGTGAATGCAAATAATTAAAAATCTGTATAATTAAGTATCTGTATAAAAATCTTTGGATTTTTTTTTTTTTTAAGCTTAAGTTGAAATGATTCTGGAATAAGACTTTGAGATATCCTAAAAACTGAATATAGCAAAAGGTATTGCATGTCTCTTTTTTGCAGGCGAGAGTAAATATTTTCATAAAAATAAAGCAAAAGTGACTAACACTGGTAATGAAAAGAATTAGCAGTAATCAAAGCATTAAGATTTTTCAAGGAAAAATAAAATCTAAAGGAATCCGTAATAAGTATTTTTAAAAGAGTACTTCTACGCACATTCTTTACCATGACGACAGTGACTACAAATGTAAGTTAAAATATGCCGGTACCGAAGGATGAATCAGCTATCTCTTTTCGAAGTAGTACATACACATCACAGAATATTTTAAGAAAGAAAAGAAAAATCATTATTAAAATTTTGGGTGACCGCTTAATCATGTTGTTTGGGTCTTCGGTGCTATTAGACAATTTTATCGAGAGATTTATATTAAAAGAATATTATCATAAATATTATAAAATATTAACACGTTAAATATCTCCTGCTCGCCAGATTGATTTTTTTTATACATTTTTATAATGCATTGTGGTTACGAAGATGTTTTTTTTTTCTTTTTTTTCGATGAATTGTTGTAACAACGAGTTGTGTTTATTCAGCGATTTTTTAAAAAAAATCTCACTGAACAATAAACAATTAATTGAATTGCTTATTAGATGATTTGCCATTCGGTACAATGTCTTTCGACATTTTTTTTTTTTCCCCAATTCAATAATTCAATCATCATCAAATTTATAAGATGGTGAATTTAAAAAAAAAAAAAACTGCTAATTACAAAATACGCCATTTCACAAAAATCCCTAATTTAAAGATTTTTGTAATCTTTATGCAGAGGTATCAGGTTTATCTTTTATTTCGGCTCTGGGTTATTAGGGTTTTTCTTCAAGCAAATCTGCTAAACATGAGAACCTGCAATTAATAAACAAAATATATTTGTGAGGTAGATTAGAGTAGTGTGGGGTGACCTCAAGCGACGAGTACTGGAATTCAGTGGAAGTATATTTAATTACAATATACGAAGCAAAGCTTTGGTACATTTTTTCAAGGCTCCAAATTTATAAGGTGACAATTTAAAATATTAAATATCAGTGAAATGAATATATTTATAAATCTAAATATTATGATTATTTTATTTATTTTTTGCTAGAACAGAGACAGTACTGATAGCTAACTTCACAAATGTTAATGAGTCTTGTTCTACACAATACTTAATTCGTTCAAGTCATTAAATTAAGGGGATAAAAATCCCTTATTATTTTACAGCCAGTATGCGAAACTAAGCTCGAATTTATCCCCTTAATTTAATTAACTTCGCCAGAAAATATAGCCGTTTGGCTTTTCATCTCGTTCAAGTCATATTAAACTGTACATATTGAAAATTTAATATAATAAAGCAAAGTTTATTTATATAAAAAGATACGTATAATATAAATGGTTTTTGACATTATATTATATTATAAAAAGATAATTTTTAATAGAAATGCTTATAACTAAATAAATTAATGTTTTTAATTTATACCTTTTATATACTTTAAATGGTAAAAAGATTTATGTTGTGAAAGTAGAAATGGATTTTTTTCCCCCCTGCTTCCATAGAAAAGATTTGTGGCTCAAATTTACTTTTAATCTGATTGCCGGTATAATAAAGCATTATTTAAGAGTTGAAGACATTAGAAAGACGTCATGATGATATTCTTACAGGTCGCAAGTGATAAAATATGACATACCGCTCTCTAATTGGTTGATAAAAACCGCGTGCACACTGCGTGCACCCAAGGCTGCTACCGCTGGCAGAATATAAATAGACTGCGGGGTTTGAACATCTGAGCTGATCAGGTGACCGTTAGTTTACGGAAGGACGAGACTAGAGAAGACTAGCATAGCATATAGCATATTTTTGTTTGCTGAGATCAGTTCGTTTACTTTCTCATCGTAAACCATGTGCAGTTCAATGGGTCCACTGGAGAAATTTTCTAAAGAGGATACTCTCCGTATGCGTAAAACATTGATCGGGTAAGTTGTTTGATCTCCCTTAGTTATGACCAAAAATAAATAAAAGAATTATATTCTTATATTAATTACTATATTTAAGTTGCTCTAAGTTACCAATTTTAATTTAGAAATAATTATTATGTTTAAATAATTACATTTATTCCAGTTTAATAATTTAAATTATTCTTTGCAGCTTTAGCTGGCTTTACAGGAACATGCGCATGTGTCGAATGCAGTCATTCTTTTAGTAATAGTAAGGAGAACATTGTATGACGCGTTTACGCTGTGCATTGTAGCGGAATTTAAGATTTGTTCATTTACAGATTGTTAGTTCTTGGGTTGTTTGTGAATTGAGATTTATTACAAAGTAATAACTGTTTGATGTGGTGCTGGTATTTTTAAGAGTTTTTTTTATTTAAATATAAAACAGAAATGTTATTTGTAAAGTAAATAAGATTAATCTGATAATATTTCACTTGTAATGCCGATGAAGCTGAGCAATATTCTAAAGGAAATTCTAAACAAAATTATCAACCTTTCGAGATAAGTAGATTGTTAAATTTTGTGTGCTACAGGATCACTGTGATCAATCATTATATATATATATATATATATATATATATATATATATATCAGAGAGAGAGAAAAAACTTGAAATAATTTTCATTCCTTAGTGTTGAAAATTATTTTAAGTGTTTCTCCAGGGTAAAAAGATTACGAAAAGCCAGAGGCGCAGCTAGGGAGGGGCGGAGGGGGAGATCCACCCCGGGCGACACTTTGAACCTTTGGGTACTTTTGCTGTTAATTCTAAAATACAGTTCTCGAGAACTCATTCCCAATTATTGTAATACTACTGCGAATTTTTCTTACAATTGCTGTAAGTGCTAGTTTGTGATAAATAAAATTAATTTAAGAATTACTTACATTACTATGAAATAGACTTCGCCAATGTAATCGACGATTTTGCTAACAGAAAAGCAAGAAAAATAACATTTTAGAATGTTTAAAGTTTAAAATTAAAGTTTTACTTCAAAAATGAACATAGTGATTTAATTTGTTTCCCTATACGTCGTTTTGACTTTTTGTAGTATTTTTGGTGTGTATTGAGCGGTGCGGCAAACTCAGGGATCGCCCCGGACGGTAAAAGCTCTAGCTACACCACTGCGAAAAGCTGACGTAGATTGTTAAAAAATGAAAGATAAAAAAAAAAATCTCCATGTTATATGTTGAGCATGTTCCCAGCATCGAACAACCAAGATAAATTCAAGGAACTACATAAAAATAAAATGACAATTTTTAAATGACAAAATTTTGTCATTTAAAAATGGTGTCCCCATCCTGGTATATGTTACCTGTATTGAAACTGATTTAGAAACTTCATAATACAGATATGTGCTGTTGATAATTTGTAAATGTGCTAATGTAAATAATGAGCATTTCTATACTTTTTTTTTGTTGCACTTATTGACATAAGTTAAAATATGGATTCATATCAGGCATTTTAAAGAGTAAAATCGCTCGAAATAACTTGAAATTGTTAGCGTCAGGAATGTGTGAGGCAAAACTAATCTAAGGTGGTTTGGTCATTTGAACATAATGGTTCAAGAAAGAGAGACTAACAAAACAGGTATTCGATAAGAAGCCTGCAAGAAAAAAGACCCCAAATAAAGACCAAAATCAAGGTAAATTGGTTTTACCTTCATAAAACCAATTTACCTTGGTAAATTGGTAAAAAGTGCCAAAGAAGGTTAATATATAAACTGACTATTGGATTCCTTGACAAATAACAGGAAAACGTTCGATATTAATTTAGCAATAATCAGTGGCGGCTCGTGGCTTGAAATTGTGGGGGTGCTGCAACTTTCGAAATATACATACACAGTGTAAGTACAGTGTTATACACTAGTGGCCAAAATTGTGGAAACCTTCCACAAAAAGTTATTTTTGAGGTTTGATGGCTCATAACACCACCTTTTTTTTTGTGTAATACCATAAAATTATATATCAGTGGAAAGATAATTTAATCAAGAATGTATGCAAGAAAGTTTGTTCAATTATCTGTATTCTATGAAAATTTATAGCCAAATAACCAGAAAAAAGAAGCAACTTGCTTAGGTTGATATGAAGTAACTTTCCTTCATTTAAATGTAGCCAATGAGCATGAGTGTTTAGAAAGCCAATCAAGTGTCATCTTGTTTTGGCAATGAGCGAATAAGGTCACAGTAGGATTCAGCTATTGATGTCATGTATTGGAGATGAGAGGAGGACATTTGTCAGTGTGCTATGTGATTGCTATCACGTTAGTTGGGTTTTTTTTGTGTGTTCTTTCATTTAGTGAGCTTGTAAAACATAATAAAATTAAAGAAATGGTGCAAAGAGTTGACTGATCACCCAGAAAGCGATGTAAAATAGTACTATTAAGTGAACAAGGCTACAGTTATGAAGAAATTAGAAGAAAAATTGGTGGAAACTTTACCAAAGGTGGCATTTCTTAATTTTTGAAGAGGTATAAGGAGATTCAGTCACTACAAAACCAGACTGGTAAAGGCAGGAAAAGGTGCACAACAGCAAGTGATGATAGAAGAATTGAGAGACTGTGCTTACGTGATAGAAGAAAATCAGCTGGGTGTATACAAGATGAAATGGTGCAATACAATGTAAAGTTGAGTGCAAGGACTGTTCGGCGCAGACTGCAGGAATTTGGTCTAAATGCTAGAATTCCACGAAAAAAGCCATTTTTATCTCTTAAACAAAGGTTGAAAAGATTAAACTGGGCTAAAACCCATGTTAACTGGACAGCGGAACAATGGGACAGTGTTATTTGGAGTGATGAGACCAAAATCTCAATTATGCTTGTGCACGTAGCAAATACTAGCAATATGACACTGTGGTAAACACAGTGCTGCTAGCGTCTTTCACCCTCCTAAGTGCTACAAGATGGATTTTTATTATTTTTTATACAAAATAAGAGAATTGTATAGGATTGTTGATGATAAAATTAAATATTACAAGCAAATAAATAAATTAATAAATATATTTATATATCGAGAAAAATTGGGGGTGCTGCAGTTCTGCAGTGCCTATGCAAGAGTTGCCCCTGGCAATAATATAAACATGCTCTGTAGTATTGGATGGTAGTAATTAGCAATTTGCATTCAGTTGCTCTGCTTATCGCATGCTACATTCATGGGCTACAGAAAGGTGGCAGTCGTATGGTATCAAAGGACAAGGTCATTCTTGCTCCAAGATACTTGGCAAAGAATGTGAGGAAAGATTTGATTTTTAAGAGCGAATGATGCGAAATACGATGTTAGATGGAGTTGTGAGGACATTGTAAGAGCGTGAATTTAAATAGTTGTATCATTAGGGAATGTGCTGTCCCCCTTGAATGCACTATTTTGCTGCCTCTAAATTCAAGAAAATATGTAAAAAAAAAAAAAAAGTTCTTTCATGGTTATGATATAATTTGGTTTTTTTTTTGCTGCCCCTAATATTACAATCCTTAGTTGCTTATTGCGATGATCCTAGTGGTGTGATATGTAAATATTTATTGTATGTTATGAAACTCCGACGATTAAGTTCTGTAAGTATCAATGTAATCATGTAATAAAACAGCAGTTTTTTCCCCTCTCGTAATATTCCTCGACTAGAGAACACAATTAACAAATAAACATATTGTGTAGTTGGCGGTTGTGGTGGATTGTGTAGTGTAATGTAATGGGCATTGGGCTCCCACCATGAATGCCAGAGCTCCATGGAGTTGTCATGGAATTCTGCAAATAATGGTTAGTTAATTAGTGTGTGTCTTCCCCGACGAGGGTTAGATCTCCGTGAAAATGGCTGAATTATTATTATTATGTGAAGCCTCCAAGGACTCATCGAGAGAGGGCACCTTACTCTACAACTCTCCATCTCCACCATTCAATATAAGATGATATAAAAAATCAGTACATTTAAAGTTTGGCAGTTAGACTCATCGATCTTGAATATTTCGTTCTTATACATATCTGTATTAGCTATAGGGGAATGATTGTGTACATGGAAACTCTGTGGATTTAATTAGCATGTTTACCTTATATTACGAGATACTTACCAGCAGGTTGATATTTGGTAATATAACCTCCCTTTCCTCTCCTGTCCCTTAGGTGGGCTGAGCCTGCCTAATGAGGGATTAAGTATGTATTTTATGACTGTAAATCTGTTTGTGTTCACAGGGCTGGTTTGCCTGTTCTAAGGTACGAAAAAACCCTCTTCTCCCATATGAGACTGGCTAACTCACCTTTTGTCAAAAGAGACCAGATCAAGGTTCCTCACGTCATAAACGGGAATCGAACCAGGTCTTTCTGACCAAAGGGCTTCATCCATACCGACTGAGCTATGGAGGCTCAGTATATAATTACTTAATCTTATAATCTTAATCTTGTATATTAATCAGTCATTCCCATTAATTTTAATTTTTTTTTTAAATATCAGTAGTTTTATCATACAGAACAGATGTAAAGACAGTACATATTGTATAATGATAAATAACGTTGTTTCTTTTGATGGAAATCCTCTTGCTAACATTTTGAGTTTTTTATTGTACCTCTTTCTTTTTCCTTTATTTTTATATGAGGACCAGGTCACCTACTGCCTTCTCTTCTTTCACTAGTTGTATTAGAATTCTACTGTCATGGAAAGTATTTTCGGAAAATTGTTAAGCATTATATATAAATAATGACAATAAAATAAAGTGTCATTTTAAATTTTTTAAATGTATTATGCATTTTATGACACTATAATACCTTATGAAAATAATAAATAACTTGTGGTATTTTAGTTTATACTAGTGTCAGGTTCAGATTTTAGTTTTGAAATCTTTCTGCTTAACAGAGGCTAAGCAGTTGAGAAATGTGTTTTTTTTTGGTCAATAGTATAACTTGCTTCAGTTCCTTTTATTTTATTTTTCTTTTTTTGTAGTGATTATTTGAAATTTTTATTTTGTATTATAATAAAAAAGCATAATTTTCATAATCTGTCACAATATTCAGAACAACATCAGTTTTGTTCTGCTTTCTTTAAGGTGGTCAGAGGCTGTAGGTGAGAAGATTTTTTGAGAATGGTTCCTTTGCTAAAGTCATTTCTAGTGTTAAAACCTTTTGAGGAAAGAGGAAAGACTTTTGAGTATGAGGAAAGATTGAAAAGATGTAATTTGCAGAGTCTCGTGGAGAGAAGGAAGAGGGGAGATATGATAGAGACCTACAAGTTGGTAAGGGGTTGTTATAGGATCAATGGTGGAGAAGTTCTACAGAGAATAGTGGGAGATCAGGGGAGAACCAGAGGTCATCCCTGGAAACTGTATAAGGAGGGTGTGAGTAAGGGAGTGAGAGGCAGGTTTTTTTCGTGCAGAGTTGTGAGTGATTGGAATGCCCTGCCTGAGAGCGTGGTGTCTGCAAGTAGTTTGAATGTGTTTAAGACACGGTATGATGAGATGTGTGTGTAAGATAAAAGGACCTCCTAGATGAGTCTTTGACTCCATGAGGTCTTGTTTTAATAATAATAATAATAATAATAATTCCATGGACATTAATGTCAAAGAAATAATATATAGAAAAGCTTGGTAGTGAAACTCCAAGAGATATTAACTCCATGGTTAATATCTCTGTGATATCAATCAGGTGTTGAGGAATTTAACATTTAATAATCCCACCTTACCAGGAAAAGATGGCAGTAATTTTTATCTAAGACAAACTAACATAGCCTTGCTTTGTTAGTTGGGTCTCTTTATGACTGTATAAATGACCAGTAAATGATATGAGGTGAAACCATATAGCAGCCATTTTCTGCTGCTGGAATAGAAGGGTTCTTCCAGAAACTTTGAATTTTTCTACTTGCAAAGTAGACAAATCATCCTGTAAACAACAACTAACAAATGCAGATACTTTCCTCATGAACTGAAATTACCTATTTATTAAATCTTAGTAGCATCCATATGCTTAACTTTAAATCACTTGGATTTTATTTTTACTATAATTGGAGTGGTTTTCTGTAAATGGAAAAAGGGTAACAGACCATTAGGGAGTCATGTCACTAGCATATTTAGAAATAAAAAAAATTAAATAAATAAATAAAATAAAGCACACATTATTACAATTTGAATTAAACAAATGGAAGATAGAGGCTGAGCCGTACCTGGTGTTGATAATTAAAATGCAAAATATCATTCATATTCTAGTTTAATGGATGGAAGAGACATCTAGGGATGATAATCATTAAATAACTTTCATTTAATCATTAATAAAGCCATAAAAAATATATTGAGTACCAACACTACATCTACTCTGAGAATGTGGTCTCCATGCCCATTGATTCAGATAATTTTATTCAGTGGTGGGAAAACAACCTCTTTATTGCAGGCATAATTTAAATTGGTGCGGCTGATTATGGAATATACATCAGCTGTATATACACAATTTCTATATATTAAATAGCTAGGTTTCTCTTCCATTAAACTAAAACTAAATGAGGCTAAGCCAAATTCTCATAACATTATAAATCTTGTACTTTATGCATAACTTTGTTTGCTTATGCTTGGGGAAAGGAATAAAACAATACAATTTCTTGTCAAGTATAATATTCTAAATCTTCTCTCTTTTCCAGTTCTCACTCATTAATTTCTGTTCACAAAGCTTTGTGGTTATTTCCCCACCCCCTCCACAAATGACTGGGCATCTTCCTGTGAAAAAAAAAATTTGCAAATTGCAATATTAACTATACTTACTGGTAAACTTTGATCACTGTCATTTTAGCCAATCTTATATGTTCTCTCAGTTTAATGCAGTGTTCTTTACATTCTTGTAAAAAAAAAAAATGTATTTTTAACCAATAAAGACTAATACTAATTTGAGAAAATTTGATATTTATTCATGAATCATCACACAGAAGCCATTTCCCCCCCTTTATATTTCATTAAATTTTATTGTTATTGGGACAAGATTTTCAGAAATTAATGCCAGACATTTTTGACTAGCAAGATAATACAAAATAATAGTTAATGTGAACCATATCTTTTGATGGTTTTAAGGCCATTTTGAATATTGTATTTCTGCAAAAAAATGATTTATTTTCTTTTCATGTAAGATTGTTCTGGATATAAAATTATATAAAAGAAAAAATATAAATAAAAGAAAAGAAAAAAAAAAAGAAAATTTTAAATAATGTAAGGTTTCTGTGCTTTTTCAAATGGGTTTGTTTAATTAAAAGTTAAGTTTTGTAGATTTTTTTTTCTAGATTTAATTTATTTTCATTGGTGTATTATTTGGATATACTGATTGTAAATGTTTGGCAGGATTTCTGAAATTCCATATTTCAATCTTTTATCAAATTTTACCTTGCTTTTTTTTAGCCACCTTCGGTTGGCTGCCATAGTGCACCAGATACTAATGTAGAAAACTTTTCAGCTATTTTATAGGTGAGAAGAATGATCAACAAATCTTGCTCCAAGCCATCATCCATGAAGGAACAAGAACCATATTATACAATTATCTTCAGTCTGTAATAGAACAATATGTGTAAAGTTCATGCTCTTTCTAAAATTAGCATGACTAGTGAAAACATTTAACTATAATGTATCAGCTCATAATACTATGGGCTGAGGCCACTCATCTCTCTAGCAGGAAATGAACTTCCATTTATCATCCTGTCTGCTGCGTGTAATGGTGATTCTGTGAATGAAGATGCACTTCAGCACCTGATGTAAATAATTTTTTAGAAGTCTGTGTGATTTTAACAGTCACACAGGCATCTCTTAATTGTAGCAGCATAATACGACCAAGAGGGGGAAGGTATGAGTTTTTATTTCATGGTTGTTAAAGATAAGTTTGATTTCAGCTAGTGACTTTTCCTTATAAATAACTTTTTGTTCTTTACATACATTAAAATTTTAGTTCAGAAGGTAATTAAATTTTATTCTCAGTAATATGTGGTTTTTCCTTCCCCTCTGGTCATCTGCTTTTTTTTATTTTCTTAAAATAGAGCTTGACTACAGATTCATTGCATCATAGGATTTGAAGGCAACACTGTCAATATGTTTATTCCAAAAGTTACTTTCAAAAAATAATGAAATCAAATATGAAGATTCTTAATATTTTTGCCTACCTGATGCTCTGAATTTGGAGTAGCTAAAGACTAGTAAATCACTGTGGCTAGTGATGTGCATTTATCCTTATATTTTTTAAAATCATTTATCAGTTTGTTAATACTTTATATTGTTTTCAGATCTGAAACTATTATAAAATTGCTTAGGATTTTGTTTGACTAGTCACACTGCTTTACCTAGTTTTTGTAAGAATTTATAATATAAGCACTTGAAACACACATCCTAATGTTCTTTTGTTTTATTAATAGAGGATCATGTGCCTTGTTTTTCAAGTCCAATCCATTGAAAATAGTTAGAGGAGAAGGGCAGTATATGTTTGATGAGCAAGGAAGAAAGTATCTAGATTGTATCAACAATGTAGCACACGGTAAGTTCCTAATGTTCTAAACCATTACTAAGCATGTACAGCTATCTCTATTCCAGTATATTATAATAATATAATGATACATTCTTTTTGTTTTAACTCCTAAACCTGTCATAAGAAATGTTACTACTCAGCTAACAAATAAGAGAACTATAGACACAAATATTATTGGAGAACAAATATTTGAAAACAGTAATCATATATTCATGACTCAGTAGCAGCATGAAGAAAGCATTGATTAATTGAGACAGAATCATGTAGTAAAGCTTTCTTTAAAATATAAAAATCAGAAATCCATTGTGGGATCAGGATGTAAAAGAGACAGTCATGCACACATACAGTTTGCTTGGGAGACAAATATGTGGTACTACATAATAACAGACTTCTTATGGAAAGAATGGAAAGAGGAAGTTAAAACAAATATTAAAACCTTATCCAACATTAATGTTTTAACACTCTTTACATTCTGGTTGAGAACCTTAGGAAGTATAGTTCACAACTTCTACAGAACAAGCAGCTGCCAGAAGAAAAGATCACTTAGCTTTACAGACAGTAAAACTGATATTTCACAATGAGTGTATTTATTTGAATATTCAGTTTGTGTTTAGTTTTAGCTATTACTTAGTAAGATGTTAATCTTTATCCTAAATTGGCTTTTAGTTAATGATATATATATATATATTAAAGATACCAAGTAATTATACTGATATTTCACAATGAGTGTATTTATTTGAATATTCAGTTTGTGTTTAGTTTTAGCTATTACTTAGTAAGATGTTAATCTTTATCCTAAATTGGCTTTTAGTTAATGATATATATATTAAAGATACCAAGTAATTATACTGATATTTCACAATGAGTGTATTTATTTGAATATTCAGTTTGTGTTTAGTTTTAGCTATTACTTAGTAAGATGTTAATCTTTATCCTAAATTGGCTTTTAGTTAATGATATATATATATTAAAGATACCAAGTAATTATACTGATATTTCACAATGAGTGTATTTATTTGAATATTCAGTTTGTGTTTAGTTTTAGCTATTACTTAGTAAGATGTTAATCTTTATCCTAAATTGGCTTTTAGTTAATGATATATATATATTAAAGATACCAAGTAATTATACTGATATTTCACAATGAGTGTATTTATTTGAATATTCAGTTTGTGTTTAGTTTTAGCTATTACTTAGTAAGATGTTAATCTTTATCCTAAATTGGCTTTTAGTTAATGATATATATATATTAAAGATACCAAGTAATTATACTGATATTTCACAATGAGTGTATTTATTTGAATATTCAGTTTGTGTTTAGTTTTAGCTATTACTTAGTAAGATGTTAATCTTTATCCTAAATTGGCTTTTAGTTAATGATATATATATATTAAAGATACCAAGTAATTATATATATATGTGTGTGTGTGTGTGTGTGTGTGTGTGTGTGTGTTTGTTAAAGATATCAAGCAATTTTATAAACTTGGTTTCAATCCTTTTTCCCAAGTAAGTCAAGTTTGTGCCTGAACTATGTTCAGGTGTGAGGCAACTCATGGTAGATGGAGTAAGCTCTGATCACTTTCCCTTAGTATCTCCCCTAATGCAACGGACATCCCCTTGCGGAGATGTATGATGCTATGCATTAAAGGAAAGGGCCACTAAGCAGACTGGTTTCGACGTTTATTGAATGTTCAAGCACACGTCAAACTCCAAAAACTCAGCGTTGTTCTCCTCAGTAACAGGCTTATCCTGACACTGAGAACAACTCTCAGAACTGCTTGATTTCTACACCATGGCAGGCTCACCCCACCACCGAGCAGAGTTGCTCATATCTCATCCGAGGGGTAAGAGCAACAGCCGTGCCTCAGTTAACTTCATGGACTACAGCATTGTAGCCCATGAAGTTAACTACGTCCAAAAACTCAGCGTTGTTCCCTTTAGTGGCTCACCCTGCCACTGAGAAGAACTCGCAGCGTTGGCTCTACCCCGTGGCAGGCTCACCCCACCACCGAGCAGAGCCGCTCATATGTCATCTGAGGGGTAACAGCAACAGCCGTGCCTCAGTTAAAACTTCATGGGCTACAGCATTGCCATTCATCACCCAAGCTTCCAACCAGTTTCAACCTTTATTGAATGTTCAAGTACAGGTCAAACTCCAAAAACTCAGCGTTGTTCCCTTTAGTAACAGGCTCACCTTGCCACTGGGAAGAATTCTCAAAACTGGTTGGCTGTACACTGTGGGAGGCTCGCCCCCACCACCGAACAGAGGAGTAACAGCAACAGCCATGCCTCAGTTAACTTCACGGGCTACAGCATTGCCATTAATTACCCCCCCCCCCTACCCAGGACCTGGGTGACAGCAACAGCCGAGCCTCAGTTAAAACTTCATGGGCTACAACATTGCCATTCATCATCCAAGCTTCCAGCCAGTATCGACCTTTATTGAGGTCTCGTCAGTGGGAACCAGATGCAGAGATGCCAAGGTTGAAGTAATGCAGAGCTTATAAATTTTATCTATACAAGTTGCCACAAGGTGCTTTCATCTTATTAAATAAAAATATCAGGATGAGAGAAAGATGTAGAAAGTTTTTTACCTTGGGGTATACTATACGTTAAAAGATCATCATCATCGAATTCCTGCCTTGTACCCTCAAGGGGTGTACAGGATAAAAGATACCAAGTAATTTTATAAACTTGGTTTTAATCCTTTTTCCGAACTAAGCAAACAGACAAGTAAATCTTAGGAGAGATATTAAGAGAAAGTGATCAGAACTTATTCCACCTTTACCACGAGTTGCATCATAGTGCAGGTGCAAACTTGACTTGTCTGTTTGCTTACTTGGGAAAAAGGATTAAAACCAAGTTTCTAAAATTGCTTGGTATCTTTAACGTATAGTATACCCAAGGTAAAAAACTTTCTACATATATATAATTTATAAATAAGTTATTCATAAATTTGTGCATGTTGAATATCTTTCTACTTGGAGGTCAGTCTCATTGGCAAACACTGCTAAAAGTGCAAACTTACTATGGCATATTGAAAAATCTCATTTTGAAACTTACAGTGCTAAAGATTCCCTGTTGCATATAATGAATCTTTATGTAACCTGTGTAAGAAACTTTCTCTCTTTCCCAGTGTATATATTTGCAAATTACCAAATAATATCCTTTTTTTAAATTTATACTTATTTAACTCCACAAAGATTGTTCCTGAATCATGAATTTTGTTTACCATTTTTGGTATTTTTCAATACTTAAATGGATTCTTTTCAGTTGGACATTGCCATCCACATGTGGTGAAAGCAGGAGCAGAACAAATGATGATGCTTTATACCAACAGCAGATATTTACATGACAATATTGTTCTCTATGCTCATCGTCTGGTTAGTTACTTCCCCAATAAGCTATCTGTTTGCTTTTTTGTAAATTCAGGGTAAGCAAGTATTTATAATTTTCTATGAAATATTTTGTTATATATTTTATATTAGTAACTAATGAATTAAGTCAATCAGGAAAAGAAATGAAAAATGATAAAGGTGACAAAATATGAAGATAATGATATTCAGGGGGAAAGTACTAATAAAAGACATAATTGTCTTTTATTCATTTTTTTGATAAAAGTTTTACTGGCCTGACAGTTCAAACTGGTTTGAACTGATTCTTCCTCATTTAGTAAGAAAGCAATCTAATTTGATTGTGAAATAATTATGGATCTTTAATATCCTATATTTTTATCTACCAGATATATAGATATATAGATAGATGGAGAAAAGGGCAAGGCTAATAATAATATTAAAAGTACTTGCTGGATTTCTAATCAGTACATGGACTAATCATCATTCTTCTTATGGTGTAATAACATTCTCATTCATTGGTAGTGCAGCTAGCTTCATGCTTGTACAGGATACAAGATTGTATAGGGGAGGGGGGGTTGAAATAGGAAGTGATTGCCATTTAATTTTGAGCAGTATAAAATTGAATATCATTGAAAAGAAACATACATATGAAAGCTTTTAAAAAAGAACCTAAGTTGAGCAGCATTTATAGAATAACTAGATTTAAGTATGCAAATATTATTGGAAGAAATGACAGGTTTTGGCAAGGGGGGAACTAATCAAACAAGTCAATCAGTAATCAAGTTGAGTGCAAAAATCAAAATAGGGAATTGGACAATTTTAACTTGCTTTTGCCTAATGTAACTTCTTTCTAGGAAACAATATCTTCACATTGGTTTAGGATGTGAGAGAATACAGAGGATTTGAAATAGGGAGTGAGCATCATTATATTTGAGTAGGGTGAAACTGAATATCCTGTTGAGAAAAAAAGTTTTTTTAAAAAAAAAGTTCTAAGAGAATTCTGAAGCAGCTCTCAGAGGTAAGCTATACACACAAATATTATTTGTGAACAAATATTTGAAAACAATAATCATATATTCAAGACCCAGTAGTAGCACGAAGAAAACATTGATTAATTCAGACAGAATCATGTAGTAAAGCTTTCTTTAAAATATAAAAATCAGAAATCCATTGTGGGATCAGGAGGTAAAAGAGACAGTCATTGAAAAGAAGTAAACTTATCAAAAATTTCTATAAGTAAGTCAATATACACTGCTTGAAAAGAAGTCAATGGACGAGGTGCATCATTCCGTACAATGAGTCATGTTGTTGTAGCCAGTATAAAGAGGCATATGATGCTCCCAACTCAGTGCAACTATGTCTGGGTGAAATGGTTGAAAGAAGGGAACTGACAGAGTGATAGGATGCTATGTTGCAGGTCTATCTTTTTGGCAAACTGTTGACAAATTGGGACATCCCAGGCCCAATTTTCTTCAAAGGTCAGTGATACCATACTGAGATGGAAACACAGGGAGTCAACTGCAAGTGCTACCTGCAGTTGATGACTGAAGGGTGCTACAAAGGATAAAAGATAAAAAGTGCTATTTGTCAACTGACACGTTGAATGCAGATTTCTGGGCATCGACTGGAACACAAATCTGCACAAAAACATTCAGAACCATCATCATCATCATCATCAAATTCCTGCCATGTACCCTCAACGGGTGTACAGGATATGACAGTACTACATGAAAAAATTACATCATTACTAACTTCCTATCTACAATTTTCCTCCAAATCAGTCTGTTACTTGTCAAGACTCCAACATTATCAGATCTTATATTTCTATCGTCTAAGGCACTTTGTACCGTATCAATCCACCTATATCTTGGTCTTCCTCTGGGTCGTTTTCCTGCCAACCTGGCAGAGAACACTTGTTTTGCTAATCTTTCCTCTCCCATTCTATTTAAGTGACCATACCATCTGAGATTAGCTCTGCTAACGCATTCCTGGATGCTGACAATGTCAAGTTCTTTCCTAATATCCTCATTTTTAATATGATATTGCCATTGATGCCATCTGTTCACGCCTCTAATCTTTCTCAGGACTCTCATATCTGCAGTCTCCAGTCTTTGGTCAAGTGTTTTACTTCTGACCCAGCTCTCAGATCCATAAGTTAAAATTGGTTTGAACACAGTCTTGTATACAGCTAATTTAGTGTTCCGACTAATTTCTTTCTTATTCCATATGAATTTATTCAATTGACTTCCCACCATACCAGCTTTGCTGATTCTGTTGTCTATTTCTATTTTTAGTTTACCATCTTCAGTAAAAATTGTGCCTAAGTAGCTGAAATGTTTTACTTGTTCCACAGGTTCTCCATTCACAACACAGTTGACATTTTCAATGATTCTGCCTATTTTCATTGTCTTTGTCTTTTTATTGCTGACCTTCATACCATATCTATTACAACAGCTATTCAATTTAGTCAGAGAATCTTGCAGACTTGTAGCGGATTTATTTAGAAGTATAACATCATCCGCATAAAGCAAAGAGCTGACATTAACATCTCCAATTTTGATATCAGGTTTAATTCCACATTCCTTCATAATGTGATCCATATAGATAATGAATAACAGAGGGGATAATGTACATCCTTGTCTCACACCAGATTTAACATTAAACCATCTTCCTGTACTTCCTTCAATTCTAACTGCTGACTCACAACTCAAATAAAGACTAAGTATTGCTTGATATAATGCCCCATTGACACCATATAACTGCAGCGTATTGAATAACTTCTCTCTTGGCACCTTGTCATATGCCTTTTCCAAATCAACAAAACTCAAATACAGATCTTTGTTATATTCCCATGCTTTCTCGACTATTTGTCGTAAAGTGAAGATCTGATCCTGACAGCCTCTATTTGGCCTGAATCCAGCTTGTTCTTCACCAAGCTTTTCTTCCACAATTCTTCTCAACTGTTTCTCAAGTATACTTGCATAGATCTTGCCAGGAACACTCAGTAGGGAAATACCTCTGTAATTCTCACATTCAGTTTTATTTCCCTTTTTATATATGGGTACTATGAGAGCTCTACTCCAATCATCGGGAATTCGTCCCTCTGTCCAGGCTTTCTGAACTATGCAGTGCAGCCACTGTAAGACTCTTATACCACCATACTTCAGCATTTCTGGTCGAATGTCATCTACTCCTGCTGCCTTTCCACATTTCAAGCCTTTGATGGCTTTTTCTACTTCAAGTATGGATATGTATTCCTGACTGCATGCCTGGTCAGTGTTTTTTATCACTGTGCTGTCATCACTGCTTGTTTCATTTAGCAGTTTTTCAAAGTAATTACTCCATACTTCAGGGATATCTTTTTCTCCTGTTTTCATTTCACCTTTATCATCTCTAATTCCTTTTACAGCACTCTTTCCACCATTCCTAAGCTTCTTCAACAACCTCCAGAATATTTTGCCACCTTCTTGATATTTATTTTCTATATTCTTGCCAAAGTCCTCCCATGACTTTTGTTTAGCTAATTTTACACACTGTTTAGTTTTCTTACATTTGTCTCTGTATTCTGTAAGAGTAAAAGCTGACTTATTTGCCAGGAACTTTTGATATGATTTCTTCTTTTCCTTCACTGCCTCTTTAACTTCCTGTGTCCACCAGGGAGTTCTGATTTTTTTATCCTTGCACACAACCTCTCCACATGCCTCTCTGGCAGAATCAATCAATGTTTCCTTCAGAGTTTGCCACTGAATCTCCAAGGTTTGATTCCTGTTCTCAAACTCTTTCATTTTCTTTTCAATAATATTTCTGTATTTTAGTCTACAGTTCACATCTGAGAGCTGCTCAACTTTTATTCGCTTTAAAACTTTCTTACATGTTACTCTTTTCAATATGAAATTCAATTTTATCCTGCTCAAGACTAAATAGTGATCACTTCCAATTTCAAATCCTCTGTACACTCTGGTGTCCTGCACCAGGGAGAAAACATCACTATCAACAATAACATAGTCAATGAGACTTTTCTTATTCCTAGCCTCTTCTCTCCATGTGAATTTGTGCACATTTTTATGTTGGAACATGGTGTTAGTAATAACCAGTCCATGTCCTGAGCAGAAATCCAACAGATATTTGCCATTATTATTAGCTTTGCTCTTTTCTCCAAATTTTCCCAAAATATTTTTGTATGTCTCACAATCATTTCCTACTCTACTATTTAGATCCCCAACAAGGACCAACTTTTCCTTTTTCATTGTGTCAGTTGCTTTTTCTAAAGCCTCAAAAAATTCCTCCACTTCTACCTTAGTAGAACCTTCTGTGGGACCATAGGCACAAATAAGTCTCATTGTCCAGTTCCCCATTCTCATATTTGCCCACATTACTCTACTTGATACTGACTGCCATTCAAGAAGATTAGCCTCGTATTTTGTGTTGAATACTATGGCTACTCCTTCTTTTCCTTGATTGTCATTGCCTGAATATAACATTTTGTATTTATTGCTCAGAAAGATCTCACCAGTTTTGGTCTTTTTTGTTTCAGTCACCCCTATTATGTCGATCTGGTACTTATCTAATTCCTCAGCTAGTTCCATTTCTTTGCCATTCAGGCTTCTTACGTTGATAGTACCGATCTTTAACTCTGGTGATGTTGAGTTGGGGTTTGTTTTCAGATTTGTTCCAGTAGCTGACTTTTCGCTGTTCGCCCTGGTTCCCTGGCGAAAACAACGGGGGCCTTGTTTAACCGGGCGACGCCCCAGCCGGCATGAAATTTTGTCATGTTGTACCATCATTTTTTATTTTGTATTTTGGTTTAACCAATAAGAATACAATTTGGTCGGCTAAATCCCAAATTGCCAGCCCATCCTCGTTCGTTCAGTATCAAAGTAGATACCCAACAGGGTGCACCACGAGAAGGTGAGGATTGGACATTAGGTCAGAAGCTCTGGTCGGTTCTCCGCATTCCTTTCAAGGCTATGTGGAGGTCTCCTCTCAGTTATACAGCTTTGACCCTTAAGCACCCATTCAGAACCAAGACTCACAAAATGGGTTTCTGCGGTAGGACCACAATATGCAAGCCCCACATTACCCAAACTAATTTGCTGCATCTACCTTCAGTGGTGTAAAGAACATGTACAGTGAGATGTAGAAGCTTGGGAAGTAGTATTATTGGGGCAACGAATCATGGTATACCCTCTACTGAGCAGATGGATGAATGTGGTAAATGTCTCTTATCAGAGTGCATAACTCCAACTATGAAATTCTGAGGTGGCGGTGTGATGATGTTGTTCTGTATTTCCTGTTTTGGTCTTGGACCTCTGTTGGTGCCATGAATGTTGAACTCAGAGAGGTATCTGATTCTGGATAATGCACTGCTTCCTACTTTGTGGCATTTCTATGGTGCCGACCTTTGTCTCTTTAAACAAGACAATGCACTGTGTCATAAGGCTGTTGCTGTAACCTGCATGGTTTGGAGACATGAATATCACCAAACCATGCAGATTACAGCAACAGCCTTATGACATTGAACATCTGTGGGATGAACTGGAGCATTGGATGAGGTCAAGGGACATCTGCTCCACAACAGTCCATGACCTCATTATATGCCTACAGGAAGAATGGTCCAAAATTCCCATTGATCAGTATCATATGCTTATGGAAAGTATGCCCTGTAGGATTGATAGTCATTGCAGCAAAAGGAGGTCCTATATCTTAGTAAGGTAGCACCATGGCTGTTCTTCACACTATGATGTTCACTGGTTTCTTTCTAAGCAATTTATGTTCTGAAAAACTACATGAAAAATGTATTAAGCAAAGCAATATATAAATGTAGCTAAACAGGATATGAATATAGAAGACGCATATCACAAAGGACAAAATGTTGTGAAGGTTATAGAAATAGCTTTGAAATTGAAGAATGAGTATTGTAAGAGGAATTAGAAATGACAACAAGGCATGAAACTAAAGATAACGATTCCAGATCTGGAGTAATTACTTTGAGAGATTACTGAATAACACAGGTAATGACGAAACAGTGGTAGAAAATATTCAAGTGAAATGTAGTCAGGAGTACATGCTGACATTGAGGCAGAAAAGTTGTCACAAATCTTTCTATAAAGATGTAAAAAGGCAGCTTTTGTCGATATTCAATCAGGAATGCCTGAAAAATGAAGGCCGAAGCTTGGATCAAAAGATCTAATTTTATGAATGGAGTAGAGCTTTCATAATAGGATATATACTAGTGTGTGTGTGTGTGTGTGTGTGTGTGTGTGTGTGTCATCATCATCAAATTCCTGCCATGTACCCTCAAGGATATGATAGTACTACATGAAAAATTTACATCATTGCTAACTTCCTATCTACAATTTTTCCTCCAAATCAGTCTGTTACTTGTCAAGACTCCAACATTATCAAATTTTATATTTCTATCGTCTAAGGAACTTTGTACAGTATCAATCCACCTATATCTTGGTCTTTCTCTGGGTCGTTTTCCTGCCAACCTGGCAGAGATCACTTGATTTACTAATCTTTCTTCTCCCATTCTATTTAAGTGACCATACCATCTGAGATTAGCTCTGCTAAAGGAATTCCTGGATGTTGACAATGTCAAGTTCTTTCCTAATATCCTCGTTTTTTAATATGATATTGCCATTGATGCCATCTGTTTACTCCTCTAATCTTTCTCAAGACTCATATCTGTGGTCTCTAGTCTTTGGTCAAGTGTTTTACTTCTGCACCAGCTCTCAGATCCATAAGTTAAGACTGGTTTGAATACTGTGTATACAGCTAATTTAGTGTTCCGACTAATTTCTCTCTTATTCCATATGAATTTATTCAATTGACTTCCTACCATACCAGCTTTGTTGATTCTGTTGTCTATTTCCATATTTAATTTACCATTTTCACTAAAAATCGTGCCTAAGTAGCTGAAATGTTTTACTTGTTCCACAGTTGATTGACATTTTCAGTGATTCTGCCTATTTTCACTGTCTTTGTCTTTTTATTGCTGACCTTCATACCATATATATTACAACAGTTATTCAATTTAGTCAGAGAATCTTGCAGACTTGTAGCGGATTTATTTAGAAGTATAACATCGTCTGCATAAAGCAAAGAACTGACATTAACATCTCCAATTTTGATATCATGTTTAATACCACTTTCCTTCATAATGTGATCCATATAGATAATGAATAACAGAGAGGATAATGTACATCCTTGTATCACACCAGATTTAACATTAAACCACCTTCCTGTACTTTCTTCAATTCTAACTGCTGACTTACAACTCAAATAAAGACTAAGTATTGCTTGTTATAATGCCCCATTGACACCATATAACTGTAGCATATTGAATAGCTTCTCTCTTGGCACCTTGTTATATGCCTTTTCCAGATCGACTAAACTTAAATATAGATCTTTGTTATATTCACATGCTTTCTTAACTATTTGTCATAAAGTGAAGATCTGATACTGACAGCCTCTATTTGGCCTGAATCCAGCTTGTTCTTCACGAAGCTTTACTTCCACAATTCTTCTCAACCATTTCTCAAGTATACTTGCATAAATCTTGCCAGGAACACTCAGTAGGGAAATATCTCTGTAATTCTCACATTCAGTTTTATTTCCCTTTTTATATATGGGTACTATTAGAGCTCTACTCCAGTCATCAGGAATTCGTCCCTCTGTCCACGCTTTCTGAACTATGCAGTGCAGCCACTGTAAGACTTATACCACCATACTTCAGCATTTCTGGTCGAATATCATCTACTCCTGCTGCCTTTCAACATATATATAAAGAGAAATAAACCTAAATGTGAGTATTATAGAGAATTTAATTACAGTGGAATGCTTAGTGGGAGGCTAAGAAAAATTTTGGAAGGGAATGAGAAGAACAAGCTGGGTTCAGACCAAATAGTGGCTGTCAGAATCAGATTTCACTTTAAGATAAATAGGTAAGAAATCATTTGAATATAACTAAGTATTTTAAATATGGAAAGGACATGAGAAATTGCCAAGAGAAAAGCTGTTCAAAATGTTACAATTATATGGAGTAAATGAAACTATATCTTCTTCTTCTGCAGCTTCTCCCACTTAAGTGGGGTCACTGTTGATGATGAGTCTCCTCCACATCCTCCTGTCTTGGGGCTGGCACCACATCCAAGTTCTTCATCTTCAAGTCCTCTTCTACCAGCTCCTTCCATCTCTTCTTTGGCCACCCACGCTTCCTCCTTCCTTGCAAATCCATCTGCATGACTCTTCTTTTCACACATTGATCCTCCCTCCTCATCACATGACCAAACCATCTCAACCTTGCCTCCTGTATCTTCGCTCCTAAGTTCGTAACTTTCACTGTTCCCCTTACATAGTCATTTCTCAGACGATCCTTTCTGGTCACACCACACATCCACCTAAGCATTCTCATCTCTGCTACTTCCATCCTGCTGATGTTATTTTTCCTCAGGGCCACAGTTTCTATAGCATACGTCATAGCTGGCCTCACTACTGTCCTGTAGATTTTGCCTTTCAGATTGATCGGCACCCTCTTATCGCATAACACTCCAGCCATTTCCCTCCAGTTCCTCCAACCCCACTTGTATCCTGCATCCCACTTCCATCTCAGCTCCTCCATCTTCTTCCACTGTTGAACCTAAATATCTAAAGTCCCTCACCTTCCTGATGACATTTCCTTCCAGCTCCAGTTCTGTCTCCTGGCTGCCACCCACTGTGCAACACATATACTCTGTCTTACTTTTGCTCAGTCTCATACCTTTCTCTTCCAGTATTTTTCTCCATCTTTCCAGTTTAGTTCCCGCTTCTTCTCTTGAATCTGCACACAGCAAGATGTCATCTGCATACAATATTGTCCAAGGCACGTCTTCTCTCACCTCCTCTGTCACCACCTCCATCACAATGTAAAGAAACGGACTTAATGCTGACCCTTGATGCAAGCCAACTTACATATATTGCTCTATATATAGTAAATGAAACTATATAGAGAGCAATATATAGCATTTATTTCACTTGTAAGTCAGTACAATTATTATTGAAGGCAGTACAGAAAGATGAATTATTATTTTTATTATACGACACTCCCAAGGAGTTCAGGGATTCATCATGGGAGGGTGCTCCAATGTTGAAGGTGTTGCTGATCAGAACATCTACATCTTTAATGGTTTTCTTGCCTATGACACTAGTCAATTTTGTAGTAGAGAAAATGAATTTTTATATTAGTTTTGCACATTTTTGAACATTAACTTTTAAAACCAGTTGAAGCTTCAATGGGAGATTGGTTGGATTTTTCTTCAGTTTTTTAAATGTGTCAATAATTTGGACTGATTAGCATAATTGTAGCAAGCTTATTTTTCTTGGAATAAGGTTGCTGCTCTGGCATTTGGGACAGATCAGTGGAACAAGAAAGAAAAAAAATCCTCTCCAATTAAATAATTAGATTAATACTGTAACATTATTTTATTGTTAAATTCTGAGCAGTTTAAAAGTCTCAACATTGAATTGAAAATGTAGCTATACAAGTGCCTTTCTCATTTCTTGGTTTAAATTTAAAGACTAATCAAGTTTTTGTTAAATATATATTTGTATTTTGTTTGTAGATGTATTTTCATGGTATAAATATAATTTTCATTTCATAGGTCAGAGGCAAATGATTTGGCATTGAGACTTGCTGAAGCTCACACAAAAAACAAAGATGTTATTGTATTAGATGGGTAAGTTGAATTGCTTTTATAGATAAAGAAAAATCATAGTATTGAATTAAAAGTAGTTACTTTTTTTTCACCCCCAACATATGAAGTGCAGAATTAGTATCAGTTTGTAGAGGTGCAGTTTTATTGGAGTGTCATTGCTTATACTATAGTTATGTTCTTTGGTTGGAAAAAAAAGCTATTGTGTACTTGACCAACCCAGTACTTTTGCAGCTGTTCATTAAGAGCAACATAAAACAAGTGCTACTATGACTTGGAACAGTCTGATCTTACAGTCTGATTCTTACACCATGCTATCACCACTAAACACAGGATATTTTTGATTAAAAAAAGTCTCATAAGAGCAATTTGCTCGTGGATAGATTATGAATAGCAGTAAAAACATTATTTCATTCTAATCTTAACCACCTAAGCGGGCCATTATGGATAAAATATGCATCTTCATACACTTCGTATCCATCATATATTTCAATGTAATATCAATGGTATTATGATTTTAATATGCACTTCACATCCATGATAACCTTGACATCTATATACGTCTTGGCCGGTAGCATGGTTAATAGATTGAATGGGATATGTTTATCCCTATTCTGGAAACTGGTGCTCCTTAAATCTCATCTTGATTAATGCTCATTCCAATTAATAATTTTTGTATCACCATTAGGACTTCATCACACCATGCTGCTCTTCAAATTCATGATTTCCTATTAGTATTATATACTTTTTGGTTGTGTTCTTTACATTTGGATTCCAGTTCATTTCATACATAAAATGCCCTTGATACTTGGACAAAACTTATTCTGGCAAAAAACACTTGTTTTGCTAACCTTTCTTATCCCACTTTGTGACCACATCATTTGAGATTAGCTCTGCACAGACAATCCTGAATGCTAACAATGTCATGTTCATCCCTCATTTTAATATCCTTGTTTTTAATATGATTCTGCCATTAATGCCATCTGTTCAATCTCTATTTTCAGAACTTTCGTATCTGTGGTCTCCAGACATTAATCAAGCATTTTTATTTCTATCCCAGTTCTCATATCCATAAGTTAAAATTGAACAGCTAGTTTAACGTTTTAACTAATTTCTTTCTTATTCCATATAAATTTATTCATTTAACTTCCAACCATACCAGCATTGATAATCCTATTCTCTATTTTCACATTTTTTAATTTTTTTTTATTAGGCAGTTCATCACTAGAAATGGTGCCTAAATAAATGAAATGTTCCATTGGTTTTTCTATTCAGGAGGCAGGCAATGTTTTCAGTGTTCCTGCTTATTTTCATAGTCTTGTATTTTTATTATTGATTTTTATATAAATTTTATTATAACAGTTATTCTATTTACTTAGGAAATCCTGCAGACTTGTATGCATTTATTTAATGGTATATCATCTGCATAAAATAAAAAGCTGATATGAATATCTCTAGTATTGGTATGAGAAGTTTAATGCCAATTTTCTTCATAATATGGCCCATAGAGACGATAATGAATACCAGGGATGATAATGTGTGGCCCTGTCTTACACTTGATTTTACATTAAAATCCTCCTTCAATTTTAACTACTGATTTACAAATATCTGTCAAATATAGGCTATGTATTGTTTGATGCTATTTTCTATTTACAACACTATAATTGCAGCATTTTGAATACCTTTTCTTTTGACACCTTGTCATATGCCTTTTCTAGATCAACAAAACCTAACGCAGATTCTTGTATCATTGCATTTCTTCTCAACATTTCTGTTTGTCTTAGACACTGAAAATATTATTATTAAGATAAGAGAGAGAGAGACCTCCAGGGAGTTAGGGATGCATTGAGGGAGTCCACATACTATACGCACCATCTGTCATACTCATTCTTGAATTTATTCACACTGCTTGCACTCACAACATCCAGTGGCAGTCTATTCCAATCATGCACCACCCTACGAGAGAAAAATCTAGCCATTACCTCCTAGTGGCATTCATTCTCAGCTTTCAAGGATGCCCTCTTGTCCTTTCCCCACCCTCAATAAATTGAAAAAATTCCATCAACTGAAATCCCACTTATCATCATCCCCTCTTTCTCCTGTTTACTAGTGTCTGCAATATACAAATTCTCAATCTGTCTTCATAATCAGTATTCCATAATACTGATTATGAAGTATTATGTGTTTAAAAGAAGTAGAGTGTTAAAAATTATATCATTTTCAACACTCTTCTTTGCACTCTCTCCAATATATCAGAATCACGATGGAAACCAGGAGACCAGATCTGCACGCAGAAGTCCAAGTGAGGACTACTGTGCACAGTAGTCCTCACTTGGACTACTTATCTTATCAAGGCCTTGTAGAGGCAAAATGATATCCTTATCTTTACATGTGAACATTTGTTTCAGCATTGCAATTATCTTTTGAATTGTTATATTTGCAATCTTTGCTACATGCCCCTGAACTTCAACTTCCTGTCTACTAACACTCCAAGATCCCTAGTCTCATCAGTTTCTTCAAGCATAATCCCACCAATATAATATGAACATTTGATATCTAATCATGCTGAGGTGCATGACTTTACATTTACTAACATTGAACTGACATCCATTTTCCCATGTCTGCAATTCCAGCTTATTCAAATCATTCTGCAAGTACTGCATATCAGCAGCATTCCTGATTACACTACCTTTCTTTGCATCATCAGCAAATAGCTGTATATCGCTGGTCAAATCCTTCCCATTATCATTAATTTATAGATTGAATAACAGTGGACCAAGCACTGATCCTTGTGGTACACTACTTTTTTTTTTTTTTTTTTTAATCTTTGTACTGGTTATGGGCAATGCTTGCAGACCCACATTCCCCATATATCACTTTGATATCTGTCAGTCAGCCATCCTCTTATCCTTACTAATATTCTATAATCCAAACCCATATTCTCCAATTTATGCAACAGTCTACCATGCTGTATTCTGTCAAAAAGCCTTAGCAAAATCCAAAAGTCTCATGGTGTATCCATTCCCTTCTCTAGTTCAATGGTAACATTGTTATAGAATGTGAGCAAGTTGCTAAAACATGACCTTCCCTTAATAAACCTATGTTGCAAAATAGAGATTCACTGTCAACGCATTTCTGAATGCGAGCCCTAACCAATTTTTTCTAAATCTTCACAACCACTCCTGAGATACTAATTGGTCGATAGTTTGATACATCGGTCTTTGCACACCCTTATGCAATGGAATTACCATCCATTCTTTCCATTCCTGTGGAATCTTCCCTGTTCTGAGACTCGTTAAACAGCCTGGTCAAAGTAATAGCCAGTTCAGCTGAACACTCTTTTAGCACACGTGCTGATATCCCATCAGTCCCTATTGCTTAATTCTTATTCAATTTGTACAACAGCTCTTAATACCTCATCCTCATACACCTGAATTTCTTCATCCAGTGAAGAGGTAACAGTGAACCCAATGTTGCATACACCAGGTTGATAGCTTTTAAAATGGACACTCATTAGTTGAACAACCTCTTCTGCATCTGTAACCCTCACGCCGTATGCATTTAGAAGAGTTATTCTTTCATATTCATTCTTTCTTTTACTTACAGCATATTGATAGAATTCTTGTGGGTTGTCTTTAGGACGCAGAGCCAATTTCTTTTCATACTCAGACATTGGTTTCCGTACAACAGTTGTGACTATTCTAGCCTGCTGCTTATAATTTTCATAATGCACACAGTATTCCTTCCACATCATCCTTTTCTTATGAATCTCTTGCTTAATAAGATTATATATCCATTTGACTCCTACTCTATTTATTCTTCGAACTCTTGGGAGACATTCTGATATCACATCATTTAAGTATTGTTTAAATGTTTCCAATGCACTGTCGATATTCTTCCCATCCATGAACCGAGCCCATTCCGCTGAACTTGATATACTTCTCAGTTGGTCATAATTTCCTGATTTGTAATTCAGCATGTAACTTTTTCTGAATGGAACATTCATGAACTTAATGACTTCCCAAGTGAGTACTGCATGATCACTGTTACCAACCGGAGGCAGAATAATTAGATCTTTAACTGAAATGCCCTCTGACAATATAATTAAATCTAACACTCTTTGACCTAGAGTTCCTTCTGTCACATGCTGCTTGAGGAAGTTGTCCCGCAGCAGCTCAATGAATGCATTTAATTATTTTCATGAGAATCTACTGCTACCCAATCAATATTTGGATAATTAAAGTTGCATTATGATTACTCTTTTTGAAATATGATCCTCATGACTTCCATTTGGACCTTTTCTCAAGTATGCTTGCATAAATCTTAACAGGAACACTCAATATGAAAATTCCTCACAATTTTAATGATTATTCCATTATTATTGTTATTATTTAAAAAAAAATGTCTCCATATGTATCTAGTAGAAGATATGATGACAATGGTTTGTCATAGTAGTATATTTTAAGTAGCATACATTTCATTTATTGGTTTGCTTAGTCATGCATATATTATATTCTAATCTTGAATGTTTTTGTATCTGATTACCTTAACTCTGTGCATTTTCGAGCTGGCTATAATACAGTCACCTATCTGTTCCTTTGCATAGCTTTTTTTTGCAATATGAAATTTTAAAATTAAATTGTGCTTTTTTAAGGAACTCGTGTTACAATTTTTGTAATATTGTTTAAATATTTACATGCAACATTGTTAGCAGTTATTGAAAAAATATATATTTCAGAATTTCCACTTGACAGTTTTATCTGCCTTATTAGAGATAGTTGTTTTTTTTTATAAACAATGTTGTTATAGTTCTTGTGGTACAACTATCTGCTGCCCACATAGTAATTCATTTTTGGCTAACATATGGAATGAAAAATTCTCAAGTTGTTGAGCCATTATGAAGTAATTTTGTTACATTCAGAATTGGATCTTAGTTCCTTGAACTTAAATGAGCAATTGTATGCAGTAAAATTTACTTATTGTGCTGCATTTGAATTTTTTCTGTAGCTATCTTCCACATTAAATTTTTTATTTTCTTTTTACTTTTTTAATTTACACTAGACTAAGTAATACAAGTGGTCTACATTCATATTCTTGTTGTTTTTACTACATAGCTTAAGAAATTACAATGTATACTAGGATATGTATTAAAATAAATTTTAATACACTTCCAATATTTCGGCAACGTCACGTTGCCGAAATATTGGAAGTAAATGAGGATGAAGCAGGAAGCTATTCTTTCTCCTAAAAGTCCTGATGGCACCATCTGTACTTTTAGTTGTTGGTATTCTTGGGTGATTGGGCTAAAGGTCTTCTGATGTAGGGTTCCCAAATTTGGGGCAGTCTCATGCGACCAAATTTGTCGAGGTTTGGATTGTTTCTTAGGGCTGAGGCCGATTGCATGAAAAGCCTTTCATATTTGAATTTACTACGGTGTATTATCGTGGCTTTCTTCCACCGTATTCTATGGTGGGTATCCAGCGCATGGTCTGCAAGACCAGAGTGGCATACAGCCATGGTGAAACCGGATGTAGTCCTTGTGTTCTGAAATTCTGATATTAGCTGTCCTGCCTGTTTGGCCAAAGTAGGACAGTTTACAGCTGCAAGGGACCTGGTATACACCAGGTAGGTCTAGGGGGAAGTGGTTGATCTTTGATAGAGCAGATAAGGGATGCCCACTTTTTATATGGTCTATCACAAGAAGTTAAATCATGTTTTTTTAGGATTTTTGTAATTTTTTCTGAGGTGCCTCGGATATAGGGTATGGTGATAGATTTAGAGTAATCCTTGTTGCATGTGTGTGTGTGGGGGGAGTTGTGGTTTATTGGTTTCAATATTTTTTGGATTTTTTTTGGGGGAGGTAGCCATTGGCTGAGAAAGTGTTGAGAATGTGGTTTAGTTCTGTGGTTAGGGCATTGTCATTTGAACAGATAAGTTTAGCCCTGTTGTGTAGTGTCTTAATGACTCCATATTGTTGTGTGTGTGTGTGTGGGGGGGGGGGGATTGTTGGTGAATGTATCTGCCTGTATGGGTGGGTTTTCTATAGACAGAGAAAACCAAGGTTCTATCAGGGTGGCGGGTGACTAGTGTGTCTAAGAAAGGAAGGCAGTTGTTTTTTTCCTCTTCCAGGATGAATTTGATTCTGGGGTGTTGGTTGTTTAAGGGTGTTAGGAAGGAGAGGAGTGCATTGGAGCCATGTGGCCAAATAGCGAACACATCATCAACATAGCAAAGCCATATGGTTGGTTTTTGTGGGGCAGAGTTTAAGGCTTTCTCTTCAAAAGTCTTAATAGAAAAGTTGGCCAAGGGTGGGGAGAGTGGAGAACCCATGGCTGTCCCCTCTGTTTGTTTGTTTGTAGAATTTTCCTTGCCAAACAAAATAGCCTGCGTTCATTGTGAACTGAAATAGGGCTGTGATATTGGGAGGAAATTTAGCTTGGATTAGCTCTAAGGGTTCTTTGAGTGGGACATTTGTGAATAAGGAGGAGACATCAAAACTGACCATTACGTCAGTGTGTTTGAGTGTAAGGTTTTCTATGCTGGCTTTGAAGTGGGCTGAGTTTTTTATATGTGAAGGTGTGTTGCCAGTATAGTGTGTGTGAGAGCTTTGGCCAAATGCTTAGCTAGTTTGTGGGGGAATCAATGCCATCCACTATGGGATGTAATGGCACATTTTCCTTATGTATTTTTGGGAGTCCATAAATATAGGGGGGGGGGGATGGAGTTAAATGGTTTTAATTTGTTAGTGACTTCTACTGGCCAAGAAGTGACCTTCTTAAGGTGCCTGTGGAGTTTTCTAATTTGTGAGTTGGTGGGATTGTACTTGATAGGGAGGTAAGTAGCGCGATCTAACAATAGAGCATTCAGCTTACCTGTGTAATCCTTTTGGTTAAGCAATATTGTGGCGTTCCCTTTATCTGCTTTGGTGATTATTATTTCCTTGTGTTTCTTTAATTCTAGTAGAGATTTAATTTCCTTACTGGGCATGTTAGTTTTTGGTGGTTTTGGTTTGGTCAGAACACAAGCCACATCCAGTCTAATATTGTTGGTGATGTGGTTTGGAAGGTGTCGTATCCCACGTTCAAATCATATCATAATATCTTCAGCAGGTATACTTCTGGGTGCAATGGCGAAGTTGTGGCCACGTGGGAGAGCATGGAATGCTTCAGGTTTCACACTAACTGATGAAAGGTTGACTACCGTTTCAGTAGGAAATTGTGGTTTCGAGTTAGAGTTCTTTTTTAAATTTTCAAATTTTTTGATGTGTCGATCTTGTACTTTTTTAAATTCTTTCTCCGCAGCAGTGCATGAGATGTCGTATAAAATAGACTAAATATTGGAAGTGTATTGAAATTTATTTTAATGTATATCCTAGTATATGTTGTAATTTCCTTAAGCTATTTAGTAAAAATGTATAACCAACATCTAAGCCTTTCCACGAGAATATTCATGTTGAATATATATTTCGGTTCCAGTGAGTAAGCTCTCAAAGAAATTTTAGTGAAGTTAATAAGATTACTTTCACATTCTGTTTCTTAGTTTTTCTATGAGGATGTGAGAAAGACTAAGTGGAAATTTTGTAATTTAATTCTCTTAGTTTGCTGAGAGGATCAAGGAACTGTTCTGATATTGTCACCACAGGATGTTTAGAAATAAGCATTATAAGTGAGCTATATTAAAATGTTCATATGTTTTTTGAATTAAAGAGCATCAGAATGACAGTATTAAATTCCTTGTAATCTTACTTGATACTGTATTTAGAGCATATCAGAGTTATGCAGTATAATAAAATAAGCTGATCCTCTTGTATTCTATTTGTTACAGACTGCATAACTTTCTGGAAAATTTCTTTTTCCAGAAAGGATTTAAATTAATTCAGACTTCCAATAGAGAATGGAGACATTCTAGTAAGATGGCTTGATTCTCTAATTGTTTTTAGAGGTTGCTGCATATAATTTCTGTTCTGTATTTTGTTATGCTAGCTTTATTAAACACATTTTGCACACTTCAGATTTTTTATGTAATTCATATATGTCAGTACCTTTTTTTTTTTTTTTTATAAATTGCAAGATTTTTTTAAAATTTCAGTGCCTATCATGGAAACCTGACATCAATGACAGATATCAGTCCTTATAAATTTACCAAACTTCCAGGAGGCAAAAAGGATTGGGTTCATGTGGTTAGTAATATTTAATGTATAATGTGGAGAGAATAATTTTTCAGTATTAATAATACATGCTCTTATTTAATGCAAAGTAACTTCATAACACAGTTAGAAAGATAATGTAACATGCTCTTTCTTGGAAAGACATGGGCTTGAATCCTATTTACGATTATGATTTTTATAAGCCATTTTCAACTAAAGGTGAATTGGTAAGATTCATACAGAAGTATATGAGACTTAGCACTTCAAATGCTTTTTTTTTCATACTGTGAAAAGGTAGACTTCTCTTGTGCCTTTTCCCATCTATTTGGGGTTGGGCTTCTACATGATGTGACTTTATTCATGAATCCCAACCAACTTGTCACAGACCCTGGCATTAGGGGGATGGAGGAGGTATTTTTGTCTGTAGAAGTGTGTGTTCACAGGGACAGGTTGTCTGTTCTGAGGGATGAAAAACCTTAGTTTCCCGGAGAAAAAACCTTCCACCTCTGTATGAGACCAGCTAACTCACCTTTAGTCAAAAGAGACCAGATAAAGGTTCCTCATGTCTTGGACAAGAATTAAACCCAGTTCTTTCTGACTAAAGGACTTCATCTATACTGACTGAGCTACAGAGGAAAAGGTAGACCAGTGATGGAATATATTTGATGCACATTGAAGATGCCTTTTTTGTAATGAAAAGTTTATATGAAATCAAATTACTTAGTAGTTAGGCTATCATTAAATAATACATTAAGAGGAAAATGATATGAACTGTTTAATGTATTACTAAATTCATCTGTACAACTAAATTCAATTAAATTTAGTCCTCAGTTCCTCTTCACACATGCTAGAAAATTTGGTTTGATTTTACTGTAACAATTTTTTCTTCCTCATAAGTGAGAACTAAAAAATTATATTTAGTTCCTTGAACTGTTGCAATCCTATTAATAGAATGGCTTGGATTAATGAATTAACTGTAAACTATTTTAGAGATTTCAGCTGAAGGTATTATCTGGTGTCATACAAAAGTGGCAAGATTGTTCTTCTGCAAAACAGCTGATATAGAGAGTGCATGTGTTATAACTCTAGCATAAATTGCCTAGTACATTGTTAATTAACTAAACAAAAATTCATGTGAAGAATTAAATGGGCATAAAATTATTTAACTTCTGAGTCTAACAAATTAACTGCATATTTATTTAACTATTTACAAGAAACTTAAAAAAAGAAATTGGTTCCATTAGTAGCTCAGTTGGGAGAGCAGTGAACTGTTGTTTCAAAATTCAGTTATCCATAGGTCAGTGATACTAATTTGCCTTGATAGAACTCAAATTATGCATTGGTAAGTTCATCTTGGTCAAAGGTTATTGGTATTAGTGAGAAAGGGCTGACAAAACTAACTATATAGTTAGTAGAATAGAATGTGATGTGTATGTTCTCAGAGAGAATAGAGAGAAAAGAATGGGGAAGGGGTTCTGTTGATGATAGCTGAACTGCAGCAAAAGAGAGTAGGAGTTAAACTCAAGGTCAGTGAAAATAGTGCTTTTGAGACTATCTAGTGTGAGATAGAGGCTAACAGGACAAAAATGTACACTTGGTTGCTGCTGTAGAGGAGGGTATGCACTGGCAAAGCTCAGTGAGTGGAGGGTGAGTAATTATCATGGTGAACATAGGTTGGAAGTGGAAAAGGACACGTGGGAGGAAGGAAATGGAATTTACATGGTTACTAAGGAATAATTATCGGAGACAGCATGACATGGAATGCACCAGGAGTTTGAGATTGGTATATCTAGTAATTGCATCAGAAGATTTGTTTGTAACCAAGATGACCACATTGTCACCAATTGGCAAAAGTAATCGTATGATCTTGACCTGGGAGGTCAAGTTAAATGTGTGGAATTACCACGGCTGGTGAGTATTTTATTTATTTGTATGGGGGGTTTGTGTTTTTTATGACTGATGACTGTAGATCCATGTGTGTTCACGGGCTGGTTTTCTTGTTCTGAGGGACGAAAAACCTGAGTTTTGGGGTGAAATAAACCCAAATATACTTCCATATGAGACCAGCTAACTCACCTTTAGTCGAAAGAGACCAGAAAAAGGTTCCTCACATCATGGGCGGTAATGGAACCCAGATCTTTCTGACCTAAGTGCTTCATCTATACCGACTGAGCTACAGAGGCTCTGGTGAGTATAACAAACTCAGATTGCTTGGAGCAATACAATGGCATGAGAAACTGCAACGGTTGCATGTTGGTACTACATGGGATGTAGCGAAAGATTGTTTGAGAGAAATAATTTTTGATTGTATACCTATTTAGGAGGATAAATCAAATGGGAGACGAATAATATATTTAAGCAGGAGCTACAAGAAAAGAAAAATATGGAGGTGAATTCAAAATAAGGTGACCAGTAGGTACATGAACAATGCAAAGCAAGGGCCAGAAGGGTGATCAGTATGGTAAGAAAGGAAATATCAGACTATGATAGAAAATTAAGATTGTCCAAATGTAATCCCAAAAAGTTATTTTAGTATGTAGCAAGTAAAAGGAAGAATGATTATGGAGAAGAATTTTGATGAATGCTGATTGTATAGAGGCAACTGAAGTAGCCGAAATAGTAGAATTACTAAGTGATTACTTTGCAAGGATATGTTGTCCAGGTAGAGATATTGTAATAACAAGAGAGACAAGGGCTTATATGGAAATAGAAATTGAAGAAGTGGAGGTGCATAGGGGTATTATAGAACCTTGATGTAATTACATCTGTGGGATTAGATGGTATATCAGCTCAAGTATCTTGAGAAGGTGCTAGAGAATTGACAATGCTTTTGACCACATTGTTTAATTTAAGCCATGGCTTGGTCCCATGGGGGGGATGGAAATCCATTGCATAAAGGAAGCTCTGAGACTGAAGTCAAGATTGGAGAAGTTGGTTAGGGGAAAAATCTATCTAGAATAGGATGCTGTATGGGAGATAACATAGTTTTGTGAAGGATAGGTCATGCCTCACAGGATATAATATGGAATTCTGCTAAAGCAAATTAGGGATGGATATAAAGTTGAAGTTAATAAGAGGGTGGTTGTTGGAGAGATACTAGACAGTAGTTTATTCAAGAGTATTCATTCCACTTCCTTTGGTTTGGGATTGTGTTTCTGAGGGAACCCTTGCCTTGTTTTGGATAATCACCTGGGTATAAGGCTAATATTAAGCACAAAGCATACAGTATTTTTAGAAGGGTTAGGCAATATAGGAGAGGAGGGGGCTGTTGTATGAGGACCTAATTTCTTCCAGTGGAAAAAATCATCCAATGATAGTGGATGGTTTTTTTTTTATTTTTTATTTTTTTTTTATATAATGTTCTCATCCATTAGAAAGATTATTTGCAAATCTCTAGTACATTTTGTAACATGGGTGGGTAAATTTTTTTTTATTTTAGTCAATTATATATATATGTGCAAGTAGTTCCTGCCTTTATGAATTAATTGGTTTCTGGCATCCGTTTGTAAATTGGGAATTCGTAAAGCTGGAGTTTATTTGCCTTAGAAATAATGCAGTAAGTGAGAGTTACGTTCGTAAGAAGGAAATCATTATTATTATTATTATTATTACCGAAGACCTCATGGAGTCAAAGACTCATCTGGGAGGTACTTTTATCTCACACACACACACACACACACACACACACACACACACACACACACACACACAGCTCATCATACCGTGCTTTGAACACATTCAAACTCCCTGTAGACACCACACTCTCAGACAAGGCATTCCAATCATTTACAACTCTGCATGAAAAAAACCTGCCTCTCACACCTTCTTCATACAGTTTCCAGGTATGACCTCTGGTTCTCCACCGATCTCCCACTATTTTCTGTATAACTTCTCCATGCATTGATCCTATAACAACCCCTTACCAACTTGTAGGTATCTATCATATCTCCCCTCTCCCTCCTGTCCACCAGACTCTACAAATTGTACTCCTCAATCTTTCCTCATACTCGACATTCCAGAGGTCAGAAACTACCTTAGTCAGTCGCCTTTGGACCCTTTCCAACATCTCTTTATCTTTCTGAAAACCAGGTGACCAAATCTGGGCACAATAGTCCATGTGTGGCCTAATCAAAGCCTTATACAACGGAACAAGAATCTCTACTTCTACATGTCAGTGTCCTCCGCATCATTCCCAGAAGCCTTTGTGTTGTCTTCACAATTTTGGCTATGTGTCCCCTAAATTTCAGATCCTTATCCACTATCACCCCCAGATCTCTTATTTCTTCCACCTCCAACAATGAATCCTCACCAAGCATAAATTATGCATCCCATCTTTGCTTTCCAAATTTTAAAACCTTACATTTTGAAACATTGAACTCCCATCCCCATTTCCATGCCCAATCACTCAATTTATTCAAGTCTTCCTGAACGGTCACAACATCCTCACTACTCTTCATGGTTCGTCCCAACTTTGTATCATCTGCAAACAACTGAATATCTCCATCCAAATCTTCACCTATAATCATTAACATACAAGTTAAACAGTAATGGACCTAAAACAGATCCCTGAGGCACTCCGCTAGTGACTTTCCTTTTCCTCGACATCGCTCCCCCATACACAACTTGTTGATACCTATCAGACAGCCAATCTCCAATCCAGTGCACCAATCTAATATCCAACCCCATCCGCTCCAGTTTGACTATCAATTTATCATGAGATACTTTATCAAAAGCCTTTGCGAGATCCAAGTATATCACTGTGTATCCTTCTCCTCTGTCCAAGGAAACAGTCACTTTATTGTAATAAGTAAGTAGATCACTAAAACATGACCTCCCTTTAGAAAATCCATGCTGTCCATCAAAGACGATACCATTGTTGTCAACCCAAATCTGGATCCTAGTTCTCCCAAGCTTCTCCAACAACTTGACCACAACACCTGACACACAGATAGGCCTATAGTTTAATGCTTGAGTTCGATCACCTCCTTTATGAAGTGGCACAATCCTTCCACTCCTTAGGGACTTGACCGAGTGCAAGACTCGTACTAAAAAAATATGTCAAGACAGGTGTCAACTCCCTGGCACATTCCTTCAGAATACGTCTCGATATATTATCAAGTCCCACAGCCTTATTAACACCTAGTTTACTCAACTCCCCATACACCTCTTGCTCACTTACAGTCAGTATCTCCTCCCCATCATCTACTGCTCTCAATCTCTCCATGAAGTCACATTCACAAGATTGAAAGACCTGTATGAACTGCTCATTAAGTATGTCCACCACATATTCTGCAACAGCTGTCTTTTTATACTATTTTCTCCAATCAATGTCATCCTTCCATAGTCATTCTTTCTTTTGCTGGCTACATATCGAAATAACTTCTTAGGATTCTTTTTGGCTTCATTAGCTAACTGCTGTTCATACCTCTCTTTAGCTACCCTCACCAACCAAGTCACCCTACTTGCCTGGTCTTTGTAGACCTCACGGAATTGGTTATTTCCACTTCGCTTATGCTGCCTACACAGTGCCCTCTTCCTCTGTATCGCATGCTTAATCTCTTTATTCATCCATCTCACATCCACTTTATTTAACCTTCTCACCCTTGGAATGTATTTAGACATTGCATCTACTAGATGGTTTTTGAAAATCTCCCAAGCTGCATTGATTTCTTTTCCAGCTAACTCCTCATTCCATGTTACACCCAGAAGCTGTCTCCTGAGCTCTTCATAATCACCCCCCCCCCCCTTGTAGTTCCACATATACCCTTTTCTCATAGAGGTCCTCACACTATTGGCAACCACCCAGGTAATCACCTCATGGTCACTCTAACCAATTGGTGGATGATTTAACACCGCATTTATAATTACATCCTCTGATGAGATGACCAAATCCAAGATCCTCAATCCTTGCGTGCCCTCTGTTACATACTGTCTGAGGTAGTTATCCCTCAAAAACTCAAACTCATTTTCTTTACTTCCAGTTGCTATCTCATCATTCCAGTCTGTATTGCCATAATGAAAATCACCCTTTTCTTATTTGCTTGGCTAATTTGATTATACATTTCATTATCACCACCACCCACATTTCCTGGTCTATAACAACATCCAACCACATATTTAATTCCATTCACCTCTATCTCACACCATACTGCCTCAAAACCACTGGCACTATTTTACCCTTTCTATCCTCACGAAACACCTCATTCCCTTCCATCTCTGTTCCTGTCAGGATGTCGTCCTCTTCCAACCATGTCTCACTTATTCCGACAATTTTTGGGTGAACAGACGCAATTAATGCAACCATTTCATCTGCTTTGTTTCTTATACTTCTAACATTTGTATACAAACACAACAGCTCATTTCTGGATCTAGAGATAGTTCCACTGATACCACCCACTCGATGTGATCTCTCAATGCTCGACTGGGGCCATTTCCCTTTCTCTTATTCATTTTAAAACCCTTTTCAATTCCAACTGTTTTCTCTTGATCCCAGGTCATCCCATTCCTTTCTACACATGCTCTCACCTCCTCAGAGCATCCACCTTTCTCATGCTGTGTACCCCTCTCCACCCTGAGCCACCCCGTTTTCCTGTTCCTCTTGCACACCCATTCTCTCATTTTCTATACTCATACCACTCACTTCCTCATTCATAACCACCTCTTCAATCTCTCCTATCTTACTCTCTTGCTCTTTCACTTCCTGCTTGATCTGATTTATTCTCTCTCACTGTACTCACTTTTCTACCTTCCAGCAGCAGTCTCTCCAAGCAACTCACACCATAACCACTCAAATGCAGCCCATCGCTCCCATACAGCTCACTTCGTCCCTAAAACTCATTTCACACATTAACAAACCACACTCCCATCTCCTTACACATTTCAGCCAGCATATCATTCATAATCCTTGCTCTCTACCTCATCTCACCACAGTCATACCTAGGCAACATGCTGACCACCCTTCCTGTCATACTATTCTCTTTTATCCTTCTAAGCAGCCTCCTGATATCCATTCTCATATCCAATGCCTCAATCACTTTACTCCTTTTACCACCTGGGAAGCATACCTTGTGCATCTTATCATCCAGCACACCTTTAATAATGGAGTTGCCATACAATGCCACTCGCTCATCTTTCATGCTATCATGATTTGTTTTAATATTTTTTACCCAAATTTTCTTAATTTCATTCCACATCCATTTCATCTCTTTCCTCATCCAATCCAATTCAACTTCCGAATCTTGTGTCACACTCTCTCTATCATTCAGTCTTCCTAATTTTCTAACTCTTGACCCCCTCTTCTCACTTTCACTCTTATTCATCCTTTCGGTCCAACTTTCGCTAGCATTCATTCTTTCGATTTTTTCCACTTTCGATTCCTGCATCATGCCATTTCCAGTTTCATTTGTTCTCTCAATTTCATTTCTTTCCGCCACTCTCGCCTCACTTTCGTCCTTTTTAACATCTGTTATGGATTTTATATCACTGTATATTTATAAAATATAAAACTAATATTAAATGATAAGAAAAGACTTTACTGGCCAAACATTTACATATTTAAAAACTAACATAAGAAAAATTTTAAATTAATAAAGATTCTTTGAAAAAAAAAACTCATTTCTATATCACCGGGTGAATTGGTAGCCATCAGGTAGTAGGAGATATATTAGCAAGCTTCGGTGTATCTGTTTTTTTTTTTTCCCCAAAGATCTTGAGTGTCATCTGCTTCGTTGACTTTCACTTCTTTTCATTTAAAATAGCTCTAGCAAGCAGAAGCATTATTCATTTTGCGGGAAAATTTAATAAATCGTTCAAAGTCTGAATCTTGTGATTCAAAGATTGCTTGACCTTTTTCGATAAGTTTAAATGCTTTTTCTAGGCCTTTTAAAGTGAAAAAAACCAAGTTGGAGCTTCATATTCTTTATCTTCTTTGTCTTTTTCTTCTTTGTTTCTTTCTTGTTCATCTAATTCAAGGAGATCATTGGGTGAGAGTTCCATAGTGTGGGATTGAAGCAGCTCAATAACATCACCTTCCCAAATTTCCATTTGCAGCTGGTAAACCATACCTAAAATTGCTTGAGTTTCAGAATTCATAATCTTTGTTGGGTCTTCAAAGCCTTCGAAATTATCTTTAAACTGAGGACAAAGTTTATTCCATATTCCTTTCATTTTTTTTTTTTTTTTTTTTTTCTTCAAATATATTTCTTTATCCTTTAAAATGGTGCAAACTATAGGAGGCAAGAGAAAATTTCTCAGAAAGAGCTTTAACAGTGCTACAAGATTGATGGCTTGTAATAATTTCATAATTTTTCTCTAATATAGCTGCTTTCTTTATTTCTTTTGCTCATTTTCTGGTTTTGCACTGTTGCTTCTTTTTAACATTGGAAAATTGAGTGGGTTATAGTTAAAAAGGAAGCAAAATAAAAAATCACATGTGATTGAAGAAAACTACGAATAACACACTCGCGTTGCTAAGGTTTGTGAGTGACTGAAGCTCATTCTAGCAGATCATTGTCATTATATATGCGTAATCTCCTTTGCCATGCACAGTTTAAAATAAAAATTCACAAAGATAAAAATTTGTAAAGTGAGAACTATCTGTATGTATAATTTTTTTTAAATTTATTTTTTACATAGTCCACAAACCCTACTCTAGAGACCAAACATGGTGCTTTTTTCAAGTCATTTTAGGCCTCCACTAAGTGAGCAAATGTCTCACTCCAGATGATGAAATCCATCCCATCTAAAGACAATCACAAGCATCTGTGCCCATAGTGGGATTTAAACCTGCAGTTTAAAGCCCACTGTGCACTTTAAATTTCAAAATTGCACTTTGCAATTTTGAGATCACTAATAGTAGAAAGCTATGATTGCAATGGTACTGACAATTTCCATGTGGCAGCAGTGAATTTGAACTGTTTGGTATAAGGTGGAGTCAGCAAACACTTGTGTTTGCTGATGAAATAGACATTTACTTTATAGTAAATTTATATTTACTACAATTTTACTACAATATTTATTTAATAATACAGAATTTTAAATTTCATTGGTAAATGATTAAAAAAAAATGCTGAAAAGTAACAAGACAATAAAATAATTGTATTTTATACACATTTATATATAATGTATTCCAATGTTATATTTTCAGTGATTAAAAAAATGAAATAATTCATTATTTTTTATCATTTTATTTATGCATAAATAAATAATATCAAAATGAGTTCTGAAAAAGAAATTACAAATTTTGAGAGATTTTATTATATTTTCTAAATTGAGTTTCATCATGCAAAATTACATACTGTATTTGCTGTAGGCTCCTTTGCCTTGCATATATCGTGGAAAATATACAGAAAATAACACGACTGGAGAAGATTTTGGACAACTTTATGCTGATGAAGTAAAGAATATTATTAATGAAGCTCATAATAATGGTCGTAACATTGGAGCTTTCATTGCAGAATCAATGGTTAGTTGTGGAGGCCAGGTCCTTTTACCACAGAATTATCTCAACAAAGTTTACAGGTAACAGTGACCTTTTGAATTGTGCAAAATAAATGTGATTTATGATTTTAGAAGCTTTGAGTTACAGCTAGAGAAGGTTTTTATTTCTATTATTTTTTTTTAATATTTTCACCATTGCATCACTTACTATTTTCTCTCTCTTTCTCTAGGTATGTTAGAGAGGCAGGTGGAGTTTGTATTGCTGATGAAGTGCAGACCGGTTTTGGAAGAATTGGAAAACATATGTGGGCATTTCAGCTTCAAGAAGGTAAATCATTAAATAAGATTGCTTTATATTTTTGCTGACTGCACAACAGTTATAAGCATGATTCATAGTAATTCACTAAAGCAAATAATTTAGCTGTATGTGCACATGTTGTACTTAGTATTTTTTGAAAAGCAAAAAAAAAGAGTTTTTTTATTACTAGAAAACAAAATATATAGGTTTCCATGCATCATGGAATTTTATTTTTTGGAAATGCTATGTAATATAATCAGAAAGAAGAATAAAATCATAAAAAATATAATAAAACTATTATTTTTAAGAATAGCTACAATAATTGCCTGAAATGTTTTGAGATTAAGATATGACTATACCCATATTTTCATTTATAAACTTTTGTTTGTAATTGGTTGTTCATTTATTGTGAATGCTCTACACAGCAGTAATAGCTTTTATCATTCTGTTTTTCTTTTCGATTTTTTTATTCTTTTTTTTTCCTTCTGATTATATAAGATAAGGTCCATAAAATAAATGACTTTATGGATAGCCTGTATATGAGTCTATGAGTTAATTTATAATATTTTATAACAAAGGTGGATACAATACTTTGCTTTCACTTCCTTCAGTCATTTGGAATGTGTGTTTTTAATGTTGCCATTGCAGTCAAGAAAAAGTACCTATCTTACTGAGTCATTTCCTTTCAGCTGGATGTATAATATCTATCCAAAAAGGAAAGATTGAAAGTTCTTCACCACTTCGTGACAAAGAACTGTCATAATATATGGCACATTTGCAGATAGTCAAGGATGAAATTGCCATGGTGCACAGTGTTTTATTTGCCCTACCAGATTGCTTCGGACCGATTACCTTGATGTGAGCATGTTAATCTCAGTGGCCTGTCTCAGCCAAAGAACTTAGTTTCATATCAACCTAATTATCTTAGAGGGCAGTGAATTTTGACAGCTGCATAATCTATATCCATCAATTGCATGTATTAGTGATAGTTTTGACCACTTTTCACTATTCTTACAGTTTATTTTCTGCAGAAACAGTTGAAAATATACCATAAATGATACTGTTAACTATCACTCCAATAATGATTGCTATAGCAAACCTTTTAAAAAGTCCTGATAGAAGCCTCATGTACATTGCTATGCTAAAAGAGATTCATTATAGCAGACTCTCTAATTTGCTTGCTATAGTGAGTGAACTGAATATATAAAAAATAGTAATTGTGCTTCAACTTGGCATTCGTGTAGGAATTCAATTTTTTAATTTCTGTTTTTCTAATTTTTCATCAATTTAGCAGGAATTTATTTTATAACTACTGCTTAGGTATACTTAGTATAATAAAATATAACATTTTCTGATTATTTAATTTTGGCCTCACAGATCAAAAGAACTGAAATTTCACATTGGTTATTATATTTTCAGTTTAACTTTTTTTGACCTACCTATACAATTTTTATTTAGAGTGCAAAATAAAATGATAAACCAACCTCAGCTTATTTGAGGCACGTTAGTCACATGCATAGTGCTTGAAGGCATTGGCAAGCATTTTGTTATTTACAGATTATTTTGTGCATGTGTAGCAATGCAAAGCTGTTGTTTCCATGGAAGAATAACATCATATTCAAACAAACTCCAAAACTTTTAGTGATTGAAAATGAACTTCACATATTAATAATAATAACACAAAATTTGAGCATAAAATAATTTTTGAACCCCCCCCCCCCCCAGCATAGCCTCATACCATCCTAAATTACTTTTGAAGACCATTTGAAGCATTCTGCATGCCATAAAATGCTAATAATTGCTTCCATTTTTTGAACTCAACCTCATTCTTACCCTTTACATGTTTGATTCACAGTCCTCTCATAGTGAAGTAATACAGTATCTGTCAGTTGCTGTAATCTTTTTGTCAGTTGTGCATTCTCAGGCCAGAGAATGCATGACTGACCTCTCAGAACTTGGATACCTTTCCTGTACAAGTGGGTCATTTCAACACCAAATAAAGACTTAATTTCTTTGAAGATTATGGCCTTCATGGTATTCCATAGAATGTTCCATTTGAGGAACAATCTATGATTGTTCCTCATTTGGAAATGAAGAGCAATCCTCATTTCCAAATGAGGCATCAGCATTTAAAAGTATGGGTTCAGAATGCTGCACATGATGTTGATTTATCTAATATTTCAGATTAATTATAAAAGTTATTAATAAATACATTTTAAATAAAAGTATTGATTAATGGCTCTCTCACAGTCAGTTTCTGAATCATTTATTCTATAGATATTTTCACAGCATTATTCAATAGAATAACTAAGATCTGCTAATCATAGCATCTAGTATACTCTCCACTCTCATTTCTGACCTACAGCAACATAAGCAACAGCTTCCCAACATCCTTTTACAGTTGAATTGCTGACTCACTGATTTCATCAAACTCGGTTGATGAAAACTAACCAGGCTGCCCCCCCCCCATGGCCTTGGTTAGCTAACCACTAAGCCTGGTTGGCTTAGTGGTTAGCATATCTGCTCTCCAGCCAAGAGGCTGCAAGTCTGAATCCCACCAAGGGTATGGATGTTTGTTATTGTCCTACTAACAGTTTACCATATATACTGCTATAACCTGTGTCCTGGTGCAGTGTGAATTTTGATGTCTGCACCATAAAAATCAAATTTAAAAAAAAATCCCCCATGAAGTATTCATCCAAGACTACATCCTCCAACTCTTAAGTGGAATAACCACAGTTACTTTGCTCTTGACATTGATTATGGACACTGCAGCCTCTTGTGATAGGGAAAAAAAAGGAATGAAACCTTTATTAATAATTTACATGCTGTTGTTACAATTAAAATATTTCCATATGTTATTTTATATCATAAGGTATGTTTAAAGTATATCAACATATTAAATCAGATAATACTTCTAATTTACATTAATTCATAAATCTCTATACAGATGCTGTGCCAGATATAGTGACTTTGGGAAAGCCAATTGGAAATGGTCATCCTGTTGCTGCAGTAGTTACAACTGTGGAAATTGCTAAGAGCTTTGAGCAACTTGGAATTGAGTACTTCAATACAGTAAGTAAAGAATGCATAATAAGATAAATTATATATATATAAATATTTTAAAGTGTTTGTAATATCTTGTATTGCAGATCGTAGAACTATTTCATTGCCTGATTTGAGACCTTGCTTAGTAGAGATTAGCTTGAAAAAAAAGTGTGTATGTTTGATCTGAGAGGAGGGTTTCCAGATTATCTTACCCTTAGCTCATACACGGTGTATTAATATATAATAAGTTTATGATTTTTCATGGTTGGGAGTCACATTAAAAAAAAATATAATAAACATTACCAAAGACTTGGAAACAGCTTGGTTTGTGAAAGAATGTTACTACTATCATTTATTATGAGTAGAGTTATCCATATAATAACTATTAGAATAACTACTACTAGTTACCTGATAGTGCATTGTTTATTTATTTATTTATTTTTATAATTTCTTTTAATGCCATTGCAGGTTAAGAATGTTCAGAAATGTTTAAGAATATAGTAACTTATTTATTTACTTAATGCTATTGTCTATACTTTTATTTGATATTAAAAAAATCATTATTAATTTATGCTAATACTGATTTTACTGAATAATATAATTTATTCCCTTAATCAATTATTTATTCCAATACAGTGAAGAGTTACGATAGACAATTGGATTACATGTTTCATCTCCATTCTAACATGTATTATTGCAAAGGACATGGTTGATACTAACTGAATTATGGAAGCTTCTAATATTTCAAAGTATTAACAAAATGTTTTGATGTTTATATAAACAATCCTTTAGATCCTATCAAAAGTTCCGTTTGAGAGCTCATAAGCTGCTGATCACTTAAGTTTCAAAAGGAAGCATTGTTTTGTTACGTTGTTTGTTATAAAACAATAATGGATGTACTATCCTTTAATTTGGACACAACATGGCGTTTTTCGGCTTTTTCTTTTATACTTTTGTCCACTGAGACTTTGCTTTTATTATTATTATTATTATTATTATTATTATCGGTGCTTTTTTTCTGGAAAAAAAAGGTGCTTGTACTCACCATGAAGATGTTATTACAGCAACTTCCACACTTTTAACATATTCTCTGATGTACCCTCGTCATCTCTAGATCACTTCTTGCTTTTGGTATCAACTGCAGATTGACGACCTTGGAGTAGCCATGAGTCCACATTTTCTAGAGTTGAACTGAGTGAGAGGAGGTCCTACTATCCTGATGAACATCAGTGCAGAAGTTGTCTGTTCAAGCAAAGATGACCTAGATGAGGTTACTATAAGATTCATCTGTGAGAACCTCCCCCCCCCCCTTTCACATTCACTGGAAGATATTGCAATTGTGCCCAAAGTGTGCTTTAGAGGAAGTAGTATGTCCGGGACTTTATTTTCTTCAAGATATTTATGGAAACCACGAACTGCTTCTCTTTCATTTAAGCAAAATTTGTGTGTTAACGTTTTAATTTTGGCTTGACCAAATGTCAGAGGCTTCCCAGGATTTTCTGGCCAATACTTGTAATCTAAAATCTTAGCACATTCAGGCAAATCAACATCATCTCCTTCAAGCAGATGATTTCCAACAGTTTCTTTCATACTTTTATAGAAAGCAGATGAACTTATTGTAGGACTGTGTCTTTCATTTTTGTGGAGTTCAATCCCTTTGAACTTCAGGTTCTTTTGACTTTAAAGAGAAATACTGTAGTACGGACCAGGATTTTCATTTCTTTCTTCAAAAAGTTGAACTGTATTCTTTATCTTTCTGTCTGCTTTGTACATGTCAATATTTCTCTCTTGTAAATCTAGACTTAGTTCACTAAGTTCTTGTAAAGCATTACACATAAGGCCCAAATCAAGAACAAATTCGCATGACGTTATTTTTCTTAAAAGGTCCTCATAAAGAAAGCGATCTGTTTTGCTTCTTTTGCCTCCAGAAAGTGATCGATGAGGGCTTCAAAAGTCTTGTCACACTGCAGAAACTGTGTGACAGCTAGATGCAACCCAGCAAGTGCTTAAAATTCTGCCAATTTTAAGAAGTTGACATTCTAGAGTTGCTGCACATTCCTGTAGTTCCCTAGCATTCTTAGGTTAAGCTTGATAAGTCACATAAAGTTTGTGCATGAAACTCTTAAAGTGATTCACTCCTGCCACATTGTTCACTGTGTCACTAACAGACAATTAAAGGCAATGGCTAGCACAATGCCAGAAAATACCACTAGGAAACTTCTCTTGCATTCATTTTAAAAATTTTTTATGGAATTTACAATTGTGTTAAAAAAACTTTTTTATTATCTTGACGTTTCAATCTTCACATCAAGATCATCATCTGGAGCGTACATAAGTACACAGAACAAGCTGAGTTACATCATTAACTGTGAGCTAGAGAAACAATGATTTGATCACATGTTATTCTACTGGGATGACCTCTGGTGAAAAAAAAAAATAAATAAAATAAAAAATTTTTTACATCAAGCTAAATTCTATTTTTACAATGACAGGAATAAACATTCTTTTAGATGGTTTTCTTTCAGAAACAATTGGTGTCCTATTTTTAATATTACAATTGTTATTTTTGATTTGCAATACTGGATTTTCTACAGTCCTGTTTATAGTTGTTCTTGGTGAGGAAGGTCGAATATATACCTTCCATATGTTTTGGATTTTTAAACCATCATTGTTGTTCAGATTGGGGTGGTTGCTGATAATTTTGCAGGCTTCCTTGAATTTCCATTCATCCCATGTTCTAGTGTGATGTAGACAGCTGGTGGTTTTCCAGTCAATTCTGTGTAAGGTATTCAGGGCATGATCAGAAAGGCCAGCTTCACCATAATTATTATATTTAATGTGTTGTTTATGTTCTTTTTGTCTAATAGGAATAGTGTGTCCTGTTTCTCCTATATATGGTATGTTGCAAGTACAATAAATCCGGCTTAAATTAAGGGGATATTGAATCCCACATATTGAATCCCACATAGTTTTAAAACCGAATAAGAAACTCAAAGATTGGAATCAGATCAGAGAGTTTCTTGCCGAATATAGTAAACTATAAAGTATCGGCGGACACTAGCGTTAGCCAATGCAAGTGATCCTTGTACATAGTACATTACTGGGCAACTCGTTGCAAAGGTGGAGGAAGAAGTTCAGATCGCTATTCTTAGGTATTTTCCATAATGTAAAAACACATTTCTTAGGAAATGTATGCTGTTATTACATTATGGAGGGAGGTCACTACCCAGACCGGTTTCTCCTTCCATAATGTAATAACAGCATACATTTCCTAAGAAATGTGTTTTTACATTATGGAAAATACCTAAGAATGGCGATCTGAACTTCTTCCTCCACCTTTGCAACGAGTTGCCCAGTAATGTACTATGTACTAGGATCACTTGCATTGGCTAACGCTAGTGTCCGCCGATACTTTATAGTTTACTATATTCGGCAAGAAACTCTCAGATCTGATTCCAATCTTTGAGTTTCTTATTCGGTTTTAAAACTATGTGGGATTCAATATCCCCTTAATTTAAGTAATGTTTTCATTGCCGAAATGAAGCTTATTAGCTCTTTATACTTTAGTAACTTAATGGTTGCACCTGTTTGGAAAACTCGTTCGCAAAGTACATAAGTTCTTTTCGCTATACACTATGGTATTAGGTCTAGCTGCTCACTGATGAAGCCTCAAAAAAGGCTGAAACCGGTCTGGGTAGTGACCTCCCTCCATAATGTAATAACAGCATACATTTCCTAAGAAATGTGTTTTTACATTATGGAAAATACCTAAGAATAGCGATGTGAACTTCTTCCTCCACCTTTGCAACGAGTTGCCCAGTAATGTACTATGTACTAGGATCACTTGCATTGCTAACGCTAGTGTCCGCCGATACTTTATAGTTTACTATATTCGGCAAGAAACTCTCTGATCTGATTCCAATCTTTGAGTTTCTTATTCGGTTTTAAAACTATGTGGGATTCAATATCCCCTTAATTTAAGTAATATTTTCATTGCCGAAATGAAGCTTATTAGCTCTTTATACTTTAGTAACAATAAATCCGGTATACTCCAGGGTGAGCTAGTGGAGGGAGTGGGTCTTTGGATGAGTTGAGTAAGTTTTTTAATTTTGCAGGATGTTTAAAGGTGGCTTTGAGGTTGTACTTTTGTAGTACTCTGTTTATTTTGTCTGATATTCCTTTAATGTAGGGAATGGTTATAGTTTTACTGTAGTCTGGTTTGTCTTTGTTTTTTATTGTGGTTTTGTAGAGAATTTTGTTTATGGTATTTTGGCTGTATCTGTTTTTTTGTAGGTTATTACTGATAATTTTAAACTCGTCTTTCAGTGCCTGTTCACTGGAACAAATCGTCTGAGCTCTGTTTTTTAGCGTGTTGATGACACCTAGTTTTTGTGTTGGGTGGTGGTAGGAGTTTATGTGTATATATATTGTCCCGTATGTGTCGGTTTTTGGTAAACAGTGAAGGAAAGATTGCCCGAGGGAAGACGTGTGACAAGTGTATCTAGAAACGGAAGTGTGTTGTGTTTTTCAATTTCAGTTGTGAACTGTATGCGTTTGTGTTGTTTGTTTAGGTGGCTAAGGAATGTGTCTAATGTCTGGCAGCCATGGGACCAGATCACAAAAACATCGTCAACGTATCTAAGCCAGACTTTGGGTTTTAGAGGGGAGGAATCTAGGGCAAGTTGCTCAAAATGTTCCATGTAAAGTTAGCAATGGGGCGGGGGGGATAATGGCGAGCCTATGGCTGTGCCTTCTTTTTGTAAGTAGAAGGCGTTTTGCCATACAAAATAACCCGACCGTAATACATATTATTATTATTAAACAAGACCTCATGGAGTCAAAGACTCATCTAGGAGGTTCTTTTATCTCACACACATCTCATCATACCGGGTCTTAAACACATTCAAACTCCTTGCAGACACCACACTCTCAGGCAAGGCATTCCAATCATTCACAACTCTGCATGAAAAAAACCTGCCTCTCACTCCCCTACTCACACCCTCTTTATACAGTTTCCAGGGATGACCTCTGGTTCTCCCCTGATCTCCCACTATTCGCTGTAGAACTTCTCCACCATTGATCCTATAGCAACCCCTTACCACCTTGTAGGTCTCTATCATATCTCCCCTCTTCCTTCTCTCCACTAGTCTCTGCAAATTACATCTTTTCAATCTTTCCTCATACTCGACATTCCAGAGGTCAGAAACTACCTTAGTCAGTCGCCTTTGGACCCTTTCCAACATCTCTTCATCCTTCTGAAAAACCAGGTGACCAAATCTGGGCACAATAGTCCATGTGTGGCCTAATCAAAGCCTTATACAATGGAACAAGAATCTCCCTACTTCTACACGTCAGTGTCCTCCTCATCATTCCCAGAAGTCTTTGTGTTGTCTTCACAATTTTTGCGATGTGACCCCTAAATTTTAGATCCTTATCCACTATCACTCCCAGATCTCTTATTTCCTCTACTTCCAACAATATATTCTTACCAAGCATAAATTCTGCATCCCATCTTTGTTTTCCAAATTTTAAAACCTTACATTTTGCAACATTGAACTCACATCCCCATTTGCTTGCCCAATCACTCAATTTATTCAAGTCTTCTTGCAAGGCCACAACATCTTCACTACTCTTTATGGTTCGTCCCAACTTTGCATCATCTGCAAACAACTGAATATCTCCATCCAAATCTTCGCCAATATCATTAATATACAAGTTAAATAGTAATGGCCCTAAAACAGATCCCTGAGGCACTCCACTAGTGACTTTCCTTTTCCTGGATATTGCACCCCCATACACAACTTGTTGATACCTATCAGATAGCCAGTCTCCAATCCAATGCACTAATCTAATATCCAACCCCATCTGCTCTAGTTTGACTGTCAACTTATCATGAGGCACTCTATCAAAAGCTTTTGCGAAATCCAAGTATATTACTGTGTATCCTTCTCCTCTGTCCAAGGAAGCAGTCACTTTATTGTAATAAGTAAGTAGATTACTAAAACACGACCTCCCTTTAGCAAATCCATGCTGTACATCAAAGATTATACCATTGTTGTCAACCCAACTCTGGATTCTAGTTCTCACAAGCTTCTCCAACAACTTAACCACAACACCCGACACACAGATAGGCCTATAGTTTGATGCTTGAGTTCGATCACCTCCTTTATGAAGTGGCACAATCTTGCCCTCCTTCCACTCTTTAGGGACTTGACCAAGTGCAAGACTTGTATTAAAAAAATATGTCAAGGCAGGTGTCAACTCTCTGGCACATTCCTTCAGAATACGCGGTGATATATTATCAAGTCCCACAGCCTTATTTACATCTAGTTTACTCAACTCCCCAAACACCTCTTGCTCACTTACAGTCAATCTCTCCTCCCCATCATCAACTGCTCTTAATCTCTCCATGAAGTCACATTCACAAGATTGAAAGATCTTTATGAACTGCTCATTAAGTATCTCCACCACACATTCTGCAACAGCTGTCTTTATACCATTTCCTCCAATCAATGTCATCCTTCCATAATCATTCTTTCTTTTGCTGGCTACATATCGAAAGAACTCCCTAGGATTCTTTTTAGCTTCATTAGCTAACTGCTGTTCATACCTCTCTTTAGCTACTCTCACCAACCAAGTCACTCTCCTTGCCTGGTCTTTGTAGAACTCATGAAATTGGTTACTTCCACTTCTCTTATGCTGCCTCCACAATGCCCTTTTTCTCTGTATTGCATGCTTAAGCTCTTTATTCATCCATCTCACACCTAACTTATTTAACCTTCTCACCTGTGGTATACATTTAGACATTGCATCCACTAAATATTTTTTGAAAATCCCCCAAGCTGCATTGATCTCTTTTCCAGCTAACTCCTCATTCCATGCTACACCTGCAAGCTGTCTCCTGAGCTCTTCATAATCACCCCCCTTGTAGTTCCACATATACCCTTTTTTCACAGGGGTCCTTGCACTGCTGGCAACCACCCAAGTAATCACCTCATGGTCACTTTCACCAATTGGTGGATGATTTGATACCTCATTGATAATTACATCCTCCGATGAGATGACCAAATCCAAGACCCTTAATCCTCTTGTGCCCTCTGTTACATACTGTCTGAGGTAGTTATCCCTCAAAAACTCAAGAAACTCATTTTCTTTACTTCCAGTTGCTATCTCTTCATTCCAGTCTATATTGCCATAATTAAAATCACCCATAATGATCACCCTTTTCTTATTTGCTTGGCTTATTTGACTATACATTTCACTATCACCACCATCCACATTACCAGGTCTATAACAACATCCCACCAAGTATTTGATTCTATTCACCTCTATCTCACACCATACTGCTTCAAAACCACTGGCCCCATTTCCCCCTTGCATCTCTACCCTGTATGGACATAACTCTTTCTCTATCATCAATAGCACTCCCCCTCCCTTTTTACCCCTTCTATCCTCACGAAACACATCATACCTTTCCATCTCTATTCCTGTCAGGATGTCATCCTCATCTAACCATGTCTCACTTATTCCGACAATCTCTGGGTGCACAGACGCAATTAGCGCAACCATTTCATCCGCCTTGTTTCTTATACTTCTAGCATTGGTATACAAACACAACAACTCATTTCTGGATCTACAGCTAGTTCCACTGATACCACTCACTCGATGTGATCTCTCCATGCTGGACTGGGGCCATTTCCCTTTCTGCTTCTTCATTTTAGAACCCCTTGCAATTCCATCTGTTTCCTTTTGATCCCTGATCATCCCATTACTTTCCTGCCTACACATTCTCTCACCTCCTCTTGGAGCATCCACCTTTCTCACGCTGTGTATCCCTGTCCACCCTGAGCCTCCCCGTTTCCCTGCTCCTCTTGCACACCCATTCTCTCATTATCTATACTCATACCACTCACTTCCACATTCATTTCCACTCCTTCAATCTCTCCTGTCTTACATGCGTAGAAAGCGCCGTGATATCTGGAGGGAATTTGTTTTGTAGGAGAAGGATTGTGTCATTGATTGGGACATTTGTAAAGAGGGCAGAGACGTCAAAACTGACTAATAAATCATCTTTTCCTAATGTAATGTCTTTGATGTTTATGAAGTGTTGTGTGTTTTTGATATAGGAAGGGGAATGACCTACCAACTCCTTGAGTGTTGCTGCTAATTTTTTGGCTAAGTGATACGTCGGGCTATCAATTCCTTCAACGATAGGTCTTAGCGGGGTGTTTTCTTTATGAATTTTTGGTAGCCCGTAAATTCTAGGGGAGTGTGCATAATGAGGGAACAGTTTTTTTATTGTATCTTCGGGCCATGTGGTAATTGATTTAAGTAGTTTCTCCGTTTTGTTTTTTGTTCTGTTAGTTGGGTTGTAGTTAACTAGTTTGTATGTGTTATTGTCAGAGACCAGCAGATTCATTTTTTCTATATAAGTGGTACGGTTTAAAATGACAGTGGCATTTCCTTTATTGGCTCTATACCAGATTTATTGTACTTGCAACATACCATATATAGGAGAAACAGGATGCACTATTCCTATTAGACAAAAAGAACATAAATGACACATTAAATATAATAATTATGGGGAAGCTGACCTTTCTGATCATGCCCTGAATACCTTACACAGAATTGACTGGAAAACCACCAGCTGTCTACATCACACTAGAACATGGTATGAACGGAAATTCAAGGAAGCCTGCGAGATTATCAGCAACCACCCCAATCTGAACAACAATGATGGTTTAAAAATCCCAAACATATGGAAGGTATATATTCGACCTTCCTCACCAAGAATAACTATAAACAGGACTGTAGAAAATCCAGTATTGCAAATCAAAAATAACAAGTGTAGTACTAAAAATAGGACACCAATTGTTTCTGAAAGAAAACCATCTAAAAGAATGTTTATTCCTGTCATTGTAAAAATAGAATTTAGCTTGATGTAAAAAAATTTTATTTTATTTTATTTTTTTTAATTTTTTTTTTTTTTTTCACCAGAGGTCACGCCAGTAGAATAACATGTGATCATATCGTTTCTCTAGCTTGCAGTTAATGATGTAACTCAGCTTGTTCTGTATACTTATATATGCTCCAGATGATGATCTTGATGCGAAGATCGAAATGTCGGGATAATAAAAAAGTTTTTTAACACGGCTGTAAATTCCATAAAATTTTTAAAATGAATGCTGATCACCGCATAACCCTAAAAGAAAGGATTCTCTTGCATTCGCCTCCTTACACCATTATCCACACCAAACAACACTGCTGCACCATCACAAGTTACAGACAATAAATACTCCTTTAAGCAATCTTCAGATATCTCAAGATGACTAATTAGAGTTTAGAATCCCTCTAGCAGTCACATCTGATAATTCGATCAAATCTAGGAAAAGACTCACAGGAGCCGAAAGTTCAGGAAGAACTACACGAAGAATAATATTGAAGGTTGTTGTGTTACTCACGGTTGTCGATTCATCAATACATAATGATATTTTGTTCTTGGAGTCCATTATATTGTCTATTAATGTTTTTCTCATTTCGTTTGCGATGTGGCTCACAATGTTATTGCAAGCATTTGCAGAATGAAGAATATAACCCATGTCTAGGCCATTTAGTTCCTGTAAATTTATTTCATCTTCAAAGTTGTTAAATTATTGATTTCTCCTCGCAACTTTGCAAACGATTCGAAACACTTTTCCTGTCATCTTTATTATGAGACAAAATATATAGGAAAACTTTCTCTAATGTTTCGTTTTTTTCTTCAGATTTTATTTTTTGTTTTTGGCACGCTTTGTGTGCTGCACTCTCTTTATGATCGTAAATCTTTTTTCTTAATGACATTAATTATTGTTTGCGAGATTTTCCAAAATGACTTTTATCATTTGCTTACTCTGCTGAAATTTTTGTTCTCATGTGTTTATCGATGGCAAGACTTCCGACATCATGACACACTTTACAGCCCAACATTTTATTCTGGACATGCAGCCACTCGTTTCTCCTTGCAGAAGTTATTTTTCCTGCAAAAGTGTCCAACATTCAGGCCAATCATTATCAGAATCTGCTTCCTTTTGACCACGTGGATCTTTGGTGTTGGTTTCGTGATTCTCTTCCCCAAGTGCATTTTTGGTGCTAGTTTTCTGTTTTACAGGATCACAAGTAGATTCAACAATTTCTGCTTCTTCAGCCTTCCTTTTTTTTACTCATTGGCATAAAGTAACTACTGATTTTACTCATTTTGAACAATGATTGCACTGATTTAACTTAGATTAATTCAAAACTCAAGTGAACACCTGCCTGTTGCAGAGTTTATATAGAACTGATAAACTGATATTGGAAGCGAACACGATTTCCGGTTGCGTACCAACCTATGAAACAGGAAAGCAGGGTACCAACTTATGAGTAATCAAACCTGAAAATTCAATTCATGAACACAGTACCATCTACCGGAATATTTATAATACATTTTGTTGTCAATAAATCGCAAATTATTAAAAACTTAAGAAAAAAGGTGCTGGTACTGTGTACCACCAGAAAAAAAGCACTTATTATTATTATTACGTGACACCTCCAGGGATTCCAAGCACTCATTGAGGGAGGGAACCTACTCTACAGCTCTCTGTCTCCAATGCCATCTACTGCCCCTCACCACCAGCACTTCCACAAACATCCATGCCCATGGCAGGATTTGAACCCACAGCCTTTTGGCTGGAGAGCAGATATGTTAACCACTTGGCCGGCCGAGTGCTTATTAGAGGCCTGAAGTGGTTTAAAAAAGTTCCATGTTTGGTCTCTGGAGCAATTTCCAGACTGTGTAATAAAATGAAAAATACAAAAAAAATCCTTAGCCCACCCCAGTATGAATGTACTATAAGTTTATAGAAGGTGGGACACACACACACTTTTTTTATGACCTAAGATGACATGTCATTTTTTTTTTTTTTTTTTGAAAAGCATTTATGCGAATTCCACCCACAAAAGGTTGTAAAGTTAGCATACAGGTATCATGGGTGGCTAAGGTTTTATATTCTAGGTTTCCCTGTTGTAGAGACCAAACATGGTACCTCATTCAAGCCATCCAATAAAAAGGATGGTAATCTCACACCACACTATGGAAAGACAGATCATATGATACAACTCTGCATTACATATAGACAAATATCTCTCCCCCAATTATTTGCAGTATCATTACACATAATTCAAACAGTAATGGTACAAGAATAAAACCGTGGAGCATATGCCACTTGTTACCATTCTCCTGAGACGGTGTTCCCTCCATCTTGTAGGTCACTGATATTAAATAGCCAGTCTCTTGATTCCAGATTCCACTAATCTATAATTTCTGTCTTGAAATAAGCATACATAGGATTACAGTGATATTTCACTGTAATCCTATGTATGCTTATTCTGGCATAACCATACAAAAATATGTAGAAAACCATTGTACGTTTATACTATGGTAAAATATAAGTGAAATCAAGAATATCATTTATTTTCCAGTTTTATTATATATTTTGGACAGGAACAGTAAAAGCTTCCATAGCTCGGCCGGTATAGATGAATCCCTTTGGTCAGAAAGACCTGGTTTCGATTACTGCAGTCTCATTCTAGATTTTTTCCTCCCAGAAACTCCAGTCCCTCAGAACAGGCAAATTGGCCTTGTGAACACACATGGATCTACAGTCAAAAGTACATACTTAGAATGCCCTCATTGGATGGCACAACCTCAACTGGTCCTAAGGGGATGGATGGAGAAAATTGTAGGGAACCCCACACGACAAACAAACAGGAACAGTAAATCTTTGGTGTGATGTACCATGCTCCTTCCGGATTCAAAATTTACATCGTTTGTCGTTTTAATACATTTTGATGATTCCAATCAGTAAGGTCAAAGAGTATGTATGTCATTTAAAGGAATTTTCCACATGGTTAGCTGTGGTACTTTGAACTTACCTTGAAATGTTGATGTCTTAACTTTGCAGATAATAATGCCAACCAATTATTTTGTAGATATGATTATTTATAAACTTTGATACCTTTTTTTCAGTCAAATTTACAGTTAGATCCTTATATTTTCTTCCAATTTATTTTCGATGATTTCTTCCAAATCACAATTTTGGCAGCAGTTTCATTGATGAATGAACAGAATGCTTTTTGTGGTTGAATATGCTGATTTTGCTCTATTTTTTAGCTCACTTTGCTGTTGGCAAAAGTTGAAATTTTACTTTATATCTGCAATGAAAGGATTTTAGTTTCTCTTTACAATAAATGTTATTATTATTACATAACACCTTCAAGGAGTCCAAGGGCTCATCGTAAAAGGGCACACTCCTCCAACTATGACACTACTGCTATCACATTACACAATGTCATCTGCTGCCCACCACAAATAGTATTTTTTGTCTGTAAATTGTGTGTGTCCTCAATAGTTCAAACAGTTAGTGATATCTTGTGTTGCACATCTTGGATAACTGTATTTCTATGCTTTATTTGAGACTATGACCTTGCTTAATAGCGACCTCATGTAGCTTGTGTGCACTGCTTTCTTTCCAAGAAATGTTTGACCGGGTCTGGCACAAAGGCCTACTAGGCAAACTATCATCATTCGGTCTGACCCAGGACTTCTGTAGTTGGATTGCAGCTTTCTGTCAGGATGCACATTGTGTGTGTGATGGTGGACGGCTTCCTATCCTCTCACCATTCAATTAATGCTGGGGTCCCACAAGGTTCTGCCCTCTCACCAACTCTCTTCCTGCTATATATGAATGACCTACTGCAATTGACCTGCAACCCCATACACAGTTTTGCAAACAACAGCACACTACACTCCTCATTTGCATTTGAAAAACTTTACCCTACCCAACTCACCTCAACCTACAGAACATCAACCACCACCTCCCTCAACTCCGATCTCCAAGCCATCCTACAATGGGGTTTGGATAACCTCATAAATCTCAACGCCAATAAAACCCAGTTCTGTACTATTTCCCATAAAAAAAAAAAAGAACCATTTTTTCCCCAGTATCCTTTTTGACGATACCCAAATTTCCAGACAGTTTGAGATCTCGCTTCTTGGAATCACCCTCACATCAAACCTCTCCTGGCATAAACATATCACAACCATTGCATCCTCAGCCTCAAAAAAACTAGGATTTCTCTTTTACTCAAGACGTTACTTCACCCCCGAACAGCTATTAACATTATACAAATCCGCCCAGCTATTGAATACTGCTCCCACATATGGGGTGGGGCCCCTAAAAGCTCTCTCAAAATGCTTGACTCAACACAGAGGAGAGCAATTAGACTTATCAATGATCCATCCCTTACCAACTCCCTCCCCCACTTTCACACAGACGTATGGTCTCTGTAGTATGTATATTCTACAAATATTTCCATGGGAAATGCTCATCAGAAATAACATCAATAATTCCTCCGCTCAGTACTAAGCTCATTGGAACACGTGCAGCTGCTGCACAACATCCCTTCACAGTACACCTAGAAACAAACAGAAAAAGTTTTTTCCTCTTCCTTCATCCCTGCAACTGCTGCACTGTGGAACAGTCCCACCTGCTGTGTTTCCCAAGGAATACAATTTAAAGTCATTCAAATCAAATGTAAATAAATTCTTCCTTTCCCAACTCACTACCCATACATGGCACTAACGTACTATAGGTTGACAAACCAACCTCCTGTGTATGGACCAAACATAAAAAAAAAAAAAAAAAAAAAAAAAAAAAAACACCCTTCTCCAGTACCTTTTTATCACACTCCCAAAATAATGATTAGTCTATAATTCAGCATTTTAACAACAGTTGAAACTTTGAGGAAAAAACTGTAGAGTAATTTTTATTAATAGAGCACTTTTTGTTAAAATATAATCCACTGCTTAACATTTTCACTCTACAAACAATGCAGGTAGTGGAGTTATCCTTAGCTGCCCATTGATTTAATACATTTCATTGGGATATAAATCAAGTGAAAATTTATGTGAATCCCACCTATAAAAGACTGTTTAGCTTATCATATTAGTAATGTTTGCATGGCCATAAACCCTGTTCCAGAGACTAAGTAAACATGAAACTTATTTGAGCACTTCAGTCCTATAATCAAGCAGGGTGGTCATCTCATACCAGGCAGTGAAATTTATATACCCCAAAGATTAACAAATGTCTATTTGCATTTATAATGCAAGTTTGTGATTTGTAATCTTGTTATTTCTTTTATGAAAATTTTTTTTCTTATTTCTGAATTAATAGTGGAATTTTAACATGTAAAATTTGTCTCAGTTACTTATCTTTAAAGATAATAAATATATTAGAATATAATAAATATATTTTAAGCAATCTGTTCCAAAATATGTCTGAATTTTCTTTTTTTTTTTTATTTCAAAGTATGGTGGAAATCCTGTATCTCTGGCTATTGCAAATGCAGTTTTGGATGTTATTGAAAATGAAAAACTGTTGGATCATGCTACAAAAGTAGGAAACTATCTTTTAAGTTCTATGAAAGAAATGAAGAATAGACATTCTCTTATTGGAGATATTAGGTAAGTCATTTGGGATACAGCTAAATTTATGGTTTGAAATGTTTATTGTGCTTTGTTCGAGTCAATTGATTTTTTTATGTTTGTATTGTCTATTCCTGATAATAACTTATCAGAGTACAAGGAGCCCTCGGTTTATGCCTCACTTCCGTTCCTGAAAAAACGGGCATAAAATGAACCCAATTTTTATGGGAGGTAAAAGTTATGTTCCATGCAGTCTAAAAATATGCACATTAAGTATGTGTAACATTATTATATTTAATAACGATACATAATTTTTCATCCAAAATGATAATGATTTTTCAATTTTTTCCCTTGCTATAACTTAAATGTTTTGGATTTAGTACTGCTGTAGATTGTTGCGCAGACTGTTTTATTCTATCCGCATTTTTCATAATTGTAGTAACAGTCGATGGAGGTAAGTTCATACTTTTACAGACAGTAGCACCTGTCTGCTCATCTTCCATCCTTCGAATCACCTCCATCTTCTTTTCAAGTGTGATTGATTTCTGTGCCTTCTTAACACCAAGTTTTGCTAACTTTTGTTCACTTCTTTTATCAGACATGGTATGTAATTATGTACTTTATCTTAAATACATATGTATGTAAAAAAATTAAATAGAACAATTAGGTAGATTCAAGTAAAACTAGGTTTGATACATTTACTTCATAGTAGCTCGGTAAACACTCAAACACTAGAGTGCCTGCTAGTGTTGTTTCTCAGTCAGATCACACTACAGTAAGAAAGCATGCGCAGGCATCTGGTGTTATTGTGAATCGGCGTAAACTGAGGGCTGCCTGTATTTGCTACTTTCATGAGATTACTCTCTATTCAGAAATGTTTTATTTATTTTTTATTTAAAACTAGTGTAATTGTATAAAGTTCCAGAGATTCAAAAGCTCTGACATAAAAAAAAACAAAAAAAACTATTTACTTGTTTATACAGGATACTGAATGTCTTGTATGCATAAGATCCAGAATCCTGTATAGGTGTGTTACTAGAGTTAAAAAAAAAATCTTCATCCATTAGTAAAGATGAAATGCATTATTATTATTTTTTAATGGATGTGGATTTGTCATAGTAGAAACTATTTTCTGACTAGAAGGTACTTTTTAAGGAAAAAAACCCAATAAGCTGTTTCTTATCATGAAACAGTCTTCACGATAGGAAAGGCCTTATTTGTCTGGAATCTTCCATTCTATAAATAAGAGCAATTTAAGAGGAAGTAGGTTTCAAAACTTTATATCAATAGGAATGAATGTCTGGATAACACTTATTTAGCTATAATCAATTTTTACCAGACTAAATGCATGATACAAATCATTCCCCAAGCATGTGTACACAGCGAGATAGCACACCACTTGAAGCCTTTATTTTACTTTTCTTATTAACTAATTTTGAAGAAATTTTTATTGCCATTATACTTGCTTCTGGTTAGTCCATATTAGTTTGTAAGCATAATGGTCATATTTATTATTTCCTCGAAAAAAGTGTTAATAACATTGAAGAATAAAAAATTAATAAGAGTAACATTATTTCACTTCCATAGCATATACCCTATTATTATTATGTCCATTCCTGAGTACATAGTCTATATTTAAGTTGTGGTTAGGATTGAAGGAGGTACAGAAAGATAGCTTGATGTTAAATCAAGCTGTCCATCCTCACAATGAGACAGGGATATACATTATCTCCACTATTATTCATTCAGTATATGGATCACATTATGAAGGAAAGTGGTTAGTCCTAACATTAAAATTGGAGATATTTCATGTTCTTTCCTTTATTTAGATGATATACTCTTCAATAAATCTAGAACAAGTATAAATGCAGTCTGCAGGATTTCTTATCTAAACTGAATAAGTTGTCATCGTTATCAAACTCCTGATATGTATCCTCAGGATAATTATGACAGTAAACTACATGAAAAAGTTACACCATTATTAACTTCCAAAGAACAATTTTCCTCCAAATAAATCTATTATCTGTCAGGATTATAATATTATAAGATCTTGTATTTCTTTTAAGGCACTTGTTACTGTATCAATTCATCTACATCTCAGTCTTCCTTTGGATTTTTTTTCTGTCATCCTGGCAAAAAATACTTGTTTTGCTAATCTTTCCTCCTCCATTTAAGTGACGATACCACCTGATATTAGCTCTGCTAACACAGTCCTGAATGCTAACAATGGTAAGTTCTTTCCTAATCTCCTCATTTTTAATGTAATACTGCCGTTGATGCTATCTGTTCACTCCACTAATCTTTCTCAGAACTCTCATATCAGGGGTCTCCAGTCTTTGATCAGGTGTTTTATTTCTAGCACTGCTCTCAGATCAATAAGTTAAAATTGATTTGAATATACAGCTAATTAACTGTAACATTATTTCACACCTCATTTTACCCCAAACTATCTCTCTATCTCCTTCATGTCTTAAATAGAGACTATGTATTGTTTGCTATAATGTCCATTTATACCATATAACTGTGGTGCTATGAAGAGCTTTCCTCTTTGGCACCTTGTCATGCCTTTTTCAGATCAACAAAATTTCAATACAAATCCTTGCTGTATTCCCAAGATTTCTCAGCTATTTGTCTTAAAGTGAAAATCTGATTTTGACAACCACTATTTTGCCTGAATCCAGATTGTTCTTCACTAAGCTTCCCTTTCACAATTTTTCTGAGCTGTTTCTCAAGTATACTTGAATAAATATTACCAGGAACACTCAGCAGAGGAAGCTTTCAGCTTTATTTCCCTTTTTTGTAGATGTGTACTATGAGAGCTCTGCTCCAGTAATCTAGAACTCAACCCTCTGATCAGGCTTTCTGAATTATGCAGTGTAACCACTGTAAAACTTTTATACCTCCATATTTTAGCATTTCTGGCCAAATTTCATCTACTCCAGCTGCCTTTCCACATTTCAGATTTTTGACGACCTTTTTCTACTTCATGTATTGGTATGCATTACTGTTGGGAGGTTTCTGCCATCATGCTGACACTGCTTGTTTCATTTAGCAGCCTTTCAAAGTAATTATTCCAGACATCTAGAATATCTTTATCTTCAGTTTTCATGTCACCTTTATCATCTGATTTCTTTTACAGTACTCTTTCCTCCATTTCTAAGCTTTTTCAATAGCCTCCACAATATGTTGCCACCTTCCCAATATTTTATTCTGTGTTCTTACCAAAGTCTTCCTATGACTTGTTTTGCTAGTTTTACACAGTGCTTTGCTTTCTTACATTTTTCTCTATTCCCTAAGAGCATATGCAGGCTTACATGCTAGGAACTTTCGAGATGCATTTTTCTTTTCCTTCACTGCCTCTTTAACTTTCTGGGTTCACCATAGAGTTCTGATTTTTTTTTTATCTCTACAGACAACCTCACCACATGCCTCTCTAGCTGAATCAATCAATGTTTTCTTCGGGATTTGCCACTGAATCTCAAAAAAAAAAAAAAAAAAAAAAAAAAAAAAAAAAAAAAAATGATTGATTCAGCTGAATAAGTGTGGTTGAAAATCAGCACTAAGACACTGAATACAGGAACATTAACATTCAACTGCATTCTGAATGGAGCACCTATAAAACAAGCAAAATGTTTCATCTGTTATATATTCAACAGACTTGTCACTATGCAGGCATGGTTGACAGTCAGTTGTATATGCAGCTTTCTTTGGAATAAAAGAGACAGTTAACATAACTAAAGTAGCTGTATATGAGATATTGTTCAAACCAATTTTGACTTGTGGATCTAAGTGCTAGTTTACAAATAAAACAATTGATCAAAGAATAATTAGGGGAGCGAACAGATTGCATCAATAGCAGAATGATATTAAAAAGACAATATTTGGAAGGAACTTGACAGGGCTAATGTAATTTTCCTTTATAATGTGATCCATATAGATAACGAATATCTGTGGAGATAATGTATACTCATGTATTCCTCAGCTAATCTCAGTGGAATGGTCCCTTAAACTGAATGGGAAAGGAAAGGTTAGCATTACATGGGTGATTTAAAAAAAAAAAAAAAAAGAAAGATCTAGGTAGATCGATGCAGTTCTAAGGTCTTCACTCTTCTAGGGTACTGAAGACTGACCAAAGACCTTGTATCTGACAATATTAGTCTTTACAAATAACATCCTAATTTAGAGCAAAATTGATATGAAGTTAGTACTGTATGATAAGTTTACATCATTACTATCATGTACTTACACCTCTATATGATACTTATCTGGAATTTGATATGTCCCCTGAAGAGGTATAGTCAAACCTGCCAAAATCATCTTGCATTCTTTGCATTAAGTTCAGTGGCACTATATAAATGCTTATTAAAGGTGTGCTTTTAGTCATAAACCACATTTGCATTAATTATTAATGTTTGTTTAATGATGGTCATGCATTTAATTATATTTTAATTTTTTTTTCTCCACTCTCTTTATCTACAGGGGTGTGGGATTATTTATTGGGATTGAGTTAGTTAAGGACAGAACAACCAAAGAACCAGCTGCTGAAGAAGCCAAATACATTGTGTCAAGGTAAGAAATATTTCTTTTGGTATGTTTAAGAATGCTAGCTCATAAGATAAAGGACTATTAGATATTAAAGTTAAAGTTAGTATAAACATGTTTAAGAATTATTTCCTACTTTGAGAGTTATATCACTATATTATTGATACAGGACATTGCAAAGGAAGAACGGTATTGATTTTCTCACTTGTAGTTGGAATGTGATATTATTTTTGCCCCCCCCCCCCCCATTTAGAGGTTTATATTTGAAACAAAAAAAATCTATTCATATCACAAAATGATAAGAATAAAATTTATATTGGAAGGTGTTAATTATGATATCTGTTGTGGTTTTTTTGAACTGAAATATAATTTTGGATTTACTGATATATAAGTTGATATCATAACAGATCCACTGTTATTTCAATGGCATTACATTTCATTATACTTGACAAGAAGTTATATTTCTGTTTTTCATTTAAGTTCAAACCTGAAGTATCTTAATGACTAACTATTTGCATATATTGGCAGTTAACTTCACATCAAATTACTGAAGAAAACTTTAAAAATAATAAGTTCTTGTCAGGTATAATTTATTTCTGACAGTGAATATTTTTGCTATCACTATATTAAACTGTTTTATAATAAAATAAGTTGTACTTACCAAGCATTCCTTATCCTTTGAGAAATAGTAATGTTCAGGTTCGATTAAATCTACACATGTAAATCACATGAGTAAAATAAAGTCATTTAATATAAATGACTAGTATCACATCTTCAGAGTTAATATGTTCAAAGAGCAGACTGCTACACAAAGTAAGAAAGAAGTGAACAGAATGCTTCTGTTTTGCTACTCTCTGGTCATGGGCTATTATTAGGATCCTGTGGGAACTAAGAAAACGTTTATAAAACGTGTAAACTGCATACATACAAATAAACCAATTAAACAACAGTAATTAAAACTTAAAATTAAATTTTAAGACATTTGCATAATAAAACGATTACGTGCATACAGTGAATACAAAGTGTAAGAAGTGTTGAATAAAATCACCTTGAAATATTGGGTTGTTGCACATGAAATGGCTGGTTTTAAGGACGATTGAAAAAGAAGAGAATAAAAAGAAGAAGAATACCTGTTTAATCAAAGTAATCTCCAGCAGCATCAATGCATTGTTGCCAATGTGTGACAAGGTCATTTATACCACATTTGTAAAAATAGGTGTCTCTGGAAGTGATGAAGTTCTCCATTGCCCGGTAAATTGATCCGTCATAGGCAAAGCATTTCTTGGACAAAAAATGGCTCAAGTGCCGGAAAAAATGGTAATCTGTTGGGGAAATGTTAGGTTTGATGAGGCACAATTTTGTATCCCAAATTGTTGATTTGCTGTATGGTTAACACTATCGTATGTGGTCGGGCGTTATCCTGAAGCAATAGGACTCCATGTCTATTCAGAAGTGCTGGTTGCTTAAGGCACAATTTGTTATGCATTTGCCGCATATCTGTACAATATCAAGCTGCATCATCTCATGGAAGGAATGAGTAATGAATAACACCAGCAGAAGACTACCATACAGTAAACAACATCTTCATTGGATGCAGAGGTGCCTTTGGAGTCCTTCCTGGTGCGTCTTTCACTCCCAACCACTGCGACGAACATGTATAATTATTGTAGAATATCCACTTCTCATCCACAGTTACAATTCGTTGCAGAACCTTTCTTCTTTACTTCTTAAGAGAGAAGAGCACACTTCCAAATGCCGTGCTTTGTTTTCATCAGTGAGTTCGTGAGACACTCACTTGTCGAGCTTTCTTACTTTTCCTATTATTGCTAAGTGCCGTGAAACAGTTGAGAAGTGTACATTTAGTGTCTGCGCGATCTCTCATACAGTTTGTCGTGGATTTGATTCCTTTAATTCATTTGAATCAATGGAGGAAGGACGATGGCCACAGGGTTTGTTTTGTAGCCTCAAATCTCCTGAGCGAAATTTTTTGAATCAACGGCGAGTGGATCTCTCATTAGTTGTTCCTCCACCGAATGCTTTATTGATGTTTTTTACTGCAGCAGCTGAGCTGCAGAATTTCCCAATTTGAACTCGTAAAGGTATAGCAACCTTAATTGACTGGGTTCCATGATTGACTTGATATCGGTAGTATTCAACGTTTAATGCTCGTTGAATAAAACAAATACTACAATTGCATCACCCATGTGTGATGCTGTCACATGACATAAAAATTTGCATATACCTCAGCGCTTCCTTTCTTCAACAACCAGTAGAAACCTGACAGTCATTCAATGGCCATTTCATTTGCAACAACCCAATAGTTTGTGTGTGTGTGTGTGTGTGTGTGTGTGTGTGTGTGTGTGTGTGTAGATAAACTGCATACATGCATACAAATAAATCAATTAAACAACAGTCAAAAACAGATTAGATTACATGTAGATCATGTGTAGATCACAAAAAAACTATTTGTGTAACATTGTGATTACATATTACAATTGATTATGTAATCAAAAACAGTGACATAAAATAAAATTTTGTATCCCATTCCTGCTAGGTTGTTCTCATGTTGCTCTTGCAGTTTGATTTGTATTCTTTAATATTCATAGAATTGTAAGCTTCTAAAGATATGATTCACATGTAGTGTAGGAATCATCACCAAAATGCAAAAGTTATGAACAGTAAATAAATATGCAGGTATGAAAGCAATACTTAATTGTGGTACAGGGAATAGACAAATTTTTTTAAAGCATTAAACCTAAAAAAGAGGACATTTTTGTCCTTTTTTTTTAGGTTTATATAGAAATAATCTTATTTATATAGAAAGTAAATAAGAATAGCTTCTTATTTACTTCCTTTACATTGTGATCAAAGAGAACTCAGTAAGGTGAGGCAGGGTGGGAATGAAATTTATCTCATGGGGAATTGGTGTGCACCACCAGAACTGATGAAATCTCCAAGGTTGAATTCTTTCATGTCATTTCAAGTTTTATTGGTATAAGGTTGGTGATGGTAATAATAATAATACAATAAATTAAATTATTATCTTGGTATATATTATTTTTTAAGAAAATCACAAAGTTTTCAGTGAATAATGAAATGAACATTTGTTCATTTTTTTTAATTTTATTTTACTGAATTTTATTTTACAGGTTGAAGGAGGAAAGAATTATTATGAGCACTGAAGGAAAGTATGAAAATGTCTTAAAATTTAAACCACCCATGGTGTTTAATATGGATAATGCTGATCACCTTCTTAATATTCTGGATGATATTTTTTGTGAAGTCAAGGATATACGTTGGTTACAATCAGAAGAAGATGTTAGTGATGATTCAGCTTCCTTGAGCGAAGACAGTGCAACAGAAGATGAACTGAGTTCTCCTACATGTTCTGTTGATATGTTAACAACAAGGAGTGTAAGGTGCCAGTGTTGAAAAAAGTTGCCAGACTGATAAAATTTTTGTATAAAGTATACTAATATATTCAGCTAATATGTTGAATGTATCTTCTGTAAAATATCAGTTCATAATATTACTGTACAGCAATATATTTCCGTATTATAGTTTTTCTCACATTATTTTTATATGCAAGAATTCATTAGTGTTGTTGATTCTGACTGCACTTGTTCATATTTTCACTTCATAAACAACCTTATTTATGAATTCTCTACATTTTTGATAGAACATTAGAAAGTTTGCATTTTTCATATATAAAAATATTTATATTTGTTTTTTCCAAATAGTCATGTAATAAAGCAAACTTGCTATCTTCCATCGAATAAAATAGTATTTTTAGATACTTGCAGATTACTATCCCATTTTATTGTGTGCTGTTGTCCATTGTAACACAAACTGTGAGACTAATTACTGCTGCAAATATTTAAAGACTAATTCACCATATCCAGTGTTTCAACAAAGAACATAGGCTATAATAAAGACTAATTCACCATATCCAATGTTTCAACAAAGAACATAGGCTATAATAAAATTCAAAAATAAATAATCATTTTACCTCCATAGCTCAGTTGGTGCTCTGGGTTTGTATCTGTCTAGAACCTGAAGAATCATCAGGGCTTTCAGTTGAAAGTAGATGGAAGCAGCAGGGTTTATCCTGAAAACTTTTCATCCTGTAAAATAGAACAACTTGTAATTCAGATAGCAGACTGAAATAGGATTAACCATCATATGATATGATATGAGAATAATTAATTTCAAGATAATTTATGACTGACAGTAATCACATTTGCAATCCAATAAACCTAAGATCAATCAGAATAATAACAGAAAGATTTGAATGTGAGTTCATTAATGTGGGAGAAAAACATTTTTGCTTTATAAAATTAAATGAATAACAGCTTATCATTGAACTCTGTGTATATAAAAATATTTCTTGATAAACAATTATTTTAAATGAAAAAAATCATCACAAAATTCCTGACATCTACCCTCAAAGGGTGTACAGGATATGATAGTACTAAATGAAAAATTTACATCATTACTAACTTCCTATCTACAATTTTCCTCCAAACCAGTCTGTTACTTGTCAAGACTCCAACATTATCAGATCTTATATTTCTATCGTCTAAGACACTTTGTACTGTATCAATCCACCTATATCTTGGTCTTCCTCTGGGTCGTTTTCCTGCCAACCTGGCAGAGAACACTTGTTTTGCTAATCTTTCCTCGCCCATTCTGTTTATGTGACCATACCACCTGAGATTAGCTCTGTTAACGCATTCCTGGATGCCGACAATGTCCAGTTCTTTCCTAATATCCTCGTTTTTAATAATATGATATTGCCATTGATGCCATCTGTTCATGCCTCTAATCTTTCTGAGGACTCTCATATCTGTGGTCTCTAGTCTTTGGTCAAGTGTTTAACTTCTGACCCAACTCTCAGATCCATAAGTTAAAACTGGTTTGAACACTGTCTTGTATACAGCTAATTTAGTGCTCTGACAAATTTCTCTCTTATTCCATATGAATTTATTCAATTGACTCCCCACCATACCAGCTTTGCTGATTCTGTTGTCTATTTCTATATTTAATTTACCATCTTCACTAAAAATCATGCCTAAGTAGCTGAAATGTTTTACTTGTTCAACAGGAAATGGGGAAAATGTTTGTGACAGAATGATTTTAAAAAATGCTGAGGGTAGGGAGGTAACCGACTCAGTCAATATAGTGGAATTACTGAGCGAGCGCTTTGCAAGAGTATATCATCCAGGTGGTGACATTGCAGGAATGGAAGAACCAACAGCTTATACTGGAATTGTGAGAATTGTGATGAATGAAGCAGAGGTAAATAGTATATATATTACAGAACCTCAATGTCAATACATCTGTGGGAATGGCTGGTATACCAGCTCGTGTCGTATCGTACGTGAAGCGGCTAAAAAATTGTCAGTGCCCTTGACCATTTTGTTTAATTTGAGTCTAGGTCATTCCAAGGGGGTGGAAAGAGGGGAAAATAGTTCTGCTGCATAAAGGTGGTTCCAAGGCTGCTGTTGAAAATTACCGGCCAATCAGCATAACAGGAATCGTTATCAAGGTCTTGGAGAAAATAGTCAAGAGGAAAATACAAGATTGGAGAGATGAAAATGGAATACTGTATTGGGGACAGCATGGTTTTGTGAAGGGTAGGTCATGCCTCAGTAACTTGCTCACGTATTATATTATATAACACAGTGACGGCTGAACTGGATAAGGGTAATGGGTTTACAGTGAGATTCTACTGAAACTTGCTAAGGCCTTTGACAGGATACCACATGGAATTCTAATCAGTAAAATGCAGCATATGGGGATGGATATATGATTGGTGAGATGGATAGGAGGGTGGTTGACAGAGAGATATCAGACAGTGGTTTATTCAGGAGTAGAGTCCAAAAGACTGCCTGTGACTAGCGGTGTGCCACAAGGATCTGTTCTTGGACCACTGCTGTTTAATTTGTTCATTAATGATAATGATATAGGAAAGGACCTGAGAGGGACAGTTCATTTGTTTGCAGATGATGCAAAGTTGGGTAGGGCAATAGTAAATGCAGATGATGTCAAAATTTTGCAGGATGATTTGGATAGATTGGAGGTCTGAGCTAAGGAGAATGGATGTCAATGTCAATTTAATGTGGCAAAATGTGAGGTTATACATTTTGGGGTGAAAAGATTAGCAGCAGTTTACTACATTGGTGGAACTGTACTCCAGGAAATTGATGAGGTGAGAGATTTAGGAGTGATGGTGGATAAGGAGTTGAAGTTTAGGGGGAACACTGCAAAAGTGGCCAAATCAGCTCATCAAATCACTTGGTCGCTGAAGACTTTGACGAGTAGAGACAAGCATGTTATTTTTCCTCTGTATCGAGCCTTGATAATACCCCATCTCGACTACTGTGCCCAAATTTGGTCACCTAGGTTTCTTCTTGATGGGGAGGAGGTTGAGAGGATCCAGAGGCAAGTGACCAAGATGATAGCTGGTCTCTGGAATGAACCTTATGAGAACAGGTTGAGGGTTTGTGGGTTGCAAAAATTGGTTGATAGGCGGAGGGGGGGGGATATGATTGAGACACTCAAATTACTGAAGAATTTGTATAAGATTAATTCAGAAGATATTATTGAGAACAGGGCTGGTGGTGGGAGGACTAGGGGACATCCATGGAAGCTGGGCAAGAGTGTGGTTAGTAAGGGTGTTAGAGCTGGGTTCGTTACTTTTAGAGTGCTGAATGAGTGGAATAAGCTGCCAGAATCTGTAGTGGGTGCTGTGACAGTGAACGAGTTTAAGGCGAGGTATATGATAGATACTGTGTGAATGTCAAATAGTTGTGATGAACATGATTTGGGGCCTCCCTCGATGAGTCTGACTCCCTGGAGTTGTCCGTAATATAGATAATGTACATCCTTGTCTCACACCAGATCCTGACTTACAACTCAAATAAAGACCAAGTATTGCTTGATATAATGACCCATTGACACCATATAGCTTCTCTCTTGGCACCTTGTCATTTGTGTTTTCCAGATCGACAAAACTTAAATACAGATCTTTGTTATATTCCCATGCTTTCTCAACTATTTGTCATAAAGTGAAGATCTGATCCTGACAGCCTCTATTTGACCTGAATCCAGCTTGTTCTTCACCAAGCTTTTCTTCCACAATTCTTCTCAACCGTTTCTCAAGTATACTTGCAAAGATCTTGCCAGGAACACTCAGTAGGGAAATACCTCTGTAATGTAATTCTCACATTCAGTTTTAATTCCCTTTTTATTTTTATATTTTAGTTATATATATATATATATATATATATATGGGTACTATTAGAGCTCTACTCCAATCATCGGGAATTCGTCCCTCTGTCCAGGCTTTCTGAACTATGCAGTGCAGCCACTGTAAGACTTATACCACCATACTGCAGCATTTCTGATCGAATATCATCTCCTGCTGTCTTTCCACATTTCAAGCCTTTGATGATGGCTTTTTCTACTTCAAGTATGGATATGTATTCTTGACTGTATGCCTGTTGCGGTACTTGGCGTAATCATTGTCATATCATATTACTGTTGCTTTAGTTTAGCACTTGCGGCAAAATAAATGAATATTGTATAAATATAAATATAAATGAATATTTATATTTATACAATATTCACCATAAAGGAAGTGGCTTGTCCAATATTCCTCTACGAATAACGATAACGATCTACTTCCAAGCAGGCTCATATTTCACATTGAAAACAGAACACTTGCGTAATAAAATCTCAAAATTTCACTTTGTCATGTCCTACTCTAAAATTTCACTTTTGTCATGTCCTACTCTAAAATATATATTGTAATAGAATTTGAATATAGTCAATATATTGTAAACTGTAAAATACTATAAATTTATGGTTAATTGGATTAATATTCATTTATCCAATTTATTCATAGATATGGTTAATATTCATTTATCCATAATTGGATTTATGGTTAACTGGATTCTGCGGTCGTCCTTTTAACTGGCGCGCTCTATCTATGTGATGAAAACTAGCCGACTCTCAATGAGAATATTAGTAAGATAAGAACAAGATTTGATAAGAATATTATCTTATCAAGAAATTTTAAGTTCTTATATTAATATTAATATAATTTACTTTAATTTTTAGTAATACCTTTTTCATATTTAGTCTGCATCAAAATTCGAAAAGAATATAATATTTCGCTTTCGTTGTTTAACTGAAAATTAATAATACTATTATTAGTTGGATTTGTTGATGGCAGTAGGATAATCTTCCCCTATTTCTCTTCCTCCTCTAGGATCTTTCACTAGATGAAGCTGAACTATGCAGCACACATAAATCACTATAAATATAAATCACACCTAAAATGATTCATTAACATCGATGAATTAATTGATTTTAAGTAGAGCATACGCCGAGAAGAAAACGTTTTATTTCATTCAAATAAATAGTGACACTATTTTCGATTTCCTCACTAGATGGCAGCATTTTAAACAAGATCATTTTAAGTGGCGTGAAAAGGGCAATTTTATATATTTATTTTTTAATCAGTAGGCTATATGAAAATAATAAAAATAATTTATCCTGAATTGAAAGCATTTTATCTTAGTGTTCAGATCAACACGTCATAAAAACGTGTGATAAGCGCGTGTTCAACATATTATTCATGCCTTGGTAAATCTGACCGCTGAGAATGACAGGTTAAGGTCTTGTTAATTATAAAGTAATTACGCAGTTCTTAAAATTGTTGAATCCACTATCAGGATTACGAGTAACGTCAGATCAATGACACAGCTTCATACACGTGTAAACGCACCTTAAGAATGCATAATCAACTTCACTATTCGTTTTCGAATAGCAACCTATTGTGAGTGCTTTTTTTTTTGTATTTCTAGTTCGTTTGAAATTAATGATACTAAAATAAGCATTTTTGTTATGACTTTGCTGTTTATTTCATTGTGCTACATAAGATGCTAGTCAGGTTTAACTATCGAAGAAAAATAAATACGTAAATTAATCAAGGTGCCTGATACTAGTGCAGCATCACCACACAGCAGGTAAAGAAATTACGATAATTAGTGCAATATCAGGTTGCTATTTGTGGTGTGTGTGGGTGGGTGCATGCTAATGATCATTACCTGGATCAAGGCCAATACAGGATCATAAGAATGACTGTGCTATTCTTGTCAAATGCGTGTATTTCAACTTAAGGGGAGAGTGGACCCTATAAATTCTGGCATTTCAACATAGTTGTCAAATTCAGTATCACTTTGAAAGTTATAGAACACGAAAACCGTCCTGCAGTTTGAGTCTTTTTTTTTCTAGACATGAATAAATGAATCTTGCTTAAAAACATATAATATAATAATAATAATAATAATAATCCTCCGAGGAACATGGCCTTGTCGTGCGGTGGGGCTTGCATGCTGAGAGCTATGCTGGCGGTAGCATAGCTGCCAGCAGGGACACCCTTGTCAGAAAGTTCTGTTCCATACTCCATCTTGATGGTGAAAATCAATAAGATAATAATAATAATAATCCTCCGAGGAACATGGCCTTGTCGTGCGGTGGGGCTTGCATGCTGAGAGCTATGCTGGCGGTAGCATAGCTGCCAGCAGGGACACCCTTGTCAGAAAGTTCTGTTCCATACTCCATCTTGATGGTGAAAATCAATAAGATAATAATAATAATAATCCTCCGAGGAACATGGCCTTGTCGTGCGGTGGGGCTTGCATGCTGAGAGCTATGCTGGCGGTAGCATAGCTGCCAGCAGGGACACCCTTGTCAGAAAGTTCTGTTCCATACTCCATCTTGATGGTGAAAATCAATAAGAAATCCATGCTGGATCAGTCGACGCCCGGGTCACCAAGGATTACATCAGATGTTGGGGGATCCTAGGCATCAGACGACAAGTGGACCAAGCTCTCCTTACAGGGCAGGAAGTTGGAAAGCAACTGGAAGAAACCAAACGTAAAAAAATGTACTGTTGAAGAAAACAGAAAGGTTATGAAATGTTTTTACAGATCAATACCAAAAAAAAAAACAAATGGGTTTTAGAAAGCGTATGCATTTAATTTGGAAACAAAAATTTCCAAAATCTGCAATAACAGAACAAAAACTTATGGACCAAAAGAATTTCATTTTCCACAACAAAATATTTACAACTTGAGATGCAAGAGCTACATAACAAACCAACAACTCCAGTAACAGCAAATCATCACGAAGTAGCTATAACAGCAAATCATCACGAAGTAGCTATATCTAACTTTGGAATTCAACTCAGTGAGCACCGAGCTGACGACATACCTCAGAATGTTTTCACAGAAGTACAGTGTAAAATGAAGTCAGGGATATTGGAACATGTGGAACTCCATAAAAATGACCGTATAAGACTACTATTAAAAGCTTTACATAAACCTAAGATAAAACAGCTCCTCTTAGATGTAAATGCAGTGATAAAAACTATCACAACTAACGGTATAAAGGAACCACATCAATTCCTATACAGCACAGCCTATGTCATTACAGTGAAGCTTGGTTGCAAACCGCACGAGCAAAAGCCTAGGATGAAGCAATCTGCACCACGGAAAATCCGGTTGGAAAGAAAAGTCAGAAAACTTCGAGCTGATCTGAGCAACTTAGTCTTAAAGAAGGACGGCTGAAAAATAATAGCATCAAAAACAAACTGATAAACACATCTAATTTGGCTAACAAAACAATTGCTGAAGTTACCGAAGAGCTAAAATAAAGAATTTTATCGACTGTACAGAAAATTAAAAGATATGAAGCAAGAATAAACCAATATATACAAAATATGCAATTTCGAATGAACCAACGAAATTTTGGAAGTCAATCTGGGATAATCCTATTGAACATAATAAAGATGCCTTAGGAATTAAGGAAATATAATCAGAAAGGAAACAAAAACAAATAAAAAATGTCATTATCACTAAAGAAATGGTCAGTGCACAAGTTAGAAAATTACATGGATTTTGGTTAAAGCATCTAACTAGTCTATATGATCGAATGGCAGAACAATTTAATTATTAATTATTTGTTGCAGTCAGGCTCAGTGGAAGATTGGATGATATCTGGACGTACTTTTCTCTTCATGAAAGATAAGGATAAGGGCGGGGACCCAAGGAACTATCGTCCAATATCATGCCTACCAACTATGCTTAACCTGTTCACTCCAATCATAGCATATACCACTACTTATCAGATTTATTCAATTGAACAAAAAGGCGGCAATTCTCAAAAATCGACAGGAACAAAAGACCAGATCCTTATGAATAAAATGATCCTCAGAAATTCAAGCAGACGAAAAACTAACTTAAACATGGCATGGATAGACTATAAGAAAGCATTCGATTCCTTCTCACACTCCTGGATTCTAAAATAACTACAAATATTTGGAATTAACAAAAACATACGTTCGTTTCTGGCTGCTGCTATGAAATCATGGGAAACATCTTTAATAGTCAATAATAAGCGATTCGGATTGGAATTTTCCAAGGTGATTCTTTGTCACCATTGCTCTTTCAAAAATTTTTAATATCTCTATCTATGATTTTGAAGAAAACAAAACTTGGATATGAAATTCCTAAATATAATATTAAAATTTCCCATCTGTTGTATATGGATGACTTGAAGTTATATGGAAAATCGGTTCAGCAAATAGACTCCTTACTGAACACAATTTATTTCAGTCAGAAAAAAGTCAGGACATCAAAATGGAATTTAATTTAGATAAATGCTCAATTTTATCTAATAAATAGGGAAAAATTATTGACACTAGCAATTTTAATTTTGATCAAGAAAAATATATAAAAGCAATTTTAGCTAACGAACACTATAACGAGCACTATAAATGTCTAGGAATATTAGAAGCCAGTGATATTCTCCACTCGAAAGTTAAACAAGAGGCAGCAGCAGAATAAACTAAAAGAGTTAGAAATATTCTGAAACCAAACTCTGGATTAAACACAATTAGAAGAATGAACTCTTGGGCTATACTAGTGATCCGATACACAGCTGGCATAACAGATTTGACAAAAGAAGACCTGGACAAATTGACCGCAAGACTAGAAAATTAATGACAATGCATCATGCATTTCATCCTCGAAGTGACATTGACCAGTTGTATATACCTACCGAGGAGAATAGGTAGACGGGGTCTGCTGCGAAGAAGAAGAAATTAGTTTAAAAAGTTACATCTGAGCAAATGCTTCAAGCAATTACAGAAGAGGGCCGTCTAAAAGAAAATTTTTGTAATCGGAAACAAATCCGATTACAAAAAGGAACAGCAAAATAACCTATATATGCGTTGGAAAAATAAGCCTTACATGACTAATTTCTTCAAGATAATGAGGAAAACATTAACGTGAACAAGACCTGGAAATGGCTACAATATGGATATATTAAAAAAGAAACAGAAGGCAAATTAAAACAATTACTCTCTTAATAATAAATAATTATGTCATCAAGATGTTATAGGTGATGTCACTGAATTTATTTTACTATTTTACTTTTTACTAATTAGTAAAGAAGTAAAATTACCATTATTTACTGTTATTACCATTCTGTTACACTTCTCATATAGATACAAAAATTATTCATCACAGGCAAAGCTGAATTTGGAGAAACTGATATGTCGGAAGCATTCAATTAAGTATGACATCGCAGTCTTCTTACCAAATGCCATCTTCTGTCTCCTGCACATCCTTATTCTAGTGGACTACCAGCTTTCCCTATGGTCGTTCGTTGCTTGCCATGTTAGATGGATCTGTCTTGTTTCATTTTTCCATGAATGCTGAAATACCACAAGGCTTCCTGTTTCACTTACACACACAAACATTCACTCCCTCCCTCTCTTTATCTCTCTCTCTTTCTTTTCCTGTTATATATACATATATATATATACAGTATATAAAATTATATATATATTTTAATATATATAAAATTATATATATATTAAAATTATAAATAAAATTTTAATTTATACACCGACTTCTTCAGGTGTATAAATTATTACAAAAACTGGAAAAAATAGTAAGATAAAACATAGACTTTTCATATAAACAAGTTAGTTAGGAATAACAACAGTCAAATTTGAACTGGCGTCCGCGTGACAGGTCTAGCGTGAGGCATTAGTGAGTGGTAACTATCTCGATAGCGCCAGAACTGAATCACTGCGCTGTGTGAGTCAGGTAAGCTATAACTTAGATTACTATTCATGTGTGAGGGGTTTACGCATTGCGTAAACTCCGGCTCTTTCTCATTTGAAGAAAAAAATCTATAAACAAACCAGCGGCTTAGCTATGGGCAGCCCGTTATCTCCAATGTTAGCCAATATATTTCTAGAAGACTATGAAGAAAGAGCTATTTCATGCGCTACATTAAAATCCAAACTGTGGCTGCGATACATGGATGATATCTTCCTCATCTGGGAATATAGTCAAGAGGACTTACAAACCTTCCTAGATCATTTGAATAGTCGCCACCAAAACATCAACTTCACATCGCAACTAGAGATGAACGGCGCCCTCGCCTTTCTAGTTTAAAGATCACTAGGATGCCTGATTGTCTCAAATTTTCGATTTTTCGGAAAACAACTCACACAGATAGATACTTACATGCCTCCTTTCACTTCCGTCCGCAGAAACTCGGTATTATTTCCACTCTGGCCCATTGGGCGAGATCTCTAATTTCAGAAGAAGAAGATCTTCAAAAAGAACTTAACCACCTCAAAAGCACCATCTTAAACAACGGCTACTCATCTCGAAGCATTACTAACCGTCTATACCCACGTCTCCAATCTCGGCAAGAAGATAACTCCAATCCTATTGCACACATTCAATTACCGTTCGTAAGTTTTCTATCACCAAAATTGGCGAAAATTCTGAAAATACTTAATATTAGAACTTACTTTATTACCCTACCAAAACTTCGTTCTTACCTGAGTCAACCCAAGCCAAAACACAACCAACTTCAGTTCCCAGGAGTTTATAAAATCATTTGCAGAGGCGGAAAACCATATTATGGGCAAACCGATAAGTCGGTCTCACTACGTCTTGAAGAGCATCAACGTGATATATCTGACAAAAGAACCAGTGCAAGTGCCCTCTCCAGTCATGTCCTTTTCTCTGCCAACTCTAATTTAGAAGAGCGTCAACACTAGATAGACTGGAATCTCACTACTAATATCAATAAATGCGCTGACTAACTAGAAAGATGCATCTTAGAACCAAAAGAAATAGTTCTGAACCCTTCATGTGTGAGGGGTCCAGAATCTAAGCTATAGCTTCCCTGACTCACACATCGCAGTGATTTAGTTCTGGCGCTCTCGAGATAGTTGCTACTCACTAACGCCTCACGCTAGACCTGCCACGCGGACACCAGTTCAAATTTGATTGCTGTTATTCCTAACTAACTTGTTTATATGAGAAGTCTATGTTTTATCTTACTGTTTTTTTCGGTTTTTGTAATAATTTATACACCTGAAGAAGTCGGCGTTCCGACGAATCTAGTTGTGTTTAATTAAAGTTTTTAACTTACTTTATCTCGGTGTTCCTAGTCAGTAAAATTATGATTTTAAAATGTCTACAATCCGAGTAAATACAAGTTACAATACAATATATATATTGTAACTTGTAGATTAAATAGAGATACCTTTTTTTTTTTTTTTTTTTTTGCCATTCTCAAGTGAGAATGAAGATAATTTAGTGAAAATTCTAATGCTACCAAAACACAATTCTGTCTTATTTCATGAAAGTAAAAGCATGCTTCGTTGTCAATTATTTCGCTGGCCAATCAAGATAAGTTTTTTGTTCTTGCCTCAACTTTCACATCTAGCATATCCTATCAAGAAAATATCACGTTCATAGCCTTGTCAGTCTTCAACAAGCTTGGCACTAGTTTTCATTCTAAACAACACTGCTCTTCTGCTCAATTCTTAACGATTTATAAATCTCAAATCTGTTCAACCTTAGAATACTATTTTCACATTTGGGGTTGCGAGTCAAAAACCTCCCTTATTCTCCATGACTGTATCCGGAAGAGAGATTCGTTTAATGGATGACTCTTCTCCCACTGACTCCCTCAATTCACATTCCCCTAAGCGATTCTGTCACTCTTTTAGGAACTCTGCTCCTGCGAATTGGCGCACACTATTCCTCCACTTTTTTTTCATCATACAAGGGCAGCTGCTAGTCGACATGTACATATGGTTCAGTTCCAAACTCACCGAATCACCTGTCCATCCTCTTCCATCTTTTCACATACTTCTGTATTCTGTTTCCAATGAATACAACCCTCAGCTCTTCAAGAAAAGCAAAAATTCTTTACTTCTAATCACTTGCAAAATATTGCACGAAATTATAAATTTTTGAGACTTGGCGATGAAACAAGCAGCATATTTTTTAAAAACTTCTTCTTCAGCTTCATTCCCACTCAAGTAGGGTCATTGCTGCGGATCAACCTCTTCCAGTCAGTTCTGTTCCAGGCCATTTTCTCCGCTAGTTCGAGGTCTTGGAGGCACTCTCTCAAGTTGACCAGTCATCGTTGTTTAGATCTCCCCCCACTTCTTTTGCCTAGCGGCTTCATCTCCAGCACTGTCCTTCCCACATGACTTTTATCTCGCTCCATAACAAGACCATACCAACTCAGCTTGATTCCCTAATCTTTTTAGATACTTGGGTTACCTTCATTGTTTCCATGATCAGTGAGTTTTTGATTTTGTCCAATCTTGTTATACACTTGCAAGTCTCGGCATTCTTATTTTAGCTGTGTCCTGTCCATTCTCTTCTCCTGTCTCTTGATCATCCTAGGTCATACTGCTATACATAAGGGTCGCACATTGTGTTGCATCATTTCGGTAGAGAATTTGCTCTTCTGACGGCCGTATTTTTTCATATAAAGTAATGATTATTACTGATTTAGAAACATAAAAATTGGTAGATAATTTTCCCTCAAAGTGTTAAATGTAAGATTTCATCAAAATCGCTTCATCCATTTTCACGTTGTTTCATGGAAATATGAGTAAACTAATAAATATTACTTTCGTGAGAACGTTCATAAATATTAAAGCTTATAACACATGTTGACACCATCGCTTCAAAACAAAATATAGATAATAATATGAGTGCGAGATTACTTTCACTGTATGAGTGACATTTTTGCATAACACAGTAGCGCTATATATATATGTAGTGATTATGATTAATGGTTAGAAAAGTCCAGGAAATTGGACTTTGCTGACCAAAAAAACTTCCATTACAAAAAAAAAAGAAATATCATTTTTTTTTGTAAGGAAAAAAATGAAATAAATTTATTACTTTATTATTTTTCTTGAAATCAAAGGAAGTTTAAATCAGATTGCTAATAAACAATTAACAACAAACACGCGAGTGTGTATATATATATAAAAGTTCTCAATCGGTATTGATTACGAGTAATGAGGCTAAGTGAGGAGTGAGCTAATCTGACAATACACTTATTCTGTTTTTGCGATTAGAATCTATTTTTGTGAGACTTTTCATTAAAATAGAAAGCGTCTTGTTTGTGAAAAGAATCTCCTTTGAGAATTTTTAATTTCCAGAAAAGAAGTCACTTCGTTCCGGTTGCAGGAATATCGATTGGAACTAAAAGGAAATACAGTACTTTCATGTCGTCAAGAGAGATTTAAAACAAAGAACCGTGACAAGAATGGCGCAGTTGCTTTACTTTTATTCTATCAATAAAGAATGAATTATTATTGATGATTCACTAGCAAAAAGGGAACACACAACTGATATTTTCTTCTGGTGAAACAAGCATATAAATTTAACATTTAAATGTTCAACTTATGGAAGCTTAATTAGAACTGGTATTCTAGTCACGGTCGCATTATTTATACTGAACAAATATTGATAATTAAAGCAGAAAATCGGCTGGTAAGTTATAGAGTATAGTAAGGATTTCCAGATTTGCTAAAATTTTTTGAAATGTTTTGCACTTTCTTTGAAAACCTCACAAGGTATACACATGATGTAGAAGAAAGTTGGTAAAAGATTTTTGTGAGGTGCAATATGAACTAATAAAAACGGTTCTGTCCTTTCGCAACTTAATATGGCAGAGCAGTTGAAGAGTAGAAAACGCTTTCAGTTTTTAGCGTTCCAATGAATGTCAGTACTAACATTCTTATAAAAAGTGAAAATCTGATGAGATATTTAATTCACTTAAATTAAAAAAAAAATCCTGTTCCTCAAGGGAGCAAATCAAACAGTCATTCGAATTCAAATAAAGGAGAACGAGTTTGATTTGAATTCTGAAACTGAAATTTTTCTCAAAAATAATATCAATAAAGATATTTTATTTCTTCATCTTAATTGACATCATTGTATATTCGACATTATTATATGATACTTTCGTAGTGTCTCCGGGTTAATTTTCAAACATATTATTATTATTATAAAATAAAATATAAATAATAATAATAAAATAATTAAAAATAATATTATTAGCTCTGGAGGGGACCCTGTAACCTCTAGAGAGCGCGTCCCCTGGATGGTGGATAGGGGAGCCCACCATGTATGTGTGTGTGTATATATACATTTATGTGTGCGTGTATATGTATATATGGTGGGGTGGTCCGAATATACTGAATAAGGACTCGTAACCAACAGGGGCCATAAGGGGCTATCATCTTGATTGTAAGGGAAGTGGCACTCCCATGGACCCCTAGCTGGATCTATCCCCTTCTTCTACTACTTTGAGGAAGATCCACTCACTTTAATCTTTCCTATAAGGCCTTATCAGCCAACTCTTCTTATTTTATGATCCTTATGCTATTAGAGTACTCGAGGGCCATGGGGCTTTCCATTTCTGGTCTTACAACTGTGTTCCCCCCCCCTATAAACCTTTACTATAATTCTACTCTATTCTCCTATAATCTACTCTTTCCCCTTCAATATACCCTATTCCTCCTATGGATTAAATTTGGAAGAAGGCTAGTTCAGAAGACTTAAGGTAGCAGCCCTACCACTGAACTATTCCATCGTCAGGCTAGTCACCTGACATGGAGAACATAATTCTACTTTTAAGCTGACAGAAAAAGGTAATCGGAATGAATCTATGGAAAATGACCCTGGAATGGAAAAGGTAAAACGAAAATGGAAACGACAAAATATATTACATATATCAAACTGGAATGTAAGAGAAATAGCATATAAAGAAATAGAATTAGACCAAATATTAAATGAAAGAAATTTTAAAATAGCAGTAATCACTGAAACAAACAAACGAACAAAAAAGAAATTAAAAGGAACCGTGAGAACTGAAAATTTTAATGTGATATACAGTGGAGTTGACAGAGACCCAAGAGCACAAGCAGGAATCATGATTTGGATTCATAACTCCCTTTCAAAACAGTTAAAACATTATAAATTATGGAATGAAAGAATAACAGAAGCTAGAATAAAAGTAGATAGAGGTTATTTAACAATAATTGGTTTATATGCCCCAGAAGAAGGAAGAGAACAGGATAATATTGAATTTTATAATCAGGTACAAATATATATAATAAAATAAATAAAAACGATTATGTAATTTTAGTAGGAGACTTAAATACAAGAATTGGAAACATGAAAATTAATAATAATATCGAGAGCATACTCTAAACAGGAATGGTAAAAAATCGATTGACTTTGTAGTTTATAATAACCTGAAAATAATGAATTCATTCTATAAACATAAAACATACATAAATATACTTGGGCAGCAAGTTGATAGAAATCAATATTATATTGTGTTATCTTAAATGAAAAGACAATAAAGTTTTCGTTAGATGTTAGAGTTTACAGAAGATATGAAATAAGCAGTGACCACTTCCTCGTTAAAATAAAATTGTAAAATTACCATCTAAATGGAATGGCTACAAGTAACAAGAAGAGAAAGAAAATTTAAAACATTTGTTTATAAAACTATACTATTAAATGACACAAATATACAATAGCTATATGAACAAAGAATTAACCAATATCTAGATAAAATAAAACAAAATGAAGAAATAGAAATAGAATGGCTTAATATGAAAACGATACTAAATGCAGCAGTGAATGAAAGCTTAGGAAAGACCAAAAAATTCAACAGCAAAATATAAACGCGTTCCTTATTTCCTTTCAAATGGTTTAATTTTAATTAACATTAAGATGAGTAGAAAATTTTACTTTGCATCTTATATCAAATTTCATTCAATTCTATTCAGTCAGAATGAAATTTAATGAAATGAAAGATATTTGGAGGTAGTACAAAGCACAGTCTTCAAGATATCTTCCAAACAACTTTCCCATACAAATGGTCCGGCTGAATTGAGAATTGAGATGAATTAACAAAATTTCATAAGAGTTCTAAATACCGAATTTAAATAAAGTTCACCCACCAACAACTGAGAATTAACATGTGTGTAAGTGCTTAAATATTGTGCAAACTCCTAACAACTGGTTAAAGTAATTATTTTCGAGTTTATTGGTTTGAGGCAACTTGTTATTATCGGCGAGGATTAATTATTTAGATTGGAGACTTTTGTAACTCGTAAATGTAAGAAGAAAACAATTGTTGTTCTTGTCATAGAATTTGTTTACAATATGCAAAACTGAAAGAAACTTTTTATCAATTTTGCACAGGCCCTAAACAAATTGCAATTCAAAACTGGATTCATTTGTGTATGTGAGACTTCACATCAGTGACACAACATATTTCTTTACATGAAAATAAGCACTAGTTGAAGATCAGAGAACTGGAAATAAATGATTTACAAGACACAAATTATAAAATATAACGAAACTGCTTATCTGAAGATTCTCTTTACTGTTTTGAAGTATTTCAATTATGAAATACGTTAAGAGAATGTTCAGATAGGATCTACACTATATCTAGATTATATTCATTTTATACACTATATTTAGATTTTCAGATGTACACTATCCCTCTTGGAAGACTTCATTTCGATATATTTATATTTTTCTTAGTGATGTAACTATCACTAAGAAAGATACAAATCCATCCACTCTATACGAAATGAATGAAGGAAGAAGCGAACATCTCCTTTAATGGCACTTGCATAATATCTTCATTATTTTTTTATTCCAGGCCATTTTAATTGAAATTAATTAATAAAATTTCATTTGGAGAATATGGAAACTCATTGCCTTAGCTGTTTCCATGGTAATCCAAGGCAAAATAATTTCAACCTGATTTAGTCACATTTCAATTGGAAATCTTAAACAATCAGAAATTCTTAAAAATGAAACAGTGTTATGATGAAAGTGATCAAAAGCAAGTCATGAATTATCTTGTCGATATCAAGTTATTAAATATCAATTAATTAAATTTCATTCGGTTTTTTTTTCACAATTTGTGTGCTGAAAGTGTTACATCTGACCAAATATGAAAAACAGTATTTAATAATTTATATTTTTCGTTTGTTATCTGAAAAAAAAAAAAAAAACTTAGAGAATTCGAAAATTCAGTCAAGTTATTTGTGAAATCCTTCGAATTTTTTTTTTTTTTTTTTACGATTTAATTACATTTCCAGTGACACATATCATCTTCACGATTCAGTATTTTATTATACCTGTCCCAATGAAAACAAAATAATTATTTCATCCTGTACGTGCTCCACCTTTGAAGTAACAGAAAGGGCTGCTGCGATGGTGCTGACGCTACAAATCACTTGTCATCTTGATCTCCTTGGTGGCACCATTAATCATGTAAAAAACTAGTCTCTCATGTGGAGCGGTTTGAATTAACTTCAATAAAGAGTCAGAAAGAAACAATAAAAAAAGAAGCAAAATGTCATCGAAAAGCACTCGTCACACTTTCCCGACTAAAATGAGGGATAGCATCAGAACGGAATGCTTGGCACGGGAGGGAACAGGAGATTACCCGTGCGACGGTAATTGTGCCAAGTAATCACGAAAGTGTGATGTGCGGCCTTGCACTTCCTGCTGATCATTGCTAAGATACGGCGCATGCTTTTAATGGCTGATGACATAACATATTAGGAAATGGTGACACTAACAGAACCTCAAGGATTGTTTCATAATGTGTTGCTCTCTTTGACTTCGTCCGCGGAATGGAGTTCTTAGACTTCGCTTATATTGAAACAGTAAAGAAAAAGAGATTAAGTCTCGCACATATTCGAAGAATTCTTGTCTTCGACAGAGTATAGTGCTGGAGAATTCAAATTATTAATGAAATAAAAAAAAATGACACGCTAAGATGACCAATAATAACGTGTGTAACTACAATAAATAATCATTTTTTCATTGCAAGAAGACAGTGTATGAACAATAAACATTCAAGGAGTATGAATAATAAAGTATTTGTTCACAAGAATGCAGAACCAAAATAAAAGTGTGGAATAGTTGCACTTTATTCAATATTTTGTTTCTTTATGGAACATATTTAAATGAAACCTTTTTTTTTTGTCGCTCGGATTTTATTTCTGAATTTACATTATCATCTCACAGAGCAAGGATCTCTGAGAAAATTCGATCTCGACTTACTTTTCATGCTTTTGGAAATCATAACCATTCGAAGCGATTTTCGTATTAAATTCTTTCTAATAAATTTTTAGTTTTTTATTTTAAGTCACTAATTTAACTTTCTAAAGAAGAGCAATTATTATCATTATTTACTTTAAAACCATGCTTTTATTTTTAAAATTGATTACTGCTATTTAAAATGAATATTTAACAAAATATTCATTTTAAATACCGGTGGTGAATATTTTCGTCACCGATATTTGATGTCTCGAACAATTTAGATCCAATAGATGGGAGATGTAAACAGTTTGGTAATCAGTGCAAAAATAAACATAAAAATGGATAAGCTGATATAAAAATTAATAAAATAATTTTTATTATTTTATTCTCCTCATCCCACACTGTTTAATCTTATATCTAAACGTTACTTTACTTCATATCGTCTACATGCTACGCCACTGTTCATCGTCTGCATGCTACGCCATTCATCACCCATTAATAATATTTTTGTCTGTTAATTGCGTGTGTTCTCTGGCCCATTTGTCTGAATGTGGATGAAAAATCCGAATTTTTGAAAAAAAAATAACAAACAAATTTATATATACACCCGTGAGCTAAAACGACTTTCAGGCCTGGTATTGGTGGTATTCTGGTATGGATATTGTTCTTATGGACATTAATGGTCCTCTCATCATCATAATGGAACAACCTTGTTTGCTAATTCTTACCTAAAGATTGTTTCAGACCACTTATTGCTCTACATGGTGACAATGTGGCCCAATGGGTCTGGACTCTTCCAGAAAGACAACGCCTGGGGTCGAAAGACTCCATTGCGCAAGCATCGTTCGAAGAGCATATTGAAGCATGTGCTCCCATGCTTCATATGCTCTTCCCCCTCAATTCTCCTGATTTGGATTCCATAAACGTTTGTGATATTATATGAAACACATAATCCACCAGCCAATGCCAGTGCCTCGCTTCGTCGCAAACCTCCGAGATGCTGACTTCAGGACACATTTAGTGGTCTAGTGGAGTCAATGCCAGACACTTGCCCAAAATTGTGGCCGAGATAGCCGATGATATTTTGACTCATGAGTGTATATATAAATTTATTCACAAAAGGCTATAAACTTCAGAAGATATATGGTAAGATACATTAATCATCTTGGCTGATTATCTAACTGATTATCTAACTTTGGATTCCATAAACGTTTGTGATATTATATGAAACACATAATCCACCAGCCAATGCCAGTGCCTCGCTTCGTCGCAAACCTCCGAGATGCTGACTTCAGGACACATTTAGTGGTCTAGTGGAGTCAATGCCAGACACTTGCCCAAAATTGTGGCCGAGATAGCCGATGATATTTTGACTCATGAGTGTATATATAAATTTATTCACAAAAGGCTATAAACTTCAGAAGATATATGGTAAGATACATTAATCATCTTGGCTGATTATCTAACTCAGAGTTTCTCAACCGAGGTTCCATGGAACTGCAGTGTTCCAGGAGAAATCATGATTGAAAAAAAAAAAAAAGAAATTAAATAAATAAAACTCCTAATCCCTAACAGGTATTCTTGTCTGAAATAATATGAATTTTAGCCATAACATAGTGACTAAAGGAAGGCCACTGAGTACCAAGATTGACGAGCTCTGTCTCGGATAGTTCGAGCATCTCGTACGTCATCAGTTCGCGCAGTCAACCTGGAAAATGTTGCAGACACATCTGTCAGCACTACAGTCATCTGCAGCGCTCTGCATGCCTTAGGTTACCACGGCAGAGCTGCTATGAATAAGTCACACGTAACCCCCCCCCCCCCTCAACCCTAACGACGTTTGGACATTTCTTTCATATCGCTCTTGGAACCGTATATAATTAGAAAAGGATTCTGTGGAGCAACGAATCACTCTTCCATATGTTTCACACTGATGGTCGTGTTTGGATTTGGAGATTACTAGAGGAACGGTTCTAGCAGGACTGCATCATTCCAACTGTCAAATTTAGTGGAGGCTCGAATGGTATGGGGATATTTCAGTTGGATGGGGCTTGGTCCATTGGTGGACGTCTGATGGTTACTTGAATACATCTTCATGCTTCCGACGCTGTGGGAGTAATTCGGCAGTGAACCTTGTATGTTTTAGCAACACAATGTCCCATACCATACTACATTGTGTGTCCGAGACAATAGTTTCCACAAAATAACGTTGAAGTGTTGGACTAGTCGTCTCAGAGTCCAGACTTCAACTCCATCGAACATCTGTGGGACGAATTAGAACGCCAAATTCGCTCCAAACCTCAGGTGTCATCATTAGAATCAGCAATATGGGTAGCTTTGTGCGTGGAATGGAAGAATATTCCTGTTGTGACCTTTATACCAATCAGAAATTGGTATAAAGCATGCTCCAAGGGGTAGTTGCTATCATTCAGGTCAAAGGTGGGCCTACTCGGTACTAGAAATATAATTAAAATGCATTTTTTTAAACTACAAATAGGTGTTCAACTACTTTTGCAAACATAGTATATGAACGCCTGAAATGACTTTTTAAAGTTACTTCAGACCTTCAATAAGCAAGGTGGTGGTCTTACACCGGTCGATGAAAACCATCAGCTACCTAAATAAATTTACAAATATCCATGCCCATAGTAGGATTCAAACCCACAACCTCTTCGTTGGACAACAAAAATAATGTTGACTCTATCAACAAATATCTGGTTAGGACATCAAATTAATTTTTAACTTAATTGAGATGGAAGTAATCCTAATAGCCATATTTATTCATCGATATCCCAAAGATGCACTTTTGTTTCCGAAATATCAGAACTGGTAATACATATTAAGATAATAAAAGATAACACTGCTTGATAATATTAATTTTCATTCATTAATTGAATTAAATAAATAAATAAATCCTTTGATACCCTTTATTTCCCAAAAGAAGTAGTATTAACTCTCATAGCGCTAATTACATTTGGGAAATTGGTAGACAGCGGTAAGTCGCCACGGATATTTTAATAACATGGCTATCAATGATTTTAACCTTAGGAAGAGAGTACGGCAGAAAACTAGTGCCATCTCATGATTGTAATCCCTAACAATTATTATTCTAGCCATAACACAGACGCAGTTAAATATGTTATTATTATTATTATTATTATTATTATTATTATTATTATTATTATTATTATTATTATTATTTATACTATTTGTTTACACTATTTGTGATATGTATATTTATACTAATATACACATCACAAATCACTAGCATCCAATGCCTACATCCCATACATAAACAGTAGCAACAATACAAATAGGGAAGGCTAAATCCCACTCTCTTCATAAAAGCTAACCCAAGCTTCGAAGTAGGTGGGATTAATTTGCCTCGATCAACAAGTAATCCTTATAAGCAAATGCAGAAATTTGTATGTATAATCACTCTTTCTCAAACTTAAAAAAAAAATAAAAATAAAATAAAATAAAATAAAATAAAAAAATAAAAATATATACAAAAATTCTGTATAATCTTCGTTGTTAATATTAGAACAACATGTGTTGTAAATACATAATATAAAGGCAAAAAAGTATTATTAAAATTTTAATTGAAATCCAATGTAGGAATTGCAGCACTTAGTGCTGAACTCTGTAAAATTACATGGTACAATGTCACACAAGATGTTTATTGTATGTATAAATATTTTAGCAATCAATAAAAATATATATTTGACACCTCCAGGGAGTCCAAAGACTCATCGAGGGAGAGTGTGCCAACAGCACTGAACGATCGACCCCCTTCCAACTACTAACCGCGCTTACCAACTTACTTAAATTATTTAGTTCAGAAGAGTATGTAATCATCAACTGTTTTTAACAAAGCCAAAATAATTTTATTTATTCTGCAGTAAGGTTAACGATTTTATCGGATTAGCAAATAAATTGTTTAATCTAAAAATTATTAGCAGTCTCATAATTACCTACACATCAGTAATTCGCTCTGCTTCATATGATCTGTTGATATTTTCTGCCAACAGATTGAAATACAGCAGATCAAATGTAATCGAAATAATGAATCGTTCAGAAGTTTATTATTTTGGAAACAAGAAAATAATACTACTAAATATTACGACGTTTAAATATCTGACATTTTAAAAGCATTGTATAGCATTTGTTTTTAAATTAAATAAAAAGAAAGATGAAATGTTAAGTTGAACTTCAGAAGTTAAAATAATAGGAGAAGCAATCGTAACCTGCAATATTCTTTGACTGTTACTCAATACGCGTTATTCGTGTTGAACAGAGAGAATGCATTATTAGAACATTTATTTCCTCTAGTGGAAGTTCTTGAATTTGCGTATTAGTTTCATTGCAAATCTCTACATTATGTAATGTTTTTAGGCATCTCCAGCAAACCGGAAGATTCTGTGATCAGCGGAGTAGTCACAGCGTCGTTTGTCAATCTCTTCTGACCATTCGGTGAATAAGAGAAAATTTTAGCAAGTACTAAAAAAAAGAATTCAACTATACGACGAGCTGTGTTTTTTCCCCGTGTTTCTAGTTTTACCTACCAATAAAATCTAATTCAAATTTTGTATTTAGCTTAATAAACAAGCACTGCATTTTATATGCGAACTCAATGCATTGAATATATGAACTCAATGTTTCGGATTTTAGTCCTCGCTCCATCATTAAAATAATGCGGAGCCACTACTGACACAAAACAAATGTGATGTATCTGTCAATTGTATACGTATAAGGCTGTTTTTTCTTTCTTCCTTAAATCCGAATTTCCTGGTGGAAAGACCTTACTTTCTACGTCTTAGAGCAGTAGTTTCCCAATTGGCATTGCGAACATAGACTATTAAGGTATTCTGCTTTCATTCTGAACACTTATCGTAACATACGGTACAAATTCTGGAACAAAAATTACTTCGGTTTAGAATTTACATAATTTCCTAACTAAATTAATTATTTACAATTATTTATTTATTGTTTATTCATTATTTATTTACCGTAAGCCCTCCCCTTCCACCCACACAGGCAGATACCTACATGCTACTTTATATTACCATCCTGTCCAGAAACTGTGAATTTTCAAAACTTTAGCCTCCGTAGAGCGTTTGGTTCTCAAGACCAGCAATGCATCTGGAACAAACAGGCTCTGCGACATCATTAGAACAAAACTGATTTAAGAGAAAACTTTGCCAAACTTCTTAAAAATAACAGTGACTCTCCCAACCAGATTACCTATATCATATCCCTACTGTATATCAGATGTACAACAGACAAACTTGGTTCACGACATGGAATCAGACAGCCTACAAACTTCTGAATAAACTTTCCATCTTCCTCAGACATATCAATGGCTGACAATATCCTCTCTCCTTCCCAGATATCTAAGGTATTCTCCATCAATATAGGACGGAGCGATTGAGACAAGACAGGCAAGAAGGATCGCCTTAGTCAAAATAATAATAATAATAATAATAATAATAATATTCGGTCCAGGCAGCCAAAAAGCGGGCTAGCACAACCTTAGATGAAGTCTACTTCATTTCATTATGGGATAACCTGTCTAATGCATTCGTATAATCGTATAAATCCCAATTTAGATTGCATGAGCTATTCCAGGAAGCTGCTCAGCTTCTACAGAAACCCAGTTAACTGCAGTAGAACTGATGGAGATTTGTGATCTTATAGATATTTTGGTGCACTGCTCTTTTTTTCCTATTAGCATGTAATCACGGAATATCATCACAAAGAGCATCACTATCGTTCTCCATGAAAGTGGCTCCTAGTTCCCGACGTCATTTCATTCTCACTTTTCGCTGAATATGTATCTTTAAAGTGCCTTTGATGGTGCTAACTTGAGTCGGCGTGTAAATAATTAATTCAGTTAATAAATTATGTATTTTCATTCCAATTTCACTTAGTTTTCGGTCCAGAAATTTCTACGTGAATTAATGTAACAGCTACGGCTGTTGCATTGATTCGACTCCTTATTTGAATATGGAAATACTTTAGAATGAAATTGTTTCATTTTTACAGTGATAGATAAGCTTTGATCTGAAGTGGAAAAAGAATTAATTGTGGTTTATGATCAATGAATATCATATCCTATAAAAATTCAAGATTGAATCTCAAGAAGTCATCTAAAATTCTTTGGGACTATTTCTTTCTGTAAGACTATTAAAAAGAATTCTAACCTTAACATTATATGCTAAAATTGCTTAGACATGTAAAAGAACAAAAAATCCTCCATTAAACAAGACAACGTTGTTCAAATGGTGCATATTAACTTTTTTTCCCTTCTTGTTTACGTAAAATTTAACCTGAATGCGTTACCTAGGTTTCCCTACAAAACATACCCGCTGTCGTGATTACTCACTAAAGGCAGACGTCTAGGTCGTTTGTCGGCTTTCTGAATAACAATAGAATTAACAACGATCCTTAACTCTGGGTGACTGACTTTGCAATCAATTCTCAGACGTCAGTTTTCCTTGTTATACCGCGTGAACGTTAATTACATTCGTTTTCGCTTAATTATCTGCAGCTTTACTGTCAAGCTCCACTTACAACAGGATTACAGTGAGATCAATAAGGATTAACGTGTAAAGTGGCAGTTCTGAATTCTGTTACCATAAAGAACGGCATAAGACGATTTCATGAAAGATAATTAATTCAGTTAATAAATTATGATGTTTCATTCCAATTTCACTTTACTTTAAGTATATATATTTGAAGTATGTAAGTTTTTATGCTTGATGAAATAGAGTAGACGAATGGAAAAAAGTTCCCTCAGAATAGCACTTAAGAACTCAGAAATATCCTGAGGATATGAAATAAGCATTGAAAAGAAGCCGAAGTGAATCTATGACTGCATTTTTATTGGATTGGGAATAAGTTTTATTTGTAAGAAATTCGACTCTCTAGCAGTATATGAGATTTAAAAAATGCGATAAAAGATGATTCATCTTTACACCCAGCAGAGAAACAGTCAAAAATATTGCTTTCATCTCTGGATTCATCAGTCACGCTCGAATATTTTCCATTTATTATGTCACTTGATTCATATTTATTTTTCATGTCATGAGATCCATCTTTCATACTTGAAACTGTTCAATGGAGGAAAGTTAGATTGATTATAAATAAAACAAACAAACAAATATATAGAACTGTGCCTAACATTTTTAAACTTGGATTTCTAAATTAAAATATTGTTAATGAATATGATAATAAAATGGATAATTTTAGATTGTGAATTAGAAAGCAACCATTTTCTCAAAATCATTCGGACACATCTCCGGTCCTTCAGTTGGAAAGATCTGGGTTTGAAACCGTCTATGATGCAAGAAGTCTTCATTAAGGTTTTTTCAACTGAAGGTGAGTAAGCAGCTTACGAAGTCGAATTTCCTAAGAAAAGCTCAGGTTCCGCCTCCTTTTAGCTGAGAAACACATGCAACTGACGGATATACTACACGCAGCTCATGGCCATATGCCAGCTCTAATAGTACGTTCTCACCACAACGTCTATTCAAAAAGACTTTCTTATGTATAGAGAAAGTAGAAAGAGCATTCACGAAAAAGCAAAGATACTAGCAGAATAAAGATGCGGAATTATGACGAACTTTGGTAAAAATACAAATGTGTTTCACATCGGTATTAGTTTTCGACCGCAACTGATCGATTTTCAATGATATAGTGTAGAAAACCAACTTGGCCAATATTACTAAAGTCTTGTGTTGCGATGAGCTCAAAAGATAAAAGAGTGATGGATATGCATCTGCCATTAAAAGATTCGGAAGTGTTAACAAAGTTTTGAATAAGAACTGATGAATCTAAAAATAATAATGCAGGTTTCGTTGTAAATGCTAACTTTCAGAATTGCATATATATATATATATATATATATATATATATATATTTTTTTTTTTTAAAAGGTACCAAGCAAATTTCCCAAGTAAGTAAACAGATAAGTAAGTCAAGTTTGCGCCTACACGTAGTGCAAGTCTGAGGCATCTCGCTGTAATGGTGGAGTAAGCCCGATCACTTTCCTTAGTATTTTCCCCTAATGCAAAGCACATCCCCTTGCGGAGAAGATGTATGATGCTATGCATTGCTTACTTGGGAAAAAGGATTAAAACCTAGCTTATAAAATTGCTTGGTATCTTTAACAGTATATACCCAAGGTAAAAAACTTTCTCTCTCTCTCTCTCTCTCTCTCTCTCTCTCTCTCTCTCTCTATATATATATATATATATATATATATATACATATATACATACATATATATGTATATATATATATATATTACTTGGTAACTCTAATATATATATATATATATATATATATATATTAGAGTTACCAAGTAATTTTACAAGCTTGGTTATTTAACTCCTAATCCCAAGTATGCAAACAATTAAGTTTGCGCCTGAAACAAAGTTCAAGTCTGAAGATTGTACAACACCAGGGCAACTTAAATAACCAAGCTTGTAAAATTACTTGGTAACCCTAATATACAGTATCCCCAAGTTAAAAAATGAATTACATATATATATGTGTGTATGTGTGTGTGTGAATGAGTGTGCGTGTATGTATATATGTATATATATGTAGAAAGTATTTTACCTCAGTATATATATATATATATATATATATATATACTGAGTCATATACATGTATATATGTATATATATATACATATATATACATGTATATGACTCAGTGGTCACGTGTGCTCATTTCGTTTTGGGTGTGCTGTCGTGGCTTTGCAACCCGCGCTACGCTATATATATATATATATATATATATATACTGAGGTAAAATACTTTCTATATATATACTGAGTCATATTCATGTATATATATATATATATATATATACATGTATATAACTCAGTGGCGTCGCGTGTGCTCATTTCGTTTGGGTGCACTGTCGTGGCTTTGCAACCCGCGCTACAAAATTCAAGTCAGTTTGACCGTATGAATACATTTTATCGATGTATGAAAGTTTTAAGAATGTGTAGCACATCAATGCTCATCTTACTGGTCTAATGAAATTAATTGTAGGATAACTTTGAATTGTAGGATAACAAATCTGCGCAGAGTGCGGAACAATGTGTTTGTTTTATGATGCTGTATATTAGAAAACAATAATGAAGGAGAATGCTATACAGTGGTATCTCGCTAATCCGAACTAATAAAAACGGTGCTCGTTCGGATTAGCGAATTTTCTCCCAAGAGACAACAATAGCTAGCGTTTAAAACCAAAATAATCAGATTCTAATGGCACATCAATTTAATTCTGTAAATAAATGAAGTAACTGATAGAAAAAAAAGCTACTGTACTGTAATGTAAAACTTAAAAAATAATACACTACACAAGTTTATTTTAGTAAAAAATTTAGTTTGTGTGTACCTGTATTGTTGAGGATTCTGTTTTAATAAAATTGCATAGTTCAGTACATAAATTAATTTGGAAAAAAATACCACTTTCTTGTACACAACACAAAAAAGTTGTTTTTTTATTTCTTTGTAAAAAAAGTCACTTGAAGCTAAACTCTTTTCGAATACTTCTCGGAGCTGCATTAGCAATAAAATTTTGTGGAATGGCGTATCATTCTGCTTAGCCCATTCTATACATATTAAAACTGTCAACTGCCTCTTCATGTTTTACTTTTTTTTTCTTCGAGTTCTTTATAGTCATCATCGTCTTCTAATTCATTCTGTAGCGTCCTATTTATAATTTCAGCAACTGATTTGATTCTGAATTCACTTTCGGTTCTACCTGTAATCCATTCCGTAACATCTGTTTGTGAAATTTCAACATCTGGATTTATATTTTTTAACGAAATTATGCACGTTTTGAATCTCCTCTTTTTGTATATCAAAAAGAGGTATCTAGAAGGCCACAGTTTTTTCCATGACGTTCGAATTGCTTCAGGTTCGACGGCTTCCCAAGCAGTCTTCAAATTTCTAATTTTTATTGATGTGGTAACGTCATAATTTTGGGAAATTACATTTAAAAGATCTTCACAATAAATCAAAATAGGCCTACAGTATAACCGTACAATCAACAGTATGAAAAAAACACTGTACTGTATTTTTTCTGTAATAATAATAATAGTTAAAATAATAATTAGTAAATAAAAATAATAGCACATAATATAATAATACGTAATAAATAAAACTTTTTTTTTTCAAACAGCATTTCTCGGATTACTGGGGGGGGGGGGGGTTCGGACTAAAGAGGTTCGAATTACCGAAATACCATTGTATTTAGTTGGTATATTTGAATTACTCAAAGGTGTAAAATTTGGAAGAGGAGGACGAAGCTTACCTTCTTCGACTCCAACACTGTTTTCCACTGTAAATATGGACAAAAAGTTATAAATTTATCGAAAATTATATATTAAAAACTTGTCTATATTATATATAAAACTCTCCTACCACGTCAGTTCACACTTCGCACGCAGAACAGATGAAACTCAAAAACAAAAACAGCAACTCATGACGACGTTCAATTGGATTGGTTGACACAATAACCAATCACAGCCTCTAGGTGCTATTGTTTCCGAGCTCACCCTGCATCGCCTTCTGAGTGGTTTAAAACTACTAGGTGTATGTATTTTGAACACACACCTGGGCTGTTAACACGAATGTGATTCAATTTTTACGCGTCGAAAAGTGTTCTCTATATGAAGCATATTGTGTTTACTTTTAGCAACCCCGTGAAGTCTGAAAACAATTAGGGAGGGTATTTAACGGTAATAAATGCAAAAATATAATATCAATGATATTACTATTCGGTGGATGAGCACTGCGCACCTAGCACATCCTGAATATATATATATATATATTTTTTATTTATTTTATTTTATTATTTTTTTCTGAATATTCGCCCTTGAAAAGGGACGAATATTCAGAAAATACATATTCAGGGGCGAATATTCGGAAAATTATATATATATACATACAATTTTGTAGTTATGAACCCTTTGTACCCTATTAGAGAACAGCAAGGAAATGATTATATAAGACATGAGTAATTAAGGAAGATTTTGAAGCTTGGCATGTTATGTTATATTATAAAATCTTATATTGAGCAATATAAAATTTTTAATATGAAGAATAGGAATGTAGTCGAATGTCAACAGCGAAACTATGGATAGGATTTTTTGTCATGAGAGAAACTCATTTACCTAAAGGAGAATGAGAGTGAGTGAAAGCACAGCTCCTTGAGTAATGGGAAATCTGAAGAGAGGAAGCCATCCATCATGACACGAAGCGAACGATAAGACAGGAAACTGGAAATCCAATTGCATAAGATAAACGGAAGATCAAAATATGGTAGTCTGTTAAGTAAGTGTTTCATACCATTCGAATTTCTTCAAGCTTTTAGATGGTTTGAATCCAAAACTGAATAATAGGATTCTGCTTTGGATAGAATTTGGCTATCGATAGTTTTTTTGTCCTTATTTTAGAAAGAACTAAGGGGAAGCCGTTGATGTTATAGCATTCTGGATGAATTTTCTTCTCCTTTTTCAATTTTTTGGAATGAGCTGAGCAGAGACTTGCTTCTATTTTATAGGGTGTGTGTGTGTGTGTGTGTGTGTGTTAAAGATACCAAGTAATTTTATAACCTTGGTTTTAATCTTTTAAAAGTTTTAATTTTAAATTTTAATATATATATATATATACAAATTGGGACTCAATTTTTTATCACAATTAGGAGAATATCGAATAACATCTTATCAAAAGACGTATGTATACCATAGTTCTTCGGGATTCTTCGGATGCCTTTTTGAGCATCTAATCCCTGTTGTCTAATCAAATTATTTGATTAGACAACAAATGATGGAAGTTCAATGGAGTGAAGAGTTTTATTATACCCTACAAGGCTTGAACTATCATTTTGGTTTGAAGAATCTCGAAGATACCAATTATTTGATATCTACCTGCTAGAGCATACTTCACACAAATGAATTAGTAAGAGATACGGTATATATATTCTTCCAAGGAGTCCTGATGGAATGTCCAACACTGAAATATTCAGCATTCTCTTCTATCTCTACTATTTGATTTACTTTCTTTCTCTATCGTTGGGTTCGCTAACCACAGAAGAATATTACTTCTGTGGATAAAAATAATCTCATCAGCATATTTTGGCGACGTGGCTTCTGAGTTAGTTGAAGCTAATACGAAGACCGATTGTTCTCTTTAACGTTTCCTTAATGGAACAAATAGGAAGTTGAAGAATGGAGGTATAAATGTTGTTATTCTTGAAATAAGAGAGGATTGAAGTAAAAACTCTTAATTAAGAGGTTTTAATAGAAAAGCCCTCCCCTCACCCCTCGCAAACAAACAAACAAAAAACAACAATGAAGCCTGCTGACCTTGTTTTCTTTCATTCGAACATATACTTAGCAGATTATAAAATATAAGAATCAGAAAATTATGCAAACAATAAACAGCTGTGTGGGACATTTGAAAAGATTTGCCAAAATTTAAATGATAATTTAGTGCAATTGCAAAGACTTTGCAACATTTGTGCTTACTTTGGAACAATGGATTCAAATGGTGTCTAGCATGCGAGGAGCTGCGATAGCTTTTTAACAGAAAGTGACTTAGCAGGTCTCATACGTAGTGAGCAGGGAATCTTCTCCTGAAAACTCGATTTTATTCCTTCTGTAAAATAAAAAGTTAATTCAGCTGGAGAATATACGCAATTAACAGAAAATACCTTGATCTGATACCTTTTGTTACTACGGCCATAATTTCCACCAGTTCCCCCCCTCTCCCCGTTCCTTCCATCTGAAATTTAAGACATAAATTTGTAGCTGTTTGCTTATATTTATTTTTTAAAACAACAGTTCGTTAATCTGTGTTGTTGTCTCTTATCCATCCACCTAACATTTGAAGTTGATCTAATGTTGTGTCAGAATTTAACAATCTGTTTAGCCCCCATGTTCATGAAATATACAAGTTATTAATGATATTTTAACATCATGAATATAACTTGTATAAGTTCAATAGTTTTTGGAGGACAGAAATTCTCAGTAAATACTTTAGGAAGCATTTATATAATTATATTATATTGTATAAACATAAGTTTATATTATATTGTTATTTTAAATATTACTAAATATATTTTAGTTATTATATTATAAATATAATTTTGTTTACGAGATATCGGAAGGATAATGTAATTAAGGATAATTTAAATTTAATGCGGTCAAGATTTTGTTTCCTCAATTAGTTAAGCTGTTCAGAGTACTTTATTTTGAAAACAAAATTGCAAAAGTGATGTTAGGTCATTGAACTAAAGGAAAAAAAAAGAGAGAAAACAATCGTTTACGTTAAAAGAGCACTGGTATTAAGAAGACATCAAAAATCAATTTTAAGTGTTTTGAGATTAGTGATCGGTTCACGCTTTAATCCGGAACTAATGAGACTTTTATTTCTTTGGAGAGAAAGGAAGTTAAATTTAGCATATACCAGAGAGAGAGAGAAAAACATGATGTCTATAAGAAATACTTCATCTCATTATGCGTTTCCTTGGAAACAATTCTCTTTTCTGTTTGTTGTTTCTTCTTCTTCTTCTTATTATTATTATCGATAAAGTATTATCTTCCATCTTATTTCAAAACGTGTACTCTTTCTTATTTTTTCTTTCGGTTACTTCGAGTTAACCGACCCTTGAATATGACGATATTACCTATATAATTCGGGTTACTTTGAGGGATAATATTTCTAGAGGGATCTACCTGCTAGAGGGAAAATATTACAAAATGTTTCTTATTTCATATAAGAAGACTCAGCGTTTTATATTAAAGGTATTTTAACGTCGTGAAAACGAAATATGTTCTTTACAGCAATCCGAAATGGTCGTACTTCTGTTTAAAGTTTGGAAAACCGACTTATCATGTTAACTCAAAACATAAAATTATAATTTTATGGTTTTTGTGTGTAAATTATTTACATAATGAACCAGACAATGCTGAGCGCTCCTTACTCTTTAAATTTCCTTGCTCAAGCAGATACAATTCTTAAGGTTTTTAGTAGATTTAAATATTGTCCAAGTGCGTAATAGATGAATCATCACCCGCAGAAGCATTATGTTGAGCAACCTCCAGATATAGACCTATGGTTGAGAAAGGGGGGAGATAAGTTTTTATGTTTATTAAATAATTCAGTGGAGAATACAAGTATTTCATATTTTCCAAATTAATTTTTCGTAGATATATATGCGTTACCTTACAAATACATTTCTACAATCTTCTTTTTCTAAGCCCTTTTGATAACCATTTATGGTTATAGGCCATCTCCATTTGTTTCCATCTTTCTCTGTTGAAGGCTTCCCGATGACAGCATTCTCCAGCCATCTCGGTGGTCCTTGCATCTTCTCTCTGGTCATCCCGCCTTCGTCTTCCTTCATATGGACATTTCTACAATATGCAAAAACATTCATTGTTGTCGTAAACTTACCAATTAATTTACTTGAATTGTATGCGATAAAAAGTTTCTGCATATCAGTCTAGACGGCGAATTCCATTTTATGCTATATGCATCCGACAAACTGTCTCTATTTTATGCCATTCGCCACTTTATGAAATAGCACACGACTACTGCAAAAATTAATAAAGTGCTATCAAATCGTGCGTGCTGAACACTACGACACTGATTGAGTGATGATCAAAGCATTTTCAGTAGGAAGGAAAAACTAATAACAAGCATGTCACGTGGAGATATTTGGTATCTTTTGAGGCTCGGTGATCATTAAGTGCTTTCTCGATTTGTGACCATCACAATCCCGGCTATAGTCAGCTTCTGGCTGTGGAAATGTTTGAAGACTCACATTTATTGTTTTTATGGTACGCATGATCCGAAACTTGATACCATTTAACAACGATTTTTAAACACTTGTGACAAAAAAAAAAAAAGAAAGATTTTTTTGCTTTATTTTTTGATATTCCATGCATTCACATAAAATTTCATAATTTTAACATTTATCCTTTACAGTTGCTCTGATATGAAAATTATTTACTTGAACAACTAAATGTATATTAATACTTACCCGTTAGAGCTCACAGTGCGCTCTTAGAAGAACATGGAACGCTAACAGAAATGGCTCTAAATGGAGTCACCATAACGTTATACTTTATTAAATAAGTGAAAACTCAAATACAGTAAAGCAATAATGAACCTTTATTAACGCGGACTCGTTCCGTTCGTCTTCCAGGAACCTCTGAAGCCACACATTTTTCCAGGATTACTTTTTGATCCACTGTTGTTGTGTTAATGATATGTGTTGGTAGTTGGCAGAGACTCTTATCTAGTCTGCATTCCCACAGCACATACGCATTCTGCATGAAATTCATCGAATGATAAAATGAACATTAGCGGTGATGCGGCAGCTTTGGGAGAAATTACCGCTAGAGCGCTATAACGAAGACGTGAGGAGCTGAAGGATCTTCCTCAGCCATAGCCAAGTTAGCCGGTCTTGGGCGCGGGCAGTAGGGTTTTTTCCGCCAGTTTATCTGGTGTTTTTCATCCCGCAAGCAGGCAAACCGGCCCCTTGAACACACAGGGATACAGTCAAGAATACCTTGAGGCATAGGAGTGACCATTCTATCCTCGTATTTCGGTTACGAAATCCAAGCATGCTTGGAAGGTTGTGGGCCTTAAAGGCCTGTTAAAGCCATTGGGATAGATAGATAGATAGCGCTATAACGAAACAGCACTAAATGAAGCAGAATAAAGCAGGGTATTACTCTACTTGAATCTGTACCAGAAATATCTGGTACAGATTAACTTGAATACCTATAAATATCACTGTAGAATTAATTCGAGAACGATGATGATATAGTTGAGAAAGACCAAAAGTGCGGCGTGGAATTTGCAAAAATAATGAAAACAGCGTAGAACATGGCTACTACAATTAATTGCATTAGATAGAACGGAAAGACTGTGTGTGTGTGTGTGTGTGTGTTGGAATGAAAACAACATAATTACATGAGAGAATTACGCGAAAATTATTTATTTTTATTTTTTTGGAATGATCTGGGTTTGAATCTCGTCTAGGACGAGCGAGGATGCTTCATAGTCGATTTAAAAAAAATTGGAGACGGGTTAGCTGATCTCATAGGGAGGATTCAGTGTTTTTTTCCACTTGAAAATTCTAGTTTTTGATCAGGTAAATTAACCGAAGAATACATGCAGTTGACACATAATAGACCAGCCTCATAGTCATATCACTTCAGGGGGAATTCAAACCTCTGTATCGTACAATTGGACTTGCTGTAGAATTTATAACTAAACTTCTTATAAAATATGTATTATCGTGTCAAGAAATGTTCGTAAATCATCAAAGCGGATTTTCGGTTAATAGTCCTCATTGCAAATATTTTACAGCTTATCAGTTCTTCGTCAAATTTATTTTTCAATATCAACACCTATAACGACTTAGGAGGATGCGTTGGCAGCCGGTCAGCTTTATCTTTTCATTCTCAATGTAGGCTAATGGGACTGACCATTAAAGATGTGTTCTGCCATTGGTAGGACACATAACAGCAACATTTCGTCCAAGAGGAGTGAGGAGTACACTTCCCTTACTGTCATTGACACGTCATCTACTCTTATGGTTTGTGAAATATTTCTTCTCAGATCAAGTGAGGGCTTTTGCGTTTCCATGCAGCGGTAGATAAAGAGGATCGCAGTGTACTGCGCTTATTACAGAGGAAATTGCTAAACTCCGCAGATCACACACACACACACACACACACACACACACACACACACACACACACACACACACACACACACACACACACACACACACACACACACACACACACACACACACACACACACACACACACACACACACACACACACACACACACACACAGAGTGTTGGTAACCTATTATCAACTACTAGAGGGAGCGAACATCTCTGAATGTTCGATAACAAACAATGAATGGATGTGTTCCTTGATATCGAAAACAGATTGCCAACAGTAATTTGCTCGAGACGTCACCGCTATCGCCCCTTCTAGCTGAATAGTTGCCCAGCCAATTTTGCTTTTCTTTCAGTTTCGACAATGTATCAGTCGTTCGAAATGGTTTATGACCCATAAAGGAGAATTTACGAAATATACCTTATATAATATTTTAAAATTATCACGTTGTAGGCATCAAGAACGGGAATAAGATGCTTAGCTTGCAACGTCGTTGATCATTTTGGCAAATTCTCTCTCTCTTAATGACTGCCTTACATCAAACGCGAAGAAACCCTTTTAGTGCTATATATGATTTTATTAGAAATACGAAATGGGGAAATCAATGGATCGTATCTTTTATGTTTTTTCTTCGTTTTTGCTGTTGTTCTTGTCTTAACAGTCAAGAAAAGCTCTTATTTCTTGACCTATCTAAAATGGAAGCTACAGATGGATTAAATGGTCTTTCCAATTAAGTACCTCTTGTCAAATAATCCTAGAGTAGATTAGCAATGATGACTTCTCAGAGTATCAGTAGAATGCAGCCTTTTCATAGAAAAAGTTGGTAAATATTAGTTAACAAAGATAATATTCCTGCGTTATATTTTTAATTTTACCTACTGATATTTTGCCAGTTTCGTTATATTTATACAGGGTGGCCCATAATTCATAAAGGGTTTAAACATTTAATAACTTTTATTTATTAATTATTTTTTATCGTTTTTTATTATAATGAAATATAGAATCTGGAGATTTTTTGTTAGTTATGAGTTATTCACATTTTAAGCCACTTCGTTTGACTTATGGGCCACTCTGTAATACAGTGTGGCGCCCATAAGTGTATACATTTTGCCCATGTGTGTATACACTGTTTGGAAAGAAGTCAATGGACACCATAGTGTGAGGTACAAATAGTCATGACGCCCACCTTAATATGATGTAAGACGTCCTTTCACTGCGATGAATGCAGCAATTCCTACGGGGCATATTTTATACAAGTGTAATAGCAATAAATAGGTATTTTGGACCATTCTTCCTGTAGGTATGTAATTAGTTCTGGACTGTTGCAGGGCTTCACCTCACCCGAAACTCCAGTTCATCCCTCAGATATTCATTACAGTTTAGATCAGGGCTCTGCGTAGGCCAGTCAATTGTGTGACGTTCATATTCAAACTGAATATGAACTACTGAAAGAAAGAGACAATGGTATTCAATGGTATTTGGGTCTTTCCAATACATTGTATTGTCCAGAATGTTCAGATACCTGTCGGAGCTCAATGTTCTGATCACCACAAACAGAGCTCCGTGGAAAAAAAAACCAAGAAAAACGAGACCATATCATTACGTACATATATACATGAAAGTAGGGGGCTGAAAAGTTCTGATAAACACCTAGAACAAAAATAATATTAAGGCAACCTGATATGGTGATTCGTTGTAGTTAGTAGAGACAGAAAGTTGTAGAGTAGGTGCCCTCCCTCGATGAGTCTGGAGATGTCATGTAATAATAATAATAATAAGAAGAATTATTATTATTATTATTATAATCAAGATCTAGCAATCGAAGTTGGCCGACTGTGGCTTAAACACATCAAAATCATCCCAATAGTTATCGGTGCACTTGGCGTAACTTCAAAGAGGCTATCCAACTATTTACAGCAATTAAAAATCAATGAAGTGACCTCATATGATCTACAAAAAACAGCATTACTTGGAACAGTTCATATTTTACGACACTACCTGAAGGACTATTCTTAGATTCTTGGGTAGAATCTGAATTGTTCTGTATCAACAGTCAAATTTTTATTTATGTGATATCTTGTTTTGACTGTGTATCAATTATTATTGTTATTATTATTGTTATTACTGACACCTCCAGGGAGTCCAAATACTCATCGAGGGAGAGTGTGCCAACAGCATCGAACGGTTTACTCCTTCCAACTACTAACCGCGCTCAAACTTGCTTAACTTTTTACATGAGCCATTAGTAGCAGAGGCTTTACCAATCGAGCAACCTTTGCTGGCTATGTGAATAAAATAATAATAATAATATAACCACATGAAATAACATATCTTAAAATCCTTTAACCCCCATGTTTCATCAAATTCTAATAATTGCATGTCAATTCTTTAATGGTGATTATCACAACTTCTCAGACAAGTTTAAATTAATAGCTTAAATTAAATTGAAGAGTGATAATGTTAGCCAATCATAAAAATAAATGTTAATGAATAGTGAATTATGTATTTTTTTAGCAATAAATGATAATCTAATATAAATTCATCAAAGCGATAATTTTAGAAAAATATTTTGTAATAAACTACAGAAAGATGAAAAATAAAATTAAGTAATTTAGTTATTTGGATGGTAGATGAATTGCACTACCTGTTGTGAGACCACAATGCTGTTTAAAGTGAGCTTGAAGTACGTTGAAAGTTTTTCCCAGGGATTCCGGATTATCAGATATTTAGTCTACACACAACAGATGTATGATATGTTTATAACCTTTCTTAGGTGGCATTGTAGTACAAATTACTTTCTGCAAGATATGATTTAGAGAACTGACCTGCATTTGTTGGTTTCCTCATTACACACAAATTATTGGTTAAAATTGTAAGAGTCCTTCACTCTGAAATTTTGAATGGTTCCGAATGAAAATAAAGTAAAATAAAATAAAAATATAACTGATATTTTAATTCATATTTTTAATATATAATGAAATATGAATCAAAACTCTTTTTCTGAAAAATAAATTTGGATTTTGCTTCCGCTGCTACAGAGTCCGCCACCATTTATTAATTGTGAAAACGTGGTTCGAATCTCACCGAAGTTCGAAAGTGTTACACTTGCTCTATATAGAAGGTTTATCTAACCCTTAGAGTTATGTTATGTAACTTTCTTTGGGTATGATTGATTTTATATTCAAATTAATTTGAAAATAAACTACGCGAGCAGAATTTTCTTAATATGTAATCTTAACCATCTAAATAAACGGATACTAAGGAATACTACTGGTATGTATTGTAAAACTCAAGTAACACTGTAGGTGAGCTATGGAGATTTTAACAAAAAAAAAAGAAAACAAAAAAGAAAACCGTATTTCACACAAAACTTTTATTAATACAGCTTATGCACAAATTCCAATCAAAAAGTATGAGAGGACAATCAACCTCTGTGTTAATTTATCTTACATTTTTTAACTGTCAAAATATAATAAGAATGAAATATTTTATAATCTTTTATAAAATATTTGATTGGCTACTGGTTTTACCATACGATGGGATGCCCGAAGGGAGAAGGGTAAAGATAGCGCATGCGCTTATTTTATTTTCAAACTCGGGCGAAAGAGGAGTTGAAACAATAATTCCAAATAATCTATACACTGCCGAATAGACTAATTTTTGTTAGGTTACCGTATGAGTTTGTCTCTTAAATATGTTTCAAAAAAAAATTTTTTTTGAAAAAATAAAAAAGTAAAACAAGAACAAGGAGCTCGCAAAGAAAAATTTTGAAAAATTGAGAAAAATTTAACAAAGGGCTCGCCAGTGCCCCGGCGAGCCCCTTATACCTCATCACTGACTGTAGGTATTATATAACTTAAAATTAAACAATTTTTATTTTAAGCTTTATTTATAAAAATTGTACACACACACAAATACCTCAAAGTGGTTTATTAATATTCTTTATAAGAGCCAGCTGTTTGGGGAAATACATCTCGGAAAAGCTATTCCCCCGAACTGAGATAAACGGATTAAAAGATGAATAGAAGCAGCAGGTTCGGTAAGTTAGAAATTCAGCTGTAAAAGGATGTTGGGCAGTTGTTGCAGATGTTATTATAGGTTTAGAGAAAGGAAACGATTGATATAAGTTTATGCTAAACAGCGCCCAAGAATCATCTGTAGAAAAGACATAATGCGAAAATTGGGTGGGTGAAAGAGTCTGTGAAGGATAGATTGTCAATCAATCAAAATGCTTGCTTCAGAACAGCATCCAAGAATTTTAGAGGTTTTAGGGGGGAGACCACAACAAATGCTGAGCAATATTTCAAAGTTTGGATTTGTGCAGAGTAAGTAGCTGGACGGTAGCCAGGTTGGGCGAGTGGTTAGCGTATCCGCTCTACAGCCAAAGGGTTGCGGCTTCGAATCCGTGCCTTGAGCATAGTTGTTTGTGATGTTCTTCTTTCGTTCATATACGCATTCATACATACAAAAGATACACACTTTCTGAGATGGACTTAGTCATCAAGGGAGAAGTAGACCCAACCCTTCCCTTATTAGGAGGGAAGGCCGTGACTCAGCAATAAGTGAGATCAGAGGCAGCTCATATATAAGTAACTGGACAGATGAACAGTAATTATTATTATTATTATTATTACGTAACACCTCCAGGGAGTCCAAAGACTGATCGAGTGAGGACACCTATTCTACAAGTCTCCGCCTTCACCAAACGCAACTACCTTAATCATCTACACCAACGCGATGTACCGCCGACCACCACCACTAGTATTTTCACATACAATCACAAACATCCATGCCCATGGCAGGATTCGAATCCGCAGCCTTTTGGCTGGAGAGCGGATACGCTAACCACTCGGCCAACTAGGCCGGTAATTTCTGAGCGAAAAATGTTGCAACGTTCTTTGGTAACTGAGGATGCTAAAAAGTGATGTGATTAGGTCAAGAAGGAGTAAGAGTCAGTCGGAGAAGAAAGATATGGTCTTGAATATTAAGTTTTCAAAGGTAAGTGAAGAAAACTGGGGTCTGTTTTACAAGAAAAAAGACGAAAGTTTGATTTGGAAGCATTGGAAGTAAGTGATGAAGTTGTTATTACTCCATTAAATGATATTGTAGAGTCATTATTTAGGACACATATAATATTGTAATAATCTTCAAGATGCTTAAGAGATGTTTGAGAAGTTTAAGCACTGCAAGGTTGTCATATGAGTAGGATGAATGAAGAATTCTGCCATCAGTAAAACTGTGGATTGTGTTTGTGTTAGTCAGAGAAGGTCGTTATGTATAAAATTAAGAGGATGGATGAAATAACCAAGCCTTGAGGAATACTTGCATTAATCGGAAATTCTGAAGAGAGAACATCTTTTTTTCTTCATTACACGCAGTGAACCAACCAAGAGCACACAGACAATCAATTACAAAAGTGATAAGATGGACAATAAGATAGCAGTTTGCTGAGAATCCCCACGAAACCTTATCAAATACCTTAAAATCTCCAGTGTGACAGCATAGTTTCTTTAAAAATTTAAATCACACATACCTAGAGATGACTCATGCCGGAAATATGATCTGAATCTTGATTGGCGGACAATAAGATAGCAGTTTGCTGAGAATCCCCACGAAACCTCATCAAATACCTTAAAATCTCCAGTGTGACAGCATAGTTTCTTTAAACATTTAAATGACACATACCTAGTGTGTCATTTAAATGTGATGCCGGAAATATGATCTGAATCTTGATTGGCGGAATTCGTATTGAAAGTTCGATGATTTGACAGTTCTCCAGATGAAGAGGTTGTCTGGTGTTGAATTTCTCCATTAGATACTGATGTTAGAGAAATAGGCCGATGATTGATGATAGATACGTATTACGTTCTTGGAAATGTTTGGTGTATATAGGATTGATTCCATGCTGTGGAGCCAGTACCAGCATATAATATAGTGTATAGATGATAACGAACAAGTTTTAGTTCAAAATACATCTCTAAAGCCATTAGCAAGATAACATCAGGAAAACCTAGTTTGGACTCGAGGTTGTTCAAAATTCTTCTGATGCTTTTCTGATTGAAGACTACAGGAAAAACGGGATGAAATACTTCAGGTAAATTGGAAGAAAGGCACATGCACATAGATGATTAAGGATTTGCCGTAGTCATCTACACTCTCTGTCCAAAAAGAAACCGTACTTTTCGAAATATAGAAGAAACTAGTGGCGCTACCTGTAGTATCTTTTTGTTGTCGAAAGCGGCAATCTTCGTTAGTGCTGTGTTAACTGTTTATGACATTTGTTTCATTAGAAGCCGAGTTATAGTGCCAAGTGTGTTTTGACGAACGGTCGGTCTTCACGATATTCATGCCGTACGCAACGAATTCTCGCTATCAATCGCTTCAGAACTTCGAGATAAAACTCACCATTGGCCGTTTGGCCAGGCGGAACGAATTCTTTGTGGATAATGCCCTAGGAATCGTAGAAACAAATCAGCATTGTCTTTACTTTTGACTTCTCTAAGCGACTTTTTTTCGAATGCCTCTCTTCTGGTGGTCTCCACTCAGCACTCTGGCGATTGTTTCGAGTTCATACTCAAAACACTGTTTCGTCACCAGCAACGACAGTAACGATCGTTTCAAGGATCATTTCAAGGAACACTGCAAGGACCTTATTAAAACCGCTCCTTAGGAGCGGTTTTAATAAGGTCCTTGCAGTGTTCAATTCGATACATTTTTTGGTCGTCGTCAACTTGTGGGGAACAAATCGCGAATTCAATTTACGAAGGCCCAAATTCAGGGTCAAACTGTTGTGCACAGTTGATTTTGGACTCTCCAATTCATCTTCAATCAATCTCAAGGATGATTTCGGGTTTTCTATGATGAAATCACGCACTTTTTGGATGTTGACTTCGCTCAGTCCAGTTTTTGGACGGCCCGACTTTTCGTCGTCCTCAAGCGTCTCACGACTACTTTGAAATCGCTTAAACCACTCGGAAACTTGAGTACAGGATAAGAATTCATCACCGTATGCTTTTTGAAGCATTTGATGCGTTTCAGTAAAACCTTTTCCAAGTTTAACACAAAAGTCAATCGCAGCTGTTAGGTTGAAACTCATGTTCCCACTGTTCGTCAAAACACACTGTCACTCGTGGAACTATAACTCGGCTTCTAATGAAAGTCATAAACAGTTGACACAACACTAATGAAGGTTGCCCCTTTCGATAACAAAAAGATACAACAGGTGGCGCTACTAGTTTCTTCCATTTTCGAAAAGTTCGGTTTCTTTTCGGACGGAGAGTGTATATCCATAAGTTGAAGAATGATGCCAGAAGCTCGACTTTATCTTTAGGCGATATTGCAATACTTGGATGTTGGATGTGTGAGTAAAGAGAGAGAGAGAGAGAGAGAGAGAGCTGAGAAATACAAATGGACAGAAATTGCACTAGAAGCTATCATAAAAGATCACAAGGCAACACTTAGTAGTGCAGGAGGCGAGTTGACTACATTTGGCCGTTTCGAAATTAGACAGCCTTAATGATGATTTTTCAAATGTTGAGAGTTTCAGCTTCAGCGTAGACTGTGAATAAAGCTGAAGTTGTTTAAATAAATTATGTTTGTATTTAAGTATGATCCTGTGTTACTACCTCAGTCAGTATCAATGATGGCCTTTAGTTGAAAAGACATGAGTTCGCGTGCCACGTAGGATACACGAAGCAACTTTTCAAGAACCTTTCAAACAAAGATGGGCTAGCTGGCTTATTGCATGGCATTGGGGAACTCGGACCACATAGAAACTCGGATTTTTAATTTTCTATACATAGAAGCGGTTCGTAAAAATACACAACTCACAGATATAGCAGAGATGACGGATAGGAGTAACTTCCCTATCACAACATTAATTACTTTCATATGAAGTCAAATTATTAGCCCTGACAGGCTATTGAGGTTTAACGCGTTGAGAGGAAGAATAACAGGTTTGCATTTTAAAGTTTCGAATGATTGTATAACAGTTCATTTAAATACGTAGAGAAAAAAGGAATATAAAAGGGGAAAGCACAAGAACAGTCAAGCAGATATCATCAGGAACATCTTCTTCCTATCATGGATTTCCGGACTCGTCATGCCGTAGCTTTCTTGGTTTTCCAGATATTCCTTCCCCATTTATTTTATTTTATACATATGCAGTAATTTTCGTAGTTTTCTATTGTCCACTCAATTTAGATGTTCTTTCCATTCATCTTTTTCCATTCATTTAGAAAGAACATTATATAGTCTGATTATTACCAGAGATATTATTAATAATAATAATAATGAATATATTCATTATTCAAGCTATATTGAAGTTTTTGAAGCACATATACACGAATAATCCTTTGAACAGCAAAAACAATACACCCACTATTATGGTGCCTGGCGCCCAGTATAGACTAAATTAAACAATGCAATGAAGGAGGAAATGAGAAACATTAGTTCCTCGATATCTATTCTTAAACTAAACAATGAAATCTCTTAAAAACTATACCTTCCTTCAGAAAAGCCAGGCAGCATACATCTCCGGCATATAAACTACGATTATCCGTTAAGGAAAAGAAAAAGCTGAACGACTGACTGGGCACAGGACATAATTTCAAAAGAAGAAAATTTCTATTGGCGAAGTTCGTTAAATGAACATCTAGACTGAACATAGACACTTAATGTCGAGTCGGATCAATATACCGCAGGTATGAAGTCTAGTACACCTTTGTTAAATGCATTATCGAGATAGAGGGATCTTCTTGATGACATTAATGTGACTAAGAAGTATTTTAATGGAAATTCTATCTTTGTATAAAATAATTTTTTTTCCAAGTCTAGGTATAGTCATAACTGAAAAATACTTACAAAGTACACCACTGTCGAATACCGCAAACCAAATTTCTGACAAACTGCATATGGTTGGGTTCAGCGAAGAAGAAAAACTAGTGAGATACAAAAAGAGCTTTTTAGCAATTTGCCGTCACGGAAGTTACGAAAACTGTTATAGAAGTGTATTTTGCGAACTGTCTCTGTGCTTTTCACTTTCTTTTCCTTTTTTTTTTTTTTTACCCCCTCTCCTGGTAAGCTTAATATTAATGATTTTGGTTTTACTGCTAGCAGCTGTCAAATTCCTTTTAGGAAAATTGTAGTCGTCACACTGAGCGTGCTCACCACGAGTAAAAGTTTTTTTTTTGCACGCATAGATTATTTTGCACGTAAAAAGATTATTTCCAGACAAATTTATGTAGCAAAAGTTTGTAATATTTTCGCTTTCTTATCCACAGAATTAATGAATGAGATTACTTCACCATTTATTCTTAAAACATTTTATTTATCTTTTAGTTTTCTGTATGGCCTAATATTCATGTACTCTTATATTTGCACTGGAATAATATTGTAAGCATCACTTTAAGCTACTTTTATTGATTTATCCTCTGAATGAATAGTCCCATTGCTCTAGGCTTTGCAGGAATATTATGAAATATACAGTGGCATTCGTATAGAGCATATTTGCCACAAATGTTATCACTTTAGGAACAACGATGTTTGAATCGTTAGGCACTTGTTTATATTGCAGTTTCAGTCACCTATTAACGTTCTGGCTGCTATGACAACACAACATAAAATTTAATCGCAGAGATATGTTAACGGATGTATTTTACATCTACAGGGTAATAAGAAAGAGATTTTAAACTGCAATGCTCACGGAATGTATTCGGATATATGAAACCAAAACATTCAAGAATTTCAGACAAATAATGTATTACAGGAATATACGATATTAGATACTTAATAATAGTATTATTCCAACGTCTGAGACGTCGGTCCTCAAGAAGGGTATAACATATACCAAAATGGCAGGAAGAGCGCTGGTTTATCCCTGTCAATCGTGGGGATTTCTTCGTTTAATTTTTAAGTGCGTTTGGCAAGATGCATGAGAATCTATTAGATTTATATTTTAACAACTTCGTCATAGATTGGATGATGGACTAATTTCGATGAGACTTTATATCTTTACTAAATTGTGTTTCTTATAGTATAGTTCTTTTGATGTTTTAGTGGCAAAATTAAACAAAATATTACAAAATAACAATTCACTGTGGCTGGATGGAATTTATTTAGCCAAGCAAGAGTAGACAAGTGGATGGGATTTCCACTTTGTGCAAAGCAGTCTATGAATTCAAATCACACTGTGTATTTGAATGTCTGCACATATTGGGTCCTAAGGGATTTTCATCACCAGCAGTAAGACTGCTATCCTGTGTAGTAGGGGTCCCAAGTGCATTCGGGAGGGAGTACCATATTTAGTTTAGAGTAGGGCAGGATTCCCGAATTTCTACTTCATAGTCCCCCTATTTTTAATGGATTTCAACCATTTATGGATGAAATTATTATTAAAAATGTGAGGCAGGAAAAGAAAAAAAAATAAAGAAAGAAACGGAATCTGTTAAACTTGGTCATCTCAGTTTTAGTTTAAATGGATCATTTTTAGTGAAAAATTAACAAAAGTATTTCAAAAAGATACAAATGATAACACTATAGAAATGATTCGACATTCATAAAAATGCATTTCGCAGTAATAATAGCAACGCCGTTTATGGTAATCACAGTTGAACCTAGAATCGTTTTTAGCTTATTCGTTATTGCTGCAGACTCACTTGCATCAAGCCTGGTTGACTGGCTGAATACGTATCGGCTATCCAATCAGGGATTCCAACCTTATAGGCATTGCCCTAGAATAGTATAATTTAAACTGAAATTGCGATAATGAGATAACTGAATAAATATTTCAGATGTCAAGTAATTTCTGTAAATCTGTCCAAATAGGGCGCAGTTGTTATATTGAAAGTCACTGCCATCAAACTACCGCCTCATCTTGCTCACCTCAGTCCTGTCTAAAGTAATGCAAAAATCATCAATTCCCAACTCCTACACTAGCTTGAAGCTACCCGTCGAATAAACGACCACCAGTATGAATTCCGTCGCTGCCGATCAACAGGAGATCTGCTCACATATATCACCCATCTTTGGACAAATGCCATGGAGAAGTTTGGTGAATCTCAAGTCGTTGCACTTGATATCTCCAAAGCCTTTGACTGGGTTTGGCACAACGGCTGACTAAGCAAACTACCATCATTCGGTCTGACCCAGGACTTCTGTAGTTGGGTTGCCAGCATTCTATCTGCACGCACACTATGTGTGGTGGTGGATGGTTCCTTATCTTCTTACCATTCAACTAATAACGGGGTTCCTCAAGGTTCTATCATCTTACCAGCCCTCTTCCTACTATATATCAATGACCTATTTCAACATACCTCCAACCCAATACATAGTTTTGCAGACGACAGCACATTGCACTCCTCCCTTTCTTTTGATAAGCCTTACTCCACACAACTCACCTCAACCTACAGAACATCAACCACCACCACCAGCACTCCCAATTCTGATGTCCAAGCCATCCTACAATGGGGTTCAGATAACCGAGTCAATTTCAATGCTAATACGAGTGAAATCCAGTACTGTCTAATTTCGCATAAAAAAGAGTCATTTTCTCACAGTATTATTTTTGACAATACCCAAATTTCCAGGCAATCTGAGATTTCTCTTCTTGGAATTATTTTGACATCAATCCTCTCCTGGCATAAACACATAACAAATATTGCATCCCAGCTTCTAAAAAAAACTAGGATTTCTCTTTCACTCAAGACGTTACTTCACCCCTAAATAGCTGTTAACCTTATACAAATCACAAATTTGCCCCCAACCATCGAATACCGCTCCCACATATATCGGGTGGGGCTCCAAAAGGTCTCTCAAAATGCTCGACTCAATACAGAGGAGAGCAATCAGACTTATTAATGACCCATCTCTTACCAACTCACTCTCCCACTTTCGCACAGACAATCGGTCTCCGCACTATGTGTTTTCGACAAATATTTCAATGGAAAATGTTCACACGAAATGACATAAATAATTCCCCTATTTAGTGCTAAGCTCGTGAAGCTGCTGCTCAACATTCCTACACAGTGCACCTTGAAACCCACATTATATATATATATATATTTCAAAAAATAGATTTAATGACTCCAAGACCGAGATAACATATAAAGATTTTAATGATAAATACTACTAGTTTTGGCATATAGCAGCTTTCTTCAGGTATTTATAAAGAAAAGGAATACTAATAAACATTGAATTATTTAAACAAACTGTAAATTACAGGTACAAATTGCCTCACATAATCGATACATAAAAACGTTATATTTTTCAAGTTGTTCCAACTGGCGTGCCATTGTTTGTTGCAATTGTGCGTGCAAGTTCACGTGAACGCCAATATTGAATAACTGCAGCATGGCTATCTGGGATGTTATAACTTAAATTATTATTTAAGTGGACCGGGTTCAGTAGGATTTCTCTTGATTCTACGATTTTCCTTTCAAATTCATCTTCACAGCGAAAAATATTTTCTGATTTATTCCAGCATACAGAGTGGCTTTGTTGGTCATCATTAAGATTATTTGAAAAAAGAACATGACTGGATAACGCAGTTGCATGAGATCTTTTGTATGAGATGTCTCTCTTATGCTCTTCTATGCGTTGTTCAATAGATTTGTTAGTTTGACCAAAGTATGGGATATTGCAATCACACCACAATTTATATACTCCAGGGTACTTAAGGTTGTGATAAGTAGGTTTTGGATGGCTGATTAGAGAGCGGATTTTTCGAAGTGTGGTGAAGAAGGTCCTGATATTATATTTTTTAAGGACTTTAGCTATTTTCTTAGAGACTGTGCTAATGTATGGAATGGAGATGCTACCTTTAAAATTAATAGTCTCTGTTGTGCACTGCTTAGGAGGGTTCAGAAGAAATTTCTTAATTGTTTTTTCAGAGTATCCATTTTGTTTAAAAATAAGAGTGAGGTGATTCATTTCTTTTTGTAGTTCATCTTGTTCATTTAAGAGAGAACGTGCTCTGTGTCCTAAGGTAGATATAATTCCAAGTTTTTGTGGTGGAAAATGATGAGAAAGATTATGCAGATATCTATTGGTATGCGTAGGTTTTACCAATATGTATATCTGTGTAATATGGAATTTATCAATATGCGTTACACAAGGTATTCGCAACCCTTCCAAATGGAGATATTTCTTGATGATTTAATCTTTTAACAAGTGGACGAAGTTATTTGTGACTCATCGTATTTTAACTTTTTTTTTTTTGTTAACTTACTTCCATTACATAATGTAATTATATGCTTAGTAGATTGTTCTGCATTTATTAAGGTAATTTAGTTCACCAGAACGGAAGAAGAAAAAGACCGAAATACAAAATTAAAAGTCTACGAGAACTCAGACACGAATATTACTCGTAAAAACGCTTCAAAGAATCGTTCAGTACTTGCATTTAGAAGAGGGTTTAAAATATAAAACTTAAATACGTAAGTTCTTCGGAAAAAAAAGAAAGAAACTATTAAAGTTTTCTGAAATAATTCAAGAAAACTTTGAATATATTTCAAAGTTTTCATGAATTATTCGCACATTTTTAAAGTATTTCTCGTGTGAGCCTCATTCTCCAGATCTTCGGTTTTGCTTCGGCAGATAAGTGTAATAATCAAGAATTACAGACCCATTGTCTACAAGCATGGTGGAATCTGCTTCAGTGATTAGAGGGTTATATGCTTATTATTTTGTACTATTTTCAGTGGAAAATGATTTTTATTGCTCAGAGTGAGATCACTACCTATCATATTGAAGGTTTAAGAGCACTGGAAAATATTCCATGCTTTTGCCTAGAGCAATGTCTCCGTTTTATGTAACTTCTTAAATCAATTAGCCATTGGTTTCTAGCAATTCCATGCATCTGATTTTCATGAAGTATTATAATCAAGTTCTTCTGGTCTTTCCAGGGAAAAGAAGAACTTGATGATGAAATGGAATAGCTGACATCTTTGTGATCAATAATACTTGGTTTTTGATTATTAGGAAGCCAAAAGAGGTAAGCATTTAATAGGCTTGCGATTCCTGCAAAAAGAGGAAACTCAAATAGGCTTTCGACTTGCATTTCATTCCTTGAAGCTACTTACACTGCATTATTTCATCTCTTCCCTCTCCCACTCCTCTCTCTCTCTCTGTCACACACACACACACACACACACACACACACACACACACACACACACACACACACACACACACACACACACACACACACACACACACACACGTGCGCGCGCGCGCGCATGCATGCACGCACGCACGCACTCACGCACACTGATTGCACACAATCATCCCAATTTAATGTGATACTCACTCTTAAAAGAAATTTTAATTCTAAGAAAAATCAGCTTATTAATGATGTCATTTCCAGTATCCTTCTTAGAATAAGCACAGTTACTGTATCATAATGTGAAGATTATGTTGATGCAGCTGGATTTGAAAGTTTGAGGTTGAAGTGTTTTTGTCTCTCTCTCTCTCCTGCTATGTTCACTACAAATGGGGATTACAAAGTGGTGGGATGGTCGGACACCGTTATAGCATAAACTTTTATCTCACCTTGTATCTCATTCTCTGCTTTCGACAGGTCAATTATTGCATTGGAAGGGGGAAAAAACCATCGACCGTGAATATGCAAAAAATAATAATTTTCCAAGCTGTGTCGATAGATGCCGTTGTATTTCACGATTTATTCATTATGGACAATTTAATATGACCATCAATGTACCGTACTATAAAATATTTTTGCATATTTTGGCACTTTCAAAATTATTAATTATAAAAATATATAGCTCTAATCAAAATGATTATTGCTGTAATATGTTAGAAATTTAAAAATATCAATAAATTTCGTGTCATCTATTTTTAATCTCCTTTGTTGTCGACCGTAATTAACACAGAAAATATAGAGTATAAATTTCGGTCCTAAAAACCAAACAAAACAATAAAGTGACTTTTTTTTTTCACCTTTCTTACCGTGAATCTCAAAGACTCGAAGAAAAAGTGTTATTTTCCCTTTCGTTTTTGCTTGTTTTAAAACAGAAATTTCAGTCCTTTTATCCAGTTATCATTACTTTCCATTATTTACCCCACCCCCTTTTTTTACAAAATTTTATTCAATTGTTCTTTACTTACATTTCATCGATTTATTATTTGTTTCAATGTTTCGCAATGTTTTTAATTTTTTCAAGTTTATTTTGACATTTCCTTATTTCATGCTGACTCGCAATATTGACTTGTTTGTTTGTTGGGATGAATCTTTAATTTAATAGTTATAAAATAAATTCGAAAATTATAATTGTTCCCAAGACTTCTAGACATCTTCTAGTCTACAAATTCTACGATTTCTATAGCTGTGCAACTTATAATCCAATTCCCTTTACATTACACATTTTAGTTTATTTTTGTTTTGAAAAAATGATCTTGAATTAGAGTTAGTCCTTAATTTTGTGCCTCTGTAGCTTAGTCGGTATCGATAATGATTTCCCGAAGAGACTCGGTTCGACTTAAGACAAGAAGAACTTATATAAGAGCTGTCTAACAAAATCTTATTAAGGCTATCTCATACGGTGATTACAGAACAGTTTTTTCTCCTATAAAAAACACCTTTGACTTTAAATCCTGAAAAACAGGCAAACTGGTCAGAAGAATGCACGCATTTTGCAGATACACTGGCCTTAGGGTCTTAGTTGCTTCAGCATAATTCCAAACAACAACTTTCATTAATTCCATAGGAGGTTAAATTAACCTTTATTTATGTTTCTGAAACTATAGACTTCACCGAAAGAATTCTGTATATCTTCAGATCTATGTATTGTAATTTAGATTAATGCAAAAGTAGTGACCTTTCTTTTTTCAATGAGGATTTTAAAGAGAATATTGCATTATTTATATGAAACGTGACCACCTAAGTGGAAGTATCTAATAACTATTTCACTAATTAAGACCTGTGATTTGATTTCAAATGTAAACAATAATTTTCATTTCGGAAATGAATAATATTCATTTCCAGATCCGCTTATACGTGGTCGAGTAACTTCATCTTATTAGATTTCTATTCATTACTTTCTTTCGGATCATTATTGCAATTCAGAAGAACGAAAATTTATTCATTAAACAACGAAATTCAATACCTAAACTTCATTTCTGCTTGGATTACTGACCGATTACTGTTTATTTCATTAATGAACGTATAAGATCATTACAAACAATCTAAGAAACATGAATAATCTCTTTGAGCGAGAGGCTTCTTCACGAGCGTTTTACGATACCATTATGAAACTAATTTTGTAGTTTGCACATTTCCATTTATTAAATGTACTTTTGGCTTAACTTCACATTGAATAAGTCTAATGGCACTGAATGCTAATGTCAAGTTATTAGCAAGTCAAATTAATATAATGCCAATAATACACATTAATTCGTTACTAAATTACCTGATTAAATACAATTATTGCATTTTAACAATTTTAAAAATCAAGTATTCATTAATATAACAATTACCGATTTCTTTTATGGAAAGAATGCTTAATCACACTTAACGCATTATTTTCATCTTTTTTTGTGAAATAAAAAAAAAGTGTTGTAACAATTGAGTAACTAAAGTTAGTATTTGTTTCTACCCTTAACATTACAGCAGTTTAGAAGATCAAAATTACATTTCTTTACACTGAGCTTTATTTCTACTTTGGCTATTTTTATTTTTTTTTTCAGTGATGAAAATACAAAGTGATTGTAATTATATTTGAGAACGTAACTGGCTATGTTTTGGTCTTGAAATTCCTTAGCTAGTGATACGTTTGCAGTTTGAATTCTTTAAGGTTTTCTTTCTCTTCAATATTTAATAGATTAGTGTTATTAAAGACCATCGTAATGGATTATATTCGATGTAACCTTCAATGTATTCGTCACTTACTTCGTGATTCCTGATTATGTTCTAGATTTTTATAGGAATTATTTTAAACGCATCAATGAATCATTTTCCGTTTCATTAAGCCATTCTTATTTGTAAATTTTTTGCATTATTTTATTTTAGCGCTACTGTGAAAAATTACTCTAGGGTTGTATAAATGATGCGCTCTTCGTATGGTTGTACCTCGAGACAAGCCAGGTTGAGTTAGTTGAAAAACCTCACCCACGGAAGTAAATATCATTTGGAGAAATCAATTTTTCAAATTGATTCTATCAAGTTTATGTCATCATAAATGAGATAAATTTGCTAGATAACACGCTTATCTAACAGAAATATTACTCTAGCTGTTATGACGACGCTTCATAGTACTAGCATTGATATTGATATTGGTTAGGATTATGACCGATGCAAATTAGGGAGAGAGGCTAGTATACTGGATCTGTTAATGGTGGGTATTTATTCTCCAACTGAGTTGTATGTTTTGTGGGATGTAAACTCTAAATTCCGGGAGAGGAAACTCTACTACTCGAATATGAGACTGGTTAATCTATCTTCAGTTGTCAGGCTTTTATAAAGATTCATCAAATTCTGAATTCGAAACTCTTAACTTTCTAATCAAATTGTAAATATCGCATCGTTTTCTACACTGCGCTGCTGAGCTGTACTATATATCTAGTTGCCTCTTCACTAAGCCTAAGTAGTTCATTCCGGTGAAATGTTAACCTAATAACATTCTGTCTTCTACATAACAACTTATTATCAAGGTTTTTAAAAACAGTAAGCAATCTTCTAATTCCCCCCCCCCCCTGCAATGATAGTCAAAGATTTCACCGCGTATGTTATTATTGTGTTATTGGTTCTGAAATTTCTGTGTGGGAAAGGATGTATAAAAATATTTTCCGTTATATGCTTTACCTTTTTTTTGCAATTCAGTATTAATTAATATATAAGAACGAGAGCTAATAACAATGTGATTAAGAAGTTTAAAAGCTTAAAATTGTAACATGCAAAATAATTACCGGTTTAATCAGCAGAGAGATAGAGATTATTTTATTTTATTTTTTCCTTGGTGTGTTGGACACATGGCATGTCCAGCTGTAATTTGGCTTCATAGAAAAATAAATTAATACGATATTGCAGTTAATTATATCTGCCAAGTGTGTGCCTGTTAAATGCATGTTCTTCTGACCAGTGTGCATGTTTTATAAATTGAAGAGAGAGAGAGAGAGAGAGAGAGAGAGAGAGAGAGAGAGTTTCAGGAGAAAGCCACCCCCACCTCCGTATGAGTCTGGATAACTTATCTTCAGTTACAAAGCTCTTATAAGGGTTCTTCGCTTATTCAACGGGATTCGGAGCGAGATCTTTGTTATTTCTGACAGACGGAATTTTTCTAATATCTTTTAAATTTTTTCACTTAAAATATTTAAAACTAAATACTGCAATGCTGCAATATTTATTAATGGATGAAAAATAATTGATTTCATTAATTTATTGGAAATGAAAAAAAAGTTCATTTTGAACTGTAAGCAGGAAATAACTGCCTAGAAAAGATAGAGAACGAGTCGTAGTGATGAGGAATCTTTCCTTCTGGTTATTATTTATTTTCCACTCATTTTAAAATATAAACCACTAGCTCTTTATCATTTAGAATTTGTAATATACAACAAATATGTTTTCATATTACGGAAAGGAAGGGTACGAATAATTTCCCAACTCTTTAGTTCAACGTATCATTTCCTTACATGTTTCCGGTTGTCATGGTGAGCAGAGGGTGGGAGGGGGGGGGATCTATTCACCTAGTTCGTCCTTCCGCAGTAGAATAAAATCATCCACCCACACACCCTGTTGCAGCAAGGATGCAGGAAGTTTCAGTTCCGAAAATGAGAATTAAGATTTTTTCTTTTTTTTTCTTTTAAATGCAGGTCACGAAGTCGCAGAGTATCTTTCTGTTTTTCAGGCGAAGCAGGAAAGAAGTTGTTAATGATCGCAGGGAGATTCTTAAAAGTAAACAAGAACATGTCTGGGAAATCCAATATTTCAGGTTATTTCAGAATGAAGCGAAAGTCAGTGAACTCTTCTTCTTCAGTTCGTGTTCAAAATACTCCTCGAAATCCGTGCAGCGAAATAAATAACAAAATTAAATTTAACGGAGAAAGTTTTCTCATATTATCCTTCTTTCTCTTAACCGCATATCGCTAACGTCAGACCTTTTTTTTTTTTTTTTTTTTTTTTTTTTACAGATTGTGTTATAAGAATGTCTGAGGCTAAGAAAATAGTTACTCAACGAATTTGGCCCTTTAAATAAAACAGAAAGATAGTACAGCCGTATAGATTTATTGCGATTTGCAGTATAATTTAGATTTGGAAACACCGCTTATCAAAAGAATGAAGATGCATCAGTAGCATGACGAATTCAATACATCTTGCTTTACAAAAAAAAAAAAAAGTACTGTTTAATCAGTTTTTCTAATAACAATCGTAAGAGAGTATGTGAAATATATACGTACATATTATATACACACATATTAATTTTTAAACTACACGAGTTATTAAAAATCAACCATTAATGAAATGAATGAATAGAAATGAATGTTCGCAAGCCCATTGTGAGGATAAGTATACGTGATCAATTCTAAAGAGACTGATCCACGAACTTAACTCTGTCTTTATGTGCACTAACTTAATTTTAATTTATTGTCCCTTTCTCACTGACAATGGCAGTTATCCATTGTAGTATGTTGTTCTTTATAATTCTAGATGAGATAGGCTTTATTCCTGAAATCAATACGGAATGGCGACATAATATACTGTAAACAATGTGTGCGTTGGTTTGGTCAGACTATAATTATGACTAAAGCAACTAAAGGTACGAGGCCAGTGTATATATCTCTTAATTGCTTGTGTGTGTGTGTGTGTGTGTGTGTGTGTGGCAGGCTTTCCTGTTTCAGGAGATAAAAAAACACGATTTTCTAAGAGGAAAATCAGTGTCACTTCCTTATTAGACTGGATAATTCACCTTTACTTACAAAGAATGTAGAATTAGCTGTAGTCATGGGACAGAACTACAGGGGCTTTATTTTTAGTTTGTTTCAGAGATAGTCTTTCCGTAAACTTAATTATGAATTATAAATGCATGTATAACTAAATTTGTACCAAGTTACTCAAATCATTGCCATAATAATGCTGTTTTGGTATTTGACAAGTGTAGATGTTAAGTGTCATAAATAATATTTGTAAAAACAACTGCTGCTTCATCTTTGATTCCTGTTGATATTTCTACACGTTAAAACAATTGCCTTACTTCCATTTCTCATGGAACGATTCTTACTGGCACGGTTCTCTGCTTTAGCTCGAGGTGTACAGTTTTTTTTATTAGTATTCACTAATTAAAATAATGTTTTATAGTTTAACGATATAAAATAGCGGCAAGTACTAAAGAAAAATATTGATGATGTTATTTTCAGGTGTAATTTAAAAATGGAATAAGGATGTGGAATATCAGTAATTCGAATTTAGCACTTTACGTTTTTGAATTCAAATCAAGCTGATAATGAAAAACTTGTGCGAATCATTAAAAAAGCGGACCAGAACATGGAAATTAACCTGTCACTAAGGGCTACATTTCTAAATAATTTTTTTATGGAATTTCTCAAGTGGCATAAAAATAGTTTCAGAAAAAAAAGAATTGAAACTTGGTGCAAAGAAATTAAAATTTTTGCCTTTAATCCTGAAATTGAGAATAAATTGTATACTATATACAACATTAAAAAAGGCTTCTAAATAAGGAAGTCGACACGAAACATCTTCTGTATTTATATATAACTTTCAGAATAAGCAAAAGTGTTATAGGAATAGTACGGAACTAATTCACTTCCACGCCCACTCTGGTTAGATTTATCAGCGAAGCATGAATATCCTTTAAGTTTTCTTTCATTTAATCAGTTAGTTTTTTTTTTTTTTCTCTCTCTCCCATAGTTGCTGTTGGTGCTGTACCGGTAATATGGTGGTTCATGTTTTTAAAAACACGGAGCCATTTCTAGAAACTGTTGAGGGGAAAAAACCTAATAAAATAAAAACAAATTGATTACACTAGGGAAAAAAAAGAAAGGAATTTTTACCACTATTGGGTACATCGCTAAATTTAGAAGAAACGTCCAGAATTGTGAAATAAAGACTAACAAAACATCAATTTTTTTATTTAATTATATATGATTATTATAACAAAGTGAATTTGTGATTTATTATGGTCGTTAAATCAACTCACATCAAACGTATGAAAAATATCTTTGTTGAAGCTAAATCAAATATTAGCAAAATTAAAGAAACAAAAAGCATGCATGTTATAAAATAAAAAAAAAGTAAATATTTTTGATGTTCTGGCATTTTATAGTAATAACAATATACAGAAATATTCAAAACAATTGCTTTCTAATAATATTTTTTTAAAGATACTCTCCTAGTTTTTGTTTTCAGGGATTTATTTATTTATTTATCGTATGGCACCTAAACATGGTTAAAAAGGAATAAAATAAAATACATATGAATATGGATAAGATAGAAATATATAAAATTATAAATATAAAGTAAACCATAGAGAAACAAATAAAATCCAGGCATTAAATTTATGACAAGCTTCAAACAAAAATTTAGTCATATTTTTTCATTTATTTTAGATTTTTAATTCAATTGATTGCCTCTGGAGATAGGTCCAAAATGTCCTTTAGTTCTCCTGGATATGCCGCTAACTCACATTCCTAAACTATATGATGGATGGTTTGGGTCTCGGCTCCACAAGGGCAGCGGGGATTCGGTATCTTTCCCCACTTTGACAATAAATCTTCGCATACACCGTGACTTGCACGGATCCTATTAGCAGTTTTCCATATATTCCTGGGCAGGAATATAAGGAATACAATATAAGGAATGATTAAAATTTCTCGCCAGCTGTTCAAATCCAGATGGTTTCTGAAGAATATTTATGCAGCACTACGGACTTCAAGTGATACTGCTTGAGTCCACAGTGCATCCCACTTATTCATCAAGCTGACATTCTGACTAAGAAGATTACAGGCAGGTGCAATTCTAGCTCGCCTCCTCGTGGTGCACCCTGGGGTCACGCTAAAGAGCTAGATCAACTGGCGGCCAGATCATTGGGCAATCGTTTTCAGGGATAGTATTGCTTATGAAAAGAAAACAAAAAAGGTATCTTCCTTCATAAAGATTCAAATAAGGAATGATTAAAATTTCTCGCCAGCTGTTCAAAATACTAATGCAAGGTTGCTATTCAAATTTTATGTTAAGTGGTTAACGGTATCAATGGCTAACGGTGTTAACATGCGTACAGAAAAAAAAAATGAAAATAATTCTACACTGAATGTTTTATTTGTTTTTCTAATTTTGTAAGCAATAAAAATTATTTTATTGTGATTATTTTATGATTTCATTACAGTTTCTTACAGATTCTTCTGCATTCCTTTAGGTTGAATATGATTTTTTTCCTCTCTGGTGTGAGTCCACCGTACTGCTTATTAGAGGCTTGTAGTGACTTAAAGCGGTTCCATGTTTGGTCTCTAGAACGGGATTTCCAGATTATCTAATCCTTAGGCTTAAGCCAAATACAGCACTGATATACGATAAGCTTACAACTTTAGAGGATGAGATTTACACGCACACAAAAAGATTAATATTAAAACGTTTCACTTAATAAAATTATGAATAAACATTTTACAAATACTGTATTTATTGCATTTTTATATGTTTTATATTTGAAGCAAAATGATCTACATCTTACCATATGAAGAACAGATTTTGAGCATCGGAAAAACTAATAGATGTAAAGAATTCAAATAATATAATTTTTTTTCGCTAAAATTGGAGTGCATATGCGAAGCGTTCTCGGAATATTTACCACCTGGTTGGCTGAGTGGTTAGCGTACCCGCTTTCAATCCACCAGGGCAAGGGTTCGAATCCTGCTGTGGGCATGGACATTAGTGATTGTCTTGAGGTGGGAGATGAATTGCATCGTCCGGTGTGAGACCACTGTCCCACTTATTGGAGGCCTGAAGTGGCTTGAAAAGTTTTATCTCTGGTCTCTTAAGCATGGTTTCCGATGTAAAAATAATAAAAAAATTATAAATATATATATGATGATGATGATGAACAGCCTGTTTTTCTACCCACTGAAGGGTGAAGGCCTTTCCCTTTGACGGAGGTTTTGGGTTTACTACTCCCATGGTGACGCAGTCCATATTGGGAGAGTGTTTATTCACTTGTATGAATGAATGTATGAAGGTGTAAGACAATCACAAACATCCATGCCTACGCGGGATTCGAACCCGCAGCCTCTTGGCTGGAAAACGGATATGCTAACCACTTGGCCAACCAGATCGGCACGCACGGGTACGCACGCACACACACACACACAAGCATATTTGCATATTAATTTCATGTATTCAAATTGGACACATACGCACGAGACATATATTAAGGAATAAACTGCATTATCGATCCCATGACACAGTGTTACGCATTCCTCTTCTTTAAGTAAAAACAGCAAGATTAAACTGCTCTTCTTTAATTAAACAGCAAGACTAAACTGCTCACCTGTATGTGTTAAATTGCTTCTTTGGAGGACCAGTGATAGAGGATGATACTGATGGAAATAACGTCAGTGCAAATTAAGTTTTTTTTTTTTTTTTTTTTGAGTAACTGTATTTCCTCATGCCTACGATTAAAAGAAATGGTTAATTATTGACAGAGTAAGTTTAAAAGAATGAGAGAGAGAGAGAGAGAGAGAGAAGAAGGTAAATTTCTTTTATGTAATTTTTATAATGAGTGGAAGAAAATGAATGGACCTTAAAGGAAATGCGTAATTTAAAAAGGTCGGTTGCTTTTCTCTCTTTTTTTTTTTTTTCAGTTCGGTATTTGATAATAAATTAGGCCATTTGCTTATCGTCTTCAACTTACTGGTGTAAGTAAATATGATGAACATCAGTGTTCTGGTTTTCGTCAATCAAAAAGCCAGCTAATTGTATTCAAGTTGGAAAATATTCCAATACTATCTTGCAGTTGTCGAAGAATCGAAACTTTTCACTCAGAAGACAAGATATAATAGATAATTCTATAATAAATATATTGTTTTTATAATTTTGTAAATGCTAAAAATTAAATTATTTTAATTCAATAAGTTAATGAATATATATAATTTATTAACTTTATCGAATGTTATTTCTCAACGAGAGTAAACAGAATTCTTTTGGGACGATTTTTTATTTTCTTTCTTGATTTATTTTTTTTTTAGCATTCGGTAGATTTCGTGAGCTCCACTTTCATTATCCCAAGGAATAAGTCATTTTCCGCAGGTAAATGACGTGTTAGATGACGATATGACAGACAACAGCCGTTATCTCGTGGTCGTCTATCAAAATCCTGACTAGTATTGCATCGATATCTAATTTTAGGTGTTCGAAGGTAGTTTTTTTTTGTTGTCGTTTTCTTATTTATGGCCTGAAAACACTCGAATTTCTTTCTGGAGGGGGGGTAATTTATTTTCCCCTCTCAAAGACGGACTATTTATGAACTCTCTACTGAAAAATTGGCAGCAAAAGTTTCTTCAGTAAGGTGAGCAGAAGTATTTAATGAATGTTTCTTTGGGTGATCTAATAATGTCTTGGGAGTTACAAAGAGCTTAATTTAATTGAATACGCTGTAAAGGCGTGTTTGATAGTTTAAATGAAAAGCAACAACAGATCTCATAATTTTAATATTTCTCTATTGACACAGATTTAAGACTTGAATAATTTCTGGAAAATATAATAAAAATATGAATGAAATATATAGCAAGTTATTAAATCGCTGTGGAGGAAACTCACTGCTGATTCAATGGAGCTAAATATTTAAATTTACTTCTGTTTTCAACGCAAGTGTTGAAAAGCATCGACTACAACCAAACCAAATAAATGCAATAAATATATTTCCTTATGGATGTGAGCCGGCATGGTTGGAGCGTATCCGATCTCCAATCAAGAGACTGCTAGTTCGAATTCCGCCATGCGAATTGATATTTTCGGGTATCCTATTAACTCTTTGCGGAAAGGCATCTGCAACCCTAGCAGTTCTTCTAACAGAAGGCTTCACTTCCAAAATCCAGTGAGGTACGGGAGTGCCCATACGTCTTCATATTGACGTCAAATGTGAATAACCAACTCATTGATGTATCGCTCATAGTTTTCGACCATGCTGAAGCTTTCAGGCGTTATAGTATTTGAATGATTTAGAAAAGGTTGAGCTGCCGAGTTGGCTGATTGGATAGCGACGCGTATCTACTCTCTAATCAATAAATTATGTGATCGAATCTCACAATGGACATTGATATTTCGGATTGTCTTAATATATATATATAAATATTTTTTTTTCAATTCTCCTTTATAAAGGAGAATAAGAAAATGATTTTCCCTTATTGCTGAAAGTCCACTTACTATTCCCGTATACAACTCCACCAAAATAGGCGAGAGAGAGAGAGAGAGAGAGAGACAGAAGCAGACATTTTCTACTTTCTATAGAATGATAATAATAATACTGTATTTGTTTTCCCTTATTTTAAGTGGTTGTATATTTTTATAAAAATTTAAATAATTGCTATTAGGAAAAAATTGAAGTTAATTATATTAATAAAATAAAATATAAAAATCAAACCAACATTTCTCAGTCACCTGTTTTTATTGCCTCAATCATCTTTGATAATATTTATCAATCACCTCACTTGCTATAAAATAATAAAGAGTAATAAAGTTCAATTTAAAGATCTGCCACTGTTCATATAATATCTTTTTTAATTTTGTCATTTACTATTGAAGAATTCTGACTGAAAAAAATAGGTAGCGCGAAGTGTATATTCTAGATGAATATCATTTTGTATAAACATATATAAGTTTGTGTAATATATCTATTAATAAAATCTATCTTCAATATCTATAACACATCTATGTGTGTGTGTGTGTGTGTGTGTGTGTGTGTGTGTGTGTGCAGTACATACATGCAACACATACATGGCGTCAAAAACAGAATAATAAATATAAAGGAAATCAAAACATTAGAACTTTTCGACGAGAGGGAGAGAGAGAGAGAGAAATATTGAGGACACTTTATAGCTTTTATATCTTTTTATAGCCTTTAAAGTCTATGCTTAATTCTATTTGATACTTATATCGCATATAAATATATGCGATATAAGTATCTTTCCTCTATACATGCATACTTTCTTTAATGTAGATCAATGAGCACTTATAGTGGGCAATTCTGTAGGCGAGGTTGCAACATATGTCAAAGATTTGTTTAACAGACCAAAACTGGCATGAACATCACGGCCCACTTTTACAAAGGTGATTTGTGTTAATAGTATAGTAATGGCCTACATCTCTCAGCACGCTTTCTTTCGTATTTTTAAAGTGTCGTTGCATAATAATGCAAGAAGATTTAGTATTACACAAGCATTGTGTAACGCTAACATTAGCATCAAAAACCTCTCTAACTTTAGAGGTATTCTTGGAATTTTATGCTTCAGCTATCCAGATGCTTGCACTGAGTAATAGTGACTACTTTCAATATACTGTGGTCCATTCTCCTATTAAAATAGGAGAATGGACCACAGTATATTGGAAGTAATCACTGTTAACGTAGTCACTGTAAAGTAGTCACTGTAAAGGCAACGAGCTGTTGCCTTATGCAATAGTATTTTAAATACTTACGAATTACGCAATTTATGCAACAAAATTTATTTATTTTTCCAAATATATTTTTATATTTCTTCAGTGCAGCGTTCAGCCAGTTATTTAGACTGCTACCAACTTTCGTTCTTGTGTTCAGTCTCCTCCTTCTTCCCTCATTATTCATTCATACATGCATTTGTAAATCTCCTCTCTAAGCGGTTCTATGCCGTTTAACCGTATGACATAATCAAGTAAAATAAAATCGAATGAGTTAAAGTAAGACTTAATTAAATCCTCGGAGTTTGATGAAATACATACTCACCCACACAAGATATTAAGGTATATACGCTAAGTGGCCACTTTATTAGGAATATTTCTTAATAAAGTGGCCACTTTATTAGGAATATTTCTTAATAAAGTGGCCACTTTATTCCTAATACTTCCAATGAGAAAGTGTTCCTAATAAAGTGGGTGACCACTCAGTGTATAACCTGTGTAGTTATAGTATTGCAGGAATAGAAACCCGGGTATTAAATGTGAGATAGAGCAGCTTGATAGGGGTTGGAGAATCTCTTGGTTTCTAGTTTAGTAGTGATTTAGAAGTCCTTTCGTTATTATTTAAAAATGTTCAGTTTTTTCGATCTCCGAAAATTATGACTCATTTGTTTTTAATTGAAAGTTCATTCAATTATAATGTCACAAATATAACATAATTATGAAGGAACTTGAAATAAAATAAATAAAAATAAAATATATAATATATCATAATAAAAATAAAATAAATAATGTGTAATAATAAAGATGAAATAATGAATGAATGAATGAATAATGAATAAATGAAATAAGAATAGAATAAAATAATGCACAATAAAATAATGAAATAAAGGAATACATGGAATGAAACTATGAAATAAATATAAAAGAATATCTAAACGTAAACGTGTTTTGATGGGTGGATGAATGAACACCAAGGATAATTCATGTTTAAAATAGCACCGCAAGTAAACTATCCTTTCCATAATTAAGTTAATGCTTGGTATCTTGCTAAGATGTAACCAATAACATATTTGAGTAGCTCTTATTTTTTTACATTTCTATTAACACATTGGAAGCTGTCACGAAAAATGCAATTGTAATGAATGCCCAGGAAGGCCAAAATTTCTCAAAAAAAAAAAAACCCCTCATGTTTTTCTTCCAGTTCTGCAGCTTTTCTGTCTTTATCATTATAAAACCAAAGTGCGGCATCATCGATACCGACTGAGCTATGGAAGCTGTTCTTGTCTAAGTGAACCATTCGAAATGCACATTTGGGAAGCACACTTTTTCTTTTCTCAAGACCTATTATTCTTGAGAATTTAATCTTCTCTTTCGAATTGGTGCAGCGTTTTTAGAACTTTTATAATAACACGCTGGAGATGTATGTGATACAATAAAAATTTATTTGTTAAACCGCAACTTATTATTTAATGTACAACCGTGACTTTCTCAACTGTGCATGCTCCGTATAGAAAAGAATGCTCCTTGGTGTGCTATATAGTGAAAGTGACTGATCGCATGTGCTGTTATTTGGGATGGTTTGAAGTAATAGAGCACGTTATTTCATATAAACTATTATTGTCAACAATCAGCACCGAAATTCCGCCACACACTTAGGTTGTTTGTGAACAAATTGCTCTCTTTTCCACCACAAAAATGTATAAACGCTCTGCGATTTTATGAACGAACTGCTGCTTTGTTCCTTTATGCTACTCATGTAGTCACTGTGCAAATATATAAGCAGTTTTCTTTTCCTTCTATCTCTTTCAGTTATTACGGTCATTTCAGTCATTTCAGAGTTACAACCGAAAGCATCTTCCTATATATTTGACATTAAATCGCGTATATTTTTAATAACGGACTTCTCGTTATAAGCGTACTCGTGACATCGGACTTACACCGTATTAAAAACGATGAAGTAAGTTCCCTGATTGTAATCATTCTTCCTTACCTCCGAGCAGATTTGACTAACTGTCTATTGCTCTGTTTCTCCTAGCTCCACATCAGTTGATATTCCACGATGGAATACCAACTGAAGTGGTTTGCTGATCTTTTCATTAGCTTTTATATTAATACATGATGAGATATTTGAAAGTTACAGGAGACTAGTCTAAAAATTTTGGACTTAGTAACTTTATAAGAATTAAATAACTGTATTCACATGTTTGTTGATATTCATTAAAACACATAATTAAAAGAAATGAAATTAATATAAAAATTAATATGCACGAAAGAGAAAAGTATTAAGGTTCTGGTTTAGACAAAAGAGTTTATATTCCGCTAAAGCAATATTCCAATTTAGGAATATAGAAACCAGGATAAAACACAATGCATTGTATTGACACTCAATTCAATTGTTGAATAGTTAGTGGATGAGTTGGAACCACAGGGACTAAATGGTTGTTTGGTGATAACTGGCTCATTCTTACTAAAATGAAATCATATAGTGTATTACAAAGTGTTGATAGCTGGAAATGTTCAATCGTTCAGAAATGGTTGCATTCCGCTATTACTTTCTATATTACATTCTGTGATTCCCCTTGATTTTTTTTTTATAAATGAATGTTAACAAATTATTGATTTTTCTCTTTGAAATCTTAATTATTATTCTATTATTAATAGTGAAGCTATTCCAAATTAGAAACTATATTTCTAATTTGGAATAGCTTCACTACGATAGTTCATTTCTTTTGAAGGTAGTTGATGTGGCTCGTTCACCTCATATCGTGATCTACGTAAAGACCGTGATATTTTATCGTTATATCTGTGTAATGACAGTACATGGGCATTTTCCTCCTAAAGTGCTGTATAATACGCTTCCTAGCTTTGTTGATGATAGGATGAGCAAATACCAGGAAGGTCTAAATGCTACATCAAGGGCAACAAACACGTTGGTTACAGTCATAAAGACACAGATTTATTTAAAATAAAGAGCCAATAGGCTTCATTTCGGCGATGTAAACATTATTTAAATTAAGGGGATATTAAATCCCACATTGTTTTAAAACCGAATAAGAAACTCAAAGATCGGAATCAAAGAGTTTCATGCCGAATATAGTAACTATAAAAGTATCGGCGACTACTAGCGTAAGCTAAAGCAAGTAGTTCAAACTAGGGCAACTCGTAGCAAAAGTTCTGATCGCTATTCTTAGTATTTCACATAATGTAAAACCCACCTCCTAGGAGATGTATGATTTGATATTATACATTATGGTGGGAGGTCACTACCCAGAACGGTTTCGATCTTTATTGAGATCTCATCAGTGAGTAGCTAGACCAAATTTAATACTAAGGGTAGAGAACTTACTATACGAGTTGTCAAAAAGGTGCACCCATAAATTCTTTAAAATAAACAGCCAATAGGCTTCATTTAGGCGATGTAAACATTATTTAAATTAAAGGGATATTAAATCCCACATTGCTTTAAAACCGAATAAGAAACTCAAAGATCCCTTTAATTTAAATAATGTTTACATCGCCGAAATGAAGCCTATTGGCTCTTTTTGTTTTGACTCAGAAGAAGCAAAATCTATTTGTTTCTTCTGAGTGATGTCTAGGAGGATTAAGAAGGAATTTTTCAATGATTTTCTTGGAATATCCATTAACTTCGAAAGAAGTTTTCAGAGAAAGTTTTCAAGGAAATTCTTACAGAAATAAACCATCTGAAAACTTCTTTCGAAGTTAATGGATATTCCAAGAAAATCATTGAAAAATTCCTTCTTAATCCTCATAGACATCACTCAGAAGAAACAAATAGATTCAAAGGCAATATATCTATTCCTTACATAAGTACTGTTTCACATAAATTAGCAAAAGTTCTAAGAAAATACAATATCAGAACCTTGTTCACTCCACTTCCAAAGATCCGTTTCTTAATTAGCCACCCAAAACCTTGTCATCATCAACTCAAATACCCTGGTGTATATAAAATATTGTGTGATTGTGATATTCCTTATTTTGTGCAGACAGACAAATCTGTCGAATTGCGTATGGAAGAACACATGAGGGACATTACTTACAAGAGACAGCAAGCGAGTGCATTATCAAGTCATATCCTTTTTCTCGGCTAATCCTAATGATGATAACCAAAGTCACAAAGTCTGCTGGGAAAAATCTACTAACATCTTCCGTTGCAGTGACGAACTAGAGAGAAAAATCGTGGAATCTAGAGAAATCATCTTCAATCCTGTTCATCCAAATAACAACTTGAGCTACAATCTCCCAGATTGAGGCTGCAAGCACGCACTCTCTCAACAATGCAACAAACGAAAGAACAGCTTCAAATACAACTACAACGTTTTCATGCTAATTATGTATAGAGACTGTCTATGTTGTTCATAGTCTTTTAACCTTCAATGTTTAGTGTTTTTTTTTTCTTTTATAATGTCACCTGAAGAAGGCTGTTACGGGCCGAAACTAGTAGTGATTTTAAAATTTAAAATATTAAATATTAAAACCTTTTTACTTAAATCTCGGTTCTAGTCATTCAATTCTTCATAAAACTATATATATATATAATATTTATAATACATTGCAATTGTGAATAACAGATACTTGCAGGTTAATAATATTTTTAAATAATAATAATAATTTTTTTTAATAAATAATATTTGTGTTCATTGCTAAAATATTTACACATATATATACAATAGTTATCTTGTGCATAATTTTAAAAAATTTTCTGCATTGGATTTCAGTTAAAAATTTTAATAACACTCTTTGCCTCTGTATTGTGCATTTACAACGCATGTTCTAATATTAACCATGATGATTATACAGAATTTTTTTTTTTTTGAGTGAATAGCTAATATAATAATAATAGTTTGGGAGGCATTTCTGATTTCTTCCTCGAAGCTTTCCATAGCTTATCTGAGAAAGGTAATAGATGGCGGTGGTTTTGTGGCTATATTTCTATACTGTTCGCAAGCCAGGTGTTGATTTTACTGTTTCTTGATACGTGCTTGGAAGACTTCAACTGCTATTACACAGTTTATCTTTTCTTTTCTTTTTTTGCAAGTAGGGTTGGATTTGTTTGTTTGTGTCCTTGTAATGGAGTTTTTTGAGAGGGATTTGTCATAGGTTTTTTTTTTGTGTGTATATGTGTGTGTCTGAGGGAGAGAGAGAGAGAGAGAGAGAGAGAGAGAGAGAGAGAGAGAGAGAGAGACAGGAATTTCTCTAAGTTTCTTTCTCGCTATAATAATATAGCGCCTGTTTCATCTCTCTGTATATCCCTAGGTTTCTGTCGTCGAACGGCAGTTTGTTTATCATGTCAGGTACGTAGAAGTAGTTTCGGGTGGCTTTGCCATTGTGATTGTTGTAGTTATACAACATGTAGTCTTGTTATCTGATATGTTGTTCTGGTTACTAATATGACTGTGTAGTGGCATAAGTATTTCACCTTAAATATTTCGTGTTGTGTCCGTGCTACCTGCATAAGTGTGGGTTGTTCCCAGAATATCAGTTTTACAATTTTATCTTGCAACCACCGTAACCTGTTAAGGCTGTAGTCTGTGCAGAATGCATATGATGTGATTGCGTATCTTAAAATGTTTTCACATAATGCTTTATAGATTAGTATTTTCATGTGTGTCGGGATTATGTCTTTTAATCGGAATAGTTTGCTTGCTATTATCCTAAGCTTGGTGTGTAGGTAGGTTATATGGCTATTCCAACTTTGATCATCATCGAAGTGAAGTCCGAGATAGTGTGTTCACCTGTGTGATGGTTGTGGTTTTAGGTTCAGCGCTTTGTGTATAGGTGGGTGAATGTCGAATGGCGAGATAATTTGTTTCTATGGGCAGGGTTTGGGTTTTTTTTTAATATCATTAGCTTTGTTTTTACAGGGTTTATATATATGCCGTTTTCAGTTAACCAGTTAGTGATTTGATTGATGTCGTGTTGCATATTTGTGTAAGCGATATTTGCGTTGTTGTGAATGAATACTATGGCCGTGTCGTCTACGTACTGGAAGATTTTACTTTTTAACACTTTCATTGCCAAGCTGAAAATTGGAATTTCGTGTGGTGGCCAAATTGTTTTTATTTTTTTATTTAGTTAGCGATGTCAACGCTATAATGCGTGATCGGCCGTTTGGTGAGAACTCGCATCGCACGATATCGCGTGATTGGCAATGAACATGTTAAAGGAAGATGTCTTATGTCGTGTGTGTGTATGTTAAATAGAATGAGAGATAGAACAGCTCCTTGCGGTACTCCACAGGTTACCGGTACCCCTTTGCTGTATGCTGATCCCATACATGTGATGTGCTTCCTGTTTTCCATGTATGCTTTAAACCACTGGAGTAGACGATCTCCGATTCCGATATGCTTTAGTTTAGTTAATAAGGTTTTATGTGTTAGTGTGTCAAATGATTTTGTTAGGTCAATGAATACGACTAATGTTATTCTGTTTTTATCCAATGCAGCGTTTATTAGGTCTGTGAAATCTTCCAGGAGTGTTGCTGTTCCTTTATTTTTTTGAAAGCCATATTGTGTTTTGGGTATGATTTTAAATCTTTCCACGTATGTGGAGAGTTTGCAGTGCACGATGCGCTCCATGATTTGGTTGATTACAGACAACGTGTCGATGGATCTATAATTACTTATGTTTCTTTTTCCATGTTTGTGTACGGATGTGATTAATGCTGTATTTAGTGTTTCAGGTATGTTTCCCGTTTCGAAGATTTTATTCAACAGTTTTTGTATAACTGAACATACGTTGGTTGAGTGTTTCTTGATGTCTTTTGGTCTGATTCCGTCTATCCCCGGTCCTTTGTTGGGGTTAATTTGTTGAATTGGCAGTGATAGTTCTTCTTTTGTTACTGCGGGGAACCACATCGAGTGGGTTGCTCGTGGACCTAGTGGAGAATGTTCGTTTGTGTGAGGAAAGGTTGTTAATTATTATTATTATTATATAATATATATAAACATATATTTCAATATTTATCATGTTTGAATGTATAATGTTTAATTATTCATTCAAAATGATTAAATATTAACTAATATTTAACTTATGTGTGTATAAATTAAAATAATGTCGTGTTTATTGTACAATATTAAGTAAACCTTACTAATATTACCTGTTATTACTACTTACTATTGTAGTAAAATTATATGTTTATAAAAATTTTTAAACAATGTCTTTATTATGAAACCTATCCTTTTCTGTTTCAACACAAAATTAACTTTCCTCTGACATAAGTTAACTTTGAAATTCAAATAAAGGGCTGTTAGGAAAGTCGAAAACAAAACAAAAAAGTAAAGGAAAAGTGACTACTAGTTTTTGTTCGTAATTTCTTTCAAGTCTGATGTATTTTTTATTTCATTCTTGAACACAGTGAAGAGCAGGGAAAGTTTCGTATTATTTTTGGCCCCAGCGAAAGCAAGTGCCATCGCGGAAATGCAAAGAAATTGTTCTTTTAATGAAAGTTTTTCACTAAAATCAAAATAAACATTTCTGAATCATATACAACTTGTTTTTTTCTACTTGCGTGTCAACATCAAAGCTTTGATGTGCGCGAATTAGTGCCTCGCCTCTTGAAATTTCTTATACAGCAAATCTAATTTTTGGTCTAAAGGACTGGGAGGTCAGTAGAGCGGAACTAACGTCAACAGAATGATTCACGCGCATTTATTTGCATTGATTATTTCTTCTTTGCCATCTAAAATTAGAAAACTATTGAGACACTATTCAACACCTCATTCACGTGATATGCGTCATCAGACAACATGTGACAACCTTTGGGATTAGTATAAAAGAGTAGAGATTTCAGAGAAGATCATCAGTCTTCGGACGAACAACTCTCTTCTCATACTGAAGTTGTATTCGGTTGATATTTGCCAGAAAGTCCTCACAATGAATGCTACGGTAACTATTTTTAATTTATTATTGCTTTAAATTCTAAGTCCTATATGTGCAATAATTGTAATGATAGGTGATAAGAATTCTTTGTTAATGAATGGGTAATTGAATATCATTCGAATGAATCAGACGGTATATGTTTTTGCAGAATACTATTTAAAATAATATGTTCAGAACGAAAAATTCGTCTATACCGACTGAGCTACGGTGGCTCAGTCGGTATAGACGAAGCCCTTATGTTGGAAAGACCTGGGGCTCGATTCCCTTCCATGACATGAGGAACCTTTATCTAATCTCTTTCGACTAAAGGTGAGTTATCCGGTCTCATACGGTGGTGGAGGTTTTTTCTCTCGGAAACTCGGGTTTTTCGTCCCTCAGAACAGAGAAAATGGTTTAGTGAACACACACATTTACAGATATAAATACTTTCCACCCAACATCAGGCTTTACGGCAAGTCGGTTGGAATCGCGAAAATTCGCATAATGTAAAAGGCCGACCCCAAATAGATGGGATATGGCACAAGAAGTAGAAGAAGGAGATTTGCTGAACGAAAAATTTAGAGCCACAAGAAAAGTCATCAGGATATCATTAGCTTATCATTCAAGTTAGGCTGTAAGCTAAATCATGTTTTCAAGTGTTACTTGTTTTTTATTTTTCTGTATCGCTTGTTAGTGGCATTTTTAGCACTGCTAACTGCAAAGGAAACATTCTGTCCTAAATGACTCGATTTTTCTCTCTAAATGAATGCATTCTGAAGAACTAAAATCTCCTACCTCTAACAGAGCTCGACTAAGTCAGTGTTATTTGAAAGATGACAAATGTTATCAAGGTGGCTGTAAACACAAGTATAGAATGAGCTGCACGAGTACAGTTAATTGGCTATAATCATCGTTTAGAATAATCATTACTATTTTATTAAAAAATTCATTTATTCGTAATTAAGAATTAGATTACTCATTAAAGAATACTAAACTAATGCATTTTTGACTCGTAACGCTTTGAAAATATCAAAAGGTGTCTTGCTTTCTAAAAATAAATAACCGACGACATAGTCGAGGAGAAGTAAACACTAACCATTAGATTATTTTAAGTTACACTGTAAAGTTTATGAGTTGCAATATTTTAGTTCAGCTTTGGCAATTCAGATTTGATGTCTATGTTGTAAGGAATGCAGTAAAGAGTGCCAAATTGCATAATTAAGACGAAATCCGAAAGAATAACAGTGAGTTCCAGCAGTAAGAAAATGAGACATACATTCTGAAAGTTTCGTATGTATAGAATATGTTTACAAAATATGTTTACAATAATTCATGATTTAATTCAGAATAACAGGGATGTCATGCAGTTTGTCATATTCATTCTATTTATTTCCACTATTGGAAACAATCTGAATTTGAATACACCCTCAGATGTATTCAAATATATATATATAATTTTTTCTTGTTTCTTTAATAGAAGGAAATGATGTCATCAAAAAAGTAGACATTTTGTTCATACTCGATATTGATACAGAAATTTAAATTAAGCTATAGTATCATTTATTACACTTCTTTGGAAATAGGCTAAAATAATTTTATGCTATTAATGACTATTTTCGAACTAATAATGCTAACAACGATGATGTCATTCCTGGTTATAAAACCTCCGTGCACATATGCATAATATTTAAAGAGAACATAAATGCATTGTAATATTTTAATTCATAATTATTTGTTGTTGTTCTATTTTCAGATCTTCTTCGGTGCCCTTGTGGGCTTTATTGTAGTTTGCTCCTTGATGGACACCGCCTCTTCTGTTCCATGGGGCCATCATGGAGGAGGTGGCCATGGAGGTCACCATGGTGGAGGTGGTCATGGAGGTCACCACGGTGGAGGAGGACATCATGGTGGATACGGAGGACATCATGGAGGTGGACATGGAGGACACCATGGAGGTCATCATGGTGGTGGACATCATAGCGGTCATCATGGTGGATATGGTGGCCATCATGGAGGAGGACACGGAGGTCACCACGGAGGTGGATACGGCGGGCATCATGGTGGAGGATATGGTCATCACAGCGGAGGTGGACATGGACATCATGGTGGGGGAGGACATGGACATCATGGTGGGGGAGGACATGGCCATCATGGTGGAGGATATGGAGGTCATCATGGCGGTGGCCATCATGGCGGCTATGGAGGTCATGGGCATCATTAAACATATCACCATCGGATATTCAAATGAAAAAGTAGGTAGAAAAGTTGAATATTATTAAAGTTGAATATTAGTCAATGTTCTTTAATAATCAGATATTAGGTTGAAAACAGAAAGAATCGTATTGCAGTAATTTTATTAAAACACATTAATTTCACTATAGCCGATACCACATTATTGCACTCAGATATCTATGTTGTTTGCTTTCTTGAGTACTTAGCAATGAGTTTCTCTTAATTCTTTCCGAAGGTGTTTAATATTTGAGATAATTTAAGCGTCTGTAAATGTGAAGTGTGTTAATAAGCTTAATTTTGATAAATTTAGGTTTTTATTCATCGTGGATGAAACTAATTTCAGAAAATTTCATTTCAATACAATTTCCTTTTAATATCCTCCAAAAAAATAGAACCTTTTTTGAGGATAGAAAAAAAGTAGAAAATGTGATCATTTAGTAGAACTAAATAACTTTACTTCGATTTTAGAGTAGTCTATCATTTTATATCGAAAACGACAAAGCATTAATGAGAATTCATCTGAATGCAGACTGAATTTACTAAACAAGTCTCAAGTCATCCTGTATAGTCTGTACCATTCTATTCTAGTATGAATTAGGAACACTCCTTTGAATTTCGATGAATAGCTTCCCAGTAATTTGACATTGAATCATACAAGATAATATAATAGATATAACAATAATATTCATTTTAAATAGCACTTTTTTGAAAACAAAGGAAATTGAAGTTAAGATTTAAAGTTTTGGCAATATGTCCTGTTCGGTTATCCATTTATAGAGAGCTTGAGTAGAAAGCGAGGAGGAAGAAATCCAGTGCAGGTAGTAATGCATGAATAATGTTACGTGAAAATTGAAATCTTCAAGTAATGTTATTAGGAGCAATTCAAATAAAATGTTAAAAAAAAGGCAAACAAATAGCGAAAAACTATGTGATTGTGCAGTAAATCGTAATACTTCTAGCGTGAGAAAAATGACGGCATTAAAAAGCTGCAAATCCGTGAGTTATCTTCTGAAGCTTTTATTCTGTGTACTTCATTGACGTTGCTAACGACTTGTTTAAGAGTTTTGATGTCCCTCTTATGACATACGAGACTTTTATAAAGACGACATTGTTAGTGAGGACTAGAAGACGGAGGTTGTGGATGAGGAGGTCATTGCTCTACTCAGTCTGTCACTTCCGCAAAAGTTTCAAATGGTAATTTTTTATCAGTATAAAAGCGCTGTTTTTAGTTATTTTTTATTATTAGAAACAGAACTGTTTGAAATGATCTCAGAAGCCTTTTGTATTACTTTTGCATTTTATGTCACTAGTCCACAGAATGGATATTATTAACACTAAAATAATATTTTCTTAGAATAATATTCCTAACTGTTTTAATTTTTCTTACCGTAAGATTTCGGTTCATCATAATACTCATATTTATGTTCATCAACCTAATTCAATTAAGCTCCATCTTTCTGATATAGTGTTTCGTTTCATAAACACAACCTGATTAACTCTTAAGCACATCACCATTTATGTGGATGAAATACGTATTATCATTCACTTTGTAACATCAGTGGTGTTGCAATTTTCACGTTCACTTCGCTCGAAACTATTGTTTTGAAATTATATCAATTTGATGTTCTCTCTCCTTTTTACAAACACGGTAGTAGAAAATAAAGGTAAATGACACATGAACTTTCAATTTTATCAGATAGAACTTTTATCCACGTGATGTAGTCGTTCTGCAGAAAAATAATTATTTTACCATCACATTACATAACAAATCTTTTCAGTAAATTCTTGCTCAATTAAAAGGATAGGCAATACAGCGATTTTTTATACCCTTATGCGATAATTACATAAGGACAATTATGTTCACTTCTTTTGACTCTTGTCTCCCAAGTTTAGACCTCTTTTTTTCTGTGTAATTCAACTGTATGAATTAATAGCTATAATATTTCTAATAACTAATTTGAAATGCAGTTTTGTATTTTGAAACTTTTCATTGTATATGTTCGAATATATCATCCATGTGTGCTTATGCGTTTAATTTCAGTCATCTTCAGAGGCACGAGTCGAACCTAAGTGTTTCAAGCATCCTCTTGAAAATTTAAGAAATCTTCGATCCTTCATGCAGATCCTTTAGTGCAAGAGCCTCTATGAACCACTCAAGACAAAGAAAAGAAAGAATGAAAAGAATAAAGTGAGAAAGCGCAAAATGCATTGGTTACTTGGACCACGTGAGATGTAACTATAGACAGACTGCAAGTAATAAAGCTGATTGAAAAACCAATTTTCTTGTTCACTGTGTTATTTCCTAAAATTATATAAAAAATTGAATGCCACACAATTTTAAGTCTCTGAAACCTTCTTTAGTTAAGTATAATTATGTGCGATAAAAAGTTTTAGCAATATCCTTTACATATCTTTGGCAATGTTCGTAAGTGCCGTGTCGAATGCATACCGAAGATGGTGACCATTTATGAGCAATATAAGGATGCTACTCATGTAACTGTTAAACAGATGAGATAGGACATCTATTTGCCTCAGGATAGCATGTTTCGATTAGTGCACAGAGTTTCCTGCCTATTCTTGTGCACTGATTTCTTCCTTAATGGTAGTAATTGAATAACGTACTTTACTGTCGATTCCTATTACAGTTAGTTTTATAATTAGAATGATGCGATCAACTGTATCCAACTCTTCGTTTCGTCCATAAGGATGAGATTACATACTTAATTATTTTCAAGGGAGTAATTTATTTCGTCTGCAAATTCCCAGAGTAAATCTATACTTGTCTCTTTCCACAAACGGTACTGTTTGGGGCTCATTATTCTCATTTGATTCTTTTATGAAGCCTTCTAATGACGAATCTTTCCATTATGTTTTCCGAGATTGCAGATGGGATAGTAGGTGCTCATGTTATTCTTGTTTCGACTTTTATAAACTAGAGTAATGATAACTGATTTTAATTGAAGAAGAATATTTCTTATTTCGAATATCAAACTGATAGATTGGGAAGGATGTTTTTCAGAAGGCTAAGATTGTTCTTTGTATCAGCGGATCTGATTGCATCAAAAAACAAACCATCCTGGGATGGTTTGTTTTTTGAGTATCCGAGTTACCAACTGTTCTTCCACAGTGATTGAATGAAAAACTATGCAGTTTCGCCATTTACTGTCAGAAACTTTCACTCCGAGAAAATCATCTTGATGGGTTGGTTTTGTTGTACTTTTGAAATATTATTAATAACGATTTTCTTGAAGTTATTGACCGTTAGTAGATTTCCATTTTCTTGAAGAAATATCTTGAGTAGTAATTCATGTGTGTTCACCTTTCCTCTATTATTTATTAGCATGTTTATTTCTCGTTATGTTTTCTTAATATCATTCAATTGAATGCAAAGAGTAAAATCGCTTGTTTTTTCTTATTTCGCTTTTTACTAATTTTCGCACTATTTTATATTCAGCTCTAAGATTTGTGTTTTGGGTAATGTTTTTGAATACGTGTCACATTGTAGATTGAATTAACATAAACATGCATTCCTGTTTCTCTTTTTGTTCTCCTACAGTAATATAGTCCGACAATAAATGTCCATATAATAGTTCCTCAGAGTGTAGTTATTTGTTCTCCATTCTGTACAGGCGATTTCAGTTATGTTTGTGACATTTTTATATTCGATGTTGTTGTGATAGGCTTGGAGGTTTACCAGTAAGTTTTAATACTTCGAATATTGATGTGAAGCAATGTGATGTATTTTTCTGAATCAACTTTTGATTTAAATTCTTGGAAGTTTGCTAGGGTTTCATGCTTTATATTACTAAGATGAATATCTGCTATATGATTTGCTATAAGCATTAGATGTAAAAGTTTTATATATATCTACGATTTTTTTCCCCTTCAGGTATTTATTTGGATGAGGTCTATTTGACCTCAAATACCATAAAGGAGATAAATTTATGGAAGAAAACCGATGGTGTCTTGTTTCCTTCTGCAATAAAATTGATATTGTTTTTTCCTTTGTTTTATTCTCGATTTCACCGTTCTATTTTCAAAAGTTTATCTTTTACAGCTGTAAATGGAACAGGTGGTTCTATCACATTGTAGCTTGAATTAACACAGACGTGTTCCTCCTCTTCTTTCTGTTGTCTACAATAAATAGATATTCGATACTTCCTCAGAATGTACTTTGTTTCTTATTCCGCCTTGTCAGTATTAAACATCGCAATTGTAAGGCTCATTAACTTCTTGTTAGTAAAATTTGATTATAAGCGGAGAAGGACGATTTGCTCTTTTCGAAATTCCTGAATTTCGTTTGGTTACCCTGTAGATTGTTTCGATATCCTCAGATTCTTTATGTTTTATTTTCCAATCTCATTTATTGGTCTTGTTGTTATTTGCGGATTATTTGTTTTATTGTTGACATCCATCTATCTGTCGATTTTTATTAAGATTTTCTTACTCCAGTTGCTTTATTTCTAAGGTCACTTATTTTTCATCGTTATCTGCATCTGTTATGCTGCTATGTTGTGTGTATGTGTGTGTGTGCATATTGCACGGGCCAATTTCATTCTGTTTCTGCACGTGATGAATTGCCACTGTAACGAGCTTGTTGGAACTTGACCTCCATGTAGCCTCTCGTACGTCATGTGAAGTGCATGTTTATTAAGCATTACAGGAATATGACTCTCTAAGTACACCGTTGCAATTCATTGGTCAGGCTGTTGTAGAAGTTCTCAGCACTACTCGCAAATAAGTATCTAAAATACTATTTTTTTTATCAAACAATGCCAAACGTGTGGAGAAGATAAAGGAGTACCTTTTGCTCTCAAGTTTTAGTTTTATCGTTTAAAGTTTACTTAACATTGCTGGTTTAACAGGACACAAAATCAGAATCTGTTTCATGATTAGCCGCAATCGAGGAATAATAATACTTTTTTTTATTATTAATAAAACTTTATTATTATTGTTCTTATATACTATTTACAATATGTGCACACAGTTACATACATGTACACAGATTATATGATAAACAACGCAGAATAATAAATACAACTTTATTAATCCTGCGTAAACTACATTATGCTTTCAACATCTTTTTCCTGAGAAGCAAAAGATGAATATATATATATATATATATATATATATATATATATATATATATATATATATATATCCTTTATACATAAAATAAAATAAATCCACTTACTCATTTTATATCCTAAAAGGGAATAGACGAGTCCATTCAGCCCTAATTAACCAGACAACTGCCGATATTTCAGGCTTTGGTTTATTTGGATTTAAGGCCGAAGTACTGTAACTCATCCTCTTAAGCCGGTTTATTAAGTCTGCTAATTGCGTGTGTTTTAATGGCAGTTTTACTTGCATTGTGGGATGAAAAACTCGAGTTTCCAGAGGGAAATCTCTGCCATATCCATATGGCACAGTTTCTAACTTACCTTCAGTTGGAAAGCCCTGATAAAGGTTCTTTGCGCCCTGAACAGGATTCTAAACAGGTCTTTCCAACTATAGGACATCCTGGAAAACGACTGAGCTCTTAAGGCTCCGTCATTTCGTGGTCCTTATCCTTAATACTATATATTATTCTCTGAAATAACGTGATTCCGACAGTCAATATGTAGCTTTACAACAGCAACTTTTGAATCCATCCATAGCGCTAGGCTTTCAGAAGAATGACGTTCTAACTTCAATTCTAGCCACTGACCAGATGAACTTTTTCAAAGCCTTTTTTCATTCCATTCCCGAGTTAGTCGATATCTGGCACGAGCTACTGTTTTTTTCTCATGGAACGTCGATTTTTTCATCGCATTGACTCTAGAAATATATTACAAACACTGTCGGTGCCAGGTAATTTTGCGCCCTAGGCAAAGTTTACAAGTGCGCCCCTTATTTCACAAGTTGGATATTTTTTAAAATGAAATTTTAAATATAAAAAACAAAAATTATTTTGGCATGCTTTATTAATAATATACAAAGTAATATACAATATCTATAATATGTGAAAATTAAATTTTAATTTTTATTGCCTTCAATTTTGCAAAATTTCCTACCATTTCCTTTAAATCTAGTGTAGAAGCGCCCCTGCATGGCTTGCGCCCTAGGCGGTTGCCTAGTTTGCCTAAATGGTAACGGCAGCCCTGATTACATATCTGCAATATTAATAAATATATTTAGATATGTATAATTTATTAATAAAAGTTACTGTCATACCGTATTTATTTTCATTATTATTGATTTCCACAAAAAATTAAGGGACACAAAACATGCCACAGGAAAGGCTAGTTATGGGTGTGTGTGTGTGTGTGTGTGTGCGTGCGTGCGTGAGTGCGTGTTACCATTAAACTCAGGTCGTCTTTGTGTTGTATTGGTAAAAAACTTCATTATGTCTTTTTTTAATTATAATTTGGAGTGATTCATATTTGGGGTGCTTAAGGGTCAAAGCTGTATAACTGAGATGAGACCTCCACATAGCCTTTAAAGGAATGCGGAGAACCGACCAGGGCTTCTGACCTAATGTCCAATCCTCACCTTTTCGTGGTGCACCCTGTTGGGTATCTACTTTGATACTGAACGAACGAGGATGGGCTGGCAATTTGGGATTTAGCCGACCAAATTGTATACTTATTGGTTAAACCAAAATAATAAAAAATGATGGTACAACATGACAAAATTTCATGCCGGCTGGGGCGTCGCCCGGTTAAACAAGGCCCCCTTTGTTTTCGCCAGGGAACCAGGGCGAACAGCGAAAAGTCAGCTACTGGAACAAATCTGAAAACAAACCCCAACTCAACATCACCAGAGTTAAAGATCGGTACTATCAACGTAAGAAGCCTGAATGACAAAGAAATGGAGCTAGCTGATGAATTAGATAAGTACCAGATCGACATAATAGGGGTGACTGAAACAAAAAAGACCAAAACTGGTGAAATCTTTCTGAGCAATAAATACAAAATGTTATATTCAGGCAATGACAATCAAGGAAAAGAAGGAGTAGCCATAGTATTCAACACAAAATACGAGGCTAATCTTCTTGAATGGCAGTCAGTCTCAAGTAGAGTAATGTGGGCAAATATGAGATTGGGGAACTGGACAATGAGACTTATTTGTGCCTATGGTCCCACAGAAGGTTCTACTAAGGTAGAAGTGGAGGAATTTTTTGAGGCTTTAGAAAAAGCAACTGACACAATGAAAAAGGGAAAGTTGGTCCTTGTTTGGGATCTAAATAGTAGAGTAGGAAATGATTGTGAGACATACAAAAATATTTTGGGAAAATTTGGAGAAAAGAGCAAAGCTAATAATAATGGCAAATATCTGTTGGATTTCTGCTCAGGACATGAACTGGTTATTACTAACACCATGTTCCAACATAAAAATGTGCACAAATTCACATGGAGAGAAGAGGCTAGGAATAAGAAAAGTCTCATTGACTATGTTATTGTTGACAGTGATGTTTTCTCCCTGGTGCAGGACACCAGAGTGTACAGAGGATTTGAAATTGGAAGTGATCACTATTTAGTCTTGAGCAGGATAAAATTGAATTTCATATTGAAAAGAATAACATGTAAGAAAGTTTTAAAGCGAATAAAAGTTGAGCAGCTCTCAGATGTGAACTGTAGACTAAAATACAGAAATATTATTGAAAAGAAAATGAAAGAGTTTGAGAACAGGAATCAAACCTTGGAGATTCAGTGGCAAACTATGAAGGAAACATTGATTGATTCTGCCAAAGAGGCATGTGGTGAGGTTGTGTGCAAGGATAAAAAAATCAGAACTCCCTGGTGGACACAGGAGGTTAAAGAGGCAGTGAAGGAAAAGAAGAAAGCATATCAAAAGTTCCTGGCAAATAAGTCAGCTTTTACTCTTACAGAATACAGAGACAAATGTAAGAAAGCTAAACAGTGTGTAAAACTAGCTAAACAAAAGTCATGGGAGGACTTTGGCAAGAATATAGAAAATAAATATCAAGAAGGTGGCAAAATATTCTGGAGGTTGTTGAAGAAACTTAGGAATGGAGGAAAGAGTGCTGTAAAAGGAGTTAGAGATGATAAAGGTGAAATGAAAACAGGAGAAAAAGATATCCTTGAAGTATGGAGTAATTACTTTGAAAAACTGCTAAATGAAACAAGCAGTGATGACAGCACAGTGATAAAAAACACTGACCAGGCATGCAGTCAGGAATACATATCCATACTTGAAGTAGAAAGAGCCATCAAAGGCTTGAAATGTGGAAAGACAGCAGGAGTAGATGATATTCGACCAGAAATGCTGAAGTATGGTGGTATAAGAGTCTTACAGTGGCTGCACTGCATAGTTCAGAAAGCCTGGACAGAGGGACGAATTCCCGATGATTGGAGTAGAGCTCTCATAGTACCCATATATAAAAAGGGAAATAAAACTGAATGTGAGAATTACAGAGGTATTTCCCTACTGAGTGTTCCTGGCAAGATCTATGCAAGTATACTTGAGAAACGGTTGAGAAGAATTGTGGAAGAAAAGCTTGGTGAAGAACAAGCTGGATTCAGGCCAAATAGAGGCTGTCAGGATTAGATCTTCACTTTACGACAAATAGTCGAGAAAGCATGGGAATATAACAAAGATCTGTATTTAAGTTTTGTCGATTTGGAAAAGGCATATGACAAGGTGCCAAGAGAGAAGCTATTCAATACGCTGCAGTTATATGGTGTCAATGGAGCATTATATCAAGCAATACTTAGTCTTTATTTGAGTTGTGAGTCAGCAGTTAGAATTGAAGGAAGTACAGGAAGATGGTTTAATGTTAAATCTGGTGTGAGACAAGGATGTACATTATCCTCTGTTATTCATTATCTATATGGATCACATTATGAAGGAATGTGGTATTAAACCTGATATCAAAATTGGAGATATTAATGTCAGCTCTTTGCTTTATGCGGATGATGTTATACTTCTAAATAAATCCGCTACAAGTCGGCAAGATTCTCTGACTAAATTGAATAGCTGTTGTAATAGATATGGTATGAAAGTCAGCAATAAAAAGACAAAGACGGTGAAAATAGGCAGAATCATTGAAAATGTCAACTGTGTTGTGAATGGAGAACCTGTGGAACAAGTAAAACATTTCAGCTACTTAGGCACAATTTTTAATGAAGATGGTAAACTAAATATAGAAATAGACAACAGAATCAGCAAAGCTGGTATCGTTGGAAGTCAATTGAATAAATTCATATGGAATAAGAAAGAAATTAGTCCGAACACTAAATTAGCTGTATACAAGACTGTGTTCAAACCAATTTTAACTTATGGATCTGAGAGCTGGGTCAGAAGTAAAACACTTGACCAAAGACTAGAGACCGCAGATATGAGAGTCCTGAGAAAGATTAGAGGCGGCGTGAACAGATGGCATCAATGGCAATATCATATTAAAAATGAGGATATTAGAAAAGAACTTGACATTGTCAACATCCAGGAATGCGTTAGCAGAGCTAATCTCAGATGGTATGGTCACTTAAATAGAATGGGAGAGGAATGATTAGCAAAACAAGTGTTCTCTGCCAGGTTGGCAAGAAAATGACCCAGAGGAAGACCAAGATATAGGTGGATTGATACGGTACAAAGTGCCTTAGATGATAGAAATATAAGATCTGATAATGTTGGAGTCTTGACAAGTAACAGACTGATTTGGAGGAAAATTGTAGATAGGAATTTAGTAATGATGTAATTTTTCCATGTAGTACTGTCATATCCTGTACACCCCTTGAGGGTACATGGCAGGAATTTGATGATGATGATGATGGTGATTCATATTTCGCTGCAATATCTATATAGTGCCCGCTTCAATTCTGCGTAGGAGTGGTAACTTATGGAGTGGTAACTTATTGATGATGTTGGGTATGTAAAAGTTCAGGTTAGCTTTTCTATGTGCATGTGTTTTTCCTCATTGCAATGATATGTGAAGAAGCAATGATACTTTAATAGGGATGTATTATAGAACTAGGTAGTTTCTCGTTGTATTCCTTATCCAATAATATTCTATATCTGTAGATATGTGTTTTTACTGGACCAGTTTGCCTGTTGGAGGGACGAAAAACCCGAGTTTCCGGGAGAAGAAACCCTTCACCATCGTTTGAGATCGGTTAACTCACTTAACCGAACTGTGTTGTGTGATTGCGGCACATATGAGAGTCAAATATTCTTCTTATTCGTATTATAATAATTAATTTCATAATACTGATACTTTTATACTTGTAAACATTTATATTTAAATAAATAACTTTATTATACATACTTTTATATTATTATTATGATTAATCCTAAATTTATAAGAATTTTAGGTTTATAATATATAATAAATTTTAAAAAAATATTATGCCCGAATAATGTATAATTATTTTTTTTTTTTTTGAAATTATTTTCAAGAAACATAAATTTAGTTCTGACAACTGGTTTCAAATATTTGTACTAGATGCTAATATGGATAATCACCATCAAAATTCATTGGATTCAAAGTTGAAATATTCAAGTGTTCTCTGAATCAAATCATGAAAATGTTAACAGTCACATATACAACAACAACTTCATTGCACTTAACAGGTTATAATAATCCGATTTTCATAACTGATTATGTGTTTTAATACTAAAAATGTTCATATTTTTTCATCGTTAAACGTCTCATTATTTTAATATATGATAGAAGAAAAGTTTTACCATTCTGAATTTTATATTCCTCCCAAATGCATCCATGCTGTTTTTATGAAATCAGTATGGATACATTTGAGTAGAATATTCGGGAAAAAATGGTTCTTGTTAAAAGAAACGTTAACATTAATTTAAAAAAAAAGAATTTCATGATATGACATCTGTTTAGAAAACTGCTGCTTAGAAACAACTGAACATGAATGCAGTTGTAATCATCTCCACAGGGGTAATGATAATTATACTTACGAGGGGGGAGGTCTGGAAAATTCTGATTATCCTAGAATAAAAATAAAATAAAAGCAACTGATATATCCAGAAGAGAGAACATACGAGGATATAAGAATATCATATAAGAACAAAAGTTGCCTTCATAAATCTGCTACTAGTATGTTCTTTCTTGTGGTTATATCAGTTGCTTTAATATCATTTTCTTTTAGGTGTTTATCCGAACTTTCCAGTTCCCCCCCCCCCCTCGTATAATCACACACATATAAATCCTCTTAAGCCTTTTCACTTCCTTTGGGGGAATAAAAATTGTTGCAGATTTCATTTTACATATAACCCTGGATAGGAAAACTCATCGTTCTTGAGTGGTAGTGTGGAGAGAGTATTTGCGTATTGTCTTTCGTCATACGACCATAGTATGGCATAATGCAGGCGTCATCATGCTGCAATACCATCAATGCTCCAGAAGACGTGAAAGTGGCCATGCTATAGGTTGCAGAGTAATCCGATTTCTGCATGTTTCAGAGACCCCGGCAGAAATTTATTCGTATAGTATCACGCAGTAACCTCTAGCCACTTCCTATGATATATTATCTGGTACTGATATATTTAATATTAAACACACAGACTTATTTTAATATATATCATAAATTACATTTTAAAATATAATATTTAAATACTAATATTTAATTTTACTTAATAAGTTCATGTACTTATTAATCATAATAATACTTAATAGTAATCATGTATACTTGACATTATTTCACAATATTATTATGAAATAACGCTAAAATATTAACATTACAAAACTTTAAATATTAAATAATATATAACTCATATACATTTATTGTATAAACTAAATCAATATGTCTTGTTGATTATTAATTATTACTTCTTACTGGTACCTGTTTTTTCTGCATGCTATTGTACAATGATGATATGCTTTCAAAAAGGTGTTTGAAAACCATGACTACGTTATGAGACTCATCCTTTTCTGTTTCAACACAGACCTGATCTTACTTTGACATAAACTTAGCTTATGAAACCCAAGCAAAGTGTGTTAAGAAAGCCTAAAAATAAAATTAAAGAAAAAATGACCAGCAGTTAGTTTTTGTTCGTAATGTTTTTAAAGTCTGATATAATTTTATTTCATTATTCAAGATTTCTTTTTTGATTATTTTTCAAGATTATTTTTGACCCCAACGACAACAAGTGCCATCGCGGAAATGCAAAGAAATTGTTCTTTCCATGAAATAAATCATATACAACTTCTTTTTTATACCTGCGTGTCAACTAACACCAAAGCTTTGATGTGCGAGAATTAGTGACTCGCCTCTTGAAATTTCTTCTATAGCAAATCTAAATTTTGGTCTAAAGAACTGGGAGGTCAGTAGAGCGGAACTAACGTTAACAGAATGATTCACGCGTATTTATTTGCATTGATTATTTCTTCTTTGCCATCTTCTAAAATTAGAAAACAATTGAGAAACTATTCAACACTTCGTTCACGTGATATGCGTCATCAAACAAAATCTGACAACCTTTGAGTTTAGTATAAAAGGGTAGAGATTTCAGGGAAGCTTATCAGTCTCCGGACAAGCACTCCTCTTCTCATACAGCCTGTATTCAGTTGATATTTGCCAGACGTCCATACAATGAATGCTAAGGTAACTATTCATTTATTGCTGCTTTAAATTCTAAATTTGCCTTTCTATGTTAAATAATTGTAATAAAATACGATAAGCATGATTTACTAATGAATGGGTAATTGTATATCATTCAAATGAAGAGAATATATTTTTTTCTTGTCAAATTTCATTTAAAATTATATTATTAATGTTAAAAACTTAAGAATACCAAATTAGGAGATGATTAACATGATAATTCCCGATATATAGCTAAATCATGTTCAAGAGTTTTATGTTTTATACCATATCACTGATATTTTAGTATATTTTACAGTGATATTTTAGCACTGATAAGTGCTAAGTAATCCTTATGCTAACCAAAAGGGTTGCATTTGTACTCAATTTAACTTTAAATCGAGTATACAATGAGTTAAATTTAACCATGGACAATTAGAAAATTGGCTGTAATCGTAACTTAGAATAATCATTGATATTCAAATTATGAACTTTCAATCCACTGATTCATAATTAAAGGAATTCGCTTTTCACACTAAGAATTCTAAGGTATTTTTGGTCTTTAATGTTGAAAATATCTTTATTATCTTCAGCTTGCTTTGTGAAAACAAATAACTGACAGCATAGTGAAGAAGATAACATCTAATATTAACCATTAAATTCTTTGCAGTTACATTATTGCTAAAATATTGCAGTACGTTGTACTGCAATAATTTGTGTATAAAAAAATTACAGTCCTGGCAGTACTTTCTTACTAAATGTTATGACTTCACTATGAGTTGTGCTCCATGTATTTATATATATTCTTATTTCTTTAACATTAGATAAATGATGTCATTAGGAAATCAAATAATTTTCTTCATACTCGCCATTGATACAGAATTTTGAATTCTCTTTATTATAATATAATTTATAATAAAGAAAATAATACTCTTAGGAAATAGAAATATGCAAAAAATAATTTCATTCCAGGAATGCGTATTTTTCAATGATATGTAAAGAGAATGGAAATTCATTGTAGTAATGTAATTCATAATAATTAGTTTTTTACCTTTCAGGTTTTCTTCTGTGCACTTGTCGGCTTTCTTGTAGTTTGCTTCATGATGGACACTGCCTATTCTGTTCCATGGGGCCACCATGGTGGAGGTGGACATGGAGGTCACCACGGTGGAGGAGGACATGGAGGTCACCACGGTGGAGGAGGACATCATGGTGGATATGGAGGACACCATGGTGGTGGATATGGCGGCCATCATGGGGGATATGGTGGTCATAATGGCGGTGGTCACCATGGAGGAGGATACGGAGGTCACCACGGAGGGCATGGACACCATGGTGGAGGATATGGGCACCATGGGGGTGGATATGGTGGTCACCACGGCGGCTATGGAGGTCATGGGCATCATTAAACACACAATCAGATATTCAAATGATAAGGTAAGTAGAACCGTTGAATATACTTTACTATTTGGCCAACTTTCTGAAATAATCAAATACTAAGTTGGGAACTGAACGAATGGAAGTCCACTAATTTTGTTAAAACACACTAAGTTCCTTATGTCGGTGTTGAATAATTTTATTCGGATATCTATGCTGTTTGCTTTCTCGAGTGTTTGGAAAAATGATTCTCTTTTCATATTTAAGATAGTTTGAGCTTCAAATATGAAGTGAAAAGGGGACTTGCTAATAACCTTATTTAACTCGAATTTTATAAATTTAGGTTTATTCATTAGTTTCTAAGCTCAGAATCGAAATGTACTGTACTTTCTAATATTAAAGCAAAAAAGAAGACTGAAGCAATTTCCTTTTAATACTTTATTAAATTCTTCACAAAGTACAGAATTTGCGAATTTAAACCGAGAACATCAAACGCACTTGTACAATGGGTCCTAATATTATTAACACGGAAATGAAATGCATTCCGGTGAATAGAATTTTAAAAATATTGACGTGTTTTGAATTTTACTGAAATAGAATTCGCTTTATGGAGTTTCCACAAGAGGCATAACTATAGCAATAGTGGTTTATTTACCTTTTATTACTCCCTGCTCTTATCTTCACTAATCTAGTTTGTCACTAATTCTAAACTACACTTTCCTGCACATAGTTCAGATTAGTAAAGGTTAACTGTAATAAAAATCGTAAATATTTACTTTGACGAATCAAACTGAAATAGATTAATAATATAATTGAACACTTTTAATAGAATACCTGTAAGGTTGTTATTATTTATTAAACAAGTTCACTTAATTCACTGAATTTTAGTGTAACTAAATATTCTGATCACAGATTTAATATCACATCGCTATAATTTAATAGCAGTCTATGATTTTAAATTGGAAAAACCGAAACACGTAATGAGAATTCATCGGAATACAGACAATTTAATACAAATTGGTTTAATTTCATGTTGGAATAGCTACCTTCCATTCTAGCATGCTTCAGGAAAGCTTTTTTGAATTTCGATGAATTACTGAATTTGAAACATATTTATAATGTAAAATATATAGAAAACAATAATATTAATTTTACAGTATGACTTGTCGAAAAACAAACTGATCTTTTTTAAAATTTTAACTTTTGACATATAACCTATTCAGTTTTCCATTTAAAAGGGGAGCGTGTATAGCGGGAGGTGAGGAAGAAAAAAAAATTGCTGGCATTAGAGCATAAATGTACATGAAAATGACAATTCATATGTGATATTTTAAGGTGCGATTAAAATACAATTATATTTGATAATGAAAATTTTCTTTTCGCTTTCGTGTATTGTAAGGATAAGCTTAGGGCTACCTTTATAGTGTGAATAAAGTAAAATAAAATAGTTAAAATTCGGTACTTCAATGAAAACCAAAGAGAGAGAGAGAGAGAGAGAGAGACTATGACAATGTATATTAAATCGTAATAAATGTACTTGGAGAAATGAGTGTTTTAAAAAGTTGCACATCCATCAATTATCTTCTGAAGCTTCTATTCTATATACTTCATTGATGTTGCTAACAACCTAGTTACGAGTTCTTATATGTTCGCGTTACGACATACGAGACTTTCATAATGACGACATTGTTAGTGAGGGCAAGAAGGCATATTTTGTGGTTGTAGAGGTCATCGCACTATTCAGTTTTTCGCTCGCGCGAAAGTTTCAAATTGCGATTTTCCTTCAGTAGAAAAGTAATGTTTTTATTTTATTTATTTTTATTTTTATTAGAAACAGAAATGTTTGAAATTATTACAGAAGCCCTTTGTACATTTCGTATTTTTAGTATTACATTGAATGTCAGTTCCACGGAGAATGGACCCGACAACATTAAAAATAACATTTTCTTAACATATTACAACTAAGTTAAGGGGATAGTAAATCCCGTATTATTTTACAGCAGGGTACGAAACTCGGAGATCGAAATCCATCGAAATCTAAGAGTTTCATGCCGAAGAACTATCGGCGAGTCCAAGCGTAAGTCATCACTTGGGTAGTACAACACTAGGGTAACTCGGAGCAAAGGTAGAGCAAGCTCCGTCACTATCCTTAATATTTTCTCATAATGTAAAACGCAGCTCTTAGGAGATGTATTACTGTTTTACATTATGAGGAGAGGTCACTACCCAGACCAGTTTCAACCATTATTGAGGTCTCATCAGGGAGTAGGTAGACCTGAAATATCAAGGTTTAAGTGAATAATATAACTAACTAAATAAATAAATCAGCTAACGCCTTTTATTTCCTTATAGAGAGTAGGCGAGGTCTTTATACCCTATCTAGCTTTTGAAGACTGAGTGGGCAGTTCAATCTCCACCGGTAGCCAATCAGAGATAGATGGCCCATGTCTATCATTAATTATAGCAGCTGCTTGCCTGCCAGAGATCGACTAACTGGGGACCAGTCGAAGAAAGGCTTAGAAAAAGTTCCTCCAGTCGGCAACTAGACTTGAACTTAAGTCTAATTTCGAGCGACCAAGCGCAGAGGACGCAAGCGCCAC